>NC_046295.1:808947-2080245 GCF_004115265.2 Rhinolophus ferrumequinum | reverse complement strand
GTGAGTTCCTCGATATCGGGGGTCAGATGAGGTTTTAGAGGACAGTGGTCCTGTGGACGGTGGGGAGGATGAACTCTTTTCTGAGTGATTTTGCAACAATGAACTTTCATCCATCAGAGATTTTAGGAAAAGAAATTCCCCAGTAACAGCCTAGTGGGGACAACACCCAAAACTATTTTTATTTTGGGACAAAAGTATGTATTTGTTCAGAAGAATTTTTCACGGAAGGTCCGTGACTGGAGGAAATGATGCCTCTGGGCCTGGCAAGCCATATTGCTGCTTCATGATTTTGTTGTGGGCTCCCAGGCCTGGTGTGGCTGCTGCCGTCCTGGTCCCCAGGCCAAGCGTCTCTTTGTCAGGCTCAGGCCTTCCCAGGGGGCTGCTTGTCTGTAGGCAGGTGTTCTTATCCTCTTCTGTCCCTTGCTGTGCAGATGGACACATGGCATCATGTGCAGGTGAGAGGTGTTGATTTATTAACTGGTTCTGTTTCACAGGACACACTTCATACACTCTGTCATCATGTTCACTACTGCCTTCTTTTCCAGTCTCTGGGTAGAACTAGATAACCAATGTTAAAATCATCCTACTTGAGAAACAAAGCACGTGAATTGTTTTCTCTGACAGTGGTCTTACTACTCCGGCCTACTGAGTCTGTCAGAGACCTGACCAGAGGAGACAGAGACCTAAGGATGAAGCAATGACCTCCGGTGAAGTCACTCCGCATAGATTCGAGTCTCCTCAGAGAATTGCAGAATTGAAGACCAGTTGAAGGGGATCTTGTCCTGTCTCAGGGAGCCCTGAAAGGAGAGGGTCCGGACACGGGAGACTTGGCAGTCATGTACTAATAGTGCTAATGTCCTTTGATGACGTCCTTCTCTGGGTGACAGATGTCTCATCCAAAAATGACTGAAAAGTGCAATCATTTTATGAAACCTAAAAGAACATTGAATATGTTTATTCGGGTCTAACACAATTTTGAAAACTGTCTCTAATGCAAAAGTAGACATTTTTATGTTTTCACCATTCCTTTACTGTAAATCTTCCCATTCGTGGCCACCTCCTAGTGGGCCGCCACACCAATTCAGCGTTGCTGGGCTGTGCATTACAGAGCAATAGCTCTCACGGTGGATAATAAAGAAGACTGTTTTATAAAATGATTCTGTGGAAAGGAGGTGGAAGTTTGGGTTAAACAAAGCAAGAGTTTGTGCATCATTCTTTCAGTGTGTGTGTGTGTGTGTGTGTGTGTGTGTGCGCGTGTGTGTATGTAAATGCTCACAGACTTTACAATGCTGCAAAGAGAACACGAAAGTCAGAATATTGCCAAAATCTATCTGAGTTTCAGTGTTTGTCTTCCATCGCTTTTTCATGGAAATATTCCAGGAATTTTTGGGTCACTGTTTAAGTAAGGTTTTCAACTTTCTAAGGCAGACAACAGAGACTAAATATATACCATAAATAGAATAAAGCTTAAGCCAAAATAAAATGAGATGACCCTCCAATATTTTTGGTAGCATGAATTAGACCAAAGCAAATTTACATTTTAATGTGTGTAAGATGTTTTCTCCTCAGTAACAAGATGTAAGTGATTGATCCTTATTTGAAGAAACTCAGAGAAAAGTTGTTTTCATGCCTTAGTGTCAGCCTTAAGTCTTTAGTGAATGAGAAAGTATGTGATGTCTTCTCAGGAATAAATTATAATCAACAAAATAATAATTGCCTTTATTTTTGAACAGTTTAATTCACAGCAAAATTGAGGGAAAGTTACCCAGATGCCCCTTACCTCTCCACACACAGCCCCCCCCGACTGTCAACATCCCTCACCAGACTGGTATGTTTATCACAATTAACAAGCCTAGTTTGACGCATCATCACCCGAAGTCCAGAGTTTACAGTGTGGGCCACTCTTGCTGTTAGAAAGTCTGTGGATCTGGACAAATGTATCATGCCATGTCTCCATCATTATGGTATCTACGGAATAGTTTCACTGTCTTAAAAGCCCTCTGAGCTCCTCCTTCCCCAAACCTCTGGCAACCACTGATCTCTTTACTGTCTCCATAGTTTTGCCTTTTCCAGAAGGTCACGTCATTGGAATCATACAGTATGTGCAGCCTTTTCAGACTGGCGTCTTTCACCTACTAATATGCATTTAAGAGTTCTCCATTACTTCTCTTGTCCTGATAGCTCTCTTCTTTTCTTTTCAGGACTAAATAACATTCCGTTGTGTGGACGGCCCACAGTTTGTTGATCCACTCACCTACTGAAGGGCATCTCGGTTGCTTCCAAGTTTTGGCAATTATGAATTAAGCCACTATAATCATCCATGTGCAGGTTTTCGTGTGGATGTAAGTTTTCTGCTCCTTTGAGTAAATACTAAGATGTGAGACTGGTGGATTACATGGTAAGAGTATGTTCACTGCTGTGAGAAACTGCCAAACTGTCTTCCAAAGTGACGTACTGTTCTGCATTCCCACTAGTCATGCATGAGAGTTCCTATTGCTCCATGTCCTCACCAGCATTTGCTGTCAGTGATCGGGATTTCGGTCATTCTAGTATATAGTGGTATTTCATTTTTGTTTTACTTTGTGGTTCTCTAATACTATAGGATAATGAGAATCTTTTCCTGTGCTTTCATAAGCTCATTTTTCACGTGTATAACTTCTAAGGTGCAGTGTCTGTCTGTTCAGTTCTTTTGCCCATTTTTTAAAAATCTGGTTGCTTGTTTCCTTACTGTTGAGTTTTAAAAGTTCTTTGTAGTCTGGATAAAAATCCTTTCTCAGATGTGTTTTTTTTGCAAACATTTTCTAACAGTCTATCACTTGTCTTCTCATTCTCTTGATATTTTGTTTTGCAGAGCACAAATATTTAATTCTGATGAGGTCCAGCTTATCAATTATTTATTTTGTTGTGGACTGTGCCATTGGTGTTGTATCTAGAAAGTCATTGCAATACTGAAAATCATTTAGCTTTTCCCTTATGTTATCTTCTAGAAGCTTTATAGGTTTTCATTTTATATTTAGGTCTGTGATCCATTTTAAGGTAATTTTTTGTGAAGGGGTACGGACTGTGTCCAGATTGATCTGTTTTGCCTGCTCTGTCCAGTTGTTCCAGAACAATTTATTGTAAAGGTTATCTTTTACAGTTTTCCTGTTATACATGTCATCCATGTTTTGTTAGACTTATACATATATATATATATATATATATATATATATATATATATATATATATATATATATATATATTTCTTTATTTTTGGATGCTAATGTAAATAGCCTGGAGATTTTAATTTCAAAGTCCGCTGTTGATTGTTGGTATGTAAGAAAGTGATTTACTTTCCGAATAAATTCTAATTTCAAAAGTACTGAAATTCCTTTGGAGAAATCCTCACTTTGTGTGGAATACATCAAACAACTTGGAGAGAAGCTGAGTCCCTGTGTCAGCAGTGACCTGTCCCCACGGTCACTGTTACGCCATTGCTATGCCATTGTGCCGGATGCTCGAGAAACAGAACCACAGAAAGTGGTTTGTCTTTCTTATAATTTGTAGTGCCAAAATTACAAATTTTTATTTAGTGCCTGCTTTGCATAAGTAATAAGTGATGACACATTTTTAAAGTAGAGAAACTATAAGGAAAGAATTTACTAACTATAGTACTAGAATTGATACTAGGACATTTAAACTTTTTCCAGAAAAAAAAAATTCTCACTCTTTATAGCTGTAAGCAAAAGATCATTACATGGAAGATAAAGAGGAGCAGTTATGGAATTAAAAGTCTAAATTGAGAAAGTAGGAAAGAATACACAAGAAAGTTTCCACGAACAGAATAACTGTCCAATCTCTTTCTCTTTGCAGTGTTTTCTCTCTCCCTCTCCCCCCGCCCCCACCTTCCTGGCTGCTGCAGTAACCTCCTAATCCATCGCCCTGTGTCCAGTCCCTTCCTCTGGCCCATTCACAGAACAACCAAAGTGATCCCTTCCAACGCCAGCCTGTCTGTTCGAGCCCTGCTCATACTGCCCAGGGACGTCCCACCGGATTATCATAAGTCCACAGTTCTTGCCTGTGCTCCACACAGCTGCATGGTTGGCCCCAGGCCTCTTTGGGCCTCCTTCTCACCATCTTGTCATCATGCACAACAGTGTAGCCCTGCTGGGCTCTGTGCTTTTCCTCAAACTCGGCAATACTCCTTTTGCCCTGAAACTCTACTTGGAAAGTTCCCCGACCCACAGCACATGCCTCCATCGCCCACTGGACTGGGGTCTCCTGAGTGCCCATCACAGCAGCTTCAGCTCTCTGTTGTCCTCGCAAGCATGCACCCCTGCCTGCACACAATTAGTACAGTACTTTTGTGTTCATCGTGTGCCTGTCCTGATGAAGCCCAGCCACTCGTACCGACACCCCACCAACCACACGCTTTCTCCCATCTGCATCAACTCTGTCCCACCTCTGGGTCCTTGCCGGGGGCTGGAACCATCTGTTGATATGTCTGTGTCCTGGAAACCAGGGCAGAGCCCAGAGCTCCCCATGGAACACCTGGCCTCTGGACGGGGTGTGTCTGGTTGGTGGCTGTCCATGCGCAGCACAGAGTGGCTGGCCCATAGCCCCTGGGGCATGAGCAGGAGGAGGGGACCACAGTTGGCGGGACATGGACGGCGGGGCCTTGGGGAGTCAAGTCTGTTTTGTGGTTTTCTGCCTGTGGGTTCTGTTCATTTCTCATACAGGATGTCATGCGGGGTGTCATGCGGGCTCTCTGGTCCCACTCCCCACATAGGAACGCAGAATATGGTGAGGCCAAAAAGGAACACCCACGGAGCCATAGATAGGGGAGTCATACCACTATAGTCTCACTGGCGGCTGGGTTGGAGACACAGGAGGCAGGAGCCACGCTGTGGGGACAGAGCCAGGAGTGCACTTTCCAGGCTCTCGCCCTCACGTGGAAAGGTGCTCACTCGGTTGGTAAATGGCCATCAACTGTGATTGGATGGTCATTAGCTGTGGCTAGTTGGCCGTCAGCTGTAACCAGTGAGCCATTGGCCACTAATATAACTGCCGTGGCTGTGCTAGCAGCAAAATGGGGGCGAGCAAGAAGATGGTAGCTAAGTTAGCAAGCGCGGATTGCTGTTAGCACAGCAGATTGCACTTAGCAAGTGGGGTTGGTTGGTTGGCAGAGAAGCAGACGGTGGGTTGCAGATCATGTGGCTCCTGCTTCCTGTGTCTTCAACCCAGCCGCCAGTGCGAATATAGTGGTATGACTCCCCTATCTATGGCTCCGTGGGTGTTCCTTTTTGGCCTCACCATATCCTGCGTTCTTATGTGGGGAGCAGGACCAGAGACCCCGCATGACACCTGCACGACACACGCGATCCACAACCCGCTGTCCACTTGTCTCTGCCGACCAACCTCACTTGCTAGCTTCAATCCACCTCTCTGCAATCCATAATCCGCACTCCACCACACCAAGCCACGCCAGGACGCCACAGCACCACGCCACTACACCACCACCTTGCTAGCTTAGCCGCGGCAGTTATATTAGCGGCCAATGGCTAACCGGTAACAGCCGATGGCCAACTTGTCACAGCTGATGGCCAACTAGTCACAGCTGATGACCATCTACTACCTGAGCCAGCACCTTTCTGTGTGAGGCCGAGAGCCTGGAAACTGCTCTCTGGGACTCTGTCCCCACAGAGGGGCATTGAAGTCTCCAACAATACGTGTAGGTTTAGCTACTTCTTGGAGTTCTGTCATGGTTTGTGTCATGTATTTTGACTCTCTGTTGTGAGGCACATACACATTAAGGATTGTTATGTATTCTTGTGCAATGACCCTTTTCTCATTATGTAACGCTCCTTTTCCACCTTCATAAATTTCCTGGCTCTGAATCTACTCTGTGCTTTACAGAATTCCCCACTTTGTTTTGATTATTGTCAGCATGTCAAATACTATTTCTGTCCTTTTACTTTTAATCTACATGTGTATTTATATTCAAAGTAGGTTTCCTATACACAACATATACTTGGGACTTGTTTTTTTTTTTTTTTCATCAAGTCTGACAATTTCTATCTTGTAACTGATAAATTTAGACACTAAATGTTTAAAGTGCGTATTGATATGGGTGGGTTAATATTTGTTATATTTGTTGTGGTTTTCTATTTCTTGCCCTTTTTTTCTGTTCCTATTTTTTTATTCCATTTTTCCTGCCTTTTCTGATTTTCATTGAGCATTTTACATGATTCCACATATCAGTTATACTTTATAAAGAAATTTAGTGGCTTCCCTGGAATTTACAATAGCCATTTACAACTTATTCAAGTCTACTTTCAAAAAACCTGTACTATTCCATGGGTAGTTCAAGTACCTTATAATAACAAAATAATCCTATTATCTCCTTTCCAATTCTGTATCATTTCTGTCATTAGTTTCATTTACACAAAGGCATACTTAAGCATATTATCTATCTATTGATATCTATCGATCTATCTATCATCTATCATCAATTTATCAGCTAGCTATGTCGCCATTTTCATTTTGAAAAAAAACCGCTACCTATTATCAATTCAGAATAGAATAATTTTCAAACTTATTTTATCTTTGTTTACTCTTTCTCTGATATCTCACTTTGTTTATGTAGCCCCGAGTTTCTGGCCGATGTCATCTTGCAAGGTAGATGTACTCTCAAATTCTCTTAATTTTTGTCTGTCTGAAGAGGTCTTTATTTTTTTCATTTTAAAGGACAATTTCCCAGGGTGCAGAATCCTAAGTTGGTGAATTTTCTCTTTCAATATTTATTTATTGTCATATATATTCGATTATATATCATATATATTCGATTATATATAGATAGAATATTATAATAGAATATCTATCGATCGATCGATCGATTGATAGATCTTTTTAAATCCATTTATCCATTGATGGAAACTTGTTTCCATAATGCTGCAACACAGGTGTGCGTATATATTTTCAAATTAGTGTTTTCATTCCCTTTGGACAAATACTCGGAATTGTAATTTCTAGAATATATGGTAGTTCTATTTTTAATTTTGTGAGGAACTTCCATACTGATTTTCATAGTGGCAACACCAATTTACCTTCCCATCAACAATACACTAAACAAAAGTTCCCCTTTCTCCACATCCTATCTGCCATTTGTTATTTCTTGTTTTGTTTTTCAATACTAGCTGTTGTAACAGGTGTGAGGTGATATATCCTTGTGGTGTTGATATGCATTTCCCTCATGATTAGTAATGTTTTCTTGCACCTGTTGGTCGTCT
The DNA here is from genome assembly GCF_004115265.2 of Rhinolophus ferrumequinum. Lineage (NCBI taxonomy): Eukaryota > Metazoa > Chordata > Mammalia > Chiroptera > Rhinolophidae > Rhinolophus > Rhinolophus ferrumequinum. The sequence goes on along the minus strand of NC_046295.1, from coordinate 2,072,977 downwards.
GTATGTATTCTTTGGAAAAATATTTATTAAGATCTCCTACCCCTTTTGTATTTGAACTGTTTTGTTTTCTTTTTGTTTTTCTATTGCATCTAATGAATTTCAAAATTTTAAATATTAAACTCTCAATATTTTTTAGTCTTTGATTTCCAGCAATATATATGATTTTCATATAGTTGTTTTTCTTTCTTCCTTTTTTTTCTTCTTCACATTTACCTTGCTTGTTGTTCTCTGAGTTTCCTGGATCTGTGATTTTGTGTTATACATTAATTTGAAGAAGTTTCGATCACTATTACTTTAAGTATTTCTTCTATTAATTTTTTTCTTCTCTTTCTCATGTTCCAATTACATGTATGTTTTACATTTGGTAGTTGTCCCACATTTCAATTCTTTGATAACGTCTTCTGTTTATTTTTCCCCCAGTCTTTTTTCTCTTCACTTTTCAGGTTTGGAAGTTTCTGTTAAATATCTTCCAGTACAGATGCTCTTTCCTCAGCTGTGTCCTGTCTACTATTGAGCCCATCAGGGGCAATCTTCTGGGCTTGCCAGCTGAAAGTGAACTGATCCTGGTGAGTCTTAGTGACAAGAATAGAGAAAAAGGTATTTTTCCAGATTAATAGGCTCATACCAGGTACCAGGAGAGGTATTCATTGGCTCAAGCAATGAAACCACATTTGGCACGGGTCCTGTAATTAAAGTCATTACCTCGCTGAGTTTATGATAATCCATTGTCATTTTATAAGTTCCACTTGTGTTCTGTAAGGACCAAATTGGCAAGTTGAAAGGGAATGGTGGAAATCATCACCTCTGCACCCTTCCAGTCCCTGATTGTGGCACTAATCTTTGCATCCCTCCAGGAGGGAATATTGGTTTTAATTTTCCAGGGTAGAGGCAGTTCTACTCTCTTCCCTTTGGCCTTTCTCCCCAATATAGTACTCATTCCATGGGTCAGAGAATCATTTTGGGGATTCTGGCAGTTGCTAAGAATGCCTTTCCACTTATGCATTCCAGACCTGGGAAAATAACCACAAAAAGGGTTCAGGGACCCATTGGGCCCACACTGAGATGAACTTGAAATAAACTCCATTGATCATATGATGTCCATAAGCCTCTACTATAACTGGTAGACCTCAGTAATGTTTGAGTTTCCTAAAAGTAATGCCACTTTAGAGCCAGTGTCCCATAATCCCTGAAAAGTCTGATTATTTTCTTTTCTGCAATGCACAGTAACCCTGTTAAAGGCTATAGGATGTCTGAGGAAAGTCTGGGAGAAACTTTTGGCAGTGTGGCACAGTCATTCCCCCCGGCCTCTCTTTTATTCAAAGTGTTTTGGGCCTCTACACTGGCTCAAGCCTGGGAACTGATTGAGGAGCCGTGACTCTGTTTTCATGACTCAGGGTAGAATTTTGTTCACCTTGACCTGCACCTCTTCCTCTCATACAGATAAAGCAAAAATTTAGTGAATATCTGTCTATTTCATTTCTAGAAACACAATGACCAGGTGGCCAACATCATAGGTCTCTGTGAGCCAGACTATTCCCATTGCTGCTTCAACTCTGCTCTCCTCTAGAGTCACCGTGTCCAATTTGCTTTCAGTGGTTGAGTGCCACCATCTGGCCCCTGCCACTACGGGATCCAGTCACTCCTGTTGTATTTAGGTTCCCCAGTTCTGTGAGCACAGTTCCCACGTTAACGTCATGCCCACAGAGAAGATGGATCACAGAACTCTTCAAGAATGCTGGGGCTTCCCTCATGAATTCATTTCTCACAGTCCTGATGAAAGGTATCTCTTCTGGACCCTCAAAGGATAGCTGAGTATGTCTTAAATGACAAATGCATTCTAACATTCCTAACTCTCCGCAATGGACGGAACGTTTATATCTCCTACAATTCACACGTTGAAATCCTAACCCCCAATGTGATGATATCAGGGGGTGGAGCCTTGGGCAGTTGATTAGCCCTTCACGGTGGGACCCTCGTGAATGGGATTAGTACCCTTACAAAAGTGACCCCTGGGAGAATCCTTCCCCTTTCTGCCATATGTGAGTACAGCAAGAAGGTAACAGCCTGACCGGAACAGGGCTCTCACCAGAAACCACCATGCTGGCACCCTGATCTCAGACTTCCAGCCTCCAGAACTGTGAGAAATAAATATCTGTTGTTTCTAAGCCCCCGTCTATGAGGCTTTGTTAGAGCGTCCCAAACTGAGTAGAGAATCCCAAAGCCTTTGAATCCCTGTAGTACACCAATACAAGTCTGGCGTTTTACCTTTATTTTGTCAAGGCCACCTTTGGGTATATGTTTCAGCCAACCGACCAACCAACCAAACTATTAGAACCCATTCTAACCCCAAGCTGCAACATTACATGCCAGATCTCTGTTTAGAGAGCCCATATCAACAAATTTGGCCTAATCCATTTTACGCCCCCTCCCACATTACCCCTCACGCACACCATCCATTCCCACACACATTCCCTTGTTTTATGTCTGTATGAACGGGAAAATTATGTAGACCTTTTGGAATTTACCTCCTCGTGGGACACACTCCACGAGTGTGAATCCACTCCTCGTGTATCTCACCTTTTGGAGCCTTCTGGGACTTGAGTCTAGTTATAGGTCAAGAAGCTAGGAGGCGTGCTGGGGGTGTTTCCTGAGGTGAGTCAGCAGCACCTCACTGGGCAGCTACCTCAGGGGAGGCCATTGCAGTTATTTGAGGCAAAGCAAGGTTAATTTCCTCTGATGGTGTGGAACAGCTCCTTCTAGTGGCAAAGCGGTCTCATCAGAATTCAGGGGTTTAATGCCCCAAACTTTACTGAGAGGCTCCCATGTTCCAACTTCATTTTTCAGGATCCCATTCCATCTCAATCAATGCTCTCACAGCAGCCACACTGTAAGATTTCGACACACTACAATTTGCATTGTAATTCAGTCACTCAGACGATGAGGCTCCGGGTTTGATTTCAGAAATCTCACCTTTGCAGCTACAAGAGATGAGGGTTTCTTTCTCGGCAGACATAGAAACATTCTGTTCATTTATGGAGCACTTGTGCTGGGGATTAAAATCCCTGAGAGCATTCATCTTTTCCTCGTTTTGTCCAGTGCAATTAGGAGCAACCAGACAATCTCATTACACTCGTTAGTTTGACAAAAATGTTCTAAAATATGAAACACACGGTCACCCAGCATCTTACCTCTTGTAAGTATTTGTTTAGGAGTATGTAATAGTTTGCAAATTTCTATTGTCACAAAAGAGACTATCAGTGCTCTCTTTACTACTGACAATTGAGTCATTGGTGCCTTTAAATCTAATCAGACTAGAGAACCAATTCCAGAAACCCCAGGACCAATTCAGACAACTTAACCTTACGATTCTGTTCCTCTAGAACCACTCTCAGCACAAAAACCTGGATTAGTTTAGGTTCTCTAGAGGAACAGGGTGTGTGTGTGTGTGTGTGTGTGTGTGTGTGTGTGCGCGCGCGCGCGTGTGTGTGCGTGTGTGTGTTCACGCTCACAGGATAGAGAGGGCTGGCAAGTCTGAAATCTGGAGGGCTGGCTAGAAACCCAGGGAACAGTTGATGTTGCAGCTCGAGTCTGAATGTTGTCTGGAGGGAGAATTCCCATTTCCTTGAAGGACTTCAATTTTTTCTTTTAAGGTCTTCAACTGATTGGATGAGGCTGACTCATATTTTGGAGTATAATATGTTTTACTCAGCGTTTACTGGTTTATATGTTGATAATATATACAAAACACTTTCACAGTAATATCTGTATAGGCTGGTGTTTGACCAAAAAGTGGGTACCATGACCTGGCCAAGTTGACAAATAAAATATATCGGCACAGAGTCATTTTTAAAAGCATCAGATAATTCCTCGTTATATAACAAAGTTTTTACTATTTCCCCCAGTCTGTTGCTGCACCCACGGGTGGCCTGTGTACCTATATACATCATGGCATCCTTCTAGGTCACCGCCTGCCCCATTCTTCTTAAGAATTGTGTCCTGGTGGCCCACTGAATGGATGTACCACACTCTAGGGCAGGGATGTCAAAACTTTTTTCAACGTGTTTCACCAAGGGCCACATGCGGTAAAATACACAGACAGCCGGCGGGCCACTCTCTCGAGGTGAAGTACGTATTGCCTCACCTGGTTTATTTAAGTAAACTAAATATATTTTTGGAATTTGCTGCGGGCCAATAAAAAACGGATTGCGGACCGCAGTTGGCCCGCGGGCCGCAGTTTTGACACCCCTGCTCTAGGGCAATTACTGTTAAAATTTTAGTTTGTTAACGTTTTCCCTTTTATAGTGAAATATATGTACCTCAGTTCATTGTTATTAATTAATTTTTATAGCTCATTTTAAAATGTTTAATTCATATAACATTATGCAATTTTAAGGTTATGTGTTGATTTGATATATTTATCTATTGCAATATGATTACCACCATAGCATTAGCTAATACCTTTATCATGTCACATAATCATCATTACTTTTTTGTGGTGATAATAAACGAGTCTCTTAGCAACTCTGAAGTTTATTACTACTGTTAATAATAATCACTATACCGTGTATTAGATCTCCTGAACTTCTTTATCTACTAGTTACATGTTTGTACCCTTAAACAACCTGTGCACGATGGACATTTATCCATTTATCAGTTTGGTAAATTTCCACGAAATTAGTTTACACTTTTTAGAGTATTTTGACATCTGTAGGGGAAACAGACGAATGCTTTTCGAAAGCTCACATCCCCGATCTACACAGGAATAGCCAGCAGTTAAACTTGACATGAAGGTGTAGACATGAATCTGGCTATCATAAGCCAGCCCGGGGCAAGGACATTAAGGCCCAAGGAGTTATAGAGCAAAGAAGTGTGGGTATTTCAACCTATAGGTTTATCTTCTGGAATAAAAGTTGGCTTCCTGTAGTGTGACTGTTTCATGGGAGTAAGCAAAGTAAGTTATCTACACATGCACCCTGGTTCAGGAAAGCCTAGGCTATTTGCTACTGAGATTGGCACTTGCTACACGTAACCAGGGACTCAGTACGTTGGATGAGATGTAAAATTTCAAATTCACCTATGCTTAAAGATCTTCCCTAAAATTATTAACCAGGAATGGACGCCAGTTTCACTTTAAAACCCAAAAATCCACCTCCTTCATGCCTGTGGCTTCAGTTAACAGATATGAGCAGAGCAATCATTACAGCCTCAGCCTCAACTTAGAAGTATTGATCACTTGTCACCCGTGTGTGGAATGATCAAAAACAGCTGACACCCACCATGTTTGAAACTGAACTCACGATCTCACACCTTGTTCTTTCAGTGTAGGGCATTGTTATCCTAACCAGGCAGGCCAGCCAGAATCCCAGCAGTTGTCCTGAGCACCTTCGTCTCTCATTATCCAGTCATTCTGCTCTTCTCCTAAAGATACTTCAGATCCAGTCATGTCAGTCCTTCTCCCATGACGTCATCCACCTCCAAGTTATCCGTTCTCCTTGACTTCTGCAGGAGACTCCTACCTTCTTCACTTGCATCCACACTTGACTCCTGTCGTCTATTTTCCATATGCTGCCAGAGTAGTCTTTTCAAAATGTTTATCAAATTTGTCAGTCCCCTGCTTAATATAGTTTCATAGCTATCCATTGCTCATGGGCTAAAGAGAAAGACCCTTAATAAAACCAACACAAGCCTTCAGGATGAGGTATCAAACTACACTTCCAGCACCATCCCCAGCATATATATAGAATGTCTATATATATATTTGTAAACATATAAACACCCATACAGACAGTGCCAAAAAAAAGTGTACACATTTTAAGAAAGGAAAAAACTGTATTAATATATACCAATAACGAAAGGTGAATACAAGTCACGTTTGACTTCTGCAATTAGAAAAGGTGTATAAAGTGGTTACCATCAGCATCCAGACACTTCTGATTACGGCAAACTACTGCTTGAGCAACGCTGACCAAAAGTGTCCACTTGTATACCTTTTTTTGGCACCCTCAATATATATCATAGTGTATAATTATATAATTATAATGTACATTATATATAATGTACATAATTATATGTCATGTATATAATCATAATGTATATTACATACTGTATAATATACTGAATACATTATGTACAATAACTACATATTCGTATATAAAACCACACAAAGACGTATCAAATATTATTAATTAAAACGTAGTCTAAAGCATTATTAAAAATCCATTATACGCCCCATGCTCAAAGTACAGATTATAAAGATGAGCTATATTCTGGTTCGTCTGCTCTAAATGATCAATCTAAGGGTTGTCCTTCCACCGTTTCAAGACTGAGACGAATTGTTTAGTAAACTTGGATTTACGATAAGGCTATGTCCCTTCAACCAGAAGTTATCTATTCTTTTCCACGACATCGGTAAAGATTATATTTTTCTTGAGGTGAAGTTCACATTCCCTGTAATTTATCATTTTAAAGTATACAATCCACTGGAATTTAGTACATTCATAGTTTTGTGCAATGTGACCTTTATCTAGATCCAAATGTTTTTACTGCCTCAGAAGGAGACCTCGTACCCATTAAGCAGTCACTCCTTATTCCCCTTTTCCCCAGTGCCTGGAACCACTAATCTGCTTTCTGTCTCTATGGAATTTTCTATTTTGGATATTTCATATCATCGGAATCATTCAATATACGATCTTTTGTGCCTGTTTCCTTTATGTGTCATGTTTTCAGTTTCATCCATGTTGGAGCACGTAACAGTACTTTATAGCTTTTCATGGCTGAACAAAATTCTACTATGTGGTGAACCACATTTTCTTTATCCATATCCTGAATATACTTTCCTTGGGATTTTCTGTCTTCACCATGTTCCCTTAGGCACCAGTCTCTCCTGTGACCTAGGACATTTGCATATTGCTGTTTCCTAATTTAAAAAATTCTCTCAGTTACACTTACGTTAATCAATTTCTTCAGGACAGAAGTTAATACAATCACTGGTCTGCAAAAGACACTCCCTGGGCCGGCCCGGTGGCTCAGGCGGTTGGAGCGCCATGCTCCTAACTCCGAAGGCTGCTGGTTCGAGTCCCACATGGAGGGCCAGTGGACTCTCAAGCACAAGGTTGCGGTTCAATTCCTCGAGTCCCGCAAGGGATGGTGGGCTGCGCCCCCTGCAACTAGCAACGGCAACTGGACCTGGAGTTGAGCTGCGCCTTCCACAACTGAGACTGAAAGGACAACAACTTGAAGCTGAACGGCACCCTCCACAACTAAGATTGAAATGGACAACTTGACTTGGAAAAAAGGCCTGGAAGTACACACTGTTCCCTAATAAAATCTTTATGAAAATCCAATGCCTTTGTCGGGGTGCACTGGAAGCCTCTCTGGGACATAATTTGTATCCCAGTGGCCCCTAGATGAGGAGAGACAGACGTTGGTTAATAAATTAAAAGTGATGGCTCCAGGAATAGGTCTCAAAGCCCAATTACCTTATTTCACCCATGGGTTAGGTATGGACTGGCCTGAGGAGTGTTAAAATCCATTTAGTCCCTGGGTGGTGTTTATTTATCCAAGAGTTAGGTCTGGAATGGCCTGAGGGAATGTTGGGCTACAATTATTACAGTTAACAAGCCTAAGTCACAGGCTTTTAAGTAGTGATTAGGCAGGGGTGAGAAACCTTCTGTGATTCAGGCTAGGAGTAATCTTTAGTTTAGGATTGAGAAACTGATTAGAAGAGTGATTGAAACCAGGAGATAAGGAGCTATGAAACTAGGGATAAAAAGACTTAAAATTCTTATAGTGAGGGAGCTTAAAATTTCCATAGTGAGGGGGCTCTCCCGTATCACACCTCTTCCATTTGTCTGTCCCTGGTTTGTAACCTGTATAATGAGCCAGTAATAGTACGTAAAGCACTTTCCTACATTTTGTGAGCTGTTCTATCAAACTATCAAACCTTAGGAGGGGGTCAATATATAGCGTTGGTCAGAGGTGTGAGTGGCCCAGGACTTCTGACTGGCACCTGCAGTGGGGACAGTTTTGTGAGACGGAGCCCTCAACCTGTGGGATCCGCCCAAACTCTGGGTAGTTAGTGTCAGAACTGAGTGGAATTGTTGAGCACCCAGTTGATATCAGAGATTCAGAGAATTGGTTGTTGGTGTGGAAAAGCCCCACACATTTCATGTCAGAAGTGTGGGACTAACAACACTAGAAACAGCTCAGGAACAATACCCTCCAACAATTTTGAAATGATTGCTGTGACTGCTGTGTTCCAGATGTAATGTGACAGCAGTCAGAGGAGATGAGGCATCTGCCTGGGGTGAGGAGAACGTGGCTCAATTTCTGTGTTTATTTCAGACAACTCTGTATGTCCTTCTTAATGAGCCCTGCAGTCTAGTGCGGGGGTGAAGCATGCATGTCAGTAATCAGTGGGAAGTGATGAGGGATGCTTGTAAGAAGGAAGAGAGGAAGGGAGTGAAGGGCCTGCCACAAGCTGTTGCTGCCTGGTGCCCCCAGACAGTGGTGTGGCCTCTGCAGGGCTGGGGTTTTGCTCACAGAGTCACTTAGGGAAGGCATTTTAAAGACACAGGTGTACGCTACCTGAATCTTTGGAGGTGGGGCTCCGAGGGTGGTACATACGTGGGAACCCTTGCTTTACTTCACATTGTACAGCCTGGCTTTCTGCAGTCTACAGCCACAGTGTTCATGGCAAACTGTATTTTGAAGTATACAAAGAATATGAATATGGGGAAAAGTGATTTTAAGATGAGGAAATTGCCAGTCATAGAAACAGCGATAGGAAAGAGTAGTGCTTACAGTGACCTTTGGTGACTTTGGGTGAATGTTTATGTCTTGGTGTAGAATTAATCCCTGGTCATTCACAGAATGTAAAAGGATTTACAAGACTACAAGAGTATCCAGAGAAAAGATTTATTGAAAGTCAAAAAGGGAGAGACAGAGTTCTGTTTAGAACTGGCAGAAGTTTTGCCAGGGCAGTCTGAGAGGGAGAGCTGCGGAGACAGAGGGGTATGAGAGAGATACTGGCAAATGGAGTTGTGCCAGGGCAGAGTCCGATGGGAGAGAGCTGCAGTGATGAGAAGGAATGCTGGGGTTTTATATTTTTCTAAGCAGGTTGTAAGGTTCTTGTCAGCTTGAAGAGGGGGCTGCCATTCCAATTGTCTTCTTCTGGGAATTGTCCTGTTCCCATCTGTGATGGATGTTAGCTTGCAGAGGGTTGCTGTTGTGATTGGGAACTGTTCTGTTCCCACCTATGATGGATGTAAGGTGCTTGTCAGCCTGCAGGTGCAGTGCTGGCCAGGGGAGTCAGACCAAGCAGTTAATGTTTAAGCTCATTCCTGTTAGCCCACAAGCTTGGTCCTGTTAACTCCTTGCCCGTCCCATCTTGCCAGCTGGCAGGTCTGCTCCTGTTAACTCTTTACTTGTGTCATCAGCTTGGAGACTGGGTTTGCCTGTTGTGTGGGGTGCAGTGTGGTTTTAGGGGAGTAGACAGAAATAAGGTTGAGAAGTATCTAGGATGGCACATGGCGGGCCTCACAAGGTGTGGATGCTGGGCTTCCTTGTCTAGGGACCAGGGAGCCAGTGAGGTTTTCAAAATGGATGACGGCTAGGACTAGGCTTCATGAGCCATACATCACCCATCCAAGCGTAACGCTTACTGGTGTGGTGTGGAATGGATGTCAGAGACAGAAGACACAATCACAGAAGGCAGACAGCAAAGGGGCAAGGTGGCACTGGGGACTACAGACAGGATAGTGGAAGGATGGGCCAGCAGCCTCGCGAGCTGCAGACAGAGGAGGAGGAAGTGATCTGGGAAAATTTCATCTGGGTCCCACAGAGTTCAGAGACGGAGGCGACGTTCAGGACATGGAAGATTTTTACATTTCTTAAGGCCGAGTGCCCCGCTTAGGTGGGAAATAGACTTTTAATTTTTAATATCAAAAATTCATTCTTAAGATTTAGTCATTTAATGCAGAATACCATATGGATATATATTGGATAATATGGTAATGTTTCCAATTTATATTCAATCTTCGGTATCTCCTTTTACCATAACTTTCTGAAGAGTTCTCAGGGTCTTATTAAATTCCATCAGAATAAATGAGTTAAAAACTTAGTTTATTTTCTTGTTCAAGATCCTATCTGCAATTATCCTGTGTTGTCTTACCTTATTGCTTTTTTACCCGTGTTATTTCTTAACTTTCAATTTTATTTCTTATTACCCTATATCCACACTTGACTCAAGAAAATCAAACAAGAATTCATTTCTGAGACAGCTTGTGACAATTTGAGGACTCAAGAAACATTTTTAACATTAGTTTCTTTATTAGGGAGAAATAAAGCAAAGTATGACCAAAGCATCCCTGCAGTCCAGCTCATTCAGTCACCTTTGAGTCTTGATTCACTATGTGTCTCTGCCTTCCGTGTGGTTTTTCTTTCCTTGATGAAGGAGAATTCAAACTTCACATTTTGCCATGACTGTCATAACTTGAATAGTGACTGATTTTGTTTTCCCCTCATTTTTTTTTTTCCTTAAGCTTTGCTCTTTCCCTTGGTAGAGCACTAAGGTCAAATCCCATTTTCCTTTATCTTCCTTCCTTCAGAGAAAATGGCCAGGATGAGCCAGTTGGGGAAGTGTGTGTGTGGGGCTGTATAAATAAACTCCTCCATTGGATTCATTTTGTGAATTAACAAAGGGTACCTGTCCCCATGGAGCTGCTTTCTAATCACCAAAAGGTAGAAGTACTGGAGACATCCTTCAACAGGTGAAGGAGTTAACAAGCGGCGGTACATGCATAAAGTGAAATACTATCCATTAACAAAAGGAGGAAACTACTGATTCATGCAACACCATGAATGACTCCTAAATGCATTGAGCTATATGAAAACGCCAGCCACCCAAAGTCTATCTAGTCCATGATGCTACTTATCTGCATTCTGAAAAGGAAAAACATAGGGATGGACAACAGATCACTTGTCAGGGTTTGGAGACGTGGGGAGGGTTTGATGACAGAAGCAAAGCAGATGAAAGTTTTGCAGCAATGGAGCCATTAAGTGTGATGACTGTGGGAATGGCTATGTGATTATAAACCTTTGTCAAAATCTTTAGAGCTATATACCATAAAGAATGCAGTTAATGTTAATCATCCAGAATGGGGGGGTTACCAAAAGGAATATAAAGTTTAAGAAATGAGATTCTGATTTCATTTCCTTTGGATACATACCCAGAAGTGAGATTACTGGATCATACTATAGTTCTTTTTTTTTTTTTTTTTCTGAAGAGCCCCCACACTGTTTTCTACAGTTTACGTTCCCACCAACACTGTCCAAGGGTCCCCTTTTCTTCACATCCTCACCAACACTTGGTATATTTTCTATGTCTGATAATAGTCATTCTAATAGGTGTAAAGTGACATCTTATTGTGGTTTTAATTTGTATTTCCCTCATGATTAGTAAATTTGAGTACCTTTTCATATACATATTGTTAATTTGTATATTTTATTTTGAGAAATATCTATTCAGATCGCTTGCCCACTTCACAATTGAATTATTTGGTTGTTTTGTTGTTGTTGTTTGCTCTTGAGTTCCATGAGTTCCCTATATATTTTGGCTATTAACCATTCATCAGGTCTACAGATTACAAATATTTTCCTCTAATTTTTTAGATTGGGTTTCCACTCTGTTGATTGTTTCTTTTGGTGTGATGATACATTTTTATTCGACACAATCCCAATTGTTTATTTTTGCTTTTGGTGTGATATTTAAAGCAATTATTGCCCAGACCAATATCAAGAAATTTTTTACATGTTTTCTTCTAGTAGTTTTATGCTTTCAGGTCTTACGTATAAATCTTTAATCTATTTGAGTTTATTTTTGTATAAACTGAGATAAGGGTCCAATCTTTTCTTCTGCACATGGATATCCAATTTTCAACCACTCATTGAAGACTTTTTTCCCCCCGTTGTGTATTCCTGACACTCTTATCAAATTATCAGTTGACCATGGATGTGTGGGTCTATTTATGGTCTCTCCATTCTGTTCAGATGGTATATATGTCTGGTTTCATGGCTGTTCCCTACTGTTTTGATTACTGTAGCTTGGTAATAATTTTTCTTATTTTAATTAAGGAGTGTGATGAGTCCATTTTGTCATTGTTGCTAAGATTGATTTTGTTCTTTGGGCCTTTGTAGTCCCATGTAAATTTTAGAATTGTTTTTTCTGTTTCTGTCAAGAATGCCATAAGTATTTTGATACATATTGCATTGAATCTATAAACCACTTTGGGTACTATAGACATTTTAATAATATTAACTTTTCAGTGCGTGAATCTGGGGTGTTTTCCCATTTATCTGAGTCTTCTTTAATTTCCTTCATAATTTGTAATATTTAGTTTATGAAGCTTTCACGCCTTTGATTAAGTTTATACCTAAGTATTTTATTATTTTTGTTACTATTACAAGTGACATTGCAATTTTTTTCCTGTTCAGATGCTTTATTGTCTGTGTATAGAAATAAACAATAATTTTTGTATGCTTGACTTGCATGCTACAACTTTACTGAACTCATTTATTAGTTCTAACAGTTTTCTTGTTGCATCCCTAATGTTTTGTACCTATGTGATTATGTCATCTGCAAATAGAGATAATGGTACTTCTATTTTTTCTGCCTATACTACATTAGGAAAGTACTGGCAGCAGCTAAATCCTAGGCTATCAAGTCATAAGCAAACTAACAAAAGTGGCTGAAGAATTGAATTCATTGTATAAAACCTTACAATAAGAAAAATCCTCCAGGACCAGGTGGTTTTACTGGGCATTCTTCCAAGCACTTTAGGAAAAAATAACATCTTCTCAATTTCATTCTGAACAGAAAAGGGAGGATTACTTCCCAGCCCATTTTATGAGAGTAGCACTATCCAGATGCAAAAACAAGTAAAAGACAACACCAGTTAAGTATGGGTCAATATCCCCCATGAACTTAGAGGCAAAAATTCTACACAAAATATTAGCAAAGTGGATGTCAGCATCACGGCAGAGAGAGAAGAGCTCTCTGTATCTCCCCTTAAATTTACAACGAGTCAGAAACCTATCATCCAACAAAGGTATCTCTGTTCAACATATAACGATGGCTGAGAGACCCACACATTGGTACAACTGAACATGGGCACTTTGGAATGTGTGTGGGAGGTGGGACGGGAGGAAGGACAGGGCCAAGGTCTTTGGATGCTGTTGCTCAGCCACTGTGGCCTCAGCTAACGTGGCAGTGGTGGAGGAGTCAGGCTGCAGCCCCCACACTACAGCCTGGTGGATGGTAAGACGAGCAGAAGAAGCATCAGTGCCCAAGAACCTGACCGCCACACATTGCACCGGAACAAGTAACAGCAGTAGAGAAGCCTATGGCCCTGCCCTAGCCAGCTCCAGCATGGCAGTGCCAGCAACCCTAAGGGACAAGGAAGCAGCAATGCAGGCTAACGAGCCCAGCTCATTTCAATACTTCACATCCCCCCTCGAGACTGAGGCAACCTAGATACAGTGGAGACAACAACCACCCTGGTCAACCAGGCAGCGATTTCCATTACTACAGCAATAACCCCCACCACTACAACCCTGGAGATGCCCTACAGCCCTGTAGGGCAGGGCAAAGAAAACAAGAACTTGTGCTATAGCACTTTTATTCGATAACAAAAGGAAGACCTCTAATTATCAACCTGCAGAATTGTTAAGAAAGGAGTCCAACTTCACACACGCTGATAGAGGAAGGATTCTTCCTGTACCGTGAAAAAACAAGGTAACATGGCAATACAAAAAGAAAATTACAAGTCTCACAGAATCCAAACCAAGTCATGGAAGACTGTGATATGAATGACAGGATTTCATGATAGGAGTCATGAAGACGCTCAATACAATACAAGGAAACACAGAAAGACAATACAATTAGCTCAGGAATAAAATTAATGAGTTAAACAGTCCTTTACCAAAATGATTGGAACTCTAAAAAGACCCAAACAGAAATTCTGGAATTGGAAAACTCAAAACATTAAATTAGAAAGCACTGTAAAAACAGAAGACCAGATCAAAGAGAGAATGAGCAGACTCGAAGATAAAAATCTAGAAATGATTTGGGTGCAAAGTGAAGAAGGGAGAGAACTAAGGTTTTAAGAAAACATAAGGACCCTATGAGAACTATCTGACTCAATCAGAAAGGGCAGCACAGGATAATAAGTAGCCCAGAAGACAACAGGAGAAGGAAACAGAGAGCCTACTCAAAGAAATAATTGATAAGAACTTCCCAAACCGAGGAAAGGAACAGGACATTGGAGTACAAGATGCTAACAGAATATCTACTTACCTCAATCACAAAAGACCTTCTCCAAGACACATTAGATTAAATCTGTAACAAGTTAATGATAAAGAAAGAATTCTCAAAGCAGCCAGAGAAAAAAGATAGTAACCCACTGTCATGCAAGGTGTCATGCGGGGTCTCTGGTCCCGTTTTCCACATAGGAACGCAGGATATGGTGAGGCCAAAAAGGAACACCCACGGAGCCATAGGTAGGGGAGTCATACCACTATAGTCTCATTGGCGGCTGGCTGGGTTGGAGACACAGGAAACAGGAGACACACGATGCGCAACCCGCCATCCACTTGTCTCTGACAACCCACCTCACTTGCTCACTGCCATCCGCGCCTCTCTGCAATTTGCAAACCTCCATCCGCGCTTGCTAGCTGGGCCACGGCAGCTGTATCGTGGGCCAATGGCCAACTGGCAACAGCTGATGGCCAACCAGTCAAAGCTGATGACCGTCCGCCACCCAAGCCAGCACCCCTGCACGCGAGGCCCAGAGCCTGGAAACTGCTCTCTGGGACTCTGTCCCCACACTCCACCCCTACAGGGTCTGGCCTCACAATCTACGTGACCGGCGTCTTCCACGAGGTTCCCTCTGCCCTATTAGCCTATAGGCACCTAGAGACGGAAAGAAATAGGAGTCTTAGGAACCAACAATGGCAAATCCCTTCCACCTGAGAGGATACATGCCAGCTTTTGGTCCTGGGAAAGGAGGGTTGCTGCCTACTGGCACCTTTCCCAGTTTGTGGTAGCAGACCTCTATGGCAGTGCTTGGGATCCCTTGTGTAGTTTCAACATGTAACAGAACAGGGGATCCCATAAGAGGCCAAAGCGAGAGCACATAGGTTCCCCACAAAATCATTCCGGCATCGGGACCTCCATATACTACAGTCCCTCGTGGTGGCCACTCGGTCACCACCTCTGGTGTCACTTGCAAATCATGAGTCAAACCAGCCCCCCATGGGGCAATCAGGCCCAACCACCGACAGGGGGGCTTTGGACCTGCCAGGGCCAAGTCCATTGCTGCCGTTCCCCTGCTTTCAAGCATGTGGGTGCTGGCAGCAAAATCTTTCCATTTCTGCCGTAGCCTGGCTTTAACAGAGTCTCACTGGTGGTAACTTGTAACTAAATGGGAGTGGCTGTTCGATGTAGCAGAGCTTCTACTGGTGCGGGCCCTCCCTTCCGTGGTCTCTCATTCAGGATTCTCAGGACGTCCCATAGACGCGAGGCCCAGTCACGCATCATGGGAGGGGGTTTTGATACCCGGAGGCCTTGCTTCAAAAGTCCATTGCAGCCTTCAATCATGCCAGCTGCTTGTGGGTTATATGGGGTATGAAACAACCATTGTATGTCCATCCTGGCAGCCCAGCGCTGCACTGCTTGCCCCGTAAAATGGGTACCTCTGTCACTTTCAATAACTTGGGGGCGCCCATAGAGGGCACACAGCCGTGTAAGAGCGACCACTGTGTGCCGTAGATCCACAGCGGGACTCGGCCAAGCAAACATCAGTCCTGTATCAGTGTCCACTGCTGTGAACGCATACATCGCATTGCGGGCCTTAGGCAGGAGTCCAATGTAATCCACTTGCCAGCGAGTGAGGGACACCCTCCCTCGCGTAAACTGCTGTGTCTCCCAAGGGAGCCTCCGCCTTTGGGGGCTGTCCTGCGCACAGACGGCACAGTCATAGCAGGCATCTGCTATCTCCTGCCATTTCAAAGGCAGACCCCAGCGTCTGCTCGCCTGCCACATGGTTCGGCTTCTGGCATGCTGCAATTTCCTATGCAGCCAATGGGCCACATCAGTGGCAGGAGCCCGTTCTAACCATCGGACCCGTGCTAGGGCATCTGTTTCATCATTACCTGGGACACTAAGAGGGAGTGACCTGTGACATGCATTACGGTCACCTCCTTTCTCTGTCCTAGGTCCCAGAGGTCCTGCCACGTGGCTTGACCCCACAGTGGACGGTGTCCTACCAACCAGTTTTGGTGTTTCCACGTAGGGAGCCACAACGTTAGTCCCCAGAACACTACCCAGCTGTCAGTACAAATAACTAGGGGCCCGGGCTTGTGGCTGATTATCATCCACACAGCCCGTAGCTCAGCCCACTGGCTACTCTGGCCCGTCCCAGTATCAAACCAAATGGTGTCTGTTTTGGGCTGCATACCAATAGCCGTCCAAACGGCTGCAGCCCCTCGGCTAGAACCATCAGTAAACCAGGCATCCTCAGGTACTAGGGACTGTCCTTGTCTGTGGGGCGAGGGCTCCAAGTCCTCCCCTGTAGGCAGAGCGCTTGGCTCAGCCTGGCCTATAAGCTCCACAGGCCCCAGGACCTGTTGTAGCTCTGTCCTCAAAGGGCTTGAACTAAGGGAGTTACGTTGCTCCAAGTAAGCACCCCATTTGACGAGGGTGGTGGTCTGTGCCACCCCCATTTTGAGTCCCTGAGTCCATGTACGGACCCACCCCTGGCCGGGATAGGTTTTTTGAACCAACACCCCTGTCGTTCCTGTGATGGCTTCTGTGGCCACTAGGGCTGTGTACACAGCAGCCAGCTATTTCTCTTAGAGAGTAGCGGACTTCCGCTCCTTTCCACAATTGGGACCAAAATCCCACTGGCAACTGGAGATGCTCCTGCCATTGCCAGAGGCCCCAACTGTACCCCTCTTGGGTTACGTGAACATCAAGTTCAAATGGGCAGCCAGGGTCTACTACTTGCGGAGCCTGTGCCTGCTGCACTGCCCGTTTTGTGGCAACAAAGGCTTGCTCTATAGCCTCTGTCCAATCCCACAAAGCCCCCTTTTTTATCATGTTATACAAGGACCTTGCCATTTGTGCTAAATGGGGTACAAATGCCCACCAAAACCCCAGCAGACCTAAATACGTCTGCAGTTGGGAGACCTTGGTCGGCCGGGGAAAGGCTTGTATTTTGTCAATAATCGCCTCAGATAGGACCTTTGTCTTACCCGACCACACAACACCCAAAAACTTGACAGATAAGCCAGGGCCTTGGAACTTTTCCTCGTTCACCACCCAGCCATGTGACTTCAGGTGGCATAGAAGAGAGGGAGTTGCTTGTTCTAAATCTGAAAGAGAATCAGATGTTAACAAAAAAAATATCATCGACATAATGAAACAAGTCCACAGAGGACAGGTGATCCCACTGAGCCAGGTCCTGGGCCACGAGCCCGTGGCAGATAGTGGGGCTGTGCAAGTATCCTTGCGGAAGGACTTGAAAAGTCCACTGCCTCCCATCCCAAGTAAAAGCAAACTGCTCTTGACACTCAGGTGCAATGTCAATGGAGAAAAAAGCATTGGCTAAGTCCACTACATAGTGATACATTCCCAGGCGGACAGTCAGACGATCCATCAAATCGTGTATTGAAGGTACTGTTGTGTGCAAAGGTGGCAACACCTGATTTAACTCCCTATAGTTCACAGTCATTTGCCAGGTCCCATCTTGACAGGCCATACTGGGGAGTTAAAGGGACTGTGCGCCAGCCTCACAATATGTGCCTTCTCCAATTCCAATATTGTACGACCAATCTCCTTCTGTCTTCTTGGAAGGCGGTACTGTCGCACTGTAACCACGCACCAGGGCTGTGGCAACACTTGACGAGGGTGGTGAGCATGCCCGCGTGTCACCGCTTTCACCACCCGGATCCAGAGACGGAACTCTCCTACCGACGCCTGTAAGCTGAGGTCGTGTAGCACGTCCAGCCCTAGATTATACTCCGGAACGGGGGAGACATACACCTTGTAGGTACGAGGGGGAAGCCTTCCTATACCCAGTGGTAAGGAAACGGCTTTTACAGTCACAGTCTTTCCCCTGTAGCTATCAATGCAGCCTGCTGGTCCAGGGAACAGATCTGGGTTCCCATAAACAAGACTGCAGTCTGCGCCAGTGTCAACTAGGGCCAAAACCCTCTGCACATTAGAAGGGGACCAATGTATGGACAGTTCCACGTGGGGCCTCCAGTCCCTGCTCGTCCCCTCTGACCGGGTACTTTGGCCCCACCTCTAATCAAACTGAAAGGAGTCGGCCTCAAGCGGCCGCATGAAGTCCTGGAGGGACACAGGTCATACTTTCCCAGACTTCTCCTTTACGCTTCTCCGGAATTGCTGTTCCGGACGCAACTGTTTCCAAAGTTCCAACAAGAGTGCATTGGGTTGTCGTCTATTTTTTTCCGCAATCAAAACCTGCTGCCACGAGATCACGCCACATATGCGTGCGTGTTATTCTCTGAGGCCCGCGACCTTGCCCCCTTACTTTTGATTTAGGCTTCCAGGTTTTGACTGCTCGGACCCCCTGTCTTAACTTCCTTTGCCGCCGGCTTTCAACATCCCCTAGGGTGGCTATGGCAGTGGTAACTTCATGGATCCGCCACTCCACATAGGGCATAAAAATGGCAACCAAGGATCCAAAAGCACTCGCAGGTGTAGTATCCAAAACCAGATTTCTCATGCTGGCTGTGAAAAGCTCGTCATCCGGCCCCTGCATATTAGGGTTGAAAATAGCATGTCTCATACCCATTTCACGGATGATTTGAGTAAGTTCCGTGTATGACTGCCATTTACTCACAGTGTCTGGCAGCTCGCCAGCCTGTCCCCATACCGTGTGTACCGCAGCGGTGAGCCACTCCACTAGAGTGTGGCTGCCCTGGTCGTGGGCCAAACTATGGCAATTCTGTGACCTTTGTTGCAGGGATGGATTCCCCATCACGAAGGCTAGCTTTTCCACTTCGCCTGGGGAGCAGAGAATACTGTTTGCCCCCTCATCCCATAAACATAGTAGCCAAGCCGAGACTCGCTTTCCAGGGCGCTGTCAGCACCACCTCCCCAGCTCCTGCAACTCAGTGGGAATGCAAGGGGTGTAGGTCGTGAACTCAGTCACAGCTGGGTTGCCGGCAGCAATGCCCCCAGGGCCCAAAGGTTGCTCACAGTTTACCCTTTGCTTCCAGATTGGCCGGGCTTGGGGGTTGGGAGCTACATTGTCTCCACTCGCTTCCTCCACCTCTGCCTCAGAGTCTCCACTGTGGGGCCCCTCTTCTAACAGGCGGACCTGAGCTTCCAGTGCCTCCAGGTGGGACACCTGGTCCGGCACCTGAGCTATTTCATTAAGCGTGTCTTCTGTGTTGAGACTCAAGACGGTGAGGAACATCCAGCCTGTGGGGAGCCATGATTTCTTGTTTATTCTGTAACCTTGCAGACTGGCTCAGTTTTAGCTCTTAAGGCGTTGTCTCTGCTTACACCTGGAGGGTGCTTGCAAGCTGCTAAGGAATGAGGTGGGAACGGCCAGTTCCCGGACACAGATCACTGATGATTATCAGGGTAATTGGTGGGCTTTGTCCTTGAGATAATGACTTTGGGAGAGTTTCAGTGAGTCTGTAGTTCATATGTAAAAGTTGCAAATTTTACTTTCGATGAGGAAATGCTCACTCGTGATTGTTAAGCTGCACGTACACAGGTGGTATATATTGGTAAAGGAAAGTAAACTCCGCGCTTCAGGATCACTGAAGACCGGCCACATCATTCCCACTCCCCTTGTCAGGAACTGTTCGACTCGTAACGGCTGGTCCGCTACATTTTGGCGCCCGAACAGGGACCTGAATATAGGGGTAACGGTGAGGAACACCACGTGGTTAGGATCCGGCTCAGATTGTGGGGCTTAGTTCATGGATGCGAGGTGAGTGAGGCACAGTCCCCTCGGTCGAATGTGTGTGTGAGTGAATGGTAGCTCCACGACTTCGTGTTACGGAGCTTGTTTGGGCCCTAATCTGAGGTTCCGGTTCTGTCATATGGCATAACGGCGATTGGGGCTCCGTCCCACCAGTTCGGGGGTTTATACCGAAACGCCTTTGTTAAGACAGATTTGGTCCCATAAGGGGCACGGCCAGATGGGCATCTGCTTGCTTTTCTTTGTTTGAAAGAAGGGCCGAGTCAGGGAAAAGGGAAATGGGTCACGCTAGCAGCAAGGACCTGTATGTTAGAGGACTTAAGAGATTACTTGCCGCCCGTGGCAGCAGGGTGAGCAAAGAGCAATTAGATAAATTTTTAGAATTTGTAAGAGAAGTTTGCCTATGGTTTCCAGATGAAGGTACCGTCAGCCTGGAAACCTGGGAAAAGGTTGGGGACAGATTGCAGGATTATTACACTGTCCATGGACCACAGCAGGTCCCGGTGGAAACATTTGGATTGTGGACACTGATTAGAGATTGTCTAGATTTAAAGAGGGAAGGTTGCAAGCTCGAGAAAGTAAAACAGGCAGGAAATGAAGAAACGCTCCCTTTCGCTGCTTCCTTAGAGGAGCAAGGAGAAAAGGAGGAGGCTGATTACGCCCTGAAAGCTCTATTCTCTGCCGCCTCTCCGGGGGAGAAAGAGGAGGGGGAGAGGGTCAGGTATGCAGAGGGACTTGCTAAGCATGATAAGGAGCCTGTTAGTCAAGATCCGCCAGACAAGCAATGGGAAGATTTAGACCCTCAAGATCAGGAAGATTTAGAGGAGGCTGCAGCTAGATATGATAGAGAAAAATATCCACCAGTAGTGGCTGTGGCACAGGAGAGTAGGAAGCCTCCTGATCCTATACATACACTTACACAACAAATAAAAATTCTACAAGGCCAACTAGAGGAACTTAAAGTCACTCGGGAGGGAGAGATCCTTTTTGGACCTCCCCGAGTGCCGTATACTGAGGAGAGTCTCGGGCCTCCTCAAAGTCTTACCAGACCTTCATTAGTTATGTATACCAATCCTTGGAATCCAGGGGGTAAAAATCCCCCTGTGAGCAATCCCACTGCGCCGCCTCCTGAGGGACCCCGCGTGTGGGACCCTCTGCTGCCACCACCGCAGCCGCCGGTCTGGGATATGCTAACAAAACCCCCGCCAGGATACGTTAAGCCAGGGTCAGATTCCCTTGTACGTTCTCTGCTTCAGCTAGCTTGTGAGGAAGCTCACAAGCAAGGAGAATCTACAGGACGTTTTGGCGTTTATCCTCTTATTGAAAGAACTGATCAGGCAGGAAATGTGTTTAGAGAATGGAGACCTTTTCAGTGGAAGCAAGTAAAGGAATTAAAGGAAGCTTGCGCACAGTACGGTCCTATTGCCCCTTTTACCATGGCAATTTTAGATGCTTTGTCCAGTGAGGTTACTCCTCCAGAGGACTGGAAGAAAATTGTTCATGCTTGCCTTTCCGGAGGCGATTATCTCTTATGGAAATCAGAATTTTATGAAAATTCTAAAAAGAAGGCCAATGAGAATGCCTTAAGACAGATCCCTATTACTTTTGATATGCTAGCAGGAGAAGGCATGTATGCTGACCTAAGAAATCAAATGGGATTTGCGCCAGGCGCTTATGGCCAAACTGCCACAGCAGCTAAAGATGCTTGGCGAATGCTGCCTGATACTTCCCGTAAGGAAGAACATGTTTCTCAAATAAGACAAGGCGCAGATGAGCCTTTCCAGGAATTTGTGTCTCGCCTCAGCACAGCTGCAGGGCGGACTTTCGGTCCATCAGTTGCTACTCAGTCTTTCATAACGCAGCTTGCCTATGAAAATGCTAATTCTACTTGTCAAGCGGTTATTAGACCGTTTAGAAAGAAAGGAACTTTATCTGATTTTATCCGTTTGTGCTCAGATGTGGGACCGTCTTTTTCTCAAGGTATAGCCCTAGCTGCAGCTTTACAAGGAAAATCTATAAAAGAAGTAATGTATCAACAGGCAAGACTCCATACAGGGAGTCGTTCTGGGGCTTGTTTTACTTGTGGAAAATTGGGACATCGAGCGGCTCAATGCCCTCGCAAAGCCGAGCCCGAGAATTCAGCGGCTCCCACAAAAAAGCTGCCAGATATATGCCCTAAATGTAGGAGAGGAAAGCATTGGGCTAATGAATGCAAGTCTAAGACAGATAAAGATGGAAAACCCATCCAGGGAAACTGGGTGAGGGGCCAGCCCCAGGCCCCGAATCAACAATGTTATGGGGCACTGCAAATTCCGGAGCAGGTACAGGGACAAAAAGGGAATGGGTCCCTGAAAGAAAACATATCACAGATCTATTCAGGGCCACCGCAGGCAGCTCAGGATTGGACTTGTGTTCCACCACCGACATCGTATTAACTCCTGAAATGGGAATGCAAGCATTGCCCACAGGTGTTTTTGGGCCCCTACCCCCAAAAACTGTAGGTTTATTATTAGGAAGAAGTAGCACTACTATAAAGGGGATTCATGTTTCCCCGGGAGTTATTGATGAGGATTTTACTGGAGAAATTAAAATTATTACTCATTCACCTTTAAACATTTCAGCCATACCTGCTGGAACTCGCATTGCTCAGCTAATCATTTTGCCTCGTATAAAAATAGAAAAAAATAGACAAAATCAGGAACGTGGAGACCAAGGATTTGGTTCTTCTGATGCTTATTGGGTTCAGGAAATAAAAAGAGATAGGCCAGTTTTACAGCTTAAAATAAATAAAAAAAGTTTTCAAGGGATTGTTAAATGCACTCATGACACATTAAAAGTCAATTTACAAAAAATAAAAAAGGGGGAGTTGTATCCCCTGACGCCCCATAATTACCTGTCTCATTCTCTCTTTATTCAAAATTTTTTGACCTTGGATGCCCATGGTAAGAGTGCTGCAGAGCGCTTTTGGCATCCGTCTGCTGCCCCTCAGGCTTTGGTCAAATGGAAAGACCCATTTACAGGCTCTTGGCAAGGCCCAGATCCAGTCCTCATTTGGGGCCGAGGGCATGTTTGTGTTTTTCCACAGGATGCAGAAGGCCCTCGGTGGCTGCCAGAACGATTGGTGCGACATGTGGACCCTCTACCTGCTGATGACATTGATGACCCTCAGCAATGCGGAAGAAGACCAGACATATTGGGCCTATGTTCCTGATCCACCAATCCTCCACCCTGCTGTATGGGAAGGTCCTGAGATTCCAGTCTATGTCAATGACACTCACGCCCTAGGATTACCTTCTGATGGACACATGAAACAACATTTGGGAAGTTTTGTAAATCAGGCACTCCCTGCAGTCAGGTGACTGATTTACAAGATGGGACTAGAGATTGGACCACTGTAGTTAAGACTGTTAATGTATCTGCTTGTGTTCCTTCCCCATATGCACTTTTGATTGGAAATATTAATGTACATTTTGTTGGAGTTCAGTATATGGGAGATGTGATTCAGAGTATAAAAGTTAAATCTTATTTAGAATGTCATTCAGAATATCATTGGATATGTGTTACTTCTAAAAGGTATAATAATAGTCAATATGATTGGAATCGGGTTCGTTTACATCTTCAAGGAATTTGGCATGATGCTAATGTGTCTTTAGATATGTTTCGGCTTCATGATGAAATTCAAAATATGAGAGAAGCTGAACCCTTGAAATTTGATGCAGCCCAGGCTGCTTCTGAGTTTATTGATGTTCTTAGGAATGCTATGCCATCTATGCCTCATATTACCCATTCTGTTATGATTTTTCTTACATTGGGCATCTGTGTCTGTTTGGTTCTGTGCCTTCTCCCCATTCTCATCAAATGTTTCATCAGCAGGATGTTAGACTTGCGAGCTGACATCCATCAGCTTAAACTTAAGACAAAGCCCTGAGCCTTCTTCCCCAAGCATTCAGAGGGACAGGATAGTCAAAGACGGGTTGTACTTAGGCACCGCTTCAACACCTAAGACAGGGCTTGTATTATAAAATATAAGTTCCAAGGACGGGTAAGTTGAAGTCGGCATCCCGAGACACCTAAGTCAGGCGCTGTCACCTCGCCATCCTAGCCGGATGGGTTTTGCTCCTATAAAATAAAAAAGGGGGAGATGTGGGGAGCCATGATTTCTTGTTTATTCTGTAACCTTGCAGACTGGCTCAGTTTTAGCTCTTAAGGAGTTGTCTCTGCTTACACCTGGAGGGTGCTTGCAAGCCGCTAAGGAATGAGGTGGGAACGGCCAGTTCCCGGACACAGATCACTGATGATTATCAGGGTAATTGGTGGGCTTTGTCCTTGAGATAATGACTTTGGGAGAGTTTCAGTGAGTCTGTAGTTCATATGTAAAAGTTGCAAATTTTACTTTCAATGAGGAAATGCTCACTCATGATTGTTAAGCTGCACGTACACAGGTGGTATATATTGGTAAAGGAAAATAAACTCCGCGCTTCAGGATCACTGAAGACCGGCCGCATCATCAATTGTGTGAGTGTCTCTTTTTCATTCCCACTCCCCTTGTCAGGAACTGTTCGACTCGTAACGGCTGGTCCGCTACACCAGCCCACACTGGTGAGGAAGGGTACAGCCGGCTGTACCCTTCGCCTCTTCCAGCAACCACTCAGCTAGAACATACAGGGCCCTCTCCATGCTGGCCAGAGAGCCATCTATGTCCTCCCACCCCTCCTCAGGAGTTCAACTCTGAGAACAGTGGCCACCCGGCACCACACACACAGATGCCTTTTCTACTTAGCCGGAATGTTGCTCGCCACTCCAGGTGTCCGGGTGGGTGGTGGCCTTGGTGCAAGAAGTCCATAATCCTCGGAGCCTACAGCAGCATCATATCACCAAAAGGAAGGCAATGCCTTCCGTGGCCAAGAGGGTGGTGTGCCATCTGGAGACTTGAGTCTTCCAGGCAGACCACACCTCCCGTTCCCGGGGCCGCTCCTCACGGGCCTCCCGAAGCTGAGCTTTCACACACACAAACTGCTCCACCATCCTTCGGAGAGTTTTGGCCGGCACCATATCCTGCTCACTGCCCCATGTGTCATGAGGGATGTCGTGCGGGGTCTCTGGTCCCGCTCCCCACATAGGAACGCAGGATATGGTGAGGACAAAAAGGAACACTCGTGGAGCCATAGATAGGGGAGTCATACCACTATAGTCTCACTGGAGGCTGGGTTGGAGACACAGGAGGCAGGAGCCACATGATCTGCAACCCGCCGTGCACTTGTCTCTGCCAACCAACCTCACTTGCTAGCTGCAATCTGCCTCTCTGCAATCTGCAATCCACACTCCGCCATGTCACACCAGGATGCCACACCACCACGCCACACCTTGCTAGCTTAGCCACGGCAGTTATATCAGTGGCTAATGGCTAACCGGTAACAGCTGATGATAACCAGGCTCACTAGTTACCGCTGATGACCATATACTACCTGAGCCAGCACCTTTCAATGTGAGGCCGAGAGCCTGGAAACTGCTCTCTGGGGCTCTGTCCCCACATCCACAAAGGAAACCCCATTGGATAATCATCAGATTTCTCAGCAGAAACTTTGTAAGCCGGGAAAGAGTGGAATGATATATTCAAAATAGTGAGAGAAAGAAACTGCCGGTCAAGAATAATAAATCCTGCAAAGTTATCCTTTAGATATGAAAAAGAAATAAAGAATATCCCAGACAAACAAAAACTGAGGAAATTTACCACCACGAGATCTACATTACAAGAAATTTTGAAAGAACCTCTTCTAGTTGAAACAAACAGACAAAAGTACACAAACCTTTGAGTGAGATGACAGACAGAGAGAAGCAAGAAATCACAGCTCTTTCAAAATAGACTATTAAATGATTATAACATAAAGGTTAATGGAGAAAAGACAGTTGTGTAAAACTCAAAGCTTTTCCTCCAAGATCTTGGACAAGACAAAGAGGCCCACTCTCACCATTCTCATTCAACATAGTACCAGAAGTCCTAGCCAGAGCAGTTAGGTTAAAAGTATAAATGAAAGACATCCAAATCAGAAAGGAAGAATTAAAACTGTCACTCTTTGTGAATGACGCAATTTTATATACAGAAAACACTCAAGACTCCATAAAAAAAACTATTAGAAATAATAGACGAATACAGTACAGTTACAAGATTCCAAATCTATATACTGAAATCTGTTGTGTTTTTAGATACTGTCAATGAACTATCAGAAAGAGAAATGAATAAAACAATACCATTTAGTATTGCAACAAAAGAATAAAATAACTAGAAGTAAACTTAATAGAGGTTAAAATCCTGTACACTGAAAACTATAAAACACTCTTGAAAAAAATTGAAGAAGACACAAAGAAAATGAGAGATATTCTGTGTTCACAGATAAGAAAAATTGTTAAAATATCCACACTACACCAAAAAATGTACATATTCAATGAAATCTCTATCAAAATCCCACTTTTTTTGCACAGAAATAGAAGAAAAATTCTGCAAAGTTGTATGGAACCACAAAAGACCCTGAATAGCTAAAGCAATCCTGAGAAACAAGAACAAAGCCAGAGGTATCACACTCCCTAATTTGAAACAATACTACAAAGCTATAGGAATCAAAACAGTATGGTATGGGCGTAAAGACAGACACACAGAACAATGCAACAGAATTAAGAGCCCAGAAATAACCCCACACATATATGGGCAACGACTTTACAACAAAGGAGCCAAGAATATACAATGGAGAAGGAAAGTTTCTCCAAAAAAGATTCCTGGCAAAACTGAGCAGATATATGTGAAAGACTGAAAGTAGGCCACTGTCTTATATCATACACAAAAATTAACTCAAAATAGATTAAAGGCTTGAATGTAAGACTTGGAACAATCAAATTCATAGAATACAACAGAATTGCTAAGTTTCTGAAATGTTCTCAGAGGCATTTGTGTGAATGCCACTCGAAAGGCAAAGAACTACATCAAAAGAAAAAGCTTCTGGAAAACAAAGGAAACCATCAAAAATGCAACCAACCAAATGGGAGAAGATATTTGCAAAGATACTTCCAATAAGGGGTTAATATCCAAAATATATAAAGAACTCATACAACACAACAGCAACAACAACAACAACAAAATCCAAACAACCTGATTAAAAAATGGTTAAGGATTTGAATAGACATTTTTCCAAGGAAGACATAGAAATGGCCAGTAGGTATGTGAAAAGATGTTCGACATTATGATGGAAAAATATCCACTAATTATTATGGAAATAAAAATTAAAAACACAATGATATATCACCTAACACCTGTCAGAATGGCCATTATCAAAAAGTCAAAAAACAAACAAACATGCATTGGAGTGGATGTGGATAAAATGGAACCGTTGTACACTGTTGATGGGACTGTAAATTGCTGCAGCCACTATGGAAAAGAGTATAGAGGTTCCTCAAATAATTAACAATAGAACTACCATATGACCCAGCAATTTACCTCCTGTGTATTTATTTAAAGAATATGAAACCACTAATTAAAAAAGACAT
Source organism: Rhinolophus ferrumequinum (assembly GCF_004115265.2). Classification (NCBI taxonomy): domain Eukaryota; kingdom Metazoa; phylum Chordata; class Mammalia; order Chiroptera; family Rhinolophidae; genus Rhinolophus; species Rhinolophus ferrumequinum. Next base: position 2,045,420 of record NC_046295.1, on the reverse strand, counting down.
ATATACTCCTATGTTCATTGCAGCATTATGTACAGTAGCCAAGATACAGAAACAACATAACTGTTTATCAATGGAGGAATGGATAAAAAAGATGTGGTCTACATCTATACCTATCTATGTATGTACCTATTTGTTTATCTATATATCTATCTAGGTGTCTGTCTATCATTCTATCTATCTATCTATCATCTATCATCATCTATCCTCTGAGACACACACACACAACAAAATATTACATAGGCATAAAAAGATGAAATATTGCCATCTGTAATAACATGGATGACTCTTGAGTCCATTATGTTAGTAAAAAAAAGTGAGAGGAAAAAATACAATAAAAACATATGATTTCATTCATACGTGGAATATAAAACAAAAAAAAATTAAGAAATGAACCAATAAAATAAGTTAAAACAAACTCATAGACACTGAAAACAGAATGATGTTTACCAGTAGGGAAGGCAGAGGGCAAAATGGGTAAAGGAGGTAAAATATATGATAACAAATGGAAACTAGACTTTTGGTGGTGAGCACACAATTGAGTATACAGATATTGAATTATAACATTGCACCCCTGCAATCTATATAATGTTATTAACAAATGTTACCTCAATAAAAAAATCAATTTAAACAGTATGTAAACAGGTACAAGTTTTTTTTAATGAGAAGAAAGCTTTGGTTTTTATCAGTATGGTTCTCAACCAAGGGTTAGCAATGTCTGGAGACATTTTTGGTTACCCACTAGATGCAACAGGCATCTAGTGGGTAAATGCCAAGGATACTTCTAAACATCACACAATGTTCAGATCAGTCTCTCACAACAAAGAATTCTCCAGGCTAAAATGTAAATAGCATTGAGGTTAAGTAACCATAGTATAAATCTAATGAAATATATGCCAGATATACATACTGAAAACTGTAAACTCAGATGGAAGAAATCAAACAAACTCTCCAAGTAGAGACACATACCACATACATGTACTAGAATATTCAAATAGTTAAAATGTCATTCATCCCCAAATGCATTTATACAACTAATGCAATCCCAATCAAATACCAAAAAGACTCTTCGTACTGGTAGACAAGCTGATTCTAAATTTATGTAAAAATTTAATGCAAGGGTCACCAACTACAGTCCAGCAACCAAAATCAGGTCAGCTGCCTGTTCCTATGTGGTCTACAAGTAAAGAATAAATTTTATAATTTAAAATTCCTCAAATAATTAAAATTTTGTAAGAAAATTGAAAAATAGCATTTCATGAAAAGTTAAAATTATACAATATTCATACTTCAATGTTGAAAAATAAACTTTTATTAGTACATGTCCATGCTTATTTATTTCTTCATTGTTTTTGTCTGCTTCTGTGCTATAGCACCAGAGTTGAGTAGTTGCAACAGAAAGCAGATGGCCTGCATGGGGCGTCCAGGTAGCTCAGATGGTTAGAGCGTGAGCTCTGAACAACAGGGTTGCCGGTTCGATTCCCGCATAGGCCTGTGAGCTGTGCCCTCCACAACTAGATTGAAGACAATGAGCTTCCACTGAGCCCCCGGAGGGGCGGCTGGGTGGCTCAGTGGGCAAGATGGTGAGCTCTCAACAACAAGGTTGCTGGTTCAGTTCTTGCATGGGATGGTGGGCTGCGTCCCCTGGAACTATAGATTGAAAACCGCAACTGGACTTGGAGCTGAGCTGCGCCATCCACAACTAGACTGAAGGACAATGACATGGAGCTGATGGGCCCTAGAGAAACACACTGTTCCCCAATATTCTCCAATAAAATGTCCATTAAAAAAACAGTCACTTGAACCCAAAACTTTCTTAAAAAAAAAAAAGTAAAGAAGAAAAGAAAGCATGTGGCCTGCAAAACTTATAATATTTAGTACTTAAATATTTTAAAGGAAAAAAGAAAAAAGTTTAAGACTCTGAATTTAAAGGAACTAAAATATCCAAAACATTAGTAAAAGAAGAACAAAGTTGGAGGACTCTCATTATCTGATTTTAAGACTACAGTAAACAAGCTAGTGAGGGATAGGTGGAGAAATAGACACACTGACCAATGGAACAGAACTGAGACACCCAAAATAGGTTAACATAAAAATACCCTGGTAATTTCTTAACAAATGTGAAAGGCAATTGAGTAAAGGCAGTATTTCCAACAAATGCTGCTGTAACAACTGGACATTTGTCTTGGTAAGTTCATGCTACCTTAACAGAACACCACAGGCTTGTGGCATATAAACAGCAGAAATTTATTTCCCATATTTCTGGAGTCTGGGAAGTCCAGGGTGAAGGTGCCAGCAGATTCAGTGTCTGGTGAGGACTCTCCTCTGAGTTACAGACGGTCAACTTCCTGTTGCATCCTCACATGGCAGGAAGAGGGTGAGAAAGCTCTCTGGAGTCGTTTTTTCTTAGAGCACTAATCCTATTCATGAGGGCTCTACCCTCATGACCTGATTACTTCCCCAATGCCCCACCTCCTATTACCACCACATTGGAGATTAGGATTTCAAATATGAAATGTTTCTGGGGTACAGAGACAAAAACACTCGGTTCATTGCATTCCACCCCTGGATCCACAAAATTCATGGTGTTCTCACATGCAAAATACATTTACTTAATCCCAGCAGCCCCTAAAGTCTTACCTCATTCCAGGGTAAATTCTAAAGTACAAAGTCTCATCTAAGTACCGTCTAAATCAGGTATGGGTGAGACTCAAGGTATGATTCGTTCTGAGGAAAAATTCGTCTTCAGTTGTATACCAGTAGAAGGACACTACTTACTTGCTGCCAAAATGCAAAGGTAAGAAAGGCATAAGGTAGACATTCCCATTCCAAAAGGATGAAATAAGAGAGAAGAAAGGAGAGAGGAGTCCCAAACTAGTCCAAACCTAGTAAATTAGATTGCATCAGACCTGAAGGCTCCAGAATAAATAATCCTCTTTGGCTGATTGGTCTGCCGTCAGCTGACTAGGGTGCTGGTCCCGCCTTCCTGACCCTCTGAGATGAGAGCATCAGCCTAAACCCACAGCGGGGCAGCTGCTGCCCACAGTGTGTCTCTCTGTGGTGGCTCCACTCATGCTGTGGCTCTCTGTCAGGATGGAGGGCCACCCGCCAGGGCTCTGCCAGGCAGTCCTGGCCTCACAGTTGTACGTGGTGTTGTCCCCGTCCTTTGAAATTGTGGCGGAGCAGACCTGCCCTCCAGACCCCTGAACTCTGGTCTTGTTGGGTGATTGGCCCTGATGATCTCTGAATCATTTTCAGGGTCTTTCTTCCCAGTCTGGAAGAATAGAGCATGTTCATGACTGAAGAGCAATATGGTTGGTCCTGTAGTGTCTAAGATGTCTGACAGGTTTCTTCAGTTTGTCCCTCTTGTTGTTGGTTTAGTTAGTCCTAGCTAGCAATATTTCTGTTCTTATAATTCCATCTCTACTCGTGGCTTTTGTTGAGATGATTAAATTTGTGGTTCTCAACCACACTAATCTCCTTATGAAATGGTTGGTCTGCTAAACCTTTAATGTTCTTTCACGGACACACTTTCTTATTTTTGTAATATGGACAGTCTGATGGTTCCTCAAATCTTTAGGTTATGGTTCCTCTGTGCTTAACAATTGCATCTTGAATTCATGGTCTCCATTCCCATTTTATATAAATAGTCAGGAGGACCCAAGTTGCTCCTTCAACACTGCTTAGAAGTCTCTTCAGCTAACTATCCATTTTCAGTGCTTTCAAGTTCTACCTTCCACAAAACATTAGAATATGAACATAATTCAGCCTTTTCTTTTTGCCATTTTATAACAAGGACCACCCTTTCTCCATTTTCCAATAACATATTCCCCATTTCTGTCGAGACCTCATCAGAATGGCCTTTACTGCCCATATTTCTACCAACATTCTGTACGTGGTTACTTGGGCACTCTCTAAGAAGATGGAGTCTTTCTCTACAGCTCTCCTTTCTTTCTGAGAATCACCTTTGAAGGTGTGTTCATTGCAACCTAAGCTTTTTCTGGCATGCACATCAAAACTCAATCTCTCCCCTTTACCTAGTTCCAAAGCCATTTTTACATTTTAAATATTTGATACAGCAGCACTCCCACCTCTTGGTACCAATTTCTGTCCTAGACAGTTGGAGTCCCATAGCAGAATACCATACAATTCTGCAAACAATACCTACAAACAACACACACCTTTCACTGTCCACTGTTGTACTCAGTACATGGGTGTTCTCTGCTCCATTAGCCTATTATTGATCCAGACACTCTGGCAAGGAAGGAATGGGACAGATGGTCCCCTGAGCCACTGAGTTTCTCCAGCCAACACAGAGGCCCACCTGCACAAAATAAAATCATGGATTAACACTTTCCAAGTGCTGTCACATTGAGACGTTGGCATTGTTGATTATGAACAGGCCAAATGTAGAAAGCGGTGCTAAAATGGTAGAGAAATAAAGTTGGAGCACTTTGGTAATAAACATACCACAAATCTAATTTAAGAGTGTTAAGGTTTCGAAGGACTTATATTTCCTTCTATACACCTTTCACGTTTTCCAGACTTTTTATAATAAGCATACATTAATTTTATAATTAGAGAATCTTAGTTTATCTTAAGAAAGAAACAGATAATGAAGTCCTATACAAAATCAGACTTCTGGTGCACAGCACATCTTTTATTTGGGCATATAATTGTCATTTTCATATGGGTGGTGGCACGTATTATATTTCAGAGGCTTGATTTGCCCCATTGAGTCAAAGGGAAGATGGAAATTCATCTGTGGGCAGCCAGGAATCCTTGGGGTTTCCCTTCCCTTTAGGAGTCTCTGCCATGAGGAATGTCACGTCCACGGCTTCCTCGTTTAGATAACTACTGTTTGCTAAGTAATGTTTGCACAGTGTTGCAGCTTCACAAGTGCTTCTCTGTGCCTCTCCCACACCGGAACAAACCTGCTTCTGACTCATTCTGTAGATGGGCAGCCCACCGGGCAAACACACTCAGGACATCACAGTCCCTCTGTCAGTCATTAATTCCTAACACCACCAGAAATGGTTATCTAACTTCGGCAATAGATAAATAAATTAGAAAGATGAAACTAATTCCTTGGCTCAGGGCAAGGGATGAAAAGTGTACTCAATTAGAGCCAGCATCAATATAAACACACATACATATCTATTATATCTGTGACAAATACCAAATTAAAAATACTGTGCAGCGGTTAATGACTCCTAATTTCTGGCATTGCCGCTAATTTCTCCCCACTGAGGAGTTTGGGAAGCCCTCTCCTTGGTTGGTTAGGAGACATGCCTGGTTCTAGAGCTCATGCTCGGCTGTGTTCCCCACCTGCGTGCAGCAGGTGCTTTTGGCACCCAGCATTTCCACAGTGCTGACAGCTTCTTACTAACGCCCCAGGACTCTTCCTGAGGCATTCTCTGGCTGTCACAGAGCATGTCAAGAGAGCATGTCTGGCTGTCATAGAGGGAAGACCAGAAGTGCCAGGGAATTCATGTTCCTGTGTTGCTTTCTCATCCCTCAACCACTCACAGGGCTGGTGGCTCAATGCCCAGCTTCCTCACCCCTTAGCAGGAACAACTCTGAGGCGTGTCTCCCAGTGGCCCGGATGTGACTGGGCCGTTTACACAGCAGCTACCTGCTCATCAGTGCACCTTCAGTCGGCTTCCTTCCTTCCCTTTCACTTTCTCGCACCCCTTCCCCATGCTTCCTGGAACTACCTTCCTAATATTTATTTCGCTTGTCCCCACACCTGGTGTCCAGGTGCTTGTGGTAACCAGGTCAAGGGAGGGCCACTCTGGTCCCCTAAGGGTCTGGCTACTGTGGCTGTCCTGTGCATCAGACTTAAACATTCATTTTAGAGATGACTTTGCGTCCCCTATTGCAGTTCCTCCGAGTCCAGTCTTCAAGTAGAGAACCTTTGTTTATTTACATTTCTAAGGAAAACAGTTTTATCCAATGCAGTCAGACAATCCCCGTTGGTAGTTTTCGCCCAGCAGGGGAATGTGCTTGACATCCAAACATTCGGCCCTCTCCTTCACTCTATCAGTTTCTTCTCAGCCCATAGCCAGTGGTGGGAAGACACGCTAACCCCTCACCTTCTAGCACAAGAAAGAAACTTCCAGGTTAGAACCATGTGAGCAAATTCCTACCCAGGGTGTAACTAGATGCGTATTCTGAGGTTGGTAGCATTTCACTATCAGTAGTTCCCCAATTGCATGTTGTCCAAGATCCAGAGATGAGGGTGGGCTTGACAGAAGAACCCACAGATATGATGACTCCCAATCCCATTCAGGTGACCTGGTTTTAAAAGGCTTTCTTGAGTCAATGCTTGTATCCTGATTCAAATGCATTTTATTCACCTGTAGGAATAGGCTAAATAAAGCTGCTGCTGCTGATGGGACTTTATTTAATCACTTAGCAACATGCATTATTGAGTCAGGAATACCTGCTGGTATGATATGAAGAATATAAAGGTGTGGGAAATCGCTCTGGGTTGATTGCACCTTGTGGAGACATGGCCCGATAGGCTATTTCAAATCTCGGTCATATTTGCTGGTCCTGAAACAGGACTCCAGCTCATTAGCGCCCCACGTCGTGCTAGATTTGTCCTAACCAGGGAACTACTTGAGCATCTCACAGGCAGGACTCCCGCCTGCTGCCGTTTTCAATAAGGACACACAAATGGTTTTATCTTCCCGTTTGGTAAAGATTTAATTGTCCTTCTTACAGTAAATACAAAGGCATATTTTTTCACACTTCATAGCATAAAACTATCACTATGTAGCAGATAGCAAAATATTTGTATTATTGATCCTAATTCCTATTATTCATATTTGCTTTTAACTAAGCAGTTTCCTAATCAATGCCTATGATACATGAAGTAGATAGCCTATTTTGGCCCATATAATTTTTGCTAGCACTTTGATACAAATACTTAGAGTTGTGAGCATCTCATATTGTGCTGTAAGTATCCTGTTTTTTTCCCCCATGGATAATCTGATTTCTAATCTCTAGCACTTTAGAGAATGTCTGTCATCTTTCAAATCCATTTAAAAATGATAGTAAAAAAATGATAGTAATCACTTTCGCAACCAGTTAGGATTCTGAACAGCCACCAGTCAGTGATCACTGAGGCTCTTAATAAAATAGGTGATCAATATTCATTGTCAATGATTAAATTTACAGCCAAAGGGCACTGCTTCACTCCAGAGTGACTTCTGAGTTATCCAAGATATACTAAATAATTTTTCTTATACTTTAGTGTGTGTATTTCTTGCAATCTATTCTTCATTTGATCTGTAGATATGAATATAACTGTTAGCTATATATTACAGTTTTCAAGCCACTATGTACCATGCACTGAACTTGCTCTCTACTGTAATATAATACAAATATAACTAACAAGTCAGATAAATTGGGGGGTTATTATTCACATTAAAACATTCCTCCATTTTGCTAAGCAAATGAAAGCAATCCATCTTTGTTCACACCTCACAGGAACATATTAATAAATTGTTTTTGAAACCAGTAAAATCTCAAACTGAAAAGCTGAGAGGGAGATGATGCAGATGGACTTTTGAAATGATGTTCCTGATCCTAGAATGGAAGTGCTGTAATTTGAGTAAAACATGAGAGATCAAGAAAATGAAACAAAACACAAAATGACCCATTTAAAGGCACAGAGTCACTTGAAATAAATGGAAGAACACTTATCTAATTTCTGCTTTTGAGTACTTGGAAGCTACAAAGTATTTGAAAAATGTGAATCACTTATTACTGATATATATATATATATATATACACATATACATACACATATGTATATGTGTATATATATATATATATGAATGAAAACAGGGTCAGTGTTTTATTCTCTAAGTGAAGTCTTAGAGGATAATTCGAGAAGAACTTTCTATTCTCCAGTACATCCTGCCATGCACGGCATTGGTCCTACAGACAACAACTAGAAAAAGTGTTACAGTTATATATTACAAGATTATATTTTTAATGGCGTTGGAGTGCTGTAGAAAGCATGAGGGCCAGTGAAGTACAATTCCCAAGTGGGGATGGCCATTTCAGACAAGCTGAGGGTCGGTAGTCTCCCCGCCCCCAGGTGTTTGCCGGTTCTGGGCTCTGGCTGAAAAACAGGGCTTGGCCAAGACCAAAGTCCACAGCCAGGGAAAAGAGAGAGCAGCTAAGCTGCGGCAGCCATTCAGAGTCAGAAAGTGGGAGTCTTCAGGGGCCTTACCTACATGCTGGTTTTCCTAGAAGACTTTTGTATGGAAAGTGAAAGCTGTGCCATAGCTTCTGAAAATCAGAGTAAGATCTTCTGTAGTGTCAGGGTCTTTAGGAAACAAAGACCTGCAGTGGTAGGTGCCTGGAAACAAGACCACCTCAGATGGCACCCTTAGAGGGAGGCTTTAGTTGACACTGAGGGTCTAACCTTGCTTTTGGCTTGAAGGTCCATATTGCATTTGGCAGAAGACTTCTGCAGAGGACACTTGCGTGGAACTAGAGTGACAAAATTGAAGACTTGGGAGCCTGAAATACACAGTGGGTCCTCCACTCAAGATGTTTGTCAGAAGCTATTGCCTGGTTGGCTCAAGAGTACACTTAAATAAATAAAATTAAATGAGTAATGTTTACGTCACAGGGATGCTCTAAGACAAGAGTTCTTTGAACACAGGACTTGAAACACGGAAGATTCTCACCAAATGTCAGTTCCGTTATCCCCCCATCCTGCCTCAATCAGATGGATACATATACAAAGAGAATAAAGTCATCTATTAGAGAAGAGTAATATCAAAGTAAATGGTCATATTCATATTGCTTATTGAACAAAGGATTTCAGCAGTGAACAAGTAAGACTTTTCATCTTTTCTTCTGGCAGAATAGTATTCCATTGTGATATATGAACATCTTCTTTATCCAATCATTTATCGAAGGACACTTTGGTTGTTTCCATGTCTTGGCCACCATAAATAAAGCTGCAGTGAACATTGAAAAGCATGTATCTTATGGATAAATGTTTTCAGATTTTGGGGGATATACCAAGGAGAAGGGTCATATGGTAACAAGACAAACAAATAAAAAAACAAAAATTCATAGACAGATAACAGTTTAGTGGTTACCAGAGAGTAAGGGGTGAGGGGCGATGGTAGGAGAGGGTAACGGGAGTCAAATATATGGTGATGGAACGAGAACTAACTCTGGGTGGTGAGCACACAATGTGATGTATAGATGAGGTAGTACAGAATTGTACACTTCAAACCTATGTAATTTTACTATCCATTGTCATGCAATAAATTTAATTGAAAAAAACAATAACAACAAAAAAACACTGTATCATAGTGTGTCCGTAAGGAAGACAAGACTCTCATGCTATGAGTATAGCTCATTCCCATGGAGTCTGGTTCTTATGACAGGAAATTCTGGAGATCCGCCATGCAGCTAGAGACCTTGGGCCATCTCATTGTTCCCTCTTTGTGGAGGACATTGACCCCAGGGTCCATTAATAGTCACAAAGTCACATAATAAACTCTCAGAATCATCTTGCATGCCATGTGCAGGAAAGTGTACCAGCTGTTTGGAGAAGTGATATAGGTAGATTTTACTTTACAGGAAAATAAATTTCTGTCTCGGACTTCACCTAAGCTGGAATTCATGACAGAATGTGGGGGTGGGGGGCTTGATTAGCATGTCTCTCCCAGGAAAAGCACGATGTTTCCTGCTGAGGCGAGAGCTGCATGGGTGAGGCGGCTCTCTTTCTAGGGTGGCTGCTGAATTTGCCTAAAAGCAGCCTCAGCGGCAGCAGGAGTCAAAACAAAGGCCACATTGCAGAGTGAACTCATCCTCAAGTTGAAGACATAGAAGTGGCGGCACGTGTCAAAGCAGCATGCAGGTAACAGTGCAGTTTAGTCTGAATTCCAGAGAAGCCTACAAATTTTAGTGAAAAGAGGAAGGAAACAGAAAGTCCCTATGTGTGCCCAAAAGAGAAAATAATGGCTCCAAATTCCCATGTCTTAGTCCCGGGGTCCTGTAAGGTGTTACCTCGCATAGCAAAGGGGTTTTGCACATGAATTAAGGATCTTGAGATGGCAGGTGGTCCTGAGTTATCAGGCAGGGCCAAACATCCTCAGCAGGGTCCACGGGAGAACATGTGGAAAAGAATCATACAGAATCTGTCTCAAACCTCTTCCGGACTTATAAGAGAGACAGGTAAATTCTGGAAACTGTAAACAAACTTGGACAAATTTCACATCATATTAAATAGTAACATATCCCAGTGCAAGATTTTACAGGTACTTGTTATCTGTGTATAGAAAATGGGATCTGAGACCTGGTGGAGTATTTGGCATAACATGTGGCCTCCTGGAATGATTGCTTTGAAAAGAGAAGCACATCTTTAGATTTAGATTAAAGATTTTGAATTCTTTACATATATATGTGTGTATATATATATATATATATATATATATATATATATATATAGTCCGACCCTTTAATTTTCAGTCCATGTGAACGTGAAGCCCATCTAGTTTTGTTTTGCAAAATGAGAAGTGTTTGCTTATTTATTTATTTTTTTTTACAAATGTTTGGAATCAATACATTCTTTTCCCATTTAGGGAGGAAAAAGGATCATCGCAGCTCGATTTCCTGTGTAATCTCGCTTCCTTCTCACACTCAGATGGCATCCAAGTTTATGTCTTCATAGGACCAGGAAATGACCCGGTCCGTATTGGCTGGTGCACTTCCTACAGCCCAGCGGCCTGCCCTGCACACAGACACCACTGCTGCGGTTTTCATTGCAGTGCAGTTCATATTGATGAGCAATTCAAATATCACTTCATCACAGTCAAACCAATTCAGTATAGAATTATTGCCTAAAAGCAAACAATCCTCAATGTCCAAATAATTCTGAAACTATGTAATTCCCCATTGTGGAAAAAGAATTAATACATTTTTATTTTAAGAATTTTTTCCTCTTTCTTCAAAAAGCGGGCAAAAAAAAATGTTAATTGGATCCCAGAACTAGAAGAGAGTTGCTTTATTTGCAAAATATTTCCCCACTAATTAAATTCTGTTACATGTATAATGTTTAATCCATTATCTTCTAACTTATGTGCACTTAAATTATGTGATAGTATCAATAGATATTTTAAGCCAATATAACTTTTCAAAGATATATAAGAAGCTGATTTAGTATATATAACACCACAAGTTAAATAAATATAATGATTATAAAACAGTATTTTGTTAAAAGCAATGATATTGTCAATGAAAAAACATCCAGTCCAAGAGAAATCTTATGAGTTTATTTGAGACAAACTGACAATTGCCAGGAAACAAAATCTCAATGGATTGAGAAAATGCTCTGGAGAATGGCAGTTTTGCAGCTTATTTGTACATTAGAAAAAGAGGAGGAGACATAAGGAGTGTTAGATGAAATCCATTGGTGGTAGATTAAGGGGGTGAGAGAAAGCAAAGCTGAGAAATCTCTGGGATTGGATGAAAGGTAAATTGGAGAGACAGATGCTTCTTTTACATTGGTGTACAGGATAGTTACTAGTTAGCATTTTACAGCACATAGAGATGGTAACTGGGACAAGAACAAGGAGGGATTCTGTACTTTCCTGCTCTGGTGAGGTGGGTTGTGCCCTGAGGGGTCCGGAAAAGGGGATGACTGACTTTCCAAGGGCATGTTACCTTAGGTGTAAAAAGAAGACAATAGACAGGCTCACTTATGGTAAAGATGCACCTTTGTCAAGGAAGCTACAGGCCAAGGACGTGACTCCCAGCCATGATCCGCTTTTTGTTAGGAATTTTTATGTTCACACCATCCGATGTGGTTAGTTTTGGTCTCTGAGATTATAGGGCCTGCCTTGCAGGCATCCCCTGAGCTTGTCAGGTTTAGTATGTGGCCCTTTTTCATCCACAATATAGTTAACCCAAAAATTTCTTCTTAAATGAAAAAATTTCAATTACAAGTTTTTTTCACTAATTTGGAAGTTTCTTTAGTAAGCCTTTTAGAACTAGGACTTTTATTTATCAGAATCTGAAAACAATGAGAAAGTGGATTATTAGTATTTAATATCAAAGTATCTTTGTGAAAAATACAGTTCTGTATTTTTACCGAACTAATTTCAATATGTGACTTTTAAAACTCAGTAACAGATGAGTGGAAATTATCAGGATCTAACATATAAAATTGGATTTTCACTTAAATATCATTCTTGAACACAGACCATGGAGGAAGAATTTCTAGAAAATGAAAAACAAGCATAACAAATATTACTGTAAACCACAAATACGATGATATTATAAATCATCTCATTGAGGACATAAATCAATGCAATAGTTGATAGATGCAAGCTTCTAATCAAAGATCAGGTCAAAGATCAATACTTGAACAAATATTTACCAAGTGTTCTCTCAACTAAAATATGAAGGATCCAGTGATGAGCAAAAATTAGAGTTCCTATCTCCATTTAGTTATTAACTACTGCGTAAAATAGCTTAGAACAACAAAAAGTTTAAAAATACACAAGTAATTTATTTTGAATTATGAAATGATTTGAAGGAAAGAAACAGGATTTGAGAGAAAATTGGGACTCTCACTTGCATAAGAAAAGGCAGCATCTGAGCACACAGTTGAATGCCAATTTGGAGCTAGTCAAGCCAGGCAGAGGAAGCACATTCTAAGCAGAAGGATCAAAACCACATGCAAAGAGCAAAACTAGTTCTAGAAATTGGATAAGCCCCACTGTGAATGTGGGGAGTGAATGCCGGGGTGGTGAATGGGACACGGGGTTGTGGAGGCCCATGGGTACAGATCAGTGAGGAAGAGCACTACCCCAGCAAGGCCAGGAAAGGGTGGGAAGGGACACATCCTGGCACTCACATGGGGCCTAGAAAAATGCCTGTTCCCGCCAGGCAGAACGGAAAACTGCTTACTAAGTGACATCTCAGAAGAGGACTCAATCTGCAAAGATGGGATAGAAAAATAACTTACACTAACCATTGCTCTGGTCCTGCCTAAAAGGCTTTAAGAGTGAGACCCAAAAGGATAAAATTATTCAAGTAATTTAACTGTATCTCAGAATAAAGTTCAAGAACGTTTATAAAAATTCTGAAAAATTCAGCCCCAACAAAGAAAAAATTATGACTGGCATCTAATAAAAAATTACTAAGTGTGCCAAGGAGCAGGAAAATAGAACCACAATAAGGAGGAAAAGCAATTAATTAAAACTGACTGAGAAAAAGAAAGTAGAAAACATTAGCAGACAAGGATATTAAACAGATATTATAATTAGATTGCTTATTTTCAAGATACTGCAGAAAGAATTGAACATGTTAAGTAAAGACAAGAAAAATACAAAAAAAATGATATGAGTCAAATTTCTGGAGATTAAAACTGAAAGCTGAGAATAAAAGTACATCGGATGGGATTAACAGCCACTTAAACATTATAGAAAAACTTAGAGAAATTGAACAAAAACAATAGATATTATAAAAAATAAACACAAAAAGTAAAGAAAAAACTTAACAGAGAAATGAACATGAAGAGAATGAGAAGACAAATCATAGACTGGGAGAAAACATTTGTAAAAGACAAATCTAATAAAGGACTGATATGAAAATGTACAAAGAACTCTTAAAACTGAACACTCAAAAAAATGAACAACCGATTAAACAATGGGCAAAAAATCTGTACGGACACCTTTACAAAAAAGACACAATAATGGCAAGTAAGGATATGAAAAGAATCTCAACATTATAAATCATTAGGGAAATGCAAATTAAAACAACAGTGAGATGTCACTACACACCTGTTAGGGTGGCTGAAATCCAGAACACTGACAACACCAAATGCTGGTGAGGATGTGGAGCAACAGGAATTTTATGATTGCCAGTGGAATGAAAATGGTACAACCATCTTGAAAGACAGTTTGACAGTTTCTTACAACATTAAATGTACGCTTATCATACAATCGAGCAATTAAGCTCCTTGATACACAACAAAAGGAGTTGAAAATTTATGTTCATCCAAAAGCCTTCACATGAATGTTTATAGCAACTTTATTCATAATGGCCAAATATTGGAAGCAACCCAGATGTCCTTCAGTGGGTGTATTAATAAACTGCTGTATCCATACAATGGAAAATATTCAGTTATAAAAAGAGATGAGGTATCCATCCATGAAAAGACATGGAGGAAACTTAAACACATATTAAATTAAAGGCCAATCTTAAAATGCTGGCTTTTCTTTTCTTTCCTTTTCTTTTCTTTCCTTTTCTTTCCTTTCCTTTCCTTTTCTTTCCTTTCCTTTCTTTCCTTTCCTTTCCTTTCCTTTCCTTTCCTTTCCTTTCCTTTCCTTTCCTTTCCTTTCCTTTCCTTTTCTTTTCTTTTCTTTTCTTTTCTTTTCTTTTCTTTTCTTTCTTTCCTTTTCTTTCCTTTTCTTTTCTTTTCTTTTCTTTTCTTTTTTCTCTTTTCTTTTTTTGAGGAACCTCTATACTGCTTTCCATAGTGGCTGCACCAATTTACATTCACACCAACACAATAGTGCAAAGGGGTTCCCTTTTCTCCACCTCCTCGCCATTATTTGTTACCTCTTATCATTTTTATAAAGCCCTTTCTGACGGGTCTGAAATGATATTTTACTGTGTTTTTTGTTTGCATTTCCCTGATGATTAGTGATGTTGAGCACCTGTTGGCCATCCGTATGTCTTTGAGAAAAGATCTATTCAGATCCTGTGCTCATTCTGTCACTGGATTGTTTGTTATCTTAATATTGAGTTGTATAAGTTCTTTATATATTTTGAAATTAAGCCTTTATCAGATATATGATTTGCATTTATTTTCTTTTATTTAATAGATTGACTTTTTATGTTGTAGATGTTTTCTCGTGCTGTGTAGAGCCTTTTTAGTTTGATGCAGTCCCACTTATTTATTTTTGCTTGTGTTTTCTTTACTTTTGGGTCATATTGAAAAAAATCTTTGACAAGAGTGATGTCATGGAGCTTATTGCCTCTGTTTTCTTCCAGGCGTTTTATGGTTTCTGTTCCTCTGTTCAGACTCTAATTCATTTGGAGTTAATTTTTATGTATAGTGTAAGATAGTGGTTCAGTTTTATTTTTTTCATGTGGCTGTTCAGTTTTCTCAATACCATTTATTGAAGAGAATATCCTTTCTCCATTACATATTCTTGGCTCCTTTGTAATACATTAATTGACCATGTATGTGTGGGTTAATTTCTGGGCTTTCTATTTAGTTCCATTTATCTATATATCTGTTTTTATGCCAATACCACACTTTTTAAAATTACTATAGCTTTATAACATAGTTGGACATAGGAAGCATAGGACCTCCAGCTTTGCTCTTCTTTCTCAAGACTGCTTTGGCTATTCAGGTTCTTTTGTGGCTCCATACAAATTTTAGGATTGTTTATTCTGTTTCTGTGAAAAATGCCATTGGAATTTTGCTAGGAATTGCATCAAAACTGTAGATTACTTTAGGTAGTATGAACATTTTAACAATATTAATTTTTCCAATTATGAGCATGGAATATCTTTCTGTATACTTGGGTCTTCTTCAATTTCTTTCATTAGTGCCTTAGTGTACAAGTCTTTCACCTCCTTGTTTAAGTTTATTTCTAGGTATTTTATTCTTGATGAAATTGTAAATGGGATTTTTAAAAACATTTCTCTGATAGCTTATGATTGTATAGAAACACATGTTTATATATTGATTTTGTATTTTTCAACTTTACTGAATTCTTTTATTCTCTTTTTTTTTGTTTTGTTTTTTGTGTGTGAATCTTAGGGTTTTTCTCTGTATATAACCATGTCAACTGCAAATAATGACAGTTTTACTTCTTCCTTTCCAAGTTGAATGCCTTTTATTTCCTTTTCTTGCTTAATTGCCATGACTAGAACTTTCAATATTATATTGAATAAAAGTAGTGAGAGTGGGAATCCTTGTCTTCTTCTAATCTTAGAGGAAAAGCTTTCATCTTTTCATCATTGAGTATGATGTTATCTGGGGGCTGGACATGTATGACCTTTATTATGTTGAGGTGTGTTCCCTCTATACTCTCCCATTTTGTTGAGAGTTTTTATCATGAATAGATGTTATATTTTGTCAAATGCTTTTTTTGCATCTATTGAGATGATCCTATGATTTTTATCATTCTTTTTATTATAGTGTATCACATTGATTTATTTGCAGATGTTGAACTGTCCTTGCATTCCTGGAATAAATTTCACTTGATCATGGTGTATGATTATTTTAATGTATTGTTAAATGTGGTTTGCTAATATTTTGTTAAGGGTTTTTGCATTTATGTTCATAAATGCTATTGGCTTTTATATATTTTTTCTTGTAGCATCCTCATCTGGTTTAGGTATCAGGGTAATGCTGGCCTCATAAAAAATGAGATAGGAAGTGCTCCATCTCATCTATTTTCTTGGAAGAATTTGAGAATTGATATTATTTCTTCTTTGAATGATTGATAGAATTCATGAGTGAAGGCCTCTGGTCCTGAATGTTTCTTTGTTGGGTGGTTTTTTTTATTACTGATTTAATCTCCTTGCTAGTTATATGTCTGTTCAGATTTTCTGTTTCTTCATGTTTTAGTCCTAATAATTTGTATGTTTCTATGAATTTATCGATTTCTTCTAGATTCTCAATTTGTTGGCTTATAATTGCTCATAGTAGTTTTTTATGATCCTTTGTATTTCTGTGGTATAGTTGCAATAGTTCTTCTTTCACTTCTGACTTACTTGAGTCCTCTACCTTTTTCTTTCGTGAGTTTAGCTAAATTTTGTTTATCTTTTCAAAGAACCAGTTTCACTGATCTTTTCGTGTCTCTTTAGTTGTTACATTTCTTTCCATTCTAATATCTGTTATTGCCCTCATTCTACCAACTTTAGCCTTTTACCCCCTAGTGTCTTGAAAGTGACTTCTAGTTTTATACCATTTTGGTCAGAGAAGAAACTTGATATGATTTAAAGCTTTTTCAATTTATTAAGATTTGTTTTGTGGTCTAACATATGATCTATCTTAGAGGATATCTAATGTGTACTTGAGAAGAATGTATTTAGTTGATTTTGGATTAACTTTTTTGTATGTATTTGTTGAGTCTGGTCTAATGTATCATTTAAGTCTGATGTTTCCTCATTCCTTTCCTGTCTGTGTGATCTATCGATAGATGAAAATGGGTATTAGACACCCTTACAATTACTGTATTGTTGTTTATTTCTTCCCTTAGGCCTGTTAATATTTGCCTTCTATATTTAGGTTATATCCTATATTGGGTACAAAAATATTTACAAATGTTATTATACCCTTTTGTTGAAGATCACTTTTGATTATGTAATAACTTTCTTTGTCTTTTATTATGGTCTTCATTTTAAGGTCTAGTTTGTCTGATATAAGTATAGCTACTCCAGATTTCTTTTGATTTCCATGTACATGGAATATCTTTTACCATCCATTCATTTTCAGTCTGTGTATGTCTTTACATGTGAAGTAAATCTCTTATAGGCATCATATAGATGGGTCTTATTTTTTCCATCAATTCAGCCACTCTATGTCTTTTGATAGGAGAAATTAGTCCATTTACATTTAAAGTAAGTATTGATAGGTATATACTTATTGCCACTTTGCTAATTGTTTTGCAGTTTTTCTTTTCTTTTCTTCTCGTGGTCTCTTCTTTGTGGTTTGATGATTTTGATGAGTGGTGTGCTTACATTCCTTTCCGTTTACTTTTTGTGTATTCTCCATAGGTTTTTTTGCTTTGTGGTTACTATGAAGAATGTATTCTTTATCCAATAATACTAAAAATAAAAAATAAAGATAACAGAAAAACATCCAAACACTAGAAAATAAACAATACACTTCTAAGGAGGAATTTTCAAAAGAAATAATAGAATATATTAAATTGTATAAAATGAAAGTGTAGCATATCAAACTTTGTGGAACACAGGTAATGCCATTGCTGAGAGAAAAATTTATTTCATTAGATGTATATATTAGAAAAGAAGAAAAATCTCAAATAAAAAATCTAATCTATTATATCAAGAAACTAGAAGGATAGTTACAAAATTAAACCAAAGCAAGCAGAACAAAGAAGAGTAGTCACTGAAATAGAAAAAAGAAAAATAGAGAAAAGAAATTTTAAAAAAAGGTTGTTGAAAATGTCAATAAAATTGGCATCCCTCTCATAAGACTGACAAAGAAAAAAGGGAGATCTCATATTACCAATATCAGGAATAAAAACTCATCATAAAGTTGTAATAGTTCTTTCCTATTCCTAGTTTATTGAGAGTATTTTTCATGAATTAATGTAGGATTTTTGTGCACCTATTATGCTTTTTCTGCACCTATTAATACGGTCATATGGTTTTTCTTCTTTAGCCTGTTGCTGTGATGAATTATACTAATGGATTTTCTTATGTTGAACCAGCCTTGTATACCTGATATAAATCCCACTTGGTATATATTTCTTTCAATACATTGTTGGTTTTATTTGCTAATATTTTGTTGAGGATATTCGCATCTATATTCATGAAAGATAATAGTCTGATTTTTTTTGTTTCATTTAATGTTTTGCATATTTTTGGCATTAGAATAATGTTGGCCTCATAGAATGAGTCAGGAATCATTTATTCTGGTTCCATTTTCTGGAAGAGATTTTAAAGTATAAGCATACTTTTTTCCCTAAAATTCACCAGTGAACCCATGAAGCCCAAGTGCATTCTGCTTGGCAGAAAATTTTAAATTATTGAATCAAATTCTTTAATAGATATAGGCCTATTCAGATTGTCTTTTTCTCTTTTTTTGAGGTTTGGTGCTGGAACAAGTAAACATCTACATGCCACACACACAAAAAAATCTAAATAAAGACCTCATATCTTTTACATACATGAACTCAAAATAGATCATATAGTTTAATATAAAATGCAATGGGACTTTATTAAAATTAAATATTTCTGCTCTGCATAAGACACTATTAACAGAATAAAATGTCAAGCCACGGACTGGGAAGAAAATATTTGGAAAACACATGTCTGGTAAAGGATTGGTATCTAAAATATGCAAAGAGCTCTTAAAACTCAACAAAAAAATAAACAACCAATTAAAAAATGGGCTAAAGATCTGAAGAGACACCTCACCAGATAAGATATACAGATGGCAATAAGCATATGAAATGATTCTTAACATCATATGTCATTAGTGAATTGCAAATTAAATCAACAATGAGATGTCACTACACACTTATTAGAATTAGGTAGCATCCAAACACAGACAACACCAACTGCGGTGAGGATGTGGAGCAAAAGGAACTGGCATTCATTATTGGTGGAGTTGTAAGATGGTGCAGATACTATGGAAGACGGTTTGCCAGTTTCTCACAAAATACACATGCTCTTACCATACAATCCAGCAATTGCACTCCTTCATAAACGTCAAATGAGTTAAAAACGTATGTCCACACAAAAGCCTAATGGCAGCTTTAATCATAATTGCTAAAAGTTGGAAACAATCAACATGTCCTCAATAGGTAAATAAATAAACTATGTTACATCCAGACAATAGAATAGTATTCCACAATAAAAACAAACAAACAAAAAAATATCAAGCCACACAAATATATGGAGGAACCTTAAAAGCATATTGCAAAATGTAAGAAACAATCTGAAAAGGGTACATACTTTCTGATTCCCACTATGTGACATTCTGGAAAAGGCAAAACGATGGAGCCATTAAAGCAGATCTGTAGTTGCCATGGGTTAGGGGCAGAGGAGGGATGAAGAGGTGAAGCACAGGGAATTTTAAGGCAGTAGAACTGCTGTGTATGTATAATGATGGATGTATAATGATGGATGTATGTTATTATACATTTGTCAGATTTACAGAATGCAACATAAAGAGTGAACCCTAATTATTAACTATGGACTTTAGTTAATAATAATAATGCATTAATATTGATCAGTCAATTGTAAAAAATGTATATATTTACATATGTAGTATTTATAGTATATGTATTTCCTTCAGAGAAAACAAGTTAGAGACTTTCCTTTTGAGAAGGAAAATGGTGAAAAGAGTTACAAGAAAGTAGTTTACTTCCTTTCACATTGGTAAGTGGAATACCAAAAATGGAAAACATTAGACTTACTGAACTTTACTTAATTCTTGGAATTGTTGATAATAAAACATCCAGCCTAAGAGAAAGCTTGTAAGAGTTTATTTGATCTAAACTGATAACAATTTCTGGGAAGCAAAATCTCAATGGACTGAGAAAATGCTCCGGAAAATGGTGGTTTTGCAACTTATTTTATAATTTAGAATCAAAGGAGGGGGGTTACATGAAATCCATTGGTGGTAGATTAAGGGGGTGGGAGAAAGCAAAGTGGGGAAATATCTGGGATGGGTAAAAAGTAAATTGGAGAGACACATACTTCTTTTACATTGGTGGATACAGGATAGTTAATAGCATTTTACAGCACATAGAGATGGTATTCGGAAGACAAGAACAACAATGAGGGATTCTGTAGCTTCCTGCTCTTGTGTGGCAGGTTGTGCCCTGAGGGGTCCGGAAATAAGGATGACTCCAACACTCCAAGGGCATGCTATCTTAGATGCAAAAAGACAATAGACAAGCTCACTTAAGATAAAGGTGCACCTTTGTCAAGGACAATACAGGTCAAGAATGTGACTACCAGCCATGACCCGCTTTTAGTTAGGAATTTTTACATTCAAACCATCCTATGTGGTTAATTTCGGTCTCTGGATTTGTAGAGGCTGCCATGCTGGCCTTCCCTGAGCTTCTCAGATTTAGTATGTGGCTCCCTTTTTTGACCACAGAATTTTGGAGTATCACATATTTCCAAAATATGTAAGAAACTCAATAGTATTTTTCTAAAGAATACATATCGATCGCCAACATGAAATGATGCTCAATATCACTAATGATTAAGGAATGCAAATCAAAACCACAATGAAATTACATCTGTTAGGATAGCTAGTATCATAAAAAAGACAAAGACAACAAATATTGGTGAGGATGTGGAGAAGAGGAAACACTGGTACACTATCTGTGAGACTGTAAAAGGGTGCAGCCACTGTGGAAAGCTGTATGAAGGTTCTTCAAAGAATTAAAAATAGAACTACCATATGATCCAGCAGTCCCATTTCTGGGTATATGTCTGAAGAAGAAGAAATTAGTATCTCAAAGAGATATCAGCACCCCTGTGTTCATTGCAGCATTATTTGTGATAGCCAAGATATGGAAATAACCTAAGTGCTCATTGATCGATGATTAGATAAAGAAAATATGATATATATAATGTGACAAGCCAACGAGTAGCCTCCTGCCCTGAAAAACTTTTAACTTTTCTTTGCTGTAGAAATTTTAAGTTTCCTTTTCCTTAACTTTCCTTTCCTCCATTTTAGCTCCTACCTCTGCTTTAGATAATTACCCTAAAACTTGTGATTCATACTTGTTGATTGTAATCATTGAAGCCTAATTTTCTCTCCTACCAGTTCTGGGCCTAACTCCTAGACAATTAACGCCACCTGAATGACTGGTTGAATAGCCACAGGCTCTATAGAGCTAATGGATTTATTAATTAAAATCTATTTTTCCTCATTCAGGGATCTTGGGGATACAGAGGATACTCCAACAAGATAGCCAGTAGCAACCAAAGAAGCCAACACGGTCTTTCAGGCACATCTCGAGACACCTTCCTCTCTTCTAAGATGAGATAGGGCGAAAGGTCCATGAATCCCCCAATAGGTAGGGACAGCTCTATGCCCCTGTCTAGCAGGAAGCAGATACAGAAGAAAACACCTTCTGTCCATCAACTTCCCATAGAGATTTTATGGGGATCATGTCTCGCAAGGGGAAAACAAGACAGGCAATTAGAGATAGGTATCTGGTCTCTGCATTCCTGCATAATCCAAAGAATGCGACCACCCAAAGGACCTCCCCTCTCCGCCTGAAACTTGCTCTTTCCATTGTAATTATCTACCCCTGTGAGGAACAAATGGGTAAGAAATACCCAACTAGATTAAACCGGCCTCTCACACTTGTGCAATAAGGGCCACAACGACCTTTATTTCACCTGGGCCTCATTATACCATCATTATAATATGATACATATGCCCAGAAGTTTATTAATATCATTATAACAGACTGAATTCTGGGAAGTAACATGGGCAGCCTAAAAAGATGAGATAATAGCCTCTTGTCAATCACAGGTGTCAATTAAGTGGTCCCATGCCCGGAAAGGAACAGCCAATTGTAGAGAAAAAAAGGATAAAATCTCCAAGTCCTTGCTAGTCAGGGCCCTTTAAGACCTTTTTGAGCCTTGCCTTTGCTCGGGCCCGCTCCAAACTCTTTGGAGTGTACTGTCCCTTTTAATAATGGGCCCTTTAGCCATTTTCTACTGCTTGGGTCCGCTCCAATTTCTTTGGAATGTACTATCTCTTTTAATAAACTATTCTTTCACCACTTTATTTCTGTGTCTTGTTCAATTCTTTGCTCGAGATGCCAAGAACCTGGACACCATGCACAGAAGAGCCTACTCTCCAGTAACAATATTATTCAGCTATAAAAAAGGATGAAATCCTGCCTACGTGACAATGTGGATAGAGGTTGAGTGCATTATGCTAAGTGAACTAAGTCAGACAGAGAGAGACAAACACTGTATGATCTCACATATATGTGGAATCTAAAAATATCAAACTCATAGAAACAGAGAACAGGATGGTAGTTGCCAGGGGCGAGGGGTTGGAGGAAATGTGGATATTGTCAAAGGGTATAAACTTTCACTTATAAGATGAGTACGTTCTGGGGATCTAATACACAGCAGAGCTAAGAGGCCTGAGGCTCGGCTAATGTTGCTGACCCTAGTGTGCCATCCTTCATCAGGACATCCTGATTAGGGATGAATAACCACAGCTTCCCCTCAGCTCCATCACATGTAATTCTCTATTGTCAACCATTTTCTATTGTATACTTTAAGGTTCTTACAATATCAACAACAAAATGGTAATTCTGTGAGATGAAGGATGTGTTATCTAACCTTATTGTGATCATTTCACAATGTATATGTGTATCAAACCATCACATTGTAAATCTTAAACTTAGGCAATGTTGCACGTCAATTATATCTCAATAAATCTGGAGAAAAAAGAATAATGAATAGAGAATAGAGACTTGTCTAAATAGATATCAAAACTTATATAGGTATTGTGACTAAGTACTGACAGGGAAAAGAAACAAACCAATGGAACAAAGGAAAGTTTAGAGACAGATCACACATGTAGGTAACTTTGTTGCATAGCAGAAGTTATGGTAGAAAAGTGGGAAAAGGAGAAATCATCAATAAATTGAACTGGAAAATGGGTTATAAATATACAAGATAAGTGAAATTCTCTGGTAAAGCCCATAAACACCATATTTAATTATCAAAAGTAAATACAGGTAATGCCTCCTGCCCTTCAGATGAGAAAAGATTTATTGAACATGTTATAAAAAGTTGCTAACCACAATAGAAAATTATGATAAATTCAACTATATTAAAGTTGAGCACTTCTTATTCATTAAAAGGCATCTTAAAGAAAGTTACTAGATACCAAACGCAAAGATAGGATATTCTAACTGTCAAGCGGGGCGGCCTGCGGGGTCTCAGCTCCCACTCCCCACATAAGAATGCAGGATGTGGCTAGGCCAAAAAGGAACACCCACGGAGCCATAGGTAGGGGAGTCATACCCCTATAGTCTCACTGGTGGCACTATAGTCTCACTGGAGGCTGGAGCCGCACGACCTGCAACCTGCTGTCTGCTTTTCTGCCTGCCAACTGACCGACTCCCCAACCAACGTTGCTGCGGCAGTTCTATCAGTGGCTAATTGGCTAACTGGTTACAGCTGACGGCCAACTAGCCACAGCCCATGGCCATCTACTACCTGAGCCAGCACCTTTCCACGTGAGGCCGAGAGCCTGGAAACTGCTCTCTGGGACTCTGTCCCCACACTAACACATATAATAATGCTAAGGAAGTAACCAGCACATATAAAGAACACAGAGAATTTAAAAGAAATTGGCCCCCCAATAGAAATATGGTCCAATGATGTTAACAGCCATTTAAAAAAGGGAACACGTATGACTAATAAAAATATGTAGCTACGTGCAGTCTTATGAGTAATCTGGGAAATGCAAATCAAAGCAAACTGAGATGCTAATTATACACATTGATTAGCTAAATTTGAGAGCCTAAAAAAAGGTTTTGAAGTTGAACAATGGATTTATGACCACATTGAAATACCGTCTAAGATTAGCTTATGTGGGGACAGAGTCAGGAATACAGTGTCCAGGCTCTCGCCCTCAGGTGGAAAGGTGCTCACACAAAGGGTAGTAAATGGCCATCAACTGTGATTGGATGGCCATCAGCTGTGATTGGATGGCCATCAGCTGTGGCTAGTTGGCCGTCACCTGTAACCAGTGAGCCATTGGCCACTAATATAACTGCCGTGGCTACGCTAGCAGAAAAATGGGGGCTAGCAGGAAGATGGTGGCTGAGCTAGCAAAAGCAGATTGCAGTTAACACGACGGATTGCAGTTATCAGGGCGAATTGCAGCTAGTAGGGCGAATTGCAGATAGCAAGTGAGGTTGGTTGGCAGAAAGAGTGGACAGCAGGTTGCGGATAGTGTGGCTCCTGCTTCCTGTGTCTTCAACCCAGCTGCCAGCGAGAATATAGTGGTATGACTCCCCTATCTATGGCTCCGTGGGTGTTCCTTTTTGGCCTCACCATATCCTGCATTCTTATGTGGGGAGCGGGACCAGAGATCCCACATGACACCCTGCATGACCATTTATAAAGTTAAACTTTCACTTGCTCTTTTTTGTAGCCAATCTGAAGAACGAGGATGGACTTCCACCCAAAATTGGAAGGATTTGCATGCTGACACTGACGATGCCACACACATACCAAGAAGTACAAAAAGATTGTGACTCACATGATAAAGCTTTCTTAGGAAAGCAGAAAGGCTTCCTGAGCAGGTCCAAATATGGCTTTGATACAGGAGAGTCCCCTCACTATAGAAATTTTAAGTCTCCTTTTCCCTAGTTTCATAGCTCCTTAGCTCCTGGTTTTAATCACTCTTCTCATCAGTTTCTCAATCCTAAACCACAGATTGCTCCTAGCCTGAATCACAGAAGGTTTCTCACCCCTGCCTAATCACTACTTAAAAGCCTGTGACTTAAGCTTGTTAACTGTAATCATTGTAGCCCAACATTCCCTCAGGCCATTCCAGACCTAACTTTTGGATAAATAAACACCATCCCAGAGACTAAATGGATTTTAACACTCCTCAGGCCAGGCCATACCTAACCCCTAACCCTAGGTAAACAAACACCACCTGAAATGAAGAGAAATGGACCTTGAGTTCTGTTACTAGGGTCAGCGCTTTTACGTTATTAATGAACATCTGTCTCTCCTCATCTAGGGGCCATTGGAATACGGATAATGTCCCAGCGAGGCTCCCCGACCAAGGCAGACATGAAACCCCCTCTTTTTTATTTAAGACCAGATAGGGCGAGAGTTCCATGAATCCCCATTAGGTAGGGACAGCTCTACACCCCTGCCCAGCAGGAAGCAGATACAGAAGAGAGACCTCCCGTCCCTAAACTTCCCACAGAGATTTATGGGGATTATGTCCCTCAGGGGAAATATGGCAGACAGTTAGAGAAAGCACTGGGTCTCTGCACTCCTGCACGTCCAACACAACCTACGGGGAGCACCACCTGGAGACCTCCTCAATTCTCCCCTTACTGCCCTCACCGTTAACCACTGTGAGGAACTAACTAGATTAGACCAGTGGCTCATATCTGCCAGTAGAGGCCACAATGACCTCCATCTCACCCTAGCCTCATTCTACCATCATTATATCATACATATGCCTGGTAGTTCATTAATATCATTGTAACCAACTGAATTCTGGGAAGGAACATGTGCAGTCTAAGAAGAGGTAATAGCCCCCTGTCAATCACAGATGTCAACCAGATGGTCCCACCCCAGAGAGGAACAGCCCATCCTAGAGAAAAAAGAATAAAGCCACCAAGTCCTTGCCAACAGGTGCCTTTTGAGCCACTCTTTTGCTCAGGCCTTCTCCTACCTCTTTGGAGTGTACTATCTCTTCTAATAAACTGCTCTTTCACCATGTTACCTCTGTATCTCATTCAATTCTTTGTTCAAGACACCTAGAACCTGGACATCACGCTGAGAAGGGCACACCTTCTGGCAACGTAGCAGCTAGGATTCCCGGCTCTCCTCTAGGAGGACCGGGTTTGATCCCCTGTGTGGGGACATAGCCCGGACTCTGCCAAGTTCGACCCCCAGTGTGAGAGCCAAGCCACAGCAGCTAAGATTTCCAGTTCTCCTCCAGGAGGCCTGGGTTCAACCCCTGGTGTGGGAACCAAGCCCAGGCACCACAACAGGAAGCCCCCGCACCTCCGGTGACAGCTTGAGAGCAGGGTTGGAGCCTGGCCTGGGGTCTTAAGATAGTTAGGGGTGGAATCTGGGCTGAGTGTTTCTGCATGTGGTTTAAATTGCCCACCAGCACCAAAGAAGTGAGCATCCAGGCTTTCTTCATCACCTTGCATGCAGAAGGGGATGAAGGAAAATGACACTTAAAAGCTTTAAGCAGTCAAATATTAAAAAAAAAAAAAGAACCATA
The DNA here is from genome assembly GCF_004115265.2 of Rhinolophus ferrumequinum. Classification (NCBI taxonomy): domain Eukaryota; kingdom Metazoa; phylum Chordata; class Mammalia; order Chiroptera; family Rhinolophidae; genus Rhinolophus; species Rhinolophus ferrumequinum. The sequence continues at coordinate 2,018,677 of NC_046295.1, read as the reverse complement.
CTCTTTATTACAATAACTCCTGATATTTGACTGATGATTGATATGTGCCATGTTTAATTTAATTGAATTTGAACTGAAGTAAGCTCTTAACTGTGTTCTTGGAGGCCTGCAGACTGAGGCTGGTAAAGAGGTGGAAATTTCATAGAATGCTTTGTTCAAGAACCCAGCATTCTATATTCTGAGAAGTAAGATGAGGGCCTTGCTCACTTTCAATGATGTCTGCAACTGCAAAGGGTATAAGGAGTGCCTCAGTGAGGCCTTGTGTGGTGGCTTTAGTTTGTGCAGAGACATGTGTAACCTTGACTTATATTTGGGGTATCTATGAGGCAAGAGATTCCCAGAGTTCTTTACCCCAGTAGGGAAAACCTTGGAAGTCAGTGCGGCTGCCATTGTCTGGACCAGACAGCCAGACCATTTTCAATGGACGAAGAGTCTAAACAATGTGCAGAGGGGTATGGAAGTTGGCCAGGACACCCAGAGCTAAGAGGCCTGAGGCTCAGCCAATTGTGCTGACCCTAGTGTCCCATCCTTTATCAGGGACATCCTGATTAGGGATGAATAACCGCAGCTTTCCCCTGAGTTCCATCATATGAAATGGTGTCATGCCATCGAAAAAGTGTGCAAACTCCCATTGCTGCTCGTTCAGTAAATTGCCAAGTATCAGTCAATTAACTCAATTATTCAGTTAATCTTTTCAGATATTCAAGGGGTCTGGAGGAAGGGTGACATTGTCCAGCACTGTGGCATCTGATAAGGAACTGAGGACAGGGGCGAATACTCCCGGAGGCCAAGATCTGGCTCTATTCTGCAGCAAGGAGGGTTCGGTGGTTGTGCCACATTTGCAGGTTGCAGCTTCCATGACCCAATGAATAATTGGCAGCTGGGTGTGGAGGGTCACAGACTCAAGGTCTCTGAGAGCCTCTGTTTCCAGGAGAGCCCAGCATGTGGCCAGCAGCTGCTGCTGTAATGGTGTATAGTGTGGGGCCAAGGATGGCAGTTTCTAAACCAGCAGCCTATAGAAAATTTATGACCATCATGGGTGTTCCAGAGACTCCAGGAGGCACAAGAGAAGGTGGCTAAAGCCTGTACAGTGAAGGAGGCTCAGATCACGAACGAGGCTGCCTGTTGCTTTGCCACCTGAACAGACCCTACCAACTTTTGTTGGAGAAAGTCCCGTTCAACGTGGGCTGATTTGCTAGTAACAGCATAAATGGGCTTAAATAAGGTTTTTAATGACAAATATCATGGCCTTGAGAACCCAAAAAGCCTAAAAGATGTTGGGCTTGTTTTAACATTGAGGGTACTGAGAGGGTCAATATGTTGTTTCTGAACAACGTCAGGGACTGAGTGGCCCTGGGTTTGCCAAGTAATTTTTAAGAATTGAACCAAAATGATGGAGTCATGTAGTATGTGTGAAGCCAAAGCCCATCTCCTTTTTGCAAGCTCCTTGGTGAGTATCTGTGTGTCCTGAATGAGGGTGCGAAATGCATCCCTTGGAGGGTGTCATCAGTGTGATATCAGCACTATGCTCCTCGAGAAAGTTGGATATAGTTAAGCCTGCAAAGGTCACGGACAGTGGCAAGGCACCTGAGCTACCCCATGGGGATTCAGCTGAAGGTGTATTGTGTCCACATGGAGATAAAGGCAAGATGGATGAGAGGTTCTTGACACAGGCAGTGAATAGAACATTTTAGCCAAATCTTTATTAACAAAATAAAATGAACAAAATTTATCAGTTTCTGATGGAAGTTAGTAACTTTGATAATGTTGAGTAATAATAATAATGGATGGGTCCTCAACATTAGGGTTGTGGTAATCCATTGTGGAAAATCATTCATTCTTTCCAAGTGTCAGAACGGGCCAAATTGAGCTGGTAGGTGGAGAAGCAGTGGGGAACACCCTAGAAGGCTGAGTTTTATTTACTTTGGGCCATATTAACTATTTTGACTGGGGAGATGGACAGTAATTTTCTTAAGCCAATTTGTAAGTGCCAGAGACTTCATTCAATTTTAATTTATTACTCATTGGATTAGAATATCCATATCCACTACGAGATATTTTATCACAGAAGTACGATGACTGTGGGAAATTTAGCCAAGACAATTGTTCCAATGACTAAGATGTAACATACCTGTTATCCTCCACTTTATGATCAGTAACTTTCCTAAGTTTAGAAGTGGTACCTTGTTTAAATTTAGTGGGAACCCCAGGTATAACTATAGTTTCAGACCCAGTATCAATTAAGTCCATTAAGGCTTGACAACTGGTATATTGAAGCAGGTATTAAAGTTAATTCATGTCCTGTGCCCATTTTTTAACTGGGTTTTTTTTTTTTTTTTTTTTTTTTTTTTGGTGTTCAGTTGTATGAGTTTTTATAAATTTTGGATATTACCCCCTTATCAAATGTGTCATTGGCAAATATCTCTTCCCATTCAGTAGATTGCCTTTTTGTTTTATTGATGGTTTCCTTTGCTGTGAAAAAAGTTTTCAGTTTGATGTAATCCCATTAGTTTATTTGTTCTTTTGCTTTCCTTTACTAAGGGGACATATCAGTAAAAATATTACTAAGGGTAATGTCTGCAAATTTACTTCCTATGTTTTCTTCTAGGAGTTTTATGGTTTTGGGTCTTACATTTAAGTCTTGAATCCATTTTGAATTTATTCTTGTATATGGCATAAGAAGTTGGTCTGGCTTCATTTTTTTGTGTGTGTCTGTCCAGTTTTCTCAGCACCATTTATTAAATGGGCTGTCTTTACCCAAATGTAAATTCTTGCTTCTATTGCCATAGATTAAATGACCATATAAACATGGATGTATTTCTGGGCACTCTATTCTATTCCATTGATCTATGTGTCTGTTTTTATGCCAATACCATGTTGTTTTGATTACTATAGTCTTGTAGTATGATTTGATGTCAGGTATCATGATACCTCTCACTTAGTTCTTATTTCTCAGGATTGCTGTAGCTATTCAGGGTCTTTTATGGTTCCATGTAGATTTTAGGATTATATGTTCTAGTTCTGTGAAAAATGTCATTGGTAATTTGATAGGGGTTGCGTTGAATCTATGTATTAACTCAGGGGATATACAGATGGCCAACAGATATATGAAAAAAATGTTCAGCATCACTCATCATTAGAGAAATGCAAATAAAAACCACAATGAGATGCCACCTCACTCCTGTTAGAATGGCTATCATCAATAAATCAACAAACAACAAATGCTGGTCAGGCTGTGGAGGAAAGGGAACCCTGGTGCCCTGTTGGTGGGATTGCAGATTGGTGCAGCCAATATGAAAAACAGTATGGAGGTACCTCAAAAAATTGAAAATGGAACTACCTTATGACACAGAAATTCCATTCCTGAGTATCTATCCAAAGAAATCCAAACACTAATTCCAAAAAATATATATATATGCACCCCTATATTTATTGCAGCACTTTTCATAATAGCCAAGATATGGAAACAACAGAAATGCCCATCGATAGATGATTGGATGAAGAAATTATGGTACATTTATACAAGGGAGTATTACTTGGTAATAAAGTAGAATAAAGTCTTACTATTTCCAACGATATAGATGGACCTAGAGAACACTTTTCTAAGTGGAATAAGTCAGATGGAGAAAGACTAATACCATGATCTCACTTATATATGGAATCTAAAGAACAGAATAAATGAACAAACAAAACAGAAATAGACTCAGAAATATAGGGAAAACAAAATAAAAAAACAAAACCCTGATGATTGCTAGATTGGAGGGGAGTGAGGATGGGAGAGACGGTAAGGTGATTAGAAAGTATAAATTAATAGTCACAATATAGCCACAGTGATATGAAATACAGTTTGGGAGATATAATCGATAATATGGTAAAGACTATGTAAGATGCCAGATGGGCACTGGACTTACTAGGGGGATCGCTTCATGGACTGTGTAGATGCCTGAGCACTGCGCTGTTCACCTGAAACTGAAGCTGAATGTCAACTATAAATACATACATGCATATATATATATATATATATATATATATATATATATATATGTATAATAGTCGTGGGATGTGGATTACAACATAGGGAATACAGTCAATGGAATTGTAACAGTTATATTTGATGTAGAGGGGCAGTAGATTGGGCGGATTATCACTTTGTGAGGGGTGTAAATGTCTAACTATTACATTGTTTTGTATACCTGAAACTAAAAAATTAATTAATTAATTAATTCAGAGCTCATGTTGCTGAAGCACAAAAGCCAATTAGTACCCTTTTATCTTTTGGCTGCATGAATTCTTTCAAAAAACTTTGGACTTCCAATCGGGTTAAATTGTGAACTTCTGTTTTTCATTTCTCCCTTCTGTATCCAGGTTTCCTTCTTTTTCTTACAATTTCTTTCTCGCTCTCTCTCTTCTTCCCTCCCTCTTTCTTTTCCGCCTTCCTCCTCTTTCCTTCCTTCCTTCCTTCCTTCCTTCCTTCCTTCCTTCCTTCCTTCCTTCCTTCCTTCCTTTTTTCTTTGTTATTTACTGGATGTGGCTTCCTCCAGACATCCTAAAATCAGTATCATCATGGTAGTGGCCTCCACCATGAAGATGGTTGAATTAACTCCTGCACTGTACCACAGGGTGCCATGATTGTTTCCTATAACCCTGAGGACAAGGATCTTTCCGCTGACAGAGACACAGGAAGCAGGAGCAGAGGTATTTGGTGACATCCTAGTGATCCACCGGCATTTAGGAGTGCTAATATCGAGGCACAAGGTCCAGGCTAAGACACAACTTCTGTCCCGAAAGGTTGATTGAAACTTGTGACTTAGTTCACTTAAATCAATAACAGAGGCTCAGTAGCACTCAGCAAAGGCAGGAAAAAATAGCACAGCTTGAAGAGAAAACTTGCCAGCAGGCAGCAGCACAGCACAAACAGCATTCTTGCTAGCAGTCACGGGGCAAGTTCTAAGTCAAAGCAAGGGGATAAAGAGCCTGAGTGATGGTGGTTGTTGTCTAGATATTCTCTTATAGCATCAGTTGTTTTTGCCAATGTGCAGAGACAGCATGGACTGTCTCCCAAAATTTGGTTCAGATGTCAAAAATGATGACCACACATACACACACACACCCTAAGAAGTTATGAAAAGCTTCATACTTATGTAATGAGGCTTTCTACTGATAGCAAGAAAGCCACCTGATTCTGGCCTAAAAATGGCTTGAAAAAGCAAGGAAAGGAGACCGGCTTGTGGTTTTATGATGATTAGGGTTTGGAGTTGGGTGAGATCCTTGCATGTGGGTTGAATTTCTCACCTGCACCAAAAGAGGGAACACTGGCATTTCCTACCAGCTTTTCCAGATTGGGACACAAGGGGAAGTAAGAGGATTGGGGCTTGAAAAATCTCAAACATCAAAAAAATATAGTTGGACCCTTTATTTCACCCTTGATTCTAACAATTTGTTTGTATATATGCAAGAAAATGAAGAGATATAAAAAAAGCTTGTGACAATCAAAAAGTGATAAAAAATGTCATATATGAGGAAATGGATAATTAAATTGTAGAATATCCTCACAATGGAATATGAGGTCTGACAATTAAGTTCGCGAACTCATCCTAAAAAAAGTGCTACATACTTCATTGCTGAATATCACACTGGTCACTTTCAAAGTACTCCCCTTGGGAAGCTATGCACTGATGCCAGTGCCTAGTCCACCCTTCAAAGCAATTTTGGAACTCTTTCTGGAATGGCCATCAGAGCTGTCGTCATACTACCCTTGATGTCCTGAATGTCATCAAAATATCTTCCTTTCAATATTTCCTTTATCTTTGGGTAAAGGAAGAAGTCATTGGGGGCCAGATCAGGTGAGTAAGGAGGGTGTTCCAATACAGTTGTTTGTGTACTGGCTAAAAATTCCCTCACAGACAGTGCTGTGTGATCTGGTGCAAGAGCCATGAATTGTTAGCGAAAAGTTCAGGTCATCTAACTTTTTCACGCAGTCTTTTCAGCACTTCCAAATAGTAAACTTGGTTAACTGTTGGTCTAATTGGTACAAATTCATAATGAATAATCCTTCTGATATCAAGAAAAGGTTAGCAACATTGTTGCAACAAGTTTTTAAACTTAATTCTCAGACCTCGTATGATACAGCTGTGAACATATATGTACTATAGCTCTGCAGGACAAAGTGGAGAGATCATAATAGAATATTGTTGAATGAAAAGTGTCAGACAACTTTCATTATAATATCCTATTTAGAAAGAATGAATGATAAGTTATTTAGAAATATGCATATATTGATGAAAGTGAGCTTTATGAGTGAAAAACATTGGTAGCTATTTCACTTATTGGGTTCTGGGTAGCTTCACAAGTATTAGGTTGGTGGAAAGTAATTGCGGTTTTTGCAATTATTTTCAACCTTTTAAACCACAATTATTTTTGCACCAATCTGATATTTATTTTGTACATTATTTTTTATTATTTCATATTAATATTTTAATAGTCAAATAATTAACAAATAATATTTGTTAATAATGCTGTTAAAATAAATACAATTAAGTTAATAAAATCAAACAAGGCAACACATGAATCAATGACCACTGGTATTAGAGTGATAAACAAAGTATCCGTTTCCTCAAAGGAAAATCTAAATTGTTCCGTGTGCTTAAGATTTTTAATAACAAGGGAAGCTAAAGTTCCGGGAGCTTCAGTTACCAAGGACAAGCAGCAGAGGCAGAATGACACTGAGTCTGCAGGGCTCTCCAGTGTTCTCACGACCTCAGGGGCTGTTAGAGTCTCCTCTGCAAAGCCCTTTCCAGTCTTTTCACCATATGCATTTTTACAATATTTACTTTTATTTTCAAAGATAGTATGACACAGCTTGAAACCTCCAAGTTATACTCCCTTTACTTCTCATGATCCTGGCACTGTGATGCATGATAGATTCTCCCGGTGTCACTGGTGTGAGACACCCACCATCCTCTATGGTGGAGCCAACTCTGTGTCAGATTCCCCAAACCACTCCTGGAAGACAGGGGCACCACTCAGATCAAGCCAAAGAGAAAACCCTTACAGAGGTGCAACCAACAATGAAATACTGACAACATGATTTTTATTTAGACTTTTAGAGTCTAATTCTTTCCAAAGGAAAGATAATAGTGATTCAACCGCAGGAATCTACAAAGATGGGCAGGAGGGAGTTGGACACCTCCCGAGAATTAAATTTCCTTTCAATTTCTACCTTTTAAGGGTTTTTATTTGGCCCAATAAGAAGACCCCCCACAAGGTATGGTGGTATTTTTGTAACTATAACTCTGCTGCCCTCTCCCATGTGTGGAGAGCTCCCTTTGATTGAATGTATATGTTGTAATTATCTCTAAATCCTAAAGTGGAATAGAAGCTTAAACTAAATAAATTTCCTTTTTGTTTTCCTCTGTTCATTTGTTAGTAGGAAAGGAAATTACTCTCTAATGACTTATGACTAAAAATAGTCAATAAATAAAATACATAATAATATTTCGTTATGTAGGCATTATGAGCTTAGATTTTTGTATAGGCACCTGAAAAGTCATCATGAGATTGAAATGATTTTATTCACTTGTTTTAACAGATGTCAATTTACATTTTGGAATATGCTCACTATATTCAGAATATGCCATGTGTAATCACAAACACCAAGATTATACTAATGTTTTCAGAATAATTTACAGAAATATTGAATCTTGTTTCTTCTTCCTGCATTTCCCCTCCTCTCTCATTTTATTCTGGTAACCTGGCTCTGTAATTCTTTGCCTGGGGTTGTCTACTGTGCTTAATGCAAGAGAAGCCTGAAGCCATCTTCAGGAAAAATTCTAGTGTCTCAGAGGGTAAGAAAGAAGGAGAAGATAGAGGGACAGAGGACAGCAATATCCAAGAAGGTAGCAAGATCTCAAAGGGATGGCAGAGTGTGTACCTGCAGAGGCTGTGTCTCTGGGAGGGGACAAATTAGAACTCATTCCAGGGACATTTGGGACCTCAGAGTGACTCTGCTGGAAAGAGAGACAGAATGATGGGAGTATTTTCCACCTAAACCGTTGGAGCCTGGAATCTCACCTGAGTGAATTTAAAGACAATAAAAACATAAAATGTTGTCACATTCTCTGCACCCCTGAGATTTAGAGCTGGGATCAATATTTGTTACATAACTTACAGTATTTCCAATTATGACTTCAAATATTTATATCTATTTCCCTGTCCAATAATTTCGTCAACTCCATCAGTTTCATCTCTGTCACACCCTCAAAGTTGTGATCATCCCCACAATTTATACCCTTAACAAAATCTCCTTATTAAATATTTCAAATTTCAACTACATTTTCTATCCTTCCAACCCAATTGCTTCAGAATCTCTACTCCAATTTTTTCTATCTCATTGGAAAGCCAGATCCAGCACTTTGTGACTGGTTTTTAACAATTCCTGCCTTTATTTCCCTCCTTGTTCAAGTTAGACTCCATCATGCAACATTACAGTCTTTTCCGGGCACAACCTCAACTCTGTCTTTCTTCCGCCTCCATACATGCCTCCCCCTGAACCCAACACTGTCCAACACCAGTATAAACTTTTCTGTGTTTGAACAAAACAGTAGGAGCAAACTCATTACTGGACTAATGAGCCTCACTTTAAAATTTTTGGTTACTAACCAGGAATCACATTGAATTGTGCTGTGAGATCTTAGTACACTTTCCAGTGAGCTGCTTTCTAAATGTCTGTGACAAGGCCCCACCAACTAGCCTCCCTTTCGCTCTCAGCTGATGGCTTTCCACTATACTTCATTAAGAGAATAGAAGCTTTTGGAATTATTCTCTCTTCTCTCCACAAGTCATCCTTCTTACTGGCAATTACGCACATCTTGTTCCCTCCCTTCTGAGGATAAATTCTCAAATCTTTCCATTTCTGCCTCCTTCCTACTAGACATCGTGTCTTTAATTGGTTCTGTTCTTTCTGGCATCACCAATATTCCTCTCTAAACTGGGTTATTCCTACTATGAAATAGACGTGTTCTGGTAATTCCCATTTTATAAAAGGCTGTTTGAAACCATATATTTCCGCTTTTTGTACTTTCCAAATTCTTTCTCCTTCTAAGTGAACTTTTCACACAACAATTTTACATGTTGGCTGTGTCATCTTTCTCAATCCCTCTTAATCCTTCGATTTACTCAAATCTAGCTTGTGTCCCAGCAATCCAGTGAAATGACCAGGGCACCAGTGACGTCCATATTGCCAAGCACAGGTTTCTCCCTCATCTTAGCCCGTCCACAGTGATCCATCCAGTTAAACACTCCTGCCTTCTGGTAACACTTGTCTGTTGTGTTGTGGAAATAAATGAAGACGCATCCATCAATGAAAATGAGCCATATATTTAGAGCTCACTATAGCAAGTGAGGTGGCCACCATCACTGGTGTTTGGCAGAGACTCAAAGGCAGGCAAAGATGTGGGGGAGGCTTCCTAGTGGACGAGGGCAGGTTCAGGGGGTCCCTGTTGGCACCCGGAAGCTGCAGGCTGCTGAGACCAGCAGTGCGTCCCATGTGACTGGCTAGCGAAACATAGCTGGCTTTTTCTACTTGGTCCTAAATTGAAAATGGGATAAAAATTAGGGAAGCTGCTGGTTATTAATCAAGTCCTGGCCATCTGGGGCTGATTGTTACAGAAGTTACTGTTTGGCTTCCTGAGTTGTTTATAGAGTTACAAGTGTGACTTATAGCAGGTTGCCTTACTGGGCCAGTTACTACAGATAAAGGGTTGTTTTCCTGGAAGACACTGAGAGACAGACGATACAAATGGACAATGGCCAGATCATATATAAAAAGAACTCTGACTCAGGAAGCCAGTCAGGTGCAACCCCCCAGCACTCCATTTGCACATTCAGTCTCAGTGTCTTCTGGGAACCCTACCGTCTCCTCACTTCCTTCCCCAGACACCATGCTCCAGTTCTCACTGCAGCCTCCTTCCTCCCTGCCCACACTCCTCCACAGAACCACATATCCTGGGTCCTGAGCGCTCTCCTTTTTTCCCTGTACGCACACTTTTCATGTTGAGATCCTGTAATTCTGCACTTTTTAATAGAGTTTAATAGGTTGGTTTCCTATAATCTCATTTTCTGATAGCTGCTAATTTTATCTCTATAGTACCAGACCATCCTACTTCCACTGGGTACATTCTCGCAGCCTCTGTGCTCGAACCCCGGGCAGACGCTGGGTGACATTTCCCACACAGTAGTGAGGCGTGCAAGGAGGCTGAGAGGGAGACAACACTGCTTTGACATCAGGGTAATCAAGTTTTTATTGTATACTGTTAAACAGGCATACATTTTGATATGCTTCTTTTAATCAAAACCAAAAAGTAATGGCATTTTTGAGGGAATCTAATTTAAATATAGCCTCAGTTTATTCTAAAAAAAATTTTTAATAAAAATAAGTCTTTTGAATAACACCACATCTAAGTAGTAACTGTCACTGAAAACTATGTTTTGATGGGCACAGAAAAGAAACGGGTTCTCCGCTGTTCATAGGCTGTATCCCCGCTTGGATATCCTTTCTCCCAACTAGAGTTTGACTCACCAAAGTCTAGGTGATTGCTGAAAGCCCAGTTCAGTTTTCATGCCCCCTGAAAGCCTTTCTAGACCCATGAAGTCATTATGTACCTCTCCCTAATTGTGCCCTGATTTCACCTTGTTTGTATGTCTATGACTTTTGTGAAAAAATCTCATATATTCTGTGCATATGTCTATCAGCGCCATTGAACTGTGACTTTCTTGAGATCTGGTGGGATGTCTTATTTACCTTTGTACCTAGTTCAATATGTTTTAGTATAAAACAGTAAGTAGAAAATATCTTTTCAATTCAGTAACACAGAGTCTTTTTACTTTAAAATTCAGTTTCAAAGCCCTATATTTACTAAATGGTGTATAAACACAAAAATCTTTATAACTAAAAAAATTCATGAGCACATTTATGAAATCAGTCCCCTCTCAGCTATCCTTGGCGCATAATAGTAGAGTTGATCCCCACCCACCAGGTCAGGTGTTTGATTAGTTTTTTTTTTTTTTTTAAATAATGCGATGGTGTCAATATCCACTAATGAAAGCAATTACAATGCAAATTGTGCAAGGGAAATAGCCCCTTCACAGGGGAAGAATTTGACTCTTGGTGGAGGAGGAGCTAAGGAGAGGGAGGAAGAGAAGCAAAGATCAGGGCAGGGGCACAGGTGCAGTCCAGCCTCCCCAGGAAAGGGGGATGCCAGCGGAAGAATGGGGCAGTGGCAGGGTTTTCCTCAGGACAGACAGCAGGAATAGCCAGGGCAGGGAGGTGCTGGTGAGTAAGGCAGGCCCACGAAGTGTGGAGCTATAGGCTCTAACTTTCCAGAACAAATCTCAACATTGGATGGGAGCTTGATACTAGACCCAACCACGAAACATTAGGCATACACCACCCTATGGAAAATGGCATAGTCCAACATTTCAGTAGCATAAGACAAATAAGGGCCTACATATTTTTAAAAGAGAAACTTAGCATATATACCAGGGTCGATGTAAGAACTCTAAACCTGTAGAACATTTTTATAAGAGTTCATTTGAGTTTTTTGAGCTGAGCTGATAACGTGCTGGGTGGCAAGATCCCAAAATGCTCTGGAAAATTACAATTTTGCAATTCTTTTTAATACATTTGGAATTAGGGAGGAAACTAAGGAAGATTACATGAAGGTGGGGGAAAGCTCTATGATTGCTTTACAGGATAGTTAACAAGATCATGTTCTCCCTTGAGAGTGGTTACACCTCAGAGGGGTCTGAAAAAGAGGATCACTCTGGCATTTCAAAGGTGTGTTAACCTAGATGCACCAGAACAATGGACAGGGCTTGTTTACGGCAAAGATAAACCTTTTATAGTCCTGGGGCCTGACTGTCCACTACAACCTGCTCCGTTAGGAACTTATGATCAAATCTGCCTAAAAAGTTACTTCTGGACACTGAGCTTGTCGGATTTATTACAGAGCCCAGTTTTTGTTCACACCAGATATTGTCAAATCTTAGCTCTTATGAACCCAAATAAAATCAGGGAAAAGACTGCAGAGCTACTGTTTGAAAGCAACCAGTTTTACAATGTGTACATGTCCACACAGGTGCCCTTCCTGCATACGCCCACGGTTGATTGACTCGTGCCTGCAGTGCTCTCATATTTGTTCTCTATCAAAGTATAATTTTCAAAAATTAAACTCATGACTTTCATGTAAACGTAAAGTGAGTTTATGTCATAGATTTAATTAACTCATTAATAAGAGAACCAGCATGATGGCAATGCTGCTTCAAGAGCACTGGAGGGGTGGAAAAATTTTTAGCAGCTGAGGAGAGAATTCTTAAACAAGATTACTGATTTCAGATAAAAATAAGCTAGTGTTCCACAAGGAAAACCAGCTAACATTCTAACATTTGGCGATTACCTTTTTTATCAGACAGGAATCATTTGTATCTATGCTGGACAAAGAATTATTTTTCTACAAGTTAACATTAATGTTTTCAGAATTATAAAACACTGTTATCAATAGAAAATAGCTAGTCAAACAGAGGAACAAAGGTACATGCCTAGAGACCCACCCAGGCCTCTGGTAGGCCTGACCATCAAGCCCTGGCAGGACCTGGAAAGAACAGGCAGAAATCTTTTTAGCTTTTTTCCAAGTTTGTGGATAGTTTTTCTTAATACTAATTTATGAAGGTTTTTCTCTTCTTCACCTGATCAATATCTAGGAGCCTAGATATTACTGGGAATACATAGTCCCAGATATATCATCAAGCTGCCCCATGGTAAAATAATACCTAATCTTGAAATTGTCCACTTACAGAAGGAAAATACCTTAACATACTAAAGGCCATACACAACAAACCATCAGCTAATATCTTACTTTTTGGTGAAAAACTTAGACCTTTACCTCTACAATCAGGAAAAAGACAAGAATGACCTATATCACCACAGTTATTCAACATAATATTGGAAGTCCTAGCCAGCTCAATCAGGCAAGAGAAAGAATTAAAAGGCACCCAAATTGGAATGAAAAAGTCGACTTGAAACATTTTGAAGATGATACAATTCTTTATATAAAAAATTCTAAAGACTCCATCGAAAAACTATTAGAAACAAGAAACAAATCCAGTAAAGTTGCAGGATTCAAAATCAATGTACAAAAAGTGATTGCATTCCTATATACTGACAATGAGATTTCAGAAAAAGAAATGAAAAAACTATTCATTTTGCAATTGCAACAAAAAGAATAAACTTAACAAAAGTTGTAAAGGACCCATACACTGAATAGTACAAGACATTATTAAAAGAAATTGAAGAAGATACAAATAAATACAAAGATATTTTGTGTTCAAGGATTAGAAAAATCGACATAGTTAAAATGGCCCAATTACCCAAAGCAATATATAGATTTAATGCAATCCCCATCAAAATCCCAATGGTATTTTTTAAAGAAATAGAACAAAAAACATCAGATTTCTATGGAATCCAAAAGACCCCAAATAGCCAAAGCAATCCTGAGAAAAAGGAACAAGGCCAGAAGTATTCCACTCCCTGACTTCAAATTGTACTACAGAGTGATAGTAATTAAAACAGCATGGTATTAGCAAAAACACACACACAAACCAATGGAATAGAATTGAGAGCCCATAAATAAACCCACATATGTGGGCAAATAATTTTTAACAAAGGAGCTCAAAACATACAACAGAGAACAGAAAGCCTCTTCAATAAATGGTGCTGGAGAAATTGGAAAGCCATGTGCAAAAGAATGAAACTAGCCTGCTATCTGTCACCATACAGCAAAATTAACTCAAAATGGATCAAAGATGTAAATATAAAACCTGAAACAGTAAATTCCATAGAAGAAAACATAGGTACTTGTAAGGAAGAGAATATATGAAGGTCTGCCTGGGAACATTTGGGGATGTGAACTCTCACAGTGGCTGGGGTACGTGCTTGGCCTTGGAAAGATTGGCTACCCTCCCAGGGACCAAGAAAATATGTACAGGATGTGGAGCCTGGCCTTCGCCTTGGCGCAGGTGGGCCGAGCTCCGACACATCTAATCTCGGACCAAGGACTGGCCCCGGCTCCTAGCCAGATCCGAGAGCAGTTCCTTGTGTTGTTAACAGGTATGCTTATTGGCTCCTTGCCGCTGTTGTTACTGAAGTCCTCAAAACCCCAGAAAGCCAAGGCGGGTGTAGCAGTAGGTGTTGTTCCCCTGGGCTGCTGCAAGGTATTCTGCCCGTGCTGATGACTTTACTTGACTAGGATTTTGCCTACGCTGATGAAGGGCCGGTGCTGTTTCTGCGCATGATGTTTTGCCCGTGCTGATAAAGGGCCGGTGCTGTTTCTACGAGTCTAATTGACTGGGCCCTGGTGGTATGATGAATTGCCTCCTTGCTTGTTAGTGGTATGATGATATATTCCCCTAATCTCTGTCTTGTTTTACTTACTTTCACTTTGTAATAAAACTCTTTAACCCCTTCATCCGGGCTTGTGGTGGTGTGTCTTGCGCATCGGGCCTTGAAAATAAGTCTGTGCACAGCAATCGATAATACTTATCGAAACAGTACTAAACCTAGGGCTTTGGTCTTAGATAATATTTTATGAATTTGACCTCAAAGGCAAGGGAAGTAAAAGCTAAAATAAATGAATGGGACCATATCAAACTATAAAACTCCTGCACAACAGAAGAAATAATCAATAAAACAAAGAGGCAACCAGCCAAATAGGAGAAGATGTTTGCAAACAATGCCTCTAATAAGAGGTTAATATCCAAATGTATGAAGAACTCGTACAACTCAACAACAAAAAAACAAACAATCCAATTAAAAAATGGGCAAAGGACCTAAACAGACACTTCTCCCAAGAAGACATACAAATGTCCAACACATACATGAAAAGAGGCTCAACTTCACCATCTATTACGCAAAGCAAATGCAAATCAAAACCACAATGAGATACCACCTCACACTGTCAGAATGGCTATCATCAAAAAGACAAGTAATAAAAGTGTTGGAGAGGTTGTGGAGGAAAAGGAACCTTCATACACTGCTGGTGGGAATGTAAATTGGTACAGCCACTGTAGAAAACAGTTTGGGGTTTCCTTAAAAAATGAAGAATAGAATTACCATATGACTCAGCAATCCCTCTTCTGGGTATCTACCCTAAAAATTTGAAACATTTATCTGTAAAGATATATGTACCCCAATGTTCATTCGAGCACTATTAATGGTGGTCAAGATGAGGAAACAACCAAAGTGTCGTTCGATAGATGATTGTATAAAGAAGATGTGGGACATATATACAATGGAGTATTACTTGACCATAAGAAAAAACGAAATACTGCCATATGTGACAATGTGGATGGATCTTGAGATTATCGTTCTAAGCAAAATAAGTGAAACAGAAAAAATGGAGAACCCTAGGACTTCACCCATATGTGGGGTATAAAATTGAAAGCAACAAATGAACAAGGCAAACAAGTAAACAAGAACTCATAGACACAGACAACAGTTCAGTGGTTACCAGAGGGCAAGGGGAAAGGGGGGGCAGTAGAAAAGGGTAGAGGAGGTCAAACATATGGTGATGGAAGGAGATGTGACTCTGGGTGGCGAACACAATGCAATATACAGATAATGTATTATAGAGTGATACGCTTGAAACCTATATAATTTTATTAACCAATGTCACCCCAATACCTTTAATTAAAAAGTTTTCAAAATTGCCCCAGTCCTAGTGAATTGCCTTTGTACCTTACAATAAACTTCAAAATCAAAGCTATTATGTCATGAGCTTTGCCCAAACCCCGTCAGATTCCCATCTTAAAAATAAATCTACCTTAAACCATTTGAATTCAGATCCCAAATCCTATAAATAAGCTCCCACAACTTCTGATTCTGACCACTGCTGAGACTGCTGATTCTGCAAAGGCAGTGACCTTGCTTGCTGCTAGAAGTTTAATAAACTTAGCTGTACTTCATCTAGACAGTACCAACTGACAAATTCCAATCCCATTCTGGTAATTTCCTTGTTCCAAATTGAAATAATTATTTTGGAATGTGTTTCGATAGGCAATGTTATATTTAATTAGAATTCTTTTTTTCAGGTTTGATTTTCACCAGGAGTTTTTCTATCATACCTAAAATTTTCTGTTGTGAAAAAGACCTGATACTGGTTTTTGAAAAGTACAATTAGTCAAATTTGCACTTACAGTTCTTTATTTTTAAATTAGAATTGCTTGTGCTTTAATATTTAATGAGGGTTTCATAGGAACACTTCCCACTTTATTTATTCACGCAAAACTTACTCTTGAGAAACATCAATCTGTATCACTTCAACAAGAAACTACAGGAAGTGTAAGGACCCTACATTCTAACATTTCATCGTAGCTACTCGTGACAAACAAAATATAAGCTACAGTTTAGAAAGCATGGTAGGATAGACTAAATCCTTGAGAGAGAAATGGGTGACCCAAAATACATTTGGTTATAAAACATGTTCTTATTAGATTCCTGTGTTTATTTCTATTAGTAATAATACGAGCCATTTATTAAATTCTCAGTATGCCACTGGCCCTGGCCATTTTCCATAAAGTGCTTTTATAAAATACAAGTGAGTTTATTCTCATTAAAAATGTAGAGTGCTCTGGTGAGGGGCGCAGCTCCAAGGCTTGGGTCCCCGCCTGTGGGACTGCACCATCTCTTTGCACAAGTCTACTCAATTTGATTTTGTTCTCTCCTCTACACGAACCGGCCTGTTTTTGATTTCTTATTCTGTTCTAATACACTATTCGGGTCATGGTGTGGAGTATTTGTATGGGGGGTTCTTTACCATACACGATTAGGAATTCCCTCCATCATGTTGGTCGGTCTCTGTCCCTGGCTTTGGCCCGATCTGGGCTCTCTCCCAGGCTGTGTCTTTAGCTGCTGCAAGCTGGAGGCCTGGCGGCTGGTGCACTATCAGTCGTGACAACACAGGACCTGTCTCCTCCTTGGACATTTCAGAAACTGAAAATTACATGCACACATTTTGCAGGTAGATTGGAAATGGAATTGTCTTCCCTGTCCTTTTTATTTGCTGACTAGGTTTTGAAACCTTGAGCTCCTGTGTGAGCGTTACCTTGTGCCTACCAGACGTCTGTATCAGCAGTATGGGGTGACTTTGGTCCCCAGACCTATCTCACATTATCCACCCACTAAATGGCTTCAACCCAAGGCCCTAGGAGAGTGTTGGTTCCCGGAGGAACAAAATCCTTCCTTCCAGTGGACTGACTGCTTATTTCCAGCTCCTTGGTGGCGCTTAAGTTTGTAAACCACAACTTGGAGATTAATCCTACAATTTCCTCATTCTTGCAGAAGCTCAGGTATCCACACGGGAATTAAACAATTGCTTCCTTTAGCCGCTTTGAGCCATATCTGGAAGGAAATGCTGCACTGAAGATTGGAAGGGCTAGTCGGTGGGTGGATGTGACTTTCCTGAACCTTTCCTCTTACTGTCTGCTTCACTGTGCTGACAAATGAAAGTGTGCTGTGAGGCTCTCTGGAGTTCTGAAACACAAAGGTGGTTGATCCATATAAAATTTTCTCAAAGCTCTTTTTATTTTTTCTTAAAATAACATTATTGCCTCATGCTTAAATCTATTGAGTGAAACAATATCACTTATTGAATATCCTACATATTTTCAGCTTTATAGTATCAGGCATGCCTATGGAAAGATGGGGGGTAGCCAGTATTTGACAATTTGGGGAAATTGTCATTTCAGGAGTTTGCCTCCCACAAGAGGTTGGTAAAGCTTTTCTGTAAAGGGCCGGACATTGAAGACAATAGAGAAGAAAGGTCTTAAAAGACACCTGTAGAATGCTTTAAATTTGAGTGTTTGGTGACATCATGATATGATACATCTAAGATGTGAGGGACCCTGCATAGTATCAGTTAAATGCTTTAGTGTTTACTACTCTTTATTATCCTCTAGTCCTTTAACACCCCCAATTATTTCTATTAATTCAGTATAAAAACATTCAAAGAAAACCTCTGCTTGTTTGCTATGTACTTACTTGAATATTAAATAAGCATTGTTAAAGATAAACTTTAGAAGAATGTGGCCATAAAGTAGTTTGCTGAATTCACAAAATTCAGGAAGTACATACTCATTCTAAAGGATGTTTGGCTTTGTTTTCCTGTTCAAACAATTTTGCAGGCTGGCTCTGAAAGGGGCAAAATTGTTTTCCAGAAAATGTTGGTGAAGGCGTGCTACGCTGTGAGAATTCAGTTCTCATGTTCTCTGGTGTGTGAGAGAACTCTGTCTTTTTGCCCAAACCCCAAGGGGGGCAAATGGGCAGGGGGTTTCCTGAAGCTGAGGGTACTGTAAGCCTTCTTCATACCTCTGCTGCTCAGTACCACTAACCTTCCTGGGTGGGAAATGAAACCCACGAAAGGGGAGGCATTTGAGAGGCAAAGCCCTGGCCTATTTCCTGACAGCTACAATTAAGGGAGTAACTTTAGATTAGTACTTCAAGCCACCACTTTGAAATCACTCCTCAAAAATACAACCACAGCAACCACTTTGTTTTCCTTTTTCTTTTTTCTTGAACTCTATATAATCATTTTCTTTTGATTCATGCATGTGGATAAAAAAATCATACCCAACACTATAATGTAGACATTTGTCATTTAATTAATGTAACGAATACAGTCCATCAAGTAGAGAATGTTGCAACAAAAAGGAGGTCTTGAAGGCCTACCCCACCAGACTCATGTGGGATTAAAAGTGGTTTTAGACTGCGAGGCAAAAGAAGGGTTTCGCGTTCTACATGTGGAACTGATGCAGGAGAGTTAGCACGTCCCTAGGTAGACAGGGAGGTCCCTGGTGGAATAAACAAAGACAGCCATATCCTAAAACTTCAGGTTTTGAAATCACTCCTTTGCTCCAGGACATAATGTAACAAGGCCTTGAGGTGAATCATAAAATTCCTTTTGGCCTGACAAATGGAGCAGATCTGATAGATAAGAGTGGGTCACTTTGCTAATTCCTTCAGGATGGGCAAGCAGAACAAACCTGGTAGAGGAATTTCATTAGAAGGCGCCAGTTCCCTTCTTCAAACAATTAATTCCCTTCTTCAAACCGTTCCCCTTCCCCAAGCAGGCAAGGGTAGGTATAAAAGTAAGAGCTTTTGCCTCAGTCAGGGGGCACCCCCCATTCGGAACGCCCTCCTGCTCGGGAGCTGCAACCTCTTCTCCTGCCTCTAATAAACTATCTTCTTTTAAAAACTTTTTGCCTCTCCCTGGTCCGTGTGTCCATTCTTCGGCTTCACGAGACACGATCCCGGCCCACACTCAGAAACTGCCGGCAGATCCAACATCACCTACATCAGAACCCCTCTCTGGAAATGAAAAATACAGAAGTTTATCCTAGCACAAGTTGCAGAATAACATCACATTATAATTACATTATAAATGAGCCTAGTCTTGTAAATGTGTGTATGAACATGAAGAAAGACAATTATAAGCAGTTATTTCAATAAAATAGCAATAGATCAATGGAAGAGTGTGTGTGTTGGGGTGTGTGTGTGTGTGTGTGTGTGTGTGCCTGTGTGTAGGGGGTAGTTATTAACATTTCCCTATGCCAATTATACTTGTACACATAAGCATGTATTTCTGTGATAAGACAAGAAAATCTAGAAAAGCATTTTAAAAAGTAGTTATACTTGCAAAAGCTAAAAGTTCCTATAATTCAAAAGCAAGTCATCCAGCTCATGTCACGTACAGTATCATCCATTGGCATTTTATCAGAATTTGCTATTATTACAAATTAGGTTCTATTTGCCTTTAAATCTAGTACTTGAATTATGCAGCCATTATTCAAACTAAATTACAAAAATTTTAAATGTGGTTTATTATCTAAATCAAGATTAAACTGAGAAAAGCATTTCAAAATTTCTGGTACAATTCTAAGTAAAAATAGGGATAAAGTAAAGCTGAAAGATGGGAAATACTTAAGTTCTATTTAATGTTTTCCTTGCAAATATCACATGCTAGGCAGGAGATGGAGGCCTTAATGGTCCCTATTCTTTACCCTCCCGATTCACCCACTTGCCACGTGACTTTTTCCTCCCTTTCACTGCAGCAGCAGAACCTGTCCTCCTAACACTTGATTCTGAGTGAGGCCATGGGATTTGCTTTGATCAATGGAATACTAGCCAGTGTGACACATGAAGAGGCTCAGAATAGACTTGTTTTTCTGTTTCCTTTGTTTCCATGCCATCATTGTGAGAGGTGCCCGGGCTCCTTTGCTGCATGATGAGACTCGAGCCAGTCATCCCAGAAGGGCAATTCCAGCTCAGCCTCCAGCCAGCTTCCCCAGACAGGTGAGCTTGACACCTGAACACCTGCCAAACCATGAATGTGGCCCTGAGACTCAGTGTATCTGCCACCAAGGTCTGAGTTTGATTCACAACATCGTTATGGCTGCTGCTTATGGTTTCTAACTCTCATTTGTCAGTTAAATTTCTATTTGGAATAGCTCTGGTAAAATAGATGTTAGTGGATTCAACCTGTTTCTAGAGTTTATGTGCTCCTTTTAAAATAGCTTTGAGATGTAGTTTACCTACTGCACAGTTCACCTACTTAAAGGGTTCAATTCAGTGGGTTTTAGTATATTCACAGCTTTGTACATTCATCTCCACAATCAATTTTAGAGCATTTTCATTACTCAAAAAAGAAAATGTTTCTGCCTTTAGCTGTCATCCTCCAATCCCCCCTCCCACCCAGCTCTCCACCTCCTCCCCGCCCCCCCCAGCCCTAGAGAACCACTAATCTACTTTTGGTCTCTATAGATTTGTCTTTTCTGGGCATTTCATATCAATGCAATTATATAATATATGGTCCTTTATGTCTGGCTCTTTTCACTTAGCAAGTTGTCAAGTTTCCCTCTGTTGGAGTATGACTCACTTCATTAGTTCTTTGTTCCCCCAGTCGGCCGTTTAGTAACTAAAATTAATCTAAATGAAGATCTGTAAATCTATTAAAGCTACAACTTTTGTATCTATGAGACTATTTGTTCTTTCTTACTATTTCCTGGAATAAAATATACATAACATAAAATTTATCATTTTAACCATTTTTAGGTATATAATTCAGTGGTATTACATTCACAGTACTGTGCAACCCTCACCACTAAAAGATTCTAGAACTTTTTCACCTTTTCCAACTGAAACTCTGTACTCATTAAACACTAACTCCTCACCCTGCCCCCTGCCAGCGCCTGGTAACCACTGTTCTGTTTTCTGTCTCTATGAATTTGTCTATTCCAGGTCCCCCGTTTGAATGGGTTCACTTATTATTATTATTATTATTATTATTTTCTTTTTTGTGACTTTATTTGTCTTATCTCACTTAGCATAATGTTTTCAAAGTTATTCATGTTATAACATGTGTCAGAATTTCCTTTCTTTTTAAGGCTGAAGAGTATTCTATCGTGGGCTACATTTTGTTTATCCATTTATGTGTAGATGGACGTTTGGATTGTTTTCCCCTTTTGGCTCCAGTGAATAATGCTGCTGTGAGCGTTCATGCACAAGTTTCTTATGGACGTGTTTTCATTTCTCTTGTCTGTGTACCTGGGAGTGTAACTGCTGGGTGTTGTGGTATCTCCATGTATGAGTATTTGAGGAACCCCCAGACTTTGCTCCAAAGCACCTGCACCATTTTACATTCCTATCAGCAGTTTTTAAGGGTTCCACATCCACACCAATGTTTATTATCACCTATCATCATCATCATTATTATTATAGCCACCCTGGTGGGTGTGATCTCTTTGTGGTGAGTGTGATCTCTTTGTGGTGAGTTTCAGTATTCATAAATTCTGCACAATTTGGAGCGTGCTTTATTGTCAAAGTAAGTTCCAAATGCAAATTTAACAAAACTGATAACATTTATTCACCAGAGATTACAGCAGCATGAATTTCATTTATAAGGACCATTTCCATTATAGGACTTTAAGCCCTTGAACTAACAAGAGGAAGATAAAATTAATATAATTTATATAATTCACAAGCGTGACATTCACAGTGCTATGCAACCCTCACCACTAAAAGTTTCTAGAACTTTTATATAGGTTAATAAATATCCAAGTATTAACCTAAAAGGAAAATAACAGAATTTTCATGTTTCCTATCTCTCTGAAGAACGAACTGGTTCTCCTTGACGACACATACAAGATATGGTCTGTATTCCACATCTGTGAACAACTCGGTGCCTCCCAGGAGATTTCACATTGAGGCTAAAGCCAATTCTACTCTCAACCAAATTTAGAAGGTATGTGTGATACCCGGAGTTGGATGCTTACGATTATATTATTACTTCTGTCATCCTGCAATGTTTTTTTTCACATTTCTTTAACTTCTTTGAGAAGGACAGTACTTAAAGATGTTGAAGTATGTACTTCTGAAAAAGAGTTTCTTAGCTTTCCACCACTAAGCCTAACAATTGCAACAGCTAAACTCATAAAATTTTTAATTCACTTTCAGTTTCTACTAAAACTGGAACAGTATATAGATTGAAATTTCCTTTTTATACTAAATGCTCCATTTAGTAAATAAGGTTTCTCAATCCAAATACATTTATTTATTTTTTTATTTCTATATTGAAAGAGGTACAATTCATATTCTAAATGTGTAAAATTATATTTAGAAATGTTACCCCTTCAAGGATGACTCTTAAAATTCTTATGTCGTTAATTTTAAATTAAAAAAAAAAAGAAACTTTTTAGGATACACTCAACTTTGCCACACTCCTATCCCAAAGAAGTGAAGAAAAATTCAGTTACCTTTTATATCTTCCACAAAGTTAGAAATTTTGTTCAAAAGTTACAAATATATCTTGATAATTTTTTTAAAGAAGAAAATTTTGTGCAGGAAACTCATGTAGTTGATTGTCATGCGGGAGACACTGCTTGCTGTGCCATGTGTCATGCAGGGTGTCATGCGGGGTCTCCTGTCCCGCTCCCCACTGAAGAACGCAGGATATGGTGAGGCCAAAAAGGAACACTCACGGAGACATAGACAGGAGAGTCATACCACTATATTCTCGCTGGCAGCTGGGTTGGTGACACAGAAAGCAGGAGCAACACTGTCCGCAACCAGCTATGCTAACTGCAATCCGCTCTTGCTAGCTCAGCCACCATCTTCTTGCTAGCCCCCATTTTCTGCTAGCGTAGCCACAGCAGTTATATTCGTGGCCAATGGCTCACTGGTTACAGCTGACGGCCAACTAGCCACAGCTGATGGCCATCCAATCACAGTTGATGGCCATTTACTACTTGAGCCAGTACCTTTTAGCGTGAGGCCAAGAGCCTGGAAACTGCACTTCTGGCTCTGTCCCCACATTGATTCAGTGACTTTCTCTGTCTTTGTGGTGTGGTCGGAGGAAATCCCAGCACATCCCTTCTCTCCTCAGGTCTGTGCCCTAGCTGTTGACACTGGTGGACATGTGCAGGGATAATATTGGAGACTGTGGTGTTTGAACTGGGTGAAAAGCTGGCCACCTGACTGAGTACCATTTTAATTTTTAGCTTCTCTGATTCTATCCAGGCCAGAGTGTCAGAAAAAGTGTGTGTAATTATCTCTGTGTAATTATGTGAAATGTTTCCCTAAGTACTTTCAGAAATACCATGCAGTATTGTTTTTATACTTCAAGTTATCAGTTGTGGTTTATTCTAAGATGGCTTAGATACCAGTGTCAGTACCACAAATTCTTACTGGGCTAAAGCAGGTTGAATTTGAAAGAAATATGAGGTTGACTATTCTCGTAACTTAGATTTATGTAACTGGGTGCATAATTCTTCAGTTGTTAAAACCCCGGCTTCTCAGGACTAATTATACGGCACACAGATCATCAGAGAGAACCAGCAAAGATGCGTGCAGTGTGCGTTCTCGTATATCACACATGTGACATCTGTTTTCCTGGAGTCTGTCTCTGCATAATTGTTCTTTAGGATTTGTTGCTTTGGGGTTTATGGGGAAAATACTCCTAATGGAAATACGATTGTATTTTATTCACAGCATTCCAACTTTCAGGACATTTAATGATAAATCTGTTCCCATTAGGAGAGTAAAGTTAAAATGCATTCCAAGATTTAACTAAAACATGCAGACGTTAGAATTTATAGGGAGAAAATTGCTGACTGAAGAAGGGAAAATAATGGAGTCAGGTTTTAATCTGAGGAGAGCCTCAAGAAGGGACATCACTCGGGTTGGACAAGTCAGTCCTTCCTCCCATCAGGGACGGACTGGATCTAGGTGTGTAGGAAGGACAGCGACATAGGTCAGGAAATGCTTGGGTTTAGCTTCCCCTAGAATACAGTTGACCCTTGAACAAACCGATCTCTGGTGGGTGCTAGGTCCCCAGGCAGCTCTGTGGCTGACATCACTCATGGAGTGCTCGGCAGGCTGCAGCCCTCTGCGGAGGTTTCAAACCTGGGATTTCATAATTGCTCCATGACTGGTTCTGATCTCCCATTTTATATCAAGGAAACCGAGGAGCACAGCCACTACGTCTCCTCCTCAGGGAGACAGCTAAGAGAGTCTGGCTTGCTGTGTGACTCTCGAGATGTCTATTAAAGTCTCTGAGGTCCAGTCTATCTATGTTATGAGCATAGCAATAACAACTATGTTAAATGACCATAGCAATATTTACTCCAAAAGAATGCTATAACGATTTATTTAGAACACGCGCGTGCGTGCGCACACACACACACACACACACACACACCTGGTATATAGGTTGTTGTTAAAACAATATATTAAACCCTAATAGAAATCACTAATTTATATTTGTTTTAAAAAAGTAGGAATATTCAGGTCCAGGGCAGGCATTGGAGGTCTCTTGTGAATGAATGAAAGTCACTCCAATGCCTCTGGCTTTTTACAAGGTTCCCAGTGTATTTTTTGAGCAAGATTTGCTGTCAGTGTTTCCCACTGCAAACTACTGGGGTAGGTGGGAGTGTTCCCCATTCCCGGGGTCCCTGAGTGGGAATGGAGAAAGCTGTAAACCTGGGATCAGGTGACATATTTTGGTCAAATTCTCAGCCCCTCTAGTTCTTAACTATGTGGCCTTGGCAAGCTATTTAAATTTTTCATTCTTGTTTTTGTTTTTTTCCCCGGGGTGCAAATTAGGAATAATAAAAACAGCTTTTCTGCTTGTTCTCAGGTAAATGGGGCCGTGCTAAAGGTTCAAGTTCCTTTCACAGTGTGATCACTTTGGAAGGTGCAAGAATGCCTGCAGCCTGTTACCAAGTCTCAGCACATTTGTCTCCATTTGGTCCACAGTTTTAGGAGAGTATTGACCGGGAGACGTCATGCTCCTGACTCCTTCATTTACATCTGCTGGCAGCCTTTTCAGGAGGTCAAGGAGGCCACGAGGCTGGCAACTTATTTCAGTCACAGGTCTTGAAATCCTTTCTCTTCCTGGGCTACCTGGCTTCTATCTTTAGGCTATGGAGCCTTTTTTCGTTTGTTTGTTTTTCTTTTTTTGGGGGGGGTGCGGGGGATGTCTTTTCCTTTATATTCAATCATTTTTCAGTATGTCCCTTTTGGGAATTCTTACTAAAGAACATGACTGAAATGGAATACACGTACAGAAGACAGGAGTTGTTTCACAAGTCTTCATTCATCAATTTAGTCAATTTACCTACTTAGCATAATTTCACTTCTTGTGTGATAATATTTGGAATAATATTCCTTCTCCCAGGATGCCAGTTTATGGTTTCATGTATCTACTGATCATAACTGTCAAGTATCCGAGTAGGAATATGCATAATAAAATGCTGACACTATAGCAGAAACAGGATGTGTTTTTAATTTTTTAAAAATGAGGTTATATTTTTATTTGTACAGTTTCACTGAGATATCACTTGATATACAACACTGTAGTTTAGGGTGTACAGTGTGATGATTTGACACTTGTATATATTGCAAAATGATAACCATAATAAGGTCCATTAAGGTGTTTTTAATGATTCATTAAATTAGTTTTAAAAAGTCTTCTTTACGTTGGTTTTCAATACATGTAAATATTTTCTTCAAACCTGATTAGTTATTTCTGTCTTCTCCTTTTCAATTGAAAAAAAAGACTAGCACCAATGCTAAAGCTCAATGCTAATGCTCAGGCATCATCATAGTGGCCTCTCAGCCTGAAGTTCATTGAACTGCTCAGCTGTTGAGAGTGGCTTTCGCAGCGACCTGCCCCCATCTCCAAGAGCGCAGGTTTAAGGCCAAAGGCGGCCCGCGGTGTGACGCGCTCTTCCGCCCACCACCGCTAGGGGCGCCCGGGCCGCACGGAACTCTGTGCGGCGGGAGCGGGCGGAGCGGGCAGGGCGGGCGGGGTGGGTGTGGCCGCAGGTGGGGGCGCATCCCGCGGCTGCGCGGGATCGCAGGGGCGCAACCCCGGCGCAGGAGAGCCGAGGGGAGGGCGCGGCAGGGCCCGCGCGGAGCAGCTGCGCGACAGCTTTGGCTTCGCGGTGCGGAGCTCCGGCAACTGTGAACATGAACCTTGTGGCGGGAGCCTTTCTCAGGATGCTCTTCCTTTTGTCTGTTCAGCCCCGGAGCACAGGAGTAGCGGGGAACACTTGTGAGTACAGTGCACCTTTCCAAACTTACACCGACAGCTTTGTGTTTCTGTTTTTAATGGACATTTACAGATGGAGTCCCTAGCCTTTTTCTGGAAATGAGGCATTTAAAAAGCATATCCAAGTCTCAGCGCTAAGATAGGATGGTGTATGATGATTTTCCTCTTGTCAAGTCTAAAATGCGCGAAGCCGGTTTTGACCTTTTTTGTCTGAGCTGAATCCTAGGCTGTTGTATGGAATATTCATTGAGGAAGCTCAAGTTCTAGTGAAACCTAAAATCCGCGTGAGAGTGTTGAGACGCGAGGAGAGACCGGCGGGAGAGTAGCGGGAGATAACAAGAGAACAGCAGGCCAATGTAGTCATGTATTGGTGGTACAAATGCTTTTTGTAGCATTGAGGCAGGAAAGGAAACCGCGGCCGGCCTTGCGGGTCCTGCATCAGCACTGAGGTTTGCCGCTGGCGCTCTGCGGAACCCGTGGGCGACCCAGAGCTCCGGTGGAGTGCAGGGTCTCCCCGCAGAGCCCACCCGGACAGCCTGGAGAAAGTCCCCTCCAAAGGGAAAACAGCTGCCATTCAGGTTTATTTACAAGGGTACTTGCTTGTATTTTGTAACATGTTGTGTTTCCTACTTGTCCTTCGGTGAGGATCTATTCTGGACCAGCACTCTGATTCTGATCTAAAGATGCTAACCCGATTGTCTCAGACGACCACAAGGCGTTTTAATCTGGAAATCAGAAAAAGTTTTAAAAGTGTTAGTGAGATTGACGGCCCCATCACAGGGCTTCTCTTTCCTTGAGGAATTTTAAGGAAGTCCCCCTTATCCTCCCTCCCAGTGCACCCTCATCAAGAATATAGACACACGTATATATTCATTTATATTAAATCAGGCTGTGGGTTATTGGAAAAGCCTGTGTGCTTTTCAAGAAAGTGCTAGTAGGCTTCTTGGGAAACTGACCTTGCTGTTGGGCATCCAGATTTAGCACTTGGGGGTCCAAGTCTGCCATCACCAGGAAGTTCACCACCAAATGGAAAGCATTGCAAAGTTACCCTCCCAAGCATTCACCCTTATATGCAGGGAGGCTGTGAGGATTTTGTACTGTCATTTAGTATTCACTCATTTAATGCCAAATTATGTGTGTGAGTCACTCCTAAAAATGAGTTTTAGTCTCCTTTATGCAAATACTGCCCTGTATTTCAGATACAATTTGAATTTAGCTTTCTGCAACAACCTTCATGAATGATTTAAATTAGGTATTTACATAAAATCTAATCCTTAGGTTCTGCAGCAGAGCATTTTTCATTTTGCTAAGAAATTTAAAATGGCTAGTACTAAATGATTTGCTTGTATAAATGAAGTGTAGAATAATTCGACATACAACACTGAAATGCAATTAAAAAGTCACTGGAGGTCATTTTACTTAAAGCAAAGATGGCTTCAGAAATCAGAGAGAAACAGAGTGCCCTGTTGCCTTTCTGGTTTCCTTAGCTGTAATTACAGGATATTGATAAGATCAGTTGTTTTGATATTTCTTTATATTTCTATTTGTAGTTTATTCCCTAAAATCCATGGAGATATCACATTCTTTTACACTGAACATCCTTTTTAGGACTCACGTCCTGTGAGGTGCTCCATGTCTCAATATCCATGCAGATGTCTGCGTGTAAATTGGATTTGTCATTCTGTCCGTGTCCCTCGCTGATGCCAATGCTAGTTTTCATATTTCAGCCTCTTTTTATTTAGATGTATTTACTAGTTATTCAATAGTCAAATTAAAGTCCTTATGTAAATCTGCATTGCTAATATCATTTTAGATGCTAAAGTTAGAATCCTCGATCACCATAAATATGGCTATTGATAGTTCTTCAAGCATCAAGTATATATTTATTTAAACCACTTTGTAGATTTAAAAATTCATAGTCTACACCAATTGCATTTGACCATTTCTTGGTGATCTCATTTTGACAGTATCATTTGTAGCAGTAGAAATAATGGTGAATGATTCTCATTGTGGTCTCGATCAGCTAATTTG
This sequence comes from Rhinolophus ferrumequinum, assembly GCF_004115265.2. Taxonomy (NCBI): domain Eukaryota; kingdom Metazoa; phylum Chordata; class Mammalia; order Chiroptera; family Rhinolophidae; genus Rhinolophus; species Rhinolophus ferrumequinum. The sequence continues at coordinate 1,989,992 of NC_046295.1, read as the reverse complement.
CCCGAGTCAATTTGTTTTTAACTCTTGAATAATTGGAAATTGTGTATTTGTATTGCATATGTGTGTATTAGCAAGGTAGTTCAAACATTATTTGAAATCTGTTATTACTGAGTAAAGGTAGAGGGGTCTGTCTAGTCCTGCCCTATTATTTGAGAAATTCTATGGAAGAGTTTGCCATCAGGGTGGGATTTAGGCTATGAACGAGAAATGGTGAACGTCAGCATTGCTCAAGCTTTTTGATGGCTAACCTTTTTTACTTAGAAATATTTAAAAACTCAAATAATCTTTTCAGACATGACTTTCACAAAAATGAAATATTCTTGAGTACTAATAAGAAATTAATGAGAACTGTATATCATTTTTTTTAAAGAGCTTTATCTTCTTCTCACATGGTCCCAATGACAGTGTTACTCTATATCTAGTTTTCAGCAGTAAATCAGTCAGCCAGGGGGTCAGCCTGGGTGAGGATTTGTCATCAGACATCTCCTCAAGGAGCAGGACTTGCTTAAAACATCTGACATCTCAGAGGTTCTACACGTTTTGATCTGACATCTCAGAGGTTATACACATTTTGACATGAACCTTTTTAATCAATGGGACATTTTAAGTCAGGAGGATTCTGCACAGGGGGAATTGTTTCTAAATGGTCAAGATATAGGCTTTTTATTTTTTCTCTTTATTCTTTTTGAAAATGAAACAAACTGAATGGACTGCATCCTCTAAAATACGACCTAGGGCCTGATATATATATATATACATATATGTGTATATACATTATTATTATATATGTGTATACTTGTTATTGTTATTATTATTGGGGAATATTGGGGAACAGTGTGTTTTTCCAGGACCCATCAGCTCTAAGTCAAGTCATTGTTTTCCGTCTGGTTGTGGAGGGCGCAGCTCACTGGCCAAATGTGGAAATCCAACTGGTGACCTGGGTGTTATGAGCACTCTGCTCTAACCAGCTGAGCCAACCAGCCACCCCCGGCCTGATATTTTAAAAATATGAATAGCTAGCTACCTGGTCTGACTTCTAGATCTCTGTCCTTATCAAGATGAGTGTGTTATATGAAGATGTCTTCCTGAATGGAGCTCAGAGGAAAGTGTGAGTATAGATTCCAAGCTAGAGTCCTGTTTTCTAGAAGTTGTGCAGGCTGTTCTTTCCCTTCCCACAAAGAGGCACAAATGGAGAGAGGAAGGTGATAGCTCTCTGCTTTAGAATTATCCTTGTGAAAATACTATTTCTTTATGAATTTCAAGACCTTTTGGGAGGAAGAAGAAATATAATCAGAATAAGAAAATGTCAACCTTTGATAGCTTGTTTAGTGTTGTACGTCTGTCTCCTAGGTTGTCATCACTGAGGAGTAATGCTCATCTTCCCCCCGCCTTCCGAACAATACAATTGGAGGTTAATTTACAGCTGAATTATTTCTCCGTGTAAATAAAGTATAAGCTATACCTGAAAGCGCATGTCCCCTCCACACTTTCCAGTCATTGATAGGGATTATTGGATGTAAATTGTGACATTTTTAGATCCAGGGATTCAATTTAGTATGACAGAGTCGATCCTACCCTGTTACATACCAGCACTTGTAATTTTCTCTAGAAGCTTCTTTCTGTTTCCTTCCCCTGTCAAAAGTGCCCTTCTCATTGCAAGATGAAAAATATATATGTCTGGCCCACTGCAGGGGGGGCATACTCTTTGAATGGCTCTTCTGAGAGTGAAAATCTGGACTTGTTCTTGTCCATTAGTGACTCTCTTCTTCCCATTGCACCCTGCATACATAGTGAGAGGTGTGTCTGCCCATGGTTGGGGGTCCAGATCAAGCCCATTTTGTTGGCCAACATGGGTAACAAACCCATGAACTTCACGCATACCTAGCACTCGACCTAAGCAATAAACGTATTAGCACCTCAATTTGAAGATTTGTGTCAGATCTGAACCCTTTCTTCATTGGAGCGTTAACTCCTTTTGTGCCAAGGCATCACTCTGTATCGTTTTTGGTGAAAGTATATTAGTATAATCCTGTAATAGTAATTATCCCACAATATTAACCCTTTATAATATAACAACATACATATGTGATCTAATAGAGAGACACTTGCAGTGTATAAATTATCCTAATCGAATAACATGACTGACTTCAGTTATTTGGTATAAAAATATATAGTGCAGAATGGAGGAACTGAACATAATGTTACAATTGCTAACAAGTATAAAATGACAGGCATTTATTTCACCAAATGTCTACAAGTGTGTTTGCCATATGTCTCTTCTCTAGGATTTTGATTTGCAGAAATCTTGTCATTTCAGTGGGCATGGATTCTTTGTAATTACTTACTAAGTGTGAACATTCTTTATTTCTGAGTGAGTCCATTCCATCTCCCGTAATGTCATGAGTGCTAGAGGTTCAATACAGTCTATAGAGAAGTTTCCGCTTTGGCTAATAGGGACTAAAGTCCTGCTGACATTTTAACTGGTTCAGGCTCTTCTTTCCTCAGTAGCGTGCTTCGTGTTTCTCTAGAGAGAATTTGACCTACCAAGTTCATCAGTGTGACGTAGAGGGGCAGTGAATCCATCTGTGGATGGAGTAAAATGTTGGGGAAAAGGAGTCAGAATATAGGGCTAAGGGCTTTCGTGGGCACTGGAGCTGGGACTTGTTGGAAAGAGCCTTCAACGAGCTGGCAAACAGAACCTTGTGGATAGTGATTGGATACACTTCCCATACATCGAAGTCAGGACGTTTCTGAAGACTTGGAGAAAACAAAAACATTTTCTCTCCAAAAAACTTCCACAGTCCAGTGACTATCAACAGAGTGATAGGCAGCGGTAGGTAGAGCCGCGTTTTGTGGGGCCTGAGGCTTATACAATTTTGGGAAAGTAAGCCGACACAAACAGAAGGACCCTGGCTCTGAAGACACAGCACGAGTGACCCTCCCAGGCTGGGAAGGGTGCTACAGGTAGAGGACTGGAGCTTAAGAAAATGTGCTTTTCTATTGGAGTTGATTTGGGGGAAAACCCCAAATCATTCGAAAGTTCTTAAACATATTCACTAACAGACAAATTTCAATTAGCAGAGTAAATTTTCAGTTAAAATTTCCGTTTAAATCAAAAACAGAATTTGGATATAAAAGTATAAAAATAGCTCAAAAATTTTGAAGTAGTAGATCCAAGGTTTACCTGAAATTCCAGTTTTCTGAATAACAAAGATGAAATTAACCTCGGATCTTCTCTCCACTTACTTTGTAGAACCTTTCAAGGCTTGGCTTCAACGGTATTCTGCAGAGTGACTTCTCCAGTGTCCCCACGCCACCTGCCACCTATCCCCCTGTGGCGCTGGTCGCTTTAGGCGTCTGTCGCTTTCTATTGAATAACTTCTGAAAACTGAATTATTTATCTGCTTATTTCTGAAAGGCATTAAACCAAATATAATATTTTTCAAAATATAAAGACTTGTTTTACCTACTTTGAATTCTGTGGCACAGGATTATGTGTTTTAAATGTCTTTTATCATGTGTTAAGAAAGTTACTGTAACTTGTGAATCCTGGACGAAGAGGGTATGACAGCATGACCTTTGACCTTACATAGAAGCATTGTTTAATAGGCCCACAAGATTGTTTAATTATGTGGAAGAATGTACCCAAGTTTGACTTGGTCGTTTACTAGTATTTAATTAGAATTTAGACAATGAGTTATAAGCTAAATTGATGAGTTCTTTTTTTTTTCAGGTGCAAATGGTTTTATTGCCCAGTAGGACATGAATCAGTTTTTGTGTAAATTAGCAATCTTATTCTAACATTATTTTATAAATGCCTGTAAATTCCCAGTTTCTCAAAACATTCTTTTACTGGATCATTCATTGGTGAGTTTATAAATCTTGGGTCTGCATTTGTTCTATAGTTGTAGGAGTTGTGTTTTTCACTTTTGAAAATAGTGCTTTGACACGGAGTGCACATGTCTTTTAGGTGTGCACATAACATTGTGTGATACTGACTATGCTTAGTTTGGTTATATCTTGTTCATTGGAAACCTTGCTCTGCAATAATATAACAGGGAGTCTGGCTTGCATCAGAAGGAAAAAATATCCTCCTTCAGTTGTAGATAATGGGTATTACTGATTTGAAATATAATTGAAACATAAAGCCTTTGACATTTTAAGTAGTTTAAAATTAAAAACTATAGAATTTTTATTTAAATACTGGTGGTGCCAGAAAAATGTATACACATTTGAAGAGGTGTTATCTATGCATTACTTTTCGAAGTTGAATTGAATTACGGTGGCAATGTGTAGTATGATGTTCGCTCAGAAGGTGTTTTGGGGAATGATTGATTTTACTTCCAACAAGTATTACAATTTTAATACAGTTGTTTTCTTTTTTAAAATGTGTTATCATTTTTTGTCATCCTCTGTATATACCCATTTAATAGACCAGTAAAAAACAAAACAAACAAACAAACAAAAAAAAACAAAAACTTCCCTCAAAGGTTGTAAATCACAAATGAAAAAATGGTGTGATATATCCTTTCTATGTGCCTTTTATTAACTTTTTGCTTTGTAGTACTTCTGGATAAGATACTCATGGAGGGTGTGTCAGTTTTATCCAACTCGTGGAGAACCACATGAAAAAAGTTCGCTGTTTTAACTGACAAATACAGTGTTTTTGGATGTCATTCTAAGAGCTGAGATAAATGGTGTGCCAGTTATTTAAATTTATTTCGTCTGAAATCTTATTAAGATGTGACTTTTAAATACTGTCTCACTTGTGATTCCGTCACCTGCCTTCACAATTGTGCCACGGAGAAGGAAACTGTATGCCATGTGTTCCTGTGGGAGGAAGGGGCTAGTTTCAGCCCTGTTTGGAATCTGTGGCAGTTTCTATGACCTTCTGTAGCCACTTGAACGCTGAGGCTTAGACCTCATGTCCTCATTCTCCTTTCAGTATCATCCCATTCCTTGGCGTGTTCAAGACCCAGCAGAAGATTTCTCTGGGCTTGTGAGCAAGCAGTGAAATTACTGTTTGGATTCATGTGGCACTAACCTGCTGCCTCGAAACATTAAGTCAGGTGCTACCTGCAGTACTCAAGGCTGTAATTAGTTTTTAATTTAACGTCTATAAATCCTCAGGTAACCGGAGAGCTTGATAAAGTCAAGCCAAACACACTATTTCTAGGAGTGGTGAATTGATGGCAAAAGGGGCAGAGTGATCACTGTGTACATGTGCAAATTCTCGTGTCCCTTGGGGGAGCTGGATGGTAGACAGAGCTGCTGAAGGAATTAAAAACCACTGTCAGTAGTTGTCAGAGAGGCATATAGTGGATTAGGCGGCAGTTCTGTTAGGCGGAATTGCATTCTTTCCTATTTGGTACCGGGCGAAATATTCTCCACTTTGAATTTCTGAGCACGTGAGCAATTAAGAACTACAACACCGTGCTCACTTCAGCAGCACATATACTAAAAAAAGAACTACAACACCACCCCGGCCTGGGTGAAACTATTGCCTTCCCATTCCTGAGCTGCTTTGTGTTCCCGAGTTCGTAGGCAGCTATCCAGAACCCACAGTGCTTGACCTGCCTCTGAGGCCTACCCAGGTCCCGGCCCCTGTGAGTACAGTGCTGAGGTAGCTGGAAGGGTTTGATCTCAGGCCTTTAGTTGTGATAAAGAGAAACTGATTAGCATTAGAAATCAGTCATTTGATTCAGGTCATTAAAGTGACTTTAATCAAAATGTCTATTATGGAAGCAAGTATTGTAAGAACTGTTAACTATTTTAATGTCTTAGATTTGGCTGATTTAAGAAAAATAAATGTCTACTTACAGACATCTGTTCAAATGTTTGGAGGTAATCAAATTAAGGATTTGTTATTTAGCTTTACTTTTGTTTTGTTTTTGATGTTTAGACACCAGAATAGGAACATCACCACACTGAAAGTAATACATCATAAACAGAAAAAATAAATAGTTGTGTAATGTCATCAAGTTAACTAGCTGCTACATGTCTGTGATTCTTTGGCTTCTTTGCAATACGTCAGTTCATGGAAGTTGTGACAGGAAAACCTGTCCTTTCAGGCATATCCTTTGCTATTCTGAAACGCACAATCATTGCTGAGACTTAACAAAATTGGGGAACTGAGGAGGATACGTTGAATAGAGTTGAAGATATATTTAAGAGAGTTTAAGGAAGCAAACACCAAATTGCTCTTTGCTTTCTTAAAGTTACAAGGAAAATGTCTGAAAAAAAAATTTTCAGACATAGTACACAGTAGAGTTGAGTTACCCGTTGGTCTCAGAGTCAGTTACCCATTAGAGAAAATGAAATGCTTGATTTTGAACTATATATATATAGTTCAGGGATAAGAAGACACAATATTGGTTTCCTTGATCATAAGAATACAATTTTGATGATAATAATTTACTATTCTTTGTCACGATGAACCACTAACCCGAAAACCTGATCTTTGAGAGATATACGTCACTACTGATGAGTAATATCATTCCTTCTTATAAGTGACCTGTCATTTGTTGGGAGACAGACTGCATGTTTGCCTAGAAAAAGATCCTTTACCTTGTGAGTATTGTGGCAAGGTGAAGCAGGAGGGAGTGGGAAGATACAATTTGTAGGCTAGCACACATTTTAACGTGAGGAGGACATGTGTTGTGTCATTAACCATGGTCCCATTCCCCAGGGAGGACCCTGGGAGCTGCTTCTCGGCTCCACGCCAGCGCCCCCGTCAGAACCTCCGTGAGCATCTTCCTGCTCCATTTTCCTGCACGGAGATGACCGGCTGTCATTACCGGGGTCAACAGGCATGGGCTTGGCTGGGCATCAAGGTGCTCTTCCTCCTTCACTGCTTCCCACGGGATCCATTCCCTCAGATGTCTTCCACTGTCACTTCATCGCACAGATGTGGGAGGGCCTGAGAGGGAAGGTGGCAGCGAGAATGACAAAGTGGCACCGCACACAAAGAACGCTTTCCAGGCCTTAAAGGTTGTTTGATTGTATGTGGAGTGATAGAAATTGGAGTGTCAGGATTGGGATATTGGCCAACATCTCTCGGTGATAAATGACAGAGGAGCCAATCAAATGCACCTAAACAAAAAGGGGTCTCATGTCCGCACGGTTGGATGCAGTACTGACTATGCCATCAGGGTCCGCCTCTCCTCAACTTTCAGCCGGTGTTCCCCACGCTGCGTGGTGCTCAGGCAGCATTCTGTGGGCAGCCCCATGACCCAGGTCAGACCGCCGCAACACTAACAGGGAGAATGCTCTCCTCCACTGGGGCTTTGGCCCCCTTCCCCTTGAAGCTCTAAGCACTTATTTATTTGTGCCCTCACCCATGCTCCAAAGAGCAGCGGCTTCATTTTTCTTTGTGGTTGTTCCCACTCCCTAATCCACAGAGATCACGGTGGTCCTGGGAGACAGTGGGTTCTCTATATGTATATTTGTTGAGTGAGTGAAGAGGTGAGTGATTCTCCCCCAAAACATCCAGAAAATGTGATACTATAGTTGTTAGATATTTTTGTTAAATTTTGTACATTTTTAAAGTCACGTGGTCTTCTAGAAGCATGAACAATTAATCCTTTCATGTTCATCGTGGGTATTTAAAAAATTGTGCAACAGTTTTCCATTGTTCTTCAATCATGTAACAGGAAGAATTAAATAATTTTGTCTCCAGTTTTCACCGGAGAAAATTGAGAAACTTAAATGATAAGAAATTAGTCTAAACTTTCAAAATAAATGATTTCTTCACTCAAGAAATATTTATTAGGTACTTTCTCCATGAAGTGACTTATATACAAGTAACATTTATAGAGTGAAACTGTGATTGATGACAATTGCAATACAGGTATGTAGGTAATTCATGTGAACAATGTGTGAGCAGAAGAATTAAAAGATGCATACTTCATTGCTCTGTGACCATTTTAACAATTTGAGTGTAGCTTGTGGAATATTAGACTTTGTCCCTTAAAACGGACATTTCAGATTTATATGCAAGCAAGGCAGTTCTTCAGTTGATGAGCTGTGGCTACTTAAAATCTTTCAAAACTAAGTATCTAGGGCAATATCAATACTAATATGAGTTAATAGCTGAATTTCCCAAGTGTGTCTTTTTGGGCACTATGTTGGAAGGGTTTCAGATTTTTGAAATTGTGTCTTGCAGTAGCCAACTTTCCAACACTGCTAAATGCTAACCACAGAACCTAATAGGCCACGTGGAGCTGCTGTCTGGCTCTCCAGGCACAGGTGAGTTTTCATCCATCGCAGACATCTCTCAGCATCTGTCCTGAGCGGCGTGCATTTCCTTCTCTGAAGAACAGTGTGTCTGCCTTGAGTTCACAGATATCATCAGTTGCATCTGAAATGCTCTGGTTTGATGGGCTCAAATTGAAATATGCACTAAATCAGAACTTCAGGGGTGGGGTGAAGAATTGCCAATTTTCAAAATGCCCCCTGTGCTTTTTACTCCTGTTGAAGTTTGGTGACAATTACGCTGATGTAAGGGGTTAGAGGTCCTGCCTGGGGCCCTGGGACAGCCCCTAGCAGGTACCCTTTAGCCAGAACGCCTGTTTCACTCTCACTAGTATATTGGGAAGCCATCTAATTTAATGTATGAAAAGGGTCCTTTGGGTGTCAGTGTCTGTAAAACTACGGCTGTGTCAATTTCTACCCTGAATTTTATTGCACAGAATTGCACAGTCTTGACAAATCTAGAGATGTTACTTTCTCCTAATGCAGAAATGTTCTCTTCTTTCCATTTGTGAACTCTTTCTGAAAAACAGCTGAGTGCAGTGGATTGTTGAATTTTACTGCCATGTCACGTTTAAGGAGGAGCAAAAATGTCTTTTGCAGTCAGTGCTTTGTGGGCGATGCCTTTCTGTTAGTGAGAGCCCCTCTCCTCTATGTTTTCCTTCATTCCGCTATCACATACCTACCCCACACCAGGTCTGGAAATTAAGATGGCATGCTTTTCCTGTTAGAAGGAATTTGGCTGTTTCAATGTTTTAAGGTCAATATATGTCAGGGTTGATATATAACTTATATATGGAGGTTTAAGGTTGTAGCTCTCCAACTTACACTTAATTGAATTCAGTAAACATTTATCAAGAGCCTACCATGCGCCAGGCATTGCAATGGAAGTTGAAGAAATAAAGATAAATATTGTTTCTTTACAAAAACCTGCAGATCCTATGAGAGAAGTAGGCTGATTCATTAAAGCAGCTCTCGTTGTAATTTAGAACCACCCCTATCACTGGGAGTCTGTCCCTTTTGCTGAATGTAAGTTTTCATTGGCCATGGGTGAACAATAATTGGGATTGTTAAAATTTGCCTTTCGAATAGGTCTCAATTCTTGTCTTCTTTGGGTACCGAAGTAGGACAATCTGAAGGAAAGGAACAATTCTCCTTTCACAGCTTTGGTTCCTCTAAGTTTCCGCAGAGCTACATACACAGTATTGTACGATTCTAAAACCGTGAAGGAATAGACTTGATTCTTTCAGTTGCAAGGTCAAGTGCAAGAGCTAAGTTTTTCAAGTAGGATCCTGGAAATGTAAGTTTTTTGTTTGTTTGTTTCTTTGTTTGTTTTAAAAAAACAACTCTAAGGTTATGTGTTTATCTCCTTCCTCAGTGAAGTTATTTAAATCATAGCCTTCACTCAAGTGAAGTCTCAGGGTTGTTGGTAAAGAGACAGCAGCCTCCCCCCACCCTTTAATAGGTTATTTTTCTGGAGCAATTTTAAGTTCACAGCAAAATTGAGCAGAAAGTACAGAGATTCCCATATGCCCTCTGCCCCCTCTCCCCACACCCCACCCTCACAGGCACGGCGTTCTCCACTGTCAACCTCCCCCACCAGAGTGGTGCATTTGTTATAACTGATGGACCTACACTGACACCTGAAAGTTACCCAAAGTCCATAATTCACAGTTTACTCCTGATGTCGTGCATTCTGTGGCTTTGGACAAATGTATAGTGACACTTATCCACCGTTGTGGTAGCATGCAGAGTAGTTTCACTGCCCTAAAAATCCCCTGTGCTCTATCTATTTATCCCTTAAACACTGGCAACCACTGATCTTTTTACTGTCTCCATAGTTTTGCCTTTTCTAGAATATGATACAGCTGGAATTCTACAGTATGTATGTAGCCTTTTCAGATTGGCTTATTTTACTTAGTGATATGCAATCAAGTTGCCACAGGTCGTTTTGTTACTGGGAATGACATTGTACCTCGGCTCTTTGTCTTCTTGAAAAAAGAATTCAGTCAAGAGACAGTCTGTGCAGCACAGAACAGCAAGAAATTCATTAGAAAAAGCAAATACACTCTGAGACATGGAGCGGGCTGACCCAAGAGACGGACGCAGGCTTTCCTTACATCGTGTGAGGGTTTTTATCTCTATGGGTAGAATTATTCCCCACCCCCCACGCCCACCTCCAGCACCTCTCATTCTTTCATCTGGCATGCCTAGTACTCCCTTCTCGCTCCCCAGGTTGTCTGAGCTCATTACAACGGCCCTGAGTAGCAGGGTGTACATTCTGAGAAGCGGAATGCTCTCTCGATCTCAGTCTCTCTCTCTCTCTCTCTCTCTCTCTCTCTCTGTCTCCCTCTCCCCCCTCTTTCTCTCTCTCTTCTAACAACACATCCCTTTGATTTAGGGTCATGTGTGAGCCTGGAATCCTGGCAGGCCAATGAGGCATTTGTGTCCTAAGTGAGGGCACAAGGGGTCTTGACCCAAGTGGGAGCTGCAGCAAGGGGCTTTCTATCCAGGGCTAGGACTCTCCTTCTCCTGCTCATTTCTATCTACCCATCCTATCATTCCCCTCTCAAGAGTTTGAGACCCTGAACTCTTAGGAAAGGGGACAATGTGTCTCTTCTGTATCTACTTCCTGCTGAAAGGAGGTGATGTTGTAGTCAGGATCTCATCCTCTTGCTCTCTGTAAAAAGGAAGGAGGTGTTGTCCCTGTACTTTCAGCAGATGGGAGGCAAAAGCTGCGAGTGACGGTGTCGAGAGGAGACTGGTATAAATCTGAGTCTTCTGTGTCCGGAGGGACAGTTTGGAATCCCTGGAGGACCATCATTTTTAAGTAAAACTGTTGTAATCTGGAGGAAATAAATGTGACAAGTAGATTAAAAAGACATGGGCCGAATAGCAGTAGAATCAATATACAAACTAAAAGCCATAATAAGGGTAGAAACAAAGTCATGGAAGGTAGCATGTCTTTTACCGCCTGCCCGATAGAGTCAGTCATTGGACATTCCTTTGCAAAATTATGAAGCTATTCAGCCTGATTATATATGTCTTTTTAATATCTTCTTCTACTTGACTGGTGGCATTTACATAAGCACAGCAAGTCTTACTAATTACTGCACATACTCTCCCTGGTTCAGTTAATAAGTAACCAAGGACTAGTCGGTGGTCAAAGACAACATTTGCAAACAGATCGAGGCAGCCCCGGAGATTCTGGAGGGCGGCTCCGACGCCTTGAGCTAGAGCAGCTCTGCCTTCGTTAGGGTGGTTAAAGTAGCCTCACAATAGGCAGATCCTCCCCAAAGGGCTGCTAGACCAACGGCAGCGCCAGTACCGACTAAATGAGTCCTACGGCCCGTTTGGCTCGGGGGTGAGTGATGTTATGAACCGTGATTGATAGGCCCCGAAGGCCTAAAAACCCTAAGGCACGTCCTTCAAACTGAGACTTGTCAATACATGTGTAGCCAGGGCGATAGGAGAGTGGTGGTAGACCCTACCTGGCAACTTTTCGTTGGGTAGTTCATTTTGAGGAGGGCCACAGAGAAATAAATACCCTGGAGGGGGGTACAAGCTCAATGTGGGAGGAGGACTTAAACCACGTGGTCAGACCTGGGCCCCAAGGAGGAGCTCCGTTGTATTGGGGAGAGGAAAGGTCTCCCCTCAGCCCAGCATCCCTGGGCCCTATTGGTACCCATCCTGCTCTTGGAGGTAGGTGGCGAAGTTTCCAAGATGTTGTTGCCTGTCTGTCGTGAGCTTTGTGACTAGCTGGACACCAGAAGGTAGTATTTGGAGTGCCCCTTCTAGAAATGTCAAACGTAATGGGCTAATAAGGGGACTGGACAGACAAGAGGTAGCCTCCCTCTCGATATGTACAGAAGTGACAAGGGCTGGATGTGGGTGTCCAGTCGAGGGTTCTGACCCTCGTTGTCTCAGAGCGATTAACTAGTGGGTGAGGGCAGTGCAGCCCAGACATGGAGCTGAGGGGTCTAAGCTGACAACCAAGGGAGTACTGTGGAGGAACTCTTTAGGGACCCCAGACAGAAAGGTAAGGCTGAGATTAAAACGGGCAGGCTGAAACTGGGGAGAGGAGGGATGTTTCCAGGCTGCGTATGGCGTGTCCAGCAGTCAGAGAGGCCATTTCCCTTTGCGATTATGTTGGGAAAGTTTGCAAGGGTGTTAGTCTCCCGCTCTCCCTGAAAGGGCTGGGACTGTAATAGAACTAGGAGAAGTAATATCACGTTGACGATTTAGCCTGATTGTATAAGAAACAATTATTTAGTGGGGTACCAGGAAGGATATAAGTAAAAAAAGAATAAGAGCTGGGAGGAAAATCAAATAGTAAATAGTAGTCAGGTGTTAGTTATTAGTACTTAGCGGCACTTTCTTGAACAGTAGCTTGAGGTCTTCTAGAGGTTTGCAGGAGCACTGGGATCCAGATGGCACAACTTCTCCTTCCTCACCTTTCCAGGGTTTTATCTGGGAGTGATGGATCTAGCTAGAGACTCCTGGCACCTTGATAGTTGTAGGGGTAGAAAGTAACACAGTGAAAGGCCTCCCATAGAAAGCATCATAAGGGCTGAGTTATAGGGAAGCCTGCGGGTGAGCTCGAACCTGCAATAGAGCTATTGGTAGAAGGTTAAGCCATGGTTGAGAGGTTTCTTGACAGAGCTTTCCAGAGCCATTTTCAAGTCTGATTTGCTCATTTTACATTTCCTCTAAGGTACAGGCCAATGGTAAGGAACAGGCTGAGTATGAGCCCAAATCTGGGGGCTCTATTTATCTCCATAAACCAAATAGGTTTTAGAGGAAATAGGTCCAGAGTGAGCCATCAAGACAGAATAAATGGCTCCCATATCAATCAGGAAATTAACAGGCTTACCTGTCATGTCAAGGGTGACCTGCAGTGCCTCCCCTGTGATGAGAACAGCCTTTTTTTTGGGGGGGGGGTAGGGGAGCAGCTGGGAACCTCAGTCAGTCACAGCCATTTATAGGGAAGGAGTTAATCCCTGCTCCCTTCAAAACAGGGGAGGAGGGTCCCTTCTCTAGTGCCCTTTTCATTTGCATAGGGGCAGCAGCTGCTTTGCAGGATTAGGACACCCCTCACTCCCATGGTCTGAGCTGGCGCGTCCAAAGCAGGCTCCTTTACCTGGTGTTCTTCTTCTGGGGCTGCTGGGGTGGCCCTGAGGTGGCTCTGGTCTTGGCCTGTCTATAACTGCAGCCAAAAGTCTGGCCTGTCTCTGGCCTTGTCTGTGGTTTAGTTGTTTCTTTCCTCTTTTTTGTTTTGTTTTGTTGGTTTTGTTTTGTTTTTGTCTGAGTTGTTAAAGATATTTAAATAAATTCTTTGTCCTTGTCTGCTGTGTTTTCCCAACAATAAGACCTCACCCGACCCCATCAGCTCTAATGTGTCTTGTGGAGCAAAAATTAATATAAGACCTGGTCTTACTTTAATCTAATTTAAGACCAGGTCAATAATATGATATGATAATATAATATAATATAATAATACCCAGTCTTATTTTAATATAAGACTGGATCTAATGTAATATAATATCAGGTCTTATATTAATTTTTGCTCCAAAAGACGCGTTAGAGCTGACGTTGTGGTTAGGTTTTATTTTCAGGGAAGCATGGAAGGATCTGAGCCTTTTTATCAAGATGTAACAATGGGTCACAATTATAATATCTTGTCAGGTTAGGGAAAACGTCAGGCCAAGCTTCCTTACACTGGCCTATATCTGATACCGAGAAGGACACGTGAACTCTAGCAGTCTCAAAATACAGAATTTATATAATTATTAGTAAAACTTAGTTCTTACTGTTGTGGAGAAACCACGGACCTAATTAAGATAATATAAAACATAGAAAATTATTTTGTTGATTTATATGATTTTTGTTTTTTTAGGCAGAAAGCTCTTATAATATCAGTAGCAGGCCAATAGTCTAATAATTGTCTTAGCAGAGAGAGAAAACTTAACTCTAATTTTGTGCCAGCTTACTTTTGTTGTTTAAATTTATTTAATTAATCTTATTTTACCTTAACCGTATATAAAATTTTTTCAAGATTTTTTTTTCAGAAACCTTTTATAACTTTTCTAGTCCCTCTCAGTTTGTGTCTTCTCACTTATTTAGAAATAACTATTCTCAGGATAAACTATGTTTTTTTTAGTTTCTTAAAGAATGTATTTTTGAAAACATACATTATCTTTAAATTAATTAAAATGTATAACCTTGGAACCTTAATTTCTATTGGCAACCGAAATGTTATCAACCAACATGTCCGTTGGCCAATCCTCCCAATGTGTGGGGCAGGCTGAGTAATGAACTGTTCTCTGAGCATTATCTCCCCCTCAGGAGAATCAGAATCTGTATTTGTATATTTAGTGAGAGACTCTGAGTAGCTCCCTAAGTCTGTCTTTATTTGGAGGAGGTCTTGGATGGAGAAGGGGACCTGCACCCTCCTACAGCTGCCTGTTAGGCCTCCCCTTACCTCCTGGAGCGGGCAGACCCTTGGGGCACAAGGGGACCCTGGGCATGGAGGCAAAGGTCCTTGTGGGTCTGAGGAGACGTAGTTAGGAGGTGCCATCTCCTGTGGTCCCTTAGGGGGAGGGGTTCCGAGGACATGTGTTGGGCTGTCCCCGAGATCAGGACCTCTGGGTGGATGAGTTAATATGGTAGAACTGAAGGGTCTGTCTTACCAGAGCGACAGAGGTCTGAGTCATCTCTGAGGGACATAAAGGAATGGGCACATGGCACTTTCGTCATTTTTCTAGTTATTGATAGAAGAGGTCCAATTGTAAGATGGTATTATAGTTTAGACTGCTATTTTCAGGCCAGCCTTTTCTCTCCCTGTCCCCTAATTTATATTGCGGCCAAGCCATATTGTAGAGGAAGATGAGCCTCTTCTTCTTATTGTCTCAGGTCAGACTTGTTCCAGTGTAGTAGAATACAGCCAAGGGGGGATTCCTGACAGAGTTCTGGTTATCCATCTATGAGAAAAGACAGCAGGAGACGGGGGAGAAGGGCGTTCCCTCTCCATTCCCTGTGTCTAAAATACCTTCCAAGGCAGAGTGTCCCCTGTTTCAGACTGTGGGACAGGCCAGTTCCCGTCCCCGAGCTACAGAATTATACGCATCCTTTACTGCGTGCTTCACCTCATGTCCGCCCAAGCTATGGACTTAATGCAGACCTCATGTCGTGCTGGCTGGGGAGCGACCCCTCTCTGCTTCCCCTCCCCTTTGTACTTGGGAGTGGTGAGATCCTGAGTCTCGTGTTTGTCCCTTTCTGTGTAAGTGTTCCCTGGCAGCTGCCTGATGCAGCCAGCCTTCAAAGTGGCTGTGTGAGCCTGGAATCCTGCTGGGCCAGTAAGGCAGCGGTGCTCTAAGTGAGGGCAGGTGTAAGGGTCCTGGACCTAAGTAGGAGCTGCAGCAAGGGGCTTTGTAACCTGGGCTGGGTCTGTCCCTCTCCCACTCATTTCTATCATATTTACCTACCCTATTTATCAGTTTCACGTCTTGATAGCTTATTTCTTTATATTGCAGAATAATATTCCAATATATGGATATACCACAGTTTGTTTATCCATTCTCTACTAAAGGACGCCTTGGTTGCTTCCAAGATTTGTCAATGAATGAAGTTGCTATAAACATTTGTGTGCGTATTTTTGTGTGGACATAAGTGGACAACCCCTTTAGGTAAATACCAAGGATCAGATTTGTTGGAGGGTATAGAAGGAATATGTGTAATTTTGTAAGACTTCATCAAACTGTCTTCCAAAAAGGCTGTACCATTTGCATTCTCATCAACACTGAGTGAGAGCTGCTGCTGCCTGAATCCTCGCTAGCATATGGTGTTGTCAGTGTTCCAGATATCGGCCATTCTGATAGTTGTGTAGTGGGGTCTCATTGTGTTTTCTTTATAACTAAAATTTTTAATTACGTATGACGTATGACAATATTATATTAGTTTCAGGTGTACAACATAGTGATTAGACATTTATATACCTTATGAAGTGATCACCCTGATAAGTCTACTACCCATCTGACAACATACATAGTTATTATATATTATGACTGTTTTTATAACTGGCAATTTGTACATTTTAATCCCTTCCTGTTTTCACACAGCCCCTCAACCCCCCTCCCATCTGGCAACCATCAGTTTGTTCTCTGTATCTATGAGTTTTGTTTGTTTATTTTGTGTCACATCAATGTCCGAGTGGATGGTACCCAGGGGTAAGGTGTCTGACTCGGGGAGCTGGGAGAAGATACGTGGAGCTGGAAGCAGAGCAGACATGTTTTATTTACAGGCTTCCTGGGACCAGCCAGGGGTTTCTCACTGTTGCACACAGCTGGTCATTCTCAGATTACAACCTGTAGCCAGTAGCAGCCTCATAACTCACAGCATCCTGTGTCTCATCACCCCACAGCACCCGCCCTTGGGCACAGGTCCAACAGCCCCATTGCTCAGCAGTCCCGTACAATACAGCTTATCTTCTCAACCGTGTCTCTGCCTTAGCCCCCGGGCTCCGTTCTTTGCTCCAGCCATCCCCTAAAGTGCTCAGACCCCTTTATGCCATACAGAGACACAGGAGGCACACAGCCAAGGTGCTGACATGAGAGTACATAAACAGTAACATCAGGATGGATGGTTCCTGCGTGACCTATCTTATCTGACCGACAGGCCGGCCAGGGTCACTAGCTGGTCGGGGGAGGGAAGCCTGACTAACTCTATTCTCCCTACATTTTGTTTTCAGATTCCACTTACACGTGGAATGATATGGCATTTGTCATTCTCTGTCTGACTTATTTGAAGGTTCCCTTTGTCCACATCCTCGCCAACACTTGTGTGTAGATTTATTGATGATAGCCATTCTGGCAAATGTGAGGTGATAGCTTATTGTGTTTTTTATTTGCATTTCTCTGACGATTAGTGATGTTGAGCATCTTTTCATATGTCTATTGGCCAACTGTCTGCCCTTTTTGGAGAAATGTATATTCAGGTCTAGTGACCATTTTTTAATCTGATTATTTTTTTGGGGTGTTGTATGAGTTCCTTATATATTTTGATATTAATCCCATATCAGATATATCATTAGCAAATATTTTCTTCCATTCAGTAGGATGTCTTTTTGTTTTGTTTATGGTTTCCTTTGCTATGCAAAAACTCTTTAGTTTGATGTAATCCTATCTGTTTATTTTTCTTTTTGTTTCCCTTGTCCGAGGAGGCATATCAAAAAACATATTACTAAGAGTAATGTCAAATAGTTTACTGCCTATGTTTTCTTCTAGGAGTTTTATATCGTTTTGGATCTTACATTTAAGACTTTAATCCATTTGGAGTTTATTCTTGTATATGGTGGAAGAAAGTGATCCAGTTTCATTCTTTTGCTTGTATCTGTCCTGTTTTCCCAACATCATTTGTTGAAGAGACTGTCTTTGCCCCATTGTATATTTCTGCCTCCTTTATCATAGATTAATTGACCATATAGTCATGGGTTTATTTCCGGGCTCTCTAGTCTGTTCCATTGATTTTTTGTGTCTGTTTTTATGCCAGTACCATGCTGTATTGATTACTATAGCCTTGTAGGATTGTTTGATATCAGGTAGCATGATACCTCTAATTTTGTCATCTGTCTCAAGATTTGAGGTCTTTTGTGGTTCCATACAAATTTTAAGCTTATTTTTTCTAGTTCTGTATAAAATGCCATTGCTATTTTGATAGGGATTGCATTGAATCTGTAGATTGCTTTGGGTACTATAGACATTTTAACAATGTTAATTCTTCTATTCATGAGCATTATGTATGCTTCCATTTATTTGTATCTTCAATTTATTTCTTCAGTGTCTTACAATTTTTTAAGTACAGATCTTTTACCCCCTTGGTTAAATTTATTTCTAGGTATTTTATTATTTTTGATGCTATTGTAAATGGGATTATTTTCGTAATTTCTCTTTCTGATACTTTGATATTGGTGTATAAAAATGCAACCAATTTCTGAATATTAATTTTGTATCCTGCTACTTTACTGAATTTATTTCTTAGTTCCAATGGTTTTTTTGGTGGATTCTTTAGTGTTCTCTATATATAGTATCATGTCATCTGCAAATAATGACAATTGTACTTCCTCCTTTCCAGTTTGGATACCTTTTATTTCTTTGTCTTGTCTGATTGCTGTGGCTGGGACTTCCAGTGCTATGTTGAATAAAAGTTGTAGAAGTGGACATCCTTGTCTTGTTCCTGATCTTAAACGGAATGCTTTTCGCTTTTTCCCATTGAGTATGATGATAGGTGTGGGTTTGTCATATTTGGCCTTTATTATGGTGACATATGTTCCCTCTATTCCCACTTTGTTGAGAGTTTTTATCATAAATGGATGCTAGATTTTGTGAAATGCTTTTTCTACATCTATTGTTAGGACCATATGATTTTTATTTTTAATTTTGTTCATGTGGTGTATCACGTTAACTGATTTGTGGATATTGGACCAAATTTGCACACCAGGTGTTGTCACACAGCAGCCTAGTCGTCTGTCCCTTCCAACCTTTCCTTAGGAAAGAGGGTTGCGGGGTTGTCTGCCTTAGGGGTTGAGTTAATAAGTCTCCTCTCTTGGTCCCAGTATGCTGGGTCTGCAGTCAAAGACGAATAAGTTTCCTCTAGGGAGGGACGACTTAAGCCAGATGGGACCCCAGGGACCCCCATGAGTTTGCCCTAAGGCTTAGAGGAATTCCTCCTCCCAAGTTCCCTCACAGGCTGCTGACGCATGTCTCATGTGGTAGGAACCTTGTTGTGCAAGGAACAGTAATTGAGCAAAACCACCTTGCTCCCGGTTTATCTCATGGGAAAATAATGCTGAGACCTGCTCCCCCGGGGCTGGACATACCGCACCATTGGTCATCTGGGAACGGCATGCATAGGTTGCTTTGGGACACAATGATTGGGTATTGGCCATAAGCTGATTGTCTTGGTGGTGTTAGAGGTTTGCAGACCCTGCCCAGAATCACGTAATGCCCAATTGTAAAAATCAATAAATACCCATGGGGACCCGATTTGGGGCTCCAGTCTCTTGTGACTGCGAGACCCTTGGTCCTCTGTGGCTTTCTTGCAATATTTGTGTCTTTGTCTTTATTTCTTTAATTATTACTTAGCCCTCGCCGCCTCCCTTGTTGTTCCCACTGCTTGTGTTGTGCAGGTCGCAACAACCAGGAATGAATCCCACTTGATCATGGTGTATGATCTTTTTAATGTATTGCTGAATTCAGTTTGCTAATATTTTGTTGAGGACTTTTGCATCTATGTTTATTAGGGATATTGGCCTTTACTTTTCTTTTTTTGTAATGTATTTGTTTGATTTTGGTATCAGAGTAATGGTGGCCTTGTAAAATGAGGTTGGGAGCCTTCCCTCCTGCTAGATTTTTTGGAATAGTTTGAGGAGAATAGGTGTTAATTCTTTTTTTGAATGTTTGGTAAAATTCACCTATAAAGCCATCTAGTCCAGAGCTTTTGTTTGTTGGGAGCGTGTTGATTACTGATTCAATTTCGTTGGTAGTAATCGGTCTGTTTAGATTTTCTGTTTCTTCTTGATTCAGTCTTGGAAGGTTGTATGCTTGTAGGAATTTATCTATTTATTCCAGATTATATAATTTGTTAACATATGGTTGCTCATAATATTTCTTAATTTTTGTGTGTGTTTCTTTGGTGTCTGTTGTCACTTCTGTTTCATTTATGATTTTGTTTATTTGGGTCCTCTCTCTTTCTTGATGAATCTGGTTAAAGGTTTGTCACTTTTGTTTATCTTTTTTAAAAAAACAGCTATTGTTTTAATTGATCTTTTGTATTGTTTTTTGTTTTGTTTTGTTTTGGTCTCTATTTCATTTATTTCCACTCTGATCTTTACTGTTTCCTTCCTTGTACTCCCTTTGGGTTTATTTTGCTGTTCTTTCTACAGTTTTCTTAGGTGTAAAAATAGACTTTTGATTTGAGGTGTTTCTTGTTTCTCTAGGTAGGCCTGCATTGCTGTGACTTTCCCTCTTAGGACTGCTTTCACTGTGTCCCATAGATTTTGGGTCATTGTGTTTTCGTTTTCATTTGTCTCAAGATATCATTTTATTTCTTCCTTGATCTCATTGTTGACCCATTCATTATTTAGTAGCATTTTATTCAGTCTCCATGTGTTTGTGTGTTTTTCAGATTTTTTTTCTTGTAATTGAATTCTAGTTTTATGTGAACTATGGTCACAGAAGATGCTTGAGATTATTTCAGTCTTCTTAAATTTATTGAGATTTGTTTTGTGGCCTAGCATGTGGTCTATCTTCAAAAATATCCCTTGTGCACTTGATAAGAATGTATATTTTGCTGATGTAAAAATATCAATTAAATCCATCTGGTCTATTGTATCACTTAAGGCTGCTGTTACTGCAGCAGCCTTTTCTGTCTGGAGGATCTGTCCCTTGGTGTCAGTGGTGTGTTGAAGTCCTTTACTATGATTGTGTTACTATTGATCTTTGTCTATATGTTGGTCAATATCTATTTTATATATTTAAGTGCTCCTATGTTGGGTGCATAGATGTTTACTAGGGTTATGTCCTCTTGCGGTTTGATCCCTTTATTATTATGTAATGTCCTTCGTTGTCTTTTATTATTTTCTTTTCTATTATTTTATTGTTTTATTATTGTCTTTTATTATTTATTATAGTCTTCATTTTAAAGTCTATTTTGTCTGATATAAGTATTACTACCCTAGCTTTTGTCCCATTTCCATTTGTGTGAAATGTCTCTTTCCATCCTTTTACTTTCAGGCTGTGTGTGTCTTTTGATCTGAGGGGCTCTCTTGTAGACAGCATATGCATAGGTCTCTTTTTCTTATCCACTCAGCTACCCTATGCCTTTTGATTGGAGCATTTAATCCATTTACATTTAACATGATTATTGATAGGTACATAGTTATTGCCATTTTATTATTTATATTTTTGTCTTTGTTAGTTAGTTAGTTTGTGTTTTCCTTTCTTATGCTTAAAGGAGTCCTTTTAACCTTTCCTATAATACTGGCTTGTGGGTAATGAATTCCTTTAGCTTTTTCTTGTCAGAGAAGCTCTTTATCTCTCTATTGATTTTAAATGATAGCTTTGCTGGATAGAGCAGTCTTCATTTTAGGCCCTTGTTTTCCACCACTTTGAATATTTCCTGCTACTCTCTTCTGGCCCGCAAATTTCTGTTGAGAAATCAACTGATAGTCTTATGGGAACTCCCTGTGATTAACTAGCTGTCTTTCTCTTGCTGCTTTCAGGATTCTCTCTTTGTCTTTAACCTTTGCCATTTTAACTATGATGTGTCTTGGTGTAGGTCTGTTTGGGTTCATCTGGTTTGGGACTCTTGGCGCTTCCTGGGCTTGAATGTCAATTTCCTTCACCAGGTTAGGGAAGTTTTCAGTCATTAATTTCTTCAAATAGGTTTTTGATCCCTTGCTCCCTCTCTTCTCCTTCTGGTACCCCTACAATGCGAAAAGTTTCTTCATTTTCAAAAAAATTTATTTTTGTTGTGCCGAATTTTTTTTTTTGCTACCTTGTCTTCTAAATCACTGATTCGATGCTCTGCTTCATCTAATCTGCTGATGATTCCTTCTAGTGTATTCTTCATTTCAGCTATTGTATTCTTTATTTCTGACTCATACTTTTTCATGGTTTCTGTGTTCTTCATTGTGCTTGTTATCTCTTTGTTGAAATTCTCACTAAGTTCCTTAAGCATTCTTATAATCAGTGTTTTAAACCCTGTCTCTGCTAGGTTGGTGTCCTCCATTTCATTTAGTTCCACTTCTGGAGGTTTCTCCACTTCTTTTATTTGGGACATGTTTTTTTGTTTCCTCATTCTGGTTGCTGCTCTGTGTTTGCTTCTATGTATTAGATAGAGCTTCTTTGTTTCTCAGTGTGTGCTGTGTGGCCTTATATAACATGTGCCCTGTGTAATCAAATTGCAGTCTCCCTAATCTCCTGTTCATATGTTCCAGGAGTATCTCTTGAGTGTGTTGTGTATATTCTCCTGTTGTAGCTGAGCCTTGATTGCTTTTGGTGCATCAGGGGATGGGATTGACTCCCAGGCTGACTAACTGTGAAGATTAGATACACCCACAGTGTATGAGCTGCTGTGTAGTGGCTGACCCCTCAGAAGAGGCTTTGCCCCTGCAGGCTCTTATGCCTGTTGAGACCCCCACTTTGGGTGTGCCACTTCTGGGGCTAACCAGGTAGTGCGCTGGTGTGGTCTGAAGCTGGCCTCTGGGTGTATTGTTTCTGGTGTCTCTTGGGTGGGGTTCCCATGCAAGACAATTTCAGCCTTGCCTATTACTGGCCTGTGGCTACCTGGTAGGAGCCTCAAAGCTTTATGTGGTTGGCTGCTGCCTGTGCTGGACCTGGAGGCACATGGGCTGGCCTTGCTGTGAACTGAGGCTGGCTGCCACCAATAGTGGGCCTGGAGCAGCTTAGCAAAACGCCCAGGGACCCCTATGCCTATTGCCACCTGCCAGCTGCCCATATGGCCCAGCCATTGAAAGAGGCTCCTTAGGTGTGTGTGCTAGGCTGGTTGTCCTGGTGTTGAGAGTGCCCTTGGCAATGCAGCACCAGCTGGGCATGGTGGAGTTCAAGGGAGTCATAAGACAAGAACAGTGGGTTTTACAACATTAATGCAGATTCAGTTCTTATGCCAGTGCCCAGCCTGTGACCACCTTGCCTGTTGCCCTGAGAACACTGTAGCCAGCCTCCACTTCAGACTCAGAAATTCCCAAAAGTGCCCCTGAGTGTCTGTGGTGCAGTTTTTTGATCACTGTTCTTCACCAAAATCTCCCGGCCATCGCAGATTGTCCAGTGCTATAAAAAAACCTCTTCCATGGCTGTGGGGGCAGGGCTGGCCACCCAGGCATCCAGAGTGCCCCTGGCAATGCAGCTCTAGGTAGGCGGGGTGGGGGTTCCAGGGTGCTAAGGGGTGTGGTCACTGGTTTCTACAAATTCATTGCAGCCTCAGCTCCTGTACCCATGCTAGGCCCTGGACCACGCTACAGAAACACCCAGAGAACACTACTACAAGCAATTGCCCATCTCAGGCCCACCACTGCCCATCTACCCTTTGGCACAGGACTTGGCTTAATGCCCTCCGGCAAACATTTCTGTGCCACCACAGACCCTCTGCCTACTTTAATCTGCAGCCTGTGGAGCAGGAGCAGCAATCCAGCAGTCAGGAGTTTCCCAGGTGCCCTAGCACCAGCCGTGCGAAGGGCGGGGTACCCAGGGTCTCACCAACGCAGTGCGCACGCACGGATTCCACCAGACCAATGTGGTCCCAGACTTCGCCCTTTTGGAGAAGGGTTTAACCCTGAAACGATGCTGCTCCCCTGTAAGCCACACGTGTGCAGGCCCCACACAGGGAAAACAATGGCTCCCATCCCTCCATTTCCCACAACAAAGGCAGTCAGTTCAATCCTTCCCCGCACATCCCTGGGCTTCCTGAGCTGCCATCCCTTCCACCAGAGACCAGGTGAGTGCCCACCAGCGAGCAAGTCCATGTGTCAGCTCTACATGAGGGTGTCTGGGTTCCTAGCCACCTGCTGCCCCACTGCAAAGGGCAGACAGAGTACTCGCTGATTTTCACTGTCAGATGCCGTGGGAACTGCTCTTCCCGGCACAGGACCCCTGGGCTGAGGAGCCCGGTGTGGGGCTGAGGGGGCTCCTCCCTCTTCAGAGGGGACATCTGCCACAGAGGTTTCCCTACAGGCATTCAACTTTTCTCTGTGGTTTTGGAGTCAGCCCGTTTCGTACCTCTACCCCTCCTACTGGTCTTGATGTGGCCGCTTTATATCCTTAGTTATAGGTGTTCTGCTCAGCTAGTCTTCAGATGATTCTTGAGGTTGATTGTTCTACAATTTACTTGTAATTTTGGTGTTATCCGGTGATGCAGTCAGCATA
Source organism: Rhinolophus ferrumequinum (assembly GCF_004115265.2). Lineage (NCBI taxonomy): Eukaryota > Metazoa > Chordata > Mammalia > Chiroptera > Rhinolophidae > Rhinolophus > Rhinolophus ferrumequinum. The sequence continues at coordinate 1,965,804 of NC_046295.1, read as the reverse complement.
GCATTTATCTAATCTGCCATCTTCTGACTCTTGATCTTTTCTTCTTTAAGAAGCTCCTTTAACATTTCTTGTAATACTTGTTTGATGGTGCTGAAATCATTTAGTTTTTTCTTATCTGGGGAACTCCTTATCTGTCCTTGGATTCTAAATGATAGCCTTGCTGGGTAGTGTAATCTTGGTTGTAGGTCCTTGCTTTTCATCACTTTGAATATTTCATGCCAATCCCTTCTGGCCTGCAAAGTTTCTGTTGAGAAATCAGCTGAGAGTCTTATGGGAGCTTCCCTGTCATTGTGTTTTAGTTTGTATTTCCCTGTTGACGTATGATGTGGAGTGTCTTGTCATATGCTTATTTGACATCTTGTTTGGTGAAGTGTAGTTAAATTCTGTGGACCATTTTTGTTTTTTGATGGAGTTCTTTGTTTTTGTACTGTTGAGTTTAAGAGTTCTTTATATATTTTGGATAATAGTGTTTTATGAGATGAGAATTTTGCAAATATTTTCCTCCTGTCTTTTCACTATGTTGTCAGTGTCTTTTTTAGAGCAGATAATTTTAATGTTAATGAAGTGAAGCTTATCAGTTTTTTCTTTCATGGATTGTGCCTTTTGTGTTGTATCTAAAAAAAAGTCATTGCCAAACACAAGGTCATCTAGATTTTCTTCTATGTTATCTTCCAGGACTTGTATAGTTTTGTACTTTGCAGTTAGATTTGTGGTCCATTTTTAGTTAATTTTTGTGAAGCGTGAAATATCTATGTGGGGATTTAAAAAAATTTTTTTTTTTGCTTATGAATGTCAATTTGTTACAGTACCATTGTTTGAAAAGACTGTCTTTGCTCCATTGTATTGCTCTTGCTCCTTTGTCAAAGATCAGTTGGTTATATTTCTGTGGGTGTGTTAATGATTTATTTTTCAATTTCTATTCTTTTTCATTGATTTATTTTTCAATTATTTTGTCAAAGCCACATTGTCTTGATTAGTGTAGCTTTATAGTAAGTCTTGAAGTCAGGTAGTGTCAGTCCTACAACTTTGTTCTCCTTTAATACTGTGTTGATATCTCCTGGGTCTTCACCTGTCCATATAAACTTTAGAATCAGTTTGCCTATATCCACAAAATAACTTGCTAGGATTTTTATTGAAATGGCCTTGCATCTATAGATCAAATTGTGAAAAACTGAAATCTTGTCAATAATAAGTGTTCCTATCCATGAACATGGAATATCTCTACATTTATTTATCAAGTTCTTCCTTGATTTTGTTCATCACAGTTTTGTAGTTTTCCTCATATAGATCTTGTACGTACTTGGTTAGACTTTTACCTAAGTATTTCATATTTTAGGGTGCTAATGTAAATGACATTGTGTTTAAATTTCTAATTTCATTTGTTCATTGATATTATATAATTTATCAATTGATCGATCCATAGATAGATATCTTGTATCCTGTGACCTATAATCACTTAGTTCCAGGAGTTCTTTTTCCTATTTACTTGGATTTTCTACATAAATTATCTTGTCATTTGTGAGCAAAGACATATTTCTTCCTTCTCTTTGTATGTCTCTTTTATTTCATTTTCTTGTCCAATTGCATTAACTAAGACTTCCAGTAGGATTTGAAAAGGTGTGGTGAGAGGGGAAATCCTTGCCTTCTTCCTCATCTTAGTGGGAGAGCTTCAAGTTTTTCACCATTAAGTATGATGTTAACTGTGGGATTTTTGTAACTATTCCTTGTCAAGTTGAGGAAGTTAACTTCTATTCCTAGTTTACTAAGAGATTTTACTCTGAATGGCAGTTGGATTTTGTCAGATACTTTTCTATGTCTATTAACATGATCATGTGATTTTTTCGTTTTTATCCGGTTGATATGATGGATCATGTTAATTGATTTTAAAATGTTGAATCAGCCTTGCATTCCTGGGATAAATTTCTACTTGTTCATGGTATGCAATTGTTTTATATGTTGTTAGATTTGATTTGCTAATGTTTTGTTGAGGATTTTGCATCTATGTTCATGAGAGATATTGGTCTCTAAATCGCCTTCTTATAATATCTGTCTGGTTTTGGTATTAGGGCATTGCTGTCCTCATAGAATGAGTCTTCCTTATGCTTCTATCTTCTGATAGGGATTGTAGGGAATTGGTATGATTTCTTCCTTAAATGTTTGGTAGAATTCACCAGTGAAGTCATCTGTGCCTGGTCCTTTCTGTTTTGAAAGGTTATTATTATATCATTCAAGTGATTATTTGAATTATTTTTTTCAAATTCTTATATATATATATATATATATATATATATATATATATATATATATTCAGATTGTTTTTACTCTTGTGTGAATTTGGCAGATTGTTTTTTTCAAGAAACTGGTCCATTTCATCTAGATTATCAAATTTGTGGGCATAGAGTTTTTCATATGATTCCTTTATTATCCTTTTAATGTTCATCATATCTGTAGTAGTGTCCTCTCTTTAATTTCAGATATCAGTAATTTGTGTTCTCTCTCTTTTTTTCTAAGCTAGCCTGGCTTCTCTGTTTTATTGACCTTTTCAAAGAGTCAGCTTTGGTTTCATTGATTTTTCTCCATTGACTTCCTATTTTCAAATTCATTAATTTCTGCTCTAAGAGGAAGGCTTTTCAAAACTGATTTTGTGTATTGGAGTAGCAGATTTTCTGGAAGTTTAAAACCTGATCACTAGGCAGGAAACTTTTTATTAACAAGTACTTGCTTAACTAAATCTTCTCTGCCATTTGGATTTCAGCATTTGGAATATATTATTTTATAATTTAAAAATTTCTCACAAAGTATGTGAGGTATTGTACAATGCTATGATCTTAAAAAGGAAAATCTTCCCTCTTCATGCTACCGGTATGAAATCACTCAACTGTGGGGACCATGAGGTACAATTTAATTGTAAGAACAATTGTTTTAAATTTATACCAAATGCAACCTAATAGTCTTAATTAATGGACATTAATTTACTATATTGCAGAACTAAAATTAATGTCAAATTATTCTTATACTGTTAGTATTTGATTTACAATGAAATGTGAATTCTTAAACACTGAGTAATGATTTTACAGGCAACATCCCGATCTAGATCTATCAATTAAACATCTCTGAGCTAATACTATAATGCTAAACCAAACCTTTGAAGTAATTCACAACATGTGCTACAGTAGGAAAGGAAGCCTAGAAATAAAAATAAAAGTGCTTAACTTTGGACTCTGCTAATGACTAGGCATAAATGCTGTGCATGTGCGACAAAAATAAATTAGCCAAGAACTTGGAGTAATGTTCTATTTCTGACTTTGTTCTGGCAAAGATATAACTGTGTTTTATTATTAGAATGCATAACTTTTCGGAACAGACAATAGATCAGAAATCGCCTCTGATCTCTTCCAATCCAACTCGTATCAACCTGAGCCTTGAGGGTAACAAAATTAAACAGCCGGGTCTGGTGCGGTTTTCCAACTCATGGTGTGCACAGTGGTGCCAAGTGTAGACCCATGTGGGGCAGTTGCAGATATGAACACACTGGGAGCCTTCTGCAGCATGCGTTTTCCCGGGTAAGTGAAGGCGGGGCAGATGAGATGGGACTGGAGAATTATGCAGAGATCACTGGACCATCCTTCTGCCAGCTTAGAATGGCCTGTAGATTCTAAGGGGTTATGACCTCCTGTCCACTGGGTGTGTATCTGAGGGTTGGAAACTGGCTAGTGCCCAGAACACTTGGCCAAGTTCAGAACCGGGGTCCAAAGTAGTGAAGACGTGGATCAGGAATCTGCATGCAGACGAATGCACATGCCAGGGAAGCCTGAGGAGGTGGCCCCAGGTGTTCACAAAGTTCTTAGAGGCCTTGATGGGCCAGTAGGAACAGAGGGTGTTGGAGCCACAGACTAACTCCAGGCCTCACTCCTCTTGATAGCGAAAGAGTCCCAGGTACGCACAGGTCCTTCTGAGTCCAGATGCTTCACATAGTGCCATCAGCAGCTGTTAGCATTTGAGCTTCCTGTGGAGGAGCACATACGTAGGGCCGGAAGCCCAGTTCCCGCAGTTTATACCCCACTCTCTGTTCAGTTCCATGAATCGGGGTCCATTATGATACATTGAGGGATGAGAGACAAGCAACAAACAAATTTGTGTTTTCTGTGTTGGGGAACTTGTATTCTTGTTCAGAACATGATACATACTGAAAAGACACCATTTATATACAGTCATATGTAAACTGAATTTGAAAGTGCAGAAGAAACTAAGCGCAAATGCATTACCAATGAGCTGTAGTTATTGAAGTCTGTCTGCAATTGTGTTTTATGGGGAGGGGTAGATTTAAGTAGTTTTATAAGGAGGTCAAGGGCCTGGAAAACACTCAGATTGTTGGTTAGATTCGGAGGACTGAGCCAATTATGTTTTCCCCAGCTGTGGAAAGTTCCAAATTTCTAAGGTTTCACCTGGAAAAAAAATACATTTATACACACACACATACACACATAATACATAATTTTTAAAAATAGCTGAAATATCATTTTATAATTTTAGTGTAATGCTGGGTTTTTTGGCAAGCTAAATAATAAACCTATTGATTAAAACAGCATTATAATAGGTACAAATACTGAGACAAGGTCTGAGTATTTCATAAATGCAAATTTATTATATAAGTGTGTACATAGGATGGCCCTAGCACTCTGATGTGAATCATACATGAAACACGAACCATTGTGGTGTGTTGCTTTTTTCTATAAAACACGTTACAATGGATCAGCACTTTTCCTTTCGAGTTCTTAAGCTCCTCTGAGAATCTAACCTTGAGCACTTTTTTGAACTTTTGAAGGAGTAAGTGCCTTTCAAAATTGAGATTATTTCATAGAATCATTTCTTATTAATATGAGTGGTTATTATGAAGAGAAATAACATTGCTTTAGCCTATTTAACTATAATATTCTATTTTCATATGTTAATTCTTATAAGCTTATTATCTGCTCTGCTTGCTTTTCCCCTGATAAACTGTTGTTTTTTTCCTGTAGTTTTGCCATCTCATTTGTTAAAAACAGTTATCTGTGAATAATTCTTGTAGTTTTGAATCATTTCAAAATTCGTGTATTTTTAGAGAGAAATATTATCAGATTAATGATAAAATGTTATTCATTTAGTGGGGTTCATGTATTTTATAATGATGTCAGAAAATGACAATTATACTAGGTTTTAACAGTTTCTGTTCTAGGAATCTCAGTATAAAATTTATTCATTTTAGATTGAAAACAGCAGTTAACAGAGATTTTGGATGGCATCTGAGTCTTCCCCTTACCTGGATGTAACTTTGCCAGAAACACGATGAATGCACAGGAAACACAGAGCCGCTCCTCTCCAAGCACCATAGGGATGTGGCGTCCTAGTATTTGACCGCATGCGTTCTCGAATTTAACTGTTGGTGTAAATTGAAGCAACCGATTTTAAAGCTTCTAAGTTATGCTTATAAAAAATTATCAGTTTTTAAAAACTTATATAAAGTTGCTTCTCAAAAAGAAAGATTACATCACAAAAGCTACTTCTCTCTCTCTCTTTCTCTCTCTCTCATTTCTTTTTTTTAAATTAAGCTTTGTATGCCTTCTTTTCAGGAAAGAATAAAGAATGACAATATGGTTTGGGACTTTGAACGCTGCCTTCTATATCTCTCTATGGGGAAAATATCCTTATAGAATAGTTTGAAGATACTTTTAATACGTGAGGACTTGTTTTACCATAACAGAAATAATAAAAGCAAACACTTTTAATCCTCTCAGCAACCTTATTAGTTGTGTGATATTACTATCCCCTTTGTACAGATGGAAAAACTGAGGCTTAGGGAGGAAGAGTGACCTCCCAACAGCAGACAACCAGTAAATGCCACCTCCCCACCCCAAGACTGGCTCCAGAACTCACTCTTGGTTCTCATTAATCTTCTAGGCCAGTAAGAGGAGACCCCAAAGTGGTGGGATGAGAAAGGTGTGAACAGAGGGGGCAGCGTCTGGGCAAACTCCTAAAAGAAGCTGTTGCTGCTCAGGCAGGGAAAGGAGCCAGCTTCCCAAGTTAACAATTTAAGGAGATGATCCTCCCTAGTTCCCACCCCGATGAGTGACTGAGGAAGTTGGTTAGATCCCTGCGACCTCTTTACTCACAAAGGGAATGATGTAGGCCTGTCTGCTCAGTTGTGAGCAGTTGTTGTGGTTGTTTTTAAATTTATGAGAAATCGCTAAGCTAATAATGCCCAGGAATAACTCAGCAGTTTTGTACTTCCTGTGCCCACACCCTCCACGAGGGCTCCTTAGCCCTTCCTGGTGCCAACCAGATCCCTTTGGCACTTTGTTGCAGCCTGGGAGCCCTTCTCAGAGCAATGCTTGCAAGCGCATAACATGGATACATAGAATTACAAAGAAAATCAATTCTCTTGAAAGTCTCCTTAGTTATTAGCACATCAAATAACAAAATCTGGTGGTGAGTTTAATAAATACTGTTATTTTAGGTAATGAGGAACATAAACACTATTTATAGATATCTGTGACAACGATTGCTATAAAAATATCTATAACTTACATTGGTAACAAATGCTCAGGCACTACTGAAAATGCTGTGGTTTGTCTGCATTCCTAACTGAAGAAAATGCTGACTTTCAGCTAGAGGTTATGGAAAATAGAGGTGTATTTTTTTCTCTTCATCATTACAGACCCCCTAAATCATATCTGTACCCCATGGTAAGTCACATGGTTCACTACTTCAAATCTATGAAAAACCCTCCTGGTCGTGATGTGTAATTTTTTAATGCATTGTTGTATTTGATTGCTAGAATTTTGTTTAGGATTTTTGCATCTTTATTCATCAGAGATATTGGTCTGTAGTTTCCTTTTTTTGTGTTGTCCTTACCAGGTTTTGGTATCAGTGTAATGTTGGCCTCATAAAATGAGTTAGGGAGTACTGTCTCTTCTTCAATTTTTTGGAAGAGTTTGAGGAGGACAGGTATTAGATCCTCTTTGAAGGTTTGGTAGAATTCACTAGTAGAGCCATCTGGTCCCGGACTTTTGCTTTTGGGAAGGTTTCGGATGACTGATTCAATTTCCTTACTGGTGATCGGTCTGTTTAGATTTTCCAGTTCTCCATGATTCAGCCTAGGAGGCTATATGTTTCTAAGAACTTGTTCATTTCTTCTAGGTTATTGAATTTGATGGCATATAGTCCTTCGTAGTATTCTTGGTGATCCTTTGTATTTCCATGACATCCATGATAACTGCTCCCCTTTCATTTCTGATTTTGTTTATTTGTGTCTTTTCTCTTTTTATCTCAGTGAGTCTAACCAAGGGTTTGTCAATTGTATTATTTTTTTCAAAGAACCAGCTCTTTGTTGTGTTCATTTTTTCTATTGTCTTTTTGTTCACTATTTCACTTAGTTTTGCGGTGATTTTTCTTATTTCCTTCCTTCTGCTGACTTTGGGTTGCATTTGTTCTTCTTTTTCTAGTTCTTTAAGGTGTAACCTGAGGTCATTTATCTGGGATTTTTCTTCTTTCTTGAGATAGGCCTCTAATAATATAAATTTCCCTCTTCACTGCATCCCAATAATTTTGGTAGTATGTATTTTCCTTCTCACTTGTTTCTATGTATCTTTTGATCTCCCCTCTTATTTCTTCTTTGACCCAGTCATTCTTCTAAAGTATGTTGTTTAATCTCCACATATTTGTGGTGTTTCCTGCTTTCTTTTTGCAATTGATATCCAATTTCAAAGCCTTATGATCAGAGAATATGCTTGTATGATTTCAGTCTTCTTAAATTTGCTAAGGGGCAAATATATTGGGACGTACATTATGTGTTCCAATATATGGTCTATCCTTGAGAATGTTCCATGTACACTAGAAAAGAATGTATAGTCTGATGTTCTAGGATGAAGTGCTCTGTAAATGTCAATTATGTCCGTTTCATCTAATGTGTCATTTAGGGCTGATATTTACTTATTTTGTGTTTTGATGATCTGTCCACAGCTGTCAGTGATGTTTTTAGGTCCCCTAGTATAATTGTGTTTTGGTCAATTTCTCCCTTTAGTTCTGTTAGTAGTTGCTTGGTATATTTCGGTGCTCCCTGATTGGGGGCATAAATATCGATGACTGTTATGTCTTCTTGTTGTATAGTCCCCTTTACCATTATGAAATGTCCATCTTTGTTTCTTGTTACCTTTTCACCCTGAAGTCTGTTTCATCTGATATCAGTATGGCTACACCTGCTTTACTCTGGATACCATTTGCTTGGAGTGTCAATTTCCACCCTTTCACTTTGAGTCTGTATTTGTCCTTGTAGCTGACAGGTGTCTCTTGGAGGCATCACATGGTTGGGTTTAGTTTTTTGATTCAGTCCGCTACTCTGTGCCTTAAAACTGAAAGTAACAAAGGAACAAAAAAAACTAAGAAAACAGAAACTCATAGACACAGACAATATTTTAGTGATTACTAAAGGGTGAAGGTCAAAGGTAAAGGGGGAGAAGGGCGGTAGATGAGGGTAAAAGGGATCAAGTGTATGGAGATGGAAGGAGAACTGACTGGGTGGTGAGCACACAGTGTGACGCATAGGTGATGTATTACAGAATTGTACACCTGAAACCTGTGTAACTTTACTAACCATTGTCACCCCAGTAAATTTTAATTAAAAAAGAAAAAGGAAAGAAAAACCGTCCTGGTCTTTTTTGATTAGATTGGACTTCTAAAGAATCTTTACATCAAACTAGGAAAGAATGATACCTTGAAAATACTGAGTCTCCCTATTTGCGATTATTGTAGTCTTCATTTGTACAGTTTTTCTGTAATGTCTCAGTGCAACACAATTTTTATAATAATTCCCATAAATGTCTTGTATAATTTTGTAAGATTCATTCTGAGTACTTTATATGTGTTGTTACTGTTTGCTATTCTATTTATTTTCTAACTATGGATAGAGTTTAAAATACAATCAGATTTTGGATATTGAGCTATTAAGCTAGCCAATTACTTTTGGATTTTCTGCCTAGTCAATCATATCATCTGGAAATGATGACAGTTGCTTTTTTTTCTGTGGTTTTAGTTTAAAAACTTTTTCTTAGGTACTAATAAGACTTTCAGTGCAATGTTCAAAAGAAGCAGTGATGCCTATTAAAGTGTTCTTCCTGATTTTAAAAGAAATAGTTTTAATATTTCCCCATTGAGGAGCAGTGTGCTGGAACCAAGTTTTAGCAGCTAGCAAGAACCAATCATTAACTTTTCATGAGTTTTGCAATCAATTTGTTAAAATACAGTCATTATTAACAATTAAATTATATAAGCTTATAATTAAGTAAATCAAAAAACAAAAGTAATAAATCCTCCAAACTCACCACTTCCTACTTTATTTTATGGCATCTCACGATGACCTGTGCTGCTGAGGGTGTTTGTTACACACCTCGTGTCTGCTTGGTGGACATGCTATGCATTGTGATGTCTGCATAGCTCTTTCCAACTCCACCGTCAGTGACACGGTGATAGCATTGAATTGGCCATGGTAGGAGTATTTGCATGGAAAGCGGCAAATACTACCAATGCGGGTTTTTATCTTTTCTGAAAATCCTGTTGTTCAACCATTACTAGCACACCTGTGATCAAAACTGATGTTTACTACAGGTCCTAGCATTTCCTAGCATGTTCACTAAAAAGAAAGGAAAGAAGGAAAGAAAGATGGGAAGGTGGGAGGAGAAAGGGAGGGCGGAAGAGAAGAGGGCAGGAGCGTTTTGAGCAGTGTGCTAACCGGAACGTGGATTTTCCCACAGATGACTGTGAGACTCCGCTGGCGTCCTCCTTGCCTCGCGCGTCCTTCAGCAGCTCCTCAGAGCTGTCCAGTAGCCACGGGCCTGGGTTTGCAAGTCTCAATCGCAGAGATGGTGAGCCTGCCACTGTTTCCTTGTTAATCCACCATAATTCTCTCTCAGAGAGAATCCTTTTCATTCTTATTTAATATTCTTGGTTAATACTGAGTTTAATGAAATTGAAGAAAGTAGGTTCATCGTATTATTGGCTTGCTTTCTTCTTGTTTATTATCAATTTTTTTATTGTTTTGATGTCTTCCCTACTGTTTGTCAGCAAATGATCACAAGTGAGATTCAAATCAGAAGGGAGTTACTGGAGTTAGATGATTTCCAATTTTATGCTCCCTATTTAGTTTTAGAACAGGCTCTGGAAGTGTGACTGGTCAAATGTGCTGTCCATGAATAACTGAAACAGCAGATGAAGCAGCCAGTGTCACAGCCACTGGCGGGAAACCAGACATGCCACTGATGGCGTCTGTGAGCTGTGAGGCTGCCTGGGATATGATGGAAAAACAACTCCATCCCAGGACGTGGCTTGGGAGGAAGTGAGGCAAAGAAGTGATTATGTACATACACTTAACACTCGAATGTTTCACTGCCTTTTTAAGGGATAGATTACTTTTCTATGAAAGATTAATTCAGAAAGTAAAATTTAAAATTAACCGTGTCCCATGGAAATTCACTGTTGTAAATTCTGCTTATGTTACTATGGAAATGAGTGTTTTTCTCCCTTAATTTGATATTTCTCAGATCAGAGTTTAAGGAGAGCTTGAATTTTTACTGTGCCCTTAAAAAAATCAAATGGGGAGCCTAGTAAGTGATCAAATAGATTGGTAGGCAAGAGTAAGAACAAGTGACAAAATTCAGTCCTTTTGGAGGGAGAGCATGTCCATTAATTGTCCACTCTCGTGGCCTTTTACCTTGCAGGAGCATTTTATGGCCTGATATTTACTCCTCTAAGCATTATTCATGATCATTTTTAGCACCCCATAAAAATATCTTCTCATTGAAGCCTGATTTCAATTAATAATTATCAAATTAACTATTTTTGGTCTACAGTTATTGTAATATGAACTTAACATCTAAACTTTCCAGTGGTTGCCCAAAGATTGTAAAAACTAAATAAACACCATATTTAATTAGTTTAAAGAAGCACAAGGGGCTTGTATTGTGTTTCCAATTTCACGTTCAGAATATCCTTATGATTCCGGCCTCCAGTGCTGTCAGTATGATGACACTGCGAAGTTTATAAATATCAGGAGGAAAAATTCCGAAGTTTAAGATTAACTTACTTCTATTACACTTAATTTAAAAAATTAATTATTCAGAATATGGTAAACAGTCATAAAACGGTAAGTATAAAGCTTAGGTTCTGTATTCGGACCACTCTTTTTGTAAATTACAATTAATTTTTTTTTTTTTAAGAGAGTGGCATTTAACCGATGAGGTTTTTTATGACTATTGCTACTCTGATTGCATACGATGTGCATTTCGCTAAGTATTCCTGGTTATTACCACATGGTTTTATACCCATTTCTAAAGCCTGATTCAGGTGGCACAATTTATCAGTATTCCTTCTGAAGGATCATCTATGTGTATGGTCTGTTAAAAGCCAACAGCCCCGAGTCTGTCCTGGGATTTCCTTTGCCTTTATAAATGCTGGAGAACATATCAGTCCACTGGAGTTGAGAGTATTATAATGCAAACTGTGGATGGTTATAACAATGGTGATGATATACAGTAGTTTTACCTTTCATGCAAATTCTGTGTGTGATCTAGTGATGAAAATTAGACTACCTGATTATACAGTTAAAATTTCCTTGTTCTGTGTTATCATATTTGGAGGTTTTAAAGAAGGTGATCTGTTCTACCTTTCTAGTTTCTGATTTTGCCCAGAAGTCATCAAGCTTCCAAAATTTTTAATAAGAATTAGACATGTCTCAGATTATCACAGCTTCCACGAAGAGGGTTATGTATAATAGCTGATCACTGCAGCTACCTGATACGTAAAGGTACTAAGAGAATAGTCTATACATAACTGGTGTGTGTGTGTGTGTGTGTGTGTGTGTGTGTGTGTGTGTGTGTAAATTAGAGCTACTATATTCCAGAAGCCAAATAATTCAAAATTAAAGGTATTTTATAATTTTAAAGTACTTCACTAATTCAACACACAGCAAACATTAATTAGAATTTATTGTACATTTTATGTTTTCTATTTTATGTATTTATTTTTTACTTAGGTATTTTATATATGTATTTATTTTGTTTCCTATTAATTTATGCGAAATAGCGAAATATTTATTACAAAAGACTTTGTGATAAATAGAATGAGGTCCATGAGAGGGATGAGTAGAGAAGTTGGGGGAGGTCCAGGCGTTTCCAGGGACACTCAGAGCCCAAGAGGAGAGGAACTGTTTCCTGAGAGTGTCACCATATGTTTGTCAGTGTTTCTGGGAGCTCCCTAATGGAAGCACCGTTTGCTGTGGAGATGGTTAACTAACTAATGGGTTACTTTCATCGCGCAACATAGGACAAAGTGCTCCCAGAGTTACTTTTTGAAATCTCCAGTCTGGTTCTTCTTGTGTTCTCATTTTGAAGTCTGAGGTTCCCACGATGTCATATGCCTTACCTTTTTGTACAAAGGGAACACAAAATTGCTGAGAAGTTAGCATCCCCAAATGCCTGAACATACCATTTCTCAAAACTCATAGATTTTAAGAAGTAAAACAAAGACACATTCATTTATTCAAGTACCTGCTCAAGAAAATTGAAGCCATTAGATAGATCTTGGAAAATTGGGTTTGACTGTTCATATTGGCCACTTTTGTCTCCATTAATATTGATATTTCCTAAAATTACAAGTTACCTAATATTTCTCATAAAAAACTAAGATTGCTAAAATCTGATTGTGTATTCTAAATAAGAACATGCTATAATATTGACTTAATTTTTCTCTTCTCAAAAATCTCCTAAAGAAGCTTTGTACTCCACGTTTATCCAGGCACAAGTTAAAAAACAAAAGCAAAAAGCTATCTTATAGTAAGCTACGCTGGGCTTTCATTCTATAATTTGCTTGTGAAAATAGCCTTCTGTTTTTATAATTAGTGTTCCTCCAGGTAACCCTTCATCAGGCTGACTCAGTAGCATTTCAGATGTTTCTTTCCATCTCTTGATACCATCTTCTCTTCAGTCACGTGATCTGTAAGTGCAGGCGTGGTGGTGAGATGTGTGGTCTTGCCAGAAGGTACTTGAAATTGACTAGGAAGAAGCATCCATGCATTTTGTCCTCTCTTTTGTTCCTCAAAATGCTTGTGTAAGCTATCATTCTCAGAGAGAAGGACCACTCTATTCATTTAGCTAAAAATCATGACTCCAATGTGGTGAGTTACCTCATCAGTACAAATGAGATTGCTTTAACTTTATCAAAAAAGACATTTCAGAATGCTGTTTTGTTTATTGTAGACAAAAAAATAGATGGAGACAAGCTGAATGGATTGGACGTTTTCTTTTCTGTCTGTGGTTCTCCACCTTTCTCATGTCGAGGCATTGAGTGTATTTCCTCAAAACATAGGCTGTTATCTGGTGGTGCAGCCAGGAAAGGTTGTGTCTAATACTCTAATGCAACTAATGGCTGAGTATTTTAGAAATTATTCTCAGCATTAAGATTCATATCTCAATGTAGGAACTACAATTACTAGTACAAGTTACAACTGTGTTTAGCAAAATAAAGAAAACTGATTTTAACTTAGTATGGCTATCAGATACTTAAATATTTTCTTATAGTATGGGACAATATCCCAAATAGGATATGATATAAAATTCACTGGTTTTTAACAGAGAAATGTTAACAAAATGTGTTGAAAGAGTAAATAATAATTTTAGATATCTAAAAGTACTTGAACTCCTGATATAAATCAGAATATTACATCAAAATGTTTGATGCAAGTCTTGTAATAGTGAACTTTTCCCTCCTGTTTTTAACAAAATCATAGTTTTTGTATATCCTTATCTTTTATTCACAGTCTAGGAGTCTGATAGAACTGGCCAGTTTAACCAAACACTAGAGCAATTCAAATCACAATAAAGGGCTTGTAAACCAGATTTTTATAAAGGCTTAAGAATATACTGGGAAATCTTCGCCTCTGGACTTCAGATTTTACATTCTGTTTGTCTGTCTTTCCTAAAAGTTTTTACATCTACTAGAGCCAATACATGTCCTGTTTTTAAGCCACCATTTGTTCTGATTTTTTTTTTTTTTTAACTAAATGACCCCACAGATGCATCCAGGCACTGAGAGCCGTGGACAGGCCTCCTTCATAGCATGCACGTGAAACATGGCTGTGCACTGTCGCACAGAGCATGGAGCTCGGTGGCCATGGAGCTTTGTTAACCACAGCCCGTGTAAAGGCATGACTGTGGCATGTGGGGGGACTGGGTGATGTAGATGCTGCTGTACGGTCATCTCAGGGAACGCCACACACAGCCCGTCTGCTCGTATTCTCCCACGGCCCTTTGCCAGCTCCAGAATCTCCATGTTCTCACTGTGGAGCTTGAGGTGCTGGGTGAGACCAACCAGGACAAACCCAGCATGTTTTCAGTGGTGTCAGCAACCTACAGGGAGGCAGTGTTGTCAGTTATTTTTGTCTTATCAAGTAGCTCAAATTATAGAATTACCCAGAATAAGGTGATACTCGGTCCTTTTCAGATTCAGTAGACTCTTTTGGATGGGTGAGTGCCTTCCAGGGATGCTCAGATTTCTTTGTGTTTTTCCACCTTCTTTCGGACACAGTATTTGGGTGTGTGGGATGGGCTCGTGGCTCCAGGTTCTGGTTGGTAGCAGGTCTCCCGTGTTGGGTCTCGGCTAACTGCCATCTGTTGAGAGGGTAGTTGTTATTTCTTAACCCTGTGGGTTACTTGGCATCTGCTCCTGAAGCCTGTAGGGGGTAGACCTCTTGGTCAGGCTATATTCCTAGAGGACAGGTCATTGTCCCTTATGGAATCTGTCGCATGTCACTTCCTGCCTTCTTGAAGTCTGACTGCATCTCATTTGGTTTCTAGCTTGAGCGCAGGCTGTAGCTGGGATGATAGGTTTAATTTGTCCTTGCCAAGGTGACGTTATGTTCAGATCTAGTCAGATCGTAGCTAACTCCTCTGTCCCTATTGATGACCTGAGGGATTCTGGGTCACCATGCCAAGGGGGAAAAGAGCATCAGATGGTTTTGTCCTGGCAACTTAGGCCCAGAAGTGGCCTGTTACATTTTGTGATGCTGAGACCTCATGCTTTTTGTATTCACATTATAATACTGTATTTTGTATAATAGGTAATCTGTACATGCCTCTTTTTATCCAAGTCTCTCATAGTGTGCTTACAAATTGTAATGAATTAAGCTACATAACATCATTAAAGAAAATGTAAGTGTTACCATCAATGGAATTTTGTCCTCTAGAGGCTTTTGGCTGACTGAGTAATCATAAATGGATAGATAATTTAGTTCTGATGGTTTTATCTCTGAGCATCTCACCCTTGCATTTCCTGACATGATTGTACACAGTACTATATTAAAAACAAAGAAAGAAAGAAAGGAGGTGTTGCCTGAAGAACAGCAGTGGAGCACTGGTGGGAGGAGTGATGGGTTCCTTCCCAGGCAGCCTGGCCCCGCCCCCATCTGTGCACCGCAGAGGGAGATGCGCTGATCTCACTGGCCTTGAGATGACCCGTGAGGTAGGTGTTCTCAATAACCCAGGCTGCCTCTGCCCGATGCACAATGATGCGTCCGTAGAATGAGACCGGATCCCGGAGCTGCACTCCTCATAAACATGACGATTTTATGGGATATGAACAGATAAGCTCAGTCACACATTTTATTCAGGCATGAATCAGGTATTGACTACCTGTTCAGAATGTTTATAGGCTCTCGGGGCAATTTTTGTTTTATTTCTAAAGTGAGAAATTAGCAGTCATCTCACATATTTGTCAATGCAGAACTTCAAACAAATGAGAGCTGAAAAACCTCAGATCAACTCAGATCTGACTGCCTCTACTGTGTGTTCCTTTAAAACTTGGTCACGAGTGTCTGTGGGAAAAGCAAAGCAAATCACATGGGATCAGTAGATTTTTGTTTACATGATAAAGAAAGAGCTGCAATAGTGACTGTTCAGTGCTTTGAACTTGAACTTATCCCTGGGGACACTGCACACAGAGTTTTAGGGCGTCACCTGTGAATGGGCAACAAGGTGTTTTTTTTTTGTCAGTGTCACTGGCATTTAATGTGAATCTCAAATTGATCAGGATATGCGTATTATTTATTTATTTTTGAGTTGTTAATTTATAAAGCCATTTTGGACAGGAGTCCTGTCTATAATTAGGCAGCCATGTGTGTGACTTTTTCCTGTGGATGCATTTTGTGGGAGGCCGCCCTCCTCCTTGCTCAGGCTGCTGGCAGGTGCAAGGAAGCACGGCCAAGGGGAGCCAGAGCTTGTCTGGCCGTTCTCAGGCAGGGTTTCTGCCTTTTCTACAACCTGAGAGCCAGAAATACTATATGTAGACAGCTGGAATTACCTCCTAAGAAATCAGAGCTGAAGCAAATATTTAAATTCTCCTCATCAACATAAGCAGGGTCTAACAAAAGTTTCAGCATGGCAAGCCCAGAGATCAGTGAGGGGAGGTCGTCCGCAGAGCCCGCCTCAGTTCACCCCCCTGCCCCTCTTTCCTGGGGACACTTGTCATCTTTCAGGGGGAAAGCAGGATGAGCTGCTTCCCTCACCTTCTTCCCACTCAGAAGTTCTGGGCCCCACCTAGAACTTTCAATGACTCTTCTGTGAATTAAGACGCATATGAGTGAGGAAAGAAGACACATAGCTACCACATTTCCCTGAAAATAAGACCGGGTCTTATATTCATTTTTGCTCCAAAAGACGCATTAGGGCTTATTTTCAGAGGATGTCTTATTTTTTCATGTGCAGCAATATACATTTATTCATGTACAACAATCTTCATTTATTCAAATACAGTCATGTCATCTTCTTCTGGAACATTGTCATAACTCTCCAAACCCCGAATTCCGGCTTGAATTTCTTGCGACTCCATTTCCTGTAGAACCATTGGCCCCAATGTCTCATGTCCAGCAATGGAGCTCTCCTTAAATGAGCACCTCTTGTCCATGTAACCTGCTCGTAGTGCATTGGCAACACAGCTGGCAGTGATTTTATCCCATGAATTCTTCACCCAAGTCACGACCTCTTGCAGGCTAGGCTTCACAAAGTTTCTATGCTGATTTCAATGTAGTCATTGATTTCCATGCACAAATGGTCCTTGAATGGCTTATTTATTGCAATATCGAGAGTCTGGAGATAGGCAGTCAGTCCTGCGGGAATCATTATTTGATCTATTATTCTCTCTCCAAGGAAGTTCTTCATGTCTTTAGTGTGGTGAGTGCTGGCTGAATCCCAGACCAGCAGACCTCTTTGGCCACCTCGCAAAACAAGTGGCAGCATTAAATTGACCCACTGCCTTATAACTGCTTGTGTGCACCAGGCTTTTTTGGTTTCAAGAACATAAATGCCTGAAACACGTTCAAGCTTATCTTTCTTGCCCATAGTGGTGATTAGAGGTGGGGCTTTCTTTCCATCCAGACAAATTGCCAAAATATAGGTAACATGTTCACTTTCGTAACCAGTGGAGGAAATGTAGACTGACCAGGTACCCCTCTGATCAATTGACGTTTGAGATCCCTGGCCCAGAAACACTGCAGTTTCATCCATAGCAATCATGTTGGAGAGTTGGTATTTAGAAAAGTCGATGCCATCAACAAAGGACTTGAATGCAAGTGCACGTTTAATAACTTCAGCATCTTTGAGCTTGAACAGTGATGTCGATCTTAGAGACAGTTCATATCGCTGAAGGAAGCCATCCAGCCAGTGTTGTGATGCTTTGAATTCTTCTGAGGATGTTTCTAACTGTGGTACCATTGCAAGGACAAATGCTTGAATATCAGCCCTGTGCACAACCAAAGCCTTTGCTCTCCTGTCAGCAGTCCATTCACAGATGATGTCTTCCAGCTCAGGAAATAATGGTTGCCAACCTGATCCATACTTGCACTTCTTAGAATTTCCCTCGTCCACCTGTTGACTGAGGTTATCGTACTCTGCTCGCCATTTCAGACCACTCGGAGATCCAACTTCTCCTCTTTGCAGAAAGCTGTAAGATTCTTGCCCCGGGAGTCCTCCATAATTCCTTTCTTGTACTCGGCGGAATAGCTCTTTCTTTTTGCACTCATCTTGTCGGGGTCAAAATATTACTCCCCTTAAATCTACCATTAAATCAAGTGTTAATTGAAGACTTATGAGACAGGAGTGGCAACGAAAATGATGACGGTTAAGAATGATGGTCCACACAAAAGGGATGAAAAATTGCAGGCACCAAAATTCAGAAAACATTTCTTTATTTCACACGAGTGCATTAAGTACGTCCATTACAACACACAACGTATTGAATTATGAAGATTCATATGAGACACAACCACCTCCATTCGTTATCAAGTGCACACATTATTCGTGCGTTGTGTCTGTACTCTGATTGGTCATTTGGCAATAAGGCTTGAGTTCATCTATTTACATAGGTGTTTACCTCTCGTCCAAAAGCGTCCGCTTGGGTAGTTACAAATACTTAATTATAATTTATATTATCATTTATTTTAAGTATTAATGTCAATAATATTTATATTTAATTATATATTAATATTATTTTATAATTCAATACGTCCGTCATGTGTTGCAACGGACATACTAAAGGCGTCTGTCTGGCTGGCTGACGGTCTTAACTGGGGCTTATTTTTGGGGTAGGGTTTATATTACAAACATCCTGAAAAATCACACTAGGGCTTATTTTCCAGTTAGGTTTTATTTTCAGGACAATACGGTAGGTGAGATTTGAGACAATGTAATAATGATCTTGGAGGGAAACTTCACTTGACGACAGTTTCAATTTAGCCGTATGGTCACTTGGCACGTAGATGCTCTCATGACGGGTGGGGTCTGTTCACTTCAAATAAACCCCCTTGACTTTTGCTCCTTTGGTATCTGCATTCTGGGACACGCTGAAACTTGAAGAGGCATGAGCTTATTTTACTTTTCACCTCTGGGTAATTTTTCTCTCTGCACAAACCCGACAGTCTTTGTGACAGTGCATGCCACGTGGCCACCAGGAGCAGCGGTCATTGTCAGCATGATCAGTGGCCAGAGTAAGTAAGGCCCCAGCAGAGAGCTTCCTGTTGAGCCTTTTCTCTCCCCAAAGGAGTGTCACTGTCTGTGTCTGAGCCAATCAGTCACACAGCAATAACTAGAGACAGAAACCTTCCGATATAGCTTCCAATATATCAGTATAAAAGACAGCCCGGTTATCCGTAGCAAACAATGCTAAATAACTGCGGGGATGTATTCTTAGAGGGGTAGAGAATGACGAGGGAGCTAAACTTGAATAAAATATCTTCACAAGAACCTAAAGCGACTGCAAAGCAGAGACCTGCACCAGTCCTGCCGGCTGGGTGTGGGGAGGAATTGTGAAGCTTTGGCAGGGTCCTGAGCACATTACACACGCGTGTCATTGTCTCACCTTTATCTCGTATAAAGTGGCAGGCACCAGCCATTCAGTAATGAGATGACCGAGATGTACAGCTCCCTGCTGCGGGCCCTCTTGCCTCTGGAAGCAGCGGTTGGTCCATGACAAGTGTATGGCGGGGAGAGTGCTAGGTGCTTCACAGGGCTTGTTGCGCCCTCACTGCTGCCCTAGTGGGTACCTGTCACACTTTTCTTAAGAGCAGGAGGGATAGTTGTGTTTGGTCACATCCCTGGCTCTGGATCCTGGTTCCATGCAAGTTGAGCTCTCTCGCAGTGTTTTCCTTTGTGTAAATTGTGATGCTTTATTCAGCTAAGGGGCTGTGGAGGAAGAGAGGCAGGTGGCAGTGGAGAAAGACAGTCTACGGTGTGGGAAGCAGAAATGCTGGGGTGGGGCAGGTGCCTTGCTTGTGGGTTAAACATTGATGACTCCAAAACAGTAATTAGGAGCCTCTGGCTCTGTTTTGGGGTGTTGATTCCCACGTGGAGTTTACAAAAGATCAGAGGCATTTAGCAGCACAAGCTGACCAGTTTAAGAACCACGGTCTTCACTGCTGGCTTGTCGAGCAGCTCTGCTCCACCCCCACTTCTAACATTGTCAGTGTTCTCTGCTCCGTTCTGTTTCCCCTTGTACGGCGTGGTCGCCACGCCAGTCGGTCAGCTGTCTCGTGCACCCTCTCGGTCCTTAAGTTGTGTTTGTATACTTCCCAGTCTGTACATTTGACATTCTATGAAATGTTAGAAAAACCAGTGCATGCTCAGCAGCTCCTGTCACCACCTCACAGGGGACTGGGGATTACCACGCTGCCTCATAACACGGGGTTCTGAAATTTCATGATTTTATCGGATTTCCTAGTTAATCAGATAGCTGTAGTACTTCCTCACCACAGGTGAGGGATGGGAAATATTCCAGATCGATTACCTACAGGTGGTCAAGGCTGGGTGGCAGAGAGCTAGCTGTACCTGTGGGAGAGGCTGGTCCCAGGGCCACATGGTGGAGACGCACCAGTACCTTTTACTCCGCTGTGCTCCTTTGCACAGGTGGTATCCTGTTAATGCTGACTCCTGGCTTTGAGAAATTAAAAATGGCTGAGAAAGATTGTGAAATGCAAAAAAACGTGTGTCAGCATATTTTTAGAACTTTAATACTAACAACTAGGACCAAAACAGGACATTTAGTAATTTCTCAGAGACTTAAATGGACTCATAAAATTTCAAATGTAGAACCTCCAAGTTCAAACGCTCAGCTAAATGCCAACGCCTACTTTTTAACTTTTGGGGGGCAGTAATTATAAAGTATGGGCAGGTGCAGGGTAATGCTACCTCGGTCTGTGAGTTCAAGCCCAGCTAGAACCCATAAGGACTTCCCATGTATCAAACGTTAGATGGGGCCCTGGACAAAACAGTAGAAGTTGGCAGGAAGGTGTTGGGTAAGAGCTAAGATTGTCATCTAAGACAAAGAAAGACTAAGAAACTGTGTCACAGGTTGGAGGACCCTAAGGAGAGACAGTGACTAAATGCAATGTGGGATCCTGGAACAGAAAAGGGTGTTAATGGAAAGCTGGAGAAATCAAAATAGAGTCTGTCATTTCATTAATATTGTACCAGAATTATATCTTAATATCTTAGTTTTGATAACAGTACCGTGGTAATGTAAAATGTTAAGAACAGGGAAACTGGATAAAAGGTAGTTGAGAATTCCCTATACCACCCTTGCAATTCTTCTGTAAATCTGGAATTATTTCAAAATATAAAGTTAAAAAATGAATTACAGAACAACCAAAATTGCAGCATACTTAAGATTCTGGATCAAAGGAATAGATACTCTGCTTATGGTACACTGAAAGGAAAATGTTGAGTATTTGCACAGAGATTTAATGCAGAAAATGAGGAAATCTTAGTAAAAATCTGGGTTCTAAGTAACTTGTAAGCTTTAGATTTTACTAAAGGTTGTGCTGTTAACAGAAGACGTGGTGAGGAAGCAGATGTGCCACCTGCAAGTGATGTTTCCATGTGCCGGTGTGAGTGCCCACTCCCCTTTCCCGTGAGCCATCTGGTAACCAAGTCACACACTTCCTGACGTAGACGCCCCACTGGGCTCAGTCCTAAGGGCTTTAGTAAACAGGGCGTAGGTGTCAGGAATGGCTCCAAATGAGAAGATAACCAATGTTATCAAAAGTGTCAGACCTTGTTAGCAGAGCTTCAAGTAAATGTCAGAATAGTGGGGGGAAATGCTTTTTAAAGCTAATTTTGTCATATTAGGGATTATTTCCAAAACACTGTTGTTTTCTAGATATGGATAATTATCAAATAATCAGGTTCAGAATGCTTTTCAAATTTAGTTCCCAATTTTCATATTTTATATTAATTTAAAATTAGACAATTCAAGTTGGTAAATCTAAGTCTAAATTCAACACTCATGTTTTTACTACACTGGAAGAACAAAATATATCAGTGATACATCCTCAGATGCCGTTCATTCTGCTGTATCTCACAAAGCACAGGTTTCTCCTCTGCACCTGTTGTCTTGAATCCCTGAGGAACTACTTCTCATCCACTCGATCCAAGCTCTCTCCCTCCCTATTGCCCTCTCAGAAGGCTCTGTCCCTGCACAGAAACCCCCTTCACCTCCGCCCCTACCACATTGCTCTTGGAGTTGTTCCTAGAACTGTGTACTTCTCTCCGAGTCTGTAAGGACCGTGAGCGTAGGGGAATGCCGTAACAGCTCTGTTAGCCCAGCACTCAGCACTGTGCTTCCTAACGTGAGGAATCCAGAATTAAGGTTTTCTAGTCCCTCTATGGTCTGAGTATTTCCTTTGTGTCCATCCAATAAAGGGCAGTCATGCATGAAGGTCAGTAAAAATATGACTTCCCAGCACTGATGTGATGGCATGGTGTGTGGTGTCCATCTGTCGCATTAAGGACTTCATGTAGTGGGACCCTCGACCCTCAGGGAGTCAGGAGTTAGGAGCTAAAAACTAAAACATTTAGTGTAGGCTTCATCCATTTGTACTCAGTCTGTGTTCTCATTGTGTGTGGGTGTATGTGTGTAATTATGAGGGTTAGATGTTCCGGAGTTTGAAACTATGCTTTGCACAAGTTTCCCTTATGTTCACATTCTTAGAAGCTAGTATAGACTTTAAATTTTTCTTTCTCCTTACCATTTTTTCTTGTTTCTGTTTCCACAAAAAGGAGCTGGTGGCTGGACCCCACTTGTATCAAATAAATACCAGTGGCTGCAGATTGACCTTGGAGAGAGAATGGAGGTCACAGCTGTGGCCACCCAGGGAGGATACGGGAGCTCCGACTGGGTGACCAGCTACCTCCTGATGTTCAGTGACGGTGGGAGGAACTGGAAGCAATATCGGCGAGAAGAAAGCCTCTCGGTATGTTTCTTTCCTGAGAAGCAGCCTGTCGCAGTATGAACTATGTCAATCAGTGCGTGTTGCAGCAAACCTATCAGATCATATATAGAAACGGAGCGTCCTAAATTGCTTGAAATGTTTTCGAGTGAATGTAAGACATATGACATTCTAAAACACGTTCTCCATGTATAATTTATGAAATAAGTAAAACAATTAGTAACATATTGAAATATGGAAAAGTCTTCCCATTATTCCTTTAAACCGTCTAGGGAATAAATAAGTCACATACAACCTACTTTATTTTTGTTCAGTAACACAGTAGTTTGAATTGCCTCAGCATTGTTTAATAAAGTAAATTCATTCTTCTATGTCCTCTGGTTATGTGAGATTTTGGAAAAACCCAAACATTTAAAAATACATGTAATGGAGAGTGTCCCTGTGGAGGACGTGATGAAGGACACGAGTGCTGCCTCCCCAGGACCTCGGGCACCGTGTGGCCCCTTGTAATTCATGGGCCCTAGATCTCTGGGATCCTCGGCAGTCATCACTGCTTTAAATGACAGCTGACCCAATAAATACCTGTACTGTTTCCGATCCGCGGTTGGGTCTGTGGGTGTGGAGGGCAGACTGGGTGGACGTGTACCATGTTACGTCGTGGACTGAGCATCTGTGGGTGTTGGTGTCCCTGAGGGTCCTCGTGGATACCAGGACACAGCTGTAGTTTCTGGGGAGTCAAAAGTTATATGTGGGTTTTTGAGTGGGAGTGGGATCGGCACCCCAAACCTCCACTTTATGCAAGGTCAACTGTACTTTGCATCAGTGACATAGTTCCTGCTTCTGGTTGCATATCCATGCTTCTCTTAGAAGATTTAAATTTTGTTTGCTTAACTTTTTGAATATTAAAATGTTTGTAATCAGTTATGTAGCTACCATTTTATACCTGTAAATCCCAGTCTGCTCTGAATGAGAAGCTCTCAGAGTACAGCGCTGAGTGCGAGCACCTGTGTAGTGTTTGCAGGAGTTGGTGGGGGCGGGGCGCTAATGGAGGGAGTGTGGCCTGAGGATTGGCCAGGTAGACACGAAACTCCTTTGTTCTTGTTATTCAGAGTGGTTTAGATGATTGCCAAGGGCTGTGGGAAGGGGACCGGGAGTCAGTGTTTAATGGGGACAGAGATTCAGTTTGGGAAGATGGAACGTTCTGAAGATGGATGGTGGCGATGGCTGCACGACAATGTGGCTGTTAATGCTACAGAACTGGACAGTTAACATGGCTCAAATGGTGAATTTTATGTTCTGTGTACTTCACCGCAATAAAACATACACCGTTCAGCTTCCATTTAATTAAGGCTAAGGATGTTGTCTAGCTTTTAAAAATTTTTTTTCTTAATTGCCATGGTAAGAGGAAAAGTATCAGCTAAAAAGTCATTACTTCCTCGCACATTGCTTGTCTTCCTAACACAGACAACAAAATGATATTTGTTGGGTATCAATCTGCCCTCATTTGAATTTTCTTATAACTCTGTTGCTTATTATAATTTAATAGATTGTGGTCTATTTAACTGTTTATCTCTGGAGCTCTTAATAATTCGTCAGTAAATGTTGATGTAAATTGAATCAAGAAGAACTAGTTAGTTGTCTAACACTAGATTAAAGAACAAAATGGGAGGGAATTTGTCTGTGTTTGTGGGGCTGTCTGACTTAACATCGCCAAACAAGCAGTTGCATGTGTATCATCAGAAGTAGATCGTAATGCTGAGCTAATTCTCAGAACACAAAGTCCAGGGTTAAGATAAACATTAATTCAAAACAAACAGAAACAAAAACTCATAGACACAGGCAACAGTTTAGTGGTTACCAGAGGGGAAGGGGGTCAGGGGGTGGTAGAAGAGGGAAAAGGGGGTCAAATATGTGGTGAGAACTAACTGGGTTGTGAACACACAATGTGATATATAGATGATGTATTATAGAATTGCACACTTGAAACCCATATAATTTTACTAACCGTTGTCACCCCAATACATTTAAAAAAGAATAAAAGTTAAAGCTTAATGAAGCATTGACTCATATAAAGAACTTTTGTTCAAAACTAAATATTGATTTTTAAAATTAAGTGACTAACAGCTAAGGCATGCTTATTTTTAGTTGTATTAATTAAGGTTTTTATTTTTGCCCTCCCATCCCAATAAATGATTGGGAACCTGAAAATTCTTGACTTTCAGTTAAACAAGTTGGAGGGACCATATGGAAGAGCTGCTGGTCAGGCGCCCGGGGCAGTAGTGTCAAGAATAGTGGCCTTATTAATTCTAGACTAGACGTGAAGGTCGGTGAGTTGGTGGAGTCCATCTCTGCACGCGTGGCTGCGCTGCGATGGATTCCTCCTCCTCTTCTTCTGCGGCGGGTTTGGGCTCTGTGGACCCGCAGCTGCAGCATTTCATCGAGGTGGAGACTCAGAAACAGCACTTCCAGCGGCTCTTGGAACTTTGTTGGGAGAAGTGCATGGACAAGCCTGGGCCAAAGTTGGAAAGTCGGGCTGAGGCCTGTTTTGTGAACTGCGTTGAGCGCTTCATTGATACAAGCCAGTTTAATTGACTGGAACCGACCCAGAAATCCAAGCCAGTTTCTCAGAAAGCCTTTCTGACTTATTTTAGCATTATCTTTTTGGAAAAGGAAGGTAGTTCAAGAAATGAAGAGTGGTTGATGGAATGGTTGAAAAAACGGCTCCCACTCTTGTCACTCTTGGGACATCCTGTCATCTGAGAATGAACAAAGACCAATTTTTTGTGTGTTGGGGTTTGGGGGTCATATGAGTATTTGGTTTTTTTCATGTTAATCTTGTGAAACAATTGATAGGTGAATGGAAAACTTTACTAGATACATATTACTGTATGTGGGTCAGTGTTTTTCTCAAAGTCCCATTAACTGCTTCCTATAGTTTGATAGTGGGACCACATGGGTATAATCTGTCATTTGTGTGGATTCAGTGCTCATTTCTGGGGACACTGATGTACAGCTTTGTGTCTCTGAGAAAGGGCAGCAGTGGGGGAAGAATAACTTGGTACTTAACTGTAGACCTCCTCATCTAGTGTTTTGACCGTCAGTGCTGGGGGAAAGAATGTATGGCATGTTCATACAATGCAGCTTTCTCAATTATCTCCCTTCTTTATACTGTGATCGAGATAGTCCAGGCAGCCTCGGTGTCCAGAGGCCTTTAGTTACAAAGGAATCTAGCCAGCGAACATAATTCTCATTACTAAACTGCCACAGGAAGAAGTTAACTTACCCTGTGTTTTAGGGTCCAAGAAATTCAAAGATATGTCTAAATGAGTTATGAAGATTTAGGCCTGTCAAAAACTGACTGCAGTGTCAGGTGGCGGTGCATGCCTGATGTTAATCAGTATAGATTCCATTTACTGCGTTCTTTTGATCACTGAAATAAAAGCTTCTACAAGATTCAAAGATAAAAAATCCTAGACTATGCAGGTGAGGACTCATGTGGACCCCGGTCCTGTCAGGCACACTGTGAAGGCTGGTGGCGTGGCTGCCTCGCAGTCCCCCTGAGCCCACTTAACAGAGACCGCCTTCCCGCCCGGGCCCACACACTTCACGGTGCCTGGGACTCAGCAGGAAGTTGGGGAATGTTTACTGAGTTAAGGATGAGTGCAGTCTGCGTTCTGGCTGGTTGCCTTCCTTGAGCTCCCTGCTCTGCCCTTCTCTGTAGCCCTTCTTCTTCTCAGCTCAGCTGTCCTTGAAACTCACTCGTGGCTATTTCTCCTTCCTATATTTTGAGCTCCTTTAGGAAAGGAAAGTCCCTGTATTTTCTGAATCCATCACCACGGCTTCAGTGAGTCCATCTTTTACTCTGGGTCTGGCTGGACACTACTGATTTGGGCGGGGGTGACTCTCAGCAGTAGATAATTATGACTGTTACACTTACAGCTTCTTTGTACAGGTCAGGCTGATGTGGCTGCTCTCCAGCCTCTCACAGAGTCAGCTGGTCTTTTAATAAACCACATACCTTACCAGAGGCTCTACCCATTCTTCACGTGGTTGTTTTAGATATGAATCGCGACATGAACTTGAGGGTGAATTTAAGATTTAAAAAAAAAGTCTTTGAAATGTTTACACTCCTTTTCAGTGAAAGTAATTTATGCATTCATCACATTGTCACTCTTTTAGCTTCCTATTGCTGCTATGACAAATCACCATACCCTTAATGGCCTGCTACAGGACAGACTTATGTCAGTGTCTGTGGTTTTGAAGTCTGCAGACGTGGCTGGGTCCTCTGCCCAGGGTGTTGGCAAGGCTGCATTGCTTGTTCCTGGAGACTCGGGAAGACTTCTCCTCCACGGTGTCTGCGGATCCCCTGGACCGTCCTCAGGTTCCATGATTCCCCGGCGGACCCACAGGACAGTGTGTAGTCACACTCGCGGCTATGATTTGTTACAGCAGAAGAATACAGAGCAACATGAGCAGAGGCACAGGCGTAGGTGCACAGAGGGAGGTCTGGAGGAAACCAGGCTCAAGCTTCCACAGTCTGCTCCCAGTGGAGTTGCACAAAACGTGCTGAGTTCCCCAACGATGATTACAACAGCCCACGTGAAATGCTGCCAACTAAGCGTCTCTAATGAAGCACATGGAGACTCGGCACCCAGGTGTTTACTGGGGCTGCTTACGTCGGCATCCTCTGCGTTGTAAGCACCAAAACTCCAGACACCCAGAAGGAAGGCAAGTGTTGAGCTAGACCACACCGTTTGCACAAACATTAGGCACAGCGACCCACTCTTCTAATTGGGGTCTAGAACGGGCCAGCCTTGCAAGCAGGCCGGCCCTGCTGACTCTCCTGATCACATCCACTCATGTCGCTGCAGGTGTAGGACTGAAACCTTGACTCCTGGGGCCACTTTGGCTCCTAGGGGTTTGCACATCCAGTGCTTTTTCTGTGGCCCACTCCAGCAGCCCCGGGCGAGTCCCTCTCCCCTTCAAACCTCTCTGCATTCTCGTTCTTCTGTCGCATTTCTTTGATTTCCTCTTCTGCTTCCAGCTGGAGAAACTTCTCTACTTCAAGGGTTCACGTGGTTAGGCAGCATCTACATGGGTCGTCCAGGACAGTCTTTCTGATTTTATTCACATGTGCAGCGTCCCCTCTGCCATGGAAAGGAACATACTCACAGGTTCCAGACACGGGCCCATACCTCACTGGGACCGTTCTGCCCACCACACTGTATTTGTACATCTCTGAGCTGTTCTTTCTCTCTGCATTGGATACCCCTTCCTCTCAAACACATGTTCTCACTGGATCTGAAGATGTTTCCAAGTCATGTCAAGCCGTGTTGCGGGGTACCTGCTCAGTGTGCTGTGTCAGGGCTCAACCCCATGAGAGGCTGCTGCCCTCTTCTGGCTACTGTGCACCTCACCCACTGTGGCCTCCCTGGCTGGGGACCTCACTGCCATCAGCCTCCCCCAGGAGGAAAGACCTGGCATCTGCTTTCTTCCCAGGAGGCCTACTTCTCCTTTTATAAGGTCCTGAAATCACTCATTCTCTGGCCTTTACGTTTGGTGAATGCTCTCTCTGTTCTCCTTTTTTTTAAGTTCATCTGGGTCTATCTGCTATGTGTGCCAACTTTGTCTACTAATACATGTCAACGCTCTTTCATCTATAATTCCAAATTCCAAAAGAAAAAAAAAAAGAAAGAAAACCCCCTAGAGGAAGATGTGTCCTAACGCGTTACTGAAAACCCCCGTGAGGTTGGGCACGTGTCCACAAGCTTCGCTGTGCTTGCCATTGGTGTGAATCAGTGTATGAATCGCAAGGTATGCCTCTCTGCAGTCCCCAAAATTCTCAAATTGAAACACAGAATCTTTGGCTAAGGGATTTGGGGGCTGCAGAAGCAATCACTGAAAGTCAGTTATCCAAATGCATTGGTGTTTTTGAAATGGATACTCTTCAGTAAAGATGTTTGTTCAGTTAAGACATGATGTTTTCACGTTGACATTTGTTCCTGATGAGTGACTGCATCCATGGCTGAACTGCATTTATATGTGAAAACCATCCAGTAAATTTCACAAATATTCTGAATTATAAAGTCCATCCCAACAGGAAGAGGCTTTTTTATTTCAATGGAAATACCTACGGGAATGTGTTTTAAATGACAGAAAAGGCACCACCATCTCTTACCAAGGGACACACTATGTCTCAGGACACACATGCTTTTTTGATGTTCAGATTAAGTGCCCTCATTGGAAATCAGGGGAGAGATGTCCCTGTTTGAATCGGGCCAGAAGACTGTGGACGTCCCACAGATGTGAGCAGTGCTGGCTTCCACTGGGCACTAATGGACCCCGTGGCTTGACAACGCCCAACGGTGAGCAGCGCAGGAGGGGGAGGTATGAGTATAAGTGCAGCCCAGCCAAGTCAGGCAACAGCCAGAGTCCTGCTGAGGGTCACAGTGGATCAGTCATCACTGATCAACTTCATGGAGGCTCATTTTCTACTGCTTCCCTGAGAATAAACCAGGAAAGACTTCGACGGATATACTATGACTCCTTAGTTTATTATGAGAATTTCATGAGGCAGCCCTTGCAAACCAGTAAACTGAAATCCAGCCTAATGTGAGCTCTGAGCGCCCTTCAAGGCCTCTGGACCAGGCTGGGGAGCAACTGTGGTCTCCGTTCACCATTCTGCTCAGAGTCTGGGGTCTGTGAGCATCTCCAGTGGGCAGAACATGTCCGTGGGGTGGGGGGCAGAACTCGTACAGTATTCCGCGTGGGTGTTGGGCTTGAGCTCCCCCTCTGTTATCCTGTAGCCCCACTTCCTGCAGGGGGTGCCGAGAAGGGTCTGCAGGGTTGTCAGCTCAGACATTAAGTCCTGTGCCAACTGCAGGTTCACCACTTCCCAGTTTGGCTTTGACACTGGTTGGTTTTTAGTAGAATGGGAGCAATACTGCAATTCAACGATTCTGTATCTGTCACTTCTATGTGCTCAGCCTTGTTGGGAAGAAGGTAGTCTCCTTCCCAGCGCACCACCTCCTCACACACAGGGCACTGATCCCTGTGGCAGTGACTGTGTGTGGACAGCTTGGTGACTGTCACCATTGTGGACCACAGTTGCGTTTTCCATGCGTGTCTCCCCCTCTGGGCTCTGACAGAGCTAGTAGGTCAGGAATTGATCTCCCCAGAGGGCCAGGTCTATGAAACTTTCTCAAAAAAGTTTTGGTGGACTAAAGAAACGTCATTCTTCTCAAGTAGACCTCAAACCAATGGGTAGTTAAGTGACACAGAAAACTCAGCCAGCCATGGATGCTGCTTATGTGATGGAGGCTTTGGTGCCACATCTAAGTTAACAAGAGGCTTAATAGCTTCCCCACACAGTTGTACAAGGATGAAGCCCAAGAGAGAGGAGATCCCATTCGCCCTTAAAACTGCAGGTCTCGGGGACAATAGACTTGATGTGTGGGAAACCTTAGAGCAGCTGCAAAGGTTGAGGGACCTTGGAGCTGCTCCAACAAAGTAACAGATGGCTCCCTGCAGGCCTGGGGTTCTTTGCTGTCAGGGCCGCTGCGTTCTGTGCCGACAGCCTTCCTTCTACCTCCATCCATTACAAATCTCCCCAACACAAAAAGCTTCACTCTACTCAAATTACTTGGACGCTCCCTGTCTTTTCTATTCCTAGGACTTTTCCCTTTCATTTCTCACACATTACTCCTCTGACACTATGTTTATCTCAGACTTATTTCGCATCAATTCTGGAGTCAGGGACTACAGTTGTTAATCTCTGTATCTTTTGTACTCACTTTACTGCTTTGCAAAAGTAACAGTTTTGCTCATTTGCATCGCCACCTGTTATCAAGTTGGGAGGAAGGGATGTAGTGGGCAAATAGAATTTTAAATATATAAGGAGATAAATTGCAATTCTTGAGCTATGTTACAAATTGTAACTTTACTTTTTATGTAACAAACTGATTGCAGAATTGTGTTAGTAGTGTGGAAATTAGGATATATTTTAATGAAAAAGTAGATTTTAAGCAATAATATGAGTGGAGTATGGCAGAGTTGGAAGATAGCTTTAAAAGTAGGTTTTTTAAAATTCATTTGGGAGAACACAAAAATAAATATTGTTTTTGTTTTAAGTAAGAAAAGTGAATGATGGAAAAAGTGAATTCTTGTTAAGAGAAATAATGGGGCAGGGGGTGCTCTGGCAGCACACACATTGCAAGGAAACGCTGATGAGCCAAGATTTAGAAAAGTGGAAAACAGTTCATCTCAGGGAGCATCTCCACCAGGATTTCTTGGAAAATTCTTCCTAGCCCATTGCAATTTGGGCAGCTGAGATTCACAGGAGGTTGTGCTAATAGTGGGTCTAGCATGGAATGACAGTCAAACTCTACAACTTGCACACACAATGTAAATATACAGAATGCACAAATATGGTGTATACTTCAGGCTCTCTGGGGACGATTTCCTGGGTTTATAATTTTGACAAAAAAGACTCAAGTGGCTGGGTACCAGACTCGATGGGGCCTTGAGAAAACGGCCCCCCATGGAGGTGTAGTGGTTTGCAACACTGCTGCGTTCACAGCTCTGCATGACACCCGTGGTTTATGCACTCTGCAGCACCACACCTCTTGCAGTTAAAATTATTTTAATAATGTAACAAAAATGTATTGCTTTGATGCAGAGCACATTTTGTCAATTTGTACAAACATAAGCAATAATAGAATAAATAGTAAATTTTTGCCAAAGGGGTGACTGGCTTTGATTATTACTATTTTTAAATATTATCACAGTCTCAAAATACTGAGATGAGAATTTCTGATCAGCAAACTTCACACTTTAAAAGCAGTAAGGTTCGGGTAGCAATTGAGAAGCTGGCTGCCATCTAAGCATGTTTAAAGATCTGAGACTGAGAGAAATACTGATTTAGAAAAGGGGGCAGGCAGTTTTTTCTGTAAAAGGAGCAGATATTAAATATTTTCAGTTTTGTATACCATACAGTCTCGGTTGTGACAATTCAACTCTTCTTTTGTCATGTGAAAGTAGCCACAGGCAGAATATGAATGCGTGAGTGTAGCTGTATTCCAATAAAACTTTATTTACAAAAACACGCAGACAGCTGGATTTGGCCGTGGGCTGTAGGTTGCTTACTCGTGGTTCAATCCATTTCATATCTGTTTAAGGTATGAGGTAAGGACCCAGATTTGTTTATTTTTTCCAGATCGCTACCTACTTGTTCTAGTATCACTTATTGAAGAGTATTGAGCAGGGAACAGTATTAACACTGATGTGAAATAGATGCCTGTCCACCAATCTGAGCTAGTCAGCTCAGTGTTTTGCCAGGTTTCTATGGTGAGGGTCCTGTTGAGTGTAGTTGTCTTCATAAAGGAATTGTGATTCTTAGGTAAAAAGTAGTCCTTTCCCTTATTTTTTCTTCATGTTCCAATAAAATCCCAGACTTCTACTTCTGCTTTGTTTCATAATTTGATCCCAGAGAAAATCAATTTGGAGCTTCCTAACTTTTGAGAAAATACAGGTTTTTAAAACACTTATTCTATATGACCTTAAAAGATGAATGTGGTAGGCTCTGCTTCCAAAGTCTCTGTCTTCATTTTCACAAGTTAGTAAGTGCATTCAGATAGAGAAGGAAATAACACAGGCATAAAAATTAGAAATGAAGATAAATCATCATTATTTGCTCTTAGAAAATGCCCAAGAAATAATTAAAAAATAGAATAACTCAGTAATGTGTGGCTCCATATGAGGGTGATTTCCAAAATTAATTAATTTCTCTTCTTACCTGCGGGTAATTAACCAAAAAGTAAAGGAAGCATGGACCTCGTTTATAATATAATCACAAACAATAAAATTAGCAAGAAATGTTCCAAAAAGTATTTAGAACATCATTAAGGGGCATAAGAGAAGCCTGGGATTAATCCCTATCCTTGGCTGTCTGGAGTTGATAATGTCATGATGTACTCACCCTGTACTTAACCCTGAAATAAAATGAAAATTGTTTTTTTCTAAATTTCATTTTGAAATGTTTGCATGCAGGAATAGCCAAAGCAATTGGTAAAAATAATAGTAATAAAGGGAATTATTCCCATAAATTAGGAAAATGCATTATAAAGTTTAAATCTAGTTGTTTCATACTACTTAATATTGTTACTATTAGCATATTAATGCAAAGATTAGTGAAGAAACATAATAGAAATAAAATGTAAGCAGCACATCAGGTCTATGATATTGCTGGGTACCACGTAGCACAAAGCTACGATTAAAAACAGAATCAAATAAAACTATTAAACCAGTAAGAAGAGTTAACCTACACTGAGTGTTTAGTGAGTGCCAGACAGTACTTCATGTGTTTTATATATACTTATTCAACACATCCTCACAACGGCCTCTTATGCCCAGTTCTCAGATAAGGAAACTAAGGCAAGAAGAGTTTACGTTCACTATACCCAAACCATGGAGCTAGTTGTGATGTCACCGGGATCTGAACCCAGGCAGTTTGGCTACACTGGAACCACCTCACCACAGTTCCGGGAATTCATGTTGGAGATAAATTTGTGCAGGTGAACCTCACATGACACAGGAAGGGCACCTCTTCTTCCAGGCTGTGGATGCAGCTGTCTCAGTGCTGGCAGGAGCGGGAAATGGCACGAGCTCTTGGAAGGCAATTTCTATAAAATTAAATAAACGTATCTAAAAGCACCCACTGTTTTATTGAGAAATAAAATAAATGAAACTGGGGAATAAAACTGGGGAAAAATAAAAGCACCCATTATCCAGAACTCTGAAGATGACAATCCAAAAAGAGCTGCACTTTGCATCTCCGCAGTATAGTCCACTTCCCATGGAGCACTCAGGGCTGCACAGAACATGCCGGTGAGAAAACTGATCATGTGGTCGTTACAGTCATGACCCAGTTTGCTGGCAATAGACGAACACATAAATAAATTAATAGCTCCACTTTATGCACACGTAATAGGTTATGGAATTCATTCCTTTGGAAAGAATGAGGTAAATGTATTTATTGATGATGAGCTTTAGAAACAGTTTTTAAAGCAAGGAAACGCGATGTGTGTATTGTGCTCCCATTTGAAATTCCCAAGGTGAACATATACATCTATGTCAGTACAAATATGGGAATATTTCTGGAAGGATCCATAATAAATTATTGATAGCACTTCTCACTCTTGGTAAAGGGCTAGAGGCTAGAAATATGCAACAAGTGCCATTTTCAAACTATATGAATATATTGCTATTCAATTAAATACTAGGTTTTGAGCAGGTTAAAAAAAATCAAGGGAACTATGAAATAGCTTTTTTTAATGTAGTAAAAAACACATTATATTTACCACCTTAACCACTTTAAGTGTACAGTTCAGTAGTGTTAAGTGTATTCACATTGTCGTGCAACATATCTCTATAGCTTTTTCATCTTGTAAAACTGAAAGGCTCAACCCACTAAACACTCATTCTCCCTTCCCCTTCCCTGAGCCCTTGACACCACCTTTCTACTTTCTGCTTCTACGACTTTGACTACCTTAGATGGTTCATGTGAGTGGATTCATACAGAAGTTGTCCTTTTGTGACTGGCTTCCTTCACTTAGCATAATGTCCTTGAGGTTCATCTATGTTGTAGCGTGTGACAAGACTTCCTTTTTTAAGGCTGCATATTATTCCACGATATATACATACCATGTTTTGTTTATCTGTTGCTATGGCCTGAATATTTGTGTCCCACCAAAATTCATAAGTTGAAATTCAAGCCCAAATTTATCACCCAAAGGTGATGGTATTCGTAGGTGGGGCCTCTGGGAGGTGCTTAAGTCATGAGAGTGGAACCCTTGTGAAAGGGATTAGTGCCAGAGAAATCCTTACCCTCTTCTGCCATGTGAGGATACAATGAAGGTCAGAGGCCCAGAAGAGGGCCTCACCCAACCATACTGGCGCCCTGATCTCAGGCTTCCAGCCTCCAGCACTGTGAGCAATATATTTCTGTTGTTTATAAGCCACCCAGTCTGTGGCGTTTGTTATACCAGCTGGAACAGACTGACTTCCATTCATGAATCGATGGTCATTTGGTTGCTTCCACCCCTTGGCTGTTGTGAATAATCCTACAATGACCATGATGTGCAAATATCCATTAGAGACCCTGCTTTGAAATCCTCTGGACATAGTACTCTCTTATAATTCATTTTATTTCTGCAAAATGTACAGAAATGTCCCTGCTTTCATTTCTGATTTTAGTTCTCTTTTTTTCTTAGTCGGTATAGCTAAATGTTTGTCAATTGTGTTTATATTTAAAGAACCAAATCTTGGTTTCATGGATTTTCTCTATTATTTACCTATTCTCTATTTTATTTATCTCTGCTCGAATCTTCATTGTTTCCTTCCTTCTGGTAGCTTTTGATTTAATTTGGTCTTTTTCTAATTCCTCATGGTGTAAAGTTAGGTTGCTGATCTTGAGATATTTCTGTTTTGAAAATTAAGTGTTCATAGCTATAAATTTCCCTCTTGGCACTGCTTTTGCTGCATCCCATAAGTTTTGGTAAGTCGCATCTTCATTTTCATTTGTCTCAATATATTTTCTAATTTCCTTTGTGATTTCTTTTTTGACCCTGTTTAAGGTTGTGTGGTTTAATTTCTACATATTTGTAGATTTTTCAAGTTTTCCTTCTGAAATTGATTTCTAGTTTCATTTCATTATGGTCAGAAACGACACTTTGTATAATTTCAGTCTTTCTAAAATTTTTAACACTTGTTTTATGGCCTAACTTCTGGACAATACTTGATGCCCATGGGAGAAATATGTGTATTCTGCTATTGTTTTATATATCTCTGTTAATATTAATTGGTTTATGTTGTTCAGATCCTCTAATTTTTTATTGATCTTTGGTCTGATTATTCTGGTATAGAAAATGTGGTATTGAAGTATCCTACTATTATTGTAGACCTATTTCTCTCTTCAGTTCTCTCAATTTTTGCTTTATATATGTAGGTGCTCTGATGTTGGGTGCATAAATAATTCTTATATCCTTCTGGTGAATTAACCCTTTTATCATTATATAATGTCCTTCTTTATCTCTTGAAACAGTTTTGATGGTCTATTTTCTTTGTTCTTAGTATACCCACTCCTGCTCTCCTTTAGTTACTAATTGCATGAAATGTCATTTTCTATCCTCTCTCTTAATCTATGCTTGTGTCTTTAGATCTAAAATGAGTTTCTTGGTTGGATTCTGTTTGTTTTTCTTTGTTTTTTTTGTTTGTTTGTTTCTTTGTTTACCAGTTGGCCAATCTATGTCTTTTGATTAGGGAGTTTAATCCTCTTAAATTTGAAGTGATTATTCATAGGAATAGACTTACTGTTGCCATTTTATTATTTGTTGTACGTATATCTTGTATGTTTTGTTCCTCATACCCTCCTTTAGTGCCTTCCTTTGTGTTTAGTTGATTTTTTTTTGAATGACACATTTTGATATTTTTCTCGTTTCCTTTTCTGTAATTTCTATAGATACTTTTTTGTGTGTGTGATTACTATGAGGATTACATATAACAACCTAAAATTAAAACTGTTTTAGACTGATACTTCATTGCATATGAAACTTTTTCTGTATAGTTGACCCTGCTTAACTTTATGTTATTGATGTCACAAATTATATCTTTAGATATTTTGTACCATTAACATAGATATATAGTTATTTTTCTACTTTTGTGTTTTAAAGTCTATAGAAAAATACAAAGTAGAGTTACCAACCAAAATTACAGTAAAACTAGTTTTTATATTTGTCCATGTATTTATCTCTACTGGAGAATTTCATATATTTGTTAGGCTTCAAATTACTGTTTAGCATCCATTTATTTTAACTTGAAGGACTTACTTTAGCATTTTGTGTAGGACAGGTCTATTGATAAAGGACTTGATCATTTTTTTGTTTATCTGGAAATATCTTTATTTCTCTATCGGTTTTGCAGTGCAGTTTTGCCAATAAAGAATTCTCAGTTGACAGTTTTGTTGTTTTTTCTTTCTTTCAGTTCTTTAAATTTATCATCTCAGTACCTTCTGGCCTGCAAGGTTTTCTGAGAAATCCACTGATCATCTTACAGAGGCCCCTTGTACGTGATGAGTCATGCTCCCTGCTTTCAAGATTCTCTCTTTGTCTTTGTCTTTCCCTAGTTTGATTAAAATGTGTCTTGTTGGATCTCTTTGCATTTATGCTTTTTGGTGTTTGTTAAGCTTTTTGTGTTTATGTATCCATGTCATTCTTCCAATTTGTGAAAACTTTGGCCATTATTTTTTGAGATGACCAACCTACCTCTCTTTCTCTCTTTTTCTCTCTGGGTATCCCATAATGTCTATATTGATCTGCTTGATGTTGTCCTATAAGTCTCTTAGGCTCAGTTCACATTTTTTATACTTTTTTTTTTCTTTTTGTTTCTCAGATTCAATCATTTCAAATGATCTGTCTTAAAACTTGTTGATTCTTCCCTCTGTCTGTTTGCCAGTGAACCCAAACGAATTTTTCATTTCAGTTTTTGTATTTTTCTCAGCTTCAAAATTTCCATTTGATTCCTTTTTATAATTTGTTCATCTTCTCATTTTGTTCATATATTGTTTTCTTGATTTACCTTAGTTGTTTGTGTTTGTTTTCTTTTTTATAACTCAAAAGTAGCTTTTTGAGTGTATTTAAAACAGTTTTTCTTTTAAGTCTTTCTCTAGTAAGTCCAATGACTATGTTTCTTCATGGCTGGTTTCTGGAAACTTATTTTGTTCCTCTGGATGAGCTGTGTTTTATTGTTTCTTTGTATGCCTTGTGATCTTTTGTGGAAAACTGGGCCTTTTTGAAAAATAGCCCCCTCTTCTAATCTCTGGCTTCATGGCTGGAATGACCTTTGTTAATCAGCCCGGTGTGAATTCTTCAGGTCTTCTCAGGACTGTGCAGTACTCTCTGGACCTGTGTGCATGTTGGTTCCCCTGTTCCCCCATTTATATAGCTATTTTTAAATGTCTTAATTTTCCTGAGAGTCTCACTGTTGCTTACTCTAAGGGCCTTACCTGTTATATTGTATTCCTGAATCAGTAATCTCTTGCCCTAGGTATCTGTGGGTTTTTAGTTTCCTTCAGGATCGTTTTCATAAGTAATACCTGCGGCTTCCCGTGGTTTCCCCTATCCTGAGATCTGAGCCACATTTAATCATCTGCACTCTGGGTTAGGTGTCACAGAGACCAATTCCTCAGGCAATCTGCAGGTGGGTTGGATAGAACACTGCAAATCAGTCTGCTGTGCTCTCCCTGGTTTACAGACAGGGACTAGGGACCTAGCTGCCACTTTCCTCAAGCTGCACAGCACTGCACTGGTGATTTAAAATGCCACAAAATTACCTACATTTCAAATGTGGCTTTTTGTTGATTGAACATTTGCTTGGTTACTGTAGATCTTCGACTAATTTCCATAGCTCTGATAATGTTATTTTAGTCTGTTTCTTGTTTATTTCATGCTTCTGGGGTGAGATGAAACCTGAAGTTTCTCTGTCTGTCATTTGCTGACATCATTCTCTTTGATTTTAAAAATCAATGTTTTAAATATGAAATCTATTTCAAAATATTCTGATATGTACAATTTACTGTTTTGCAGTTTTTGTCTGCCTTTTTCATATTTTTAAAATGAAAACAAAAATGTGAATGGATTTCAGTCACTGCTGGATGAAAACAGTCTTTACCAACCTGTCATGTGTGATTCCTAAGAGGGTCTTTTGAACTGCATGTGAGGAAGGAGCAACAGCTTACCTCTCTGACCTCAGGCTGGGGAAGAAGGAGGGCTCAGGACCACACGTGGCTCTGTGGGACGCTTACCCCTACTGTCCTCTCGGGTGCCCTGGATAAGCCTCATCCACACAAGGAGAGGGAGACCCAAGTCACTGCACCCTCCCATGGGCACTGAGTTACAGTTACTGGGAATTCTATCCCCACCCAGAATTTACGGGTAGCTGGTTAGAAAAGAGGGGGAAACAAACAAAACCAAAGTAAACCTGATTGTGCACCAGGAGATAAGTGAAGTTGCAACCTTGCAAAAATTGGTCAAATTCGAAAAGATACGGTCTATATTTTAACTCACTCATTATTAGGCACTTCATTTCACATACAGTATGTGATACTAGATCCCCAGTCTGTGTTCTGAGACAAACCCCCTGTCCCACACCGGGCCCTGACTGGTCGTTTTCACACAGAGCAGGTGGGTGTATGTCCCCCTGCCCCAAAGTCTGGGTACTGTGGGCTCCCTTCCTCACCTTGACACTCAGGGCGGCTCACAGTGTCACCCTGAGCCAGCTCCCCAGACTCCTCTCCTCTCCTTCCCGTCGCCTAAACCGCAGCCAAGTTCCACCCAGTGTCCGGTTTGTGCCGCGAACGCGCCTCGTCCTCCCACCTTAGCGCCTTTGTGTGGAGGTCACTGTGCCCGAAACGTCCCTCCTCTCCTAGCAGCCGTTTAATCTTGTTGTGAAGCCCAAATCTGTGGTCTCCGCCTGCCCTGAGCATTGCCTGACTTCCCACCCAGCGTGTCTGCTGCATTTCCCTGCAGCCCCGGGGCAGCTCTGCTGCCACATGGTGCTGGTCCTGGCGCCTGCGCCCCGCACCAGCCGGAGCGTCCCCGGGAGCCCGGCTCCGTCTAACTGGCCTCTGTGCCCAGTGTATTTTCTCACCAGTTTTCGGTAAATGTGAGTGAAGTATTTACTGTATTTCCAGGTGTGAGCAGCTGCCATCTCATCAGAAAAGATTTGTGGTGTATGGAGCGTATTGTCGTTCATCCAATGGCTGGGGGTGAGAGGGGTGGGGTTGGAAAGAGAGGCGGTGATGTGGTGGTGTTGGTACAAAATATTTCACATTATTCCTCATACCACATCGAAAGACTGATATTTAAAAGCAAGGACACCTATTCTAATTTTTGCATAATAATTTTAAATTCACAAAAACCATACATTCTAAGACTGAATAGTTGTATGTGATATAAGTATATGATTAACACATCCACAAGCAAATGTTTACAGCCTGTAAAGATGCCATGGGCAGAAAGCTCCTAGGGCCTCAGTTTCTGGGCATCCGTTACTGCCTGCGTGGGGTCGGGGGCCAGGCACTTCCCCAGGCAGCAGTGCTGAGCAGCCAGACTCTTCTGGCTCATGGTGGACTCCGTGGGCAGCTCAGCTAGTCCCCCGGGCTCTCCTGATGGGTCCAGTTTGGAAGCCGGGCTGGCAGATGTGGATCCCGTGGGGCCTTTAAACTGCCAGGGCTCCAAGGCTGGCAGACGGAACAGGGACAGGACAGGCAAAGCCCACACAGAACAGTGGAGGATGTGAGCTGCTACTCTGAGCTTAACTGAACCTCACAGACAACAGGCAGTGACCCGATAATGCTGTCCTCGTATCAGGACACCTCCCACACTTAGGCCACTTTCACTACATAGCATACTCAAAAGTACAAACTAAAAAGCTTCTTCAAGGCATGAGAACGGGAGACTTACATCTTTCAATATTTCTACAACATTTGAAGTGGATATTTAAAATGAAAAAAAAAATTGTCAAAGTATTTTACTTATAAGCACCTCTTAAGCAGCTATAAAAATTTTAAAGAAAAATGGCTCAGGACAGAAATATAATAGATATCGCACACATTCATGAATTTATCTGACTCTAACAAGCCTAACTTGTGAAGTGTGGAGCGTTTTGTATGTTAGAAGCGTAATTATAAATCATTAAAATACCCACTTGATCACACTACAGTACATTTTTATTGCTTCACTTGAGCGCTCACTTAAAATGTTCTTCCGAAATGTACTCAGAGCAGAGACAGCTATACAATAAAAGTGAGAAATTGTAAGACCATAACACTATCTTAGAAGTAGTTGGTGTAAAAACCATTTACCCTGGCACAGCCTTTCCACGTGTTTTATGTTCTGTCCACAGAAGCAGCCCGAGGCGGAATAGTAAGGCAGTCAAAGAAAGTGTTCTGTCGTTTCCCTGTCACCTGCTCAGTGGGGAGCATTTCCCCACTCCATCTGTGTAGTTGCCCTCAGATAGGAATAAAGGAGGTTAACATGTCAGCTCCTCTAGGGAAGGAGCACAGCTGCCTTTGTCACTGCCCTCTGCAGAGTCTTACACAGCGCCTGCTGTAACTGTGGTTCAATAAGTATCATTGGATGAATAAATGGGCGAGAGACCCTGAGTTAAAAGAATGCCACAAAAAGGGAGTGACATTTCAAAGAGAGACTTCTTAAGATTGAAAAGCTTTTGAGACTCGCAGTAAATCAATATTTAATGTCATGGTGGCCCCTCAGACATTATGGGGAGGAATAGAAGGCATATTTTGAGAGAGTGACCATTTCAAATCATATGTCATAGTTTGTCCAATGACTATGAAGTTGATGTGTTCGTCTGTGTGGTTCTTTATACTTTGTCTTCTGCAGACCTCTGTTCACCTGTATAAGCCTATCGTTAATCAGATGTTTGGCTTAAATCCTTAATTCTGCTAACTTGTTTTTCTAGCATTTTCGTGAATGAGATAAATCCTTGCTTTTATTTATTTATAAAGAACATTATATATGATATTAGATGTGGTATGATATTTGCATTTCTGAAATTTTCATTGCTAAGCCTTGTGATAAAACATGGGAAGATCTACCATATTGAAACAGGGAATTTTCTTCTAAACCTTCAGTGTGATGTCTGAAATAATACAAAAGAGAAGTAAAAATAAACAAGTTTTCTTTATAAGCCAGAAAACTTCAACAAAGTCATCCTTACATTTTAACCAGGATTGAATTCAGATTTAAATAAGTGATTATGTCATCATGACAAGTAAGTGAAGGGATCTAAACAAAGTGTTTGGTTCAGGATTTCCCTTATGCACTCCACACACAGAGAACGTCGTCGTCATCTTTACTTTCTGAATAAATTGGTAATATATTTTCTTATGTCTTGGATTAGATTGGATATTTCAAAAGCTAGTACAAAAATTTTAGCAATATACATTTCACTAAGTTTTGGAAACTGATGGTCTTTTGCTGCCTGGTGGTAAAATACCAGCAGACGTTGGTTTGGAATGATGGATAAACAGTCCCCCTTCATATAGGTGAGAAGTGATTACTTACCACGTACAAAACTTCCAGGTAGAAACACTACCCCTAAGAATCTATATTTCAGAATTCCTCTGACCCCCACCCCCAAATATACCAGCATGTCCATGCTCACTGCAGCGTGGTTTGTAAGAGCAAAACAACTGACAGCTACCTGGAAGTTCATCAGTGGTGTGGGCAGATCACTGAGTTAAGTCCACTCAATATTATTAACAGCATACAACTGCTGAAAAGAATAGGCAAGACTGGGGTGGAATGATACGGAAAGACTGACAAGACATAAGGGGTTTAAATGGAAACAGGAAGTTGGAGAATAATTAGCAAAATATGATTCCGTCTTAATTAAAATACGTGAAGACAACTAAGTCAATGGTGTTTGTCCAAATAAAATATGTGCATGACTCTGATGTGAAAGGACTAAAAGTATGTCCACTGAGTCAGTGAGCCCTGGAGGGGGCGTGGGCAGGTGGGTCAGAGATGATTTACATGTTTTATTCTATATACTTAGTCTTTCAATATTTTATTAGAATGCATTGATGTCTATAAAGTAAATGTTAATAGCAGCTATTTAGTACTTCTTTGACACTGCTCCTCTTAGCATGCTCCTGAAGTGAGTACTGTTATTTTAAAGATGAGGAAACTGAGGCACAAATGGGCTAAGGAAATTGTTTGGCATCCCACATTTAGTGATGGATAGCAAGGTAAACACATTTATTAAATAAAATCATGAGGGTTTGATCACATGATGTCTAAGATCTCAAAGGGCTAAGAGCTTGGGCTTTGGGGTTACACCGCTCTGGGTCCACATCCGGCTCTGATACTGGCCAGCTGTTTACCTGGGGTGGGTAACTGAGTCCCTCTGAGCCAGTTTTATAATCTGTGAAAGGAAAAGTGTAGGCACTGGCTCCCGTGGGTTACAGATGTGAGGAGCCAATGGTGAGGACACCTGGGGAGGAGCCCCTCGGGTGGGGGCCCACTGGGAACCCCAGAGTTGGTCTGAAGATTATTTAAGCTGAAGACACTTGAGAATCCCAGATGTAGAAAGAAGCCTCCTCAGAGCTTTCCTTATCTAACTAGAAGCAGCAACTTCTGACAAATGAGGCTGCCATGAGTTTCCTCTTTGGAGCCGGTCTGACCCCAGGAGAGAGACCAAGTGTACCATCAATCCCCTTTCTGGGATGCTTCACAAAGAAGAAGGAAAGCCACTCGCACCTGCTTAAACAAACATTTTCATCAACTTTCTTATCTCCAGTTTGTTCTTCTAAAAACCCATCTGTCTTTTCTAAAGAAACCTTTTTGTTCTTCCCATAGAAGCCCTTTCTCCCCCATCCCGTTTCCCTACTAAGTTGAGTCTATAAGCCTCTCACTTTAACCATCTGGGAACTAGGTACTTCTTTTGTATATATGAATAAACAATTTTTCCTGTTAATCGGCCTTTTTGTCGGTTTAATTCATAGGCCCCCAGTTACTGA
Source organism: Rhinolophus ferrumequinum (assembly GCF_004115265.2). Lineage (NCBI taxonomy): Eukaryota > Metazoa > Chordata > Mammalia > Chiroptera > Rhinolophidae > Rhinolophus > Rhinolophus ferrumequinum. The sequence continues at coordinate 1,922,410 of NC_046295.1, read as the reverse complement.
ACCTAAGAGGTCAGAGGTAAAGTGTTTCCTCCCTGACACGAGCAAGTGCTTAGTGAATAATATCATCATCCCCTCCAACTCAGAAATCCCAGGATTCTAGCTTAATTTGCATGTTTAAAGAGTCCAAAACACACCCTGAGAGTATAAGTGAAATCATCAACGCATACTGAGCTATTGCGATAAACATTTTAAAATGAAGAAATCTGGGTTACACACATAACGTAAGATAGGCTTCTTCCAATTTTGTCAAATTTATGTAGGCAGAAATATTACTGTAGAAACGCTGAAGACTGAAATTACGTGAATAGATTACAGTGTTTCCAACTGAGCAAACATGATATATAGTTAATGAGATACAAGTTTTTTATTGTGCCACATGTTAATTAAAAATACATAGTAAGCACTTCGCAGAGTGTCTTCAGTTGATCCCGCCTCTAAATGGCTAAGGCAGACAGGAGCTCCTGATCTGCCCTTCTAAAGATTGAGGTGGATCTCTCCCTGCTCCCCATTTGTAGGAGAAAAGGGGAGGGATGCCTCCGTGGACAAAGCCTGGAGTTCTTGTGGGCCTAGCAAGCTTCTCTGTTGGCAGGAGGAGTGAGGACGTATTTACTAACTTTCCGCCTTGTGTGGGACGAGGCTGGGGCGTCCCTAGAACACAGTCAGTGATGGGCAGGGTCCCACCTGCAGAGGCCTGGGGCTACGGTGACTAAACCAGGGACTGATATCTGCCCTGTCTTGCACCCCTGCTAGGAAGTCTGAAAAGAAAGGATCGATGCGAAGCAGAAAATGCAAAAATAAAAGAATTATAATACACCCTGAAAAACATTCAAGTAGGTGACTGGGAGAAAGAGGGGCTTCTTTAAACTTTTATGCACTACTTGAATTTTCTGGCCAAGTATGTTTATGTCTGTTATTTACGTTATATGTCACTGGGGGATTTCTGACTAGAGAGACCACAAGACAACGGACCACATGCTGTTTTTCCTTTGTTATTTTTTATTAAATAAATGATGGGCTGTATACCATTTTTAAAATGAATACTTTTTAGTTCACAAAGAATAATTTATAATCCATTAATCAAAACCAACAAAAGAGCAAAACGTAAGATAGCAGACTGATAAATACACACGTATGTTTCCATAGCAACTTGAATTAAAGCTATTGTTTACAGATGCACTTCTTCATAGACATTCTCTAATGCACCTTCTGGGAGATAACCTTTAATCTTTTCATCCAGATCTGTGATGGGTCTGAGGTTAGCCTGTCAGTTTCATGGATGTTGGGAGAAGGCACAAGACCCGTGGGTCAGAGACAAAGGACTCTGTGACTTACTTTGTTACCCAGAAGCCACCGCGGGCAGCACGAGCCTCAGCATATTTGTCTCAGTTGCCTTTGACCCTGTCGCACAGCGGCTGCGTGGATCAGCCCCGTGGGTACCTGCACATGCAGGAGGTGATATTACAAGAGCTTACTTTTGGGGACCAGAATCTTTTGGATAGTGAGCATGCTTGCCCTCCCCTCTGGAAGAAGACATTATCTTACAAGGCTGTTTTCTGTGTAAGCATCCTTGGAAAGAATAAAGGGCAGTCAGGGCTTCTCTTTGTAAAAATGTGCAGAAAAGTGAGAAACCCATGAAGAATCACCTTACCTCGGCTCTGACCCACGCACAGCCTTTTATCTTCCCTAAGAAATGGCAATATGTGGCAAAGGACTTACATTTATTTCCACTTACTTTCCAAATGTATATTTCTTTTATCCTGTTCTAAGCTTAACTCTTCTGTGTAAGAGTGTGAATCATGTGGCCCTAATCATTTTGGGTTAACAGTGTTGCTGACTCAATTTAAAATGCTAAGGAAAGGCCAGCTTTGTTTTGTCACAAAAACTACCCAAACAGTCTTAGATACATAATTAGTTGAAAAGCAGCTATGATTTCAACATATTTTCAAACAAATTTGGCTAAATCCTGTTTAACATTTTTTTAAATGTACAAACGTGACCACCACTTAGAAAGGACTGTTACTGTGTTTTATAGTGACAGCAAAATCTTGTGATAGTATGTTTTCCTAATAAACTTATTGTAGGATAAATCTAAATATTCTCATTTGAGAAGAAAATTTTGAATGCAACAGTTTTTATTCCACTTTCCCCCCAATGTTAAAAGGGACACTCAGCCTCTTGGAAGTGACTAAAATCCACGCAGAATGTCTCAGAACGATTCAGTTGCTCAGTAGCATTTACTCTCCCTCAGAAATTATTTTAAAAAGGAGTTTTGTTCAAGATGTATAACATTTGTGTGCAGGTTTTTCTTTTCCACTTTTACTGAGATATAATTGACATATAACACTGTATATGTTTCAAGTGTATAACAATGATCTATGTATGTAGGGGTGGACACATTTTCTTCTACCCTTCCAGGCTCCTTGACTGTTCTACTAATTAAGTAGACATAAGGCAGATTAACAGGAGAAAAATTTAATTTTGTATGTACAGGAGCCCCCCCCAGACATGAGCAACTGGGAGGCAGCCAGGCAATTACAGCATATCTGCCACCCTGAGCTAAGGACAGGTGTAGGGGTCTGAGCCTTCACAGGGGAGGACGGCTATTCACAGGAAGAGACGAAGATCAGATGTTTGCCCTGCCACGCAGATAAGTCTTTCAGATAAAAATGATCTCTGGTTAGCTCTCTTGCTGGGTCAGGCCCCCATCTAAATTCTTCTAGGCAGTTAAGGGGGAGGAAAATTTTTTCCTGAGTCTGCTGGATCTTGATTCCCATCAGCTCAAAATAATCCCCACGCCAAAGTGGCTCATGTTGGGTGGCATATTCCGCTCCCCTTCATATATACATTGCAAAATGGTCACCACAATAAATTTAGTCAACATTCATAACCACACCTAGTTACGGTAATGTTTTGGGAGGGATGAGAAATGTGAAGTTCTGATGCCTACCTGTTTCTCTTCCTTTGGCCTTTGGTGCACCAAAGAATTCATCCTACCATGCATAGCCTATTCTAGTCTACCCAAATCTAACAGTTAGAACAGACATTAGCACGTTTATTTATTTGCACATTTTATTGAAAGCATGCTAATAATCTCCTTGTCAGCAGCAATAAACTCCCACATGAGTGACGTCTTGAGGAAACCTCACAGAGCTGCCTTCATGCTAAATAAAGTTCTTGGAAGGTAAAAGCATATCCAAGACTCTCCTGATTGTTGCTTGAAAGTGTAGATGTGCAGAAGAGGCCTCTTCCTAGTACCAAAGGTCCATCTGTATCAGGTGGAAGGGAGGGATCCGGGGTATTAAGAGCTAGTTCCATGCATGTCTGATGGAGGCAACCTGTGTCCTATAAGGAGTGTCTCCAGGCTGCCTTCTCCTCTCGATTCTTCGCCTATGCTGGTTCCTTTTGATTGGTCCTGAGTGAGGGTCCCCAAGACACCCCCAGGCTCCATGATTCACCAGGAGGACTCATATGACGCAGTATAGGGTTGTAGTTACAGCCGTGATTTATTACAATAAGAGCATATAAAGCACAATCAGCAAGGGGAAGAGGAAACAAGGGGGGAGCTCCCAAGAGGCCTCGCCCAGTGGGGTCACACAGGACCTGCTTAAGTCCTCCAGCAGTGAGGACCGCAGCTATGAAATGTTGCCAGCCGGGGAAGTGAGCCTAGCCTAGAAGTCAGGGCTTTCACGGGGGGTTTGGCATGTAGGCACCCTCTGCCTGGCACAGACCAGAATTCCAGACTCGAAAGGGAAAGCAGGTGGTCCGCATGAAGCACTGTTCGTCCAAACAGCCTCGGCAACAAGGAGCCACTCGTTTCAGTTCTGGGAGTGATGGCAGCCCTCCCAAAATCCAAGTTCCGGAACACCAGCCCGGCGCTAACCTGGCCAGCAGAATGGGACTTTTCTAGGAATGGGAGTCAGGCCTGCATTGTTATCACTGTTTCACATGGGTCCCGAGAACTTTCTCTTCTGTTTCTAATTTTTATTTTCTTTCTCTTCCAACTTTCTCACCTTGGAGCTGTAAGGGAGGAAAGTTTCCTTTCCCCTCTTTGGGTCTCTGGCTGGGCCTAAGAATTGAACTGACAGTTTAACAGGAGAAAAGCATACACATTTTACTGTTTTTACCTGTACTTGGGAGCTTTCACAAGAGTTTGAAGCCCGAAGAAGTGACCAGTGTAGGAAGGTGGTCAAAGACACATTAAGGTGGTGAAGAACTGACAAGATGGGGAGGTTGGGCTCTGGGTGCTAAAGGTGAAGAAGTAACTAGGAAGGTAAGGGTGAGTATACCAAGCTTTGTTTATACAGCCTTCTTGGCCCCAAATTCCCTGTCTCTGCAGATGCGACTGTTCTTCCCTCCTCCTGGTCCAGGGAGGGTACTTTCACAGGGGAGACTTTCTCCTGCTGTCAGGAGGGCAAAGGAAGGTCAGAGTGTCCTCCTTGCACTGGCTGTTTCTCAAGTAACTTTGATTCAAAATAAGTAACATGGGAAAGTGGAATATTTTGGGGTGAAATGTTCTGCTTCCCTTCAGAGCTTTCCTTCAATCTCATAGTCTATTATTTAAATAAGATGATCTGGTTTCATGCCCTCAGTTTCTTATGTGAAAATGCCTGGATGGGCCTGGGTTGAGGTGGATGGAACACACCAAGTCCTGATGCTCTGGTGGCTCTGGTGGCTCTGGTGGCTCTGGTCCTGAGGCAGGCACCACCAAGGCCCGTCATTCATTACCTAAGAATTGGTCATCCCCTGGCCAGGTGTTTAATGTGTCATTTTTGGAAAATAAGTAATGCCCCAAAGTGGGAAAGGTGCTTAAGTGTGGTGAACTCATAGAAGGAATCTTGTAACAGGCCTGGTCTACAGGGCGGACCAAGGAGCCTGCACGAGAGAGAATGGACTAGGCCTGGAAATGGCCAATTAGCCATGAAGAGTGAGTCCATTCACAAGTGTCTGTTAGGCTTAGACTGTGTGCAGAGTGTGGTTGAGGATGGTCAGAGTTAATTAAGAGGCACTGTCATGGTTCTTGTCCTCAGCCAGACACTCGTACTGGAAGTCAACAGTCAGATATGATTAAGCTTGAAGGATTCCTGAATTGCAACAATGCCACGGAATGCATTCTACTTGCCAGAACCAGGCTCGTCAGTGACAGTCTCTGAAGAAATTTCAACTACCCTGGAAATAAGGCAAACTTAGACAATCGTGACTAACGTGGCACAAAACATATTGCCCAAATTTTGTAAGTCCCTAAAGATTGTAAGTATAAGGAATTGTGGCCCCTGAGAGCCAGAGAGACTCACTGATCCCTCAGAAATACCTCCACAGGCTAGTCCAGATGCTAAGAGTATTATTTTGCTCAGGCTGCTATGACTAAATACCATAGTTGGGCTGCTTAAACAAGAGAAATCAATTTTCTCACAGTTCTGGTGGCCAGAAGTCTAAATCAAGGTGTGGGCAGGGTTGGTTTCTTCTGAGGCCTCTCTCTTTGGCTTACAGACAGCCACCTTCTTGCTCTGTCATCACCTGGTCTTTCCTCTGTGCACACCGCCCTGGTGTTTCTCTGTGTCCCTATGTCGTCTTCTAGTGAGGACACAGGTCAGATTTGATGAGGGTGCATTCTAATGGCCTCATTTTACCTTATTCACTTCTTTAAAGGACCCTTTTACAAATATAGACACATTCTGGAATACTGAGGGTTTGGGTTTCAACATACGAATTTGGGGAGGGGTGGGATAATTCAGCCCATAACAGTAATTAATGAATATCCTACCTTTTAAAGAAGTTTAATGTTTAGATACCACTAACCACAAAGTGGTATCACTTCCAGCCAATTGCACTTTTCAATGAGAAAACCTCCTAAACTTGGTACTAGTCACCTATTTTCAACATATACAGGAGGGTGATGAGATAGTGCTATTCTTTGGATAGGCTCAAAACTGTCTACACTCACAGTTAAATGCTTTATTTAATTCCTTTAATTTCATTAATTAATTCCTTGAAGTTGTTAATAAGATATGCACACTACTCAGCACTTCTTTGAGACATTCCTTGTAACACCAGCTACACTTCATTTTATTCTTTTGTGTTGCTCTTCAAATATTGGAAGCTAATTTATTTTTCAAAAAATAAATTTGTGCCCATGTATCCAGTTATGTACACTTTTCATTTGCAGTGTTCTAGCATTGTTTTCAATAATTTTACATTGATTTTAAAATACGGTCTTGATGTCATTGGAGATATTTTTTCTGGCTTTCTATTTTCAACCTCTTTGCCAGTAAAAGTTATGTTCTGAAAACAGTTAACAATGTTCTTGAATTATGAATCCCTTATTTCTTAGGGCACTGAGTAGATACTTAATATTTATTTATTTTTAAAATCATTCAGACCCATTTCTGTCAGCATTATTGAAATAAAGTATTGATGTAAAAGTCTTTCTTAAGACACAAATATTTTAAACCTAAACTGACAAATTCATAATAGGCATCTTAAAGGTCATTTATCAACTTCAACATAGGATTGTGCTGACTCGTGTTATACCAGAGACCATACGTAGCCCTGCAAGCCCCTCACAGTGATCCTTTCTCATGATTGTTAAGATCCCAATGATGTGACTGCTAAACAAATTAAATGGGGAGTTGGCAGCTTTTCAGCACAGTCATCAATTCCTAAATAAATTATTTTAAAAACACATTTATAACATGAAAGTGGACTGCAAGCCACAGACTCCAGTAACTTTTACATGTAAAGAGCACGCTTATGAAAACTGAAAATGTTATCAAACACTGTTTGTTCTTAATACTGGATAAAAAGTTGAACTGTAATGCCATTAAAGTATTGAATATGTAGTCCACGTCAAACTGAAGTGTGGCACTCAGTGGTGGAAGGGTTTTGTTGGTTTGTTTTTTAATTCTGTGATAGCTAACAGAGGGATGCTATAAAGAAATGGTTAGATTATAAGTCTATAAAATTCCTTACGTGAACTCATCACAATTGTAAGATAGACATTCTTGTTCTGCCTCTAAGCATGAAAATGCTAACTTCCCCCAGGTCACACAGGTAATATCATAGAGAAAGGTTTTACCAAAGCACATTCTCGAAGTTCTACTATGAATCGGACTGCCAGGTCCACTAGTGAAATTCTGAACCTGAACCAGAGCTTCTGAGGAACTGCTAAGGGCTGTGCTTCTATGGATGGTGAACATTTCTTCTATTCCTGTGGAACCTCATTTCTCAGTTGTTAGAGGAAGCAGAGTGGGCTTTTTTTCCTGACATTCAACTTTAACACACAAGTTAGCCTCTGCATTCATGTCTGTTCTGGAAACACCAAAGCAAAATTATATAATCTAAATAACAGAAGAACAGATTATAGCAGACTCAAAATAATAAACATTAGCTTAGTAAAAAATATGAGTCATTGCAGTAAACCCCAAATGTGAGTGACATGATAGTAGAGATCCAGTCTACACCAAACTTATTTTATTTCTGTGTCTTTAAAGAAATATATCATTTATTTGTATCCAAAGGAACTATTGATAGTTTTATATAGGACAAAAATAATGTAATTCCAAAAAATTTAAGAGAAGAGAAAGCTCCCAAGCTCATTTTACAAGGCCAACATTACCCTGATTCCAAAACCAGACAAAGCCATTACCAAAAATGAAAATTATAGGCCTTTATCCCTGATGATAATAGATGCACAAATCCTGAACAAAATATTAGCAAACCGAATTCGGCAATACATTAAAAAGATTATGCACTATGATTAAGTGGGATTTATTCCCGGAATGTAAGTTTGGTTCCAATCAGTTAACAGTAGAGAACCTAAAGATTCCAAAATAACTATCAGAACTGGTAAGTGAATTCAGTAAGATAGCAGGATATAAGATTAATATTATATCAGTTGCATTTTATAAGATTTTTATTAAAATACAGATAACACACAATATTGTTAGTTTCGGGTATACACAATAGTTTTCAACATTTATATACCTGAAGAAGTGATCACCATGATAAGTCCAGCAATCCTCTGACACCGTACCATGCTATCATAATATTATTGACTATATTCCCGATGCTGTACATTACATCCCCATGACTTGTTTTATACCTTGACATTTGAACCTCTTATTTCCCTTTACCTTCCCCCCTTTTTAATTTTTCAATTAGTTAACATTCAATATTATTTTATATTAATTCCAAGTGTACAGCATAATGGTTAGACACTTAATATAATTTAAGAAATGGTCCCCCTGACTGATCTAGTACCCATCTGGCACTATACATAGTTATTACTATATTAATGACTATATTCCCTGTGCTTTACTTTACATTCCCATGACTATTTTGTAACCACCAATTTGTACTTCTTAATCCCTTCACTTTTTTCACCCTGCCCCACAACACCACTCCCGTATATCACCCCAATAAATTTAGTACCCATCTGACACCATACTTAGTTATTGCAATATTATTGACTATATTACTTATGCTACACCCTACATGTGCATGACTACTTTATAACACCCAATTTGTACTTCTTAATCCCTTCCTCTTTTTCACCCACCCTCCACCCCCCTCACATCGTGCAACCATCAAAATGTTCTCTGTATCTATGGCTTTGTTTCTGTTTTGTTTGTTTATTTTGATTTTTAGATTCCACATAAGCAAAATCACATTGCATCTCTCTATCTCTGACACACTCCACTAAGTACAGTACCCTCCAGGTCCATCCATGCCACTGCAGATGGCGAGAACCCATTCTCTTTCCCGGCTGAGCAATATTCCATTTTATATAGGTACCACCTTTTTATCCATTCATCCATTGATGGACACCGTGGCTGCCTCCACATCTTGGCCATTGTAAACAATGATGCAATGAACATATGGATGCACATGTCCCCTCGAAGTAGTATTTTGGGTTTCTTCGGACAAATACCTAGATGTGGGATTATGGGTCCTTCTTTGTCTCTTGTTATATAACCTTTGTTTTAAAGTCTATTTTGTCTACTATAAGTATTGCTAACCCAGCTCTTTTTTGTTTATTTGTTTCTATTTTCATGAATATATCTTATTCCATCCCTTTACTTTCAGTCTGTGTGTATCTTTCAATCTGAAGTGAGTCTCTATTAGGCAGCATATGTAGGGTCTCATTTTTTTTTTTCCTTTCAGCCACCATATCTTTTGATTGGGGCATTTAACCATTTACATTTAAAGTAATTGATACTAGATCTGTAGTTATTGCCATTTTATTATTCAGATATTTAATTATTTTTTTCGTCTTAAAGAAGCCCAAGATTCCTTATAATTCTGGTTTGGCGTTGATGAAATTCTTTAGCTTTTTCTTGTCTGAGAAACTCTTTATGTGTCCTTTGATTCTAAATGATAGCTTTGCTGGATAGAGTAATAATGGTTGTAGGTCCTTGCTTTTCATCACTTTGAATATTTCCTGCTAATCCCTTCTGGCCTGCTAAGTTTCTCTTGAAAAGTCAGCTGATGGTCTTGTGGGAGCTCCCTTGTAGGTAACTAACTGCTTGTCTCTTGCTGCTTTATGATTCTTTCTTTGTCTTTAAGCTTTGACATTTTAATTATGACGTGTTTTGGTTTGGGCCTCTTTGGCTTCATCTTGTTTGGGACTCTCTGTGCTTCCTGTGCTTATATATTTATTTCCTTCACCAGGTTAGGGAAGTTTTCCATCATTATTTCTTCAAATAGTTTTTCAATTCCTTGCTCTCTCTCTTCTCCTTCCGGTACCCCTATGATGCGACTGTTGCTACTCTTGATGTTTTCCCGAGGCCCCTTAAACTGTCCTCATTTTTTTGGATTCTTTTTTCTTTTTGCTGTTCTGATTGGGTCTTTTCTGCTACCTTATCTTCTTAATCGCTAATTTGATCCTCTGCTTCATCTAATCTATGGTTGATGCCCTCTAACGTATTCTTCATTTCAGTTATTGTATTCTTTTTTTCTGACTGGTTCTTTTTTTGTGTTTTCTATCTCCATTTTTATGTTCCCTATCTCTTTTTGAAGTTCACACTGAGATCACTGAGCATTCTTATAACCAGTGTTTTTAACTCTGTGTCTTATAAATTGCTTGTCTCCATTTTGTTTAGTTCTTTTATGGAACTTTGTTCTGTTCTTTTATTTGGGAAATATTCTTTGTCTCCCCATTTTGGCTGCCTTCTGTGTTTATTTCTAAGTATTAGGTTGGTGCAAAAGTAATTGCGGTTTAAAAGTTTAAAAATAATTGCAAAAACTGCAATTACTTTTGCACCAACCTCATATTAGGTAGGGCTGTTAGGTCTTCCAGTCTTAGTAGAGTGGCCTTTGGTAGTAGGTGCCCTATGGGGCTCAGTGGTGCTGCTGCCTTTCAGTCACCTGAGCCAGGTACTCCAGGGTTTCCCTTGTGTGGGTTGTGTGTGCCCTCCTCTTATAGTTGAGCCTTGGTTGCTGTTTGCATATCAATTGGAGGGACTTTTCCTTGGCTGATTGGTTGTGAGAACTGGCCATGACTGCAGTAGAGGAGCTGTTGTGCAGGGGCTGACCCTATGCAGCAGGATTTGCTTTAGCAGGGCTCTGGTGCCTGCCCGATCTATTCTTTGGGTGTGTCGTCCATGCAGGTGGCCAGGTAATTCCCTGGCTGGGTCTGAAGCTGTATACATAGCATGGCCAGCCCCAGAGCTTCCTTGAAGGGGCCCTACTACAGGCCAAGTTCAGCTGCAGCCTGCACCCTGCCTCAGGCGAGCGGCATAAGCCACAAAGCAATCCAGAGATGGCTGCTACCTGTGCTGTTCTTGGAGTTACCTCGAGAGGTCAAGTCATGAACCGAGGCTGGGTGTTGCTAGTGCTGAGCTTAGGGATGCTCAGCCAGATGTACAGGACATGCTGAAGCCAGATGCTGCTTGTCTGGGTTTTGTGAACCTTTGGGAGATTTTAGGAAAGTCCACATCATGAGCCATGGCAGGACGTTTATAGGGAAAAGCCACTGGAAGAGGCTTGATTGGGTAGAGCAGCATCTCAGGAATCAGGGTGAATGAATGTTGCTAGCCAGGTTGATGGACACTCAGATATGGTGGCGGCCTGTTTCTGCACACTGAGATAGGGTAGAACTCAACAAAGAAACCAACTGCTCCATCCGGGAGAAAGCTGCCCCTCCAGCCCTTACTCTGAGCCAGATAACTCAGTTCCCCCCTGTATGTCCCTGGAGCTACTGCCCAGAACTGGAGCTCAGAGCAAGTGAGTCTGTCAGCAAGTAAGTCTGTGCACGGTCCCTTTAGGAGAAGTGCCTGGGGCTGCAGCTGCCCTCCCTGTCACTCAGCCACAATCTGCTGGTTTTTAAAACCAGAAATTATAGGGACTTCTCTCTCCCTGGCTCTGAAACCATGTGCTGGGGAGCTTGGGCCCTCTCGCTCTTCCAGAGGGCACCCCTGCAGCTGATCTATTTCTACTGATTTTTAATGGTCACACACAGGTGTGGGACCAGCCCATTTGCATCTCTGCCCCTCCTACCAGTCTTGAGGTGGCTTCTTCTGTATGTCCTTAGTTGTAGAAATTCTGTTCAGCTAGACTTCAGGAGATTCTCAATGATGGTTGTTCTGTAGTTTAGTTATAATTGATGTGGTCCTGAGAGGAAGTGAGCACGGCGTTTACCTACTCCACCATGTTGACCATATCCTTGGTTGCATTTTGATACACCAAAAATGGTTTATCAGAAAAAGATATTAAGAAAACTATCCCATTTACAATTGCATCAAAAAATAAAATATCTAGGAATAAATTTAATCAAGGAGGTAAAAGACCTGTACTAGGAAAACTATAAGACACTGAAGAAAGAAATTGAAGGCAATACAAATAAATGGAAACATATATTGTGCTCATGGATAGGAAGAATTAGCACTGATAAAATGTCCATACCACCCAAAGCAATCTATAGATTCAATGCAATCCCTATCAAAATACCAGTGGCGTTTTTCATAGAACTAGAACAAATAATCTTAAAATTTATATGGAACCACAAAAGAACTCAAACAGCAATCTTAAGAAAGAAGAAAAAAATTGGAGAGATCACACTACTTGATATCAAACTATACTACAAGGCTATCGTAATCAGAACAGCATGGTATTGGCATAAAACAGATACGTGGATCAATGGAACAGAATAGAGACCCCAGAAATAAATCCATGCCTATATTGTCATTTAATCTATGACAAAAGAGGCAAGAACATACAATGGGGTAAAGACTGTCTATTCAGTAAATGATAGATACATGCAAAAAAATGAAACTGGACCACCTTCTTATACAACATACCAGAATAAACTCAAAATAGGTTAAAAACTTTAATGTAAGACGTGAAACCACTAAACTCTTAGAAGAAAACGTAGGCAGTAAATTCTCTGACATTGCTCTTAGTGATATTTTTTTTCTGATCTACTTGGGCAAGGGAAACCACAGAAAAAGTAAACAAATGGGACTACATCAAACTAAAAAGTTTTTGCACAGCAAAGGATACCATCAACAAATGAAAAGACATTCTACTGTATGGGAGAAGATATTCACCAGTGATACATCTGATAAGGGGTTAATGTCCAAACTTTATTTAAAAACTCATACAACTCTACACCAAAAAAAAAAAAAAAAAAAAAAAAAAAGAAAAGAATCCAATTAAAAATGGGCAGAGGACCTGAATAGACATTTCTCCAAAGAGGACAGACAGATGGACAACAGGCATATGAAAAGATGCTCAACATCACTAACCATCAGAGAAATGCAAATAAAAACCACAATGAGATACCACCTCACACCTGTCAGAATGGCTATCGTCAATAAGTCAACAAACAACAAGTGATGATGAGGATATGAAGCAAAGGAGACCCGTGTGCTCTGTTGGTGGGATTGCAGATTGGTGCAGCCACTATGGAAAACAGTATGGAGGTTCCCCCCAAAATTAAAAATATAACTACCTTATGACCTAGCAATTTTACTTCTGGGTATTTAGCCAAAGAAATCCAGAATACTAATTCAAAAAGATATATGCTCCCCTATGTTCATTGCGACACTTTTTGCAATAGCCAAGTTATGGAAGCAACCTAAGTGCCACCCATCAATAGACAACTGGATAAAAAAGAAGTGGTATCTATATACATTGGAATATTACTTGGTCATAAAAAGAATAAAATCTTACCATTTGTAACAGCATGGATGGACCTGGAAGGCATTATGCTAAATGACATAAGTCAGACTGAGAAAGACAAATGCCATATGACCTCACTTTTATGTAGAATCTAAAGAACAAAATAAATGTATAAACAAAACAGAAACAAACTCATAGATACAGAGAACAAACTTATGGTTGCCAGAAGGTAGGGGAGTTGGAGAGCTGGGTGCATACGTTGAATGGATTAATAAATACAATTGGTAGTTACAAAATAGTCATGGGGATGTAAAGTACAGCATAGAGAATATAGTCCATAATGTTGCAACAACTATGGAGAGTGCCAGTTGGGTGCTAGACTAATCAGGGGGATCACTGCATAAATTATGTAAATGTCTAGCCATTGTGTTGTAACTAATATAAAATAATATTGTATGTCAACTATAACTGAAAAAAATAAATAATTTATAAAAGAAAATACTAGCATATAAGGAAAATAAAATAATTTGTTTAACTATCACTCCCAGGAAATAATTTCATCATATAGTTAATGCTAAGGTTTAAACTTTTTGTCAGCTCCACTAAAGTAAATATCAACTTTATGTCTTAAATTGAATTATAGTGTTGGGATTGTATTTAATGTAGCAGCTGATGTTCCTCTGTTGACTCTTTATCTGGATGTCTTGGGCATTGACCCTGAGATAAAATGTAAAGAATGAGATGCAGAGTCTGACAGATGAGCTGTCTCTGCCAAACACACTAACGATAATCAGAACATCAGCCATGGCCACAACCACAGCTCTTACCTCCAGGTGGGCGGTGGGCAGATCATATTCAGACATTATCTCACATAATTATTAAACCAACCTTTACAGATAGGTTTTACCAAACTGATTTGTAGGTACAGGAACTGTGGCTTGCAGCAGATGGTACCAGCTAAAACCACCAGTCTGGAAGTGATGACGCTGGAAAATGCTGCTTCTACTTACATCGTCCCGGGCTCTATATATAAAGGCGAGTGTGGGCATTCTTAACTAGTGCCTTGGAGCGTGGAGGCAGGGAAAATAATTTAGCTGATCCTGCATGCAATTGTTAACTCGGAGATAAGGATACAGTAGGTCAAAGATGACACTGTCGTTGAACGGGAGAGAAATGATTGAGTGCCGCCACGTTGGAGTTTCATTCACTAGCCAAGAAGTAGTATTACAGTGTCTGAGACCTGGGCTCTCATTACATTTGAGTTTTCTATGTTTGCAGTTCCATCTGTTTATACCAAGGAAGACTCCCTTTGGTCTTGGCCTACACACCCGGTTACTAGTTTGGTTTGATTGTTAAGACTCGCCCAGTGTTTCATAAAGCTAAATAACCAGGTAGGTATCATTCTTGGTTGACCTAAGAAGAGCTCTGCTGCTGTGTGGCATAATTGTAGCTGGCTGTTGGTATTAAAGGACAGACTGGTAGGTGAGTCTGTCCTTCTAGTGCCAAGGAGTACGAGTATAAGAAAGTGCTGACTCTTGTTCCTTAACTTTATTAAACTTCGGTGAAGTAGTATATGTGCACGTCTTTGACTTTTGTGTAATAAAACTTTGTGACATCAGAAAGTGCAGAACTTGAAGGTGAAGCTCCCCAAAATAGCACTACATTTTATGTTTTGACTGTGAGTTCCAAAAAATTGATAGCATTTAGTTAACATTTGACAGTACATTTCAAAAGACACACACACCACATGTGAGGACCCTTTCTGTTGGTTTTAGAGCATAAACTGTTTGGGTCCTTGGATGGGGCAGTGTTTTCTGTGAAGATGTGTTAAGGTTAGGGAACGCCTTCAGATGTTACAGCTTCATTGTGACATTGGATACCTGGGGAAATTGGTTATGATTCTGATGAAGAATCAGTCACACCAATTTTAGAAAGAGATAGAAAGTTTAAAAGGCTGAAGCTTGGCCCTGTGGCTCTAACATGCTCAGAGCAGAAGGTGTGGGTTCAAGGCCTGGTTTATATTTAGGAAGCCATCACAGGACTTCCTCGGGCTCCAGCAGGGTTCTGCTGAGGTGGCGGGAGAGAGAAGCCCAATGTTTGGATGGATTTGGAGACAGCCACAAGAGGACTTATTAACACGAGTGGTGGTGATTTTCCAACAGGTGTTCGTGTTTACAGGGGGAGCAAGGCAGTAGGGGTGAGGGAGGAGTGGATTTGCTCATGAGGGTAACCAAAATCATGGCAAGAAGAAAATTCTGAGAGGTCCTAAATTAAATTATATCAGGCAGAGGATGGAAGGAAGAGACAAGAAGGGGTTAATGAGTTAACAACTGCAGGGCCAAACAAAAGGCTGCTTAGTTCCTGAGTACTGTGGAAGCTTTGAATTAACTTTCAGGCGGCTATTTCCTAGATTGTCTAAAAAGAATAGCCGGGCTCCACTGACCCCCAGGAACCTCTGCATTCTGCTTACACATGAACTTTCCAGACTGTTGCCCACAGCCCATCCAGAAGCAGCAAATACCACTTCCTTAAGGACTCTGCACCTCTCCCAGAACTTTCCCACCCCATCTTTTCCACCTTTATTGTAGCCTTTATTGTAGCCAATGTAAATTCTTTTAGAACCACTTACATCCTTCTTCCGCCCACGTGATGTGTAAAAGAGCCTGTCAGCTCCGAGATGCCAGACATGTTGCCTTCTCCACAGAGCACTGCTGCTGGTTCCGACTGCAGTCACCAGGACCTGGTCCTTTTCTCGCTAGCAATGGCCCATCAACCCTTTTAAAAAGTCTTTCAGCAGCTAAGTTTTGTTGTGTTTTGTTTTACAATTATTTCACCTGAATCCCACCCACATATTGTGGTTACATGTGAAAGTGCAGAGCGTGTTCGTAAACACTGTAAGGGAGATTTGCTAGGGCGGTGTGGACAGGCTGCTCTCCCTGTGTGCTGGACTTTGTGCTGTGTTTTGTAAGTTTTCTCATGTATATGTAAGTCTTACCATTTAAAACAAAAATCCTTCATCATCAGTAACATATCTATAATCCTTACGTGTGTATAGAGATACACCACCCCCACGTTTGGTTTCCCTGCACGCTGACACTTACATTACAAAGAACACCCTGAGACAGGAGTCCCTTCTAACAATGTGCTCGCATGCTGCCTCTCCTGGCGTGAAGCCGGATGCCTGGGACTGAGAAAGCACACGTCTGTCCTGTGACAGGTGCTGTTAGTGTGTTTCCTCCAGGCCCTCCCTCAATGCTGATGACTTGGGGCAGCCTGACAGCACACAGAGAACATTGGGATTGACAGCCCAGGGCCCTAGTCTTGGCGGTGCTAGGTAATAGCTGTTCTACCTGCAGACAACTGTTACCTGCCTAGATGCTGGTTTTGTATTTGTAAGTTAAGCGGTTAGTACCAGGACACTTCTCAGGTCCCTTCTAGCTCTCAAATGGTAGCGTCTAGGTTTCCTTTCACACATCCTGGAAGTTACTGTCATACTTTGTTGCCCTGGCTGGGAAGTTGCACTGGGGTGTCTTGACCTCTTGGAGATTAGGGCAAGTGTTTAGAGGGTAACCACTTTGTAAAAGCAGGCCTTTGAGGGTAGCAGGTTTGCAGTCTGTCGAATGGTGCTGAGGAAATTTAAACTGCCTTGCAATAAGGAAAACTTAGACAATGGTGACTAATCCAGAGCAAAGGAGAGGCTGTGCCGTCCGTCCCTCTGAAACATCGGCAGTTTCTTGAAGCTGGCAGCCTTTTGCATATTAACAGAGGGAAGCATGCGTTGTCTGTTGGCGTGGGAGGCGACAGCATGAAGAGGGTGTTCTGCAGACACATTAATCCCTTTCTTTGCTTTCTCCCAGGGTTTTCCAGGAAACACAAACGCAGATAGTGTGGTCCACTACAGACTCCAGCCTCCCTTCGAAGCCCGGTTCCTGCGCTTCCTCCCCTTAGGCTGGAATCCTAAGGGCAGGATTGGGATGCGGGTCGAGGTGTACGGATGTGCATACAGTAAGTGGTGTTTGCTCCCCGACTGACATCCACGGCCCCGTGACGTGCTCTGAACGCCACAGTGGAAGCTGAACTTGAGCCGTTCGGCCTTTTATATATCTGAGTACACAGAACGGGGTTTTTGTTGGAACGCCTTGATAACATCATGGAGTTAGCAGCGTGCCTTATAGTAGGCAGCTGGTCAAATGAGTGGAGTTTGAATCCACACAGTCATTGCTGTGACTGATGGTGCTGTTCCTGACACTGAGGTGACCCTCAAGGTGGCTGCAGTACTCGCACGTTCCCTGTACCCCACAGTGACTCGCTTCTCACTCCGCTTTTCTCTCCTTGCATCCCCAGGCAACCTTCTTGTGCATATTGTGTCTTCCCTCTTTTCTCCAACAATGATAAAAGTAATAAAACTGGCAGCTAGTGTGAACACAAACACAGGCATAGACGCAGTCAATGAAGTACATGGGTGGGCCAGCTCTACAGGCATCATTTGGAAGATCCAGAATGTATTGGTGTCTCACAAATTAGCACAAAATGAAAACTTAATTTAAAAAATATTCTTCTAGAAAACTGGAGAATACCCTAAACAGCAAGTTGGATGGGAACATCTTACGAGGCTGGGGGTTTGGTCACACCTCACTCTGTATCTGGTCAGAGCATGAGCTTTGCAGAGAAGTGTAATAAGATCTACCTTATACAGAATATTTAGTGTGTCAGGTTTTATCTCCTATGGACATTTTCTCATTCAACTTCCAAACTAGCCAAGTGAACTTGGTATAAGAGCAACCATTGCTTCGCAGGAGGAAGAAACTGAACCTTAGAGAAACTGATATGTTTGCTGGAGCTGTTACCTCTTGGATCTAAGATATAAAAACGAATCTGTCTTTTTTCTAAATTTGGTTCTCATAACTATGCAGTATAGTATACAGGCATTCATTTCTTTATTCCCTCATTTGTCATATAAGAATTTATTGAACACTTGCTATTTGTAGAAAGCTGTGTTAGGTATTGGGTGCAGGGATGCTTCTAAAATTATTCATTTTTGTGGTCAAGGTTTTATGGGAAGTTATAAAACTGTACAGAACAAATGTAAAATATTGTAACATGAAAATAGGGCTTGGGGAATAGAGTGGTCAGTCAGTTAGGTTGGAAAAAGAACCTCTCCAGCAGTCAGATTTCAAACTGAAGGACATAGGTTGTGAGAAAGGAAGTAGGGAGGGGGCTTCTAGGAGGAGAGAGCCTACATAAATTGTGGGAGCAGGGTCGTAGGGCTCCGTTAGTGCAGACATGGGGGTGTGGGCACTGTGGGGTGCGGCGAGTGGTTGACGAGCAATGGTACCATGTGCACTTTACTAACCCCACAGACAGTGAGTGGTTCTGAAGGTGAGGCTCACTGAAGCAGTCCCATCCCACACCCCAGGGCCTCTCCAGCTTCCGTCACCCCCTCCCAATGATACGAGCCATGCCACCATTGTTCCCAAACCTGCCTCTGCTTTCTAGGGTTTATATTTCCACGGAACACTTAGCATAGCTGGTGTTTCATTCCCATTAACCTTTCTCCCCTTTCCATTGGGCACTTCCTTCTCTCCTGTTGTTTCTGGGACCCATGAATGTGCTCACTGAGGCAACAGCTAGGAGGCCGGATACTTGGAGTTGCTCTTTGATCCCAGGAAATTAGCTTCTCCTCCTATTACTCTGGAAACAACTTCAGGTTTGCCGACTTCAAAGCCGAGCACGCTCATTGATGGGATTTACCATTAGCTTGATGTTCTTCCTGAGGAGATATTTCACCAGTTCCTCGGGTTACAGGTCGGTACCAGGAAGATCGAAGCTGCATGTCTGGTCCACAGAAGGACCAGTTGCTATGCAGCTGTCAGGGAACCAGTGTGCGTCTCACCTTCAGCAAACGTGAGCTGTTGTGCCCCAGGAGATCTAGCGTAAGGATGCAGACAGACAATAATCACCACTACTTGTAAAACAGCACAAAGTATATCCCTTAATAATAGTGCCTCTGATTGTCTTCATTTTTATTATTAATAAGAATCATTGTTCAAGCATAGAGCTTTGCATTTTCATTTTTGACAGTAATTTAATGATATGGTTTAAAGCCAAAAGTCATAATTACTTTTTTTTCATTTGTATTTCCACCGTTCTGTTGATATTGAGAAAATGTCCAAACTATAAGCATCACGGCGTATAATGTCTCTTAGACTCAACCTTTTTTCAGTTTTATTTCTTTATACTCATTTACAATGATACTCATTCTTCCTTTGAACATTGTGCATTTTCATAGCTTCCTGGCTTGGCATATCCATTTTTCTACTTGAAAGGCCCTTTCTCCTTTTCTAATGTATGGGGGTGAACTATGTTGGGGTCTTCTTAAGGTCCCTCTGACCTGCACATTAAGGCAAGGTATCCCCCAGGAGATCCTCTGTGGCCCTGCTCTTCTCCACTTTCCCTGCCCCTTCCGTCCAATATTGGCATTCCCTCCAGAGTTGTTCTAGGCCTTGTATTTCACTCTACAAAGGTCTCTCTTGGGGTTTTCTTCCACTTTCTTAACTTTTCAATAACATTTATAGTACATACTGTCTGATCCATTTCAAACTGACATCCTTGAGGCAGGTCTCTGAGGCCGCAGGCACCCGACCCTCTCCCCAGATCCACCTTTGTTTCTGTGAGGTTGTTGTACACCTTTTGAGTCTCTTCTGACCTTTCCTTTTTGTCATCTACTTTTACTCCTCCTCGTGTTCAGTGATATTCTCAGGTGCTCCCTTGACAGCTTGTACTATTCCCATCGTATTATTCTGTACTAGCCGTGCTATTGTAATGTAGTTTTATCTTTTTGTAATAATGTTATTTATTTTTTAAGATTTTTATTAAAATATACCTAATATACAATATTACATTAGTTTCAGGTGTACATCATAGTTATTCAACAATACCAACCTGGCATTATACATAGTTATTACCATTTTATTGATTATATTCCCTATACTTTACATCTCCATGACTATTTTATAACTACCAATTTCTATTTCTTAATCCCTTTACTTTCTTCATCCTGCCTCCCAACCCCCTGCCATCTATCACCCATCTGACACCATACATAGTGATTACAATATTACTGACGATATTACTTATGCTATATGCTACATACCCATGAATACTATGTAACAACCAATTTGTACTTCTTAATCCCTTCCCTCTTTTCACTTACCCCCTAACCCCCTCCCATCTGGCAACCATCAAAATGTTCTCTGTATCTATGAGTTTGTTTCTGTTTCATTGTTCATTTATCCTATTCTCTAGATTCCACATATAAGTGAAATCATATGACATTTGTTTTTCACTGTCTGACTTACTACACTAAGCACAATACCCTCTAGGTCCATGGCAAGATTTTCTTCTTTTTTATGGCTGAGTCATATTCCATTGCACATATGTACCACCTCTTCTTTATCCATTCATCCATTCAGGGACACCCCGGTTGCCTTCATATCCTGGCCATTGTAAATAATGCTGCAATGAACATATAGATGAGCACATCCCCTTGAAGTAGTGTTTTGGGTTTGTTTGGATGAATACCCAAAAGTAGGATTACTGGGTCCTTCTTTGTCTCTTCTTATAGTCTTTATTTTAAAGTCTATTTTGTCTGGTATAAGTATTGCTACTCCAGCTTCTTATTTGTTGGTTTGTTTCCATTTTCATGAAATATTTTTTCCATCCCTTTACTTTCAGTCTGTGTGTATCTTTCGATCTAAAGTAAGTCTCCTGTAGGCATCATATGTAAAGGTCATGTTTTCTTAGCCATTCAGCCCCCTGGCTTTTGACTGGATCATTTAATCCATTACATTGAAGCTAATTATTGATAGATGTATAGTTATTGACATTTTATTATTCATATGTTTGTTTATTTTTTTCCGTCTTAAAGAACTCTCTCCAAGATTCCTTGTAATTCTGGTTTGGTGGTGATGAACTCCTTTAGCTTTTTCTTGTCTGGGAAGCTCTTTATGTGTCCTTTGATTCTAAATGACATCTTTGCTGGATAGAGTAATATTAGTTGTAAGTCCTTGCTTTTCATCACTTTGAATATTTCCTGCCAATCCCTTCTGGCCTGCAAAGTGTCTCTTGAGAAGTTAGCTGAGAGTCTCATGGCAGCTCCCTTATAGGTAACTGTCTCTTGCTGCTTTATGATCCTTCTTTGTCTTTAAGCTTTGGCATTTTAATTATGACATGTAGTGGTGTGGGCCTCTTTGGGTTCATCTTATGTGGGACTCTCTGTGCTTCCTGGCCTTGCATATCTATTTCCTACTCCAGGTTAGGGAAGTTTTCCATCATTATTTCTTCAAATAGGTTTTTCAATTTCTTGCTCTCTCTCTTCTCCTTCTGGTACCCCTATAATGCAACTGTTGCTATGCTTGATGTTGTTCCAGAGACCCTTTAAGCTCTCCTCATTTTTTTGTATTCTTTTTGCTGTTCTGATTGTTACCATTGCATACCATACCATATATGGTGTTTACTGCTACCATATCTTCTAAAGTACTGATTTGATCCTCTGCTTCATCTCATCTACTGTTGATTCCCTCTAATGTATTCTTCATTTCCATTATTGTATTCTTGATTTCTGACTGGTTCTTTTCTATGTTTTCTATCTCCATTTTTATGTTTCCAGTCTCTTTATTGACGTTCTCCCTGAGATCACTGAGCATCCTTATAAGCAGTGTTTGTAACTCTACATCTGGTAGATTGCTTGTCTCCATTTTGTTTAGTTCTTTCATGGAGCTTTGTTCTATTCTTTTATTTGGGACATGTTTCATTGTCTCTCCATTTTGGCTGTCTCCCTTTGTTTGTTTCTATGTCTTAGGTAGTGCTGCTGTCTCCTGGTCTTAGTAGAGTGGCCTTATGTAGAAGGTGTGCTGTGGGCTTAAGTGGCACAGTCTTCCTGGTCCCTTGAGCCACACACTCCAGGTGTGTCCCTTGTGTGGATTTCGTATGCCCTGCTGCTGTAGTTGAGCCTTGGTTGCTGTTTGCACATTAATCGGGGGGATGACCCTTGAGCTCACTGGTTGTGAGGACTGGGCCGTGACTATAGTGGAGGAGCTGTAGTACAGGGGCTGACCAAAGAGAGCAGGATCTGCCTCAGCAGGGCTCTGGTGCCTGCCCAATCCGCTCCTTGGGTGTGTCATCCTTGAAGGTGGCTGAGTGATTCTCCAGCTCCTTTCAAAGCTGGCCACGTGTGGGCCAGCCCCAAGGCCACCTGGGAGGGGACCCACTGCAAGTCAACTTCAGCCCATTTCCCTGCAGGGCCACATGGCAGGAGCCACAAAGCAATCTGCAGATGCCTTCTACCCGTGCTATGCTTGGATTTACCTTGAGAGGCCCAACCACAAACCAAGGATGGCTGCCACTAGTGCTGGGCTTAGGGATGCTCAGCCAGAGGTACAGCAATCTGCAGATGCCTTCTACCCGTGCTATGCTTGGATTTACCTTGAGAGGCCCAACCACAAACCAAGGATGGCTGCCACTAGTGCTGGGCTTAGGGATGCTCAAGCCAGATGATGCTTGTCTGGCTTCTGAGAACTTCTGAGAGATCTTAGGAAAATGCAGCTTGAGCCAATGCGGGCGTTTGTATGAAAAAGCCACTGGAAGCTGCTTGGGTGGGCCTGAAAGTCGGGAGGGGCAGGGTCTCAGAATCAGCAGGATGTGTCCAACAAATGGTGTCAGCCTACTTGATAGAGACTCTGATATGGCAGCCGAATGCATCTGCATGCTGGGAAGGAGGAGGGCTCAACAAAGAAACAGTGGCTTCTGCCAGCTCCTCCAGAGAAAGCCAGAGAAAGCTGCCCCTCTAGCTCTTGTCATGAAGCCAGATAACTGTTTCCCTCTCCCCAACCCTGTATGTCCCTGTCACCTCTCCAGCTGCTGCCCCAACACTGGAGCTCAGAGCCAGTGATGTCGTCAGAGAGAAAGTCCATGCATGGTCCCTTTAAGAGGAGTGCCTGGGACTCCAGACACTCTTTGTCTCACTGAGCCATAATTTCTGTTGGTTTTCACAACCAGAAATTATGGGGACTTCTCTCCCTGGTACTGGAACTCTGGGCCTCATGTGGCACTGGGACCCTTTGCTTCTTTGGGGGACACCTCTGCAGCCTAGATATCCCTCCTGATTTTTAATGATCACCCATGGGTGTGGGACCAGCATGTTCCATGTCTCTACCCCTCCTACCAGTCTCAAGGTGGCTTCTTCTGTATGTCCATAGTTGTAGGGTATCAGTTCAACTAGACTTCAGGTGATTCTCAGTGATAGTTTTTTGTTTGTTTGTTTGTTTTTTGTAGTTTGGTTGTAATTTTGATGTGGTCATGAGAGAAGGTGAGCACAGTATTTGCCTACTCTGCCATCTTAACCAGAATCCCTAATGTTATCTTTATTAATGTGTTTGTTGTTTGAATAAGAGAGGGAAGAAAACAAGGAAAGGAGGGAGGGAGGAAGGGAGACAGGGGAAGGAAGGAAGGATGAATTATTAGGAACGTGGAATAAGTGGGCACAGAAAGCTGAGCACCCATGGAGGGGTCTGCCAGTTATCTATGTGACACTCCAGCCCTGTATCAAATCGGGCATTGAAAATAAAATGGGTAAGAAGGAAAGAGAAGGGAAAGGAACATGTAATTGGTTGTTTTAAAATGTTGCTTATTTAAGAAAATATATTGACTGTTGGAATGAAAAAATATATAGGTTTTATTTAATGGTCTCAACATGTGTCGGTATTTATAAACATGCTATTGCATTTTATAAGAATAAAGAATAAGTATTTTGAAACATTTAAGGAAAAGATTGAGAGAAGAGTCTATGTATACAACCTCCTTCTGTTCAGTACTGGTCCTTCTCTAAGTAGATTTCTGTTTACAAAATGCATTAATAGAAGAATATGGAATGAAGGTGGAAGTAGTCACCTTGATGAAGAAAAAACCTGGAAGTTAATCAATAATAGTCTTTGGTCATATGAGAGAATGCTGATCTGTGTTATGGTCCAGTTATGAAAAGTAGAAAATAGTCCAGCTACATTAGAAAAGGTATTGTTTTAATTCCAAACAAGTTTATGGGACTTCTCTCCTGTCATGGCACCATGCTGAGTAAGGACTGAGGTGCAATGTTTGCCCCACATGCTGAGGGGCTGGTGCAGGTGGGGAGAAATTTCTCTTCTCTGCAGCCCAGCTGAATTTGGGAATGGGTTTCTGATTGTCAATTTATGTCAAAGTATATATATAAGATAGCTGTTGATTGAAAGATAAAAAATGATAAATTTCTCTAAATTTAGCCTTATGGTTTTTATCTTTAATATTTAATAATATTAAAGTTAAAATAATATTAACTCTAAAATCATGTGAAACAGGAGAGCCTCTTATATTATTTGATATAATAAGCCTTTGTTTAATGCTATTGTAATTGATTTGATTTCTATTGCAGTTATTACATAATTACTGATTTATTTTTAAACACCTCCCAAATAAAGTTATGAACAAACTATTGCATCTAAGTAAGGCTTTTGCTGAAGGTAAATATTGAAAGACATATTAATACACAACTAATAAAGTACAGCAGAACAAGCAAAGTTGGATTATATTATAATAATTAAATTAATTTAAAGGTGTAAAAATAACTTCTGGGCATTTAAAATGTTATTTTTAAATGTTATAATTTGTTACCAGAATTTGAAGCTTGAAATGACCTGAGATGTCTGAAAAACCTCAGAGTTGGACAGTAGGACCAATTATAAATAAAACAGAAGTGCTATGTTATCAGTAGCATTACTCACTCACAAGTATATAAAACTTAATGATTTCCATTGCTTTCCTAACCTGTTTTACCTGACTGCCCCTATCCCTACTCTTCCTCCAGCATTCCTGGGTTAATGATTCTGTCATTCACCAGGAACTTACACTAGAAACATGGGAGTCACCCTTGGCACATCTGTGTCCCTACACGTCCAGTGAATACCAAATTTTGCATATGCTGTCTCCAAATCATACCCTAAATTATTTTAATTTTCTCTAACTCAGCTCACCCCCATAATGCAAGCCTAGAGTCACCACCAAGAAAGTCTCTTCTCCTCTGCACAAGTATTTTACCTGGTTTGACGGGTTTCTTCCCAATTTTTTCACCTGTCTGTCTACATCCCATCATTCAGGTCTGCGCTTCAATGTCTCTTCCCCAGAGATGCATCCTCCGATGGCACGTCTGAATTTGGGTCCTCCCTGTAGAGTGGCTAGCTGGTTGGCCTGTCAGTACTTTGCCCTAACCAGTATTGAAATCTCAGGCTGGCTTTGACGCTGGCCTTCCCTTGCTGCCGCTCACTGAGATAGCTACTGTTAACAGCACCTTTTGGATGGAATGTTCAGTGTGCTCTGCTTCCCAGACCTGGTAGAGTGCAGTGCCATGGGCTGGAGGTGGAAGTGGTGAGACTGAAGTAACCTCTGGCTCAAGATATTTGTTAAAATATATATATATATATAGTCTCCATGTCAATTCTGGTGTTCTTCATTCCTTTGTATTGATCCATATTTCCATGTATCATTTTTCTTCTGCCTCAGAGACTTCCTTTAACATTTCTTGTAGTAGTATGGATCTGCTGATGAGAAATTCAGTTTTTGTACTCATATGTCTGAAAAATGTTATTTCACCTTCATTTTTGAAAGTTATTTTCATTTAGTATAGAATTCTAGAGTGACGTTTTTTCATTCAATACTTTCAAAATGTTGCTTTGCTGTTTTACAACTTGCATCCTTTACAGTGAGAAATCTGCAGCCATCTGTATATGTTTCTCTGAGGGTATCATGTCCTTTTTTATGTAGCTGCTTTTAGGATTTTGAGGAATTTGAATCTGATACGCCTTCTGATGGTGCCTTGGTTTTGTTTTCTTCTGTTTGGAGTTCACTGGGCTATTTGAAATGTTAGGTTTATAGTTTTCATCAGGTTTGGAAAGTTTTAGCCATTGGTTTTTCAAATAGTTTTTTCTAATCACCTCTCCCTTCTTCTTAAGGGACTCAATTACATATATCAGATAAAACACATATCAGGTTGTTTGATTTTGTTTTGTCACACACCTCACTGACGTCTTTTTGTTTTCTTAAATGATTATCTTTTCCTCTTTGTTTCATTTTAGAATATTTTTATTGCTATATCTTCAAGTTCACTAATCCCCTGTTTTGCAGTCTTTAACCTGACACACTTCCATGCAGTGTATTTTTCATTTTAGATATTGCAATTTTCACTTTTTTAGTATATTTTGAGTATCTAATTGACTTTTTGAACATATAGATGAGAATTATAAAAACTATCTTAATGTCTTTCTTTTCTAATTATAATATCTGTCAGTTATGTGTGATTGATTTTTTTTTCCTCCTTGTTATGGGTTACACTTTCCAGCTTCTTTGTGTGCCTGAAAAATTCTGATTAGATGCCAGACATTTTGATTTTTATGTTTGTTGGATGCTGGATATTTTTGCGTTCTCATATGCTTGAGCTTTGTTCAAGGATACATTGAGTTGAAAGGATTTTATCCTTTTAAAATTTGTTAGCCCACACCGCAGAAGTGTAGTCTGGGCTAATTATTCCCACTACTAAGGTAGACCCTTCTGAAAACTCCACCCAATGACAGTGAGTTATGAGGTTTCCAGTCTGCATGATAAGAACGGGCACTATGTGCATGTTAGCACTATTTCCTATTCACCCTTTCACATGGTCCTTTTCCCAGTTTTGATGAGTTTCTTCACTTGTGTGCAGTGATGAACTTTGTTACATGCTTAAGAGGGGTGTGTTCCAGATCACTGGTGCTGTCTGTTCTCCTCTCGTACTCTGCCTATGGACTCTAGACGCTTTGTTTTCACCAGCCTCGTCACTCTGTCTCCTCTACTCAGTGAGTCTGCTGGGCTCTGCCTCAGTTCCTCCTTTCTGCTCAGAGACCTGGAAACTCTCTCATGGCAGTGCAATAGGGAGTCACATGGCTCATTTTTGTGGTGTCACATCTGTTAAGCATTACTCTCTTTTCTTGCTTGATCAATTCTTGTTGTACCTCCTTTTCTTTGCTTAATGCTCTACCAATAATAATGTAACCAGCACCCACTGAGGACTTACCACGTTTCAGGTACTGCTGTACACGCTGTATAGACATTAAGTGGTTTAATACTCATATCAGTGCTGCTCAGGAAAGACTCCTTTATTCTTTACCAATGAGGAAACCGAGGCACAGAGAGGTTAAGCACGTTTTCCACAATGGAACCAAGATTCAAACCCTCACAAGACAACTCCACAGTCCTTTCTCTGAGCTACTACTCTATGTTGTAAAGCTCTGTTTGTGGGACCAGGTTCAGAGGCTGTAAATATATCAGCACAAATGTAGTCTCACTACTGGTAGATGGATCCTCTCTCTAATTGGCTAGTAAGTATGGGCCCTTCTTTACTAATACTGTTAGTGATTAAGTCATCAAAATATAACCTCAGTTAATAAAACTGATTATAAATCAAAATTACATCAAATTTGAAAAACATTTACTACTTTGAACTAAGTATTATATTTCCTCCTACTCTTTTGGAATGTAGGTTCTGTACTCTTACAATAGGGGAAGCAATTGCTTCCTATCTTAATGAATAATAAGTAACCTCTATTCCAAGTAACCCAATTATTTAAATAGTTGAATTACATACAAAAATATGTTCATGAAGTCTTTTTGTAAGAGTTAAGTGTGTTGCTAAGTGGTAATTTAATGCATTATTTTGGTGTTGTCATTCAAATAAGTATTATAGTGGATTATTTGTATTAATTATGGACATACAAATTTTTCTGCATTCTTACAATTGTCCAACAGCAGAAACCTTACATTAGTGGAGTGACAGACACAACGTCCCCTTAGCATTACCAGTGAGTGTTAAGACTTGAAGGTTGCTTTCTCCAGGTCATTCTATTATTAATGGTGTGAGGGTCATGGAACCGCTGCTTAGCGGGGGGCTTCCTGGGCTCCCCATCCACACTCGAAGAGCTTGCTGCTGCCGACGTATTGAGGTGAACATTTTCCATCCCAAATTTGATATTTTTGTTTAATTTTACATTTCGAAAAAGTCATTGCCTTTACAAATTACGTCTAAGTATTTAGAGCTTATTTTTGTTGTTGTTGTTGTTTTTATTGTTATTTTTTGTTTACTGACTTGCCAGTTTGTTTTAAAATATTCAGGTTGATACGTGTACATTTGTAAGTAAATGACATTTTATAAAATGGATTCTCTTTGCCGAGGCCTATAATTGAGTTTCCAGTCTAAATATTCCCATTTTAAATCATCTGTTGTGATAATGTCTATTCTTATTTATTATGTGGGTTTAACTGGAGGGTTTCTTCATTAAAAATGTGGCCCATTTTTTGAACTATAATCAACCACTTTCAGATGCCTATTTGTAAATTTTAGGTGAAGTGTATTATGTGATTAGTATGGTACCTAGATTGCATTCTTGCTTTCCAAACACTTTCACCAGAGAAGAGCTCTTCCATGTCCTCCTTCTTCCATCCTTAGTTATAAGCTGTTTCCTTGTCACTGTAGTTTCTTTAGCAACCCACATAAGACTCTAGGATGCTCTTAGTGCAATGTGTTCTTTCATGATGGCAGAACTGAGAAAGTGAGGGAGTACTGTCAGTTCCCAGAAGGCCAGCCCATGTCTGTCCTGTCTGTCCTGTCCCAGCATCCAGCACAGTGTGTGACACATAGTAGGTGCTATATCAGTATCTAAAGGAAATAGAGCTTACTTGTGGAATGAAAGGAAATTAGGTAAAGTGGGGAGGAGATGGGGTGAAATGGTCTTTTAATAACAAAATTGTATTATGCCAAAGCAAAATCCTTGCCAAAACAGAATTTGAAGCTATGGAAGACCGTTTATATAAAAAAACAATCTTTTATATTATACACAGAACTATGTAACCAGTACCCAAATTATTGACCTATATTTCACCTTGTAAAATATATATTGAAGAATAGCCACAAATGAAATATATTGAATTATGCAATAGGCAGGTCAGCAGAAATAATCAAATTTGTGGTTTCCTATATAAAATAAGGGTTTTGATTTTTAAATCAAAGAAGGATTGCAAAATGTCTAGTTGTGAGCTGCTTCTTATCACAGCCACCACTAAACAATAGAACCAGGCTTAGTAACCGTGGCTGGTGACTGCAGAGTGGGGCCGGCACACATTTTCTCTAAAGGGCCAGCCAACAGCTATTCAAGTCTTTTGGGTACATGTGCTCTCTGCCCCCTAGTCCTTGTTTTATGCTTGTTTTTTGAGAAACCTTAAAAATTAGCCTGTGGGGCTATATCATAACAGGCTGCACAGTGATATGGATAATTTCAGATGAAGAGAAGCAGCACCCCAATATTCCAGATTTCTAAAAACAATTCCTGAGCTTTAGCTATCTTTTATTAACACCCACATTGAGCTTAAGTTTATTATCATTTAAGATTTTAGTTAAACTGCTAGGACTACTGCAAAATACATTATTTTTAAGTGGTTTTTTGTTTTACTCAGTTGGCTACCTATCTATATTATAATTCAGTCAACTCATAGTCTTAAAAAAAATCTATCAAAATGCATGTTGAATCTGTGTCCTAAGATATAATTTGATGATTAACATGTGGTTAATTGTTCTAGGTATGAGTTTTAGTGATCTCATTAGAGAGAAGGTCAAAACATTAGGACAAAGAGTTTTAAGGCCATTTTTTTTGTGTTTCTATTGCCCAATAAATTTTTCACTACTCCATTTTGCCTGAGGGGAATGTTCCAGGAAATGTAATTTAAGCTCTTTAGAGCAGTGGTTCACAAAATATGGTCACCAGATCAGCAGGGTCAAAATCAGTAGAGAACTCATTAGAAATATATATTTTCAGATCCCACCCCAGACCTGCTGAGTGAGAAACTCTAGAATGGGGCCCAAGTCTGTGTTTAACAGACTCTCCTCCGGAAGGTTCCGATGTCTAGAGGATCAATATTATTATTACACAACAATAGTGGCAACAGAGAAAATGAGGACAGAAGTTCTTTGATTAAAATTATCCTGGCAAAATCATTTATGGAACAAAAAAATTCTTAATA
Organism: Rhinolophus ferrumequinum; assembly: GCF_004115265.2. Taxonomy (NCBI): domain Eukaryota; kingdom Metazoa; phylum Chordata; class Mammalia; order Chiroptera; family Rhinolophidae; genus Rhinolophus; species Rhinolophus ferrumequinum. Next base: position 1,892,170 of record NC_046295.1, on the reverse strand, counting down.
GATAGCTGCAAAAATAAGCCTTAATTATTATCATTGCCTTTCAGTAACTGACAGATAAACTACACTGTGAAAATATGAAAGCATTTAAATTCTTCATTATCAAGCTTTTATTAGTTTGTTGTCATCTAATATTCTAAAGACATTTGAATTTGACAGTAATATTTTTATCAGCCACATTTATTTAACTATACAATGAAGAATAATTGTTTAGTTTACATGTGTTTAGATATAATACAGTGCTTATGTATTTTCCACTATGCATGTGAATCAAACTTTCAAACTTTCAAAAGGTATCTGCATGAAATGGATAATTCTTTTGAGTTTTGAACATAAAAGGTTTACTGTAAATATTTTGGTTAATCTGAATGAAATGCAGATCCAAGTATACATTAGCCACAACTTTTTGTGTCATTAAATAAAGTAAATAAAAGACATCAGCTTCGGACATTATTGGCTTTTTCTTGCACCTTCAGTTATTACACAAATGTATTTTTAAGGGACAATTATGCATTTTCTTTTTACTTGTGAAAAGTGAAAAATAGGAGATTTTTCTGGGCAATGTGAATCTCTTGTTCTGTCTTCAGTTGGTTTGACTTCTTTTTACATTAATAATAAAATGTAACTTTTTCATATAAACTGAACTCAAGTGACCTTAATAGTTGGAAAAATCAGACATTGTCAGAAGTTGAGACAAAATGGCAGCATCATGGTGATGACATGCTGCAGTGGAATGACCGTCTCCATCTCTTAAGGAGCAGCACATAACAGATGTGCCCTTTTGTGCTGTCACAGAGCCACCCTGTTGAGAAAAATACATTCCAGTTTACCGGAGACCCTGTACTATGAGTTTAAAGTGGTCTTTAGTCAATCTAGTGTGTATATGTGAGTCTTATGACCAGACAACACTACACTAAAGTGACTGCTCGCTCATGTGAATTGTTAAAAGCCAAAACCACTGGTTCACAAACAATTAAGTCATTTACCTTGAGTGACACTGATATTTTACCTCTTACCAGGGTGTGAGACCCATTCTAATATTTCAAAAAAAAAATCAGTAATGTTGAATGATTATAAAGTATGCATGGAGATTTCATTCAGGGGAGAATGACTTCAACCTTCCCTCCTGATCTTCCTTTTTTACAGGATGAGAATAGGCTAATACAAAGATAGGAGCAATTGGAATTACCCAACAGAAATATTTCTAGATGATACATTTTTTTGGGGGGGAAAATATCAGAAAAAGCAAAGAGTGAAGTTTAGTTCACTCAATTTTCAGTGTCAGGAGAAAATCAGCAGTAGCGTTTTTCCCCTCTGTGAAACAAACCACAGCTGTACTATGTACACATACTCGTATGTGTGTGTCGACTTACACATTTCAGTGTGCTAATATATTATACTTAGATTATCTTTTAATGTCTTTTACTGTAGGATCTGAGATGGTTAATTTTGATGGAAAAAGTTCCTTGCTGTACACATTCAATCAGAACACCATGAGTCCAACAAAAGATGTTTTTTCTTTGAAATTTAAAACCAGGCAGAATGGTGGGATTCTACTCCACAGAGAAGGACAAAATGGCAAACACATCACCCTGGAGTTAGTTAAAGGAAAACTCATCTTATTACTTAATTCAGGTAAAAACTACAAGGAGATGTTTTTTAAAATATGATTATTTAGATGTAAGTTTCTATGTATACTTAATTTTTTCACAGTTAAGTAGTTATCTTGAAACCAGAACACTTTTGAGTAACAACGGAGGCCCTATAAATAATTACTCTGGAGCAATAGGTGTAAACCAACGGAAACATGGTCCCCTACAGTGGAGCTGTACTAAGAGCAGCGTGTATATGCCTTGAATGTGCTTTTATGTAAAAAGTTTTTAGCTTGATTATTGTATAAGACCATCAGGAGGTTCTCAGTAAATAACCTGATGATATCCTAAAGACAAGGGTGGATCATTGTAAGTTTTTGAGGTAGTACTATTAATGAGGTCCTGGGAAGAAAGTATCTTTAAGGAAAATGAAAAATTGGGGAGCAATAATAAAAGAAAATAAGATAAAAGAAATTACTCACAATCAAAAGAAGATTGTGTTTCAGACTAAGATGAAACCAGCTGAGCAGTTCTTGGGACAAAAGGAGGCGAGGAAAGTGGCACTGGTGTGAGAGCTAGCAATCACGGCATTGAACTGGGCGGTCACTGCCTCTTCCCCTCTCCTCAGGCAAAGCCAACCGGCCCTCCCCTGACGCCAGCGTGACCCTCACCCTGGGCAGCCTGCTGGATGACCAGCATTGGCACCATGTCCTCATTGAAATCCTCAACACGCATGTCAGCTTCACTGTGGACAGGCACACTCATCGTTTCCAGGCAAAGGGAGAGTCCAGCTACTTGGATCTTGATTATGAGGTGTGAAAATTGCTTTTTATGTGTTACAGGTTTTATCATTTAAATGCAATATAACCTTGTAGGGAAAATACTGCTACATACAGAGATACTGCTTCCTAGAAATTCAGAAATCTGGTGAAATACTCCCTGTGGGTGATGATCACACTGCGGGACATACGTGCACGTGCTATTGAGAGGCTTTATCCCTTACAGATGCTAATCTTCACGTGAGATAAGCAGTCATTAGAGTCAGAAAATCTGTACATGAAGAGCTATCAGCACAATCAGCAGCATTATCAATGCCTTTGTTTGGACAGTTCTTCTGCATTACGTCTGATGTTGGTCTATGAAGTTACCTTGGAGATTTCTTTGTGTTTCAGGGCAATCCTAAACAGAATTAGTGATCTAGGATAACTTGGAGAAGTAATCAGCTTATAGAGCCAAATGCACATAACTTAAAATACCATTTCTTGGGGATTTTAAAGGCCTAACAATCCCTGCAGCACGTTGCTCACATATACCTAACCTACGCTCATATATAGCATTTTTCTGCCAGTCCTGCTCAGCACATCTGTCAGAGCAAAGCACGTGATTTCAGCATTCATTTGGTATACGTGGCCTCAGCAGAGGAGACCAGCTGGCGAGCCTCGTCTTGAATGAGATTATCAGTTGCTTTATTATTCTAACCTATCAGAGTCATGACAAAGGCCAGGACCCTAAATTCTGGGTGCTAGAAAGGTTTAGAAAGTAGGATATCATCGCAGTAGGCTACATTGTCTCACAGATGGGAGTTATTATGGAAATAAAGATGTAACGTTCCCCATCAACAAAGATGACAGAGCCATGTGACTAGCAAATTGTAAGAAGGATATTTAACTATTTAAGTATGGTAAATAAAATGTTGATAAATCTGCATCTAAAACTTCCTTTGAAATGACCATGATAATGTAAAGTAATGCCAGATAGATTTGTGATAATTATCACTGTACTTGCTAATCAGAAATGTTTTAAGCAGGTGATCAGAAAATCATTAAACAACATTATTTATGTCATTTTTTTCTTTCTAAGATCAGCTTTGGAGGGATTCCTGGACATGGAAAATCAGTGGCATTCCCACATAAAAATTTTCATGGCTGCTTTGAAAATCTCTGTTATAATGGAGTGGATATCATTGATCTGTCCAAGAAACACAAACCACAGATCCTCATCATGGTAAGAAAGTCTACATGAGAGTTGAAGATTAAAGGGAGATACAATTTGTTTGATTGATTCAGTTGTGAAATATCTCTTCTAAAAGTGGGAAGGTACACATTGTATGTACTTTTTAGTTCATGATTGATTTAATTTTTATATGTGTATGGAAACAGATGCATAATTTTACAAAGATGTTAAAGTGCTATCACCTAAAGACTTTTTGAGCCTGTGTATTTATTTTTGATTGATTTTCTCTTCCATCTTTCTCTTCTCTCCCCGCAGGGAGGCAGGTCCTCCCACCAAGCCCTCATGTTACTAAGCTAGCATTTCTGCTTCCATGTTTGGTCCATAATAACCAAATCTTTTACAGATTGGTAGCCTCATACTCACACACATTTATGAATCTGTATGCCTCCACATTTGGTATCGTTTACAAAAATGGGATTGTTTTATGTAAGCTTTTCTTCATGTTGATTTTCTGACACAGCAATATCTCATGGAAACTCTTTCCAGTTCTCAGGTATAGTTCCACATAAGAATGGCTGTGTCACACTCCATTATGAAAGTGTGTTATTATTTCTCTAGTCCTTTCCTACTCAAGGCATTTGCTTTATCCCTGCTTTATACCACTACAAGCGATAGTTGCACATGTGTTTTCAGACACTGGGGCTTTATTTTGATGGGATAAAGTTCCAGGAGTAGAATTTCTTAGTTGGAAGTTTTATACAGTTTTAAATTGTAATAAATGTTGTTGGATTACTTTCCCGAAAGCTGTAACATGGCACTTTCCACCAGCAACGTGTGACAGAGCCCTTCTATCACATCTCAGCCTGTCATACGTGTTGTACATTTCTTAGACTCTTACCAGATCAGTAGACGTGAACTAATATGTCATTGTTACTTCATGTTTATGTGATGAATTAAATAATCTTTTCACATGTTTGTTGTACATTCGGGTTTGCTTTCCTGGTAATTATTCATTCTTGTTATTTTGCCTATTTTTTTTAAAACTTTTTGTCAATTTATAAGAGAGTTTTATATTTGATAGATAACTTTGTCACTTGTGGTTCCAATGTTCTTTCAGATTTATTAATTTTATATTAAATTTATGATGTGTTTTTATTTGTATGGAGTCAATATAGCTATGTGTTTCTCTATAGCCTTGTAATATTCAGTCTTGCTTTAGAATGGCTCTAAAACCCTAGAATCTATATATGGTATTATGAATTTCCTGTAAGAATTTTTAAATTGGTTTTACTTATTTATTTATTCTTAAATTAAAAAAATAAGTTTTTTATTGTCTGGAATTTATTATTTATGTAATATATTATAAGCCTCATTTTTTTGTATTCTGCTTTATGGATACTTGTTTGTTTCAACATTATTTAGTAACTAACCCAAAATTTTCCCCATACAGTTGAATCACAACTGTCTTACATACTAATTGTACATATATTCTCAGATCTTTTTGTGGGTTCATTATTCTGTTCCACTGATGTGTCTATTCCTATATAAATAGCACATGACTTGATTACAGTGATTTTATAGTATGCATTGGTATCTGGTAAGTTAATATATTTTGGAGAAGAAAGGCAATGATTGGGCATGTATTCTTCCATAAGAAATTTATGAAAAATTTCCAATGCCAGGGAAATATTCTTGCTGAGAGCTTAATTGGAATTTCATTAAGTTCTTTCCATCCAAACACTGTGATTAAAAATAACTTTGCTCCTGGAGCAATAGAGATAATCTAAGCATAAAAAGTATTTTTTTAAGACAGAGTTATATGAAAAGTAAAACATGCCTGCTAGGCAGGTCAGACCTTAGGCGGGGTGACCGCCCTGGGAAACGCAGCCTGTGAGAGCTTCAGGGAGATGGCTAGCCTGCTTTGGAGATGCCCAGCCTGGCCATATCGTTTTCTGCAGACATGCAAAAGCACACCTCCCACCTAGAGTAAGATGTATCCGTCACCTGAGTGGCACACTTATAATCACATTTACATAACCAAGGCAAGCTCTGGAAAGTTCTTGGAATAGATGGTCCTCGTGCCAACCTTCACAGTGGATGAAAACATCAACACCTGGAGGGAAGAAAACAGTCTCATCCATTGTGTCCCATGCCCAGCACAAGTCTGGCAAAGGTTTGGCTCCAGGTTCTATTGCAAATGCTGAGAAATGGAGACAATGAAAATTCCCCATGAGACTCAGAAACAGGCTTACCCTATTGAAACGGTGCTTTGGTTTGAGGGACCTATATGGTAAACTTAGATTTAAGTTGGTTGGGGGAGGCTATTTTTAAAGTCCTAGTTTGCTAGGAGGTTGATAAAAAAAATCTGTACATCCTGTAAAATCTGTTGTTAAAGAAATAGAAGTGTCCTCACTGCGCCTTCCTAAAGCCTCTTTCACTGTATTCACAGGGAAACGTGTCCTTCTCGTGTTCATACCCTCAAACTGTCCCCGTGACTTTTCTGAGCTCCAGGAGTTACTTGGCTCTGCCACGCACCTCCGGAAAGGATAAAGTGTCTGTCACTTTCCAATTTCGAACGTGGAACAGAGCAGGACCATTGCTGACCAGTCAGTTTCAACATGGGTCGGGGGCTCTCGCCCTTGTTCTTAATGAAGGAAAGCTCAAACTGAGTCTCTCCCAGCCTGGACATTCAGCGAGGGACGTCACAGCAGGTAATAAAAGTACTCATAATACTTTCTGAGATAATACATAGGCATTTGCCATGACTGTACCTCTAAAATAAATGAATGACTGAATCAGTAAGATACTCATAATTCTACTAGAAGGAATTAGATTCCTTTTCCTTTGAAATGAGGAATTCCAGGCTGTTGTGTGTGTCAGTGTGACAGTATAGATACATCGAAGTATAATTATCAACAAATTTAAAAAATAACCTGTTTGTAAATTGCTAGTTAGTAGCTAGAGGTGAAATTGAAATACTCGAAGAGATTAGTCTAATCCTGAGTGTTTTGAGAAAATAGATTTCTTTTAACTGCCTTTGAACCAGTATAATGTGTCTTTGAACACATTAGTTTTCAAAATATTTTAAGTTAAAAATTTTCCCTCATCTCTCAGAGCTTCTGCATCCCTTAGGCTACTTGTTTTTGATAAGGCTTCTTATGACTATGGGTGGACTTTCTGCTCCAGTCTTCAAAGAAGGACCCATGTATTTCTAGACTCACTTCTAGAGTCATGTTATCTATGAACTTTGGGGACTATTTTGCATTTGAAACTGATAAAAATTTAAACCCAAGCAGACCATGGCATGTCATTCCATGAATATTGAATGTGGAAGAAAAATCTTGCTTGACCTACGGTTATCAGTCTTGGACTGAAAAGCTTCGAATGAAACGTAAATTTTCCTGTCCTTATATAAATGAAAACAGTCTGACCACCAGTGTGCTGACTTTCCTTGTAGACTTCAGCAAATGAACTGAGCTGACAGTGTCAGCTAGGATTCAGTAAATTGCCTAAATCTGGCTTTGTGTAAATTTACAGTTCACATGTAATATGAACTAAAAGGGAAATCTTTTATATTTTTGTTACATGCGTGTACATACCACCCCTCCTCCCAACTCACATGCAGATTAATCATTCAATTTTTTGTAAGCTGGCACAGAGACATTACACATTACACGAATGTCTTACTGCAGCATGTTAAAGCTTTTACAGAGCAATGTGTTATTTTTCAGAAGCAAACCAGTGGTGAATTTCTCTTGATAGTTGCTGCATCTTCTAGTAGCATTTGAGGAGGAATCTTTTGTACGTTTAAAATAGATGAAAAATAATACAGATAGGATTTTTTTTTTTCATTTTAAATCTTGTATCAAGTATCAAATCATGTACAGGATGGACTGGACATCTTTTAGCCTATTTCCAGATTTTAGATAATTTTTCGTCATAGTTACCTCAACATATTTCTGAAGAGATTGAGAAATGTGCCCAAAGTGTATGATCTAGTGTATGTGTGTTCATGGGGCTGGGGCCAAGAGAGGGGGATATAGAAACAGAGGAGAAGTGAGAGCGACAGAAGAAGAGACAATGAGTGTGCGTCTTCACTTGTGGTCTGTTTATGTAAGAAATGACACAATACCACCCTTTTCCAAACTGTCTCTACTGCCATGGTCATTGTCCTCTGCTGCTAGCATACATTATTTGACTTGAGCAGGTGGGCGATGAGTGACAGGACTGCCCCCTGCAGCGTGCCAGCTGCTGGTCTTCAATGGGCAGCTCTCTTGTTCTCCCGTGGCAGCCTCCTTTTTAAAATGACACTAATATGAGTTATGGTGAGAATCCAGTGATACAATGCATATAAATCCTTAACACAGTACAGTCGATTATAATAACTCAATAACTTTTAGTTATTATTTTTCCCAGACCAGTTCGCACCATTGCAGTGTCCCACCCTGAGGGGCTGAAGGGCTGTGGCGTCTTACTGGTAGCACAAATCAAACACAAATCTACTGTCTGTTCTCCATCATTCTTTGACCGTAGTGTAGCCTGGAAAACAGGCTGTCCTTTCATCAGAAGTGGGAAGAGTTGAAAGTACACCAAAGAAAAACAAAGGACGAGAATTATAAGGGATACATTTAGAAAATGAATATAAATGCTGGAATTTTATTTTTAAATTAGAAGAACAAATTTTACTAAAAACAATTTTTTTATTACGTAGACAAATGACATCTATTACAAATTCAGGGAGGTCTTCTGGAGTGCTTTCTGCAAGTTCTCACATGAAATAACTCTTTATACTTGATGGGTAGGTAGATCTAGAGAAAGAGAGGGAGGGAGCTGAGTCTGTAGGAGACGCTGGAGTCAGGCACATTTGGTAGTAAGTCAACAATTCAATCACGTGACCGTTTCCAACTCAATCACTTTAAGAAAAAATATATATATACATACATATATATATATACACACATATGTATATACACACATATATATACACACATATGTATGTATATATATATTTAATCGCAGGGATTCAAAAAACAGTGACTGCTTTAGGAGGGACTAATACTACTATTAAAAATAATAATATAGCAATAACTGAAGTACACTGAATAAAATTTGGAAAATACAGAAAATTAAAACAAATACAATTCCCTAATCCAAAAATTAGGGCTAATATTTAAGATTGTTTTCTGCCAGTCTTTTCCCATTTTATGCAATGCTTGAGTATGTACACACATACACACACATTTTAATGTAATGCTTTTTTAACTTTGTATTTTGTTCAATGGATTTTCATGTTTTATTGCTACTTAATTTGTTATTTTTAAAGGCTGATGATATATTTTTTTCTAAGTAGTCTACCAAGATTGCTATAGAGAATGACAATACACAAAAGTTAGACAAAGTTTTTATTTTTATAACACAATTTTGGAAAATACCTGTACTTCTCAACATCCCCAAATATTAATTAATTATGTGAGTCTGAAATGTGCCATGTAATTGGAAATATTTTGTATGTCAGAATTGTTCAAGGTCAATCATGGAGGTTCTATTCTCTTGAGGCCCTAGGACTAGAAGAAAGTAATGCTGCCCTTTCTGAGGCAGAATGTTTGGACTATGTACTCTTGTTTCCTCTTCACCCCTTCTCTTCCGATTTCTTTCTTTGTTTTCTTCTTCCTTTCTTTTCTATCTGAACTTTTCCGACTTACTTGACTGATGAGAAAGCAAAATGCAGCCCTGGGGGCTGGGTATGTAAGCCACAATATTCTCCACTGAACATAATAACTTCTGTTAGAATGTAACAAAAACCAGACAGGCCAGGCCGTAACTGGTGGGTCACACGCAAAGACCCTCAGCAACCACAAAATATACACAACAAGCCCTTGTCCGAGTTGACATAGGCAGCAGGACCCTCCTAGATAAAAATGACCAGCATCACCTTATGGCCCCCTCAGAACCCCCGGCCAAGCCCTCCTCTGGCCTAAGCCCCTCCCTAGCTCTCTGAGGCTGCACCTGTGCTCAGCACCTGTGTGTGCTCCTTTGCCCCAGCCAGCTGGATGACCTGGGTGAACTGCAGGTCAGATCATCCTTGGCAGGTGGTCCAGTGATCTGCACCATACTCTTTTCAAGCACTTACTGTTTAGAGACATCAGTAGGGTCTATAGGAATCTCTTCTCACCCATTTTGTTCACCTCCAGGTGCTGGATTGAATGATGGACAGTGGCACTCTGTGTCCTTATCTGCTAAAGGGAGTCACCTGAATGTGATGGTGGACGGTGCGGCAGCCTCCATGGCCCATTCCCTGAGTGGGCAGATTGATCTGGGCGACAACTATTATTTGGGGGGTAAGTGAAAGGAAGGAACTCTATTGGTAATCAAACCTTTATCATTCCAGCTCCTAACTTCTCAAGCAACTGGAAGTTTTAAATGAAAATGAAAACTGAAGAATGATTTTTCTTTTTCAGTTATAATCAATGGGAATGTTGAGTGGACAAAGATGATCACTGGGGCCTAAAGTGCAAGTCTATTAAGGTGGCCTTGTTGGAACATGCATAAAATACAAGATTGGTTTTAAATTCGGGACTTGTTTTCAATTAGGCTGCACACTGCAGTCACCTGGGCTCGTCCCCACAGATCCTGATTTAAACTGGTCCTGAGGCCTACGCAATAGGTGTCTTAATGCCCTGCAGGTGATTCTGTGCAGGAACATTCAGGGTCACATTCTCTGTTTCCCTCCTTTACTACTTTGCTACAGGGAATGGCCCTAATCCCAAGTGACTCTCATAACCTTTCATCAGAGTGAATCTGCCAATTTTGTTGCTGTACCTGTGTGTTCTTTTTTCTTCTGTTGGCTCTTTTTCTGCCTGGAGCCTGGCTCTTCCGAGTGAGCTCCATGAGCCAGCAGCTCCAGCATCAGCTGGAAGCTTGGGAGAAATGCAGATACAGCCTCCCCGACTTCCTGGACCAGAATCTGCATCTCACCAAGGTCCCAGATGGTCTGTTGCACTTTAAAGTTGAAGAAACATTCTATTCCCTCTGTCTGCACAGAAGAGCGGTATTAGTACAACAGAGGGAGAGATTGATTTAATGGCTGGTAACAGCTCCCACATTGCTTCTTGGTGCATTTGACCAAGGCCACCAGGCCGTCTCCGCTGGACTGCAGTACAAGCAGTGTTTACATGCTCAGTGGGCCTTTAGCCTGTCTCCCCAGGACCCACTCAGCCCAGGAGGGGAGCTCCTGACGGGAATGAGTCTCCATCCCTGGGGCATTCAAGTGAGAAAGCCTGTGCTACGAGAAGCTTAGAGCGGTAATTGGCAGACTTATTTCTAATCTCGGCTCAAGTCCTCCTTGATATTATTCCTCTTATGCACTTTATAGCTTATAGCTGTTTTTTTTCTAAAATAAGTTTGGAATCCTGGTGGAGACAGCTCAATGGCCCAATAAAAAAGTGTAAAATCCTTCCTAAGAATTGACAACAAGCACACAAACCATGAATCAAGGTGTCTGACCTTTCAGGTCGTCTCAAGCAACCATCACTGAGAGGCGGAGCCCGGCAGGCAACACACGTTAACAGATCGGATTGCTGGCTGCTACCCTTGCTCCCTACATATGGTGCATTTCTGACCTGGATAGTTTTTTAAACTTTTACACTTATGACGGATTTTATAGTGCTGCAGAGGAACAAATTCCTTCAAAACTAAATAAATAATTTATCCAAGAGCCATAATTTAAAAGGTAAAAGATTTTGAAGCACTAAAAGGGATAGAAAGAAAAACGCTTGCTATATTATTTAATTATACAAAATAAACTACTTTTTAATTTGCATTAAGCAGTAAAAAAAATACTTTTCAAGTCACAGAATCACCTTTCATATCTGAACAGTCTACATGTTTAGAATGTACAATGCACAGCCACATAAGAGAAAGTACTTCCCATAAATATTTACAGCTGATGTGGTATGAATCCATTGTTACTCTGAATCAGATCATAGGCATATATTTTAAAAATCCTGCTAATGTTGCTTAAAAGCATTTATATGGGCTCATCCATTGTCTCCAAAAATTCAACAGGACTATACCTGTGAAGTTCCCCTTGTTTCTCTAGGCTCTCAGTTAAGTATTACTCTGCCTTTTTAAAAAAATCTATCTATGTAGGTAACTTTAAAAATATGTATATTGTTTTGTGTTGCCTCACTTTTAACTTCATAAAGTGGGTAATATTGATGCATTCTTTGTGACTTGCTTTTTTTGGTTCTGCGTTAGCTTTTGAGATCCAGCCATGTGAATGTGAATATGTATAGCTAGTTAATTAATTTTCACTGCTGCGTGGTGTTTGATGCACATTATACCATGTTTTGCTTCTCTATTCCACCATCCCATTTTGCTCTTGGTGAACATTTTGATTGTTCCCAGTTCTTTTTTTGCAACTATAAAAATGTTATAAATATTCTTGTATAGCTGGTAAGAGTTATTTTGTCAATAATTTTTAAACTTTCCTTATGCACAAACTATCTGACTTTCCTAATATGTTTGGTCAATTTAGTGAAACAACAATCATGTCCTGTAGTTTCAGTGGCGTGTTCCAGTTATTAAGTTGAATGAATGCCCGAGAGCACACAGCAGTCACATTGGCTGTGCACCTAGATCCAGCCTCGGGCTCCACTGTCATCTGTGGAAGGACCCCAGAGGTCTGGAGCAATGCATTGAAAAGGCAGAATAGGCCTTTCTAATGTGTTTTCATCAAATTTTGTTGATGTGCAGGAAAACTGTTTTGTTAATGTAGTTTCCAGTGAGAAACAGTGTCCCTACGATAAGTGGAATTACAAAGTTTAAGCATCTCATGAGAGAGCAGAGTGACTTTTTTTCATAACAGCTTTCCTGTTTTGCTGTTGTAATCATGTTTTGGCACCGAGTGGCAAAAATAGTGTGAGCAATTGTAATCACAGCACTTCATTTCCAACTAAAGTATAAATTTAGAGTGACTTCTATGTGTGTAGCTGTAAATACCCAGTTGATTTCTACAGAACAATTTCAGCTACTGATTCAAACTAACTTTATCAAGTGTACATCTTACACCAACATAACAGCAACTTTTTTCCCTAGGAAAAGAAAGGATGGCATTTAAAAAACTCAAGTAATGCCTTCACAAGGCTAAAACAAACAAACAAAACCAAAACACTTTGATTTCCTGAGGTTAAAGAAAAAGGTGGATATTATTTTTACTCAAGAAAAACCAGAAGAGGCAGGTCTAGGACCAGGAGACATGGAATTCTGGTCCTCAGTAGGTTTCTTACATGCACAAGTTTTATGCCAGGTCAGGATTCCCTTGCTCACAGTCCCACTATTTCTGTGGGCCACTGGACTTTCCAGCTCTTCTCTGGGTAAAATGGGGCAGGACAGCTGCAGCTTAAGTAAAAGCTCCATCGCAAAAACTTCAGTGTCAGGGTTATTTTATCCAATCCCAAGAGCAGTCTGTGTCAGTGTCTCTGTTGGTTGAATTATCTTCTTAATTAATGTCTGTCAGTACCAGAATATGTATGATGACAAGGAAATTCTCTTTCTCCAATCCATGCTCTGTAACCATATTGAGACTAATAAAGTAGGTATTCCTGGGTCCTCTAGTTAAAAGTCAATTAATGATATTTGATTCTTCAATGAAATCAATACCCCATGTTCTGAGACACTCCTCCCCTTCACTGTTTCTCCTGATAGAGGTTCAACTGTAAGTCCCCAATTATCTTATCATCATACAGTCAATAAATGTTGTTGCAAAGCCTTACCATAAAAACTGACTAGTATGCCTTGCTATTACAGGTAAACTGACCATATAATACTGTCCAAACCAGGACACTTAAGTGAATAGAGGAGATGTCCATAATTATGACGGGGCAGCAGGCCTAAACCAGGACTCTGTGACCACATGGAGTCTGTATTCCGTTTTGGCCTGGTAGTCTCAGAATGTGGCTTTCTTACCGTGAGAGGGTCTGCCTACAAAATAGCAGCATTTTTATATGTCCTACAACAACTCTGTGATTTAGATATCTCTCTCTCTCTCTTTATCTTTTCCTTCTCTCAGTCTTCCAATAGAAGTTTCACTAATGTGTATCGTATGCAGACTTTTGGTGCCTGCTATTAAGGGCAGTGGAAAGCGAAGCCTTAATTAATTCCCTTTTATGGAATCTTGTGCTATTCAACAGTATCTTTGCACCATACAATTGGAGAATATTAAATTATGTTTAGAATCCCCCAAGGGTTCTCGTATGAAGCATTAACAGGCCAGGGAACCTATGATCACTTTGTAATAAAGTCTCACCTGATGACCTATTTTAGTACAGTGACACAAAGTGACAATTTTCCTGTAATCCTCAGAGGTACTTAAACTGCCCAGTTCTTCAATAGTAATGGATATGTTTCATTAACTTAACAGTAAGCATTCACTGTCCACATACGTTCTCTATCCCAAATCAGGTCATCGATAAGTGACCCTCTGCCATTGTACCGTAGGGCCTTGGGGACATCGTCTCAATGAACGAATGAGCATCTCCTGACCTGAGCTTGTCCAGGACCATGGTACCCCTTGCTTCTTGATGTCTCTCTCATGACTACAGAAGTCAAGCACTTAGTGGTTTAACCTTTTCTTATTTAAAGTTCCAGTTTCAGGAAGTTTTCCTTGTGACTACTGGATTTACTTTTGTTTTGTTCCTATAGTAACAGAAATAGTAAGATACTACAGTGTATTTTGGATGGTTTTGAGGTTTGTGATCTTGAGAAAAGCAAAATAAGCAGAAAAAGAATAAGTGATTCCACAAAACTATTTATTGACTTAATGTTCTCCATTCTTTATCCTAATGTTCTTGGTTGCTAAGTGCTATGAACAGATGTTACCTATAAAGATATATCAGGTTTCTTCCAAATATATTCAACACCTTAATTAGTTCTCTTACAAATTGAAATGTGAGCATTTTCACATAAGACAAGAAAATGGTAAAGGAAAACTGTAGCATTAAATAGTTCTTTTTTGAAACATCAAAGACTCTTGGGTTTAATTCATGAGGTTTCATTGGGCCCAACAATGGTTTTAACCTGATGTAGGCCTTGGCTTGTTTAGAATTCTATTTGTCAGAAATACAAAGCATAAAAGCCTCTGGCACTGAAAGAAAAGTAAAGATAAACTTTGTGCCTTTTATGAAAATTATTAGATAGAAACTTAGCATCCATTATGCAGGAATGAAAAGAAACCAGTTCTTCTGTTCCTGTTCTTTGAAAGGGCACCAGTGAATGGACAACAAAAGTTCAAAGAAAGATGAATGAAAAACACATAAAAGTACAATGGTCAAAAATTTACTTTATAAGATTATTTATTCAATTTGATTTTAAAAATGAGAACCTTATCAAATAACCTCAAACCCCAGGCTGCACATATTGACATAAGAATTCCTTAATATTTAAATGATTGGAAAATACAAAGCAAAAAGATGAGTAATTAAGACATGGAGTTTTCAGGTCTAAAATGATAGATTAGGTAAACGCTATGCCTACTGCATCCCAGGATCACACCAAAATTACAAATAAATTATAGACCAAGCTACCTCAAGAATCATCTGAACACTAGCTGAACAGAACTCCTATAACTAAGGCTATAAAGAAGAGGCCACATCGAGACTGGTAGAGGGGCAGACATATGAAACAGGCTGACCTCAAGCCTAGATAGTGGTTGAACACCAGGAAGGACCCCTCCATGGTAGAGGTCCCTCATGAAGAAGGAAGGGTCCCAGCTGCACACCAGGCTCCCCAGCCCAGGGGTCCTATGCTGGGAAGAGGAGTTCCCACAACATCTGGCAGTGAAAATCAGTGGGGGCTCTGTCTGTCCATCCCACTGAGACAGAAGGTGGCTGGAAATCCATATGCCCTCTTAAAGGACTAGCACACAGACTCACTTCCAAACACTCACCCAGTGGAGAGGTGGCAACTTGAGGAGCACCAGAGACATATGGGGAAAGATTGAGTTGTGTGGCTTTCAGGTGAGGGCTGGAGGGACAATAGCCATTATCCCTGTGTGGAGCCTGCCTCACGTGTAGACTACAGGAGGGCGCCATCTTTTCTGTGATGAACCCTGCCCCAAAGGGTCAAATCTGAGACCAAAGTGGTATAGTAAAATCCATGCATGTGCACCAGCTTGGTGACGCCCTCGGTCTCAGCCCCGCCCAGCTAGTACTGCATCGCCCAAGGCACTTTTGGCTACTGAGCAGCCGGCCCCACCCTACAAGCTGTAGAAGCCTCTTACAGCAACACAGTGCCTGGGAAACTTTTGGTGGTGGGCAGTGAGCCACAACCTGCACTGTAGCCTCTCTTGGGTGGCTCTCAGGGACCTGCAGGCCTAAGGCAAGTGGTGGCTGGCCATAGTGTCCACAGAGCATTTTTGTGAAGTGGTCATTAGCCTGGCACCAGTTCAAGAACCAAAACTGCATTAACTTTATAAAAACCACCACCACCCTGTAGCTCCCTGGAACTCTGCCCGACCCACCTAGAACTGCATAGACAGGGGCACTCTGAACACCAGGTGAACCAGCCCTGCCCACCTAAGGAAGCTGTTTCAAAAGCTGAGCCTCACAGGCAGCTGGCAGATGGCAATATGCCTAGGGAACCCTAGGCCTTTTGCTAAGCTGCCTCAGGCCCAATGCAAGTGGCAGCTGGCCTTAGCAAAGTCACCCACATACACCTCCAGGTCCCGCTCAGGCTGCAGCCAATCACATATAGCTGTGTAGCTCTTCACAGTCACAGGCAAGGCTGAAATTGGCCTGCATGGGAGCCCCTCGCAAGAGACACCAGAAACAGAAGCCAGCTTCAGACCACACCAGAGCACTACCTGGTTAGCCCCACAAGCAGAACACCCAAAGGGGAGGTTTCAACAGGCACAAGATCCCAGAGGGGTGAATCCCCCTCTGAGATGTCAGGCCCCATACAACTCATATATTGTCGGTATAGCAAATCTGCAGAACCAGTCAGCCTGGGAGTCATTCCACCCACTGATGAGCCAAAAGCAATCAAGGCTCGACTACAACCAAACACACACAGCACACTCAAGGGACACTCCTGGAACACATGCACAGAAGATCAGGGAGACTGCACCATTTGACCACAGAGGGCGCATACTACATAAGTCCACCCAGCAAAGACTGAGAGACATAGGAGATCTATCTAATACATAAAAGCAAACACAGAGAGGCAGCCAGAATGAGGAAACAAAGAAATATGTCCCAAGTCAAAGAACAGGAGAAATGTCCAGAAATAGAACTAAATGAAATGGACTCAACCAACCTGCCAGAAACAGGGTTTAAAACACTGGTTAATAATGCTTAAGGAACTTAGTGAGAATTTCAACAAAAAGACAGTAAACACAAAGAAGGACATAGAAGCCATAAAAAAGAACCAGTCAGAAATAAAGAGTACAATAACTAAAATAAAGAATACACTAGAAAGAAGCAGCAGCAGATTAGATGAAACAGAGGATTGAGTCAGTGATTTAGAAGACAAGGTAGCAGAAAACACCCACTCAGAACAACAAAAATAAAAAAGAATTTAAAAAAAATGAAGATACTTTAAGGGACCTGTGGGACAACATTAAGCGTAACAACATTCACAGCATAGGAGTACCAGAAGGAGAAGAGAGGGTGCAAGAGATCAGAAACTTATTTGAAGAAATAACGACTGAAAACTTACCTAACCTAGCAAAATAAATAGATACAATCCCAGAAAGTGCAGAGAGTTACAAACAAGATCAACCCAAACAGGCCCACACCAAGACACATCATAATTAAAATGGCAAAGGTTAAAGACAAAGAGAGAATCCTAAAAGCATCAAGGAAAAGACAACTAGTTACTTACAAGGGAGCTCCCATAAGACTATCAGCTGATTTCTCAACAAAAACTTTGCAGACCAGAAAAGAGTGGCAGAAAATACTCAAAGTGATGAAAAACAAAGATCTACAACCAAGACTACTCTACCCAGCAAGGCTATCATTTAAAATTGAAGGAGAGATAAAGAGCTTCCCTGACAAGAAAAAGCTAAGGGAATTCATTACCCATTACCACCAGGCCACTATTACAAGAAATGTTAAAAAGGACTTCTTTAAGCATAAGAAAGGAGAAAACAAAGATAAAAAATATGAATAATAAAATATTCATATAGCAATAAGTATCTACCTATCAACAATCACTTTAAATGTAAATGGATTAAATGCTCCAATCAAAAGACATAGGGTAGCTGAATGGATAAGAAAGCAAGACTCATGCATATGCTTTCTACAAGAGACCCACCTCAGATTGAAATACCCACATAGACTGAAAGTAAAGAGATGGAAAAACATATTTCATGCAAATGGAAATGAGAAAAAAATCTGGGGTAGCAATACTTATATGGGACAAAATAGATTTTAAAATGAAGACTATAATAAAAGACAAAGGGGGATATTGCATAATAATAAAGGGATCAATCCAAGATGTCATCACACTAGTAAACATTTGTGCACTCAACATAAGAACACCTAAATGTATAAAACAAATATTGACTGACATAAAGGTAGAGATCAACAGTAACACAATCATAGTGGAGGACATTAACACCCCACTGACACCTATGGACAGATCCTGCAGACAGAAGTTCAACACAGAAACAGCGGTGTTAAATGACACACTAGACCAGATGGACTTAGTTAATATTTTTAAATGAGCATTTCACCCCAAAGCAGCAGAATAAACATTCTTTTCAAGTGTACATGGAACATTTTCCAAGGTAGACCACATGTTAGGCCACAAAACAAGTCTCAGTAAATTTAAGAAGATTGAAATAACATCAAGTGTCTTCTCTGACCACAGTGATATGAAACTAGAAATCATTATACACACACACACACACACACACACACACACACACACACAAACCCTGAAAAACAGACAAACATATGGAGACTAAACATGCTAATAAATAATGAATGAGATCCAAGATGTAACCTAAAGATCCCTTGAGACAAATGAAAATGAAAATACAACAACCCCAAATCTATGCGACACAGAGAAAGTAGTCCTAAGAGGGAAATTCATAGCAATGCAAGCCTACCTAAAAAACAAGAAAAATCTCAAATAAACAGTCCAACTTTACACCTAAGAGAACTGGAAAAAGAGTAGCAAACAAAGCCAAAGCAAGTACAAGGAAGGAAATAATGAAGATCAGAGTGGAAATACTTGTAAATGAAGTAGAGACAAAAACAAACAAACAAAAATATATAAAACATCAATGAAACCAAGAGCTGTTTCTTTGAAAAGATAAACAAAACTGACAAACCTTTCACCAGACTTATAAAGAAAAAAGACTCAGGACCCAAATATATAAAATCAAAAATGAAAGAAGAGACGTGACAATGGTCACCACAGAAATACAAAAAATTTAAGAAAATGCTATGAGCAACTACATGCCAACAAATTGAACAATCTGGAAGAAATGGATAAATTCCTAAAAGCGTATAATCTTCCAAGGTGAATCAAGAAGAAGCACAAAGTCTGAACAAACAGATTACTGCCAACAAAATCAAATGAGTAATGAACAAGCTCCCAACAAACATAAATCCTGGACCAGATGGCTTCACAGGTGATTTTTACCAAACATTCAAAAAGTAATTAACACCTATCCTTCTCAAATTATTACAAAAAATCCAACAGTGGGAAGCCTCCCAAGCTCATTTTAGGAGGCCACCATTACCCTGATTCCCAAACCAGACAAAAACATTACATAAAAAGAAAGTTATAGGCCAATATTCCTGATGAACATAGATGCAGAAATCCTCAACAAAATATTAGCAAACCGAATTCAGCAATACAATAGAAAGATCATACACCATGATCAAGTGGGATTCATTCCTGGTGTGCATGGTTGGTTGAATATCTGCAAATCAGTTTCCATGGTGTAATGGTTAGCACTCTGGACTCTGAATATCTGCAAATCAATTAACATGATACACCATGTAAACAAAATGAAAAATAAATAGCATATGGTCATATCAGTGGATGCAGAAAAGGCATTTGACAAAGTTCATCATCGATTTATGATTAAAAACTCTCAGCAAAGTGGGAATAGAGGGAACATATCTCAACATAATAAAAGCCATATATGACAAACCCACATTTATCATCATACTCAATGGGGAAAAGCTAAAAGCAGTCCTCTTAAGATCAGGAACAAGACAAGGATGCCCACTTTCACCACTTTTATTCAACATAGAACTGGAAGTCCTAGCCATAGCAGTCAGAAAAGAAAAAGGAATAAAAGGCATCCAAATGGGAAAGGAAGAAGTAAAACTGTCATTATTTGCCAATGACTTGATACTATAAAGAGAGGACCCCAAAGATTCCACCAAAAAACTATTAAAACTGATAAATGAATTTAATAATTTAGCAGGATATAAAATTAACATTCAGAAATTGGTTTAATTTTTACACACCAATAATGAATTATCAGAAAGAAAAAATAAGAAAACAATCCCATTTACAATTGCATCCAAAACAAAAACAAAAAAATTTAACCAAATAAATTTAACCAAGGAAGGAAAAGACCTGTACTCAGAAAATTATAAGACATTGAAGAGAGAAATTAAAAAAGATACAAATAAATGGAAACATACACCATGCTCATGGATAGGAAAAAGTAATATAGTAGTTAAAATGTCCCTACTACTCAAAGCAATATATAGATTCAAAGTAATCCCTATGAAAATACCAATGGCATTTTTCACAGAATTAGAACAATATTAAAATTTGTATGGAACCATAAAGGACCCCGAATAGCCACAGCAATCCTGAAAAAGAAGAACAAAGCTGGAGGTATCACACTACCTGATATCAAATTATTCTACAAAGACATAGTAATCAAAACAGCATGGTATTGGCATAAAAACAGACACATAGATCAAGGGAACAGAATAGAGAGCCCAGAGATAAATCCATGCCTATATGATCATTCAATCTATGACAAAGGAATCAAGAATTTGCATTGGGGTATAGACAGTCTATTCAATAAATGGTACTGGAAGAACTGGACAGAGATTAGCAAAAAAAAATGAATGTGGACCATCTTCTTACATCATAAAGAATAATACATTCAAAATGGATTAAAGATTTAAATATTAAGACCCCAAACCATAAAACTCCTATAAGAAATATAGGAAGTCAACTCTTATACATTAACCTTAGTAATATTTTTACTGATGTATCTCCTCAGGCAAGGGAAACAAACAAACAAAAATAAACAAATGGGACTACATCAAACTAAAAAGTTTTTTCACAGCAAAGGAAACCATCAACAAAACAAAAAGACATCCTACTGAATGGGAGAAAATATTTGCCAATGACACATCTGATATGGGGTTAATATCCAAACTTTATTTAAAAAAAAAAAAAGAAAAAAAAAGCTTTGTATAACCTCAACACCAAAACACAAACAATCCAATTAAAAGATGGGCAGAGAACCTGAGTAGACATTTCTCCAAAGAGGACATGAAGATGGCCAATAGACATGAAAAGATGCTCAACATCGCAATTCATCAGAGAAATGCAAATAAAAAACACAATGAGATACCACCTCACTGCTTGTCGCGTCCAGCTCAACACAGGCAGTGAGCGAACAAAAAGGGGAGGCCAAGGGTTAAGAAAGTAAGAAACAGAAATCAAGAAAGTTATGAAAGGGGCCAAGGGTCTCACAGCCTCAAAGGACTGAGAGCCCTGAATGGGGCCGTCCTGTGGCTTTTATTGATGCACACACAAGAAAGCAACATTGTTTTCTTCAAGGTCTGTGAATTTCACACACTATACTAAGAAACTGATTTGAACTAATTACCCTGGCCTGCCAGCAGCTGAACTCTCAATTTCAGGATGTACCTCTCCAAGAGACAAAACCTTTATGCTTAAACTTACTGAAATGGATAGATGGAGAACTGATGTGATTACACCATTGAATCTCTTCCCAGGCAGGTTGTGGGAAGGAATGCAGCCACAAAGGCAGAAGCTCTCCTTAACCGGGGGAAGATGGGGGTCTATGCCCACCTCTATCAACCCCGCAGGTTCTCCTGCTGGTCCCCACTCGACTGTGCCTGGCTTAAGTTGTCCCCCTGCCCCCCGCCCCCCATGGGGAATCTTACTCGTAATTGGCTAACCAGCCATCCTCCGGGGCCAAACAGGGAGACATAAGGTGTAAGCACAAAGGTGAAGCAAAGTCCATGAAAGGATTAGTCTCACAGACTCTGTGAGGGGCAGGTAGGAGGGGGCAGACGGGTAGGCTGCTACCTGGCAACAACTCCATCAGAATAGCCATCATCAATAAATCAACAAACAGCAAGTACTGGCGAGGATGTGGAGCAAAGGGAACCCTTGTGCACTGTTGGTGGGATTGCAGATTGGTGCAGCCACTATGGAAAACAGTATGGAGGTACCTCAAAAATCTGAAAATGGAACTACCCTATGATCCAGTAATTCCACTCCTAGGTATCTATCCAGAGAAATCCAAAACTCCAATTCAAAAATCTTTATGCACTCCTATGTTTATTGCAGCACTATACACAATAGCCAAGACATGGAAACAACCGAAATGCCCATCGGTAGATGACTGGATTAAGAAACTGTGGTACATTTATACAATGGAGTATTACGCAGCCATAAAGAAGAAAGAAATCTTACCATTTGCAACAACATGGATGGACCTAGAGAACATTATGTTAAGTGAAATAAGTCAGACAGAGAAAGACAAATACCATATGATCTCACTTATAGGTGGAATCTAAAGAAAAGAATAAATGAACAAATACAATAGAAATAGACTCATAGAGACAGAGAACAAACTGATGGTTGCTAGATGGGAGGGATCACTGGGGGATAGGTGAGAAAGGTAAAGGGATTAAGATGTACAAATTGGTAGTCACAAAATAGTCACAAGGATATGAAATACAGTAAGGGGAATACAGTCAATAGTGTAAAAACTATGAATGGTGTCAGATGGGTACTAGACTCATCATGGGGATCACTTTATAAATTATATAAATGTCTAACCACTGCGTTGTACACTTGAAACTAATATGAAATAATATTGAATATCAACTGTAATTAAATATAAATATATATGTATATATACATATATATAGTCACATATACATAGTCACAGGATGTAAAGCATAGCATATAATCAATGGGATTGTAACAGCTATGTACAGTGTCGGGGGTAGTAGACTGAGTGGGGTTATCACTTTGTGAGGGGTGTAAATGTCTGATCATTATATTGTTTTGTACACCTGAAGTTAATAATGATAATAATAATAATAAAGACATTGCATCTAACAAGTTAAAACACAACAGTTCTGCAAAGGATATACATTAAACATAATTTCATAAGATAAATAAGTAAAATAGTTAAATTTCACATGATGCATAAAATTTACTTCAGAATTTTGGGAATGAAAAATTATTTTAAAATTCTGTGCTGATTTCATGTTTGCATATGAAAATAAAATATTCAATTAAGCAAATGCTTTGTGATTTTATCCTGTGTTGCTGTGGGTTGGGTTGCCCCGGAAGCTGCCTTTGCATAGGCATTTGCATGTGGCAGATTCCTGGGGTTAATTCTTGGGAGAAACCCCTGGAAAGTTGAGTGAGCAGCTGGGACAAGAGGCACTGCAGTGCAGTTGCAGCAGAAGCCTCAGAAGACCCTCCCGGAGGCTCTGAATCAGGGCTGCCCTTCAGGCACGTCCAGTTGAGAACATGGGTGTGGATCACTGCATCGCATCACTTCATTGCATACTTGGACATCGCATCACTTCATTGCATACTTGGACACTGGCTGTCCATGGGGGGGAGTCAGCTCCCCTCAGCCGGGGCAATTCCTGGGGAAGGCCTCTGCTTCAGTCCTGAAAAAGGGGGAGGACGTATGGGACCTGGGATCTAAATAAGTGTCCACTCTTTCCTCCAATCATTGCCTTTAAACAAAAGTATTTCCAATGTCCGCATCCTCTTTCCTCTTTCTTTAATGTTCAGCTCTCCTCATTTACACTGCTAATCTTGCAGAAGTCAACTCTAAAGTGATTCCTTTAAAGGGTAATTCAGGAGAGGATGGACGAACACTCAAGATCCTGCTGACCCCACACTTGGAGGATGTGGCTCTGGATCTGATCTTGCTTTGATTTTGATTTCAAAGCCATATCCTTGCTCATAATTGTCAGAAGAGCATTATCTTCTTGGGAAGCCCAAGGGGAGAAAATAAAACCACTACATAGGAATTGTGCCTTGTAATTTACAGCAAACCAGGTAATGAGTGCAGCAGACCTCATAAAATGTGACTTTTATCATTGAAAATAATCAAAGCCCATTCCTTTTTTAATGGAATGTTCTATCATGTTGATTTTTCTCCATTGTTTGCAATGCCATATTACTGTGAGATACTTGTTATTTTTTGTGTGTTAATGATGAAAGATATTTGAGTAAAGTGCCTAACTAAAAATATATTAGAAAAGTATTAATTGTTCTTAGATTTCTTAGACCAGTTATTACGAAGTGTTTTTACATATGCCTGTGCATGCATGCATGTGCGCTCACGCGCGCGCGCGCACACACACACACACACACACACAGTAAATATGTAACATACATTTTAGATAAATGGAGAGCATTGGGTCCATTATCAGTTTAAAATTTTTTTCAAACATTTTAAATATAGCAATTCCTATTATGCTTGTTATTTTTTTCTGACTCTACTATTGTGTGCCCTTTAGTTCATCTAGTTTGGCATCATGTTAAAAGGAGTCATTTCTTATGTGTGCTTTCAAAAAAGAAATTAAGCTTTGCTTAAATTAAATGTGCAGTAACTCTGTTAGTAGGATTTTACATCCTACCTTTCTCTCATTTTTCCAGAATCCTAACTATAGTTGTTATTTTTATGCTTTACTAATACTGAAAACTTTTGTTCTTGTCAGCTGTCCGCCAGCTCATCCATGAGTAATAGTGACCTTCCCAAAGAGTTTATGAAATCTCACTCTCATGTGTTTGTAAACAAAGAGAGGCAGCCATCTTGCAGAAGCACTGTGCAATATTTTTGTCATAACTACTGATTTTTTTCTTGTATGTGTCTCCATGTTCATTCAGGCTGTCCCAGCAACAGCTCTGGCTCTGGATGTGGAAGTCCCCTGGGGGGATTTCAGGGCTGCCTGAGGCTCATCTCCATTGGTGACAAGGCAGTGGATCCCATCTCAGTACAGCAGGGGGTGCTGGGGAGTTTTCGTGACCTCCTGATTGACTCCTGTGGCCTCACAGACAGGTAAGGTTATCCCTTGTCATTTTAGCATGCCTGTTTTCAATTTTTTAATAGTAGAATAAAAACAAATGAAGAAAAGTGCACTTTCTTCTTGAAACTTCTCTGTTCCTGATATCCATTCCATAGGGAAAAATTATATTTACATTGAAAACTGAAAAACCAACATCTTTAATTTTAAACAATTGTTCCTTTCAAATGGTATTTTCTTAGAAGACAAATTTTTATGAATAAGACGTCAAGCTATATAATTCTTACAGAATACTGTTAATACTGCTATCATTATTGATGAGTATCAACACTGATGAGTATTTTAAAATTCTACCATTGCACAGAACAGATTATTCTAAAGAGATAATGGAACATTAAGGACCAATAAATCAAAATCATGTGTGGTCAGCTGGATTCACCCCACCCTCTGTTTTCTACAGGGAAAATGAAAAGTAACTCTTCCTTTGAGGAGGGTTGAGGCTTCGGGGATTTTAGTGATGCTATAAACACAGAGTGGAGAGCACCCAGTTGCTCCAGTGCTGTTCAATGAAGAAGATTAAAAAGCAAAGCTTTAAAACAACAGCCTTTTACATTGTGAAGCACTGCAAACATTTTTCAGGTTATCTTGTCATTCAAGTTGACTTTTAAGTTATTTTGGTTAAAAGCGATAGCTTAGCCGTTCCGTGTTAGAATATTTCCCGTGAGCGGTAAGTCTGACTGCCCTGCAGTAGGAATGCATTACATTATGTTGACTAAATGAGCACACTCCAGACATCCTTGCACATCGAACCAACGTTCACAGTCTGCAGAGTGCTTTGTGGAGTAAATCTATTCTGAATATAGCATTAATTAGAATTCTGTGTCATGTCCAATAAACTACAGGTTACAAATGCAGTGTACGATGCATTTAAAAAAACATAAATACCCCGTACGTAGAATATGGACTCATAAGAAAGAACTTGATTTCTTTAGTCAGATGTTCATGTTCAGACGTTTGCATTCTGTTCATTTGTAGGGGGAAAAGATGCAAGGAATTTAGACAAAAACTCTCAATCCTAATTTTCAGATTATGAGCATTTAGTTTATGATATCATCTGTAAGTTATAACTGCAGACAGCTCTGGAATCCTGCAGCATCATATCAGGAGAGGGTTTAGAGGTATTAGCCTGGTGGTGGGGTACAGCCCCCGATCCATGGAAACAACCTTCAGTGGGTTGAAAGGGCTGGGGAGTCACAGCCCACTGATAGTGGCTGCATTGTCAGTTCAGTGACGTGAAGCTCTCAGAAAGTTATTTTAGTGCCTGGAGAATTTCCTCACAACATTGTCTTACACAAGGCACCCCCTTTGTGCATAAAGACTTTTAGCCCCTGCCAACACAATGAATGTATGTATGATATATGTATGTGCGTGTGCATATATATTACCCAAACAGAAAGATTTTTCCTTATGACATCTAAAAGGGACTTTCAAACATATGTACCAATCTGTGGAGGCATCTAGGATGTTACGTTATCTTCTTTAAAACTGAGGTTTATGGCAACTCTGTAAGTGGGTATGAAAATATTTGTCAGCATCTCCTCTACTCTTAATACTAAAATTGTTCATTTTTCCTTAGCCCTTTCAACCATGCTTACCACATGCTTGTCCAGTGCACCATAAAATAGACTCACTTAAAGAGCGAAAAAGCCAACACCACGCCTGGGCTGTCTTCGGACGCTCTGCCCTGTTCCCAGCCACCACCCAGCCCATTGCCCTGCCTTCCCAGAGCAAGTCCAAAGGTGAAGCCAAGACTTATTATTCAAATGCAGGTGGTTTTATAACATCTATCCTTTGGGCACAGGAATTAGTAACTCATGATACAAAGCAGCACTCCTAGCCCAAAGGACACTGCAGATTATGAAAAGATGTTTGAACTCCGGGGCGGGAGGGGGAACAGAGGATGCCTTCCTGAGCCACACAAGAACTCACAAGGACTCACCCACGAGGTGCTATCTTCCAGTGGCTCCTGACTACACTTCACACGGCAGGCTGCCTGGTCCTTGGGCAAGGCTTTTGGGACAAGGTCGTGACAAGAAGGGATCGTGTCTTACACCAATTGCATTTTGGACCTTAGGATCTCATAATTCAGGTTACATTGTCCTTTTTAGTTTCCTTCTCAGCTCCCGTGAATGCCTGCTGTACACCCCAAGGCATGGACTGTGCCGAAGGGGCCACTTTTCCCACTTCAGGGCCTTCAGTCCAGCATTGTACGCTGTACAATTGTCTTTTTGTAGAAAATAGCATTAAAAGAAAATTGATTACCACAAACCTAAAGTTTTAGTGTATTTTAAAAAATCTTATCCCAAAACATTTTTAGGTAAATGATGGTATTCTTTATTATCACTGTCATGTTCAGTCTATTAAAAAGTATAGAATCTATTCAAGTGTGATTTTAGAGAGTTCCAATGTATTAAAAGAAAAGCAAGAAGTTGGTAAAAGAGATGAGTCCTGCCCAGCTCAAGACGCCCCTTTAGCCGCAGGAGGTTCTGCCGAACACAGTTTGAAATATCCCTGCTGTCAATGCTCTGTGGCTTTGCTATAGACTAGGGATCCACAACCTAAGTCCCACAGCCACTGCTGCTTTGGTAAACAACATTTTTTGGGATGGGGCATGGCCACTTCCTTCATCTGAGGAATGTCTGTGTGGAATAGTTGCAACAGAAAACATATGATCCTTGAGGCCTAAAATATTTCTTATTCTGCCCTTTATAGAAAGAGTTTGTTGATTCCTGCTATATACTAGTAAAACAACTAAGGTGGAAGTTGGGGGGGGGGGGCTGTGGGACATGCGATGGGGTGCCTAATTTGTATTGGGGCAAAGGGGGACTATCAGGCAGAAGAGATGTCTAACCTGGGGCAAAGGGTGGGTGATCAGTCAAGTGAGGCAGAGCTGGGATGGCCAGTGGAGGGAACAGCCTTGTGCCCAAGCCCAAAGTGGAGCCATGTATCTGGCCCATTCAAGGAGTGCTGGTATTGACGCTGTGAAACTGAGAAGGAGCTGAAGAGGTGGCGCTGCCTAGTTGGGCAGGGTCTACACTGTACAGGCCTTGTAGCCAACTAGAAATCTGGAAGTTGATGTAAGTTCTCTGGAAGACCACTGAAGGGCTTGAGGCTAGGGAGCCACTTGTGTGTTTAACAGGACTCTGACCACAAGTGGAAGATAATTTGAGTGTGGGCAGCCAAAAGAGCGGGAAGGTATGTGTGAGTGGAGGCCAGGGGGCCAGATAAGAGGCATCTTGCTCATGGGAGAAGTGATGACGGCCCGAACGAGGAATCGGAAAGCATGGATGATTTATATTTGGTGAACAGAATCATGAGTTGATTTGCTGTCTGGCTACAGGATGATAGAGAGGGAGGAGCCAGGCTAACCCTCAGGAGGTGGTAGGGCAGCTGGATGAAGGCTGGTATCACTCAGTGGAATAGTGATGGAGGAGAAACACAAGCTTTGGAGGGACAGAGAGGCAAGAGGTTCAGTTACTAAATCCGAAGATATCTTGAGGATCATAGAAGCAAAGAACCTTAAAGTTCAAAGGAAACTTAAACATGACTATATTGCAGCTTCCATCTCAAAGCAGGGATCTCTCTTTTCCCTCATCATCAAGAAGAGGATCCTGCTTCTATTCAATCTTTTGATATCAAGACCCTTGTCCATTCACCAGATGGTCTGTTGGCATCATCTGTCACAACCGGCTTTCCACCCATTAATCTGAGATTCTCCCTGTTGCTCTGAGTGAGTGTGCACGCCTCTACCACTCACAGCCCTCAAGTACTTAGTGAATTGCCTAAGGAGGCTCTCCCCCAGGCTCAAGCCTCTGTTCTCGTAGCAGTTTTTCAAAGGTCAAAGGGGTTCAGCCCCATCCAAGCCTTGATTGCCTTCCTCCACATCTGGTCACCATCTTCCTGAAATCCTGAAGAAACCTGGCCCATGGAGGGTGTGTGGGAGCCAGGGCTGTCCTTCCTACAGAAACTCTTGCAGACTGAGCCCACCTGTCTGGATGTAAGTGGAGACACCCATGGCTCACCTTCAATCCCAGGTCTCCAGCAGTGGAACTCTTCAAGTCAGATGAGACACACACAGGCGTGTATGCACACTCACACAGGCGGGCACGCTGACCTTTTAGTGTTCTTACTACCGTCTGCTACCTCTGTCTGGTCCTTCTTGTGCACGCTTGGTCTCTTCTGGAGAGCAGGAGGCTCGGGGTGCAAACGCTGATCTCCGGCATGATGGAATTCAGGAAACGCAGCTACTGAAGGAAGAGTTAAAGGGCCAAGGAAGTGGGGACAACCGTCACTAGGGAGGGGCTCAGGGGCACGGGTTGGCCTGTGCCATAATCCCTGGGGTACAGACAGCCTTCTGTTTCCCCAAGAAGCCCACCTTCTCGTTCTTGATAAAAAATCTGGCTTCTGCTACTCTAATGCTGTAAGGCCTAGCAGAAAGTATTGATGTGTGTCCTTTTGAATGAAATTGGGGTTATTCCCAAATAGCATGAGTGGTTGCTGCTATAGAGTTTCTCATTCCTTTGACTCCTTGAAAAGAAAAGGCATTGAGCTCAAGAGGTAACTAATAAGTTCCATGGCTCCTGCAGATGTGTGAGGCTTTTGTGTAACAATATTTAGAGCTTTAACTGTCTGATGAGAGAGGCAGTGTGACCTCGCCAGGACCCAGACACTCTAAGTTAATGTAGATCTTCTTCCTTGTTATTGACAAAGCTGTGATGACTTCCCCAACCTTCTTCCCCAGTCTCCATTTTCAGAATCCTGCTTAAGAGCCATGTCTGACCACCACAGAGGGTCGGCATGGTGAGTTTTGAGGTGGAGGAAGGTGCTTCTCCCTCAGCAGATCCTCACGGTGGAGCCAGATGGACCAGACTCAGCCCCCAGGGCCTCCATTTTCCCACCTCCCTAGCAGGTTCTCTGCAAGAGATCTAATACCCCCCATGCCACTCCTCCTGTGGCCACACTTCCCCTTTACAGCTCCTTCGCTCACTGTGGGCCCAAGGCCAGGGCCACAGGTGGAGAAGGGGTTCTCATGCCAGGCCTTTGAGGGTCACCACCACTTCTTGCTTATGACTCATGTGGACCATGGTCCTGGCTGCCCCCACCTTGCTGGTTCTACAAATGGACCAACAGTCGCAGAGAACTCATGGGTGCTTTGTGTCACAGAGTGAGC
This sequence comes from Rhinolophus ferrumequinum, assembly GCF_004115265.2. Classification (NCBI taxonomy): domain Eukaryota; kingdom Metazoa; phylum Chordata; class Mammalia; order Chiroptera; family Rhinolophidae; genus Rhinolophus; species Rhinolophus ferrumequinum. The sequence continues at coordinate 1,862,096 of NC_046295.1, read as the reverse complement.
AGAGGGCCACTTCTTGGGGGGACCGAGGGGGAGAGGAAGGACTGCTGAGAGCAGAGCTCCTGCCTGAGATTTTGGTCTGCATTTAACTCCCTAACACTGGCTTTCATACAATGCTGTGAAAGGGCGCATAGATTAGATTTAGAAGGTTCAGCATAACTTTCAGAACAACTAAAACAGAGTAGAACTAATTCAAGTTTTAAAATATTAATGGAGTCATTTTGGAACTAAATGTAAGCTTTCCATTTATCTCTGTTACACTTTATCCTGTTCATTTCTTTAGCTGATACTGTTCTTGATGCAGGGCCGTTGCAAGCAGTTTATAGCCCAGTCATGTATGTAATTAATCTTGCCTTGTGAAAAAGCAAACACATTTTCTGATATAACGTGCAGAAAATGTATCTGTCACAAACACATGACACTTGGTAGCATCTAATGGATTTCTTAGTCTATCGTTGGTACGACATTAGGAAACCTTGATGGTAGACCCAACAATTTTTGTTCATGTTTTCTGTTCAGGTCACTGCCATTATCTGTCTTTCACTGTAACAGATTAGTGTTGAGATGCACAGTTTGTCATGACCGAATGTGGGAAACCGCAGTTGTGTCTGTCTTCCTTTAGGTGTTTGCCCAGCTTCTGTGAGCACAAGGGTGAATGTTCCCAGTCCTGGGACTCCTTCTCCTGTAACTGCGCACACACTGGTTATGCGGGTGCGACCTGCCATTCCCGTAAGCTCACACCTCACGTGTTCTCCTTTCTGTTTTGATTTCCTTATACCTCTATTTTCCTTTTCATTATTTTGTGTATATGTCTCTGTGTCTTTGCAACTGTGAGCTAGAAAGTGCCCACAAAAAATGAATACATATTTTAGAGACAAGTTTTTGTCCAGTTTATTGTTAATCGATTTTATTTCCTAATGATGTTAAAGCAGCTAACAGAAATACCTATCAAATAGGACAGAAAAAAAAAGTGAAAAGAAACAAAAATGTGACCAAGGAAAATAAGTATAAGAAAATAAAACATAGTAAAAAAAAATCTAGAATGCACGATATTATATCTTGCTCTGTTCCTTGAGTTGGACCCAGTTTTAGTTCTCAAGTCTTATCTGTCAAGGTAAAGAGGATGAGTTTCCAATTCTCAATAGTCATAAAATTAAATGAGGAGAGTCTCAGAAGAAGTGCAGGATGGGAGCTGGCATGGCAGGATTTCTTGATTTCGATGAGAAGCAGGTAAACGATCAGGTAGCATGCAATCTTGATGTCCTCTGACGACGAGGGTGGCAGTGATGACGGTTAACATGCTGGGACCTTACCACGTGCCTGCGGTATTCTAGTTCCCTGCATGTTTCAACTCCCATCATCTCTGAAACAGCCGTTGAAGGTAAGTGTTGTTATTATCTATATTTTAAACTTGAGGAAAGAGAGAGGCTTAGTCGTTTGCTCAAGTTCACACAGCTCCCAGCCAAGGCTCTTGATCACCTCTCAATTGCATCTCTTCTATCTTGAACAGCAGTCTCTTTTCTGAAGAATTATTCTGTCCATTTTAAAGCTAAAAAAACCTTTTTGACCACTAATTCACTAACTACTCCAAGCTTATGACAGAACCCCTGAAATCCTCACAGCTTTCTAATAATTGGCTTTTGTTTATGTTTTGTTTTAGTTTTTTCTTATTTGTGTATTATGTGACATTTCTGAACACTACTGTCGTAGCACCTCCCCTCCCTTTCGGTCTATAGAGACAGAGCATGGCGTGAAGATTCACCGATCCCACCGATCCCACATTCAGCCCCTCCCATTGGGGGAATACTTTGCACTCTTAAGAACTCTTCCCTGTGAATTATTTAATTGTTTCCGCATCAAGTGTGGGAGAAAGGCAGAGCATGGACTGTCACGTATCCCACCTTAGGGGACCCGAACCCCAGAGCAGCAGTCAGTGGTGCTGGGATGAGAACACTGGGCTCCAGCCTGGGGGTTCCACGGAGGAGCCAGAAGCCTTTTGGCTGGCACGGGAGGTGGCTCACCCCCCAACACCCCATAAGTCAACCAGAGTAATTCCACCTGCCTCTCCATTACTATTACCGTGCCAGGTAAGAATTTGCCAAGGCAAGTCTTCATTTGAAAGGAGCTGGACATCTGGGAAACCTGAGGCTAAGTGACCAGGCCAGTGTCCCTGTTAGGATTGGGGTCAGCCTCTTATAGCGCCCCCCCCCCCATTGCTCCTAGCAAGGTGTCTTATGCAAAGCAGATGCTTACTGAATATTAATGATTAAGGAATGCTTGCTAAACTGTTAATCAGTAAGTGTGATCTAAACATCGTTCCAAACAACTGATTTAAAATTAATAGGTATTACCGGTATATAAAGATTCTTTTCACTTGTGGCCCTAATAATTCGATTAGGTCTAATAATTGAATTGACTTTGCTGTGATTCTCTAACTGGTATGCCAAATGAAGGTGAGATGTTGCCAAATCAGCAGTAAGTGACTAGCCATTATTTTTGGGCCTGAGTGTATTTCTGGTCTAAAGACACAATCGATACATGTGAACATTTGCATTTGGGGCAGGTTTCCTCCTAATCGTTCCTCCTCTCCCTCATTCTCTGGGCGATCCCAGCCCCAACCCAAATATGCGTCCTGCGATCCATTTGTGTGTGTCCCTCTGGACACGTTTCTAAGCAGTTGTGAGCATGTTTATATATCTACAGAGGTGTAATATGAGTGGCCAACATACAAGCATTGTGGGAAAGTAATACATACTGCCTGTAGTCCATCAGAATAGGTGGCAATAGCTGTGCTGTTGACTTGGGGCCATCTAACTCGACACAGCTGACACTTGGCAGTATTTAATAAAAGCATGCTTTTTTTTGTAAAGTCCTTGGACATACCAACATTCCTTTAATCTTATTCTGTGACAAGAGAAAAAAACTATCCTTCCACCCCTGTCCGCACGTTTTTCTTAACTCTGATATTTGAAATAGTTAGGCAAAGTTTCAATGCAGATAATCTAGTGAGTGTAGAATGGCATCAATTCTCTCCCTCTGTGCCATCTGTGCCCCTCTGGGATCGCTCTGCTTTGTGGATCTTGCCTGACCACTCCCTGAGTCCGTCTCTGTGAATGCCAGGTCCCATCATGAGGGCTGGCTTAAAGACCCTGGACACTCCAGCACTGCCAGAACCAGTCTGCTCGTCTTCCTCAGAAGCCTCAGGTAGCTGCTTTTCAGGTTAGCAGAGGATTTCTCCTGCTAAGGCAACAAATGACGCACATGAGAGATGTTACTTGGTTGGTTACTCATGTAAACGTATTCTAAATAGTAACTAAGTCCAGCTCTGTAGATGTTAGTCACTTGCCTGGTACATAGCAAAACATTTATTGTACATATAAAAAAATTCAATGAAAAATCAGCATGAATTGAAATTACAATGAGACATTTCATGTATATTTCTTCAAATTTTAATTTTCTTAAATTATCATTTGCATTTCAGGAAATGCTTTTAAAACAAACTAAAAATTGAATGAAGAATAGCTGCTCACTTGTAAAATTTATCTTGAAAAAAGTGCACTTCACGTGTAAATTGTTTTAAGTAAACAAAGGGTATAATTAACGAGTGATTTTTTAAAAAATCAACATGAGTATTAGATAAAACAGATTATTTAGGGGGTTAAGCCAGTGTACTTCAGATGCCCAGACATTGTTGGCAGAACTAGAGCTAAGCTGGAGTATGTCCAGTTACCACAGATTTGAAAAGAATCTTGTGTTTCTAGAGCATGCAGGATTCAGATCCACACGTCCCCACAGTGATCCCCCTTAAAATCTTTCACTGGGTGCTTCAGAATCTTCACGTTGCCTGACTGAAGTAGGGGGACAGCCCCTGGAGAAAGTGTCCCTGAGAGTAATGCAGAATGAGTGTCGCTGGGGAAATGAAAGTACCACTTGATTGACAACATGGAGGGACCCCTGCCATTGGAGCCCCCGTCTGAGATCCTTGTTCTTTGCAGCTCTCTACGAGCAATCATGTGAAGCCCACAAGCACCGAGGGGACTCTTCAGGCCTCTATTATATCGACTCAGATGGAAGTGGCCCTTTGGGAGCAGCTCTTGTTTATTGCAACATGACAGGTATGCTAATGAGCTTTGTTAGGAGAGTGAAACTCATGTAAAAGCCTGCTGTTTGCACAAACAAGAGGGGGTGTAGACTTTGCCTAGCAGCAGCTTTATGACATCATAATGTGATTGGGCAGAAGTAGTAAACATAATGTTTTAAATAGTTAAAAGATGGTAATTAAAAGTTATATCATTATTTCCTGGAAATGTTCTTTTTGTGCAAAATTAACAATAGATCTTTGCTTATCAACCTGAAACAGAAAAGGATGAACTTTCTTTTTCAGTTCATGTAAATAAGTGCTAAAGACAGGAGAATATTCACTTTTTAAATTTATGAAAACATCCATTTGTATTCTTTTGAATCTTTAATCACATGAATTTATGTACGGATAATAACTGTTTTTAAAGTGTGTACACTTCATGCAGTAATATGTCCATATGCAACTATATATAAGTAATATTTTATTTTCCCTAGAAACCCAATTATATGTGGTAGATAAATACATATATGTCATAAACAAGTCCTTTAATTCTTTGACACTTTTAAATTTTACATCTGGGCCTACAAGTATAGGATTGCAAAAAGATCAAAATCTCCAGTGTAGTGAAGGACAGCTGCCCTGATAGAATTGATACAAATTCTTGTGCCGGGTGTGTGTGTGTGTGTGTGTGTGTGTGTGTGTCTTTGTGTGTCTGTGTGTCTATGTCTGTGTGTCTGTGTGTGTGTGTGTGTGTGTGTGTCTGCCCACAATCTCTCAATGCTCACAGGACATTTCACAAACAGAAGGGGGACAACTCTTCTTTCTGATACTTTCTGTGTTTGTCTAGAGGTCTGTAGACATAACAGGGACATCAACAACCACATAGTTTGACCGCAAATTCTGAGACAATATTCAGGAAAAAAATCAAGTATGGATGGTTCTAAGGTAACTATAACTTAGTTATAAATGTGATTTATCTGTTATTATGGATACATGTCACACTAATAGGGTTGCAGTTTCCACAAGGAGGGTATTATTTGAAGGTAAATTCATGACAATGGTTTGCGAGTAACAAAATCCTCATGCAGTTTTTGTGCTTACTCCCACTTCATACCTGAAACAAAATCTGAGCATTGTGGCAGTGGGTTTATAATTTTATATGAATTGGGTCCAGTGTATCTTCCAGTCTGAACACGGTCCCCAAAGCTGGCACAGAAAATGCGAGAGCCCTCAGGGCTCCCAGTGGATGCGGTATGTGTTGTCTGGGGCTTTTTGGCCAACTCTTTACTATAAATACTGAGCTAAATATTGTAGTGTGATGATAGCCATCAATACATTGACTTACCTTACTGAAAAATGAGTGATTATTAAAATACATGAGAAAACGGCCAAGGGGACCTTCCCAGATTTTGGGCTCCAGTGGTTATAGCAGGCCTTCAAGTTTCTCAATTTCTGCTTTGTTTTGCTTTCATTATCATGGCTCAAGTGCATGCCAAGAACAAAGAAAGCTAAATAAAGACGCTGTCATTCCAGTAATACCTTCCCTTTTATCAGTGCTTAATTACCACAGAAGTCTAGGACGTATTGAAGATTTTCTTATATTTTGTCTTGGATTAATCCTATGAGCAGGGTTCCATATACACTGAAAAATTCCAAGATCTATAGAAAAGTGAAAGTGATCCCAATTGGCACTCTCCAGGCTGACTAAGGTTTCAGTGACTGAAGCCGTTCGGTTGGTGATTGTTGGCAGGTGGGTAAGGCAGAGATGAAGTTACATTTTCTTCCCAGAGGAGTAACCGCCATCTGATTTCCTGATTGTCTGCAGTTTATGGTTGTAATAAAAGAAAACTATTTCAATCATCACAGGTGAACATGTGGTCCGGCCTCTGCCATGAGCTTGGTTGTGCATATTTATAAAGCCACTTCAGAATGGAAAATGGTTCAACGGCAACTCGTTTTCATACGAATTTGATACAATGACTGATGTGTTTTGGTTCCCTGTAATTGCTGTTACCCTTACAGAGTGAAACTTGGCCCCCAAGACCAGAGGAAAGATGAGTTATTGTCAAAATGAAAAAAGAAAACACAAACAGATGTTCAGCTTTTAATTACAGTTAACTTAGGATAATACCTGATGACACATAAGCAAGTTTATAATATATAAGCCTCTGCCCTAGATGCCAGACGAGCCTCTAAATATGGAGGGAAAAGGTGAAATCTGGTCAATCCCTGGTCAGTTTATAGACCTGATGATGGCATTGAAAACTGTCTGCAGAGGAAGTGAATCGTTTCCTTCCCCAGGCTGACCTGAAGAAATGTCCAAGTAAAGGCAAAAAATGAAAAGATGCAAAAAAGCTTCTTAATACCATTGGACACGAGTGCAGTCAGCACCCAGGCAAGGCTGTAAGCACAGCGAGGACTGACGCAGGGTATATCCCTCCCCGGTGGGGTGGAAACCAGACCCTCCACAGCAACTAATCAATATGTGGCACGATGGAAAGAGTGGGCGCTGTGAAGCCAATAAAGTAGAGAATGGGGTCACAGACTGTGGGAGGGTGGCTTCCAATTTCAAATAGAGGCATCAGGAAAGGACTCGGTTTGAAAGTTATATGTGAGCCAACTACATGACATATGCAGCCCTAAGAAAAGTTGAGAAAGAGTCTCCAGACAGAGGGAGGAAGCAAGTGCAGAAGGCCTGTGGCCACAGGGAGCCTGGAGTGCTGGACAGACCAGGATAGAGGCACCGGAAGGTGACTTCTCCAGTCACGGAGCTGGAAAGCGACAGGTCCAGGACCTATGCAGGCAGTGCAGGTTAAGCCAGTAACCAGCATGCTGTGCCTGGAGTAAGCAAGGGGCCTCTTAGCGGATCCCTCCAGTGACTGAGCCAGGACGAGGTGAAGTAGAGTAGGGCAGGAACACAGGAGGAGGGGAGGGAGGCTGGAGTGCGGAGCCAGTGAGGGGATGTGGCTGGAGGGGAAGAGAGGTGTCAAGGTGTGCTCAGGTGCGGATATGTCAATGAGATGGGAAATTCTTGGGCAGGAGCAGTCTGAAAGGGAAGACCAGGATTCCTGGTGGATATGTGAAGTTGGGGTTGCCTGTTAGCATCTGCTTAGATAGTGACAGGATAAGGACCGAATCCCAGTGGCTCTGCTGCGGAGAGAGAAGGCTGTGTGTCTACCTGAACGCAGCATACTTGTTTTCTATTCTCCTAGTTGTGTGCTCGACTATGAAACCAAGCGTAACGTGTCATCTTAAAGCCCACGGCTGCTTATAACATCCTTGGCAGTACAAATTTTTAAAAATATATTTGGAATGTGACTTGACAAATGAATTTAACCAGCGGACTCCCACTTCCTTTACTGTCACTGGTGGACACTGCCCATTATCCCGCAGCAGCAGCACAGGGCACCTCCTGGTCCCCACATACGTGTCCCTGGAGGCGCAGCATCCCAGGAAAAGCTGTACTTTCATTTCGCTTCCCTAGAGCTTCTGCTGTGCACCCGGGTTTAGAAACCACTGTCATGGAGTTGAGGGCCTTGGTCTCAGTGTGCACAGCCTTCTCTAGCTTCACAAAAATTAAAATGGAAAGGGAGCAAAGGGCATTGATGGAGAAACAAAACCAGCACAGACGTGGAATTTTGCTGCCACTATTCATTTCACTGTCCCAGCAATGGGCCTGGTATTCCCATGTGTATGGTTCTTTGGGTGAGATTTAGTGACCCACCACGGAAACTCCGTGGCTCTGGTGTGTCCATAAACACAACAAGATTTGTTCACACGTATTGCGGTAAAATACAAGACATTAAAACTGTAAATTAAATATCTTCTAGACTCTCTAATCTTGGAAAGTCTTAATAGCTTTAAGGGGTGTGTGTGTTTGTGTGTGTGTGTAGGGATTCATGAAAATTAGGATCGTAATTTACTGGTTGACATTGCTGTATAAATTTTTATTGTCAAAGAAAACTTAATAATTATGTCTGTCTTCATATTACTTTGCAAATGAACAAACAGTAAGTACAGATTATTGTATCAGAGTGCCTTTTGGGTAATTAATTTTTTTAGAGTTTATAGATGCTTTACTTTCATGAAAGAAAACTCCTAAAATTAGAATATTCTTGTGAGAAGATACTCTATCTGACAAGAGAAATCTGCTAAGATTCCATAAAGTAGAATCGAGATGGAACATCGAACGGATTGTGGAACACATACACACAAAACGGGATGGAGAACAGGAGTTAAACATGTTTCAGCAAAGATTTCCAAATAATATTAAATACTAAGGATTTCTATTAAACTCAAAGCCATGAGGAAAGCAAGGTGCTGACTACAAAGAAGCACAGAGGCCCATCCAAAGACCCAACAAATATCTCCAGAAGCTACGCAACAAAGTATTGGATCAGAAGTTTAAAAAAAAAATCCAGATCGTTCCTGGGAAAAATGCAAGGAATGAACCAAAGTTACAGCTAACTGATCCTAACTGACCTGGGGTCACATAAGGTACCTGTGACAAATCTAGTCATCGACAGAGGAAAAATGAAGGTCCTGGTCGTCTGTTCCCAGCCTGGAAATATTCCCACTGTGAAATTTGCCTTCTCCGCGATGCCACAATGCCTGTGGACAATTAAATATTCTCTAATTATTACAAAAAGTTACTAACACTTGAAAAAATCATATAAATAATTAGATTATCAACCAATAGCTACAATTATATCTTTGGTAATAGCCTTCAAAAATGTAATGCTAGGACATATTTTGCATGTATTCCAGTACCTTTAGTACAAAAAAAAGTATGTAAGCTATTTTGAATGGACAGATTTGCTAACAGATCAATTCCCTTTTCTAAACCAAAGAAACAGAGCACAGTTCCTTGGATGACAGGGTGAGGACTGAACCCCAGTGGCTTTGCCCACTGAGAAGGCTGTTGTGCCCACCTGAACGTACAGCGTACTTGTTTTCTGTTTTCATCGGTGTGTGCTTCAGAAGCTCTCGTTCTCAGACATCACATGAGAACAGTTGTGGGAGGAGACGGATTACAGTCAGAGCAGTGACTCAACTCCGGGTCCATGAGGATCACCTGGGGGCCGAGGACTGGTCTGTTGCACCCCTGTCCCCTGCCCCCCCCCCCCCCACACACACAGCTTTAGATCCTGATTAATTGACACAGTAAGGCAGGAATCCAGCACTTTTCACTTAGGAGTATTATCACTGAGTTAGTCACCCTTATGCATACCAAGCAGCTGTGTTTCTTTAAGTTTTCCTATGTCAGTGATTGTCAGGCCTCCAGCATTATGTCATAACAATGGCAGTCAGCCCAATTGCCTTACATATAACTCACATTATTACTTTTTTCTAATTCTCTGTAGAACAGGTACCACTAGACCCATAATACTATGCTTCTTATGCACTACTCTGCTGTAAGAAAAGATGAAATAGTGCCATTTGGGACAACATGGATGGATCTTGAGATTATCATGCTAAGCGAAATAAGAGAGGCAGAAAAAGACGAGAACCATATGATTTCACTGATATGTGGGATATAAAACTGAAAGCAACAAAGAACTAGACAAACAAATGAAGAAACAAAAACTTGTAGACACAGACAATAGTTTAGTGGTTACCAGAGGTTTGGGGGGTGGGAAGGGTAGATGAGGGTAAAGGGGATCCAATATATGGTGATGGAAGGAGAACTGACTGGGTGGTGAACATACAATGTAATATATAGATAATGTATTATAGAAATGTACACTTGAATTCTATGTAATTTTACTAACCAATGTCACCCCAATAAATTTATTTTTTTTAAAAAACTGATAGCAGTAAGCATAGCGTGATTGTACATTTATCATGTGTGGCAACTTTTATTTGAAAATAGTTTTCTTACAGAAAATTCTATAATAAAGAAATGTTTGGATTCTAAAAGAAAGAAAAGAAAAAGAGAAGAGAAAAGGAAAAGAAAAAAAAAGATAGGAAATGAAAGAAAAGGAAAGAAGAGAAAGAAAGTAAGAAAGAAAGGAGAAGAAAAAAGAGGAAGAAGCTACTTTTTGATGACTGTCATACACCAAGACCCTGCATCTCTTTTAAGTCGGTTTTGCCTGGAAAGAATCCTTCCTGCTTCCACTGGCGGGCCTCCTAGAACTCCTAAAACAGTAGATGCAAAACTTTTAGAACAAGGCCTGTCACTGCGCCCAAAGAGGAAAACAGACAAATGCTTTGGGAAAGTTCATTTTCCAGGTCTTTGGTCTGCCACACAGCATGGTCCCTTACAGATGGATATGGTGAAGGTCTTGATGGACAATAAACATACAGACTTTGAGCGAGCAGCTAGGCCAGCAGGCTGCAGGGCTAATTGCCTCAGCATTTGAAGATTGCTGGAACAAGAGCTTTCAGGCTTTAGGTGCTGCCTGGGCCTCTGGCACCATTTACCAAATATGGAATTGGAGGCTCAGAGAATTTTTAGATTATGGGATGTAACCCATAATCTCTTATTGACTATGACCCTGTGTTCTGTCCATGTCTAATTTTATAAGTGTGTACATAGTGTTGTCTCTGACGAAACCTTTTTGCTGTCATGCTGAAATGCCAGGGCAGACACGAGTGACACCTCATGATGACTGAGCATGCACGTGACAGGTGCCAGCACTGGGCGAAGCCCACGTATGTGTCACCTCTGGAGAGCATAAGTGGTGTTGAGTAAGTGTCCTTTCATGAGGAGTAGCACGTGCCTACACTGTGACTGAGAAGACACGTAAAAGTGTATTCAGTGTCACCTGTTAAGTGAAAAGCTCATTGTCCAAAATCCCAAGGGAAGAGGGTTGTGAAGTTGCTGCCTTCTCCTGGAGGTATCTAGTTGTATCTCATAGTGTTTTCTTGTGTTGAAAATATGAAAGTAAGCCAATGCCCCAGAAACTGTGACAAGAAGGGCATCCCTTGTGAACGCCCTAATCCCACTATTGATCAGGAGAGACCCACAGGTGTGGGGCAGTGAGGAGTGAGTGCTACCTTGGGGCCCCTCCCAGGGCCTGGAGACTGTCTGCTCAGAGCTGTCATCCCTGCCCCGCAGTAAAACAAACACGGAATCCCCTTTGGCTCTGACAAACAGATGACATGGCGGAGCCTGATGTCTCTGAGATCTGGACAGGGACAGGTAAGAGCTTACCACGTCTTCCTCAGGGCACCCACTGGGCATTCACAGCAGCGCCCTTGGCCACTACCAGCCCCACGTGCACACAAATGCCAATGATCTAGTTATGTGTCCTCCTGGAGTTTTTCATTTGAAATACAAGAGAGGGCTCAGACGCGTAGGTGCTGGGGGAAGGATGCCGACCTCAGCAGCCCATGAGAACTTGGCCTATTCAGAAAGTTCAGCAACTCACGCTAGGTTGCTCAGAAATGTGTGGCCAAGTTTTACAGTTTCGTGAAGTTGGGCAAGTGAGTTTCTCTAGGCTTCCATTTCCTTATCTGTGTGGCTAGAGAGTTGGACTGGATAAAACAAGGACAGCCAGCTCTAACAACGTTTCTCTCTGAATAGTAACCCAGTGCGAGAAATTCTGAGAAGGCTGTTTTGGGGCTAGACTTCTCAAAAGCGCAATGCAGTATTCAGATTATGTTGTGGATCTAGGAATGGCTGCTAGTGTTTTTATCAATCCGTCCTTATTTATCACCCTGAGTTCTTCTTCTTGACCAGTTATTTAGCTGGTGATCGAATGCAATGAGTTAAATCATCTCACATATTGCCTTCCCAGTCTTCTCAGAATGTATACAACCCCTTTTCCATCTTAAGAAATGCAGGCAACTGCATTCATTCCCAAAAAGAGGTGGTGTTTAGACACAAAATGGACTTCGTTTCAGGCATCTGTGAGAAGAGGGATTTTGCCTTCACTTTCCATGAGATCAATTTCCAGGTCAAATGGGATAGACCCACCAACTCTAAGGGCACCCAACTTTTCATAATGAAGTCCGTTTTCTTCGTTTTTCCTCGGGGAGATGGAAACAACTGTTGTGGTTGGTTGTACTTTGGATTTGTTTACTTGAAGGTGTAAAAAAAAAAAGATGTTTCTTTTTCCATCCAACCACCTGATTTCCTATAAAAGACTCCTTCTAGAGTTCAGAAGCATATTATAAAGTGTAGAAGTGTTGGAAATTACAAAGTGGGTATAATTTGGCAAAATAAGCAGAAACTAGGGGGTGTCATATATGGTGAGTCACAGTTATTGCTTCTATCCTGCTTACGAAACCGAGCCACCAGCTAACTTGAGCAGGTTCGCATGCCTGGGCCAGTGGGGGCCTAGGCACCGCCTGTCTCCCTCTCTGTGCAAATGCAAGGCTCCAGGGAGTGGGAGCAACGTGTTCTCCTGTGGCCCCTTCAGTGACAGTTCAAATCTTGGTTACATTTGTCCACTATTACAATTAATTTCTTCAGATCTGATTTGTGCTTCAGACTACAGTACACAGCAGCTAAGTACTTTTCCATCATGCCGGTCACTTCAATTCCTGGGTCTGTCTCCTCATGCTTGAAAGCTAAGGCTACGTTGCATCTCAAAGGTCCCTTCCCAATAATAGTTTGAAATCTAGGAAAATAATATGTTGTGGAAATTAGGGAAAAATAATGTCTCTTTATTGGGGTCTTTTAAATAACATCTTTAGAAAGGGCAATCATTTAAATTCTTCTTTTCAGAAGGTCAGTTTTGAGATTCTTTTTAACCTTTCCCTTCTTTCCACTTGAAAAAATTTCTATTACTACATTTTAACAATGTGAGACTGTAAATCTATCACACTGACCAGTAGCCTATATGAACTATCCGGGCATGTCATTTTTCTGTGTGCCACAAACCATGAAAATAAAGGACACAATGGCATTATAATCGAGGAACTCCCAAGCGTGCCTCCTGTTACCCTTATTTCTTCTGATGGAAGAAACCCTGAGAGTGAATGGAAATATGTAATTACAAGAAAATAACACCAGGCCCATTTAGGTAATTTTCCAGGAAAATGTTGAAATATTAAAAGTCTAGTAAAAGCATGATTAAAGGGAAAGCATGATTAAAGAAAAAAAATCTATGGACTTCAAGTTGTTATAGGAACACTCAGAGCTCCCTTGAGTGAGCAAAGAAAGGGGGAGGATCTGTTGTCTTTTTTCCTAATTGACTATGAAACTGAATTCGTCATGCTGACTCACAGTTTGTCCCTCTTCTTGGTAGTTTTTGCATATTTTGTGATGCTTTTCCATAGGCTTTGAGCCAGCGTTCTCTCCATGGCCCTTGGGTTCTCCTCCTGGATCTCCGGGTGTATCTGATGTGTTAGGCATCTGTGAGCACCTGTGTGGCTGTTAGATCGCTCCCAGGCCCAAACCCCCAGCAGGACAGGGGATGCGGCCAGTGGAACCCCTCAGTGGCTTCCCGGGAGCACTGTTTTGATTTTGAAGCTTGTCCATGTAATAGCTATTTCAAATAATAAAAATAAACTCCATGTGACTATTTCCTGCCTCTGAAATTTGGAAAGTTTATATGTAAACTGATCATTTTACCAAATACATATCACAGAGTAAGTTATGTGACTTGACGTTATAAACATAGTTGAGTTAGGGCAACTCAAAGTCCGCCTTTTAACCACTGAACCATGGGTGTTTTGTACGGTGAGACCTTTTATACCTTCATGATGGGAGGTGTATGGGAGAAGGTAAAAAAGTCAAGATGTGTTTTTGTTGTTGTCTGTGGGTTTGTTTCTGGTATGAATATGTGGAGTGTGTATTAACTTTTTAAAATCTCTTTTAAAAGTATAGTAATCAATGAAATAGGCATATGTCATAATTTGCCAGCAGACGCTTGTGTAGCTATGGTCACTGCCGGAATTATATTAGATATTCAAAGGAACTGTGTTTTTTAGTGCTGGCCACTGACTGAGTTGCTGATGCACTATCATCCAATTTTTGTCAAAAATACTTATTTTTATTATTTTGCATGATCATGTAGGCTGCTGGTTCCTCAAATGTTCCTTTTATACACTTATGTGATTATCAGAGAAAGAGATGTGCAGGCAGATAAGGGACATGTTTATTAAAAAGATAAATATACACACAATAAAAGTCATTTTTAACAGCCCAAAATATCTATTTATAACTTTGAATATTATAACATAATTTTAAAAATTGACTCCCTGACAATGTTAACTATATTCAGGGTAATACAAATTGCAATAAACAGAATTTCTACTTTAATATTGGAAGAATCCCACTTGCTTTGATTCCAATCTCAAAGAGATCTGATAGCTGCAAAAATAAAATTCTTAACTCACATAGAAGATGATTCTGATTTCCATATTTATTTTTAATTATTCTAGTCACAATCTCCTTTCTCCTTCCCAACCCCATTTCTGCCCACAAGACACAGCGTGGACCTCAGTGCAGCACAATGGCTCCCACTTGGCCAGGGCCAAAAGCTCCGATGAAGAGAACCTCCCTCCTGTGGTTTTCAAGTACAGGGCCAGCATGGACCAGCTCCAGGCCATAACTGACCGTGCGGACCACTGCCAACAGGAGCTGGCTTTCCACCCCAAGAAGTCAAGGCTTTCACGTCACCATGGTGAGTACCCAGAGCAACCTGCCCTCATGGGCTGGAGGTCCCACAGGTCAGAGTGGCCTGCACAAGTGCCCAAGAATCTGTGCCCTATGAACCCGGTCTGAAAATTACAGGATGCGTTTCCTTGGAGCAAAGAGCAAGGTCGATATCTGTTGCTCTTTGCTCAAAGCTGTAAATGACGTGAGGTCTCTTCTCAGACTCATCTGGGCAGTAAAAGCCTTCTTTCAAGGCCTTTGGCCTCTCAGTGCTCCTCCACCATGAAGGGCAGCTACACCTTCATTCTCTTTCCTTTTAGGAGGGAGTGCTAATGACTTCATGGCATAGTTATCTGCAGGAGATTATTACCTGAGATTCTTTTTCATAGACTCGATGCCGCTTGTGTCTTAGGTGATTATTAACTAGGGAGCAATGCCGGTATCATGCAGCGCTTTCACACAACGTAACTGCGAATGGTTCAATTTTTGTATCTAATCTACTCTTAAACATTCAGTTTTTGTATTTTCTTTCTTTGAAATATCTCATTTTGTCAGAATGGGCAACCCCACTGCCTTCATGAAATTCCTTGCTTTCCTAGAGGCTGGTCTGCCCCTTCTCTGATCAGGGAGTGGAGAGAGCAGAGGGCGGTAGACAGGGTCCTCTGAGTTCAAGTTCCAAGCTTGTCACTCAGCTGTGTGACTTGGGAAATTGTTTCATCTCTCCGAGTCTTTAAAGCTAACCTCACCAGGACTTAATTGGACAACATCTATAGATCACATGAAGTATAATAAATGCTACTTAATTGCATCTCTCCAGTTTATTGAATTTATAGTTAGTGCTCAAGGGTTTAGTACGTACTTAGTTGATTGCTGCCCAATAGATCACCGAACTGAAATTGTGTGTTCCCAGAAGAATGAGAAAGCCCCCTCTGGAAGAGAAAGGCAGTGCCATGGAACAGTATGGGTTGGGTTGTCTAACCAGGGAAGACTAGACAGAGGGATAGCAGTGTTGGGGCCAATCGTTAACAGTCAGAACACAAACTAACCCGTGAGCCCCAACCAAAGCCACTCACACGTACAGCACGTGGTCCTTTCCAGGATGTGGACACCACAGGGAGGTGTTACCTACTGATTTGCAAGTGACTACTCACTGTCACCCCTTTGATATAAATATATGAAACAGAAACAACACCAACAAAAAAGGATCTCATTGGGGTTAGGGGAAAATGCAGAAAGAGAAAAGATTTTTAAACTTGTTGAATACTTGCTAAAGAAACAAAACAGACGTCTTCGTCTACACATGCTCAAGTTATTTGCATTTCTTATATTCTGCTACAGGAGAATTTTCAGTGGAAACTTAATTTAGACAAATTTAATACAGACCTGTATATTTCCAGAAGCTCTTAGTGAGGCAGGCAAATAGTGTAGCCTAAAATTACCTTTGTGTACATTTGCCGCAGCCCGTGTGGTCACTTGGGTTTTCAGGCGGGCTGGGAGAGAGCACATGCGCCTAAGATCTTGTCAGAGTCCTGGAACATTTTTCCTTCAGTATCCTGAAGGTGTACAGTACAGTATTAGTACACCTTAAAATTGTTGCACTAATTTGCTCTGCATTATCAGTAGACACAAAATGGGTGTGCAGAGCGTGGATGCTACCTACCCTGGTGTGGAGAGGGAAAATAAACAATACCTTCCCCTGGAGCCCTCATTACAATGTCGCAATGTGGGAACAGTACAAGGTGACTGCAGCGTGGAGGCAAATAGCTTAAGAATTGTATAGGGATAGACTGGGGGATGTCAGTCAAAATTCAGTTCTATCCCAAGAATTTTCTGCTATTTAAATTCTCAGAAGTTGTCAGGAAATTGAGGCTATGTTAATCAGCACAGGAGACAGAGCAAGTCTCAGGCCTCAGTGCCGCAGCCCGTGTGGTCACTTGGGTTTTCAGGCGGGCTGGGAGAGAGCACGTGCGCCTAAGATCTTGTCAGAGTCCTGGAACATTTTTCCTTCAGTATCCTTAAGGTTTCTATGTTATAGATAGTTTCAGGGGACATGATTATGAGTGGCCAACGAGGAAGTTACAGAATAGTCAGTGTTGATTCTGGGAAACCATTACGTCACCATCCCGGGGATGCTAAGTCACTGGGATTATAATTGCGGCTGGAGAGAAAGACAGTGAACCAGCAGCTGAAATGATTGAGATGGCAGAGCCGTGCACCCTGGTCATTGATAGCTCTTCTGTTTCTTTCCAGTCCAACCTCTAATTCTTCTTCCTGTTATTCTGAATTATTTTTTACGCAAGTTCTCTAGGTTACTCAGAGAAATCTTTGAGTCAAAGGCATTTTTACTTTTAAAGACAATGGATGGTTCTTATTTTATAGAGAAAATGAAAAATTCCGATGTAAATACACAGTTGTGCATTTGTGTATAATGATTTCTTTGCTCTTTGATCTATGAAAGAATGTGTTGAATAATTATGTTCTTAAAATGGTATTTTGAAAAATAACTATTAAATGTCTGAGCTAAAAGGATCTTCTACCCTGGGTAGATGTGTTTTAATGTGTTTTCAACACATTATAAAAACAAGACTGTTGATACTGATTTTGTGGCGTGTTTCTCACCCACTGGGCCTGCTGTGGGCGGTAATGAATGCATGAGGTGTTTACAAGCTGAGGGGCTGTCAGCGGAAGCAGAAGTCTTATTGAACTGAGAGCCATATGAGTAGTGGCCTTGTAATTTAGGGAGAGGCTAGTCTATAGTCCAGGTTCTTGGTGGGGGCCGATGGGACCATCCTTAGGGTTTGAAGGAGCACACTGAAATGCACAGGCATCTTCGCAGAGCCAACTGATGGGATGTCACTTCAGTTTCCCCTCCTCCCCTCCCTCGAGTGTTTACCAGAAACCGTTTCCCCTCCACCCTCGGGCTCTGCCTTTTGTGATCATCCTCACCGGCTGTGCTGTAACCACAACCGACCTCAGCGAGCCCTTAGCAGAACCATGCGATCCTGTAGAGCTGAGGCGCTGCAGTCACGTGACTGTGGGCTGCACTGAAGAGCTGAGCTGGAGATACCTCGCAGTTGTTCTGAGCCTGAGACTCACCTCAGGCAGCAAGAAGCCTTCTCGGGGCCATTGCTTTGGTTTCCAAATACAGAGTCAACCCATTTAGTATAAAAAGTAGCACATATCTCCAAGAAACTTCTAGACATGCTATGAAGTACCAGTGTATTTAGCTAATGAATACAGTGAAAGAAATCCATATTTTGCATAATAACATTAAATTCTTTCAATGGCCTATTAAGATCTCAAACAGATTTCAGATTCAGTATATAAATTACTCTGGTTTTTATTCTGATGACAATTTTTAATGTAATTTCCAAATAAATTACATAATTGGAGTCCTCAAGAAAAATATGTAAATATCATGCCTGACTGAGGGACTACTTGATCATTTTCTAATAAGGGAAAAAATATATATATGGTGATGATGCAAGTCTTATTAAGATATATTTACACAGTTGGAAGTCCTTTTAAAAAATATCCTATTCAGAATTAAAATATCTTCACTTCTAAAATAGCCTCTCTATGTTTTAATAGAGGGGAGTAAGGGAACTCTATTGGGGAGGCAGGTAGTGGGGGCCAAAGTAGGTGTCACCTTTCTCATACTTGTCTTTCAGATGGAACCCCAGTGAGCTGGTGGGTTGGAAGAACCAATGAAACACACACTTACTGGGGAGGTTCTCTGCCTGATGCTCAAAAGTGTACTTGTGGATTAGAGGGGAACTGCATTGATTCTCAATATTACTGCAACTGTGATGCTGACCGGAATGAATGGTGATTTCCATATAATTTCCCTGTGCAAACTGTAATTTTTTTATTGCTTAAGCTGTGTACTTTAGATAGACATTGGACAAGACAGTACAATAAAGAGAATAAAGTATTCCCTAGCAAGTGAAAAGGATAAACTTTGACATGTATGATGGACTTAACCTGAAGCCTAAAATATAAAGGTAGCTATTTCTGTTTACCTGTGAATAAATAATCAGACCCATTTTACTCTTCTAGTAAGACAAAAGAGGAATACTAGATTAATGTTTCCCATTCACTGAAAGTAAAATATCAGGCTTCTTAAAGTTAAGTTTAACCCAGTTAATAAGACAAACCACCCAAGGCTGACCCAGGGCTGTTTGCTGACCCCCCTAATTTCTAGTTGGGTTTTTAAATGGCCAAACAGAGGAAACTAGACAAGACCTTGAGTCCATGAAAGGGGATATATGGAACATATAACTGACTGCCCATAGAGCTAGAGATCTCAAAAGGCTACAAACCCAAAGAAAAAGTGAAAAAGGATGAATCTTCCAGTTAGCACTCTAGGTAGAAAAAAAATAGTTCCCTGAACATTCATGTCTACAGACCTGCCCTCACACTGATTTAGCGTCCAGATTCACATGACCTGGATGATCCTTGAATTAAGTAGACATGGCCACAGGTTGGAGGCACCAATGGCTTATGGTTGAATTACATGATATTTTTGTGCAGGCCTCACAGGATTCCCACAGATAAAATGCCACCGAACATGAGCTCACAATCCAGTGTTATACACAACACTGCAGGAGAGAAGTGGAGGCAGAAGAAACCACAGAGACGGATTGCATGCCTAAAAATCACAGATGATGGATACATTAAAAACATAAGATAAAATAAATATGTGAGCTGTCTGAAAAATAAACACTGGCATTGAAACATGGGAAAACAGTCATATACTGCTAACAGAGATGACTGGTTTACAATGGAACCAAATGAAAGTTTAGAAATGAAAATATTATCATTGAAATTTAAGACTTGTTGGACCAGATAATGGACACAAATGATCAGAAAATTGGTGAAATGAAAAAATACATGTAAATAAAGGACAGAATAGAGCACAGAAAAACAAAGTGGTAACTAAGAAAGTAGTGACATAGAGGAGTGGTGTGGAGAAGACTGAACATGTGTCTGATTAAGTTTCAAAAGAGAAAACTGAAGATAATTAAGAAGAGGCAGCATGCACATAGCTGAGAAATTTCCACATTTGAGGAAGTACTAGAATAACATGCAGGATAAATAAAAATAAATCCATATCTTGACACATGGTGAAATCAAAGAACACTAAAGAAAATGTTAAAAGCAGCAAAAATTAAGGGAAGACTCTTAAAAGGGAAGACAACTAGACAGCCAGCTGACCTCTGCTCAATAGCATGGATCCACGCCCACAGACGGGACACTCCCTTCATGGTGTGAAAGTAAAGCAACTGTCAAATTCTAAGTGTTCACTGTTTTCAAAAGTTAGTTAAAATGAAGACGCAGACAAACATATTCTGAAGAAATTTACCACCAGCAGACTCCACAAGAAGTCTTAAAAAAACATTTTTAAGAATAGTTTTCAGAATGAAAGAAAGTGATCTTATAAAGAAAGTCTCAGATGAAAGCAGGAATATTGAGGAAAGAAATTTATAAACTCAGAGGTTAAAAAATAAAACAGGTAAATACCAGACATCAATAACATATAACTATATATGGAATTGGATTAACAAAAACGATTGTGCTTTACAAAGGAACTAAAAGAGTGTTCAGAAATGAAAATGTCATTGAAGTTTAAAACTTGTTTTGTAAATATTTATTAGCATTACATTGCTTAATGTGCAGGCATTACAATTTTAAGTGTAACTTCTGAAAGAATAAAAACAGAGCATATAGTATTCAAATCAATAGAGGAAAGAAAGAAAAAATGGGATTTTAAAAATTTAATTAATCCAAGAGAAGATAGCAAATAAAATTTTTAAAAGAAGATAAAGCAACAAGTATGAAATAAGATCAAAATGTATGAATAATCATGCACAATAAATGCTACAAAAATATCCATGTAAATCCAGATATGTCATGTTGAATTAAAACCAAATATATCTTGTTTGTATACCTAGAAATATTGAAAGTAAAATGCTAGAAAAAAATTTTACCAGGAAAATACACAAAAAAGTAAGTAAATTTTAAAAGTCTTAATGTGGACAAGATTACTGTTATTATACTGGCACTTTTTAATTGCACCGGAAAAAACTGACAATCCTAAACTTGTATGCTTCTAATAAAAATGACTCAAAATGTATATAGAAAAATATTGACAGAACTGAAAGAAGAAACTCACAAATCAACCATGATAGGAAAATGTTTAAACATACATCTGTTAGTAATTGGTAACCCAAAAATTAATAGGATATAGATATTTTTTAAATGAAAACTGACAGCTTGATTTGTTAGACACATAAAATTATAGAATACATACTTTTCTCAAGCACAATGGCACATTTTTGCAAACTGATTTCCCTTATGTTCCATAAAGCAAAACAAAGTTTTACAATCGTTATCACATGGACAGTTTCTCTGATTATAATGCAATTGTGTTGGAAATGAATAATAGAATGATTATGTGTGTGTGTATATATATATATATATATATATATATATATATATATATATGTAAGGCAATTCAAAACAAAAAAATAAAAACAAGGAAATAAAGATTGCATTATTCATAGAAAATATGATTGTCTACAAAGAAAACCCCTGAGTATCTCAGACAATTCTGAAGATGGAAACAAGGGTTGGGGACCAGCCTTACCAGACTGAAGATGCTGCAGTAATTAATACAGCCTGGGTTTGCCAATGAGATGAGCAAAAGCACAGCATAACCCAACAGAGAGCCCGAGTGTTTTCAAAACATGGAATTCTGGGTGGTGATAATTGTGTTGTCACCAGTCCCTTTTTCTACCGAACAATTATAAGACGTGAAAGTTGACCCAATATTTCTCCCCTGTAGCTTTCTCAACAACTCAAAGCTCTGTTATATCTCAAACACGACTACTGAAAATGAACAGTAAGAATAATTTCTAGAGCACTAGGGACTAAAACAAAACGGAGGTGATTTGGAAGTTCTCTTACTGAAGGTTTAAAACTTATGAGAAATTATCATGTCTAGATATTCAATGTTTACAAATTTTGGGGAAAAAGTAGAGAAGCAAGAAAAAAACTGAGATATGACTATAGATTAGGCAGTTCTGAATGAACCTGGTGGCCATGGCAATTAATATCTTATGTAAAAGTGTGAGCAGTTGGGAATGGCTGGTATTAATAAAGAACTTTTAAATACGAATTGTTTAAAATTGCCTCAGATTCAGGAAGGCACTTTGCAAACAACAAAATGAAAAAGACTCTATTATAATATCTGACTTCATACACACAACATGAATTATGATTTTCCTTCAGTGTTTTCAGGCTCTATATGCACTGTTAGTGGTAAAAACAGAATTAAAGTGTAGCTTTTCACTACATTAAAAAGTGTAGCTTTTAAATTGTTCTTTGAAATTCAAGAATCTTCAGTTAAGTAATGCACTGACATTTTTCTTCTAGGGTATTTTACCAAAATAGCAATCACGTGAATTAAAGTACTTATTTGTAACATTTACCGATATTTAATACCAGGAATTAATTTTGTGCATTATCCCCACATTTATAACAAAATTAATTTCCAGACTGGCTTCCCATAATCCAGTAGCACCTTCTGGTTTGTGACAGCCATTCCCAGCAAAGCCAGGTGTTATGTCGTTGAGGTGACCTGCTTGTGTAATTCCATCTGCAGGGATCACAGGGGCTTACCAGATAAACTCAGGTTGTTTTATTTAGTCTGATTTTTGTAAACAACCTAATTCAAAAACATTGTTTTTTAACTTTCAAGATATGTAATCCATATCTTACCATATGCACTGCCAGTCACTGTGTCAAAATTTTTAAACAAAATAAAAATCTTAATAATTAAAAAATTTCCACCTTAAAAGAACATTTTAATGCCTAAACAGGATTGTAATGGTTAACTATTAGGTTATGCAGGTTTTTGAGGCAGCAAAGCTATTAGTCTGAAACCTATGAAATTACGATGTTTTTGACCTGAGAAAGCGGCAGATCCTAATGCTTCGGCTTGCAAATGAAGGAGGGAATGGTGGCTTTGTGATTGTTAGGAATTAAAACTAACAAGGTTCTACACAGGCACAGTCGTCAGAATGATAAATTAGACAAACTATTATTTGTCCATAAATCAAAAGAACAGATGTAATTGAAGTATACAAGAAAAAAATATGAACAGCTTTTAAAGTGTAGAAAATCTTCTTACTTTGTCCAGAGAAGACATTGGGGTGCAGCCAGCTTACCACCCAGTCCTCTGGCCGCTCATCCAGTCCTTGTTGTCTTGCAACCACAAACATTAATGCTTCCCCAAATGTCACTTACATGGTGATATTCTTATTGTTGCTATTGTTATTATTTATAATGTCCACTAGGTTTCCTGGGGACATCGATGGTGGCTTTTATGTCCACATCCCCAAAACACAGGGCCTCGCACATAGAAGATGTGCAGTACACATTAGTCGCATGAATGGATGGTGACAGTCACTGACAAAGCATGCATTACCCACACACTAATGTTAAGAATGCATCGTGTCACACTTACATCTTGGTTTTGAATCAGCATTTTGCTTTGTCTTTGTTTTTAAATTTATGGCATCAACAAGTAAGGAAATGCCTAATAACCATGATAGGCATTTCTGAACCTTTAGTAAAAAAAATTCTGACAATTGAAAATCTAACTCTTGTCAGTCAGGTGTTTTTTCAAGGCAGGTTGCTCTTCCATTGTAAGTTCTGCTTTTAAGTATTACACAGTGGCTAAAATGGAAAGAGCAGTGAGTGCTTAATCACCTTGAAAATGTCATCTCAAGCGTGTGCCCATGACCGGATTTGGGACCTGCCAGCTTTCTTCTCTGTGGACAGGGAGATGGACAATGGCCTCTGGTCCTCAGATGACCTCATTAAATACATTTCTATATCTGTAAATGTTCAGATGAGCCGTTGGATTTCCCTGCTGTTAGGCATTTACAAATTTAGCTTAATACTTCTTGAACTGCAATAAAAGATTGTTACTTCTCTGTATGTCATTCGGAGGAAGGTGAAGGTGGTTGTGTTTGTGTTCTAGGACCAGCGACACAGTCATCCTCTCCTGTAAGAAGCACCTGCCGGTCACTCGGGTTGTGATGACAGACGCAGGCCAACCACATTCTGAAGCAGCGTATACACTGGGGCCTCTGCTCTGCTGGGGGGACAGTAAGTAGTGTCAGGAGGAAGCGTCTTGAGTCCTGACAATAAATGCAGGTCAATGTTTTCATGAGAAATTTAGCTGCGTGGGTTCACAAGAATGCTGTCTCTCTTGATAATCCATATTTCATGAGGGGTGTATTAATTTATAAAATAAGTGTATATTGTCATCTTAATTGAGAAAAATATATTACCTCTGGATTATATGTCTCTTCTATAGTATCTAAATCAGACTACTGCTGTGAAGTCATGGAATCAACTGAAATATTGTCACTTGGTCAGCAAACATTTAATATTTACCTACTAAGTATAAAGCACTTTGCTGCATGCTAAGGTGTCTAAAATTGGTAAGATAATAAGAAAATGAGAGGACAGAACCTGTCAAATATACCTGTTCATTAATGCCTCCTTGCAATTATGAGTGTTTGCGTAGGAAAGTTTCCAAGTTTGGCAAAAGACAGACGAAAGTTGAATGAACCTGAGACAGGATAAACTTAAAGAAATTCATGTCCAGATACATCATAATCAAACCTCTGTAAACTAAAGACAGTGAGAAAAATTTTGAAATCAGCCAGAGAATATGATGCATTATCTATAGGGGAACACCAGTTCAAATGACAGTGAATTTCTCATCAGAAATGTACCGGCTATAGGAAGTGGCAAAACATTTCTCAAATGCTGAAAGTAAAGAATTGCCAGTCCAAAATTCTATATTCAGCAAAAATATCCTTCAGGAATGAAAGTTACATAAAGAAATTCTCAGATGAAGGAAAATTGAAAGCATTCATTACCAGAAAGCATGCTTTAACAGAATTTCTAAAGGAGGTTTTTCCAACAGAAGGAAAACTAGCAGAAGGAAATTTGGGACATCAGGAATAAAAAAATCAGCATTAGACATGGTAAATATCTGAGTAAATATAATATACTATAGGGATGGAGTCCAGAGAGCAGTTTCCAGGCTCTTGACCTCATGTGGAAAAGTGCTAGCTCAGGTAGTAGAGGGCCATCAGTTGTAACCAGTTAGCCATTAGCCACTAATATAACTGCTGTAGCTAAACTAGCAAGTGTGGACTGAGGCTAGCTAGTGCGGTTAGCAAGTGCGGACTGTTGATTGCAGATCGTGTTAATCCTACTTCCTGTATCTTGCCTGGCCATCAGCAAGACTGGGGTGCAGGAAGACCCCTCATTGGGGTACTGGTGAATGTTTGCTTTTGTGTCTCAACCAGCCGTCATCAAGAATATAGTGGTATGAATCCCTATCCATGGCTCCGTTGGTGTTCCTTTTTGGCCTCGCCATATCCTGCGTTCTTGTGCCAGGGGTAGCAGGAGCTGAGTCCCTGCATTACATATGGCGCAGTGAGCAGGGTCTCAACCAGCACTGGGAACAGGAAACGCAATTTGCCTGGGAGAAACATGACCCCTCAGTAAATTGGTTGTTCTCTCAAGCCTCCGGATGGCATACC
The DNA here is from genome assembly GCF_004115265.2 of Rhinolophus ferrumequinum. NCBI lineage: Eukaryota > Metazoa > Chordata > Mammalia > Chiroptera > Rhinolophidae > Rhinolophus > Rhinolophus ferrumequinum. The sequence goes on along the minus strand of NC_046295.1, from coordinate 1,836,838 downwards.
ATCCTCTTGGCCATGGTGAACGTCACCTGCCTTTTGGTAGTCTGCTGCTGCCTTGGGCTCCTAAAGTTGTGGACATCTTATACTGGGGCCATCACCCACTCGGACACCTGCTGCAGCAAGCAGTATTCCAACCAGGTAAGAATGATGTCTGACTCTGGGCAGGAAGACATGTGGCCCCCACACAGTGTGTGGTGCCCAGTGGCCACTGTTCTCAGGAGTTGGACCCCTGTGGAGGGGTGGGAAGACGTGGACAGCTCTCCAACCAGCATAGGCCAGAGAAAGCGAATGTCATTGCGGCTGAGTGGGCTGGGAAGTGTTTGCTGAGGCAGCCCAAGTGCAGGACTTGTAGTCCCAGGAGGAAACGCTTGCTGAGTCATTGGTGGAGGATGTGGGTGAGGTCAAAGTCATCCCTCACCCCTGGGTTGAGGGGGACTTGGGGCCCTTGCCCTGCAGAGGGCACATGTTGTGAGGCCAATGCACAGCCCTGGCAAATGACTGTGGACTATGGGAAATTGCCTTCCATCCCTGATTTGATGGACCACTTGACTCTTTGCTTGGGAACGTACCACCATGTAATGGAACTGGCGGATGTTTGCTTCCTGTGTCTCGTCGGGCTGCCAGCAAGACTGTGGAGCAGGAAGAGCCCTTGTTAGGGTACTGGCAGATGTTTACTTCCTGTGTCTTGCCCAGCCACGAGACTGGTGCAGGAAGACCCCTTGTTGGGGTGCTGGAGGATATTTCCTTTTTGTATCTGGACCAGCCACCATTGAGAATATGTAAGCACCTTGGATGTGAGCCACTATTGTTCCAGCACAATACCCTGAGAAACCTGGCTGTGCCCAGAAAGGCTGGTGATACCCTGAGAACTCTGGCTGTACCCAGGAAATCTGGCTGTGCCCAGAAAGACTGGCCGTACCCTGAGAAACCCTGGCTGTACCCAGAAAGTAGGTGGACATAGAGCGACAACCCCTGGGACTTTACTTGAACTGGACTGAAACTGTTTCTCGTGAGCTGGGTTCCTGGCACAGGGCCCCTCGCAAAAGACACTGGTTGTGTAGGGTGTGAGGCGAGACTCTGGAGGGGTGGCGTGTAGGGACGGAGTCCCAGAGAGCAGTTTCCAGGCTCTCGACCTCACGTGGAAAAGTGCTGGTTTGGGTAGTAGATGGCCATCAGCTGTGACTAGTTGGCCATCAGCTGTAACCAGTTAGCCATTAACCACGAATATAACTGCCGTGGCTAAGCTAGTAAGTGCGATTGTGGCTAGCAAGTGTGGTTAGCAAGCAGATTGCAGTTAGCAAGTGAAGATTGTGAATTGCGGGTCGTGTTGATCCTATTTCCTGTGTCTCACCTGTCCGCCAGCGAGACAGGGGTGCAGGAAGACCCCTCGCTGGGGTCCTGGCGATGTTTGCTTTTGTGTCTTGACCAGCTGCCATCGAGAATATAGTGGTATGAACCCCCTATCCATGGCTCCGCTGGTGTTCCTTTTTGGCCTCACCATGTCCTATGATCTTGTGCAGGTAGTGGGAGCTGAACTGCTGCATTACAATACCATTCTTCTATTGAGTTATTTTAAATATATTTCAGGGTTGAAAGAGAAAAATACAACATTATCTCATATGGTTTTTAATTTACGTAGATGTAATACAGGTGGCAACAAACTCAAAGGGGACTGGCTAAAAGGATGAAATTGATGGTAAGGTTTTACAAACCACTTGAAGTAGTAAAGATAGAATCTAAGAAGACTGAGAAAAATTAAGTATATATATTATAATCCCTAGGACAACCAATAAAGAAACCACTATAGACAAATAAAAATTGAATACTAAAAAATGTTTAAGTAAAAGGAGACAGAAAAGGGGAAACAGAAGAACAAAAATTAGAACAAACATGAAAAAAATAATAACATGATCTAAATTCATTGTGTCAACATTTGCATTTAATGCAAATGGTCTAAGCAAACTAAAAGATACATTGTAATGACTCAACTATATGCTGTCTACGAGAAACTTACATCAAATATAATGACATAATAAGTTAAAAGGATGGGAAAAAAGATATACTCCACAAACACTGATTAAAAGAAAGCTGGAGTTTCTAAATTAAAATCTTTGCTTGAAAGCAAAAAAAAAAAAAAAATTGATACGGGCCGGCCGGGTGGCTCAGGCGGTTGGAGCTCCACGCTCCTAATTCCGAAGGCTGCCGGTTCGATTCCCACATGGGCCAGTGGGCTCTCAACCACAAGGTTGCCAGTTTAATTCCTCGAGTCCCGCAAGAGATGGTGGGCACTGCCCCCTGCAACTAAGATTGAACACGGCACCTTGAGCTGAGCTGCCGCTGAGCTCCCGGATGGCTCAGTTGGTTGGAGCGCGTCCTCTCAACCACAAGGTTGCCGGTTTGACTCCCGCAAGGGATGGTGGGCTGCGCCCCCTGCAACTAGCAACGGCAACTGGACCTGGAGCTGAGCTGCGCCCTCCACAACTAGGACTGAAAGGACAACAACTTGACTTGGAAAAAAGGCCTGGAAGTGCCCACTGTTCCCCAATAAAGTCCTGTTCCCCTTCCCCAATAAAATCTTTTAAAAAAATAAAATAAAATATTTATTAAAAAAAAAATTTGATACAAAAAGGGGTCAAGAAGACAAAAATCTTAAATGTGTATGCTAGTAACTGAGCTTCAAAATACATAAAGCAATAACTGAAAGGATATAAAGGAGAAATAGACAAATCCATAATTATAATGAGAGAATTAAATACTCTTCTCATTAACCTATGGGACTAATAGAGGGAAAATCAGCAAGGATATAGAAAACCTAATTGTCACCACAAACCAACTGAATTTAATTGACATTTATAGAACACTCTACCAAAAGAAGAATATACACTTTTTTCAAAGGCCCAGGATCTTTAACCTAGATACAGCATATCCTGTGTCATAAAACAAACTTTAACAAATATTAAATAATTCAAATCATACAAAATACATTCTCTGACATAACTGAATTAAACTAAAAATAACAAATGTAGTGAGAAATTCTCAAAACACTTAGAAATTAAACACCAAACAAATAATACATGAGTCAAGGTTTCAACAAGTACTATAAAATACACTGAATTGAATGAAAATGAAAATAAAACATATACTGTGGGATGCGGTTATAGGAGTGCTTAGAGGAATATTAAATGCTTACATTATGAAAGAAAAATATCTCAATTCAATAATTCTAGCTTTCACCAAAGGAAAACAGAAAAAGAAGAAAAAAATAAACTTAAAGCAAGCAAAAGGAAGGACATAATAAAGATAAGAACAGAAGGGAAATCCATTCAATTAAAAGCAAAACACAATAGAGATTAAAAAAACGATTTTTTTTTTAAAAAAAGTCAATAAAACTGCTAAGCTTTCAAAAAGAGAGAAGATAAAAATTACCAATACGAGGAATGAAAGTTGGCATATCATTACAGACACCACAGACATCAACAGTATAATAAGGGGATACTACAAACAACTTTACACACTGAATTCTACAACTTAGATGAAATGGGCCAATTCCTTGAAAACCACCAAATATCAAAACTCACACAAAACGAAACAGACAATTGGAATAGACTTAAAAGTATTAATGGAATTGAATTTTTACTTAAAATCTTCCAAAAAAAATATATCCAGACCACGATGATGTCACTGGTAAATTCTACAAAAGAAGAAATAACACCATATCTACACAATCTCTTCCAGAAAATAGAAGAGGAAATTATTTCCAATATTTTATGAGGCCAGTAATGCCCAGATACCCTAATGAAACAAAAAAAGTGCAAAATAAAAAAATAATAACTACAGATAATGTCATGAGATGCAAAAATCCTCAACAAAGCATTAGTAAATAATCCAGGAACATTTAAAAGAATCACCAACTGGGGTTTATCCCAGGTTGATTCAGTATTTGAAAATCAATCAGTGTAATCAAACATATTAAGATTCTAAAGAAGAAAAATCATGTCACATGCTTTTTTCTGCATCGATATGAACATGATAATTTGAATTATTATAACAAATTCAACATAATTTATATTATAATAGCATACACAATAAAAATTTTTAGCAAACTAGGAATAAAAGGGAACTTCCTCTGCCTAATAAAGGGTATATATGCAAAACAGCTACCAACATAATTATTGGTGAAAAACTGTGCTTTCCCTCTAAAATTGGTAACAAGATAAGAATATCCAATTTTACCACTTCTATCATACTGGAAGTCCTAGCCAGTGCAAAAATGTAAGAAAGGAAATTAAGTGCATACAGCTTGGCATACAAGAAAGAAAACTTTATTCACAGATATACCGTATTTCCCCCAAAATAAGACCTAGCCGGACCATCAGTTCTGATGCGTCTTTTGGAGCAAAAATTAATACAAGACCTGGTCTTATTTTAATATAATATAAGACCGGATATAATATAATACCCAGTTTTATACTAATTTTTGCTCCAAAAGACCCATTAGAGCTGTAGGTCTGGCTAGGTCTTATTTTCGCGGAAACATGGTATGTATGATTGTCTACCCAGAAAATCTCAAGGAATCTACCCAAAAAAAAAAAAAAAAAGACTAGAATTAATAAGTGAACTCAATAACATTGCAGAATACAAGGTCAATACAGACAAATGAATCATAAATGCTAGCAATGCACAATTGGAAACCAAAATTTACAAGACAGTATCATTTTTAACAGCTCCAAAAATCTAATACTTAGGCATACATCTAACAAAAACATGTAAAGGATCTGTGAACTAAAAACTACTAAATGCTGAAGAAAAAAATCAAAAAGTATAAATAAATGGAGAGAGATACTGTATTTATGGATTGGAAGACGTAACATAGGAAAGATGTCAGTTCTCCCCCAAGTCGAACAGATACTTCATGAAAGAGGATATAAGAATGGCAAATAAGTACATGAAAAGATGTTCATCAGCTGATAGGGAAGGCAAATTAAAACCATCACACCAATTTAAATTGCTGGGGAAAAAAATACTAACAATACCAAGTGCTGGTGAAGATATGACAAACCTGGATACATTGACAATGGAAATTATAAATGGCACGGCCATGCTGGAAAACTGGCAGTTTTATAAGGTTAAACATATACTTATGAGGTGTGATCTAAAAATAGTGAATGTTTAAATAAAAAAAAATATTATACTAAAAGACACATTGCCATTAAGCCCCCTCAAAATACGTCCCCTCGCTTCGAACACACTTATCCCCTCATTCTTGCCACTTTCTGAAGCAGTTCTGGAAGTCCTCTTTCATGAGTGTCTTTACTTCATCCTCCATCATGACAACGCTCCGTTTCACACATCACTTCTGGTATGGCAATTTCTGTCAAATAAAAATTTAAGTGTGTCCTCATCCACCTTATTCACCACATTTGGCACTGTGCAACTTATGGCTCTTTCCCAGTCAAAATGACCATGAAAGGTAAACGTTTTGAATTGATTCAGGACATCAAGGCAGCCATGACAGCACAACTAAAGATATGAAAGAGGGCTTCCAGAACTGCGTCAGAAAGTGGCAAGAACGATGGGGTAAGTGTTCAAAGTGAGGGGGAGTATTTTGAGGGGGATTAATGGCAATGTGTCTTTCACTGTAATAAATTGTTTTTTAATTTAAACATTTCCCATATTTTTTGATCACACCTTATACCATATGACCCTGAGACATGGAATTCTCCTGAGTATTTACCCTAGAGAAATGAAAATCTACCTTCACACAAAAACCTTTACACTAATGTTTATAGCAGCTCTATTTGTGATTGATCAAATCTGGAAACAACCATAGTATTCTTAAACGTGGACAAATAAATGTGGACACTTCCATCATGGTGCATCACATGATGGAATACTAGAGTACAATGGAATGGACTGGAATGAGTCTCAGAGGCTGGATGCTGAGTGAAGGAAGCCAATCTCAAAAGGTCACATACTGCATGACTCCATTTATGTGACGTTTGAAAAGGGGAAGCTATACAGACAGACTAGATCATGGCTGCCTGGGCTTAAGGTGTGGGGAGGGTGTGACGGGAACAGAATAGCAGGAGGAAGTGTTTAGGGTGATGGAAATGTCCTTTATCCTGATTTTGCTGGTTACACAAATCAGTGCATGTATTAAAATTCACCCCCCAAAGTCAATTTTACTCTATAAGTTAAGAAGTAATATTGTCCTTAAAACAAAACACAGGCCATTTCCCAAGTGATTATCCCTTCACTCAGTTGCAGCCATGTCCAGCATCTTAATCCTTGAAAGAATCACTACTTGGACATACATGTTCAGAAAAAAACCAAAATGAAGGTTTACATAGATAAAGCATTTAATGAAAAAAACACGTCGGAATATAAAATATAATTTTGTTTCATTATTTTCACTGTCTTTTTTAAATATTTATTCCAAAACAGAGTCATTTTGGAATTCTGCTTCCTTCAATACTGAAACTTCATACCTGCATTTCCCTACATTCCGAGAAGAGCTTAGCGCTGATGTATCTTTCTTTTTTAAGACGACAGCTTCTTCTGGGGTGTTCATAGAGAATTTGGGGATCACAGACTTCATCAGGCTCGAGCTACGCGGTGAGTCGCCCACTCTGGACAAAGCCACGGGTGCTCAGCAACAGAGAGTAAAACAATGATTCAGGAAACACACAAGTCTGTACAATTTAGTGCTGCCTTAATTCGATGTGCAAGCAGGACATTAAACCAAACTGGTCAGATAACTGCTTACTAAATTACAAAATTATTTGACATTACTGACTAGTCACATTGTTTATTCACGTTTGCAAAGCTCAGTTCCTTACTGTCATTATTTCACGGAGGGCTTTTAAAACTCTATGAAGATTTAGGGCGGCGGGGCCGGCAGCGCGGAGCAGCGGGCGCGGCTCCTGGGAGCGGGGCGTGCGCCGCGGTGCTGCTGCCAGAGCTGGGGGCGCGCCACCACCTGTGGCATCCCCGCCGACGCGGTGTTCTTCCTTCAGGGCACATCGTTGGGCTGGGAGGGCGCATAGGCGAGCCCGGCGCTGCAGCTCTTCCCGGCCTCACCTAGCTGGTGTGGCCCTCGCGGCTGGCTGACCCACACGCGTGTGGGCCGCGCGCGCCCTCCTCGCCTGGTGATCTACCTGTCCCGCCGGCGGGATTGCCCGCTGGCCGCGCCCCGTACGCTCGTGGCGCCCCCCTGCCCCACGAGTCCGCCGCACTGTGCGCGCGCGATCCGCCTAGAGGAGCGCGCGGTCAAGGCCAACCTCACGCCTTTCCGTGCCGCCCACGTTAAAGGTCGAGGTCCAGAAACCACAGGAAGCGGCTTGAATTGGTTTTGCTGGAGCATTCATCTGGGAGCAGTCGTTTCGCTAGGAGGCACTGCCTGCCTACGGCAGAACCAGAGCTTGGGGACCCGCTGTGCCAGCCCCACTGTGCCTCGGCGTGTCCTCGCTGATCTCCCTCTGCGGCCAGAGCTTTTTCATCACCAAGCCCTCCCACCAACGCCAGCGCCTTCACTGATATGTTAAGGACACTGGCATGTTCGCGCCGGCCCCAGAAGCAAACTGGAGAATGCAGTGTGGTGGTGGAGGAAAGCAGCGGAGTGAGTGTTCCAGCGAGCTTCTCAACAGTCTGTTCACGTCACATGTCTCGTGGAGGGCCATTGGCGGAAGCCGTCGCGGGAGACCTGAAAGCTTTGGTCAAGATTATCCCTGTTTTCGTGGCTTTGATACCTTACTGGGCAGTGTTTTTTCAAATGCAGGCAACGTATGTTTTACAGGGTCTTCATTTGAAGAGTCCAGAAATTACTAGCATCGTAACCACCCCATACATTTCCAGCAGCCTGGATGAGCACGTTCGACGCAGTGTTCATCCTCCTGTCCATTCCCTTCAAGGATAACCTGGTTGATTCCACTTCGGGAAGAAATGACTTATTCCCGTCGCCCTTAGAAAGGATCGCCATCGGAATGTTCTGGGTGATGTGTTCTGTCTTCACTGCTGGTATTTAGGCAAGTAAAAGATCGGACTTCGCACAGAGAAAACCATTAACCAGTCCATTGGAAATGTGTATTTTGCTGCTGACTTGCTTATGTGGTGGAGAGTCCCTCAGTATATGCTGTTTGGCATTAGTGAAATATTTGCAAGTATAGCAGGTCCAGAATTTGCATCCTGTGCAGCGCCCAAGTCCACGCAGAGCGCCATCATGGGCTTGTTCTTTTTCTTCTCTGGCATCGAGTCCTTCCTGGGCTCGGGACTGCTGCCGCTGGTGTCCGTCAAGGCCATCAGGTGGATGAGCAACCACGCAGACTTCGGTGATAAAATGGCTGCTATTTGAACTATTTTTTCTTCTGGCTGCTATTCAGGAGCTGCCCTCCTACTTTTCCTTATTATTTCTGTGAAATACAAGTGTTAGCGACCAAGGGCAAACGGGAGGCCCAACAGTAGGAGGGCCTGATATTTCTAAAGTCCAAGTCGGGTCCCTTAGAGAGATGGTCCCTGGAAGTGACTGGCTGGGTGCACTGAGGAAGGCAAGATTTTAAATTGCTGTAAATGTCTGACTTTCCTAAAACTTACATGACACTTGGACTGGTTTCTCCTTTTCGTCTACCCAGAGGAACTAGGTAAGTAAGTGCCTTACTGTGGTTTGTCTCGGTTATGCTGGGCTCTCCTGAAGCAGAGACACAGAAGTACATTGCTTCTCATCAGCAAAGATCTCTGTCCATCTTGCAGCCGGCTTCCTCTTTGACAAAACCCACAAATCTGGAGATTGCTTAGTCTTGGGAGACTACACATATCTTGGTTAATATCTTAGTATTTTAAACAAATATTATTTCCTTCCCACACATCATATGATCTTATTTTGTCTTTTTTGATTAATAAACTTCTACTTATATTAAAGGATGGGAGTGTTTATTAAGAGATATAAGTGTGGTCAAATGCTGCAAAGACTTTAAATGGAGGTCATGTTTATGGTTTCTTTCACATCTTGACATTGCAGGTTCTTCGGTACAGGGCGGTAATAAATATGTTTATCTGCTGCTTCAAAGAACACTTAGTTTTTAAACTATTGACATTGCTTTTGTTTTTTCTTAAGAACATGCATCCAGAAGTATTTAAGACCATGTGTTCTATCTCAAGCTGTAAAACAACTTAAAAGAGTTTGATTTTGGGTACCATTGTGACTAATGACCGATCGTGCGTGGGGGGGGGGGTGTAAGGAGAAGATTCTTTTGAACAGAATTAATGTAATTAAAAATAATGGAAAGTGTTAAATGTGAACTTGAACAGTTTGGCTAGTCACCAACTTTTGGATTGTCAATTTTTACATGTATGTGGGGGTTCTAATTTTGTTAAATAAACTTCTTTATTTGTTACTGTAAAAAAAACTATATGAAGTTTTAAACCACCTTTAAATAAACTCACTTATACGTGTGAAACCAGATAACATGTTAGTTTTCTTTCTGTAGGTAAATATCTCTGCTGCTTAGGCTTAGCAAGATAAATAGTAAACTCTGAGGAAGAATATGTTAAAATCAGCTTTGTTTTTCTTCCTCCAGGATACAGATTTATTTTGCCCTCCTAGCCAACTCAAAATGACACTTGTCTGTATCATTGTGTAATGACCAGTGGGGAAAAGAAGGAGGAGGACACGCTAGAGAGGGGCTAATTGATTTATTTAGCAATATCTAATCAATTTAGTTAGTAATATCCAATAGCAAAAAACACAGGTAATTAATAGAATATGCTAATGACAGAAAGTAAATGTGGTTAAGACTAAACTATATACATTGATAAAAATGTCACGTCAAAGGAGTACACATACATATAAGTTTAAGAGATCCCAACATATGTTTACTATTGATCAAAAGTCACTTGGCTAAATACACATGTAACATCAATAAGGAGTATCCAAAAGCAGTAATCAACTTTATAGGAGAGCAACTACTACAATAGATGCCCAAAGCTCACCAAACCATAGGAAAAACAACACTGGAACAGTGAGAACTCAAAACCTTGCCAGGTCTGCAGCTGGGAAAGCTAAGATGTCTCCCACTGCTGCTTGCTAGTTCCCAAGAATGTTACTGCTGTTGTCTTTGTTGTTGGTGGTGGTGTTCCAGGAAATTAGGGCATCTTTTGATGCTGCAAGCTGCAAGCTATGTACAGGGTACAGGTTTCTAAAGATGCTAGAATGATGATAACTTATCAACAAAAGAAGCCTTTACTGTCCATTGAGGCAGGTGACTATCTGTTACTCTGAAACAATCCACTCCTGAAAAGCAGTCCTGAAAATAGCAAATCTTCTGAATAGCAGTCTCTTGAGACAGCAATCAGTCAATCCCTGTGTCACCTGAAGTCTGTCTTAGGCACTTTTTCAGATGTAACTTAGAGCCGTGCTCCTCGTTACTGCCGCCCCCTCTGGGAATGGCCAGTTCCGGGAGGGTCCGCCACTTACTGTGATAAGAACATTGTTTATCCAGCCGAAGGGCTAGTTCATCCGGACAAGCGATATCTACTGTTCCTGCTTGGGACCATCGGCCCAAGGCCTTCCAAAGCCTGGCAACATGCCTGTCACGTCGTCCTAATGTAACTTAAGTACTACTTCACTTCATCTGCTGATGCAGGCGAAACAGACAGAAAGCAACATCATCTCGTATCTCCCCTACTCCGGAGAAGGAGACCAAAGGGGGAATTTACTCAACCCCCAATCACAGCACAGACTTCTTTTAACCCTAAGCTAACCATCACCTCATATGCAGTAACAAACAAAAGCTAATATACAAAAGTTAACATCAACCAATGAAGGCAAATTGTCTTCAACATCTTCCCTACACACTGTCACAACATGCTTTCATAAGGAGCATGTCATGGTGCTTTTCTCATGTCTACTCGGGACTAAATTTTCTCCCCTGTGAATTAATTTGAGCAATTTTTGCATCTCTGTTTCAAGCTCCTGCAGAAGTGACCTTTTCCTTTGATGTGGGGAATGGGCCTTGTGAGGTCACAGTGCAGTCTCCCAGGCCCTTTAACGACAATCGGTGGCACCACGTGAGGGCAGAGAGGAACGTCAAAGAAGCATCACTTCAAGTGGATCAGCTTCCTAGCAAGACCCAGTCTGCGCCTGCTGATGGGCACACCCGCTTACAGCTCAACAGCCAGCTTTTTGTGGGTGAGTCTTGTTGTCCTGTAGCCAGGCTGTACTGAGGCAGAGATGGACAGAGAGAAATCGTAACTATAAAAGCAGTGATGATAGCAAGTGCAGTCAACTACTCAATCAGCACATGTACCAAGAGCTCAGTTAGTATTTAGTATTTCTTTCCATTGATTACTGTACCCAATTTATAGATGAGGTAGTGGAGGCTCAGAGAGATCAGTGACTTGCCCACAGAAACTCAAATGAAAGAGAAATCCAGACCCATGTTGGATAGATTGCCGAGCTTGCACTCAATACCATAGATGATTTGTGTTTGTTTCAGTTACATCTTATCAATACTATTTACAAAACAGTTAGCAATGTTCAGTCATTTTTCCCATTTCACTTCTCAGTGCAGTTAAAGAACCGGCTTTGTAATTGGGACAGAATCTTCTGTGTCCCCTTAAAAATAGACCATAGGACACCAGGTCAGCAGAGGCAGCCCCCTGTGTCTACACAGCAAGACTCAGCCCAGAGCCTGGCTGCACTCAGCCCTGCCCCCACCTCTGCTCTCTCATTGCAAATGTCAGATTCAGAGCCTGGCTGGCTCTTTACCCTCACAGCCCATTCTGTAAAAACTAAAGCTCTAGTTAGTGGAAGGCTTCCCTTTAATCTATTTGCTTATTTTTTATTATTGCTTATTTTTCCCAAAGGGAGAAGAAATATGTTTGCTACATTACTTTTCAGACAACTGTATTTTAATTTGGAAACGAAACAGATTAAGGAAGTAATTCTCACTTGGCCATTTCTCATGTGTTTTAAAGTAAATAAGGACACAGTCCAATTAAAAATTGATATAAATCACAAATTAACAGTCTGCTCTGCCTTAGGGTACCCACAATATTTATACAACTCATCTCCAGGCAGCTGCTAGTTATGAGTCAAGGCATCCCTTCACGTCATCAAACTGAGGACCAAATTAAACAATTTTGTTTTCTGATACATAATCCTGAGCGTGAATTAATGTAGTTTCTGGGCACAAAATTTGCATGAAAATCTACCTAGAATCAGCATCCCCACGAGGATAATGTTTCTAAAGCCTAAGAAGCTAATTGAAAATTCAGATTTGCAGTACCTACCCCAGGCCCACAGAGACCTAATCCCTGGGGATAAGCCCCAAATCTATTTTCAGCCTGTACTCTAGGTGACTGCTGTGCTCCCATATTTGAGATTAGGCTCCCATGAGACATGATAGAAATAGAGAGAGGTATGTATTATTCAGTTAATGTCATACCACCTTACCTCAGAGCCAACAGGATGGAGTTAGGAAGCCTTGAGGGCTGAGATTTTGGTTTCCCTCTTCTAGCTTCTCTTTCTTTGCTCCCTCTTCAATTCCTTTTCACAGCTATATTATTGAGAGTTCTTCAAGTAAGAATTAGTATTATACATATATGCAAATTTATAATATACATTATATATTAAATATGAATATTTCATATTGCAAAGATTTTCAATTATATAACCATTATTATACATATCATTGTTTTTAGATTTAAACTTTAAAAGTCATTGGTGATCTTTAATTTGTTCTTTATAAAACAATGAGTGGAAAAATCTTTTGAAATATAACTTGAAATATTTTTAGAATAAATATTTACCAAGTTCAAGTTAAAACAATATTTTTGTTAATGTTTAGTCAGTGTCATTCGATGAGTCTTAATATTTGATCACAGCCTATGTTTTCAAAATTCTATTTGTTCATAAAACTTGTAACACATTACTTTTTGGACATTATCTATGTGGCCTCCGTTTGACATAGAGAGGAAATCCGGAGTAAGAGTTCAGGACTGCATTTGCATTTGCAATGTTTCCCTTGTAGGTGGGACAGCAACCAGACAGAGAGGCTTCCTGGGATGCATTCGGGCCCTGCAACTGAATGGGCTGGCCTTGGATCTGGAAGAAAGAGCCACGATGACGCCCGGAGTGGAGCCAGGGTGCCCAGGACACTGCAGCAGCTATGGACACTTGTGTCGCAATGGAGGGAGCTGTAGAGAGAAACACAGAGGTGTTTCTTGTGACTGTGCCTTCTCTGCCTATGATGGGCCATTCTGTGAGAATGGTGAGTGCGACTGAGGAGGGTTACAAAGAAATGATGCCGGTCTTAAAGACTGTGAAGATCATTTCTGTAAAGGAAGGATATGGTGATTCTCCGTGCTAGCTGAAACAGAATTGATTGTTTCTGTCTCAAATCCCTCTGGCTAACTTGGGAGGAGGTATGGTTCTATTCTTGAGAAGTCAGTAACCGCTTCTGTTATTAATAGATATGGTGTCAGTTCTCTCTGGATTTCTCAGAGGACCTCTGTGCAACAAATGCCCTGAGGAGAACAATACCTTTAACTATACATGTACACTGGACATTTAATTTTATATAAATTTAAAAGCATTTGGGGAGCAATAATATTTTTACTCAATCCTGGGTAATGGAAGTATGGGGGGATTAGTTATCTTTTTACCCAAACTTTTTTTAATGTTATAATTTATAAATTAAAAAGAAAACAACAGCAAAGCATGCTATTATTTCTCTCTTGAGTTATTTAAGGATTAGAAATATTCTTTAAATATACATAAAGCAAAACCCTTGCACTTATAGAGAGGTTGCCAAAAAATGTATACATGTTTTAAGAGAGGGGAAAAAAACTATTAAAATCGTAATACTCAATATATACCAGTAGCAAAAGATGAATACAAGTCACGTTTGACTTCTGCAATTACAAGAGGTGCTCAAAGTTGTTACCGTCAGTATCCAGGCGCTCTTGATTACGGCGAACTACTGCTTCAGCAACGTTGACCAATGTGTCCACTTGTATACATTTGTTCGGCAGCCCCGGTATATTGCAATGTCGATGTAAGACACGCCCAAAACTGTAGAGCAGTTTAATGAGTTGATTTGAGTCAAACTGACAATTGCTGGGAAGCAAAATCTCAATGGAAAAGAAAACACTTCTGAAAATGGCAATTTTGCAGCTTATTTGTACATTAGAAAAAGAGGAGGAGACATAAGGAGTGTTACATGAAATCCATTGGTGGTAGATTAAGGGGGTGAGAGAAAGCAAAGCTGAGAAATCTCTGGGATTGGATGAAAGGTAAATTGGAGAGACAGATGCTTCTTTTACATTGGTGTACAGGATAGTTACTAGTTAGCATTTTACAGCACATAGAGATGGTAACTGGGACAAGAACAAGGAGGGATTCTGTACTTTCCTGCTCTGGTGAGGTGGGTTGTGCCCTGAGGGGTCCGGAAAAGGGGATGACTGACTTTCCAAGGGCCTGTTACCTTAGGTGCAAAAAGACAATAGACAGGCTCACTTAAGGTAAAGATGCACCTTTCTCAAGGAAGCTACAGGCCAAGGACGTGACTCCCAGCCATGATCCGCTTTTAGTTAGGAATTTTTATGTTCACACCATCCGATGTGGTTAGTTTCAGTCTCTGAGATTATAGGGCCTGCCTTGCAGGCATCCCCTGAGCTTGTCAGGTTTAGTATGTGGCCCCTTATCATCCATACTAACAAACAAAAATGGGTGTCATTCCAGAAATTTCTGCGTATTTTGGAAGTGGCTCATCAGTTACCTACAATTTTCAAGAACATTACAACTACACCTTCAGTAAGAACTCCAGCTCCTTTGTGGCCTTTTTTTCTGAGGAGTTGACACTGACCAGGGAAACGGCCACACTGAGCTTCCGGACGACAGGGACGCCCAGCTTACTGCTCTACGTGAGCTCCTTCCAGGAGGAGTACCTGTCTGTCATCCTTGCCCCCAATGGTGAGTGTCCTTAGTGTAGAAACAAGAATGACTTCAATACTTAGGACCATCATGAGGGGGCCCTTTCGGTGCTAAGCTACAAACCAGGAAACAAGTGCACACCCTCATGTTATTTGGGTGCTTTTGCTTTCTTTATAACCCCAAATTTTACCACTAAAGTTAACGTTTCAATGATTAAATTAAGATGCTTTTCTCCCATAAAAGGTTGATCATTTTATGTATTTGATTTGCAGCTATGCTTCTTGTTACTGCTGAAAGGTCTTCTGTACATGAATTAGTCTTGCAGTTCATTCTGAAATATATTACCTCATTTTATACATGGAAGATATTTCCTCTTCCTAAGTGAAGTAAAGAAGTACATTAAGCCATCTAAAAGCCAGAATCCATATGCATTAGGTTGTTGTTTCTTCATCAGTGAATGAGAAGTCATTCGTGTCATATTTATATACACAGGAAAGTGGAATGAGATTCACCCAATCCGTGGCCACTGGGACTTTCTAAGCCTTTTCCAATTGCAGAACAAAACCAAACTTTAAGCTTCCTCATGGACAGTGAGGATAGAAACTTACTTCTGGAAAAGCTTTCCAGTCTTTGAGTCCACTGACTCTGTTACAGAGTTGGAGGGTAGAGGGCACACCTGTGAAGGGGAGCTGTGTGTAGATTGGGAGATTTGGATATTGTGGCAAAATCACTCTTTTCTCCGTTTTTTGATTATGGCATAATATTAGGGAAAAATTATGGTTGTGTAAAAAAAAAATTTGATTATACAAATGTCAGCAATACATTAAAATGCATTGAAATGTCACATTAGAAGTTATGCTTATAGAAACAATGTTAATGCAATATTGCTTGAGGTTTTACCATTTAATAATATGAATACCACATGAGTTAACTTACAACCTAGCTTGGAGTTTCCATATGCTTAGCTTAGACTTTTTCCTTTAGTTAAGGAAATGGAAGAACTTTGAAAAGAAGACCCTCTGGTCTTGAATTTTAAAGTAGTGTAATTGGATCCTGAATTTGGCCCTGGAATAGTACATAAATAATCACTATTACAGGAAAAGTGACTCTTGGTACACTCAAATAAATGCTCAATAGATTCAAATTGCATTAAGTAATAGAAATAAAATGTGTGTTGGAAGCTGCATGGACAGTTTTTACAGAAGTCTATTTTAGTTAAACATGTTATTTCTCTTCTTTAGGAAGTTTGCAGATCAGGTATAAATTAGACAGACGCCAAGAACCTGATGTTTTCAACTTTGGTGTCAAAAGCCTGGCTGATGGGCAGCTTCACCAGGTGACAATTGACAGAGAAGCGGCAGTGGTCTCTGTAGAGGTAAGGGCCTGAGTTCAGCAACAGGGACAGGAATCAAAATTGTGCTGCTCAGATCAGAATGTAAGACCTCACACAGAAATTTAATAATAAATCCTCACAAAAGAGATATACATTTGGCC
Organism: Rhinolophus ferrumequinum; assembly: GCF_004115265.2. NCBI lineage: Eukaryota > Metazoa > Chordata > Mammalia > Chiroptera > Rhinolophidae > Rhinolophus > Rhinolophus ferrumequinum. The sequence goes on along the minus strand of NC_046295.1, from coordinate 1,820,418 downwards.
CTGTCCTTTCCTAAGTCCTGCTAGGACAGAAAATGTAGTCAGATGTTTTGTTCTATTTAGCAATGTTTGTGTGTTTAGCAAGAGACCATCAAAGTTATTATTAGTTTGTGACCATTTAAAATACCTAGCTGTGCTCATTGGTATTTTACTTGGTAGGGAAGTGCTGTCTAGATTATCATAGTGATAATTCCCATTGGATTACAAAAGAACAAATGTTACAGAAATTTAAGTACAGGAGAAAGACAAGATCTTGCTTAAAGTGGGAATACATTTTAAAAACATCAGAGTATTTAAATGATGCATTGTCCTGGCTTTTAAAATATAACCTTTAATATAGTGAATCTATACGAATAGTAAAATTTTCTGCTCCTGTTACAGGTTACCTTTTGAAATAAGTCAAAGCTGTAAGGTTTAAAATAACATATTGCATCTCTTTGTGGATTTTACCAATCTGAGGGAAAAGGATAGGTGGAGGGGAATTTGAGATGTTATAAAAATTGTTTATAAAAAGTTTTCTCCTTTAACCTTTGTGATAGCAGGAACATATGGGTTATTTTTATCTTTTTTTTTTTGGTCCCTATCTGATTCCCATCCCCTCATCATCAAAATTGTTTGCCATTTTGATATTTGCTTCTTGTGGGACATTTAATAGGTTAACCAGAATGCAAGGAGAGAAGTCATCCTGTCATCGGGGACAGAATTCAATGCTGTCAAATCCCTTACATTGGGGACGATTTTAGGTAAGTGGCAGAAACAGTGTTTCCCACGTGACATGAATGGGAAGTGTTAGGTTGCAGACCAGGAAGCATTCATCATGCTGAAAGCAGCTCCCTGTCATACTCCTGGTTTCCCAGTGAGTGGCAGTCCCGGCAGAAGCTGTCCTCTTATCTGAGTGGACATGTAACCATGAGTAAGTGCTGCCTGTCTACGGAGCGCGAGCCATCCTTGAAAAATGCCTCCATGCTGACCCTCTCACTTGGCAATCACTCATAATGAAACTTGGCGTTTCTCTAATAATTCAGAAAAGAGGAAATCAAAGAAGATATCAATTATATATTAATCGGGTCAAATGCAGAAATTACTTACTGATAAAACTTAGATTTGCATCTTAAAGATAAAGACACTATTTTCTTTAAGCAAATGAATCAGCTTTGGGATGTGGCCTGGACTGAGGTGGGATGTGGTCTTGCTCTGAGCTGCTCTTGTAAAGTCATGCCCTAAATGTCACCCAAACATTCTTTATGGCTGCCAGTCATTCTCCATACAAGCAACAAAGTAAAAACATACTTTACAATTTAGGCATCAAATTCTTTATGCCTTTATTTTTCCCCTTGTCACTAGGAATTAATTGAAATAAAAATTTGGGAGTTATTTCTTTTCTTTGTGATCATATATAAACTACACATTTCATTGATATTTAAATGTTATTTAGGGGGAAATCATCATGTGGCATATTTATTATTCCTGCTCTGGTACTTGACACTCATCTGCTCTATTTACCCCTAAATAATGGATGGAATCTTTATTACCAATTCAGCCATCTATACATTGATTCTTTTGGTCATTTCTTCTATCATATATATACATACACACACACACACACACACACACACACACATTCTGTCATATATACACACACACATTTCTTCTATCATATATATAAATATATATCAATAGATATAGATATGCCAACTTGAGAATGTTAGAGAAGGCACATGAATGGATGTTCAAAGAGAAGCATAGTAACTACTAAACCGATCACATCTTTCAAACAGATGATGAACAATAAAACTAGGACTTCGTGTTTTTCAACAGAGGAAATTTTACAAATCCTAGTGCTCCCCCAGGGTGCTCTGTGGGTGGTAAAAACAAATGGGTAACATTTACATGGTTCATCCTAAGGGAAAGGTCTCAAGTGGTCATCTGCTGTTTGAGATACAAATGAAGCCATTAGGAGGGTGCAGAATTCTTTGCTGTTTAAATTCTATTTAAAACAGTGGCACAGTATAGAAAACCACAAAGACAATTGAAAGAAACTGCTCCCCCAACTTTTACCTATGAGGAGAACAGTATACATTTAGATAGAGAAGGTTATGAGATTCCTAAAACTTCACAGACCAAGGTGAGTTTTAGAGAACAGTGGATGGAGACCATCGTTGGCTGACAACTGAACTATATTATAATTGTTCATAACATCCAAGTGAAGAAGAATTCGCTCCCTCTTTCATCTGATGTTGAGCTCTACTCTCTGCCCTGGCTGATAGTTTCTATCCTGGGTTGAGCAAAATGAGTAGTTGATCATCTCGGGTGTGCAAGCCTGAGAGTTGTGTGCTTCTGTGGAGGGTGTGCGTGAGTGGAATAATGGTTCTCTCTCCCAGCAAGCTGATCTCTCCTTGGTTGCCAGAACAGATGTCTGTGTGTACTCTCTTCTCAGCTATGAGGACAGATATGGTCAATAAATACTACAGACACACACACACAACTTCCTGACCTCGATGCCCGTCTAACAGGAAAGAGAGAGGAGGCATGTTCATAAATGTCTGTGACACAAGGTAGGAAGTTACCATCAGGAAGTGGGAAGTTGACAAAGGACTATTTTTAAAGACAATTGAGCTTCAAATATATTATCTATAAAGAAATATGCAATACATAATGGAAACTGATATAAGAAATAGACTTCGTTATATGAAAGGGATCATATTAATAAAAAAGTAGAATAATAATTTAATTATGTAAATTTTATTGTCCTACAAGTTAATATATGGAGGACAATAGCGCGGAATTCAAGATGTTAATGTTTTTTTCAAGACTGATATATTCAAAAGCCTCTCTCTCAGGCTACAATTAAAGTTGAAATTCAGCAATGAAGTTTAGAGCCTGAAGCAATTTAGTCTAATAAAATTATTAATATTCATTTCATCTGTACCTAGAGGTATTCATCTTGATCAAAGGCTAATAAAACTTTTCATGTTTTGCATAACTTTATTTTAAGATGGCTTCTGTACTAATTCCACTACTACTTCCAGATCAATTGTACAAGAAGACTAGTGTTGTGTTCATATTTGGAGAGTATCAGCTGAACTGCCTTTCATTAATTTGTAGTAAAATAGACCAACAGATTGGCTAAGAAAGGAGCCATTAATTTTCCAAAGAGAATTGTCCCCAGCTATGGCAAGTTAATCAGTACTTACTAGCTATTTTGACTCATCTAGTTATCCATTCATTCAAAAAATGGTGGTCCCTAATAGTACTTACACTTCATTGGACATTTCAAATGCCTAGCAGCAAAACACATACTGTACCTGCCTCCACCGCACTTGCAATGTAATAGGGAATATAAACAATAGAATGTTTGTAACTCGTCAGTCATTATTCATACTTACTCTAATGTGCTTTGGAAAAGTGGCTTAGCATTGTCTTCTCATGAGCACACTGCTCCTCCCATTCTTCAATGGTCTTATTAATGATGACCAACAGGTTAAGCTTTCCCAGTCAGCATGAGATAATGTCAGTATATTCTTACCTTAATTATAAATCTTAAGATTTCTAATTTTCTATCTAGCTTTGACTCTGATAAGGCCTATAGTCTTAAAGTATGAGAGCTTTAAAATATAACCCAGTAAGGTGCCCGAGCATTTTTGCTAGGTTTTAGTTCTCTAAAAGCTTTTGTATAATTGATATTCTATTGACTTTGTTTTTTTTGTGCGCATTAGAAATTTGTTTAAAACCCAAAATACCAAAGCAAAACAAAAATCTGTTTTGAAGTGTGCAGACTAAAGATGTGTCTTTCTACCTCCCCCTGCAGACTAAAGATGTGTCTTTCTACCTCCTCCTAGGGGAGAATACAATGAGCTGTATATAGTTCAAATCAACATGGTCATGCAGACAAACCTTAATAGGTCAATTTTCTGTGTGAGGAAAGGAAATCTCCTGAAGGATTATATGTTCAAGTGGAACTTGAGAATTAGGTAATAAATAATTTGTGGAAATTACCTACTGAGGTCTGCATGAGTTTCAGTATTAAAAATGCCATTGCCTTATGTGACATCTTAATCTTTCTATGCTCTGCCTATGAATTTGTCTCATTTAGAAGAAAAGTTACAGAGCAGAAAGACACGAAGAGTTTGTACAATTACAGGAATATGTATATAGAAGCAAAAATCCTCAACAAAATATCAGCAAGTCTAATCCAATAACATAAAATTATTATACAGCATGACTAATCAAGATTTATCCCGGGAATTTAAGGTTCGTTCAACATATAAAAATTAATCAATGTAATATACCATATTAATAGAATACAGTGGTACCTCGGTTTTCCAACGTCTCCGTTGACGAACATCTCGGTTTGCGAACGCCATAAACCCGGAGGTGAATGCTTCCGTTTTCGAACATGCCTCGGAAGTCGAACATGTCACATGGCTTCTGCTGAGTGCAAGATCCTGAGGCCTCGCTGTCTGCTGTTTTCCAACGTTTCAGAACTTGGAAGGTCTTCCAGAACGGATTGTGTTCGAAAACCGAGATACCACTGTAAAGGCAAAAACCACAGGATTACCTCAATAGACACAGAAAAGGCATTTGAAAAAATCCAACACATTTTCATAATAAAAACACTGAACAAACTAGGAATGAAGGGAACTTCCGCACATGAAAAAGGACATCTACAAAAAAACCACAGCTAACGTCACACTTAATGGTAGAAAAATGCAAGTCTTCCCACCTGAGATCAGGAACGAGATGATGATGTCCACTCACGTCACTTTTGTTCAGGATTGTAGTGCAGGTTTGCACCAGGGCTATTAAGCAAGCAATACAGTAAAAACTATCCAGACTAAAACGGAAGAAGTAAAATTATCGCTATTACTAGAGGATATGATCTTGTAAGGAATCCATGAAAAATGCTGTTAGAGTTAATAAACAGGTTTGGCAAAGATACAAGATCAATATACAAAAATGCATTTCCGTACACTAGCAATGAAAAACACAAAAATGAAATGAAATGAAATTCCATTTACAATAGCATCAAAAAGAATAACATACTTAGGAATAACTTTAGCAGAAAAAGTGCAAATGTATACTAACAACTACAAAACAACAAATAAGCCATGGGGATGTAATGTACAGCATGGGGAATATAATCAATAATATTGTGATAGCGTGGTACAGTGTCAGATGGTTGCTGGACTTACGATGATCACTTGTTTAGGTATATAAATGTTGACTAACTATGGTGTACACCTGAAACTGATATTATGTTGTATGTTAGCTATATTTTTAATAAAAATCTTAAATAAACTACAGAACGTTGGAATTATGGAAGACTTACATAAATGGAAAGACATTCATGTTCACTGATTGAAAAACGTAATATTGCTAAGATAGCAATATTTTCCAAGTTGATGTACAGATTCAGTGCAATTCCTGTCAAAATCCAAGTAGGCTTTTTTGCAGAAATTGACAAGTTGATCCTAAAATCAATATGGAAATGCAGGATGCTCCAAATAACCATACAGTCTTGAAAAGAAGAATGAAGGTAGAGGTCTCACCCTTCCTGACTTCAAAATTTAGTACAAAGCCATAGTAATCAAAACTGTGTAGCATTGGCGTGGGGACACAGATAATGATCAATGGAATAGACTTGAGAATCAAGAAATAAAACTATATATGTATGGTCAGTTGATTTTTGACATGAATGCCAGGACCATTCAATGAAGAAAGAATAGTCTTTTCAACAAATGGTGCTGGAGCTGGATGAATATCCACAAGTTAAAAAGTGATATTGGACCCCTACCTAACATGATGTATAAAACTTAACTCAAAATGATGATAGACCTAAATATAGGAGCTAAAAGTATAAAACTCTTTGAGCAAAACATAGTTGTTAAGTCTTTGTGACCTTGGATTAGGCAACAGTTTTATATAAAAATTTTCAAAAGCCATCCGTTAAATAATGGTTCTTCAAAAGCACAAAGAAAGAAAGAAAAAGATAGATAAACTGGGCCTCATCAAAATTAAAAACTTTTGAAAAGACAACCGACACAAGGAAAAATATTTGCAAAGCATAAATCCGATAAGGAAATTTTGTACAGAATGCATCAAGAACCCTTAAAATTAAACAACAAAAAGGTAACCCAATTTAAAAATGGCCAAAGCATCTGAATTTCTTCAAAGAGGATATACAAATGGCCAAAATGAAAGATGCTCAAAATTAGTCATCAAGGAAATGCAAATCAAAACTACAAGACACCATTACACAGGTAACAGGATGGCTATAATCAGAAAGACAGTAACAAGTGTTGTTAAGGACGTGGAGAAATTGAAATTCTTGTGCACTGCTGGGGAATATAAAACAGCATGGACAGATGTTAAAAATATTTTGATGAATGAAAGCAGTGCAACCACTGTAGAAAAAGTTTGGCAGTTCCTTAAAATGTGAAGCATAGAATTACCATGTGACCCAGCAATTCCACTCCCAGGTATATACCCAAGGAATTTGAAAGTATATGTCCACATACAAAAAGTATACATAAATCTTCATAGAAATATTATTCATAATAACCAAAAAGTGGGAATAACCCCAGTGTCCATCAACTAAAGAATAGATAAAGTGGTATATAATGGAGTATTAGCCTAAAAAAGTAATGAAATACTGATATGTGCTACAATATGGATGAACCTTGAAAAAATTGTGCTAAATGAAATAATAACACAAAAGGCCACATACTGTATGATTGCTTTATATGAAGAGTCCAGAATAGGCAAGTCCACAGAAATAGAAAGTAGTTTAGATTCGCCAGGTGTTGGGTATAGGGGTAAGGGAGGTAGGAGTGGAGAGTGACCACTATGTGTACAGTTTGTGTTGGAGTGATAAAAATATTCTGCAATTAGATACTGGTAATTGTTTTACAACTTTGTGAATATACTAAAACCCCACTGAATTGTACACTTTAAGAAGGTGCATTTTATGGTATGTGACTTATATCTCAATAATAAGAAAAAAATCCAATACAGACTTATTTCTTTTGATGATGCCTTTTTTTCACATGCACTTGGGAGAGTTGGATCAATGAGCCATTATCTGACATTTATTCTAAAGTGTGAATGAGTTTATTAAAAAATAGGATTTGATGGAAGAGAGAGAGGAGAACCAGAAGGGCCCAGGGTTCAGGACCACTGAGATGGAATGAGGGCATATCAAGAGGAGGCTGGACAAGCCTTGTCACAATTTTGAAAAGAGCTAATGTGCTAGGAGCAGCAAACGTGTTGGATTCTGACAATATTGCCTTGCCATGTGAAAGGTGGCAGAGACTGTTCACATGTCATTGCAGGAAGAGTTGATATTATTTACTGAAGACTATTCTTCCAGTAAATACCTGCTGGCAGTGCTGGTTAAAGGGGCCTGGTGTCAGATCTCATCTCTGATTTCTTCCCACGTATTAGTCCAAGTGCTGGAGATACTTTGGTGTGATGGGAAGGGGTGGCAGGGAACAGGGAATAATTCACTTCTTTCTGATTCTAAAAATCAGGTCCCTCTACCCCTAAATTGTAAAAAAGACAGGCTGAAAAGATCTGTCTAGTATTTTCTAATTGTCATTTATTTAGAATAAATGAAATTCACTCTGTTTTATCAACTCCAAAATAAATAGCAGGTCGATAATTCAGTCTAGCTGCTTTCATTCATCAAAATATTTTTAACAGTTGTCCATGCTGTTGAATGTAACAGTGGTTCATTTGTTTTCTTTGTTGTGTCCGCTTTTATTGCACGAATATACCACAGTTGGTTTATTCTCATGTTGACACGCAGCTGGGTGTTTCCAGTTTGGGCTGTCCATACCCGGTATTCCTTTTATAATTGTACCTCCTTATATTATTTTTTATCAGTTACTTCTAAGATTACATTATGCAACCTTCACTTATTACATACTACTTTTAATTTACACTTCCCAAACTATGTAGGAACCTGAAAACATTTTATTTCCATTTTATTTCTTCTCCCACACTTTTTGCCATTGTTGTCATGTACAAGGTGTGATCAAACAATACAGTGAAGATTTAAATTTCAAAAATTATTACAGTAATAGACACATTGTTGTTAACCCCCCTCAAAACACTCCCTGTCACTTTGAACACACTTCTTGCCACTTTCTGAAGCAGTTCTGGAAGTCCTCTTTTGTGTCTTTAGTTGAGCTGTCATGGCTGCCTCCATGTCCTGAATCATTTTGACTTTGGGGAAGAGCCAGAAATTGCACAGTGCCAGATCCAGTGAATAAGGTGGATGAGGACACACTAATGTTTTTATTTGACAGAAATTGCTAAATACCAGAAGTGATGTGTGACTTGGAGGCTTTTCCATTGTGATCACAAAATACCGTGAACTCTGCTGCCGAGTGCCATCCAACAGAAAGGCAGGGATCTTCAATATGGGAGGCAGCACATCAAACCTTAGTAACAGTGTGTGACAAGTTTCAACTTGTTCAATGTAGTCAATCGGATGTGAGCTATGGTTGAGAGAAGGTGTGTTTTAAAGGGTGCCGTAAATCATCCTCCATCATGACAATGCTCCGTGTCACACATAGCTTCTGGTATATGGCAATTTCTGTCAAATAAAAATATAACGGTGTGTCCTCACCCACCTTAGTCATCGGATCTGGCACCGTGCGACTTCTGGCTCTTCCCCAAAATCAAAATGATTCAGGACATGGAGGCAGCCAAGACAGTGCAACTAAAGACACTCGCAAAAGAGGACTTCCAGAACTTCTTCAGAAAGTGGCAAGAACGATGGGATTAGTGTGTTCAAAGCGAGGGGGAATATTTTGAGGAGGATTAATGGCAATGTGTCTTTTACTGAAAATTTTTTTTAATTTAATCATTCACCATGTTTGATGACACCTCGCATTTTACTTTCAGATGTCATTTTTTCCACAAGATATTAGTACTGCTGTTGTTTTACGCAGTCAGTATTCACTTCAGATTTACCCACCTGTTTACCTTTTCTGATGCTTTTCACTGCTTCTTGCTATTCCGCAAGCATTCGCTGTGTTTCCCGAATTTGGGTGCACTGAGAGCCTCAGCACACCTTGGAAACACTCCGCCTCCTGTTCCTCCTGCTCTGGTGCTCACTGCCAGTGCATTTCAGAAGCACTGCCCACTGTTCTTTGGCACTTCCTTTTCATGCTAGGCCTTTTGCTACAACACCCACTCCTCACAAAAGCAAAAATCTCACCTACACAACTTGCTGCTATATTTTAAGGTCAATTCTCCCCAACATCTGAAATAATTGAGAATGTTTATGTCCTAAATGGTTGGAAATTTGATTGTGCTGTCAAGATTTCTTATCATAGACATTTTGAAGAGGAAAAAACTGATTTTTTATCTAAAATGATTTAGGGGTTCTACTCAAAATTGCAGTGGAAGTGAAGTGTATCCTTGGTTTTTAGCCCAGTCTTTACTAAACATTATGTTGTTTCATGGCCATACTCAAACCACCTTCCTTTCCTCTCCTGAGTATGAAACTGACTGGAATGTTGTTACTTCCTCTTTTAATATACCTGTGGTCTCAAGCTGGAATTGATCAAATGTTTTCACCGCCACGTGTAAATTTCCAGTAACATACCAACTATTCTCCTAAAGTTTCTTTCTTTACATTTTAAAAGGGAAGAAAACATTTGAGCTGAAAGAAGGAACCTTAGTGATGGAATTCCAGGAGTCAGCTAATAAGGAAGATAGATTTGCACTCAATGTCTTTCTAAGCACAACTGTTAATTCTGATGCTGACTTTGTGTGGACCTGGGTCGGGCAATGGCAGCTTATACCATAATACTTGCTCCACTCCCAATTCGATCTGCATGTGCCCCTGAATCGGAGCTGTTGGGCCAGGTAGGAGGGGTTGGGAAGGTATGAATGACACAACGAGGGTGGGGATTTGCCCTTGGGCTGGAGAATAGCCGAGTAGAGCCAGGGTGCAGTGTGATGCTTGTGGATTCTGAGGAAAGCTTGGCCTGCAGAGAACTTGGGACCTCCAAGAGGTAGGTCAGCACGGCTTAGTGTGGCTGTGCCCATCCTTGCTGCTCCTTTCAGATCCGAGGAGGAGCTGGGTTATCATCATCATTGGGCCACATCTCTTTTACCACCATCAGGGCAAGGGTGACAGTGAGAGACCTCTCCCTACACTTTGGGTTCAGACAGTCTTCCCGCAGGTCCACTGCTGACATGGGCAGAGAAGCTGCACTGTCCACATTGTCAGGACCTGTATATGATGTAAGATCTCCAACCATGGCGCCCCAATAAGCAGACCGATAAGTAAGTAGATACGGCCATCCCGAAGAGAATCTAAAAGCAAGCATGGGGTGGGGAGAAAGAAGAAAAAACAAAATTCCCCACATCAAATTAGACCTATTGGGTTTCCCCGAAAATAAGACCTAACCATAAAATAAGCCGTAGCATGATTTTTCAGGATGCTCGTAATATGAAATAAGCCCTAATGCATCTTTTGGAGCAAAAATTAATGTAAGACCCGGTCTCATTTTCGGGGAGATACGGTAGGGCTTATTTTATATTATGAGCATCCTGAAAAATCATGCTAGGGTTATTTCCTGGTTAGATCTTATTTTCGAGGAAACAACAGTATTGAAGAAGATAGAACAACTAGGATGAAACTCAAGGAGATTTGAATAAAGACACACACACACACACTAGGAATTAAATATGATTTTTCAAAATTTCTCTGAGCGGTCTAAAGGAAAGAATTATCACTAATTATCCTTAAATAGTAGCCTGGATTATTATGTAGATGAAATATCTCACTACAGAGCAAAAAGACAAAGATAGAAATTAGGAGAGAAAATAAGAGTTATTTGGAATTTAGCTCTGAGATATCTAACATGCATAATTGGAGATCCAGAAAAAGAATTAGAATCAAAGACAATAATTGTATACTTTTTAAAAAAGACAGTTTCTCCAAACTAAAGCAAAACTTGCAGATTGAAAGGACTCATCAGTTCTGGCAAGGAAAGACACACATCTAGGAAAATTCCTGAATTACAAAACCACAGAGAAAAATCTTCCAAACTTTCCAGACAGAAGTTATTACAATGAAAAAATAATTATTTTGGCATTAGCATTCTACTTCTCATTTGTAACAATGGGGAAAAAATGATGGAACAATATCGTTATATTGTTAAGAAGAATGGGGTGCAACTCAAGCATGTAATATATCATTTATCTGACAAGTATAAAAAAAGATTTTGGATAACAAAAAAGGATTGAGATTAAATGTTAACTATGCATCCTATCTGAGGAAAATACTAGAAAATTACTCCAATCAAAAAATGAATCACAGCCATGGCCTCAGGATGGAAACTATAAAGGGGTTAGGAAACTATGAGAACTAAACCTTTTCATGTATGTTCACACCCACACATGCATGCGCACACAGAGTTACATCTGCATGATTAAGGATGGGCTGTTTGGGTACATACAAATTCACCTACACCCACAAATCCACATATACTTGTGTGTATAAATATTAAGTACAGATTCTTGAAATACAGGGAAATATAATGCAATATAATGTACTACCAATGTTTCTTTCTTCAGTAATAGCACAATTTCTGTAAGAGTGACACTGTATTTTTCTATTGTCAAGATTTAACACTCTAGTTCAATTAACAAAGTAATTTAGTTTAAAACTAAATTTCTTTGCTTCCCTCCCCTCTTACTGGATTTAATGATCTTGTTTTCCCAAAGCTGCATGCATACCTCGTTAATTTGTTTAATCGACATCTGTTTTGCCGGCAACCAGGCTGAGATTCACTCCTACAACAGGGTCTGAGATAACTTTATCTTAGGACAAACCAGACTCTGGGAAGCATTGCTTTTTGTTTTGTTTTGGTTTTTTTTTTTTTTTTTTTTTTCCCATATGTCAGTGTCCAGGAATCATCTTTGTTCTGCTTCTTCTTATGCACCTAAAAACCCTCTGGCGATTCTCCAAATGAGGAAGATAGCCTTAGAGACAGGAGTCCGCCATCTTCCCAGAATGCCGGCATTTTGAATAAACCTTTTCTTTCCACCAACTCTTGTCTCTTCATCACTGGCTCACAAGGGGCAAGCAGCTGAACCTAACTTCAGTGACATCTACAGAAATGAAGCTAGGTTACCTCTAAAAAAATAAATCCACAAAATTGGTCTAATTCATTAAGATGAATGCCTGCCCTAGATTGGATGTGTTACCCTGGCCTGGAAGCACTCATGTCAGACTTTGACCAAGAAAGCAAATGTTGCCTGGTCACTCTTTTTGCTCAACAGCTAAAACTTTAAATTGACCTGTATGTAGTTTTTTGGGTTTTGTTTGTTTGTTTCAGTATTTTAGCCTTGCAAAAGTCCTATATTATTATTGCAGTGTCTTTCTTTTTATTTCTTCTTTACAGTCTCTCAAGTATATACAAGCAAGGGTGCCTTTCTTGAAGAATTATGTATTGTCTGAATTCAAAATCCTGAAGGAAGTAATCTTTAAAGAACCTTTTAATTTATAATAATCATTTAGTTGAGTTGTCCCAAGCTCATTTTACTTCATTATATTTAAGAATCTACCTGAAATTCCTCGTGCATAAAGCTTTTTCATGTCTCATATAATCAACCTGTCCAAGATAGCTACATGTTTCAGAGAGATGTTCATTATGATTATAACAATGTAAACATGCCCCTAATTTTAGTGGTTTATAGAGGTCTTTAATATAGCGAACACTTACTTTCGAAACTTTAAAATCACTGAACAGAATTTTGTAAGCCCAAGTGGCTCCCAATGCATTTGCTGAAAGTCTCAAAGTTAGATCAAGCCAGGAGTAAATACAGAACAGATTTGTCTTTCAAGAATGACAGACTGAAGTAGTGAGATAAAGTTTAACAGAAAAAAGGGGAGACCTATAATAAGATTCAAAAAACCTCCCATGAGTTTGTAGGGAAATAAGAACTTTACCCCTCCTTTCTTAGGGTTGGTGGCTGGGCCTGAGAATTAAATTGACATAGGACAGATTAATAGGAGAAAAGCATATAGATTTGTAAATGTACATGGTAGCCCTCATTGGAAAATGAAGGCCCTAAAGGCAGATAGGCCCAAGTGTTTATATACCAGGTTGAACAAAGAGTAGTGATTGTGAAAAGGTAACTAAAATGTATGGGGAGACTAAAGGGAGATAGGAGTTATTTTAACAAGGTTTGTATGTACAGATTTGTCTGGCTGGACTCCCCGCCTCTGGTGATAAAAATATTTCTTTCCTTCTGGTACAGAGAGGGAAGCTTTTTCATGGAAGTTTTATCTCCACTTTCAGGAAGAAAAGGTCGGTCAAGAGTGTCCCTCTTGCACCTGCTGTTTTTCAAGTGACTTTAGCTCAAAATAACCCTTATGCCAAAGTGGCATATTTTGGGGTGCCGTATTCTACCATCCTTCAGGGAGAAGCTTCAGGGTGTGCTGCTTCACTTTAGTGACAATGAGGATGTCTTTAGATACCCTGACATTTAGTAAAACTCAGGGGCACAAGATGGCAGCCAACTCTGGAAGTGCATTTTTAGTTTGAGCCAATGCAGTAATCTTTTATGACAAGGTGGGTTCTCCTCAGGCCACACCTTGAAAAGTGCCCCAGTTTAAAAACCATTTGGACACCCAAATTGACTTCGCAAAGGTGGTAATGGGACTAAGTTTATCCTGTGATTATAAAACGTATGAAGCATCCTATGCAACTGACACTAAGCTAAGTGCAGGGGGAGACAAGAATAAAACACGTGCCCACCAGGAGCTTCCCACCAGTTCTGTGAGATGATCCAAGAACAGTGACCTTTCGTAACTGATGTACCAGGTGAGGCTGGCTGGCAGTGTGGTCAAACACCCTGGCTTCAGAGTCCAAATGCCTCTGTTCAAAAGTCTGCTTCAGCTTACTAGCAGTGTGACTGTGTAATGGCAAGCCATTAGATGCTGCTCTAAATCCTCACTCTTCTTTATAGTTTTGTTAACAAGAGCCCTTTATTTTTCATAGCGTCTAGCATGTATGTATTGGTTAATACATATCCAACAAAGCTACGGTTATTTATCAGAAAATGGAGACAAAAGAGCAGTGTCCCTCAAAAACTCAAAGTTAAACTCAAAGGAAATAAAGATTGTCCTCTGAGAGTTTAACTACAACACCACGACAGACTGGATCAGAGCTGAGATTCCCAGGATGAACTTAGAGACTGACCATTACTCCAACCAGAAAGCACTTACAGAATATGTACATATACTCTGTTGACCTTATGTGCATTCATTAAAGTAGAATGAATAGTATAATGACCCCCATTTACCTGTCCCTTGATCTGAGCATTATGAACATATCCAAAAGGTGTTAACATAATAAAAGAGACAATATTCTGTTGAGAAAGGGGTTACTACAACTGGCCTAGAACCAGATTCCTCCCTCACTCCCCACTTGAGCACCTTAGTTCACTAAACTCCTTTGTTACTAACTTAAAATAGGAATAAAAGCACTCATGGTGTTATGCTGTGAGCATTAAATAATAACTTCTCTAAATAGCTTAGCACAATGCCCTGTCTATGAAAGCCATTTGGTAAATTCTTGGTAGCTGTTCTATGGTTGTCAGGAAAAGGAGATTCCTAACAAGCTGGCCTACACACAGTGAAGGTGAGGTGTGACAACGCATGCCCTGTCCTGGTGACTGGTTTCCCTCTGCTGGGTACATGGACGTGTCCCTGACTGACACACTGAAACATGTGAAGTCTCCAACTGACTGCCCTTGGTCCGATGTACTGTCCACTAAGCAAGTGCACCGAGGGACATGATTAATCCCTGAAATGAATGAATTGATGTTCTGCTCTCCTGTGTAATGGCTGCTCTTAGGTCAGCTTGGGGAGAGGCGGAAGTAGGGGAATGGGGAAGGGTTCAGGATGGTGGGGAGCAAGCCTTGATTTATGGAAAGGGAACCACCCTTGTTGTAGGAGTGGAGAGTGGGTGTGGAGTGGGTGTGGAGACCCCAGGCGGCACCTGCGGTAGGGTACAAATAACCTAGCTTCATTTCTATAGCTATTACTGAAGAAACATCAGTAGTACATTATATTTTGTCTCCATTCCCTCTCTGTAGAGCCCTCTGAGGAAGTGTAAAGGTTAGAACTGCAGTAGGGATCGCAGAGTGCTACTGTCCACAAACCCAACAAACATTTCACTGTGACCACCTTGATTACTGGCCACAAATCCTATTAAAACATTTTAACGATTTTAAAAATATTTTTTATTAGTTTCAGGTGTACAAAACAATGTAATATTAGGTTGGTGCAAAAGTAATTGCTGTTTAAAAGGTTAAAAATAACTGCAAAAACCACAATTACTTTTGCACCAACCTAATAGACATTTACACCCCTCACAAAGTGATAATCCTCCCCCAATGTACTACTCCTCTGACATCGTATATAGCTGTTACAGTACCACTGACTACTCCCTATGCTGTACTCCATATCCTGTTACCATATATATGTTAAATTATAGTTGACATTCAATATTATTCAGCTTCAGGCCTTCGCTGCAGTGGTCAGGTATCTACGCTGTCCATGAAGTGGTCTCCCTAGTAAGACAAGTGCCCACCTGACACCCTACAAAATCTTTACAACATTATTGATTATATTCCCCAAACTGTCTCTCGTATCCCCGTGGCAATATTGTGGCTACTGATTGGCACTTTCTAATCCCCTCACCTTCTCCCCCATTCCCACCCCTCTTGTATCTAGCAACCCTCAGTTTTTTCTCTATATCTCTGAGACTATTTCTGTTTAGTTTACTTATTTAGGTTGCCCACTTTAATGATCATTTGAAAAACGAAGTGGCGCGGGATTTCATTGGTTTGTAACTGTGAATGCAGCTAGGGAAACTGCAGTTAGCTGGCGGGCAGGTAGTCCCGCAGGTCATTAGCCAAGGCCACAGGTGGGCTCTGTCCCTTCCTGAGGAAGGACAAAGGCTTCGGAGAGAGGTTCAGTTCTCCTTGCTGTGCAGATGCGGCTCTGCCTGCGTCCCAGCCCGTCGTCCCTGCGCCCTAACGTTGTGTGCCGTCTTCTTGTGCCCGCAGAGCCCCCTGGCGCGGACCCGGACACGCTGCGAGCCGGCGCGCGGGGCTTCACCGGCTGCCTGTCCTCTGTGCGCTTCGGCCCCGCCACCCCGCTGAAGGCGGCGCTGCTCCCAGGCGGCCCAGGCCCGGTCACCGTCCGCGGACAGGTGGCCGCGTCCCGCTGTGCCCAGGGGGCGGGGCCCGGAGTCCCAGCGCGGGAGGCGACCCGGCCACTCGCAGGTGGCGCAGGTGCGTGGCCCTCCGCCCGCGATCTTCCAGCCGGTCTGCATCCCGGAGGCTTCCAAAAGTCCTCTGTTGGTTCACCTTCCCCTTCTCTGGTCTTTACATTCTCCGTGCTTCGGTTCACGTTCATTTCCATGGCTGCAGTTGTCTGCTTTCAATTGTTGGTGAATTTTTCAAAAGTCCGCCTTTCCTCTCGCCTCTGTCATTCTGCCTTTTTCTACTATAGGTCGTTCTGGACCAACAGATGAGGGAGAGCCCTTGGTCAATGCGGACAGAAATGGCTCCGCGGTCATTGGAGGTAACAGGGCCGCGAAGGACCAGGTCCTTGGCGTTGTTGTCACTGTCAGCGTAACCCAAACAAGAGAACCCGCGCCGATGGAGCCATCAGTGGCCGGCCATACATATTTGCTGGTGTTTTCATGTACAGGTGACCCCCGTACAGCACGGTTGTTAGGTTCCTAAAAATGCCCTGTTATGCGAAACAAAGAACTAGTACAAGAAAGGGGGTTAGGATCCGAAAATTAAAAAAGCAAAGTATCACATTTTTATAATTAAGTGAAATATCTTGATTAAAGCAGTTTTCACCAAAAGTATAACATATTAATATGTGTTAAATAATGTTTTCTTCGTCATCACTATTAAGCTTTTATTATGTTCCGTGTTTGGGGATCTCTAATTCTCGAACCATGTTAGAGTGAAGCTGTGTTATAGAAGTGCCGTGTCATACGGGGGTTACCTGTAGCACTGAATTCAGCATCTCTGAAGAAGGAACTGATGGTTCCACTGAAACACTTTTTAAAGAGTAGTTGCCAAACTATTGAATAATGAGAAGGTTTTTCATTTGAAAATAGCCATTGATATATTGATAGTTGTCAGGGGATATATATATATATATATATACACACACATACATATATATATAAATTTATTTATATGTGTATATATATAAACACGTGATATATATATATACACCTTGTTTTCCAGAAAAATAGGACCTAGCCGGACAATCAGCTCTAATGCATCTTTTGGAGCAAATATAATATACTATAATATAAGACAGGGTCTTATATTAATTTTTACTCCAAAAGACACGTTAGAGCTGATTGTCCGGCTAGGTCTTATTTTTGTTATAAACACGGTATATATATAGCATTTACTTTTAGTTTTTCCATTCAAAATAGTCATGCACCTCTCAGTCCATTAGCCCAAAACATTTAAAAATAATATTAAAAATAAAACATATATTGGGAGAAACTCCTAAACTATGCAAATTGGCATTTTTCTAATTAGTATTAATCTTAGGAGACAATAGATGATAGATAGATAGATAGATAGATAGATAGATAGATAGATAGATAGAATTGCACCTTAAATATTTTCAATATATTCTCTGAAACTGAATTTATCCAGGTCTGACTCAAAAATGGAATATTCAAATCTCCCTCATCATTCAAAGACACTTTATTTCACTTAATTAGATTGTTGAAATGTGAATCAGTTGCAAACTCTCCTTGGTGGGGAGGAAGTAAACTGCTGTCTATTCTATTGCTACCCCAAGATAAGGTAATTACTCATAGAGTGGGTGATTGACTGGGTGTCCACTGTTCAAAGGGTTGCTCACCTGTTCAGATTGGATCCGTTCATTTGCCCGCATTCATCCAGACCCAAGTTTTCTCCAGACAATTAGAAAAAATTCAGACGCTTTGAAGGACTGACCATATCTATGTAAGAATGTTAACATTTCCATTCCTATCTCAGCTACTTCATTTTTGTAATGAGTGAGGCATATGACCCCAATTTTATAACTCAAAGAACACACAAAAAACATAAATGTTATTCATAATGCATATCTAAAAGGACTATTTTAAAATCATAATCCTAAATCACTCTAATTTGTTTTTTTAATGAAAAGATTTCGCTATAATGCAAAAGCTAATTTAAAATAAATCATCTTAAATGTGATTAATATTTTCAGAATAGGAGTCCGAAAATTTGTAAAATATTTTAGTTGCCCTTTTATTAGAGAAAGCAAAGATAATAGTCAAATTGATAATAGAACAAAAAATGTGGTCTTTGGAGCTTTATTGCTTTTGGCTATATATCAGTGGCAAGATGTACAAAGTAAATAAGTAGCCAGTTCCCTCAGAAATCCTACTGGGTCCTGATAGATGGAATGGAGAACCAGAGTAGGGAAGATCTCAGAGTAGGGAACAGCTCAGTTTCCTGGGCCCCACAATTCACTTGCACCTGGCTTCAATCTGTGCAGTGGCTGGTTGCTCCCCGGTTTGCCAGCTGCTGAGTATAGTGACCTCCAGTGTGTGGCTCTAGGAAGAGTTCTTAGACCTTTGTCTAACCAATCACAGACTGTACCCACGTGTACAATGTTTGATCTGTTTAAAGGATAATGACAATAGGTGGATTTCTCTATGTTCTGCATTTTACGTTACCGTTTTCCCTCTTGCAAACAAAGGGAACACTATAGGAAAGGAGAATTAGCCTAAACAACATTCAAACCAGGTAAACCAGAGATCACAGAGGGTTTCTTTCTTTCTTTCTTTCTTTCTTTCTTTCTTTCTTTCTTTCTTTCTTTCTTTCTTTCTTTCTTTCTCTCTCTCTCTCTCTCTCTCTCTCTCTCTCTCTCTCTCTCTCTCTCTCTCTCTCTCTCTTTCTTCTTTCTTTCTTTCTTTTTTCAATTACAGTTGACATACAATATTATATTAGTTTCAAGTGTACAAGATGGTGATTAGACATTTATATAACTTACAAATTGATCACCCTGATAAATCTAGTACCAGTCTGACCCCATACATAGTTATTGATCATACAATATGTATTGATACATATCATACATATTATGATATTATTGATTATATTCCCTATGCTATATTTTACATCCCCACAATTATTTTGTAACTATCGATTTGTACTTGTTAATCCCTTCACCTTTTCCACCCAGTCCCCTTAACCCCCTTCCCAATTAGCAACCATCAGTTTATTCTCTGTATCTATGAGTTTCTTTCTGGCAAGGGGTTCATAGTGTAAGTGGGCAGATAGATAGATGGAAAGAGAAAGGGACAGATGTGTAGATAGAGAGGCAGGCAGACATGAACCTGTTAAAAACACATTTACATGGGAGTTGCTGATAGGAAGGTTCTGGAATGCATCAGGTCCATTATTCAAAGTATCTTAATCTTCAGATAGTGGGTGAAGATAGAAGTTTGTCTAGGACTTACCAAACCTGATAAAACAATCACACACATGAAATCCTGGCTGTTTCCATATAATGCTGACAGTAATTGTATGTATTACCCAGTGGCCTGGTCACTATTATTCAGAGTTACTGGTCCCTGACACTGAAATTGGTGATGATATAGCTCTTTAAAGCAAAGTTCTATAACTAAACATAAAAATAGTTAAAAGTATTGTTGTCAAGTGAGATGCAAAATATATTGCACATCATGGTTATTCTACCTTTGACTATTTAAGAATATTCACAAATTCATGAATATGCTACCTCCTCCCAGCTTAGGAGGGCTCTGGGTTCCTAGCAGCAGTGCTCAGGAATTCCTGCGACTAATTACACACAACCAAGCTTTGAGTCTTTTGGGCTCCGCTATACTTGCTTATGTCTGTCCCAGAGTACAATGAAGAGCATTCAGTTTACAACAGAAATTTGATTTACGTAACTAAGCAGTAACAGGAATTTTCTAACATTTGCTAATTGGAGATATTAATTAATGTCTGAATCAATAATCTTTAAAGTATATTGACTAATGAATGCTTCTTTTTATGTATTGCAGTATAGATTGGATATTCATTCTTCACTAATATGATAGCTTAAGTAAACATTTTGCAGCCTAGTTTGCCAGTCTCAACCCTGGCAGTGCTTTAAATTAATCTGAGAGACATTTAAAACAATGCTGATGTCCAAGTCTCCCACCCAAAGATTCTGAGTTACTGTCTGCTGTGCAGCAAAGGTTGGGAATCACTGACATTGCTAATGTTTTCAATACTTGAAACATTTCCAATACAAGATGTCAAATAATCTATTTTCCATCTAACTGAATATTAGCAATACTATGGTATATTAATTACCTATTGCTGCATGACAAACTGCCACCCACTAAATGGCTTAACCCGACTCACATTTTTATCTCACAGTTTCTGCGTGTCAGGAGTTCAGGCACAGCTCACTGGGATCCTGTGCTCAGGGTCTTGTGAGGCGGCCATCAAGGTGTCAGCCAGGGTGGGGGTCTCATCTCTAGGTCCCACTGGGATAGGAGCCACTTCCTGCCTCTCATGGTTGGTGGTAGCATGCAGTGTCCTGCAGCTGTAGGATTGAGAGCTTCTGGATTTTTCCTGGCTGCTGGCCAGAGCCTGCATTTAGCATTGAGAGACCGCCTGCTGTTCCCTGCCAGGTGGGGTTTCTCAGCATGGCTCTTTCCACCACACAGCCAACAGAAAGGGAGAGACTCCAGCAAAACGGTGCCACAATCTTAAGTGACGTAATTACAAAGTCAGATACACGTATTTAGCTACAGCTTGTCACCTTTATCCTTTTTTGCCAGTGAAAAGCAAGTCACGGGCCCCACCCACAAGGAAAGGAGGGGATCACACACAGATGGGATCCCCACTCCCAGGCAGAGATTACTTAGGACTCCATCGGCCTGGTGGAGATAGCGGTATATGTACCACAGTACTGTAGTTCAGCAGTACATCAGCATCAAAATGTAATCAAATTTTATTAAAATACTTATACATAATTACTCTATGAATGGGCTAAACACTCTATACTCTTAAAATAATTAAGACCTGCTTGCTCATTAGCATGAAGTGTGGGCATGACCTAAGAAGCCATATTGTGTTTCTGAATTTAAGTGTGACTGTACTAAATGAAATCCAGTCATGGTTTGTCTAGGATAAAGGCATAAAACTGCTGTATCTAAAGGTTGTGTGGACTTAGAAGTAACCTTCATGTTATAAGTCCCTTGGTTTCAAATTGTCTGATGCTGTACAGATGCTCCTCAACTTATGATGAGATTGCATGCCAATAAACTGATCGTAAGTTAAAAACATCCTAAGTCAAGAATGCATTTTTTAATAACATGCATCACCTACCGAACATCATAGCTTAGCCTAGCTGGTCTCTACTGAATGAGTAGCATTTTTGCACCATGACAAAGTCAAAACATCGAACTCACTGTAAGTTGGGAACCATCTGTTTGTATGATATAAACGATGCTAGGATAGATTCCAGTTAGGCCAACATTCACAGTTTGTGTTCTGTGTTTTTCCTTTCTCTTTTCTCACTAGGTGTGATAGCGGTTGTGATATTTACCTTGCTCTGCACCACTGCCATAGCAATACGTGTTTATCAACAGAGATGGTTATACCAAAAAAATGAGTCGAATATTCCAGAAAATGGAGACAATACTGAGGCTGCTCTGAAACGTGAACTCAACATGCAAAGTACAGTCAATGAAAGCCAGAAAGAGTATTTCTTCTGATCGGCAGCAGTGGTTTTACTTACTGCTGTGATGATGTGACTTTCTTGTCAAGCCAGGAGCTGCCAGTGGAGGAAGCCCCAGTATTGTCCTCCTGGGACCGGCGGTGGGGATGCTGAGCCCTCAGCTTACTCACGCCCGGTCCCAGGAGGCTCTGCCCAGGGCTCCTTAATGATCTACTGACGTAACATGACTTAGGTGCACTCATCAATCACTGTTCAGCAGTTTCTGACTGTTCTGACCTGATCTCCTAAAACTGAAATGTATTTTGCATAATGACCTTGGGTTTTAAGTGAGAATAAGGACTTGAGCTGTGGCCCTACTCTCTTAAAAATGTGACACAGAACTTTATAAAAGTCAAAGATGGACTTGAATGTTTCGTGTTATGTGGAAACTTACATTATGATTCCTTTATCAATTCCCTGATGACATTTGTAAACCAGGAAGTGCTTCTCAAATGGCCTTCAGCTGGGTTTCCAACTTCCTGTGAACCAGAGCCCAGTGGGCAAAAATGCATTAGAAACCTGGGGATGGTGGGGGGAGGGGGATTTGGCTGATTGTTTCTATTATTCATCTTTTTAAAATCAGTATGGATACATTTTAGTAATGAAATTGAGTATTGAATGTAGGCTCTGAAATTCTAGTATTGAGTTTAGTTATCGAACAGAAAATTCATAGGTAGCAACATGTGTAAAGCATTCCAACCAATCTGCTATGATTGCTTATTTTTCTTTGTGATTTGTCATTATAGTCTTTGTAGATTATAATAATGATCACCTGATGAGCTCCCAAAAATGTACAGTTTCTAACCAAACTTGTTCCCATGTAGAAACTCTATACTTAACACTACACATGTATCCTTCATCCATTTCATCTGAATGAAATATAATCCTAAATTTATTTCCTTTAAATGTGAAGTGATTGGGTCACTTTTCTTTGTAATCCTGTGATTCTCTTTTCCTAAAGGTTATCACAACAATCTTTTGATTTCTTGTGACTGTCTTTTATTTATTAAGGGAAAAGTCACACTTTGACCTGAAGCTCTCCATTTCCCTTTCTATATTTTGAACTGATTGGGCAAACCATTCCCTGAATTACCATCTCATCTAGTTACTATTTGGAATCTTACTGGAAGGATGCTTATGCTAAGGGAGATGCAGATTGTATAATCTGAAATAAATCTATCCCTGTAGTCAGGATTCTAGGATCTTGCAGTCAGTTTCCAATAGTGCATCCAACATCAACTAGTTCATTTCATAGTAGGGTATATTTGCGTACTAGGAGAGCAAAGAGTTCATATTAACTATGGGGATTGTTCCAGTTACTACTTTTGTGACAGTGGTCATTAGATAATTGTATGGAGCCACCGTTTTCACTCAATAGTCAATTATAATAAAAATGTGCTGCACTCCACATACCCCACCTGCCATGTGCCTGCCAGGTGATACATCGCTTACTTTGACCAGCGCAGGACCGCTAGAACTATGTATCTTCAGCCTCGCTATTTCTTTGAGTGTATACTTACTTTAATGTTGTTTTTGTAGGTTTTTTTAAGAATGGAAAAAGATATCCTCTGTATTATCTTTTCTCATTTTTTTTTCTTCTTGTTTTACTTGGAAAGACTTGAACCAGCAGGCTGAGATCATACGGACCACCTTAAAGTCCATCTACCACAACACTGAATCTATATTGATGTTCCTTTACATGAATAATGGTTCTTATGATCTCAATATAGTAATATAGGAAGGACCTGCCTTGGTGAATGATATACATACTTTTTTCCCAAACATCTGTGCAGATTAGAGAAGGATTCAATGCAGAAATGATAGGCTTGCTTGAATGCATAGCATAGTGTAATCATCATGAAACTACTGCCACTTTAACAAGTGATCGTCATATGTTCTAAAAGAACACATCACTTCAGTAGCTCAAATTTTACAGAGTTATAAATAGTGAAACCCACTGCACTCTGCTCTCTTCTCTAAAGAGAAAACAAAATATTTGTACGAAATTGCAGTGATGCATCATTTACTTTCCCTTACTGATTTGTAAACTTTACCTACTTATTTGTTAATAAAATAACATTTTTGAATTAAATTAGGAAAATATTTTTAAGAAGAGTTGAATAAAATTTGAATTATGAAATTATATTGTTTTCCCCCTAAATATTAAAAAATGTGCAAATGTACACATTCTGTAGTGGTGTGTATTAGTTTATCTCTACTGTATGTACGAGGTCTGACAATTAAGTTCGCGAACTTGTTGCAACAATGTTGCTAACCGTTTTTGATATCAGAGGGATTATTCATTATGAATTTGTACCAACTGGACAAACAGTTAACCAAATTTACTATTTGAAAGTGCTGAAAAGGCTACGTGAAAAAGTTAGACGAAAATGACCTGAAATTTTCGCCAACAATTCGTGGCTCTTGCATCACGACAATGCACCAGCTCACACGGCACAGTCTGTGAGGGAGTTTTTAGCCAGGAAACAAATAACTGTATTGGAACACCCTCCTACTCACCTGATCTGGCCCCCAATGACTTCTTTCTTTACCCGAAGATAATAGAAATATTGAAAGGGAGACATTTTGATGACATTCAGGACATGAAGGGTAATACGACAACAGCTCTGATGGCCATTCCAGAAAGAGTTCCAAAATTCCTTTGAAGGGTGGACTAGGCACTGGCGTCAGTGCATAGCTTCCCAAGGGGAGTACTTTGTAGGTGACCGTAGTGATATTCAGCAATGAGGCATGTAGCACTTTTCCTAGGATGAGTTCGTGACCTCAACTGTCAGAACTCATATAGAAAATATTATAATCTGTTAATATTATTTATGATGCTATATACAAGGTGTAATCAAAAGATATGGTGAATGTTTAAATTTAAAAATTTTATTACAGTAAAAGACACATTGCCATTAATCCCCCTCAAAACACTCCCCCTCATTTCGAACACATTTATTCCATCATTCTTGCCACTTTTTGAAGCAGTTCTGGAAGTCCTCTTTCCTGAGTGTCTTTAGTTGTGCTGTCGTGGCTACCTCAATATCCTGAATCAATTCAAAATGTTTACCTTTCATTGTCATTTTGACTTTGGGTAAGAGCCAGAGGTCACACAGTGCCAGATCCAGTGAATAAGGTGGATGAGGACACACCATCATGTTTGTATTTGACAGATATTGCTATACCAAAAGCAATGTGTGACTCAAAGCATTGTCATGATGGAGAATGATTTACGGCACACTTTAAAACACACTTTCTCTTAACCATAGCTCACACCTGACTGACTGCACCAAACAAGTTGAAACTTGTCACACACTGTAACTAAGGTTTGACGCGCCACTTCCCGTAATGAAGATGCTTGTCTTTCTGTTGGATGGCACTTGGCAGCAGCATTCACCGTATTGTTTGATCACACCTCCTAAATGATCAAACACAAAATGAAACACAAAATTGTTAATATCTACTGACTACAAGTTAAAATACCTATGAATGTTGATATTTAAACCTTTGCCAGAGAACAATAATTTAATAGTAAGTTATTTGTTGAATGCTTGCTATACACTCAAAACGGATTAAAAATAATTCCATCCCCGCCCCCGACAGAGTTGGATTTTTGGTGCACTAATTAAACATGCAGATTCCATTTGCAAATAGCATCCTTCTATTAAATAAAAGTTAAAAGATAATAATTCCCCACGTTTTATTTCCAAATAGAAAAGACAAATAGCGTACAATTAACACTCATCATTGGGAGTAGAAATGAGGCACTTGTTCCCTCCATTGTGAAGTAAAGCACCCCTTACCACCTTCCCAGTATTATCCAGAAGCATAGAAAACCATATTGGACATTTATATTCTGTTTGTCTAGAATAACCACTACTTACAGAACTTTTAAAATGTTTTTTATAAAAACATCCAAATGTCCAAAGGGCATTGGATAGATATTTAGTTTCAATGGATTTTTTAAAAGTAAAGTGTGAAGTTCATGATCTTTGCCTTGAAAGAAGACAAATATGGTTAAGCACTTTTCATCTAGTATAAATAGCTCTGACTATGAAATTGGATTATAAAAAATACTCTTCAAACAAGGGGGATGATATGGACATACTAAATGAAAATATGTTGATTAGGCTGCTTATCTGCTGTTTTGCAATCTAAGCATTACAATGTTTAAAGAGTCCCTCGGTGCCTTCAGTGGATCCTGGCTGTCTCTCCCTTTTCCTAAGTCAGGCTCATGGTGAACAGCAGCATGGAAGAAGAATGGGAAAGAGAGTGATAGACAAGAAATGGTTTGCATGCAAAGTCGTGGGGGAAATGAATTTTATGTGCATGTGAACCCATGGCTACATATTTTCAAAATCAATCAATGTATATATAATACCACATGAAGGACAAAAGACTACATAAGCATTATAATGGATGCAAAAAAAAAAAAAAAAGCATTTGACAAGATGCAACACTCTTTCCTGGCTTTATTTTCAAGAATATATTTCTTTATTATGAAATATTTTGTTACATTGGAAGGACTTATTCCTCGAGTATATCTAGAACTTTCGTCCACCAGGACTCAGACTTTTCTTTGTGAGAAGATTTTTGGTTACTGATGTCTAGGATCCACTTCCTGCCTGGGGCACTGACCCTAAGAGTGCAGGGCCACACAGCCCAATACACTCTGTAGCAACTATGGGGACAGAGCCAGGAGTGTAGTTTCCAGGCTCTTGGCCTCACGTGGAAAGGTGCTGCCTCAGGTACTAAATGGCCATCAACTGTGATTGGATGGCCATCAGCTGTGGCTAGTTGGCCGTCAGCTGTAACCAGTGAGCTGTTGGCCACTAATATAACTGCTGTGGCTACGCTAACAAAAAATGGGGGCTAGCAAGAAGATGGTGCTGGCAAGCGCAGATTGTGGTTAGCACGGCGGATTGCAGCTAGCAAGTGAGGTTCGTTGGCAGAGAGAAGTGGACGGCAGGTTGTGGATCGTGTGGCTCCTGCTTCCTGTGTCTCCAACCCAGCCGCTAGCGAGAATATACTGGTATGACTCCCGTATCTACGGCTCCGTGGGTGTTCCTTTTTGGCCTCACCACGTCCTGTGTTCTTATGTGGGGAGCAGGACCAGAGACCCCACATGACATCCTGCATGACAGCAACCTACTGCTCAGGTGGGGAGGAAGAAACAGATACAAAATATAGCCTTTGCATGAATGCCCGTGTGACTTTCTTCTCCCTGAGTCTTTTAACCCCTTAAGAGGGGTGCTGGATCATTAGAGCTGTCAGTAGCCAGATGTCTGCACCCAAATGCAAAGGGCTCAACCCAAAATATATAATTTTCTCCCAGCTATGCCCTTTTGGCTCACCACCAGTTTTCTAAAGCCATCTGTCTTTTCAAATCTTTCCCTTACCCTCTTGCCTAACACTATAAGATCCTAGGGCAAATTAAGTTGAACCTTATGTAATTACCAAATGATTAATATTAATAGTTATCTGTGACATTTTATGACTGCTGGTCCAGATGGCAGAGTAGGAAAATGCTGTGCTCGCCTCCTCCCATGATCACCTCAAAATTGCAACTAAATTATAGACCAACCATCATTGAGAACCACCTAAAGACTAGCTGAACAGAATTCCTATAACTGAGAATGTAAAGAAGAAGCCATGATGAGACTGGTAAGGGAGGCAGAGATACAGAACGGGAGGTCACACACCAACAGTGTGGCAATGAAGAATCAGGAGGGACATCTCAGCTGCAGAGGTCACTCTGAGGACTGAGGGGTCACAGTCCAACACCGGGGTCCCCAGCCTGGTGCATCATCAGTGCTGCAGAGAGAAGTTCCCATAACATCCAGCTGTGAAAAACAGCAGGGATTGTGTCTGAGTGAAATGGAGAGCTGCTGGAGTCCCAGGCATTCCTCTTGACGGGGCTTGCATATGGACACGGTCTCTCACAAACTCACTTGTTCTGGGCTCCAGCACTGGGGCAGCAGTTCAAAAAGTACCAGGGAAATACAAGGAGAACCTGAACTGACTAGCCTCTGGCTGAGGGCTGGAGGGGTAGGGATTGAATCATTTTTATATTCTAGCAATAAATCTACATTGTCATGGTGTATAATCCTAATGATATGCTGTTGATTTGGGTTTGCTAGTACTTTCTTGAGGGGTTTTCCATCAATTTTCATCAGGGACATTTGTCTGTAATTTTCTTTTCTTGTAGTTTCTTTGTCTGGCTTTGGTATCAGGGTAGTACTGACCTCAGAGAATGAGCTTGGAAGTAGTCACTCTTCTTTAATTTTTTTGGAAGAATTTCAAGAGGATTGTGTTAATTCCTCTGTAGTTATTTAGTAGGATTCTCCAGTGAACCCATCTGGTCCTGGGCTTTTCTTTGTTGCGAGGTTTTTGATTAGTTATCCAATCTCCTTACTAGTTATCTGTCTGTTTAGATTTTTTATTCTTCATGATTCAGTTTTAGTATAATAGATTATGAGTGTGTAGGAATTTATCCATTTTTCTAGGTTATGCAATTTGTTCACATAGAATTTTCCATAGTATTCTCTTATAATCCTTTTTATTTCTGTGGTTTTTGTAATGTTCTCTCTTTCATCTCTTATTTTATCTATTTGAGTCTTTTCTGTTTTTTGCTTACTTAATCTAGCTAATGATTTGTCAAATTTAGTTTCGTTAAAAAGTCCTGTCATATGCTACAATATAGATGAATCTTGAGGAAATTATGCTAAGTGATATAAGCCAGTTACAAAATGACAAATACTGTATAATTCCACTTAATGAGCTATCTAAAGTACTCAATTTCACAGAAACAGAAAGTAGAATAGTGGTTATACCAGAAGCGGGGAGGAGGAAAAGAGTTGTGTTTTTTTAGTATAAAGTTTCAGTTTTGCAAAATAAAAAAGTTCTGGAGCTCTGTTTCACAGCAAGGTTATATTCACCTTGTTAAGTATGAACAGTACACTTAAAAATGGTTATGTCATATGGTTTTTACCACAGTTAAAACATCCCTTCTCTTTGGGCAGCCAGTTGGGCAGCCAGCGCAGTGCTCATAACACCAAGGTCATCGGTTCGATTCCCACATGGGCCCTCCACAACTAGAGTGAAAACAATAACATGACTGGGAGTTGATGGGTCCTGAAAAAACACACTGTTCCCCAATATTCCCCAATAAAAATTAAAAAAAAAAAAATCCTGTCTCCCAATGAAAGCCTGATCTCTCTAGCTAAAGGATGCAGGAAGGAGCAGCCTAGTAAGACAGAAAACCTTTAGACAATAAAGGAAACCTTTAGACAATAACTGATCTACTCCATATACCACTATAATAAAAACTTGTAGTCCCACTCTTTAAAATGCTAACAAAGGTCAAGTGGGGATCCTAGACATCTACCCTCACGAGGCTATAATTAATTACCCCAATCCATTCTCCCTACCAGGATAGTGTCAGAAAAGGTTGACTAAGTAGTCAGGACTTTCACCCCACCAGGTGATGTCATGGAAAATACATGGGAGCCTGGATTTCGACCCCCAACCAGCAGCAGCAAGGTGTCACAACAGGAGTGGTGACAGGAGGCCTGGTGGATAGTCAAGACTTTCCCTACCTGCCTATGATAACAAGGCCACTCCCTTCTCCCAGTAGTGTTGTTGGAGGACATTGGGGAAGATGTCACAAGACACACCTACTTGTCCTAGCCAGGGAGGTATCATAGATGTCCTCTTGAGGAGTCAAAACTCCCACTCTGCCTAAGAGAAATGAAGACCCACTCCTGCGGGTGTGGAGGAGGTAATTCCTGGCAGAACTAATCTGGCACTCTCCACTTCTTCTAGTGGACCAGTGTCAAAATAAACTAGCAAAAACAAAAGGCTTAAATAAGATCCAGATTCTCATAACATAGTACCAAAATGCTTAGGTTTCAGTAGAAAATCATTCATCACACCAAGAACCAGAAAAGATTTCAAACTGAATCAGGAAAAGGCAATCAAAAGATTCCAAGACCAAGATAAAAGAGCTTTTAGAATTATCTGACAAAGTTTTCATCTATCATAAAAAAGATTTAACAGGCAATTATGGCCGTGTTTCCCTGAAAATAAGACCTAGCTGGACAATCAGCTCTAATGCATCTTTTGGAACAAAAATTGATAAGACCCAGTATTATATTATATGTTTATTATATTATATTATATTGTATTATATTATATTATATTATATTATATTATACCTGGTCTCATATTATAGTAAAATAAGACTGGGTCCTATATTAATTTTTGCCTTCAAAAGATGCATTAGAGCTGATTGTCTGGCTAGGTCTTATTTTCAGGGAAACATGGGAGCATCCTTGAAACAATGGAAAAAATAGTCTCAGCAAAGAAATAGATAATATAATGAAAAATTTAGAAGTAAAAAATAAAATTAACCAAAATAGAAAGCTCAATGTGTGATTATAACAATAAAGGAAATAATCAATGAACATGAAGATAGAAAACTAGTGGAGTGACGTCATAGGAATGGCGGCAGCAGGGCGCACTTTTTGAGTTCTCCTCCAGATCTTATCACAAACAGGGCATATAACCCATCAAAGGACTCTGGGCTCATCAAGCAGAACAGCTGAGTGACTCCTACAAGGATTACTTGCAGGCTGGCAAATTGGGCGAGCAGGGGAAGAGGGAAGGGAGCGGAGGGGAGACACGGAGAGATGCGGCCCACATCTGCAGCTGCAGGGACACGGTCCGCACCTTCGGTTGTGGAGGCGCTGCCGGCATCTACCGCGGCGGAGGAAACACGTCCGGCATCCGCAGCTGCAGAGACGCAGGGGATCCTAGGACGAAACAGCACAGAAGCCAGGAGGTGGGCTGTTTCCCTGCGTCCCACAGCTGATCTCTCCAGCCGAGGGGCAGCATAACCAGCATTTGAGGCAATAACCTCAGCTGGGACCTCCAGTTGGGCCCTAGGCCAGACAAAGGACACAAACTCCATACTCCATACCTGGGCCCTCCCCCCCCCACTCCCCCACATCCCCCTCTATCCCTCCCCTCTTCCAATCCTGCCCCCGCCCTTCCAGAGACAAACTGGTTCCTGAACTGAGGAGTAGTGTCGGATTACAGAGGAGCTTTAGTGCTCAGGCTCTGGGAAGACTGGCAGGCAGCTCTGACCCAGGGAAGAGGCTGCGAAGAGTGTGATTTTTGCTGGGCTAGGAGAGAAAAGACTTCTCCACCCTCAGCCACCACTTTTTCTGGCCTGCGAGAAGAGTGTGACACGGCTGGGCTGGGAGAGAGAAGACCCCTCCATCCCCAGCCCCCACCCTTTCTGGCCTGCCTAGGGCCGGGCAAGTGCAATGGCGGAGGCACTCCCAGGGATCAGCAGGAAGCGGCAGGCACAGCTCCTGGCTTTCAGCAGCTCAGAAATCTCCCGCCCGCCATACACACACACACACACACACACACACACACACACACAGAAGAAGTGCCCTAAGACTCAGGAGAACTGGACACAGGGCTGATGGTGCTACTCTCAGTGTGCATATGTGCAGGCAAGGGCAGCACTGACTTTGTAAAAACTACCATCCAGACCCCTCAGCCCCACGCATCTGAATCTGCAGTCCCAACGTCACTCTGGGCACCAGGTCACTGGCTCTGCCTGCACAATATGCAGGGGACTCTTTGGTACAGCAGAGGACAACCTGGAGATTATTTAGTGGGCTTAAGCCAAGAATGGTGCTGCTTTTTGTTTTGTTTTGTCTTTATATCTTTGATATCTTTGCCTGTGTTGAGTAGGGGTTGTTGGTTGGTTTTACATGTGAAGGCATTTGACTTTTTCTTTGTTGTTGTCATTGTTGTTGTGTTTGGTGATTTGCGTTGTTCTGAAATTGCCCTACCAGGGTCCAACTTAAGAGGCACTAGATTCAACATATCCAGAGGCCAACTCCAGACCAAACCAGAGTACTACCAGGTGTGACCTACAAGTCACACACCCAGAGGGAATTCTCTACAGGCACAAGAGCCCATAGAGGCCAAACCACATTTAAGTGGTCAACCTGCACGCAGCAGAACACCCTGCGGTGGGCAGAGCCAAGTCTCACAACTAGTGAGACTAGGAGTTAACTCCACCTACTCACAAGCGAAAAACAATTAAAGATCTTCTTTAACAGGACAATATACACAACACAAGAGTCACCTTTGGAGCACACGAAGAGGAGAAGAACAAAGTAGTGCAAGTCAAAGAAAGGACACATACTACATAAGATAACCTAGCAAGAACTAAGGGACTCTAGGGGATCCACCTAATACATCAAAGCAAACACAGAGAGTCAGCCAGAATGGGGAAACAAAGAAACATGTCCCAAATAAAAGAACAGAAGAAACCTCCAGAAATGGAACCAAATGCAACAGAGGTAACCAACCTATCAGAGACAGAGTTCAG
Source organism: Rhinolophus ferrumequinum (assembly GCF_004115265.2). Lineage (NCBI taxonomy): Eukaryota > Metazoa > Chordata > Mammalia > Chiroptera > Rhinolophidae > Rhinolophus > Rhinolophus ferrumequinum. Next base: position 1,788,169 of record NC_046295.1, on the reverse strand, counting down.
AACACTGATGATAAGAATGTTTAAGGAGCTTAGAGACAACATAAAGAAGGATAGAGAAATCATAATAAACAACCAGTTAGAACTAAAGAACACAATTACTGAAATAAAGAAATCACTTGAAGGAATTAACAGCAGGTTAGATGAAGCAGAGGATCCAATCAGCGACATAGAAGACAAGTTAGCAGAGATCACCCAAACAGAACAACAGAAAGGAAAAAGAATAAAAAACAATGAAGAGCTTTAAGAGACCTCTGGGATAATGTCAAATGCAACAACATGCACATCATAGGAATACCAGAAGGTGCAGAGAGGATGCAAGGGATTAAGAACATATTTGAGGTAATAATGTCCAAAAACTTCCCTAACCTGGTGAAGGAAACTGACATACAAGCCCAGGAAGTGCAGAGAGTTCCAGCCAGGATAAATCCAAACAGGTCCACACCAAGACACATTATAGTTAAAATGGCAAAGTTTAAAGACAAAGAAAGAATCCTAAAAGCAACAAGAGAAAGACATAGGGTTACATACAAGGAAACCCCCATAAGACTATCAAATGACTTTTCTACAGAAACATTGAAGGCCAGGAGGGAGTGGCAGGAAATACTCAAAGCGATGAAAAACAAAAGCCTACAACCTAGATTGCTTTATCCAGCAAGGATATCATTTAAGGTTGATGGAGAGATAAAGAGCTTCCCAGAAAAGAATAAGCTAAAGGAATTTATTACCACCAAGCCAGCATTGCAAGAAATACTAAAAGGACTTCTGTAAATAGAAGAAAGATTAAAACAATCTACAAATTTAAAAATGGCAATAACTATGTACCTATCAAGAATCACTTTAAATGTAAACGGATTAAATGCTCCAATCAAGAGACATAGGGTGGCTGAGTGGAAAAGAAAGCAAGACCCTTGTATATGCTTCATACAAAAGACTCATCTCAGATCAAAAGACACACACGGGCTGAAAGTGAAGGGTTGGAGTAAGATATTTCATGTAAATGGAAATGAGAAAAAAGCTAGAGTTGCAATACTAATATCTGACAAAATAGACTTTAAAATGAAGAACACATTAAAAGACAAAGATGGGCACTATATAATAATAAAGGGATAGATCCAACAAGAGGACATAACCCTAGTAAACATCTATGCACCCCACATAGGAGCACCTAAATACATAAAACAGATATTGACTGACATAAAGACAGAGATCAACAGTAACACTATCATAGTAGGGGACTTCAACACACCTCTGACAACAAGGGACAGGTCTTCCAGACAGAAAATCAATATGGAAACAACAGCCTTAAATGATACATTGGACCACTTGGATTTAATCGATATTTTCAGAGCATTTCACCCCAATGCTGCAAAATACACATTCTTCTCAAGCGCACATGGAACATTTTCCAAGATAGACCATATGTTAGGCCACAAAACAAGTTTTGATAAATTTAAGAAAATTGAAATCATACCAATTGTCTTCTCTGACCACAGTGCTATGAAATTAGAAATGAACTACAGGAAAAAAAAGGAAGACACACCAATTCATGGAGTCTGAATAACATGTTACTAAATAATGAATGGGTCAAGCAGGAGATCAAGGAAGAAATCAAAAGATATCTCGAGACAAACGAAAATGAAAACACGACGACCCAAAATCTATGGGATGCTGCGAAAGCAGTCCTAAGAGGGAAATTCATAGCTTTGCAGGCCTACCTAAAGAAACAAGAAACATCACTAATCAACAGTTTATCTTCACACTTAAGGGATCTGGAAAAAGAACAGCAAAATAAGCCCAAAAGGAGCACAAGGAAGGAGATAATAAAGATTAGAGCAGAAATAAATGAAATAGAAACCAGAAAAACAATACAAAAGATCAATGAATCCAAGAGTTGGTTCTTAGAGAAGATAAACAAAATCGACATACCTTTAGCCAGGCTTATTAGAAAAAAGAGAGAGAGGACCTTAATTAATAAAATCAGAAATGAAAGAGGAGAAGTGACAACAGACACCGCAGAAATACAAAAAATTTTAAGAAATTACTATGAGCAACTATCTGCCAACAAATTTGATAATCTGGAAGAAATGGACAATTTTCTAGAGGAGTACAATCTTCCAAGGCTAACTCAAGAAGAAACAGAAAACCTGAATAGACTGATTACCACCAGGGAAATTGAATCAGTAATCAACAATCTCCCAACAAACAAAAGCCCTGGACAGATGGCTTTACAGGTGAATTTTACAAAACGTTCAAAAAAGAATTATCACCTATTCTCCTCAAGGTCTTCCAAAAAATCCAGAAGGAGGGAAGACTCCGAAACACTTTTTACGAAGCCACTATCACCCTGATCCCAAAATCAGACAAAGACACCACAAAAAAAGAAAACTACAGGCCGATATCGCTAACAAATATAGATGCAAAAATCCTCAACAAAATATTAGCGAACAGAATTCAGCAATACATTAAAAAGATCATACACCATGATCAAGTGGGATTCATCCCTGGTATGCAGGGGGTGATTCAACATCCGCAAATCAATTAATGTGATACACCACATTAACAAAATGAAAAATAAGAATCACACGATCATATCAATAGATGCAGAAAAAGCATTTGATAAAAATCCAGCAGCCATTAATGATAAGAAAGTGGGAATAGAGGGATCATATCTCAACATAATAAAGGCCATTTATGATAAACCCACAGCTAACATCATACTCAATGGGGAAAAGCTAAAACCATTCCCCCTAAGATCAGGAACAAGGCAAGATTACCCACTTTCTCCACTTCTATTCAACATAGTGCTGGAAGTTCTAGCCACAGCAAACAAACAAGAAAAAGAAATAAAAGGCATCCAAATTGGTAAGGAGGAAGTAAAATTGTCATTATATGCAGATGATATGATACTATATATAGAGAACCCTAAAGACTCCACCAAGAAACTATTAGAGTTGATAGATGAATTTAGTAAAGTAGCAGGATACAAAATTAATATTCAGAAATCAGTTGCATTTGTATATACCAATAATAAAATATCAGAAGGAGATATTAAGAAAACAATCACATTTACAATTGCTTCAAAGACTATAAAATACCTGGGGATAAATTTAACCAAAGAAGTAAAAGATCTGTACTCAGAAAATTATAAGACACTGAAGAAAGAAATGAAAGAAGATACAAATAGATGGAAACACATACCATGTTCATGGATAGGAAGAATTAATATAGTTAAAATGTCCATATTGTCTAAGGCAATATACATATTCAACACAATTCCTATCAAACTACCAATGACGTTTTTCACAGAAATAGAACATATAATCCTAAAATTTATATGGGACCATAAAAGACCCCGGATAGCCTCAGCAATCTTGAGAAATAAGAACAAAGTGGGAGGTATAACAATACCTGACATCAAATTATACTACAAGGCTACAGTAATCGAAACGGCATGGTACTGGCATTAAAACAGACACATAGATCAATGGAACAGAATAGAGAGTCCAGAAATAAATCCATGCCTATATGGCCATTTAATCTACGACAATGGAAGCAAGAATGTGCAGTGGGGTAAAGACAGTCTATTCAATAAATGGTGCTGGGAAACCTGGACAGATACATGCAAACAAATGAAGCTGGACCACCTCCTTACACCATATACAAAAATAAATTCAAAATGGCTTAAAGACTTAAGATCATGTAAGATTTGAAACCATAAAATTCCTAGAAGAAAATATAGGAAGAAACTTCACAGACTCGAAGTAAGATTTTTACTGATATATCTCCTTGCACAAGGGAAGAGGAAATATAAACATGTGGGATTACATCAAACTAAAAGGTTTTTTCACAGCAAAGGAAACCATCAATAAAACAAAAAGGGATCCTACTGAATGGGAAAAGGTATTTGCCAATGATATATCTGATAAGGGGTTAATATCACAAATTTATAAAAAACTCAACTCAACTCCAAAAAAACAAACAACCCAATTAAAAAATGGGCAGAGGACATGAAGAGACATTTTTCTAAAAAGGACATACAGATGGCAAACAGACATATGAAGAAATGCTCAACCTCACTAACCATCAGAGAAATGCAAATAAAAACCACAATGAGATACCACCTCACCCCAGTCAAAATGGCTATCATCAATAAATCAACAAACAACAAGTGCTGGCGCGGATGTGGAGAAAAGGGAACGCTTGTGCACTGTTGGTGGGATTGCAGATTGGTGCAGCCACTATGGAAAACAGTATGGAGGTATCTCAAAAATCTGAAAATGGAACTACCTTATAATCCAGCAATTCCACTCCTAGGTATCTATCCAGAGAAATCCAAAACTCCAATTCAAAAATCTTTATGCACTCCTATGTTTATTGCAGCACTATACACAATAGCCAAGACATGGAAACAACCGAAATGCCCATCGGTAAATGACTGGATTAAGAAACTGTGGTACATTTATACAATGAAATATTATGCAGCCATAAAGAAGAAAGAAATCTTACCATTTGCAACAACGTGGATGGACCTAGAGAACATTATGTTAAGTGAAATAAGTCAGACAGAGAAAGACAAATACCATATGATCTCACTTATATGTGGAATCTAAAGAAAAGAGTAAGTGAATGAACTAATCAGAAACAGTTTTGGAGACATAGAGGAAAAACTGAGGGTTGCTAGATGGGCGGGAGGGGGGGTGGGGATAAGGGGGAAGGTGAGGGGATTAGAAAACAGTCGGTAACCACAAGATGGCCACGGGGTCTTGAAAATTAATCTGGGGAACGTAATCAATAATGTTGTGGAGATTTTGTGAGGTGTCCGATGGACACGTGTCCCATTTGGGAGACCACCTCGGGGATGATGTGGATGCCTGATCACTGCGCTGTGCACCTGAAGCTGAATGATAATGAATGCCAACTATAATTTTATATATATATATATGTATATATATGTATGTATATACTTACAAGAAGCGGAGTACAGCATTAGGAATAGAGACAGTGGAAATGTAATGGCTCTGTGCGATGTCAGGGGGATGATGGATGGGGGAGGGGGGTTCACACAGTGTGAGGGATATAAATGATAAACGTCTAAGTATTACTTTGTCTTTTGCACCTGAAACTAATAAAAAAATAAAAAATAAATAAAAAATTTAAAAAAATAAAAAAAGATAGAAAACTAGCAACTAGCTAATCTGAAAAATAGAGTGGTAATAGACTTAAAAATAATAAACACAGGCTCAAAAGCCTGTGGGACTATAACAATAGCTCTAATATCCATGCAATAAGAGTCTAAGGATAAGAGGAGAAGGACATGAAAAAGTACTCTAAGAAATATTAAGTTGAAGACAACTTCCCAAATTTGGCAAAAGACATAAACTTATAGATACATGATGTAAAATGAAACCCCCCCTAAAAATCAAACCGAGATATCTTATAGTCAGAAAACAGAAGACAAAGAAAACATCTGGAAAGCCAAGAGAAAAATAACACCTTACCTACAGGGAAAAATTATTTCAAATGGCAGGACATTTCTTATCAGAAATCATGGAGTCCAGAAAGAAGTAGCATAATATGGTTCAGGTGTTGAAAGCATCACAAGCATCACAACTATCATCTCAGAATCCTATATCCAGCCAAAATGTCCTTCAGAAATGAAGGGAAATCAAGACATTCTTAGATGAAGGAAAACTAGGAGTGTTTGTTACCTACAGAATTACTCTAAACGAATGGCAGAAGAAAGTTCTCTAAAACAGAGCAAAAATGATAAAAGAATTATCACGTGACCCAGCAATCCCTCTCCTGGGTATCTACCCAAAAAATCTGGAAACATTTATCCATAAAGACATATGTGCTCCAATGTTCATTGCAGCTTTATTTATGGTGGCCAAGACATGGAAACAACGAAAATGTCCTTCGATAGATGAATGGATAAAGAAGTTGTGGTATATATACACAACGGAATACTATTCGGCCATAAGAAAAGACAAAATAGTACCATTTGTGACAACATGGATGGATCTTGACATTATAATGCTAAGCGAAGTAAGTCAGACAGAAAAAGCAGAGAACCATATGATTTCACTGATATGTGGTATATAAAACTGAAAACAAGAAAAGAACAAGACAAACAAATGAAGAAACAAAAACTCATAGACATAGACAATAGTTTAGTGGTTACCAGAGGGTAAGGGGGGAAGAGGTTTCTAAGAGAGGGTAAACAGGGTCAAATATATGGTGACGGAAGGAGAACTGACTCTGGGTGGTGAACACACAATGGGATTTATAGATGATGTGATACAGAATTGTACACCTGAAAGCTATGTAACTTTGCTAACAATTGTCACCCCAATAAACTTTAATTTAAAAAGAAAAAAGAAACCTTGAAATACTGGGAAAGAGAAAAAAAACACACTAAGCAAAAATATGGGTAAATACAGATTTTCATTCTCTCCTTGGATTATTTAAATCATGTTTGATGATGAAAATAAAAATTACAAGACAGTGTGATGTATTTCTAAATGCATGAATAGGAAATATTTGAGATGACTATAAATGAGGAAAGTAAAGGGACTTCATTTTAAAAGTAGACTGGCAATTTATGCATATATAATGAAATACCTAGAGAAACTACTAAAAATGTAATACAAGGAGGCACACTCAAATACAATAGTTAAATCAAAATGGAATTCTAAAAAGTGTTCAAGAAACCCATATTAAGGCAGGAGAAAGAAAAGACAAAAGACCAAAATGAGAAGAAACAGCACATAAAAATTAAAATGACAGACTTAAGCCCAAACATAAAGGATTATTTTAATAAAAATGGTTAAAATATACCAGTTAAAATACCAAATGCCAAAGAAACTGGCAGACTGATTAGAAATTTGAATCAACAAAATATCAACAAGAAACTCACTTTAGATATAATGATATAGGCAGGTTGCAAGTGAAAGGATGAAGAAAGCTTCTATATCATGCACATAGTAATAAAAAAAAGCAGAAGTGGCTATATTATCATACAAGATAGATTTCAAAGTGTTACTTTAAATATATAAATGTACACACATATATGTATATATCTATATATGTATGTGTATATATATATATACACACACACACACATTTATATGTACAGTAAATTCTGTTTATTTCTGGTAGTTATGTTTTATAAAGCCACTGTGAATACTGAAATAGCGAATACAGAACAATTGCTCTTAGAAGTCACACACACACACACACACACACACACACACACAAATTTGCATCCTACAAGCAACTCATCTATTTTTTTTTATTTTGCAAAAGAGAAAAAAAGTTTCAGAAGTGTTAAGCAAGTTGCCTAGGCCTCCACAGCAGGTGCCAGATTTGGGAGTCAGAACCCACCAATTGGTCCAGAGCTGGAGCTCTTGTTTTACACTTGACTTCCCCCTACTGTCTCTGTCCTGTGCCCATCACTGAATGAGATCTGAGAAAAGAAGGCAGATCTTTGCCTTGTTGGAACTCAGCTGGGAACATGTGCGTTGGGTGACAAATTTTTCAATGTTTTGCACATGCCTGTGAATTATTATAAAAGCATCACAAGTATCAATTTTGGGGTGACAAATAAATTTTAGTGAATAGGTGAATTTTCAAATACAGAATCTGTGAATAATGATTGACTTTATACATGTAATTCATGTGTCATAAAGTTCACCTGTTTAAAATGTACAATTCTTTTTTTTTTTTTAAGGAGGGCACAGCTCACCGTGGCCCATGTGAGGATCAAACTGGCAACCTTGGTGTTATTAGCACCACGCTCTAACCAACTGAGCGAACCGGCCATCCAAAAGTGTACAGTTCTTTAGTTTTTAGTGCATACACTAAGTTGTACAACCCTCACCAGTATCGAAATCCAGAACATTTCATCACCCCTGCAAAGAAATCATGCACACATTAGCAGTAACTCCCCATTCCTTCCCTCCCATTCAATCCCTGGCAACCACTAATTCATTGTCTTTCTCTACGGATTTGCCTTTTCTGGACGTTTCTCATAAATAGAATCATACAATATGTGGGTTTGACATCTGGCTTCTTTCACTTAGCTCCTGTATTCACGGTTTATCCATGTTGTAGCATGAGTCACTGCTTTGTTCCTTTTTATGGCTTCTGTATTAAAGATTTAACTGGCCATTGTCACAAGTTCCTGGGTGATAACTTAAATCTTTAGAATTTCCTCAGATAGAGATATATCTGTTATTCATAGCGGACTCCTCAGACCACAGCTGATAGATTTCCTAACAGATGACTCTGGGTGGGTCTGGCCACTTCATTAAAACCACCCCTCTAGTGAGCTAGTGATCTCAGCCTGAGCTTTGGGAGGGATCAGGGGCTGGAAAATGAGTTCAACCACATGGGCAATTATTCGGTCAGCCCAGCGTATGTGATAAAGCCTCTGTAAAAACTCTGGACACCGAAGCTTGGGTGAGCTTCCTGTTGACAATACTCCATGTGCTTATTGCCACACATTGATGCCAGGATGGTAAGGCACCTCTGAGGATATAGAAGCTTCATACTTGGAGCCCCCCCTTACCCCTGTGCGTCTCATTCTTTGGCTGGTTTTTATTTGTATCCTTTTGCTATAAGAAAACTCTAAGTACAGCACTTCCCTCAGTTCTGTTAGTTCTTCCAGCACAGTAATAAAAACTGAGGGAGTCTGTAGACACTCTCAAATTTGTAGCCAGCTGGTCTAAAGTAAAGATGGCTTTGAGGAACTTTAAATATGGGCTAGTGTCTTAAGTCTTAGACAGATGGGGCAGTCTAGAGAACTATACCCTTAACCTCAAGTTTGCCTAACTCTGGGCAGGCTGAGTTGGATTCCATTGTATGAATATAGAATCTTTCTTTATCCATTTATCAGTTGATGGACACTTAGGTTGTCCACTTTGGGGCTAACAGGAATAATGCTGTTATGGACATTGTTGTACAAGTTTTTGGTGGACATACGATTTTAGTTATCTTGGACATACATCTAGGTATGGAATTGCTGGATCATGTGGTAACGCTGTGCTTAAATTTTAAGGAACTTTCAAATCATTGCCTAACCCAAGTTCATGAAGATTTGTTTCTGTTTTCTGTTGGGAGCATTACACTTTTATCTCTTCCATTTATGTCTATGTTCACTGTTAATTTTTGTGTATTGTGTAAAGTAAGGACCAATAGTACTATTTTGCATGTGGATATCCAGTTCTGCCAGCACCGCCTATTAAGAAGACTATTTATTTCTCATTAAATGGTCTTGGCACTCTTGTCAAACATCAGTGGATGTAATGTGAGGATTGATTTCTGGACTCTCAGTTCTGTTCCATTGACCTATATGACTATCTTTATGCCAGTGCACCATTGTCTTGGTTACTGTAGTTTTGTACTAATGGTTGATATCAGGAAATATGAGACCTTCATTTGCTTTCTAAGATAGTTTCTTGTATACTGGGTCCTTTGCATTTTCATGATCATTTTATAATTATCCTTATTTATTTCTGAAAAAAAAGGAACTGGGATTTTGATAGTGTGTACAATGAATCTGTAGATCCATTTAGGAGCACTGCCACTTTAATAATATTGTCTTCCAATCCATAAACTTGGCATGTTTTTCTATTTATTCACATCATCTTTAATTTCTATGAACAATGTCATGTGGTTTGACTTCTTTTGTTAAAGATTGTGTCTAGGTATTTTATTCTTATTGATGCTTTTTATGCATTTATTGAGATGATTGTGTTTCTTGTCCTTTATTCTATTAATATGATGTATTACATTGATTTTTAATGTTGAACCAACCTTGTTAAGATGTTAAATCAACCTTGCATTCCTGAGATAAAGCTCCCTTGGTGTATATTTGTTTTACATATTGTTAGGTTCAGTTTGCCAGTATTTTATGTTTTGTTGTGTATTTGTCTGCATTCATCTGTATTCACACCAATACAATATTGGTAGTATTTTTTTTTTTTTTTTTGGTAGTATCTTTTTCTAGTTTTGGTTTCAGGGTGATACTGGCCTCATAGAAAGATTTGGGAAGTGTTGATTCCTCTTCTATTTTTTTTACAGGTGCTTGTGAAGTTCTAATATTAATTATTCATTAAATGTTTAGTAGAATCCACCAGTGAAGCCATCTGGGCCTGTGATTTTCTTTGTAAGAAGTTTTAAAATTCATAATTCAATTGCTTTATTTGTTATAGATTTATTATAGATCTATATCATCTATTTATCATTGAGTCAATTTTCATGTCTGTTTTATTTCTAGCATTTTCCCCATTTCATTTACATTCTCTAAATTTTTGGAATACAGCTGCTCACAGTAATCCTGTATAATCTTTTTTATTTCTATAAAGCTGGTGGTGATGTCTTCTTTCTCATTCTTAAAATCAGAAATTTGAGTCTACTCTCTTTTTTTCCTGGTCAATCTAGCTAATGGTTTATCAGTTTTGTGGTTTTTTTCCAAAAATATCTTTTGGTTTCATGATTTTCTCTATTTTTTCATTTATTTTTGTCTTAATCTTTATTTCCTTTCTTCTGCTTACTTTCAGTTTCACTTCTGTTTTTATACTAGTTCCTTAATAGAATATTAGGTATTCATTTGAATTTAAAAAGAAAAATAGCATTTACAGCTATAAATTTCCCTCTGAGACATTGTTAGCTGCATCCCATTAGTTTTTGGTATGTCATGTCTTCATTTTAATTTATCTGAATGTGTTTTCTAATTTCCTTTGTAACTTCTTTGACACATGATTATTTAGGCTGTGTTGCTTAACTCACACATATTTGTTAATTTCCCAAATTTACTCTTATTTTTATTTCTAATTTTATTTCATTGTGGTTGGAGAACTAATTGTATGATTTTCATTCTTTTAAATTTATTGAGGCTTGTTTATGGTGTAGTATATGGTTTATCCTACAGAATGTTCCATGTGTGCTTCAGAAGAATGTGTATTCTGCTATTCTTGGGGGAGTTTTCTACAGATGTCTATTAGGTCTAGTTGCTTTATAGTGTTGTTCAAGAGTTTTATATTTTAGTTGATCTTTTTACTAGTTGTTCCATCCACTGTTGAATCTGGGGTACTGAATTCTCCAGCTACTGTTGTGGAGTTGTCTAGTTTCCCTCCTATTTTGCTAGTTTTTGTTTCATTTTAGGACTCTGTTGATAAGTGTATACTTTTTTAATGTTTATCTCTTCCTGATGTTCAACACTTTTATTACAAAATGTTCTTCTCTTTCTCTAGTAACAATTTTTTTCTCATAGACTTTTTTGTCTGGTTTTAGTATAATTACTCCAACTCTCTTTGTTTACTGCTGCTTATGTAGTAAATCTTTTTACATACTTTTATTTTCACTCTGTTTGTGTGTTTGAATCTAAAGTGTTTCTCTTGGAAGTAGTATATAATTGATTTATAATTTTAATCCCTTTTGCCAATCTCTGTCCTTTGATTGAAATATTAAGTTCATTTAAATTTGGTGTAATTATCTAGGTAGTATTTACATCTGCTATTCTGTTTTTCTATCCTGCTATTATTTGTTTTTCTATTCTTATGTATTTTTTGTTTTTATATCCCTCAATCACTACCTTTTACTCTGTATAAATAGATATTTTCTATTTTGCTGTTTTAATTCCCTTGTTGTTTCATTTACTATGTCTTTTTTAAAGTTATTTTCTCTGTGGTTGCCCTGAGTATTACAAATAGCATCTAAACTTTAAACACCAGAGGTTAGATTAACACTGATTTAAATTCAATATTATATTAAAAAAATGTATCCACTATATCTCCATTCCTTTCTCCTTCCTGTTATTGCCATATATATCATGTCTTTACCCATTAAAAGCTTATCAATAAAGGTTTACAGTTTTTGCTTTATGTTGTTGTCTTATAAATCAAGTGGGAGAAAAAGAAAAGTTGCAAACAAAAATATATATTACCTTTCTTTTATATTTACCTATGTAGTTACATTTTCCCAGTGTGTCTTATTCCTTAATGTGTATTTAAGTTATCATTGAGTATTAATGATACTCAGTTAATGATACTTAATTAATGATACTCAATTAATGATTAATGATACTCAATTAATGATACTTTTCAGACTGAAGCACTCCCTTTGGTATTTCTTGTAAAGTAGTTCTGTTAGCGATGAATTCTCAGTTTTTATTTATCTGGAAATGTCTTAATTTCTCCTTCATTTTGAAAGAGAGTGTTACTAGTTAAAAAATTATTGGGTTTTTTGTTTGTTTGTTTGTTTGTTTTGTTTTGTTTTAATTCTTTGAAGATCTCATCTCACTACCTCCTGGCCTTCATATTTTCTGATGAGAAATCAATCGTTCATCTTAAGGAAGATCCCACGTATGTGACAAATGTATTCTCTTGTTGCATCAAGATTTCCTCTTTGACATTTGCAAATTTGACTATTCTATGTCTATGTGGGGATATTTTGGAGTTTATTCTACTTGGAGTTTGTTAAACTTTGATATATAGATTAATTTTTTTTTTTAATCAAATTTGGTGAGATTTTAGCCATTGTTTCTTCACAAAGTATTTCCGTAACTTTTTCTCTTCCCTCTTTGGGATTCTTATTATGCATATCTTGGTAAGCTTAATATCCTAGAGGTCTCTGAAGCTCTGATTATTTTTATTCATTCTTTATTCGTTCTTCTCTCAGCTCTTCAGATTAGATAATCTCACTTGACCTATCTTCAAGTTCAATGATTCTTTCTTCTCCCAGTTCGAATCCGTTATTAATTTTTTTTAGTGAGCTTTTTATTATAGTGAGAATTCCTATTAGTTCTCAGTTATAATTTCTATGTCCTTATTGATTTCTCTATTTGGTGAGACATAATTATCATACTTTTCTTTAATTATTTAGACCTGGTGTGCATCGTTTACATTCTTTGGATACATTGATAATAGCTGATTTAATATTTTTGTCTACTAATTCCAACAAGTGGATCATTTCAGGACATTTTCTATTGTTGATATTTTTCCAGTTTTATTGCGTGTCTCACATTTTTTTGCTGTTGTTGTTGAAAACTGGACCGTATAGGTAACATATTGTAACAAGTCTGGTATCAGATCCTTTACCCTTCCCTGAATTTCTTATTTTGCCAGGTTTTTTTTGTTAGTGTTGTTGTTTCTGTCACTGATGTTTATTTACTTAGATAAATAAGTAAATTTAGATAAATAAGTTAAACTTAGATAAATAAGTAAATCGTCTGGACTAATTCTATAGATTCTGTAGAATCTGCAATATGTAGCCACTGAGTTGTCTGCTCACTTTTTTCTTTTATTTTAAGTTTTTGTTTTTATTTTTAAGCCTGGGTTCCTAAGGATCACTCTTGATCAGTATAATTTAGTGGTCAGCCAATGATCCATAATATTTAATTCCTTGCTTTTATGTATTGCACTCTTTGCTGCGGGCATCTGTGTGAGAAGGTGTGCCTTTAAACTTCAAGCAGTTACAAGACAGCCTTAACTTTTACTTCCTGCTTATATAAGGCCTCAAGGTTGAATGATTGGTGACTTTTCTTTTCCCAGGTCTTTCCTGGGCATGTACACAGTCTTGCACCTACACCCAGCTTTCTAGATACACAAGAATATGTGGAGTTTATTATACTTCCTATGATCATCTTCTTTTCCAGGATTTTCTTTTAAAATCCTAGCTGGGTTCTTCTTTGCCCCAACTGAAAGGACAGGCGTATACAGCTGCAATGTTCCTGAAAAAGACTGCTATGTTTTGGTAATACTCTGCGTGTAAAGCTTATCCCTCTTTGTTTTCCTTACCCTGCCAAGCTGAGCTCTGAATTTATGCAATAGCCACAACAGCCTGGGAATAGGTATTTCCATAAAGCTGGTCAATAGAGAAAACTTTGCCTGTTCTCTGGGAGGGTCAATCCTCTCCATTGGCTGTGAAACTGTCATCGATTACCATCCCACTGAGCTGGGGTGGTGGGAGTGGGGAGGATGGGAATTAAAACATTCCAAATCCCCATATTTTGTTGAGGTTAAGTAATTTTTGTTGGATAGATGGTTTTCAGTTTGTTTTGTGGCTTAGTTAATTTCCAGAGTTCAAAAATAATTAATTTTAATTATTTGGCTAGTATTTTGTTGTTTTTTCATTGGAGAGCAGTTTGCTGAGCTTCTGACTCTGCCATTTAGGAAAAACACATCTAGTGTGTCTTGTGGTTGGACTTGTTTGGTGATCTTCTTATGATGCTCATATAAGCTGCTTTGGTTGCCTTGGTTTCTGACATTTTGTGACCCTGACAGAAGTGTTCTGCTACTAACATTAAAAACGGTGGCATTTTCCTAATTAACAGGGAAAATACATTTCCTTTGTTAGGTTTAATTTTTGTTATACTTTTGGTACTCTCAGAACATGTTATTTAGTATCAGCTGGCATTTGATCCAGCACAAATTATATATTAGGTTTCTTCTGTCAAAAATGCATGTACTCTACAAAGAATATATTTGAAGGTTGGTGGGCAGGGCCTGTGAATTCATTACTTTGTAACCTCGAGCACATATCTTAATAATTTATATTTAGTGAAAGTTTAATTCATGAAGAACTATACATAGAAACAGAAATAGGCAATTATAATTCATTGTAGTAGGTAGAATAAGCAGATTCTTATTAGGTGAAAAAAGTACACAAAGTGCAATAGGGCATAGCTTTGCATTCAAGGTATCACAGCAGGTATGGTTTAAACAGTAATAATAATTCTGAACATTCATGAACGTATTGACCCAAAATAGTGGTGGTAAAGACTCCAGGAAGCTGAAACATCCCTGAGGTGTTCAATGTGGGTATTCCAGGACGTGATCTGCTCACCCGGCCACCAAAAACCACATGACAGTAATGTTACTAAAGAAACAGGACAACCCCCCAAAATGATGGTAAATGTAGGATGGACAGAAGTGTGGAAAAAGAACCAGAAAGCAGACCAGGAAGCCTGAGAACTTGCAATTATTACTTCCATCTTTGTGCATTCACTTCTTTCAAAATACCTGGCATCTTTTTCTTACTGTCATCCATTCTGTACAGGCCTCAGAATCTTTATGTTGTTGATGATGCTAAAAGCTCATGTCCCCTTGAAAGAGAAGCGGGTGGTAACTCTTCCTAAGCTGAAGAACTGCTGAAGTCCATCTTCATCTTTTCTGATAGACTGTCGGAGAAGGAGAGGCAAAGCAGAGCAGATAATTAGTAATGCAAAGCTGTCTATTCAGGGTGCAAAAATATTTCCCACCCTTTGTTTTCCAAATTATGCCAATTTATTCTTTTTTCTCATGAGCAGGTGAAAGTGCTCTGCTTCTTTTCCCTCCAACTCAGTTTCACAATTACTGGTAGGGAACTTACATTTAAAATTTGATCTGTAAAATGTGGTTCATAATAACCTTTTTCTCCTGCAAACTAAATTGTGTCTATGTGATTGACTCTGACCACCATCAAAGGAATGGTCACTTTACATTTCTAGACCTCAATATTATTATTTACCTTGGCTTATTTACATAATGGGTTTAACATCACGTAAACATAGATTTTTGTGATCAATTTCTCAACCACAGAGCACTCCTTATTTAGATCAAAACTTTTCTGTTGGAAGGCTTTCTGAAATTCTTCTAGTCGCCAGTTGAATATATAATTTTGTTTCCTTTTAAAAATTCTGCAGGTGTCTAAACAAGGGAGTGTTCTCATGCATCTCCCCTATTTTCTGTTTTTAAAATACAGAATGATTAGTAACTCAGAACTGGAAAGAGCAACTAAAGCTCAATTTTTTTTTTTTTTTTTTTTTTTTTTTAAGATTTTATTGGGGAAGGGGAACAGGACTTTTTTATTGGGGAACAGTGTGTACTTCCAGGGCTTTTCCAAATCAAGTTGTTGTCCTTTCAATCTTTGTTGTGGAGGGTGCAGCTCAGCTCCAGGTCCACTTGCCATTGTTAGTTGCAGGGGGCGCAGCCCACTGTCCCTTGCAGGAGTCGAGGAGTCTAACCAGCAACCTTGTGGTTGAGAGCCGGTGCTCCAACTAACTGAGCTATCTAGCCACCTGGGAGCTGAGCGGCAGCTCATTGACTTCATTCTAGTTGTGGAGGGCGCTGCTCGCTGGCCCATGTGGGAATTGAACCAGCAGCCCCGCTGCCCAGAGGTCGCGCTCTAACTAACTGAGCGATCCGTCCGCCCCTAAAGCTCAATTTTAACACGTGCTTCCCTCCCTCTTCTCCTGGAATATATATGTTAATTATTCTGATAAATATATTATAATATATCTTCTGAACATGTGACCTAGAAGTCGGTGGTAACCCCTTGACGAATGACAGGACACCTCTTTTTGAGGCAGTCACGTGATCTGCATTAGTGTGATTACTTGCTACATCGTCATCTGCAGAGTTCATAGCTGTACTATACACACATAATGGTACATTGCTGCTAGCATCCTCTGTACACGCAAATCCAATCTACACGTAGTCGTCTTTATTCAGCAGGAGGATATTATGCATGAGGAACTGCTTGGTGCCTTCCTTCAAGAGACTGGTAACTGAATTAGAATTTTTTTTAACTGGTCACCCCAAGAATTTTCTTCCATAATAGTGACTGCTCCTATGAGAAGAAGCTCTTCTGATGTACCATCCGGAATTGTTCAAACATCTGTAGTCTAAAGGAACCCAGGAGCTCCTGGAAGATTTCAGATGGACTCTGTAGGAGCTTCATACCCTGAAGGCACAAGCCTGTCATCTTTAAAGTGTGGTGGGCAGACAGACAGACTCACTCAATATCATAATTGCTTATGGCGCCAGTGGTTACTTGCAAACACTTCAAGCAAGGGAAGCAGGACAGAGGGCAGTAGATTCCACGTGATGTCTTTATTGAGTCCACTCATGAGCACTTCTATGATATGGGCTGTGTAGGGAAAATGTGTCCCTCATTAGAAAAATGGGCAGTCTGTGTAGGACACTTTCTGGGTAATGTGATGCTGACTCTGTAGGAGCTATCTTACAACTCTGCAAGTTGTAGGTAACTGAGAGCAATGTAGAACAATTCTTATCCATAGCTCTGCAAATGAATTCTGTCCAGATGGACAGCACCCCCGTGAAAAAACTGTTTTGCTTATGTTTGCACATTCTACCTGAGTCCTTCAGTTGATTAATGAGGTACTGTATTTTGCCATGTATAATGTGCACTTATTTTGCCCAAATTTGTGAGGGAAAAATAAGAATGCATATTACACATGGGTAGTATCAATTCCGTATCTATATAAATGTTTTTAATTCTTTTATTTATACTTATGAGTTAAAAGTGTAACTCTAGGAATCAATATCAAAATAATACCCTGGAATATGATAATCGGTTTTGTTGAATTTATGATGAACTTGCAACAACAAGGAGTTCTTGGCCTTCTCTGATGCGTAAATATCATAAATTTGTTGCCGGTATATAAAATTTCTTGTACCTTATATCTGTTCTTGTGTTTTATATTTATTTGTTACATAAAATTTCTTGTACCATGATATGTTTTAAAAATAAATATTAAAATTCCTTTAACATACAAAAATCGAGTACCTAAATGTAAACAAATAAAAATTTGAATTAAAAAATTAAAACAAAAGATTATTTTCCCTGAAAGTTTGGGCAAAAATCATCAGTGCGCATTATATACAGGAGCATATTATACACAGCAAAATGCAGGTAAATAAAAGCTTTAACACATTTATTTCATATCTTTACGAGAGTCATGATTTTATCCTTTTTGGAAAATTACACTTAATAACTGTTAGGAGTTCACTCAAATATTTATTTCTTTGTCTATAGTATTAATAATATGATGCTTTTTAATAATTAAATCATATGTCACCTTAAATTATGTTTCAATAGATTATTTTGCCTAAATTCAGTAGTTACATACCAAACCTCACAGTCACTTTGTTATAGAGAAGCTCGTCTCCAAATGTGTGAAAATGAATTGTGATTTCCTACTTAGTCTTATCATTTCCATTTCAGACCAAAACTTAAAATCTGAGACTCTTTTTCATACAATACAAAATTTATGCTAAATTAAATGTAACATTATATACAATTTCTGAAATACTAGACATTTTATGATTATTCCCTTTTTGATGCACTTTTTGTTGTTGATATTCTTTATGTAGATATAACAAAATGTAAAGTATTTTCAGATTAGCAGTGCCATATCTAATGAACATTTTCCTTTACCTTTCTGTTGCATTGATAATTAGATGGCTATTCCATTCTTTCTAGTTATTTTTTCTTTATGACACTACTTCCCTTGACAGCACTCTCTCCAGATTCTCTCTTCTCCTCTGGTCCCTCCTTTTCAGGATCCCATCCTCTTCCTCTGTCTTCTATCTTCAGCCTTCACCAACATTCTGAGTGGCCAGCTTTACAGCTGAACATTGTACCACCATTTCTTTACTGATAATAATAAATTTTCCTGTCCTCTCTTTCTCTCTCTCTCTCTCTCTCCAGAGAGTCTTATCTCTTTCCTGAGCTCCAAAGACACATCCATTATGCTTTCATTCAACAGGTATTTTTGAAGTGATGATCATCAGAAATTGTCCTAAGCATTGGGAATAGAGCTGGGAACCACACCAAAGCTCGCCTCATGAGGCTTACATTCCAGTAAAGGGAACAATGTAAGTTTAAGTAAATAAAAGTATAACATGTTGAGTGGTTATACATACTTTTGGGAAAATTAAGCAAGATAAAGTGGGAGGCGGACAGATATACTGAAATGGGAAGCAAGGCTTGTCATTTGATTTGGGGTGGTGAACAGAGATCTGATCCCTATAGAACATTGTGTCATGGTAAGAAGGACTTTAAGAATTGGGGTTGTTCTTGCCTTTTTAGGCATTCAGAATCCCAGATCCTGAGTATGGCAATTTTATGACAATGAGGTGAAAAATCACAAAATGACAAAAACTCATTTTGCGATGCAGTGGTTATAGTGTAAGTGATGGCCCTTTGTTTAAATATTAATATAATAGGGAATCTCAGATTTAACATGCAATAGTGAGCGCATTAGTGTACCATTGATATGTACATCAAAGTTGAATAAATATAAAGACAACATTAAGTTGCTAAGACAGTAAATCTTAAAAATTTTTATCACAAGAAGAAAATTGTGACTGTGTTGTGAAAGTTAAATAGACTTATTGTGGTGATCATTTTGCAATATATAAAAATATTGAATCATTACGTTATACACTTGAAACTAATATAATGTTATATGTCAATTATATTTAAATTTTAAAAAGATGGAACATTTTTTAAATTAGAAAATTAAAATTACAGTAGGAAAATATTTTAAAATATGAATTCGATAGTTGAGCTGAAATATAAAGTTGAATCAATTGCCCAATTCTCTTAGTTAATAAAAACAACAAAAGACCAAACCTGGAAAATATGATATCAAATTAAAGGTGACAATGTTAAATGTATCTAAACTTTGTACTCCTAGATAACCAGTTATGGTTAAAGAATTCCTGTGCTTTTTGTGTTCTAAGAAATGACTATCCACAAAGGACCATCCTACCCTTTCCTACCTATTTCTGAGGGGAATAAATAATAAAACACCCACATCCAGTGTTGTTGTTTTGAAATCTCAACATCTTCATAAAATTTCAGAACACCCAAGATACACAAAGACTCAGTGGACCTTGGAAAGGACCCTTAAAAACAAAGTGGAGAAGAGACAGTAGAAAATGAGATTGAGAGGCCGGATGATTATGATGATGTGTTGAGGTCATTGTGATCTTGGTCAACAAGAAGGAAAAAGTAACAATTAGAAACCCAGAAGAAAAAACTGTTTTAAAAAAAAGTGGTTCAAATGAAACCAGGCCCTAACACTGAAAGCAGGCCCTAATAGTGTGTGTGTGTGTGTGTGTGTGTGTGTGTGTGTGTTGTTTTGTTTTGTTTTTCAGTTTTAAGTGTCTTTCAGGAAATGATAATAGACCTCCTCTGAGTTCTGGAGATCACCAGACAGGTGCCAGAGGCTTGAACAAGCGCAGTTAGCAGCTAAATAATCCTAAGCTGACCTCAAGAGCACAGCGGAACCCAGGTTCCAGGAACTCAAGTAGCAGAGATGCTACTTTAACCACTCAGAGATCATTAAGAAGACACAGGTCTGTCAATAAGGAAGATCTAGTGCAGGGACCAAATTTAGGCACACACTGATACATCAAACTCTGCCAGACTGCAATCCCTTTTTGCTCTGTCGCCTCTCCCACATCCCTAACCTTAGATGGCTTCCTTCCAAAACTACCCAATCAGACTCCCTGAATTAGAATTAATAAGTATGTATAATGTCTCCTTACCCTCATCTTCTAAAATGGATCCCATGTTTTGTTCCAGGAGACTCATTTGAATATGTCTCTGGTCTCCTTGTTTGGCTGGCCTGACAAATAAATCTCTTCTTCTTAGTAAAAACCTACTGCCTCAGACTTTTGGCTTCTCTGTAAGTGGTGGGCATTGAACTCACTACCTGTGTTCAGTAACACAAATATAACACAAATTCAAATGAGACATAATTTTGAGTATGTGGTAGACGTGTGAAAAGTTAATTTACATTAGTGCTTAAAGCATTTTTTCTGAGTGGCTCAGGATCATGACCATGGAAGTATTTGATAAAGTTCTGCAGCAAAGAATGTTTACACCCATTAATCAGTAGTAACACTGATTAATGGTTTGGATTGGAAAACATAATTGCCCTATATTATAAAACAGATCTCAAAGTCTCAACTTTGACTATGTAAAAGCTAAGGTGTAGCTGAAAGAAGTTGGAAACTGAGGGGAGAGAAAAGGAAGAGGTAGGGATCAGAAGGGCACCTATGTTCTCTCTCATCTCACGTTCTGAGGTTTCAGAGAACTAGAGATGAGAAATGCAAGCATGTTTATTAGTTAAAGTTATAAAAATAAACAGCATAAATATGTAGTAAGGAATTTGGCCACTTTCAAAGAGAGGTCTGGCCTTTGTTCCCAGCTAATTTCTGAACTCCAATAATTTCCTGACTGATAGGAGTGTTTCGTTGTTCATGGTGGGCCCCTGGGACCACATCTGATAGTTTTGTTAACAAGGTGTTTCCCTTGGGCTCCATGATAACAACCTGACCTCCATAGAAGGGAAAGAGGAATGGAGATTTAGTTCAACCTCATGGGCAATGAATCAATGAATTTTGCTTACATCATGAAGCCTTAATAAAAGCTCTGGACTCATATCTCCAAAGAACTGGCATGGTTGGCAGTATTCTGTGTGTATCGTCACCGCTGGGATTGGTAGTAGCCATCTTTGACTCCATGGGGAGTCATGGAGGCATGATGTCATGGAAGCCTCTGCCTTTGGACCCCTCCTAGACTCTGCCCTATGGAACTCTTCCCTTCAGATTTTAATTTGTATCTTTTTGCTACAGTAAAACATAATCTTAAGTATAGCACTTTCCTAAATTCTGTGACTTATTCTAGTGAATTATCAAAACTGAAGGTGGTCAATAGGACACCTGAATTAGTAACCAGACGTTGTAAAGTGATGAAGGTATTGAGGACACCCAAGCTTTCATTGGTGTCTGGATTCTCCGACAGATTCAGTAGCCTACAGGATTATGCCCTTAACCTTGAATTTGGCTAACTATAGGTAATAACTAAAAAGAAAATAAAAGTTTCAAAAATTAGGAGAGAAGATTATTTTCTAAAGAAAAAAAATCAAGAAATGGTGAAAGAAACAAATTATTTAAAGCTGCATATGTAATTACTGAAAGACCTAAGCAAAATAATGTATACAATTTTCCCAAAAAAGGTAAAATCATAATATGGTACAGAAATAAAATGAAGTATCAAAGAGTTTGTTGCCAGGAAACAGGTTATTGGTGTACGCCACAGGAAAGAATTCAAGGGTGCACCGAATAAGCCAAACAGACAGTGAATTTATTAAAATAGGACAACAAGCTCTCAAGAACAGAGAGGAGGCAGGCCTGGAGAAGAACAACTGCCCCAAAGAACAAAGAGGCTTAGGAATTTATTCCCCTTAAAATGGGGGTGCAAAATATTCAAATTTTTATGGGTGGTTTTATAGGTGTTCCTAGGTGGGTCCTCACTGACTACTCCTTCCCTTCCGGAAAGTGGGATTCTTTTATCCTAATTTGGCCCTTGTCAGAACTGTCATGATGACACAGGGGAGTGGAGATTTTCCCCACCCTTAATGCTAATAATATTAGAATCCATTACAATTAGCTAAACTTGACCTTGAGGGACAAGATGGCGTCCTTGTCTGCTCTCGGCCACTGAAATCTAGTTCTGGCCATCTGGTAGCTGCACCTTTTCTTAAGAATGATCTCATCTCCTCCCTCTGTTTTCCTGCACTTCTTCCTTCCCTTCCTCTCCCTCTCACCCTGCAACTCTATTCTTTCTGCCTACAGTAACAATTTTATTTAACTCATTATTAATGAGTGAAATAGGCAGATGTTACCATTGCCATGACAAGGCACATGTGTTTAGTGCATCAAATATTTAATATTCAATAGATCGGAGTTTGGGATACGGAAAAGTTTTATTTATTGAAACAGCGCCATGATGAGAAAGGGGAGATTTTTAGTTTTTTCAAATCCATCTTAAGAGTTTCCCAAGTTTCAGTGCCCTATATATCAGGGAAGGGAGAAAGGGTGGGGCAAGAGGTGGGATACAAGGAAGAGTGGGGAAATCTCCAAATCTTTGTTCCCAGTTGGTCAGACCAGAAGTTACTCAAGTCTGGGGCAGAACTCCTCCAGTCAATTAGTATATCTACAGAAATGCAGGCTGGAATTAAGGTGGAGTCAGGGAAGGGAGCGTTTCACCCTGTTATAACCGGTTCAAAGGAGAATTAAAAAATAGACACATTCATACATAAGAAATATTGAAGTGAATTTGCTAGTGGAAATGAAACTGGCTTTTCCACTGTAGGAAAGGAAAATAATTTTCCCTCTCCCTTCTAGGTTGTTGACTAAGATCCCTAACCATCCATCCTTCCCACTCCCTTAATGAAATACAGATTAACAAGAGAAAAACAAACAAGTTTAATAACATGTATACCTCCTGTATACATGAGAGAGACCCAGGAAGTCTGAGTAACTCCCTGAAATGGCCCAAGCCACCAATTACCTACCATCTTCAGCTAAAGACAAAAGAAGATGTTGGGGGTGTAGCGGCAAGACAGGCTGGTCCTGGGAGGTGGTCAGACAAAGCGCAGTAAGTGAGGGTAAGGTTGCTGTGCAGATGTAACTAAGTGCCTTCTCTATCGATAGGAGTTTCTAGAGATGTATTCATTCTCCTGATCCTGCTACCAGCTGAAGGTCTGGCTTCTCACTGCACAAAAGCCAAAACTCAAGAGCCGAAGGTGGTGGAAGAAAAGCAGGTTTATTCAAACTGTCAGCATTCTGGGAGGATGGAGAAACCCTGTTCAAATGACACAGTTTAGTATGCCATCAGGCAGTCAGGAATTCCCTGGTAAACTGAACAAAAACAGAACATTGGCCATTTCTTCAAAGTTTTAAAGTAACTCACTCTTAACAGAACAGAGACATCAAGCATGCCCCAGGGGCAACAAAGCCATTTGAAGGGCATTTCAAAAGGCCCCCCGCAGGCTGAACAGCAGAGTGAATCTGATAAACACCTTAACAGTAGGTGGCAGCATTCCAACTTTCCCCATCCCAGGTAGAAATAAACGTATATAAACACAAGCTTTTGCCTTAGCTAGTGGGCATCCCAGCTTCGGGTACTCCCTCCTGCTTGGGAGCTATAACCTTTCTCCTGCTTTAACAAAGTATCCTCTCTTGCAACTCGTTGCCTCTCCCTGGTCCGTGTGTCCATTCTTCAGCTTTAGGAGACTACGACCCCTGCACAAAGAAAATATTCTACATCACAAAGGGCATCCCCCCCGCCCCCCCCACACAGACCAGCATTCTGGGAGGATGGAGGACTCCTGTCCAAGGGCCATCCCCTCTCTCCCAGCATGGCCAAGAGGTGTTAGAGGCACACAAGGAGAGGCAGAACAAAGGAAAGGGGAAGTTGGTCAGGCAAGTCCTGGAAATAGGTGCTTCCCAGAGGTTGGTTTCAGTCAGGGATAGGAGTGGATCTAATGCACATGTGAAAACTTCTTTCAAGTCAGTGTCCTGGAGGTTTTCTTGAGGAGCCAGGACATTGAAGTTAGTATGCATACAGCCTGGAGTAAACAGAGTCATGGAAACAAGCTCCTATAGTAAATGTGTAGTAAACAAAATCATTAAGGTTTGGTGGTAGGAAAGTGGAGCAAAGAAAAGAAAAAGAAAACTTTCAAAACGTCCCAAGATAAATGACCATGTTAAATTGAATTACACTAGAGGTTTAAATCTCAAAATAGAAGATATAATGCCACTCTTACGTTTCTAGTTCAGAGAGGGAAACACCCTAACAAATGGAGATTTCCCTTATAAATACAAATACCTCTTACAAAAGGATAACTTGACTAGATTTTCAGAGTTTTTCCTGTGTCCGCAGTTTCTTTAAAATAATCAGCTCAAGATTAACCTTATGCCAAAAAAGCATATTTTGCCCCCCCTTCACCACACTGGGAGAGTGAATTGAATTTCCATTAGAAAGAATTTATTTGCATGTTTACAGGCAAGAATTGTTCAGCATTGCTATAAGCTATCTAAAACCTTCAGTGTTGTTAAATAGCTCAAAGGTAATAAAAGGTTCAAAGCGAGCATAGCTCTAAACAATGCATAGTTTCCCACTGAAACACAAACGTTTACTATAATGAGTACATCTGGCTAGAAGAACTGAGAATAAGATTTATCAGCTTGGAGAGCTGGGTCTTCATTATATCAGTAAGCATGTCAATTCTATTTTATTTTTTTACACGTCATTGTGAAAAGGTTTGGGGTGAAAAACCTTAATGCAAAGAAATATAAAATAATGAAACCCTTATCTTAGTTTTTGTAGCTAAAAGGTGTAGTGCAGAAACAGGTAAAATTAATTCCTCCAAGCCCCAGAGATTGTATTTTCCACATTTATTCCTGAGTAATTAACAATAAAGGTAAAACCCTAAACAAAACCATGTCTCTTAAGTCTCTCTTTCTTGTGTGCCTTTACTTAATGTGCATCCCTTCATTATACCAAAACATTGTGTTGTGAACTTTACCTAAGTAATTAAACAACCCAGCTGACACAAAGAAAAACAACAAACATCAACCAAAGCAGTGGCAATCTTGCAGCTGGACTCTGGAATTGTCATTATAAACAGTAAAGAAGCAGTGAAAAGACCAACCAGAACAATTGTAAGTTAGAATTTGGGGATTTTAAGGAGCTTAATTTAATTTCCCAATGCCTTTTTCTATTCTAGTATTCCTCCCAGACCACAGATAAACATTCTGTTTGAGAAAACACGAGAACAATTTTGAATATAATGAACAGTCCTGTTTTTTTGTTTTTTAAATGCGATGGGGCCTTAAATCTAAATATAGCATTGGGAAAGGAGTTGTGTGAGCTCAGTAAACTTTTTATCACTGTATGCTCATGGTATCTCTTGTCTCCTAAGAGATTTTCTACAGGATCTTCGCTTGAATTGCAATGTTATGTTAAAAACAAGACAACAGGTCCAAAGTGGAGTTGCTTATGCTAAGACCCACACACCAAACTGAGTCTTAATTATAGTTTCAGGTCTTTCAGAAATGGAATATTAAACCAGTCAATCAGGAACCACCTGATCAGCACTAGTTCGGTAACCTGCCTAATAGATTCCTTCCATCCCCTAAAGAAAAGTAACCTTGCAACAACCAACCCACTTTTTGGCCTAGTATAACTTTCTTGTTTCTGCTCCCTTCTGTCTATAAAAGTCTTTCATTTTTGAATAGTTCCTCAGAGCTCCTTTCTATCTGCTAGCATGGATGCTGCCCAATTCCTGAATCAATTTTTGCTGAGATAAACCCTAAAATATTTAATATGCCTCAATTTAACTTTTAACAGTTCCTAACACCGAAGTTAAGTCAGTATGAAGGACGTGTTACAGTTTCACAAAACTCACCTGTGACATCAACAAGCCAGAAGCAGATTACCTGGAAACTAAGGAAACGTAAGCTTGAGGTCCCCACTTGCACCCGCACTTCCAAGGCCTGTAACTGAATCTCTATTGTTTGCCTTACACAGGACACTGGGCTGCTTAAACATGGGGCTCTGTGCCCCTGGCACCACTTCCCCCAGAGTCCAGCTGCTTCGCAGTCCAGTCACCTCACAGTCACATTAAGAGCTCCCTCCTATCCCTTCCATCCCCAGAACAAATATTGTACTTCTCTGCTTTCTTCTTCCTTTTGTCTTATTTTCACTTCAATTAAGTAGAATGGGCCAATGGCAGTTGTCCCGTGACCCTCAGTGCAGGAACCAAAAGATTCGACAATGCAGAGTTCTGGACTTTCAGTCGTGTGTGTTCAATCGCTCAGCAAAATGTATGTGCTAAGCATTAACAAAGATAAGGTAGATTAGACACAGCCCCAGGCAGAAAGAGGAAAACTACCTGGTAAAGAGAAACAGACACATAAACAAACGTCCTAAACTCATGTAAGACTCCTCACCCCCGTGAGAACACCAAAGGCTGCATATTCAGCACTTGCCGGAACAAGAAGGTCAGCACCGTCACTTGTGTTTAGCAGAGACTCAAAGGCAGGTAGAGGGATGGTTAAGCTTTAGAGTGGAAACAAGTAAAAGTTTCAGGTATGCTGCAATTGGAGGTTGTTAGCATGGGAAAGCTGGAGACGGGCTAAGTAGAAGGGGACATCTTATGTGGATGGTTTAGAAGGCACATTAGTGTTGGAAGCAGGGGTGGGGGAGGGGGGAGGTGTGTGGGGTGGGGGGTGCAGAGGTTGTGGGTCAGAGTTCCCTTGTCATACATGATCTGGTCATTATATACATGTAGTCTCTCAGCTGTGAAGAAAATGATGATAATGACAATAACAACAGTTAAGTGCTTAATGCTAAACCCCTTGTAAACCTTTGAACATGGATTATCTCATTTAATGCTGAGGATGAAAAGGGGGCTACATGTTAAACCTGACAAGCTCAGGGGACAGAAAATAACCACTTAGGACGGCATGAACATAAAAATTCCTAACCAAGGTGGGCCATGGTGGAAAGTGACATCCTTGGCCTGTCGCTTCCTTGACAAAGGTCAATCTTTACCTTAAGTGAGCCTGTCTGTTATCTTTTTGCATCTAAGATAACATACCCTTGGAACTTCAGAGTAATCCCTTTCTGGACCCCCCCAGTAGGCACAACCCACCACACTAGAGCAGGAAACTACAAAATCCCTCATTGTTATCTTGTTCCCCAAATACTACTATATGTGCTGTAAAATGCTATTAACTATCCAGTACCCATCAATGTAAAAGAAGTGTGTCTCTCCATTTTGCTTTTTATACAATCTCAGAGATTTCCCCACTTTGCTTTCTCCCACCCCCTTAATCTACAACCAGTCTATTTCATGTAACCTCCTCCTTTGATTCTAATGTATAAAATAAGTTGCAAAATGGCCATTTTCCGGAGCACTTTCTCAATCCGTTGAGACTTTGCTTCCCGGCAATTGTCGTCAGTTTGGCTCAAACAAATTTTGATAAGCTTTCTCTTAGGCTGGATGGTTTTTTGTTGACAAATGCCACAACAACCCTTGAGGTTGATTCTGTAACAATACCCATTTTAAACCTGTGGAAGTGAGGGCTCAGAGACGTTAACCAACCTCACAGCTATGGAGAACCTGCACACAGGACTCCACCTTCCCATTACAGGCTGGAGTTAAAAGGATTTTCAGAGGTTGGCAAAATGTATCACATTGAGATGACTAGGCAAGGAGACAATTCATCATATTCAGTTCATGGCAAACCTAGAGGGGCATTTAGGATCCATAATGGAAACAGGTCTGTGGGATTGTAGATTTCAGATGGTCACTGAGTCACTGATAAAAAGTGCAGGTGTATTTCAGTCCATGACCTATTCAAATCAAAACAACAACAACAACAACAACAACAATACTTATTTAACTTTCCTAAATACATGTTAGTGTAAACTGTGTTATCTTTAAACTAAAAAAGTTAGTGATGCAAAATATTTTCCTTTTGCATATTTCAGCCCTAATTCACCATTACTCCTAAGGATAATATTTATTAATGTGGGGTCATTGTTACACTTAATAGTAATTTTCAATTAGTAACATAAAATTGTTAAGGAATCAGATTGAAGAAAATCAGATTATAGAAAACATTAATTTTGCAAGATTTATTGAATGTGTATTTCTTTAAAGGATCAGCTTTTATTTGAATTTCTGACAGGGCTTCTTAAAAAACACATTTATTTGAGTGATATTTACCTTAGGAATTGAATCACCTCTTACAGCCGAGCAATGTGCTTTGTTTATGCCTACATGACGATTAATAGTTACAAGAACAAAGGGTCAGGAAAAACTGCAAATGACTTTGACCTGGTGTCTTGACAGCCCCTCCTTGGAGTTATCTCTTCCTTTCTCACTCTGCACTCACTCTGTGAGTTACAGATAATTTACAACAATGCAAATGATTCTTGCTCATAGACATGCAAACGGTTGTCTGGTGGACATGTAATTGATTTCCCTCTGCTTCCTGTGGAAGCAGCCAGTGTTACATCTATTAAGCGGATTCCTTTTAGCGTTCTTAGTAGCATTTATATTTTGTGTTCTTTGGATGCTTTTTCAAATTGGTTTTAATATCTTGCTGGCTCCGTCATTAATTAATGGGTTAAATAAAACCTCTGACAACATGTTCATTTTGCCTTCCCATGAAAACTATAGTTTTAGTTTTAAAAAATGCTTTAACAAAGGGAATATCATAAAAAAAAAGAGAGACAAAAGTGTTTTCTTTAGATGGAATTACTTTCTAAGTAGGCGTATTCTCTTGATGTAAACACTGGACCTGAGACTTTAAAGTCACAGGTAAATGGAAATGGCTATATTCATCAATCAACAAGTAAAAATATACCTCTAGAGAAGCAGACAGAAGGGTTTAAGGTGTAAAAAAATTAGTAAATGAGACCTTGTTCAAAATGAAGTAGAGAGGCCAGAATGGGGGTACGCTCACACACTCTGTCAATTTCAAAGCACTACAGGAAGAGCTCCGTAATAGCCCTCCCAACTTCCTCTTCGCCTCTATAAAAGAGTGTCTTCTCCTGTGTTTAGTGCACTTGCAGACTTGCATGTTGCCTGCAATGTTTTCATGTCCTGAATTACAATTCTTTGTTGTTCCTGAATAAACCCATTTAGCTGGAGAAGTATATGGCTGACTTTTTGTTTAAGGTCAACAAAGGCAAGAAGATAAAGAACATTCCTTTCAGAGCAATACATCCTATGTGATGAATGAATGGGCAAATGGCCAAAAGAAAATCTACACATATGTGTACATTCCAGGTACCTTTTAAGACCCGAATAACCCTAGATGCTTTCTGTTTATAAAATGTTTGTTTCATTTAATGAAGTTCAAATTAAACTTCAGGATACGCTTTGAACATCTAATATTGTATTTAGAAATTTAAGACACAAGGAAAATAAATTTTGTTTTTTTCAGTGCCACCCAAATGCCTAAATGTATTTTTATTTTAATTTGAAGTAACTTGTTTTAAACAGATGTTAAGTGTATGTGACTGTACATTACTTTATGCAGCCAGTGTAAATATTGATGCATACTCTAAATTATAACACAATAAGGAAAGATGACAGCTTTAGCTTTTTGATCAGGAACTTATTTGTAACATTTTTTATGAATGATATAAAAAGAAATATTTATTCCTGGGGTTAAGATATATTTCTATGCACAATATTTCATGATGCATGACATGTATGAGTATTTATATCTCAAAATAGCATGGTAATTATTGAATATGAACACATACCAGGGATGACAAAAAATATATACACATTTTAAGAGATGTTAATTATGTATTACTTTTCAAAGTTGAATTGAATTATAGTAGCAATGCATAGTATGATGTTCGTTCAAAATATGGTGTTAATCAAATGAATGCTAGCGTCACCATGAGACAGGCAGGACAGTCAAAGAAAATGGCAGAAACAGTTGTCATTCAAGGAGCAGAAAACCATTCTGAAGTGGCATTTGAAATTGGAGAACATTGTGGAAGTACAACGACAATGGAGGTGTGAGTATGCAACAGAACGTCCAACACACCTAAAAATTGTGATAAGTCTGAGATACATGGTGCTGTGTGTGACGTGCACAAGGGAAGATCCGGGAGGCCTCGCTCAGCAACAAGTCCTGCTGCTTCTGCTGTGGTGCTGGAGCAGTTTACACGCTCACCACAGGAGTCTACCAAACCATGTGCACATGAGTCAGGCGTTAGCAGAACAAGCATTTGACGCATTCTTAAAACAACAAAAGGGAAAGTTTGCATTCCAGGATCACTACATGCACTGAACGAAGATGATCATGATCTAAAGGTGCAGTATTGTGAGTGGTTCCAAAACATGGTAAAAGAGGATGAGGAGTTTGTGGGGGAAATGGTTTGGTCTGACGAAGCACAGTTTAAACTGAATGGAACAATGAGCAGACATAATTGTGTGTATTGGGCTCCAGAAAATCCACATGTAGAAAAAGAAGTCAAAGTACTGGGCCTCAACGTCTGGTGTGGACTGTCATTAAGGGGCTAATTGGACCATTCTTTTTCGAAGGTACCCTTACTAGTCAAGTGTACCTAGACATGCAATGCACATCCATTTTACCTGCAATTCATACACTTTTGGGGAATGATAGATTTTACTTCCAACAAGATGGTGCCCCACCACACTTCCCCTGATTGTGAGACCTTACCATGGTGAGAATTTGCCACGACAATGGATAGGATGAAGAGGTGCAATTGAGTTTCCCCCACATTCTTCTGACTTAACACCACTTGACTTTTACCTATGGGGGAACTTGAAGGCTGTGGTGTATCACAGAAAACCGTACCACAGAAATACTCGTGGTACTTCAGGAAGAAATTGAAGCGGCATGCACAGTGATACAAGTGGACACTTTGGTCAATGTTGTGCAGACAATAGTTCACCATAATCAGAGGTGTCTGGACGCTGATGGTAACCACTTTGAGTACCTCTTGTAATTGCACAAGTCAAACATGACTTGTAGTCATCTTTTGTTATTGGTATATATTGAGTATTACAATTTTAATAGTTTTTTCCTTTCTTAAAATGTGTATATATATATTTTTGGCACCCTCTGTATAAGAATAAATTTCAAATGAACCTACCTCAATGTAAGCTAGATTAAATATATTTAATAATTCAGATTTAACTAGGACTTAATTGGTTATACCTTTAAATAACAAAAAAAATAAATAAGTGGTGCAAAAAAAATAGTGAAGGGTTGGTAGTGATTGATTGAATGAGAGACAGACACACACAGAATCAGGGTTTGTCAACATATATTACTGATCACTTTTATTACCACCATATTAACCATATTTTACAAACATAAAAGCAGTTTGCAGTGAAATTAATAATGTTGATATATGTTAAAATAAAAAAGAGACAACAGGCCCAAACTAAAGGCACTTATGCTAAGCCCATATCGCCAAACCAAGATGATAGTACCTAACTTAATTACAGTTTCAGCCCCACCCGGGAATGGAAGCAAACCAGTCAATACGAATTACTTGGTCAGTCTGAGTGAAGTAATTCGCCTGATAGGCACCTGCCATCCCCTAAAGGAAGGTGGTCTTGCCATGACCAATCCATTCTTTGCTAGTATAACTTCTTTATCCCACTTCCTTCTGCATGTAGAACTTTTCCATTTTGTATAGCTCCTCAGAGCGTCTTTCTATCTGCTAGATAGGATGCTGCCTGATTTATGAATGATTGAATAAAGCCAATAAGATTTTAAAAATTTACTCAGTTAAATTTTGTCTTTTAATGTACATAATTGTGTTTTTCAAGAAAGCGTTAATCTTGGCATAAACCACTAGTTCTTTAAAAATTGTGTGATA
Source organism: Rhinolophus ferrumequinum (assembly GCF_004115265.2). NCBI lineage: Eukaryota > Metazoa > Chordata > Mammalia > Chiroptera > Rhinolophidae > Rhinolophus > Rhinolophus ferrumequinum. The sequence continues at coordinate 1,756,132 of NC_046295.1, read as the reverse complement.
AAGTGCCCATTGCCTCATAGAGTTGACATGATTATAGTGTGTAGGAAAGTGCCATGTGGAGTGAATGATATCCATTTGATTATTTCATATGTTTTTCAAAACATCTTTATACTTTATATCACAATAGAAATAAATAACACTTCTTGAAAACTTTTTTCAAATTCCAAGAAGCATCCTGGCAAAGAAAACAAAGAAAAAAGAACATGAAACTCAACATTAAAGAAATATGCCTCTGCCTTTTTATGACTACCTGTGGGATAGGAAAAATTTATTTCACTTTCAACTCAGCAGATAATCTTGTAGTGGAGCAAAATTTGTCACCTCAAAATGTCTCTCGTTGGCATGAGGATTAATTTAGGCTGATTATTTTTAAGAAACACAAGACTCAGAGTTTTTCTTGTTACTTCCCCCTAACTGCATAAAAGAACTTAGGTAAAGGGCCTGTTCCCGCAACAGAGCTATCACCAGATTTATCCACAAAGAACACGAGATGTGATCAAAGAATGCAGTGAATGTTTAAATTTTAAAAAATGTATTACTGTAAAAGGCACATTGCCATTAATTCCTCTCAAAATACTCCCCCTCATTTCGAACACACTTATGCCATCATTCTTGCCACTTTCTGAAGCAGTTCTGGAAGTTCTCTTTCCTGAATGTCTTTAGTTGCACTGTCGTGTCTGCCTTGATGTCCTGGATCGATTTAAAATGTTTACTTTTCATTTTGACTTTAGGGAAGAGTCAGAAGTCGCATGGTGCTAGATCCAGTGAATAAGGTGGATGAGGACACACCGTAATGATTTTATTTCACAGAAATTGCCATATACTGGAAGCGATCACAAAATACAGTGAATGCTGCTGCCAAGTGCCATCCAATGGAAAGGCAGGGATCTTCAATACGGGAAGTGGCGCATCGAACTTTAGCAACAGTGTGTGACAAGTTTCAACTTGTTTGGTGCTGTCAGTTGGGTATGAGCTATGGTTGAGAGAAAGTGTGTTTTAAAGTGTGGCATAATTCATCCTCTATCGTGACAACACTTCGTGTCACACACTGCTTCTGGTATGTGGCAACTTCTGTCAAATAAAAACAAAATGGTGTATCCTCATCCACTGTATTCAGTGGATCTGGCACCGTGTGACTTCTGGCTCTTCCTCAAAGTCAAAACGATTCAGGGCATGGAGGCAGCCATGACAGCACAATCTAAAGACCCTCAGGAAAGACGACTTCCAGAACTGTTTCAGAAAGTGGCAAGAATGATGGGATAAGTGTGTTTGAAGCGAGGGGGAGTATTTTGAGGGTGATTAATAGCAATGTGTCTTTTACTGTAATAATTTTTTTAAAATTCAAACATTCACTTATTGTTTGATCATACCTCATGTGGACTAGGTGTGGTGGAGGAGACTAGAGGAGCCTAGAGGTCAGAATCTGTCTGCTCTGTGTCCCGTTGTCTCTGCTGGGCCCAGCAAATATTTGTTTACCAAACAATAGCTTTTATATCTCCATGTGAATTGCTTTTCTACCTTAATAGATCACAAGCCTGTCAAGATGGCATCAAAGCCTTGAAGATCTGATTTGTCCATAGGGCCCATAGTCTTTGGAAACCCTGTATGTATGTATGCATGTATGTATGAATGTATGTTTAAATTTAGTTATTTTCTCCTGTTTGCCTTTTTTTAAATAACATTTTCATTTTTTAATTACAGTTAACATATAATATTATTTTAGTTTCAGGTGTACAACATAGTGATTAGACATTTATATAACTTATGAGATGATCAGCCTGATAAATCTAGTACCCATCTGACATCATAGTTATAACAATATTATTGACTATATTTCTTATGCCATCATCTATGTCCCCATGACTATTTCGTAACTACCAGTTTGTACTTCCAAGTCCTTCCCCCTTTCCACCCATCCTCTGCAGCTGAGGTATCCCTCCAGATTTTAAATGCCACACATGGGTGTGCAACCAGCCTGTTTTACGTCTCTGTCCTTCCTACCAGTCTCGAGGTGGCTTCTTCTGCATGTCTTTAGTTATAAGACTTTTGTTCAGCTAGACTTCAGGTGTTTCTCAAAGATGGTTGCTCTGTAGTTTAGTTGTAATTTTTATGTGGTTGGGAGAGAAAACAAGCACAGCATTTACCTACTCTGCCATCTTCCTGCTAATCTGTCTTATGTCAGTTCAATTATTAGAGCAACCAGAAGAACTTAGAATGGTAGAGTAAAATTTCTTCCTTCTTGGCAATCTATATGAAAATGGTCTAATATAATTAAACCATCTGAAATTGATTTAAATATTTATAGCTTAGACTTGGAAGGAAACAGAACAATTGTAAAATTAACAATGGAAGTTCTGTGAAAAGCAGTAATTGATATTCTACTTTAAGAATCTTTTCTCATATTTAGAGGGTTACGTGGTATCAGGAAGGTGAGCAGGTGAGTTTGGGTGGTGAGGTCAGTAAATGAATTCATATTACTTTATTAATCTAACAGTGATTTTTCATCTGAGCCTCCATGAGTTAGGTAGGCATAAATCCCAAAGTTCTCAACTTTGGACAGTTTAATCAAAGTCAGTAATCATTGGGACCTACAAGGTATTATGCTAAGTGAAATAAGTCAGACAATGAAAGACAAATACTGTATGATTTCACTTCTAGGTGGAATCTAGAAAAACAAAACAAATGAACAAATAAAATGTAACAGACTCATAGATACACAGAACAAACTGATGGTTTCCAGAGGGGTGAGGGACGGATGAAAAAGGTGAAAGGGAGTAAGGAGTACAAACTTCCAGTTATACGACAAATAATTCACTGGGATACAATGTGCGGCACAAGAAATATAGCCATTAATATCATAATAACTTCACCTGGTGATAGATGTGTCACGTAATAAGGTATATAAATGTTGAATCACTATGTTGTCCACCAGAAACAAACACAGTATGTCTGCCAACTATACTTCAATATTTTTTTAAGTCAGCAACAAATAGTTCACATTAGAAACTAAATGGCCAATCCCTTCCCCCTGCTCTCCTGCTTAGAGAGCGCATTAGGCAGTGGGGCACCATGCAGACTCAAGGCAGCTTTCCTTGCCCCTCCACTCCTCTGGGTGTTTGAGGCAGAAATGTGGGTCTTCTGTGCACCACTGGGGCTACGAATGTGGGGAGGGGCCTCCAGTATTACTATGTCCCTGGTGTCCCCTGGGACATGGCCTGGTCACTGGGTGCCTTGGTGGCTTTCCGCATGGAAACCTGAGGCTTCACCACAGTTTGTGGCCAGCGCTTGGATTCAGGACTATTCCTGTGTGTTACCAGCCAGAGTTCCCTCTTGTGTCAGCTTGCCTTCCCTTCTGGCTGACTTCAGACCCTGAGACTTTGCCATTTCCCAATCTGGCTAGCTGTCCCAAGTTGCTGCTTTGGGGTCACCTCTCCCAGGCGTAGCAGCTTCTGTGGAGCGGGTCGCACATGCTCATACGACGCCCACAGGCAGGCAGTTCATCGAATGGTCCATCTGCTGAATGGCTCATTTGCAGAATGTATCTCTTTTCGTTATTTGAAGTTGACTGATCTTCCAGTTGTCTTTATAAAAGCATGTTAGAGAATGCCCGGTTTATTTGCCCCAGCTCCTTGCTGGAAGCCCAAGAAGAGAAGGGCAAGCTGATGGGATGTGTGAGAAATAGGTTCATAGGCATATATTTGTAAATGAGATTATTTCTTCTTAGTAGACTCTTCCCAAGAATATAGTCTCACTGATGAATGCTTATTATAAGTCTATTACAATAACATATGCACTAGGAATATATTCTCACAGAACATATTCTTTTACATATATATCCTTGAGTGTGTTCTTGAATAGGAAGAATATCATATGCATGCATTCTGATGAATAAGACTATATTAATAAAAAGATAGTCTTAAGCATTCATCCTATTCAATAATCTTACAAATATATTTCTGTTCTCTACCTCTCTTTCTATTCCCATGATTCCAGAATCAGGGTCAGAGAAGAAGTGACAAATCAAATGTTCCTTTAAAATGCTGTTAAGAAGGAAATATGAAAATGGGCCAATTAAAACTAAAGGTAAAAGAACTTAGTGAAGTTGGGCTAGTACTCATTTGATGAACTGTCTGTATTGCTCTACTGCTGAGCTGAGCTTCCTTCCACCTGGACAGGGAGCCCAGGGACGCTCTCTGGAGTCTTGTTAGCATCCTGCAAAACAGGCCTGAATGTCTCCCTACTCTTCTCACCTTCTTCCTTTTGTGACATTCCTGATGTTTCCCCGATTCCAAGCAAACTGAGACCCCAGACCAACAAATGTTTTATGTGCTTATGTAATATGCAATGTACAGGAAGGATTTTTTAAAAAGTAGTATCACAAATCTTGGTTTATAAGCTTGCAAATCTAGGAATGCCGCACTCTATCGCCTACATAAAAGTCAAAATCTCTATGTATCTGGTGAGCTGTGACTTGAATGTGCTCAATGGCATTATTAATTTCTGATACACATACTATGATTTTCTCTCAAGAAATATAAGCATATGTCAAACTTTTTATATACTTTGAATTTCCTCCTATTTCGTAATGTAGACATTTTTGTTCATTTCTATGGCATGTTGATGTGTGTCACCAACAGAAACCCCTTTTGAACTACTCAGAAACAATCTTGAAGTAATGGAGACAAAGTATCACATAAAAGTTAAACTATAACAAAAAGATTGTGTACTTTGAATGTTTCTATGTGGTCTTGAAGGAAAATCATTGGGTTTAAGTCTAAGAAACATGGGGTCAGACAGAGGAGGAGGATGGCAGGGCTGTGGACAAGAATAAAAATGAAGCAGAACTATTAGGGAGACAAAAACATGCTTTTTTGGGGAAAGGTCCTCAGGTGGTACTGAGGACACTCCTCACCAGGCACACTGCTTTATAGCTCAAAATTTTAATTTTTTTCATTGTATACAGAATTTACCAAGTTTTCACAGTTAAGTGTGCTAACAGAACTAAAGGAAGCAGGGTGGAAACCATGATATCAATTTCATAGTTTACATCAGAAAGAAAATCATCAGGTAGACACTACTCAAATATTCGCTCATCGGTATTTTCTCTCCTGTAGGCAGTGCCACACAGGAGCCACATTCTCACCAGAAGAAGCGTGGGAGCAAGGGGAGATAGTGGGAGACTGCAGAGGCAGGTGCCGTACAGCAGTGGTTGGTGTATCCAGTGCTTAAGCCACATACACTGAAAATTTGTCCTGGTTCAGGCTGAATTTTCACTCCCAAATTATTCCTCTCTGTTGCTTTGTCCAGGTTTCCATCATCATCACCACCACCATCATCATCGTTGTCATAATTGTGGTAGCAACTGGCAATTACTGAAGCCCTGCTCTGTGTGCTAGGCAATTTATGATGGTCTACATACTACTTAATTCAGTCCTTGAGAAAAATGAATGATCTCAATATTTTGTTCTCATTTTACTGATAATGAAACTGGATCCAGAGAGGTTAAAAATTTGTTTAATGTCACACATCTAGAAATTGGCAATCTGAGAACTCAAATCCAGATTTTTTTGTTTCCAAAGTCCTTGATCACTTATCATGACTCGTTACATGCACTCCAAAGGTAACAGCCGATAAATCCTTTATGTCATTTAGTGCAGAAGGCAGGTGTGGTTCAGGGTCTCGGAGCTCCATGTAGTCACTAGACCCAGGCAGGATGAGTTCTGGTTAGGAAGTGGACATGTGCACCTGTCCCTGGAAAGGTGGTGTCTTCCCCAGACAGTTATGATCTCTCATTACGCCAGAGGTGCACTTTCCCGGGTTTCTGCTCCTCAGAGCAACTGTGCAAGGGCAGCACCAAGACGGAAGTGTTGGACCACAATGCCACTGGAAGCTGGACAATACAAATGCAACACGAGGACACGGGCATCGGGTCATGAGTTTTGTTTTCAACTGAACATCCAACAGAACAAAAAAGGTTGAATCTGAAGGAAAAGCTTAGCATTGTATTTACTGAGTTTTAAACAAGAATTTATTAAATATTGACCAAATATCAGACTTGAACATCGTGTGAGTAAAGAGCAGGCAGAAAATGAGGTCACAGACGAAGTCACCAGGTCAGTCATGAAGGCCTTGAAAGCCACGATACGGAGTACGGATTTTATTGTAACTGATGATGTTAGCAGTTGGAGAGTTTTAAGCAGAAAAACATATTTATTTTCAGTAATAAAAAGTAATAATAATAGGATTGCATTTCCCTAAGTGCAAATATATCTTTTTAGAGAAAATTTTAGAGGAAAACATTTCAGAGAAAAATAATGTTACTAGTGGATAGAAGCTTTAAGTAGATATCTACCTCAGGTCACATACAAATATAAATTCCAAATCATTTAAAAGCTTCCATGAGAAAGCACAACCAAACAAAAATTAAGAAGAAAATGTGGTAAAACAACTTTGTGATATTGAGTGGGGAAATATTCTCTAATCAAGACCCAAAAGCACTAACCAGAATTTGATTGAACATGAGAATGTAGCTCCTATTCAGTGAAAGGCATAACAAACTTAAAGGTGTCAGATTTAGAGAACTGTGCTGTCTGGGGGTGATTGCCTCCTCCACCAAGAAGGTCGATGATGTCATGACCTGAGCAGCTGATGGGGAACCAAGCTGGGGAGAAGTTCTTTGAGGTCTGGGGAGCCTGAAAGCCCCTGGCTTCCCAGAGGCCGAATGATGGCAGTGACCTTGGTGGTACATGTGAGAGGAAAGTGATGCCGGGATTCCCCAGGAACCACAGGTGTCTGGGGAGAAGATGCTGGGGCTGGGGCCACCTATCCAGTGAGGGCTGGATCTCTGACCCCTTGGGCCCAGGGAAGATCAAGGGAGATGGAGGACATGTGTCCTCCCTCCACACCCTTTAATGGAGGCGTCTCCAGGAGAGGGACCTCAGGTCAAGAAAAAAGGGAGTTAGTTGACCCAGAAGAAGGCAAAACTACAATACACTAGAGGAGATTTTGAAGCTCGCTCCAGGCTTCTTTCAGCTGTAAGTCATGCTAAATAGAGGCTCTGTTGCTGGAAGCTTCTGAGGGGCACAAGAGATGAGCAGTTGCCCCTCATGCATTGGCTTGTATTGGTCACTCTACAGGTAGGAGAACGGCACAGGCCGACAAGGTGCTGATGTTGGTCCAAATGGCATGGGCCCCAGAACTCTCAGTTTGTGCCTCCAAAAGAGATGACTACACGCATCCAAAGAGATTCTCTATGTTGACCATCTATCTATCTATCTATCTATCTATCTATCTATCTATCTATCTATCTATCTATCTATCTATCTATCTATTTATCTGTCTGTCTGTCTGTCTGTCTATCATTTCTCTCTATCATCTATCTATCTCTTCTATCTTTCTATTTATTCATCTATCTATTATTTATCATCTATCTATCTACCATCTATCTAACTTATCCATCATCTATTTATGTATCTGTTTATCTATCTATTGTGTGGGAGGGGGAAAATTTTTCCCTTTCCTCCTCTGGTTCTTTTGACTGGCTGAGTAATTAAAATGCCATAAAACAGATTAACAGGAGAACAACATTCAGTTTTGTGTGCATGGGAACCCCCTATGCATGAGAGGGTCAGAGACCCCATATACATGGGAGGCTCATAGAGGAAAAAGTAAAATGGGGCATATATGCCATCATGAGCTAAGGAATGAAATCAGGCGCCTGGGGCTTCAAAGGAGAGGAGGGCAATTCACAAAACCCTAAGAACAGACGTTTGCCCTGTCATACAAATGGATTACTCAGATAAAATATACTCTGGTAATAACTCTCATTCTGGGAAAGACTCCCAAATTAGATTCTTCTAGGTCATTAAGGGCGGGTCAGAAGTTTGTCTTGAGCCTGCATGTCTTAAAATAATCCACACACCACAGTGGCACATGTAGGGGAGACTCGCTCTGAACCCCTACACCATCTACCTTTCATTCATCATCTCTCTCTCCATCTCTTTATCTGTCTATCTAGTCAAAGCTGAAGACATTTTAGGAAATAGCAGCAATTTCATGAGGATCACAGAAAGAATGACACTTTTTTCATTCCTTTGTGTTCCTTCCTAATTTCTCAAAATCGAAGTAATCAAAACCTTGAACTCTAAAAATATTTACATCAACTCCTTTGTATATAATGCACAGCATGAAATTCACATGTATTTTGTTGTCTTGTTGTTCAGATTTTCATTTGTTTCTGAAGACATTTGCACTATTGAACTCTATCAGCATTTTGACCTACACAAAATATTCTCCTTTTACTCCTATCTAGGACTCTATCTCATCTACATTAGAAAAAGAAATATGCTGGAAAAAATACCTGCTTCCACTAATGTTTAAGATTTTTTTTTGTACCAAAGAAGAACATATGTTTTAGGTATGTTTCTTGCTCACTAATGATAGTCCTATTAGAACTGATTTTTCTTAATTAAATTTTCTGGGTTAATAAACAGAAAAAAAGCATTGTTTGAAATAGAAGCATATTTTTCCATTGGTTTCTGGGTTAATTTATTCTGAAGATAAATCCATAACTCATAATTGATTACTTCTAATCTAGGCTATATATTCTAATTAAAATAGTTTAATGTATAGAAAACATAGTTTAAGAAAAATAAAAATATGGAAAATTCAGAAATATCAAATGCCAACTCATCAACACATATTTCCTTGAATTCCTGTACATGGAGACAGTTGTGGAATAAAGTCAACTCTTTGTGTCAACATGTATAATACATTTAAAACCAGGCCCTGATATTAAATTTAAACCTTCACTTTTTTTTTATTCAAGAGTTGTTTAAAGAAAGCACCTGGGCTTTCATACTGGATAAATAGACAACTATTGTGTTCATTTTAGATAAACATCTTTAGTGTCCTAGAAAACACATTTTTGTAACAAGTTTTCAATTTCATGAAAACCAAATCATCTTAGAAAACCATTACCATGATACTATGCTCAGTGCTCCTGAGGGCCCGCTCAGATTTTCTCGCTTGCCAGTGATATCTAAAGGAATTGCTTTACCGTGAACAAGCCTTGTTGCCTAGAAAAAAGGATTTAGACGTGCTGTGAAAAATGGACTTCGCGTGATTCATTTTCTGGTTTGATAAGCAAAGCAGTATGCGTATATCACTCTAATATAAAACTTAGTGATTTGAAATAAGACAAACATATCACCTAATTTACCAGTGTAACAATAACACATGCATTGTATAAACAGTTATCAGAATGCTGGCTTGCCACCTCGGGCCTGATGGTCAGGATTTCGAATATATACGATTTCTTTTTCCTATTTAGCAAAGCCCTAGCCCTCTCAGATTTCCTCTTTCACCACGTCTGATGGCTCACACCCAGCTTTGTTAAACTCTTGCCTGTTAGGAATATGTACACAAGCCCTAATGCAGAAGCACCTCCACAAGCTATTCTTGGCCAATGGGACCCATTTCATTGTGTTCTGGGGTCCCCAGGACCCTTGGTTGACATCCCAGTCTCATTGGCCATCTTCCAGCTTTCAGTCACTTTCTGTTGCCTCCCTCTATGAAGGCTGCGCTCTGCCAACTTTTTTGTTTAAAATTCCCACACTGCCCTCCATCCACTTCTTCATGCTGATTAAAGCCTCCTTGTCCTTTGAATTTTTGCTCAATGGTCAAATCTCAGAGCAGCCCCCTGACCCTCACCCTCCCTGACCCTTCAGTCCCACTCCTTTATGAACCCGTCCTATAGACTCTTGTTCTTGTCCATCAGAATGAGAGTCCCAGGGCCCTGGAATGATAACATGACATAAGTCAGCCTGTATAAATGAAAATGCAGGAATCAATGAACAAATAGATTGTCACGATTTCTGTAAGTACATAAGGGAAATGTGAAGACCAACACAAGGGCTTCTAATTTGGGGACAAATGTAGTTGCAAAAAAATAATAACAAATCCTAATACATTGCTTAAATTATCCCAGGTACTATTCTAAATTTATTAGGTATTTCAGTTCACTTAACTCACATAACAGGTGGGCTATCATTATTATTGCCTATTTTATAAGCGAGGACAGAGAGAGGTTAAATTAGGCGCCCAATGTCAGTGTTTAGGTAGGCATTGCATCTTATTTGGTTTGATCAAACTTTTCACTTGGGAAGTATTTCATTTATTATAAAAGATCATGCCTGGCAACATGGTATCTGTCGGCTTTGACATTTTGGTTCAGAATAAATAGGTGGGAACAGATGGTAAGATGGGGCAGTGATGGGCGTGTGCAGATAAACTGGCAGGTTCCTGCTCTTCAGTTGAATCCTGGCAGGAGTGGGGGAGAGGCCTTGGGATGGATTCTCCTGTTAAGTAGCAGCAGCCAAGACAGATGCCTTTCAAGACAGATCGTCATGATTTTTAGAAGAATAAGAATTTAGGGAGTCTCACGTTTTCGTCTTTCCACTTTTACCTGCACCTCCTTTTTTCTAACTGTCTGTTCTTTCGATGTCAGCTGTGTCTATGTTTTCCACTTTAAGTGGTTTACAGCACTTGGTGGAAAGAAGGATTTGTCAATCATATCATGAGCTAGAAGAAATATGGTCACTCCTTTGAGATTTCACCCCTTTTCTTTGTTTAGTTATGAATTAAATATTCCTGCTAAAAGATTATGGCTTTTGAAATCGACTTTTCAATTCCTTCTTCATCCTACTTAACAGATATACAATCTTAGCATTGTATGATTGTAGGCTTTAATCCTCTTAGTTTTGACATAAGACCGGGATCTAGAAGAAATTGTGTCTTTGTTAAAGACCCAGAATCAAAATGCTCTGGAACCCAGAGCCCTGAGCTGCTGGGGGATAAGACTCACAGTGCAGGGCCCCCAAGTGGAGATTAGAAAATGACTGTGTGGGTGCAACCTGTCCAGGGTCATGTTTGGTTGGCCTTATTATTTGGAATTTTTTTCCCATTTTAAGTATTTGCAGATTTTCCCTAAAACCTGGACTGCCTTCCTTTCTTGAGTATACATTAATCTTGAAAAACTGAGTATATAATGTCCTCCGCTTGGATCACCTCCTTGTTTAAAGTTTATGCCACCATTAAGTATTTGCCCAAATGTAATGAAAAAACTGGCAGGCAGCTCAACCCCAGGCTGGGGGTCCCCATCCCCCATCCACCTCGCACCTGTAGCACCGGATGCCAGACCTGTCTGCAGCGCTGGCCACCTGTGTTCCTCCACCAGAAAGCTCATTCCAAGACACTGAGAATTTTGTTTGGATCAGTGTTTTCTTAGCATCTAGAAAGTGACTGACTGAGTTATGGTAGTCACTCAGTAAATGTTGATTTGATAAATAGTTCCCAAGGCGAACAATGCGCTGCCTCTGAGTAGTGGCTCCCTTCTGTATGGAAAATAGGCTGTCCCGTTTGCCAAGTCCATATGAATCCCACCACGTCTCCAAAACACAGGCCAAGTAGATTCAATTTCCAAGTTGTTTCATTTTTAATTTTCAATATGTTCTGAAGACCCCACTGGAGGTAGTGTTGGCAGAAGTGTGACAGAGTGGGATTTAGTTTTTCAGTATGGTGCTGCAGAAATATAATTATATGATTTACACTCAAAGCCAACTAGGTAACTGTGTCTTAAGGAAAGGAAAACACTGGCTAAAATTCTAGATGAGATTCTTTAAACTGGAGGCCAGTGATGGCTTCAGGGGGTCTACACTCAGGCGCAAAACGGTTTACTTTACATTCTCCTGGTCTTTGAAAATTGTCTTTATGTAAATACGTATACAATCCAAATTTCTTTTTCCCTGGACAGAAGTAAATTGCCACTGGGTCACTCGCTGGCCTGTGTCAGGAACTCACCAGGACACCTAGAGCAGCATCACACTGTGAGGACTGAGAGCACGTGGGCACCGAGAGGACGAGCGCTGTCGCCCAGGACACCCCCCCACGCACCTTTGCGCGGGTCTTGGAAGATGCTCTATTCCGAGCATCTTCAGTCGCCGGAGCAGAGGGTGTGAGGCATAGTCCCCTGTAAACCACGCTGTCAACGCACCTGCACAGGCACTGGATCAACTTACCCTCTCACCAACCTGGTGGGAGAGCTCCTGGAGCTCCACTTCAGCCAGAGCTGATTTTACTCCTACTTTCATTTTTGCAAGTGCAGATAAAAAAATTATAATCTCATTATTATTATAACGTGCATTTCTCCAATTACTCGTGACGCTGAGAATCTTTAAATATATTCATAACGTAAGTTTCCTGTTTCATAAACTGCTGGTATTTTTCCCCTTTTATTTTCCTTTCAGTTCCTTTTGTCATTGGTCCCTCCCTCCCTCCCTCACTTTCCTTTCTCTCCGTCTTTCCCTTGCAGCCTCCCTTCCTCTCTCCATTCTTTTTCAATCTCCGTCTCTTTCCTTCTCTAAAAAAAAAAAAAATGCTTATGAAAACTTAGAAGCTCTTTATTTTGGATTTGATATTTTTTCCTTATCTGTGCTGCAAATATATTTTTTTCATTAGTTATTTTCTATTTTACTATCAATATTGCAATAATTGTAAAATCACAGGTGTTGCAAAAAAATTTTTAGAAAGCAGTAGGGGATATCCCATGTACCTTTCACCCAGTTTCCCCCAGTGGTAACATCTTGCATAATGTTAGTACAATATCACTACCAAGAAATTGACATTGGTGTGATTCAAAGAGTTTATTCAGATTTCACCAATTTTACTTGCACTAACTTGCGTGTCTGTGCATATAGGTTTATGCAATTTATAATCATTTTAAAATTTTATTCCTAATTTCTTATGTTATACAAAAGTTGATATATTTTGATACACTACAATTTATTTATCCTTTATAATTTGTGATTTTGGGGGGTTTGCTCAAAAAAAAAAAAAAAGCTACCATAAAGTCAAGAGATTATTCCCTTCTTTTTAATAGTTTTAAAGTATTGTTGTAAATGTTTATGTTTCCCACCTAAAATTTATTGTTTAAAAATGGTGTGAAGTTGGAGTCCAATTTTACCTTTTTTTTCCCATATAGAAAAACAGCTGTTCTGGCATCATGATTTTCTATGTAACCAGTGTCACATACAAATTATCATATAGAAATGTAGCTGCTGCTGGACTCTATAGTTTTTTCCATTGGCATTGGCATATTTTTTTTAAATTCTGTTCTCAGGTCAAACGTTTAATAACAAAGCATTATAATATGTATTATATACCGGGGTGCCAAAAAATGTATACACGTGACTTGCATTCATCTTTTGTTATCGGTATATATTGAGTACTACAATTTTAATACAGTTTTTTCCTTTGTTAAAATGTATATACATTTTTTTGGCACCCTTTGTATATAATATATATGTATTATATATATATATATATACTATATATAATTCCTTGTTTTTCTATCTCAAAATTTTCTAAGTTTTCCTAATAACTTTGTTAAATATTATATTACCTATGAATTTTGATTGAAATGATATTAGATTTATAGATTAATTTGGACTTAGGTCTTTATAATTTTGAATCTTCCATTTCATAGCATGCTACTTCTTTCCACTTATTCCATTTTCTTTTCAGATTCTTTATGATTTTGCTAAATTAAATCTTGTCCACAAATATGTGATTTCTGCTTTGAAAAGATCTTTTCTCATTTACAGTTTCCAATTGCTCTGACTAGTTACATTAATACTACCATGGATAGTAATACTTCCAAAAATGGATCTTTTAACAAAGAAACATGGAGAATTCTTATATTCTAATCTCTTGATTCTTTGGATTTTATGCATAGACTAATCATGTAGTCTATAGCTTTTGACAGTTCCATTTGAAACTTTTATCATCTTTGTTTTGTTTCTCCTATGCTGTAGCTTCTGGTACAGTGCTGAGGAGGAATGCTTGTGAGCAAACTGTCTTGTTCCAAGATTGAGGTTCATAGTACAACTCGGCAGCCACCCTTCCCTAGCATACGTTCTGTTTAGGAGTACTTGCCAAATAGCTTTCATTGTCTTAACTGTTATTGCTTCTCGTTTTCTATTACGAATTAATAATAAAGTATATAAAATAATTTTTCTATATGTTTTAATATATCATATTTATTCTCTTAATCTGTTAATGTCTAATATTAGGTTTCTAATTTGGGAAAATCCTGACACTGTTGGGCTAACACCTATTTTGTGACAATTTATTATTCTTTTAATACATTGCTGAATCAGATTTGCCAATATCTTATTTAAAATGTTTGTTTCTGTATCTACAAAATGTGGAAAATCTTTTAAACTTTTTTGTACCATTCTTTTCCAGTCTTGGCATCATATAAAGGGAGAAAGGTACATAGAAATCTAATTGGAAATTTGTTCATTCATTTGATATGGAACAAATGTTTATAGAACACTAAGTTCCAAGATTTAGGACAATTATTTTGAATAAAATGATGTTAATATAACAAAGTGAAATTCTCAGCCTCTCTGACTCCAAGCCTGCTTTGTTCGATAGCTTCTGCTTGGTCTTGCATATAGACATGCTAATCATTAGCGGAATTCTGCTTGAAGCTTCAGTTTTACAAAATCAGCCCCTTACCAAAAAGTGCTTCTCCTGAGGAGATAAGGGAAGTACAAGTATATATGTTTATCAAAGATTTACAGAAACCTCATGACCGGATTCACATCAACTAGGGTCAACAGACAAAGCACAGTCTTCCTTAAACTTCTCTTGCCCCTCCCATTTCCCCTTCCCTTGGCATAAAAGACTCCCGAACTCTGTACTTTCTTAAGATGGATTTGAGGGGTCACTAGGTCTCCCATCTTCTTGGTTGGCACCTTTTCAATCAGTAAATCTTCTCTTACTTCAAACTCTGATGTTTTGACTTTTGACCTTTCAAAGCATCAGGCACACAGACCTTGGACTGATAACATTAACAATATATATATTATTTTAGAGAAGGATATATATATATATATATACACACACACACATATATATACTTGTGTGTTTGTGCATTATATGTACACACATACAGTTAAATCAAACTTTGAAAACACCATCCATTTTAGCCTTGATCATTCTAGTATAAGTTTATCAATGTAAATAAGTGTGTTTCTATACAATGACCAACTGAATCATATTTGCTAGCTATATCCACAATTAGAAATTGATTTATTAACAATAAATCTATCTCCATGTAACTAAATGGTTAATTTGAATCAAGTCAAGTTTAATGTCATTGAATCAGTTAATATTCAACCTGTAGTCAACTCTAGTGATTATTGATAGCTGATTTAAGTAGATGAATGTGTATTCAGGACACAAATAGTCATATATGCTCCTGTGTGTGTATGTACACACACACACACACACACACACACACACACACACACACGAGGTGTGACAATTAATCACGTGAACTTATTGCAATTAAGCACGTGAATTTGTTGCAACAAATCACGGGCTATTGTTAGGTTTTTTGATACATTTTTTTTCTAGCTGTTTTATATGTGAAATACTAAGGAACTTATTAAAAATATCTAATTTTTCAAATCCAATTGTCAAAACAGTGACATTACACAATAGGCTTTACCCTGATACAGAGCTTCATTGCTAACATTTTCAAGTTATCTTTGAAGCTATCTCTCCATTACACATTGCTGTGAAGCAAAGTGTAATTACACCTTGCATTACACCTATGAGGTATGTCAAGGCAAGTGACTATCTGACAGATAAATATTCATTGTGGACTTTTTTAGAGACTGCATTATAATTCTGATCCTTCATGTTGGTATTCATCAGACCATAACACTTTTATCTTGCTTGCTGAGTACAACCCATCATAAATTTCATGCAAGTTATAAAAAATACCTCAGTTTATTTCAGGGGGATCCTGACAATACGTATTAGCTGAGTCTGTGTGGTGGATCTACTGTAGGCTTGCATAATTAGTAACATTTCGTGTGCGAGGGTTGCAATACTATCTAAAATCCTCATGTAACCCATTTGAAAGTGGAATGACTCACAGCTTTTGTTACAGCACAAATACTCTCTGAGAGGAGTAGAAGTTTTAGCTATTAGTGGCCACTGATTTATTAATTCACAGTTTATTTTGTGCCATTAGTATGTTAATTATCTATGAGGATCCATAAAATGGGACACAGGAATTTTGAGACGAGGGGAAGGAATGGCTCTTGCAATCAGGGGCCGATCCAGGGGGAGTACCTCTCTACCTGGAGCCTCAGGCTTCAGTGGTTTTTGACATTGTCCACCGGCCATTGGTGTGGGAGGGTTGAATCCCAATGTACTGAGAAAAGGAGAGAGTGAATGGAGGAGAGAGAGAAAGGCTCTCCAAATTATCCTCACACTTAACTTGGAAACACCCTTGATGTGTCTTATATGTACACATCACACATTATGTCACTCAGTTAAGAATGTTGCTGCTTTATGGTAGGAATTGTGTTATCACATGTGCTTTACACTTCAATCTAAAACAGTAAGTGTCAAGTACATGACAAAAATCAGAAGATGTAAAATTGACCTAACAGTAAACTCACGGGAGTTGATGTGACTGATCTCTAGTGCGCACACATCCTAGTGCTGCGCTTGGCAAAAGCAGAATGACCAGGATTCGGTGTTGGAATCCTGTCTGTTCAGGACTTGTCATGTCCCACTGGGGATCTGAACACATGAAGGCCGTGGAACAGAGGGGACAGGTGACCAAGATGGAGGAGGTTTCAGAAGTGTGTCATGTGATGAATGTCAGTGGGAAGGTGTTAGAGCAGTCTCCCGTTACCCCCACCGGCTTTAACCACCCCCCTAGCACCACAATAGCAATGGCGCGAAACCTCTCAAACCCGGAAGCCCCCGGCGAGTGCTCGGTCTTTGGGAACGATCCCACTGAGCCCGCCCGCGAAATAAAGCTGTGTTCTCCCTGATCTCTGTGTGCCGCTTGAGTTTCTTGGTCCTTGCCGGTTCCCGCAACAAAGGGACAGATGGGTGGAGGCAACGATCAGCAGGTTCAAATGTAATAGGCGGCCGTGGGCGAGAAAAACTGCGCTCATTTACATTAGTTGCAAGTAACATAATAAAAATGCAAATTCCTTTATGATTAAACACTTAAAGTGTTGCTTCTGTTTGGACTTTAAACCACTTCCTCCCATACAGTCACAAAAAAATAAAACTTATTGACAATTCCACCATCTAAAATCATTAGGGTAAAAATATGTTTATGCAATGTAGTGGGTTGACTAGTGTCCCCCCAGGGTTCATGTCACCCCAGAACCTCAGAATGTGATCTTCCTTGGGAATAGGGTCATTGCAGATGTAACTGAGCTAAGAATAGAGGTGAGCTCACGCTGGATTAGGGTGGACTGTAAACCCAATGAGAGTGTCTTATAAGAGACAGAAAAGGATACCCAGACAGGGAAGCAGGCCAGATGAAGATGGAGGCCGAGAGCAGAGGGGTGCTGCCGAAAGTCTAGGAACACCAGGAGCTGGAGAGGTCAAGCAGGATTCTCCCCACAGCCGTGGAGGGAGCATGGGCTTACTGGCCACGTAAGTTCATTTTAGACTTCTGGGCTCCAGAAATATGAGAAGAAACTCCTGTTGTTTTAAGTGACCATCCTGTGGTGATTTGTCGCAGCTGACCTAGGAACTGATGTACATAACTTCTATGGAAAACTGACAGATAAACGGATATTCAAGGTAAATAAAAATAATCCAGCCTGGATTATATGAATCTTTTTACCAATGTAGTCATAAAATATAATTTTTAAAATATTTTTGATGAGGAAGGGGTTCATGAAAGCAAAAGTTCCTAGGGTTCACAGAAGTCAGAACAAAGCCCTAAAGATACTAAGAATAAACATCACCTACAGACCAGAAACTGATAGCCAATTCTACTAAATACTGCTTGTCGTTCGTTAATGGAGAATCTTCCCCCTTTCCCTCTTAGTTCTTCTGGCTGGTAGAATTATTAAAATGACATAAAGTAGATTAACAGGAGAAAATCAATTTTGATACACATGCAAAGGGAATTCAATGAGGACTATATGTCGTTGTGGACCAAGGAGTAGGGGAAACAAGGCTGTGGGACTTCAGAGGGAAGCAGGCAATTCACAAGGGGATGAAAAAAGCATTAATGTTCGGTAGACAAATGGGTATTAGGCCTCTCTCACCATGGGACACAGGGAGCATTTTAATCAATGGGCATGGCTAGGTCCCTCCCTGTCTATCACACTGGATGGTATTACACTGTCCTCATCTGTGTTGATGGCTCCCTCCTGGTGCCACTGCTCTATCTAAATTATTTTAGGGAGTAGAGTCAGGCGGCCAAGGTTTCTTCCTGAACCTTGTGGGCCTTGACTGTTTTCAGTTCAAAATAGTGTACACGTCAGAGTGGCACATCTTGGGACAACTCGTTCCAGACACCACAATGCTATTCATTTTTTCTTCCTCCTCCCTCTGTCAACTGAACTTCTTTAAAGTAGACATCAGCCAATTTTTAACTTTTTCATAACATGTAACTCAGTTCCTACAATCTTTTGTCACTGAAGAATCTGAGCCCTGTCATAGTGAAGATTTTTTCCTGTCATCCCCTTAGTAGACGGATCAATGGCTGAAATAAAAATAAGCCGTGACCTTACGGTCTTTGCTATCCTTGGCCCTTGCCTGTAGTTTAAGCCTCTGTGTGTGTGCGACATCCCTCTTCGTTTCTGTTTTAAAGTCTGACTTCATGAGGCTCATGTCGTAGGAGGAAGGACACATCTAACCGGCAGTAGGTGTATAATGCTAGAGGGCACATAAATCTAATAGGAGAGCGAACATACATAATTATAAGACAGCTTAGCTAATTGGAGAGAATGCATTTCTAACAGGAGGGCTTAAATTTCTAGTGGGAGTGAGACAAGATAGTTAGCATGTCCCTAGGTAGACAGGGAGGTCCCTGGTGGAATAACAAAAGACAGCCATATCCTAAAACTCCAGGTTTTGAAATCACTCCTTCGCTCCAGGACATAATGTAACAAGGCCTTGAGGTGAATCATAAAATTCCTTTTGGCCTGACAAACGGAGCTGATCTGATAGATAAGAGTGGGTTACTTTGCTAATTCCTTCAGGATGGGCAAGCAGAACAAACCTGGTGGACGGATTTCATTAGAAGGTGCCAGTTCCCTTCTTCAAACAAATTCCCTTCTTCAAACAGCTCCCCTCCCCCAAACAGGCAAGGGAAGGTATAAAAATAAGAGCTTTTGCCTCAGTCACTGGGCACCGCCATTTGGGACCCCCTCCGGCTTGGGAGCTCTGATTATTTGCTTTCAATAAACTATCCTCTTTTAAAACTCTTTTCCTCTCCTGGGTCTGTGTTTCCATTCTTCAGTCTCACGAGACATGATCCTGGCCCACGCCCAGAAACTGCCGGCAGATCCAACATCACCTGTCTTTTGGGGACTCACAGGAAAAAGATTCCCCCATCAGGAGGACATGCATTTTTATTTGGAGGGTATAGTTATGTAATTGGTTGGCACACATGTCTATTTGGAGGGCATGCTTATCGAATTGGTTGGCACACAATTCTAATTGGAGGACATAGGTGTCTAATAGGATTGCATGCATATCTAATTGGAAAACAATGGGTTTAAAAAATAATCCCTGGGTGGCCGGTTGGTTCAATGGGTAGAGCGCAGCGCAGCAGTGCTCATAACACCCAGGTCGACAGTTCTTTTCCCACATGGGCCCGTGAGCTGCGCCATCTACAACTAGATTGAAAACAAAGACTGGAGCTGAGCTGCGCTCTCCACAAACAGATTGAAAACAGCAACTCCACAACTAGATTGGAAAAAAAAAAAACAACTTGGAGCTGATGGGTCCTAGAAAAACACACTGTTCCCCAAAACTCCCCAATAAAAATTAAAAAAAAAAAAATAATCCTTGGGTATTTGGGAATTTCTATGGAAATCAGGATGCTATGGCTTTTACTATGGGGGATAGGGAGAGGTACAGATAAAATGACTGTCCTCAAAGACCTTCCTTTCTCACCTAACGTAATGTGATAACTAAAGCTATAAAAATCAGCAAGTCCATATACACTAATCTACTCTTGCCCAATATACTTATCATTTTGTTATATGTTACACAATGAACATTTCATTTAGACTTTAGTTATCTGTTTTTGTTTTATAATAATTTACCTGATCAGTGTTTTTATAGGTAAAATTATTTTGGCGTTAGCAAATCAGTTTATCATCTCATCAGTTAATCAATGAGAGCAATAAGGAGCTACAGAATTCCTCACGGCCGAGGCCTGTCAGCTCTACCAGTTCCAAGTGCCGGCATTTCCATCCTGGAATGGTTTTTCCCCACATCGCAAAATGACCTCTCAGCTCATTAAAATTTTCCCAAAGTGTCAAGAAATATTTTAAAACAATGGCACTGACAATATACTTTGGAATATTCCTGGTCATTATATCAATATGACAACTGAATTGCTGATGTGCTTTGTAAGATTCCCAGTAATAAAATTAATTGAAAGTTAGTGACATTATGGATAAGTTTGAAAACTTTGCTACTCATTGAATTCATGAAATGTTTGAGCTTTGAGAACTTGATTCTCAAACAATGTCATCTATCAAGAGCCATAAACAAAGTGACTAGCTTGAGAGTCACTCTAGATCACTGATTCTCTATAGAACTCTTTGCAGTGATGGCAGTGTTTTTCCTTTGTGCTATTGAACTCATTATCCACGACCTCCATGTGGCTATTGTGATCAGATAACTGAGTCTTTAATTTAATTTTAATATTAACGTGTGGTTAGTGGCTGCTGTGTTGGATCCACAGCACAAGTCTAGATGATTGATGTGTCTTAATAACGTCATGCTTACCATTCAGGAAAAATCACCGTGTTGTGGCAGACAGACTCTAAGGTTAGGTCCTCTGATCACCACCTCCTGGTGTCCATGTCCTTGGGAGGTTGGGATCTTTGACTTGTTTTTGATAAAATACGGCAAAGGTGATGGGAATATGTGATTACTGTTGTGTAAGTAATAAGCTGTAACTCATTTCACCAATAGACTCACACTTTCCCCACGGCTGCTTTTGATGAAGCAAGCAGCCTTGTAGGGAGCCCACTTGGCAAGGAATTGGGGAGGTCTCTAGGAACTGAGGTAACCTCCAGCCTACACACTGCAAGGGCTTCCAGTTGACAGCCAGCAAGAAAATGGAGTCCTCATTCCTGCAACTGCAAGAAAATGAACTGTGCTGACAAGCTGAGTGAGGTTGGAAGAGACCACTTCCCCAGGCAAGAACTCAGGTGTGACCACATGCTTGACAGACACTTAATGGCAGCTGTGTAGAAGGCCCAGCTAAACTGGGATCAGACTCTTAACTCATAGAAGCTGTGAGATCATAAGTATGTGTTGTTTTAAGCCTGTAAGTTTGTGGTAATTTGTCACACAGCAATCGATAATTAATGAAAATATCATTCAATATACTAATCTAGGAAAAAAGAAATCTTCGGTGTAACAAATCTTGTAATCATTACTGCTGTGGCTTGTGTTACGCACATGATGAATTGCTAATAGATATATTTTCTGTAAGTCTATTAGCTGTGTTGGTCTTTCTACTTGTGTTTTAGCCAGTGCTTTTGAAAAGCGGTGAGTTTGTTCACTTTCATCCTGATGTTCTGGGTTTTGACAGAGCAGCTGTCAGCCTCTGCTCAGCTGAGACCAAGAAGGGGTACTGTAGTCACTCCCCCGTTGTCACGGTCATGCTGTGTGTTCAGTGCTTGTGAGTCTGAAGCAATTTCAAAACCCATTTGAAATATTCCAAGTTAGCTGAGCCTTTTTAGCAAAACTGTAGCTAAAATAAAAGGAATGAGGACATTTTCTTCTAAACATTATCCAAACAATCTACAATTTAAAAAGCCAACTATCAGAAAAATTTCATAGTAACATTCAATTTCAAATATTCTCTATTATCTATTTTATTGAATGGGATTTTTTTAAATATATAAGGATAATCCATTCAATCTTTTTAAAAAATTGCTCGTATTCATTATTTGGATTCTTGTCACCAACATGATCTTTATGGACTGAATTAAATGTTTTGAACTGAACTGATGCAGGAGAGTTAGCATGTCCCTAGGTAGACAGGGAGGTCCCTGGTGGAATAAACAACGACAGTCATATCCTAAAACTTCAGGTTTTGAAATCACTCCTTTGCTCCAGGACATAATGTAACAAGGCCTTGAGGTTAATCATAAAATTCCTTTTGGCCTGGCAAATGGAACAGATCTGATAGATAAGAGTGGGTTACTTTGCTAATTCCTTCAGGATGGGCAAGCAGAACAAACCTGGTAGACGGATTTCATTAGAAGGTGCCAGTCACCTTCTTCAAACAAATTCCCTTCTTCAAACAACTCCCCTTCCCCAAACAGGCAAGGGAAGGTATAAAAGTAAGAGCTTTTGCCTCAGTCACAGGCACCCCGCATTCGGGACCCTGACCTGCTCGGGAGCTGCAACCTCTTCTCCTGCCTCTAATAAACTATCCTCTTTTTAAACCTTTTTGCCTCTCCTTGGTCCATGTTTCCATTCTTCAGCTTCACGAGACACGTGGGCCCACACTCAGAAACTGCTAGCAGATCCAACATCACCTACATCAGAACCGTCAAAGCAGTTTAGGTGTGCGGACAGTTCCACATCCACACGAGTCCTGTCTCATCCTTGAGCCAGCAGAGAATGTGGGGAGTGTCCAGCCCCCTGCAAAGGAGTCAAGGTCTCCCCAGCAAACTGGCCTTATTAGAGTTTCCTACATCCTTATAACATGTGGTCCTTCAGATTGAAGGGAGCTTACCGGACCTTTCCTGAACAGTCCAAAGCCAGCTAATCCTTTGATTGCTTTACATTTTATCCATCATCAATGTGCAGCTTTGTTTCCTTTTGTTGGAAAGAAGTAAGGAGATAGCCTCGACTTTGTAGACATGATGTGAGAGCAGTTCAAGAATAAGTGAAGGATATTTTAAAAAAACAGGCAGCTTTGCCAGGAAGCTATGAGGAGCCTTCAATGTGTTACAAGGCAAAGACTTGTTTAGAGATTACTATGAAGAAATAACATAGATTCAAATTTCTATACAATGCAGTTTTAGAAACCCATTAAGGCCCAGAAGCTCAACCACCTGGTTCTGAAATGCTTTGTTATCTTCAGTTATTATTAACTATTAATAACTCTTCAATCATTAATTAAAACCATGTCCTGAAATGATGCCTCTGCAAATATCTGGTAGCTCACTCCTTATTGAGGACAAACAGGCAAATGAAGTTGCAACCACTATTTGTAAAATGCACATGCCTCTTCTATTGAGAATAAAAAGGTGGCGGGATTTCAGAGACAACTAAGTAGTCACGCTTCTGGAAAAATCACCATCCTTCTTAGGATCTGCTCTTGCACTTCGTGAAAACCTGTAGGCCCCTTCATCCCTAAGCTTTTGCCGGTGAGTGCCCTCTTCCGAAAATGCCCTTCCCTGGCTCTTTGCCTAGATAAAATCTGATCCACCTTCATGGATTTGTCATAACTTGCAAATATACATATATTTGTGTAATTACATTTTTCAATTAAAACTTTATTTTTAGAGCAGGTTTAGGTTCATAGGAAAATTGAGAGGACAGTACAGAGATTTCCCCTATACCCCTGCCCCACGCGCCTGTAGCCTCCCCCATCACCACCGTCCCCACCAGTAGTGCATTTGGTTCGGTCAGGGAACATACACTGACCATCAGAATCACCCAAGTCCGTAGCTATGTTAGAGTTACTCTTGGTGCTGTACATCCTCTGGGTTTGGATACATGCATAATGACACGTATCCATCACTATAGTATCATAGAGTGTCTGCACTGCCCTAAAAATTCTCTGTGCGCCACCTGTTCATCACTGTCTTTTCCCCAACCCCGGCAACCTCTGATCTTTATAATGTCTCCATAGTTCTGCCTTTTCCAGAATGTCATGCAGTTGGAGTCACACAGTATGTAGGCTTTCAGGTTGGCTTCTTTTACTTAGTAATGTGCACTTAAGTTTCCTCCATTCTTTCCATGGCTTGATCTCTCTCTCTCTCTCTCTCTCTCTCTCTCTCTCTCTCTCTCTCTCTCTCTCTCGGCACTGAGTAATGCTCCATTTTCTAGTTGTACCAGTTTATTTATTCATTCATTTACTGAAAGATTCATTTGAGGTGAATTTCTTCATTTAATTTGATCTTCACAACAACTCTGTGAGACAGATATTATGACAATGTCCAAGGGGCAGAGTTAAGGGACTTGCGGAGGTCACATGTCTAGTAAGCACAGAAATGAAAACACATTTCAAACTCAGGCACTTTGAGGCTGGAGACAGAACTTTTAGGCTCTGTGTTACAAAACCTCTGGCTTTTTAACTTGTATACTTTTAAGACTATGAATAATGTCTTCCTTTAGTAAATATCAAATACTTTTCAGTTGAAGAACTAAAATTGTCATGTTTTGGTATGTAAAACTCACCTTTTAGGACTTTGGACCACTGATGTATGAAAACATTAAGTTTCTGTAAATGCTTACATGTAACATGGGGAAGCACTCATGACTAGTGAAACAGTCTTAAGAGCTGAAGAGGATGTATTTTCTGGGACAGCAGAAATGGACGGGAGGAACTCCTATGATGAGGCCTCTCATCTTATAAGCCAAAGAGAATGTTTGCCTCAGAGACGCTTAGAGAGCAGGAGGTGAGGGCTCAGCCGGCGGTACTGCCAGCCCAATCTCTGCTGTATCCCCCGGGCTGTCATCCCTGCAGTTAGGCTGGGACCAGAGCCCCTGCCTACACACAGTGAACAAAGACGTGGTCCCATCACTTCCAGAACCCAGGAATAAAGTCACTGTAAGCACCCTGATGATAAAACAGGTGTTGCCTTTCAGCACCCTGCAAACAGGGCAGTGGGCAGAGCCCCGCCTGGGGAGCTCTAATGCCATAATTTAGCTGTCAGTGTGCACAGCTCAAGCCCTGGGAGGACCACAGCAGCCTAGGAGAGGAACCACGTGGGAATAATCAAAAGTGTAGTATCTTCTCCTGGGGGGAAGTCAGGATGCTCACTGACCCAACATGGCTGGAGGACAAAACAGTGTATGTCATTTTCTTCATCTATGGTTTATTTTGGGACACTTTAGTCTAATGTTTATTTAAATTAATATCAATTTAATGTTTACATCTAATATTTATTGGAAATTATTTTTATTGAAAATAGGATGCAAATTATGTAAATTGAGTTTAGGAGGTCAGATATGAAAATCGTTTGCCTCAAAACTGTAAAAACTGAATTTCAAGTAACAGAGATTGCAGTTTCTCCAGTACAGTCAGAATAATTGCCATGTTGCTAAGCAATGATAACATATTGAGAGTGGTTACATTTCATCTGATACCTGTCACGTGATCTGGATAACTTGTATCAGACAGTCTATTTCTTTCAGTGTTTGGCAAATAGAAGCCAGTGGATTCATATTTGAAAGAATCTCAGACTCAGAGTCATTTGCACTCATAAAATCCAGAGAACTTCCTGGCTCCACCACATGGGCAATAGTTACTCTGGAATAGCAACAGTTAATTCACAGTCCTTATAATTCTTTTGAGAGAAATAACTTTATATACAGTAGTTTATATTTGTGTCTGTGTACTAACGGGCTACATTTTATTAGAGCACGCACTAGATTTTTTTGTTTTCACCAGCTGTTAAATATTGTTTAGCTATATTTTTTAGCTTCTGGGGAAGAAATGGTGACTGTCACAGACACAGCCCATGTCCTGATGGAGCTGATTATCCACAGGTGAAATAGCAATTTTTGAGGAGCCAAGATCCTCTATGTAAAGCACAGACACCCCGAGATCTCACTGTGTTTGAGCCACAGATGATCCTAGTGGCTGTTGTCTGAACTAGGTCAAGGAAAGTCGAGGGAGGAAGAGCAGGCAGTGCAGAAAGTGGCTGGGAGTCACCCAGGACACAGGCACTTGCCTCTATAACGCTGTGACGAATGGCCAACCAAGGGTGCTCACCTCTAAACCACAACCAAAAAAAAGAATCAAATTTTATGTTTTCAAATTACTCAAATGATATACCTATCACGCAAATTCAACTTCCCAATTTGAGATTTCACCAAGATTGAAATAATTCGTTGAATTAAGGATTTCAGCTTCTGAACTTATAGAACGGTTGTTAATTTTACCCAAACACTGTAGGCAACAGGAATTTTTCAGGCTTTTTGTAATTATCTTAATGAAACAAGAACTTTTTTGAAAATAAAATAGCTTCTTACAACAGGGTTTGAATTGAAATAGCGCACTATCACCTGTCATTATATAACCATAAACGTGGCGACTTTGGCTCAATTAGGCGTATCCCTTTGTGAAGGCTTTGCACAATATGGCAAGTAGACCACAGGCATCTACCTGACCTTCCCTCATGCTTGTCACATCCTGAAGAAAATGATTAAAAGGAGAGCAACACATGAATAAACTATATCTTAGAAAAATAAAGACAATGTCACAAAGTGATATTTTCCACTTTAAAGACTCATTTTTTTTTACTCTTAGGTCTATTTTATCATTTGTATCCAGTGATATATTTTTCATTTTGAAATAGTATAATAGAGATAAGAGGCATATGTGTGTGTTTAATGCCTTTCTTTGGCCAAAAAAGTTGGCAAAACTACGTTTTTCCTGTATATGTGTGTGTGCTCTATTTCTCTCTCTCCCCCTCTTTGTGTGTGTGTGTGTGTGTGTGTGTGTGTGTGTGTGTGTGTGTGTGTTATGATCTCTGAAATCCAAAGTCTGATGTTGACAATGACTACATGCCTTTAATTCTGGATAAACTGGAAAGTCTCATTGCTCCCGTAAAGTTCTAAGGGAAAATCTCATAACTAAATACACATCTGCTGTCTGCACTCACACATATCTCAGCAGACTGACGCTGCTGATGACGCTCCGTGGCCGTGCCTTGTGTGTCTCAATCACACATGTGACCCAGCTTGAAGCAGCTCTGCAATTACTGTTGTGAAAATCATTTTGGCTCTGTCTGCAGGTTCCCAGAGGCTGTCCATGCACAGGTTTGAGTCCTCGCCGGGTGTTCGTCTGTCATAAGAGGAGCCAGTCCCTCCCTGAGCTTGGCCACCTGATGAGCCATAGGGTCACCTCACATTGCGGGACAGAGAGCCAGCATACCAACTTCTTGTCGGGGCACCTGACCGTGAATTCACTCTTAATATTGTTACTATTGAGCAAAGTTAAAGTTGATTGAAAAAGTAATTGTTAAGGATGATCTAGAGGATGTAAAATTCACGCACGTCTCTGGATCCACTCATTTATTTTCAATTAAACAAGATGAAGAAAGAGCTTAAGTGTGAGGCACATTATTTTGTCCCCAGTAGAGACTGAGTTTTTCTGAAACACAATTTTGCATTATTGCCATCACCCGACATTGAAGGATGTTTCAAGAAGCAACCTGTGAACATACCTCACTGTTTAAAATGTTACTCAGGGTTATAGCCGGGTGCATTTTATGGGGTCCCGACGGAGAGCAGGCCAAGAGCCCAGTGCCATATCTGAGGACCTGGTCACATCGCAGGTCAGCCTGGGACTGAGACTCCTCTTTGCACTGAATCCTAGGACAGTCAAAGATAAATTAATTGGCTACTTCTGTAGCTGTAGATCAGGTGCGATGGTATATTTTATAAATATATGAATGTCTTACTTTTGTCAAATTTGTATTACTTACATGGGGTTTGTCGTTGTTGAAATCTAAGGCAGAATATAAATAAGAAACCTTTAAATGATGCCAGTGTACCATGTGGCTGTATACTGCAGTATAAAAGCAGGAACCATAAATGCTGACATAAGGAGAAAGCAGCTGCAGAGTTTAAGTTAAGTGGAAACAGGATTTTAAGGAATTGGAAACATAAAAAATCATAAATTTTCAATATAGGAAATGGCAAATTTTTGTTAAATAAAAATAATGGCGTTAGAGGAAAAATGAGAATTTTACTACAACATCGTTCCTGCTTCCACTTCTGTAGTTCACCTGTAAAAAGAAATTCTATTGAGGGACATTACTGTTATTTGGAAATGTATTTAACGGATTCGTACTCAGGCAGGGAGTTTTGAAAGCCTCCTCCTGATATCTTCTGCCCCAGCTTTCCACCGGCCCACAGGCTACAGGGCAGCAGAGGCCGGGCCATCCATCCTGACGAAGGACTCCTGGTTGGTGAAGGAACACAGGAAGGTCATGCATCCCTCAGTCCACTGGGAAACAATACTCTCTCTGGGGACCAGGGCTCTGAAGTCACGTCTTGGAGAAGCTCCACTGCAGAGAACTATTGTCGCCGGAAGCGACGTTCTAGGAAAAATGCCTGCTTTCTCTGGACGGCTACCAAGTCCAGGTGCTGGACTTGTGCCTCTTTCAGGCCCGGACACTCCCAACATGCAATTTCTTGAAAATATAGCCGCTGTATTTTTCCTAGAAAATCAGGAGCTCAAGAATTACTCTTATGGCTTACAATGTAAATGTAAATTGATATTCCACAGTGAGGTGGTAGAAATATTTTTTGACATATTCTAATTAGTTTGAAAGAAGACTGTTTATATTTTACCTTCACTGAAACTGACAGTATGGAATAATCAAATGAATGGAATGGTTTTACCACAGCCAGATGCACAGGGCCGCACTCTTTATATTTCATGCCTGTATGATATTTAATAGAAACTACAGAAATAAATAGATGCAATTTGAAAAGATTTTAAAAAGCCTTATGTAAGACTTGTGTTTTACATTAGTAAAAGTGTCAGTCGTGAAAGATTAAAGCATATCATATATTTTTAATCTTATATCCAAAAGAAACATTACAATTTATGAAAGCTTACCTTCAGCCACAAACTTGAGTCCCCAAACATAAATGTGAAGGTAACTGAAACTGAACCTGAATTAGAAGAACGAAAATTTAGAACATGTGGTTGTACCCAGTTCTTGGCCATTTAATGCGAGTAAAATATATTGCTTATAGCAATTGTCACACTGAAAGATTTTATCCTTAAGTTAAAAATTGTTTTATTAGTTTTTCTCTCAAATCATAATTTTTGAAAGGAAACTTTGGAATTTTGGCATAAAATAAATGCTAGAAATGAAAAAAAAAATTATTTCAGATTGAATAACCATTGACATTAATTTTTTAGTCTCTTTTTAAATTAAATTTATTGGAGTGACATTAGTTAGTAAAATTATATAGGTTTTGAATGTACAATTCTATAATACATTATTTATACATTGCATTGTGTGTTTACCACCCAAAGTCAATTCTCTTTCCATCAGTCATGGAGACACTGAAAATGTTCTTAGCTCCCAGGAGGTATCTTTAACGGACAGTGGAAGAGAACGTAAGTCACAGAAACCATCTTCAGTGCAAAATTTCTTGTCAAAAATAAATAAATAAATCATATGATGAAAATGGGAATCTAGAAAGCCAAACTGGTAACCAAGTATTCTACTGCAGTCCTTGGAAGTTTTGACAAGAAACTAAGATCCAGATTGCAAATAACATTGTTGCATTGAAATGTAGGTATCACGAATGTTATTCTCACATCAATAACATTTTGCTAGAGAATTTGCAAAATGATGACATATATAGTATAAAATTGTGTAAGTACCATTTAAACATATAAAAAATCTGAGATAATTATAAATAAATATAATTTACTTTTTGAGAAATTTAGAGAAGAAATGACAAAACACATTGGTCTAGAGAAAAGAATATAATTGAATTTTAGATGAACAAGAGCATGGACTATATATGACTATGATGAAAGCTTGAACAAAGGTGGCTAGTACTGTGAGAACAATTGAAAAAAAAAAACAAGAAAAGAAATACAAAATGTCACAAGGATACAATATCATCTTGAGTTCAATCCGTTGCTGCTATTTATGTTAAATTAACCAAGATTGTCATCTGATTTTAAAGACAGACACAGTTTAACTGTAAGGACTAAAATCAAACATGCCATCGCTTGAGTTATCTCTTATTATGAAATTCACAGGCTGTGGACAGCAGGATTCTCAGGGCTGATTCCATTCACTTGACTTGGTTGACATTAAAGAACCTGAATGAGCCCAGAGAAGGTGGGTAGTGTGAGTTCAGTCACTGCTGAAATGCAGATGTGCCTGAACTCGCATCTCAGGGCAGATGCCATGCTAGAGTTTGCCCTGACCTTTGTCCTTAGCCATGTCTTGGGACTGGGCCATGAGACACCAGACCACCCTCAAATAAGCAGGCTGGAGGACACACATGAAGATAAGACTACACATGTAACGTGGATGCTGGTATTGGGTTGAATACTGCATGAATGAAAATGCAGCAATGTTTTTCCTTCAGTTCTTTACACGACTCTATTCCACCTGGAGCTTCATGACTGGCATGAATGATCATTTATATTAGGTCTAGCCAGCTTATAGTTGAATATTATATGTATACCACACTCTCTTATGCCTTAATCTTTTCATATTTTATACGAGATTTTGAAGGATATATATTTTATTAGCATTAGAGTCTAAAATTTGCTTGCCAACTTTAAAATATATCAGACTCAGAACACAATATTATACATTTTTTAATTATGCCAAATACCAACGTGTAGGAAGCGGAGAGGAAGTCACTGTTAAGGATAGAATATGGAGAGACTGAATGGTTTCCTACAGGCAAAGGTGTCAGGTAATGGTGCATTTTGTCTTCCTATTTGTTTAATCTGTGCACAAACATACCATAAGAAAAACTGGGCTAGACTCAGAGGAGGAGGAGTGAAAATTCGTGGAAGAAATATCAATAACTTAAGCTTGCAGATGACACCATCTTACTGGCAGAAAATAATAATGATTTGAAATGACTTCTAATGAAAGTGAAAGAAGAAAGTGCCAAAGCAGGACTGCATTTAAACATCATCAAGAAGACAGAAATCATGAGTACAAAAGAAATCCACAACTTTTACATAGATAATGAAGATTGAAATTGTTAAATATTTTGCTTACCTCGGTTCAGTCATCAATTCAAATGGAGATGCAGCGAAGAAATCAAGAGAAGGCTGGAACTCAGAACGGTAGCACTGGACGAATCAGGAAAGATGACCAAGGGCAAAGATGTATCATTAGATTCCAGGGCTAAGGTCATCCACACTCTTGTATTCGCAAGTACTATGTACGGATGGGAAAGTTGGACAGTGAAGACAGTCGACAGGAAAAAAAATGATTCATTTGAAACATGGGGTTGGAGGAGAGCTGTACAGACACCCTGGGTTGCCAGAAAGAGGAACAGGTGAGTCCTAGGACAAAGTAAGCCTGAAACATCGCTGGAGGTAAAAATGACAAAACTGAAGTTGTCCTACTTCGGCATATCATGAGAAGGGAGGGTTCTTTGGAAAAGACATAATGCTGGGGAGATAGAAGGCAACAGGAAAAGAGGAAGACCAAATGTGAGATGGACTGACTCTGAAAGAAGCCATGGGCAGGAGTCTACAGGGACTGAGCAGGGCTGTGAGGACAGGACACTATTCGGGTCACCAGGAGTCAGAGCCCACTCACTGGGCCATAACACGTGGGAACAGTGTTGCTACCCTGGAAATGCCTTTCAGCTGTATCCCTTATGAAATTCTATAACATCACACTGAAATCCAGCCCTGTGTGCAAGAGGAGATTGAGCTCACATTCCTCACCAGCCATGGTAAAGTCCTTTGGTGTATGTCATGATCTTTCCTTCATCACTGGGTTATTTCGCTCACCCCTTTCTAGTTGCAGGGACTATAGGTTGGTTTGGTAGTGTGTGTGTGTGTGTGTGTGTGTGTGTGTGTGTGTGTATGTGAGTGTGCATGTGAGTGTGTATGTATGTGTGTGGTGTGGTGTGTGTGTGGTGTGGTGTGTGTGTGGTGTGTGTGTGCGGGTGTGTATATGTGTGTGTGTGGTTTGTGGGTGGTGTGTGTGTGTGTATGTGTGTGTGTCTGTGACAGTAGAAGCTGTTAATGTTAGTTCTCTTTTCCAGTAGTTTTCATAGTAGTATAAAATCCTTTATCAATTATCTCCAAATCTCCTGGCTGTGAGAAGGTGGATTTGTTCCTGTATTATTTATTTCTCATCAAAAGGAAAAAAAAGACACAGCTAGGGAATAAAATCTGTAAGAGAAATTCCACTTAACAGCTTTGCCTGATCTTAACTAACTTCCGTTTCGTATGTACCTCTCTTGCACACCCACCAGTTTTCTGAGTCCTTTCCATCTTTAACAAATTGATTTCTAATGGGCGAATGGGACCACCAGCTCAAAGATCACCAGGGGAGGACTGTGATGAGGTCACTCTGCCAGGCCAAAGTCTGTCTTTAGGTGTCTACGGAGCATTTGAATAACCTCCCCAAGGGCCACAACCACCATCCTGGTGGGCTGCTGCCTTGGTGATCGCGGGGTGATTTGCTTTCCAGCCATCACACTGTTCAGAGAGCTGCCTCGTGGCTTTCAGGAAGGCCTCGTTTTCTAGGCGTTCTCCGCCAACACCATTTCCTGCGTTCTGTTAAAGGCGGGGAGGATGCTCAGGGATCTTACAAGGACCCACCTGCTTCCCACCAGAAGTGACCACTTTGGAGGGAAGTCTGCGCGCTCTCTCCACTCTTCCTCTCAGCATCTCGGCGTGAGCCTGGTGTGATCACCCCGGCGCCCAGAGGAGGCAGACAAAGACGAGGTGGCAAGGAAGCAGGGCTTGTTCTGCTTCTTCTTAAACTTGCCAACCAAGTGTGATGACTGCAACACAGTGTGCCACCAATAGCACTGGGTCTGTCACAGATGAGGCCACCAGGAAGCCTGCGGACTCTGGGACAGAGGATAGCTTCTCATTGTCTGGCAGCTTCCGCACCTCTGTGGGGATGACGCTCTCCCCCAGCGTCAGGCACCCCTGTGGGAGCCAGCCCAGGACTTGCTATGGAGAACCGGCCCCTGAGCCGCAAACCGGGCTCAGTAGGCCAGGTGCGCCCAGCACAGAGATGACCCTGCACAGTAACCAACAATTTTCCGCAATGGTTGCGGGGAAGGCAGCCCAGACAGGCAGGGTCCCCGGGAGAGTGGGGAGGGTGAGGACCAAAGCGCCCTCTTCTTGTCCTTGATGGATGGGAATTGCATCGGAGAGACGAGAATCGGGAGCAAATGATCAGAGCCCCTGGCCAGGCCACTGCCTCCTCAGGACTCCCCAAGTGGGGATACCTCCTGCGGGAATGGTTTCAGCCCGCGTCCCAGCTGCTTGCATTCTCTGAGACTCTGTGAGTAATTGCCAAAACCAGAAGAAATGTGAGTATTTGGAGGGGTTTACTTTGCTCTTGGCCTCAATGGCCTTACAACGGCAGAACTCTCCCCATGGCCAGAGTCCACGTCGTTTTTGCAGGGTTGTTGTGTCCTCACCCTGAGCACACTTGCTCTCAGTGATCCCTTACTGTGTCAGAACACTTCCCAACATACAGCAACTTTGAAGGGATCCATATACCTGTCACTTTGATTCCACAATCACTGCATTTTACTCTGCTTGCTATAAGAGGTCTGACAATTAAGTTCGTGAACTTAGTGTAACAATGTTGCTAATGTTTTTTGATATCAGAGGGATTATTCATTATGAATTTGCACGAACTGGACAAACAGTTAACCAAATTTACTTTCTGAAAGTGCTGGAAAGGCTGTGTGAAAAAATTAGACGAACTGAGCTTTACGCCAACAGTTCATGGCTCTTGCATCACGACAATGCACCAGCTCACACAGCACTGTCTGTGAGGGAGTTTTTAGCCAGTGAACAAATAACTGTATTGGAGCACCCTCCCTACTCACCTGATCTGGCCCCCAATGACTTCTTTCTTTACCCTAAGGTAAAGGAAATATTGAAAGGAAGACATTTTGATGACATTCAGGACATGAAGGTTAATATGATGACAACTCTGATGGCCATCCCAGAAAAAGAGTTCCAAAATTGCTTTTAAGGGTGGACTAGGCACTGGCATCGGTGCATAGCTTTCCTAGGGGAGTCCTTCGAAGGTGACCACAGTGATATTCAGCAATGAGGTATGTAGCACTTTTTCTAAGATGAGTTCGTGAACTTAATTGTCTGACCTTCATATCCTATCCATACATGTATATTCATTCTTCTATTCTTAACTGCTTCTTATTTTTGATTCTTTTAAAAGTAAATTGCAAATATCCCCTACATTCCCCTATAAACATGTGTGTAATCAATTGGATTTCAATATTTGCTTACAAATTTTCTTTTAACGAAAAATCTACACTTTGCCTTCAATCCCTTGTGTCCATGTGAGTATTCTAAGAAATGCGAAGATGGGATCAAATATGTGAGAGATTGATGGGGGGAATACTTGTGAAGGAGAAAAAGGAGGGAGGAGGGAGAGCCAGAGACCACAGTGCAGCTCTGATCCTGGGAAGGGGGAGGGCCAAGGAAGGAGAGTCGGGCATAAGAGGCTCAGAGTGCAGTGCAGTTGGAGGAATTTTTGGACAGGCCACGGGGGCATCTTGAAGCCAAAGCTGCAGCGGAGGAGGCCCACGTCATGCAGGAGTGGGCCTGCACTGGTGCCTCACTGCTAAGTGTAGGCCGTGAGCAGCCTGAGGAAGTACAGCCAGTCAGCTCTGCTCCCTAACACATCTGAGCAGCTCCGCATCCCTGACCACCTCCTCCCCAGAGGCACTTAGTGTCCTCATCATATTTCCCACCATAGATTAAATTAGCCCGTTCTAGAACTTTGTACACATGGAATCAAGCAGGATAGACTCTTATGCATAAAGCTCCTTTTTCTGAGGACAATATTTTTTAGATTCATCCATGTTGTTGCGGGGATCAGTAGCTGCTTCTTTTTTTATTAATGAACGGCATTCCATTAAATGGACACAGCACAGTTTATCCATTATCCTATTAATGGATATCTAGACCTTTTCCCAGTTTTATGAATAGTCCATGGCTGTATCCCCTGTGTGCCTAGTATAAGTGTTATCTTCAGTTCTTGATTTTTCTAAAGTTTAATTAAAGTGACCATATCTAGTGCATAAGATTTCTGGACAATATAAACACAAGGATTCATTGATAAGTGGCATCAATGAAGATAGATTTGCCCAAATTGACCAGTCCAGTTGGAAAGGTTCTACCTGCTTATGTGAAGGCCTTTCATTTTGTGCTTTGTCTACAGAGAAGTAGCCCAAGACCCTTTAAGAAGGCAAAACTATGCAATTCACAGAGCAGGACAAGCAATAAGAAAAGGAATTAAGCAATAGTTTTGGTCCACATTATACACATGACTTCCTCAGAAGCAGATAAAACAGCAGAAGAACCATTTTAAAGCCTCACAAATGTGAATCCCTGACGACTTCGTACTGGTTTTTAGGAAAACCATTCTAGTGCTACCAAACTGTACAGTCCTGACACTTATTCTCTTTTTGCATCAAAAATATAATTGTTCTTGTCACTGGTTATCTCCTACTCTCCTGTGTTCATAGATTTGGGTCAATGATCACATCTAGATTTTTATCCCAAACTGTTATGAATCAAATAGAAAATGTCTCTAAGTATCTAATAGGTTGCTTATGATGTTTTAAGCTATTAATTTTCCTAATAATGAATATGTATACTCTTTCTAGTTTTCCCCTACATGTATTTACTAGTTGCCTGGACCAACCCAGGCAGCACAAGGCAAAGCTTGGGGAGTGTGGTGTGTCTGTGGACAGAATTGTGGCCACTTTTCAATCCCACACAGCAATTTTATTAATATGTTAATTTCCCCCAACTCTCAGGATATATCAGCTTGAATATTTTATACATTTCATTTTAGAGTCCCTCAGCAATTGACTCCACACATTAATTTTATGTGTCAAATTATAACTTGTCTTAGAGACAAAAATTTACTATGTGGATCCAAATCTTTTAAGATGATATTCATGTTCATTCTTAAAAGAAAAGCTGTAGAAAATGTTAATATTAAGGACTTATGTTAATGTATAAACGTGTTTTTTAATGTCAAAAGACCCATTATTCACATTTATTTTTGAAAACTTTGAAAATAAAGCAATAACCTATACTTCATTCAGTAGGTATTTTTTCAATATTTTTGTTGCAATTATTTAATACATATGATATATATTAAAAAGAGTATAATCCTTTTTCCTTATTATAACAACTGTAGTGAGAATAAAATAAAAATAAATTTACAGGTATGTGTGTTTTAAGGATTAGAAATCAACAACATAAATAAAGTGCTTTGGAGGGATCCCCAGATATGTGATTTTAGTTAAAATTGTGACATAGATAGGTGTGAAACATTGTTTAAACAAATTCCTAGAGAATATGAACTTAACATCCATATATGTGTAATTGTTCAAATCAACTGTGGCTTTCTCTTTAGTTTTCTTTTCTAATGTATTAACATTTGTCTTTTCCCAGTGATAGAGTAGGCACAGTATGGATTTGAATGAACACATTGTTATTTCTATAAATAACAGTAACTCTCTGTATATATATATATATATATATATATATATATATATGTAATGGGCAATCAAATAAATAATTCTGGATAAGTCAGAGTTAAAGAGAGAAAAATTAATATTGAAAAGCGTTATTTCTTAATTGTCAAATAAATAAAAATAAGACTGATAAGACATGCTCAAAGAATAGCCAGGAAGGCTACAAAGAATCCCTGCAGAGTGGACTCCACACCATTCTCATTTGTAGGTTGTCAAGAGTAAAGTATATATAAAGGAAGGCAATTTCAGCTTCAAAACAGAGCTGATTTATTAATAGTGAGAATTGGTGTGACCCGGGAAACAAATGTCATCACTCTTCTGTGAGTGGTAATGGCAGACCCTTTCCTACAATTCAAACCAGCATCAAGCAAAATCAGCGGATCTGCTCTATTGCCACAGTAGTGTGGGAAGGAACCAATCAGAATTCAGATAGCATCTTCAAATGTGAAAAAATGGAGGCTGTGCAGCCAACGAAGAAGTGTGTGAAACAGGACCAAAAAAAAGCAACTGGAGAATAAAAGATAACATGGTTGATGTTTAAATCATTAACAATCTATAATAGTTTTTCAAGTTATTAATACAATTGCAGGTGTTTCTGAGTTGGCAGAATCATAAAAGGAAGAAACTGCACCTTAACAAGGAAGTGCTTGGTACCCACTTCAACTCCACAGACATTTTAGCTGCCTCAAAATAATGGATTTTATATAATTTCTCCTGATGTAACATCAGAGTACAATGGATTATTCGTTTGTTTTGTTTTGTTTTGTTTATTGAATTTCCAGAATATCAACTAAATCCAACTGTGTATCCAGAGCACTTATAGTCTACCTATATCTTGATTTGGAAGCTCTGTATTTTCCCCATGGCTCTGTTTGTCATTTCTAGCATTGTTTGCATTACTTAATTTGCTAATGAGCCTAGATTTAATTTTCTGTCTTTGCCTATGTATAAAATTTTAATCTTCAACAAAGATACCTATTACCAAAACGTAGATCCCACCATGGTGAAGTGATATAATGTTCCTGAGGTTGAAAGACAGTCTGAGGTAGAGCTGTGATTTGTGTTTTAATTTCTGTTTCAGTTGATTATTGCTGCATAATAAATTATCTCAAACCTCAGCGGCTTAAAACAACAGGGATTATTATTTCACAGTTCTGTGGGTCAGGAATCTGGACATGGCCTAGCTGAATGCCTCTGGTTCAGGGTCTCTCAGGTGCTGCAGTCAAGCTGCTGGCTCTGCTGCAGTCACCCCAGGCTTGACCGGGCTGAAGAATCTCTGTCCACTCCTCCTGTATGTGGTTTGGCGTTCCTTAGAAGATCCACTTCCACGCTTACTCCTGTGGGCCTCTCCCCAAGGCTGCCTCCCCCAAGGCCAGCCACCCAAGGGAGAGCAAGGAAAAGCCCAAGATAGAAGCCTCAGCCTTTTTTATAATATCTGAAGTGACACCCCATTGCTTCTCCTGTAGTCCACATTTTAGAAATGAGTAGGTCCAGTTCACAGTCAGGGGAGGGAATTCCATAAAGCTGTGAGTACTGGGAGGTGGGCATGGTGAGAGGCTATCATGGAGGCTGCCTGCCACAATTCCCATTTATTTTTTTCCCAATTGATATCATATTTTATTGCAAATACAATATTTTGTATATAATTTTTAAAACTCTCTCAGCTATAGTGAAGCTATATGAAAGTATCATTGACTAATGTGAAGACTAACAAAAATTTTTGTAGCAGTGGACAAATTTTCAGGGGAAATAAAATTGATCAGTGTGTCTGGAGTAGAAATAGGATAAAAACTCTGTTAGACCCATTATTTCTGTCATTTTTCTTTTTTCCAGAAAGACTGGCTGTATTTCTTACTACATCTACATTAGCTAGGAAGTCATTCATATACCCTTAAATTGTATTTTTAATTCTTTCTTCGATGTTAAGCATGTGTAGTTTAAGCTGAAAGACAGTGTGGAAAATTGAGCTTCTATGGGTTGTTTTTATTTAAATATGAAAAGCTGATAACTATACTGTAAATAGAGAAAAAAGATGAATCCTGATAGAAAAATTTCCCATCACTACCACTTTTGTGCAAACAAATTCAGAGAACATTTTGAGATTTGAAATTGGTAGATTAAGAACCAAGTCTAAATCTTGGTTTGATGGTCATTCACTATAGGACCTTGAAGAAGATATTTTCAACTCTGCAACATCAGGATTCATTTGCTACACTGTATGTTCAGGAATAAGAACACCAAATTAGTGAAACAGCTGTGGCTGACCCGATGGATGAAGTCATCTTAAATCCAGACTATTTCTGCAAACGTTAGGCTTCTTGATGTGAACAACAGAAAATGTCTCCAGAGCAGCACAAGAAATTAATTGGAACTCACAAGGTCAATGGGAAGGCTGGGGCCTAGGTGTAGGAAAAAGGCAAGAACCAGAACCCTGAGTTGCCAGGACTTCAGCCAAGGTCCCCCTCCAGTGGAAAACCGAATTGTGTAGTGGCCCAAGGAGCAGGTGCAGTGAGGCAGTGCTGTGCCAGCCATGCTGTCTGTTGGACACTCAGGCCTCCACATGAATTCTCAATAGTCTGTGATCCTCTGGCTTCAAAAGGATCCAACTGACAGAGCCTCATGCTGTGGGTCATGGAGAGCCTGGGTCTCCATTTAGGCTTCTGGGGTTCACACAGCTTTGGGGGCCACTAGCAAAGGAGGATGGTTCAGATACTGCACAGCAACAGAAAACAAAATTCTGCTTCCTTATCTCAGGGAAAAAGAGGACAAAACAGAGAGGAACTTTTAAAATTAAATCCTGAGAAGTTATAAAAAGACCATAGTCTAATTAATGCTCTTCATATGCCTGAAGACAAAATGTACACACAGAGTTACATGATTAGAACAGAAACCCCTCCCCCCCAAAAAAAATGAAGGAATAGGGATTCCACACTGTGTGTCCAGCTCTGTCCTGGGAAGGGCCCTGATGAGAACCCCTCAGGCATGGGTGACACTTGCTCTCAGATGGAGGTGCTTCAAAAGCACTGGCCAGAAAACCACTCATGCTATAGCCTGTATCTATGCTGAGCCCACAGGCTTGTCAGGATAACAAAGGGTCTAGGTTAGATTTGTCCACTGAGGGGCCGATGCTAATGGAAGAACTGGACTGCCCAATGTCCTTTGTCTGTACTTCTCATTGAAAACTGTTATGTTGGATTTCTGTGCATGGAGTTAATTAAAGAGGTCTCCTGAATATCGCCAAAGGTAAGCACTAAATTTTAGAATAACCAGAAATGCCTGCAGTACCTCCATGGGAGCTGGATTATTTGGTCTTTAGAAAACATCGTGGAGAAGAAATGATATGTTTATTGCATAATATCTATGAAAAAAATGTCACAAATTAGCTTATAATTAAAAACCCTGGGCTCAATTTCATGCAAATTAAGTACCATTAACTTTTTCAAACTTAAGAATATTTTCTAGTTCTATGATTAGTCCCACTACCCTCTCTGCCCCTACACACATACACCACAAACACACCACCCACACAACACACCATCCGGTCAAGCTGGAGGAGTAAGTAAAGGCTGTACTTGCCTCCTGTCATGACCACATCAAAATTACAACTGAACTACAGAACAACCATCATTGAGAATCACCTGAAGTCTAGCTGAACAGAAGTCCTATAATTAAGCATATACAGAAGAAGCCATGTGGAGACTTGTAGGAGTCGCAGAGATACAGAACAGGATGGCCCCACACCCCCGTGTGGTGGTTAAAAATCGGGAGTGATTCTTTGGCTGTGGAAGTCCCCCTGGAGGAGTGAGGGGTCCCAGGCCCACACCAGACTCCCCAGTCCAGTGTTCCAGTGCCACAAAGAGAAGTCTCCACAACTTCTGGCTGTGAAAACCAGATGAGATTGTGGCTAAGTGAGACAGAGGGCAGCTGCAGTCCCAGGCACTCCTCTTAAAGGGTCCACACACGGCCTTACTCACTGATGGACTCAGCTGCTCTGAGCTGGGGCAGCAGCTTGAAAGGTTCCAGAGACATGTGGGGAGAAACTTAATTGTCTGGCTTCAGGGAGAGGACTGGGGGGACAGCTTTCTTCCAGACAGAAGAGCTGCCAGAACACACTGTTCCTTTGTTAAGCCGTCTACCCTCCTGGTGTGCAGATACAGATGAGTGTCAAATCTCAGTCTCCATCAACCTGGCTAACACCCTTCATTTGCCACCCTGGTGATGCCCTGAGATCCCACCCCACCCAACTTGCTGACCCACCCAAGATGCTTCCAGTGGATTTTCAATATAAATGACCCATCGTGGCTCATAATGCGGACTTTCCAAATACTTCTCAAAGGTTCACAAAACCCAAACAGGTAGCATCTGGCCTCAGCATGCCTTGTACCTCTCGCTGAGCAGCCCCAAGACTGGCAGTAGTGGCAGCAAGCCTCAGTTCACAGTTTCACCTCAGAGTCACCTCCAGCCCCAGCATGGGTGGCTGCCAGAAAGGCACAGGTGGCAGCTGAACTTGGATTGCGGCAGGGCACCCCCAGGAGGTCCTGAGCCGGCATGCCCAGTGGCTGGTTTCATATACAGCTGGAGTATCACCCAGCCTTCTCAGTGGGCTACATACCAAAAAGAAAGACTAGGCAGACACCAGAACCCTGCTAAAGTGAATCCTGCCCTGACAGGTCAGCACCTGCACCATAGCTCCTCCACTATAGTCACGGCCAGTCCTCACAACCAATCAGCCTGAGGATCAATCCCTCCCATTAATGTGCAAACAGCAACCAAGGCTCAACTATAGCAGGAGGGTACACACAACCCATACAAGAAAAATACCTGGAGTGCCTGGCTAAGGTGACCAGGGAGATTGCACCACTGGGCCCCACAGCACATCTACTACATAAGATCACTCTACTGAGACCAGCAGACATAGCAGCTCTACCTAATTCATAAACAAACACATGAAAGCGGCCAAAATGGGGAGACAAAGAAATATGTCCCAAATAAAAGAACAGAATAAAGTTTCAAACAAAGAACTAAACAAAAAGGAAACACGCAATCTACCAGATGCAGAGTTCAAAACACTGGTTATAAGGATTGTGGGGACAGAGCCCTAGAGAGCAGTTTCCAGGGTCTCAGCATCACATAGAAAGGTGCTGGCTCAGGTAGTAGATGGTCATCAGCTGTGAGTAGTTGGCCATCAGCTGTTACCGGTTAGCCATTAGCCACTGATATAACTGACGCGGCTAAGCTAGCAAGGTAGTGTGGTGATGTAGTGGCGTGGTGGAGTGTGGGTTACAGATTGCAGAGAGGTGGATTGCAGCTAGCAAGTGAGGTTGGTCGGCAGAGACAAGTGGATGGCAGGTTGCGGATCACGTGGCTCCTGCCTCCTGTGTCTCCAACCCAGCTGCCAGTGAGACTACAGTGGTATGACTCCCGTATCTATGGCTTCATAGATGTTCTTTTTTGGCCTCACCATATCCTGCGTTCTTATGTGGGGAGCGGCACTAGAGACCCCGCATGCCACACTGCGTGACAGGATGCTCAATGATCTCAGTGAGAACTTCAAAAAAGATAGGAAACAAAAATGGAGATAGAAAACATAAAAAAGAACTAGTCAGAAATGAATACAATAATTGAAATAAATATGTTAGGGGGACTCAACACTAGATTAGATGAAGCAAATGATTGAATCAGTGATTTAGAAGATAAGATAGCAGAAAACACCCAATCAGAAAAAAAGAATTAAAACAACTGAGGACAGTTTAAAGGGCCTCTGGGACAACCTTAAGTGTTCCAACATTTGCATCATGTGGGTACCAAAAGGAGAAGAGAGAGAGCAAAGAATTGAAGACCTATTTGAAGAAATAATGACAAAAACCTTCCCTAACCTGGTTAAGGAAGTAGACATACAAGCCCAAGAAGCGTAAGGAGTCCCAGACACAATGAACCCAAAGAGGCCCACACCAGAAACATCATAATTAAAATGCCAAATGTCAAAGACAAAGACAGAATTTTAAAAGCAGCAA
The DNA here is from genome assembly GCF_004115265.2 of Rhinolophus ferrumequinum. Lineage (NCBI taxonomy): Eukaryota > Metazoa > Chordata > Mammalia > Chiroptera > Rhinolophidae > Rhinolophus > Rhinolophus ferrumequinum. The sequence goes on along the minus strand of NC_046295.1, from coordinate 1,713,551 downwards.
GAGAAAAGCAGTTAGTTACTTACTATGACAACATGGATAGACCTAGAGGGTTTTGTGCTGCATGGAGTAATTCAGGCAGAGAAAGACAAATGCCATATGACTTCACTGATATGCAAAACCTAAGAACAAAATCACACAAAACAGAAACAAACTCATAGACACAGAGAACATTTTGATAGTTGCCAGCTGGGAGGGTGTTGGGGTGGTGGGTGAAAAAGGTAAGGGGATTAAAAAGTACAAATTGGTAGTTACATAGTAGTCATGGGGATGACTACAAGGAATATAAATTATCTCATAAATCCCTTTTGGCCGGACAAACGGAACAGATCTGATAGATAGGAATGGGTTTGTTAATCCCTTTGGGTGGGCAAACAGGACAAACCTCATAGATGCATTCCATCAGAAGGTGCCAGCTCCCTTCTCCAAGCAGACAAGGGAAGATACAGAAGTAAGAGCTTTTGCCTCAGTCACTGGGCACCCCATTAGGGACCTCCCTCCCACTCGGGAGCTGTGACTCTTTGCTTTTTAATAAACTATCCTCTTTTACAACTCCTCATCTCTCGTTGGTCCATGCTTCCATTCTTCGGTTTCACAAGACACGATCCCGGCACTCAGAAAAATATTCCTACATCATCCAGGTGCCCCCTCAGTTCCTGGCCTATTGGAGAGGTCAGTAAGGATCTATGCAAAGAACTACTGAACAAATGGTATGTGTGCCTGTTTGGGGAGCCATGGCTGCTTCCTGAACGGGCTTCACTGACAGGGATGCAGGAGACGTTTCCCAGGGCTGACACTCAGCCTTAACATAGGGAACAGCCTCCCTAGAAATAGAATTTCAAGGGTCTAAGCAGATGACTCACCTTGGTGGGCTCATTTCATCAGCCACTCTGCTGCCAGGATCATTTCTGCATTCCCATAGTGATGTGGATAGATAGCTTTTTCCTAGAAAATCTTTTTAGGCCCCTCCTAAGTATAAAAAAACACATCATCAGGGCCAAGGATTGAATCTCTCTCTCCCTTTCTCTCTCTATGTCTCTCAAGATCAATGCTGTAATTGTTTTAGCAGCTAACTAGTTGTTAAGAAAGTCTAGATAAACAGGCCAGATGACCAGTGCAGCTATCTTCTATTCTTACGTCCCCTTGTACCCCATTTTTCCTAAGGCAGAGGAAATACTAAGTTGTCAGATGAGATGGTCGCACCTGTCCAATGCAAAATCTTGTGAGATGCAGGGGAAAACAAAACAAAACAAAACTGAGTCGTCCTAAATTAAATTCCAGTAGCCCAGAGGTTGGGAAGATGAGAGAAGGAATTAATCAGTTAATAGAGCCCCGGGCAGAAACCAGCAAAAGACTGCTTATATTCCTGAATGTCTGTTGACACTTTCAGGTGGCTTCCAGGTGGCTAACTCAGCTCTTATCTAGAAAGAGATAGCAGGCCACAGGATTCCACCGCTGCCTGTTTAGGCATAAACTGCTGTTGCCCAAAACCAATCCAAAGTAGCAACCACTTTTTCCTAGGGACTCTGCACCTATCCCAGAACCAGCTCCTCTACACTTTTTCCACCACCACCTTTATGTTTTCCACCTCTCCCCCTGCGTTATCTGTAGTCAATGTAAATTCTTTCTAAACAACCTTACATCTTTATTCTCCAAACTCTTATTATGAAAGAACCCTGTCAACTCCAGGAGGGCAGACACTCTCTTCCATCTGCCCTTTGCGGACCCTCTCCTGGCAGTTCAGACTGCAGGCCCCAGGACCTAGGCGTTTCCCTGGCTAGCATGCCACAGTAAACCCTTTCTTTTAGAAAAACTTTCAGCCTTGAGGCTTTTGTTTAACAGAACTAAGAGGGAAAGGAAATGCAGGAGATGATACAGAGAGAATCGAGTAATTCCTTAACCTGGAATATGGCCATGAAACAGGGGGATGGGATCACTACATAGCTGAGAAATCCCACTTAATCATAACAACATTTGCCATTTTTCTGTGAAAGCCCTTGCACTTAGGCTAGTATATAATTCAGTCCATTACAGGAAAAAAGTCAAGCTTTACCTTTAGAACTAAAGAGATTTTCCCCAGAATATATTTCATCTTGTTTGCACCAGCAAATTAAGTAGGAGACACAGCCGATTTGATTGCAATAATATATATTTATATTCCTTTAGGCTGTGAAACTAAAATTCCATTGCAACTCTAGTCTTTTTAGGACAGCATTTTCTTAATATGTGTGCATCAGAAAAACTCATGAACCTAACATTATTCTATTTCATAAGACACTGTTTCCCATTAATAATTATTTCTAAAACATCAGTGAATATGATTTACATGAAATTAGTAAGAAATGCATTATGCTTTATAACATAAGGGAAATATTTTCTCTTACACCTTCAACAAAATATATATTAGATACTTTGGAGACTTATTTGCAAAAAAAATTCAAATAAGATGACTGATACATGATTATATAAAATTTAGTTCAAAATTGTTTTCAAAATGTTAGACACTAAATAAAACTACCAGCTGAAAACTATCTACATACATTGGATGATTTTAACCACTTACAAATTTTGAAATAGAGATTATGTTACCAATTCAAGGCCCATGTGCCTGATGCTTTGAGAGTCACCAACTGAGAAGACAGGAGACTTAATGTTGCCACAAGTTCATCTTCAGAGAGCCCAGAATCCAGGCTTCTTTTGTGTCAAGGGAAAAGAGAAGGATGGGGCAAGGCAAGAGGTGCCATCCAAAAAAGGGGGGTGGGGATCTCCAAATCTCTAGGTTCCCAAGTCAGTTCTTGATATTCTTGACCAATCCACTGATCTGAGTCTTGAGCTTCCAGGAAATCTTTGATAAACAGTCATGGCTTTGCAAATTTTTTTCCCACCTATTCTGGAGGCAAAATTCCTCTAGTTAATTAGCATAACTACAATAGGAACTATTTGTCTGAAGGCCCTGGGAGAAATCCAGGCTAGAATTTATGGTAAGAGTCAAATGGGAGAGGAACAAAAGCATTCCACCCTGTTACAATTATATAACTAATTGAATCAGAAATTCATTTCCAGATACCACCAGAAAGATGAATGTAAATTATATCCACTTCAAGATATGTCATATATAATATCTCATGAGGTAGTTCTTAATTATTTACATGAAATTTTATGACCATTTACTTAGTATGTTCAAAATTGGTACATCAGAAGATGAATTCTATTACTCTACAGACTATTGGAAGCAAAATGTATTTGACTAGTTTTAATTAATATTTTGTAAATATAGGGAAGGCTGTTGTGCTGGGCTTTTATGATAAAACCACAGTCTTATATTATACGTATGTTGCAGAATCCAAGACTGGAAAGAACCCAAGCGGCACTCAGAGAGTTAGGAGAGTCAGCTTTATTAGCCGGTGGGCTCAGCGGGATCCGCGGGATCCTTCCCAAAAGACTGAGCCCCTAGCAAGGTTTTGCGCAGGTTTTTATGGGTTGGGGACTTCCTTGAGTCGGGGAAGGGGTAGGTGTTGGCTGGTGATTGGCTCCGGGTGTGGCTTGGAGGGGGCTGTGTGGAAGTGGGCTGGGGCTTAGGCGGGGGACCTCTCTCTCCGCTCGGGCCACCATTTTAGCTCAGTTCCACGTGGCAGGGAACCATCGTAAGGTCAGGTTCCCCATTACATATTGACTAAAGACTCATTGCTTCTCATACCATGTCAAAATGAAACAGTCTTAAAGTTAATACAACCATTGTTTGTCTCTGCAGAGTAGATGAAGTGCAAATCAGCAGAACTTGGAAGAGTTTTTAAAGACATAACTTTAGAACAATCTACATTCATATTATAATTGATTTGCATATATACGATGTAGCAAATGACGTCTTTATTTTATAATTATATTTTTAAAGTATTTTACTTTAAAGAAATAGCTATAAAGGAAGAAAGACTGAAAGACAGAAAGAAATGGAAGGAAGCAAGGAGGGAAGGAAGGAGGGGAAATAGAAAAGAAGAAAGGAAAAAAAAAATGAAAGAAAGAAGCCAGATTTGTGATGAAAGAATTTCATTAAGGTGAAAAATTATCACATTTACTTTATGGTTGTTACTCCCCTTAGACATAGGTGACAATTCACTCTGCTATTGTAAATATACTGGGCATAACTAAACTTGGCCAAGAGTGTTCCCAGTGTGTATTTGTGAAGTATGATGTGTGCATCTGTACACTTATTTTTCATGTGAAGCATGGAAGTGATACATGGATTCTTCAAGGGCAGGAGATGACAATGAACTGACTTCTTCTTTTGCACATTATAGATTTACCAAATACCATTTTTGGTATCAAATGACAACTTCTCTTGTCTGATAAAGAAGATTAATCATGAGATCCTTAAACTTTTGCCACTTTATATATGAAAAGATATTTTTAAAATATTAAATTTTATTATTTGACCTTAAACAAGTGATCAGTAATAGAACCAACTGGCATAAGGTGCCTTCTGATATGATGAACTGAGCAGGATACAACATCACCTGTGTTACTTCCAAAATGCATAACATGAATCTAATCATGGGGAAACATGAGACAATCACCAAATGAGGGACATTCTATAAAATTGATGTAGGATAATTTTTTTGTGAGTCCCCAAATGATGTAGGGGACTTTTGACTGAGGGAGTGCCGGGATCGTGTCTCGTGAGACCGAAGAATGGAAACACGGACCCAGGAGAGGCAAAGAGTTTTGAAAAAGAGGACAGTTTATTGAAAGCAAAGGGTCAGGACTCCCAAGCAGGAGGGGGTCCCAAATGGGGGTGCCCAGTGACTGATGCAAAAGTTCTTACTTTTATACCTTCCCTTGCCTGCTTGGGGACGTGGGGCTGGAGCCTCCTGATGGAATTCATCTATCAGGTTTGTCCTGTTTGCCCATCCTGAAGGGATTAATGAAATAACCCATTCTTATCTATCAGATCTGCTCCTCTGTCCAAAAGGGATTTGAGATAATTTATTAACCTCAAGGCGCATTCTCTTTGTCCTGGAGTGAAGGAAACATTCCAGAACCTGGAGTTTCAGGATATGGCCGCCTTATGTTTATTCCACCAGGGACCTCCCTGTCTACCTGCTAACTACATGCTAACTAACCTGTCTCAAAATGATTGGCCTATAATCTTTACGAATGTCAAGGTCAAGAAAGACAAATATAGGTTGAGGAACTATTCTGAATTAAAGGAAAGTAAAAGGATAATTACAATTTGTGATCCTGATTTGGGTCCTGGGACAGGAAAAAAAAATAGCTATAAAGGACATTATTGGTACAACTGACAACATTTGAATAAGAACTGTGAATCAGACAATAGTGTATCAATGTTAAATATTCTGGCTTTGATCATTGTGCTATGTTAGGTAAGAGAATGTCTGTACTCTGGAATTACAGAGTAAAGTATTCAAGGGGGGGAGGGGTAAATAAGAATTTAGAATCCAGAAAACATAACAAGCAAAGAACAGCAATAATATGGTGAGGGGGCAATTCTTTGTTCTATTATAACTCTTCCATAAATTTGAAATTAAGTTAAAATAAAAATAACCAAAATGCTATTTGAATTGTCTTTGCCCAAAAAGGTCTTCCAGCCATCTCAGTGAGATCATGGAAGGCTAATTCACACTCTGCGCCCAGGCCACAGACCTGAGAGAGTGGCTCTATGAGCGAGGGTCCAGGCAGTTATCCAGTGCACCAGAGGAAGAAAGGACATTTTATCCACCAGTCATTTGAGAGGACTTTTAGATGGAAAGGACTTTGCTAGGAGCCAGTGCTTTGGGATTAGTGATATAGGATTCTGGTGTCTGGTGCCCAGAGATCGTGGTCTCACGTACCCAAAGGATGAGAATGTGGACTCGGAAGGAGAGGTAGAGGAGCAAAGATATTTTTTAAAGCAAAAGTACAGCTCTCTTGCGAGAGGGGGTATGCAAAATTAGGATGCCCATTGACTAAGGCAAAAGGCTCTTATTTTTATACTTTTTCTTGTATGCTTGGGGAAGGGAGTTGGTGCCTTCTGATGGATTTTGTCTGTCAGATTTGCTCTGTTTGTCCAGACTAAAGGGATTTTATGAAATAACCCTTTTATCCCTAGAGGAATGTTTCATTGTTGTCCTGGAGCGAATGAGTCAGTACAGAACCTGGAGTTCCAAGATATGGTTGCCTTTCTTTATTCTACCAGGGACTTCCCTGTTTACCTAACAACATGCTAACTAACCTGTCTCATTAGCTTCTTCCTTTGAAGTAATTTACGGGTCAACATTAGGTAATGATTCAGATCTTAGATGTTACACTAATATGGTTTGACAAATCCATCATTGTAATTTCCTAAGAATCAAGTTCATCTTCCCGTGTGCCTCATTTACTTTGATTCTTAAATATTTATTTTTGAGGCCTAAAACTAGTTTTAACATGTTTAAAACACCAAATAGAATCCACTTTTATCATAAAATACAGGTTAATATTTTCTTATACATATTTAATTTAAATCCAAATCAGAGAGTTGTGTCATACAATTTTAATTATCAAACACAATAATTTAATATTCTTGATTGTATTCAAATATAGTTTCATTTTTTAAGAATGAAAGGAGTAAAATATGACATTAATACAAATACAAAATAAATGCGTCAAATATTATTTACCACAACGGAACCAGTAAAATGTTATAAACAATTAAAAAGAGTTCAACACACACACACACACACACACACACACACACACTCATGTGCACATGCGTGTGCACATGTACACATTTATAGGCTATCAGAAATGCTAAACTGAATGTGCAAAATAGATGCAAATTTACTTAATGTCCATATGACAATATTCAATTTTGTTTCTAAGAATGAGAATACTTTCCTTACTATCAAAATTCTACAATGTACAGCGATGTAAAATAGCTTGGATAATGAAAGACAGAGATAACCCCAAACATGCTAGACTGGACACCCTGTAATAATTTGCCCACTTCAGTGTTTCTCAGTTTTTCCTGACAGTTGCTTTAGGAAACTGAAACCAGAGGCCAAAGGAGTCCGGGCTCGTGCTGCCTGTGCCGCTCAACCAATAGACCGACACAGGACTTGGGTCATAGAATAAGCGTTCATTATCCGAGCATCAGTGGTCTGAGAAGGCAGCAGGTTAACACCTTCAAAAACTGCCTTAACATTCTCAGACCAACATGGGATATTTAAGGGGAAATCTGGGCTTTCCTCCAGAGGCCATGTGATGGTTCCAGAGGTCTGCATGGAGCCTCTCCTCTGGCGATGTGGCTCTCCAACGTGGTCACCAACCCAGGACCAGTGATGACAGTAACCTGGAAAGAATGCTAGACCTTAGAGGTTGTGATCAGTAAGCCTAAGGATATTAATCATAAGTTTCAAGGTAATTTTCTAAAGCAGGGAACTGGGTAGGACAGGGGATCATCCCACAGGGGGTTGATCTCTTGTTAAGCTATAAGTAGGTGAAGGAAGGGGGCGCTGAGGCCCCCGCGAGGCCTCTACTGAGTGGGTGACAACCCGGCCCTGTTTCAGAACCACCAGCGTTCTGAAATAATTATTCCATGAACCATTCATAGACTAGTGCTTGGCTTCACCATCTAGGGATATTTGTTCAAAAAAAAAAGGTAAAAACAATTTTTGGAGTCAAAACACCTTACTCTGGAAATCTAATAAACTCAACAGGCCAAGATGATTTTTCTAATTTTTATTTTATTTTTATTTATAACATGTTTTAAGCTTGCATTGCTAGAGTAACACTGAAGAAACTATATAAATTTTATTTCACTTTGATTCGCTGAAGTCAAAATCTTATATGCATCTATAGTAAATTTTGGTAAATGAATTTACATTAAAATAAAATGATAAGATTAAATAATAGAGATAAGTATTTGGCTAAAATTGAACTCGAGAGACATTGTCGTTTTTCTTGGCTAGGCTTTTGTCAGTGATAGTGGATAAGAGTAAGAACCCTGCCCTGGAGCCAGACACCTCCCTGCTCTGCTACTTCCAGCTGTGTGATGGTGGTTAAATCACTTCCCTTCCCAGGACTTCAGCTTCCTAATCTGTAAAGATGGGCTTAAGAGTAGAACTACTTCATACAAGTGTTATGAGCATTAAAAAGGTTAATATGCATGTGTGGTGATAGGTCTAAAACTAGTATTAGCTAGCTGTGGACAGAAAAGGGGCCACAGGTTAAAATTGACAAGCTCAGGAGACTGAAATTAACCACATATGATGACATGAACATAAAAATTCCTAACTAAGGTGGGCCATGGCGGGAAGTCGCATCCTTGGCCTGCAGCTTCTTTGACAAAGGTCCATCTTTATCTTAAGTGATCCTATCTGTTTGTTTGTTTTTTTGCATCTAAGATAACGTACCCTTGGAATGTCAGAGTACTCCCTTTTTCCAGACACCTCAGGGGGCACAACCCACCACACCAGAGCAAGAAACTACAAAATCTCTCTTTGTTATCTTGTTCCCCAAATACCATCTCTATGTGCTGTAAAATGCAATGAACTATCCTGTACCCACCAATGTAAAAAAATTGCGTGTTTCCATTTTACTTTTTATCCAATCCCAGAGATTCTCCCACTTTGCTTTCTCCTACCCTCTTAATCTACCACCAGTGGATTTCATGTAACCCTCCTCCTTTGATTCTATGTATGAAGTAAGTTGCCAACCCGCCATTTTCTGGAGCATTTTCTCAATGCGTTAAGAGTTTGCTTCCCGGCAATTGTCGTCAGTTTGGCTCAGATAAACTCTTATGAGCTTTCTCTTAGGCTGGATGGTTTTTCATCGACAGTGGTGACAGTGTCCTCCTTCCCCAGGCTGAGTCCATGCTGCTAATGAACGGCTGTTGATGGCATCTGTCCAGTGTCATGTGTTTGGCCATCCCCATAACCTGAGGGCAGGAATGCCCCTCACCAGTGGGGTGCAGAGGAGATGATGAAAACAGCAGGGAACGTGACAACTGCTCCATAGATGAGAGCTGTTATCAGTACTTACCCATGTCATCAGCCCTGAGGCTGTGCAGTGTCGTGTTAGCCTGGAATGCAGCTCATCAACAGTAAATAACTTCCCTTTGAAATAATTGGGATGACACTTCAATATTTTAATATCAGCTTCAGCTGACTGCTGCAAAATATTCTGAGTTTTCTGAGAGGCTGGAAGTCTGGGTTGCATTTGCAATCTTCTGATATTTAAATTTTGGCAGCAAACTTTAAAATTAATATAGTCCTCTGTGGGGGCAAACAAAGCACATCTAGGGGATTTTAAGGTGGTAGGTCTTCTGTTCCTGAAGTAAAACTTCAAATGGGATTTCAGGGACTATAAGGACAAATGCAAATTTAAAAAAGGAAAAAAATCAGTAGTCCATGGTGCAAAAAAGGGAAAAAGAATTGTCTCCCTTCTTGAGAGCACTTACTTTACAAAACGTATAATTATAAATTCTTTCTCTGCCTTTTTGAGATGTATGTAAATCCCTTTAAAGCCTAAAGGAGAGCCTCTTGCCACTTTTACAACCCAAGAAAGTTTTTCTTAAGGATCCAGAAGCCATCTGTTTGAAATGTAGTTATCAAGGCACATTATGCCCCATTTCCCAGTCTCAGCGGGAGGGTGGGAACTTAACTTGCCTGGCTCCAAGTTTTAAAACTACTCCATGTCATGTAGCTATGAGTTTATTTTCCCTTTGGATAAAGGCAATTATCTAGCTAATGGTAAATAAAAAAGAATTGAAGTGAGAAAAATTCAAACATCAAATTGGCTTTTTTCAATGATTCTTGAATCAAGCAGCATCTCATCCAGCAAATAGAAAGGGGCTCCACAGAGATGTAGAAAAGGAAAGGTTTTTGTTTTGTTTTGTTTTGTTTATTAGTTTCAGGTGTACAAAACAATGGAATAATTTGACATTTACACCCCTCACAAGGTGATAACCCCACTACCCCAAGCTACTACCCTTCTCATATCACATCTAGCTGTTACAATTCCATTGACTCTATTCCCATGTTATATTCCATATCCCCTTACTATATATATATATAAAATTAATATATATGTATATATTAATATATATTATAGTAATAATATTATTAATATTATAATATTATAATAATAATGATATAATATTATAATAATATATTATAATAATATTAATATTATATATATTAATATATATACATATATACTAATTATATATATATAATATATATATATTAAATTGTAGTTCACATTCATTATTGTTCTGTTTCAGCTTCAGGTGCACAGTGCAGTGGTCAGGCACCTACACCGCCCATGAAGTGGTCTCCCTAATAAGACAAGTGTCCATCTGACACCCTACAAAATCTTTACAACAGTATTGATTATATTCCCCAGTTTTTCACATCCCCGTGGCAATATTGTGACTACTAATTTGTACTATCTAATCCCGTCACCTTCTCCCCCATCCCCACCCCCTCCCATCGAGCAACCATCAGTTTTCTCTCTATATCTCTGAGACTATTTCTATTTAGTTTGCTCATTTATTCTGTTAGGTTTTTGAAGTCAGAAAGGGAGTGGCAAAAAGGAAATTATTAGCAAAAAACGTACTGTTTCAGATAAGGTTGCCCTGCTAAAGGGAATGGAAGGGGCCTGTGGACAGATTATTTCTCTAGTGCTAACCAGGTTATTTCAAGTTGTCTGGCTAAAGTTCACCTCCCTGGAAAGCTGAAACTGCAGTTAGGTTAAGTAATTAAATCTTGGTTTGCTGATGCAGGGCTTGGCACGAGTGACTCCATTTTGGGCCTGTTGTTTCTTTTTAACACTAACACAATGTGCCACCCCAATTACCAGGTAAATTTGGGATGAATGACATGTGACAAATGGTACTGTCCAGTCCTCTGCTTGAGGGCTCATTATCATTTATCTTGACGTCATGTAGGTCATAGCTGCCTGGCTCTATGAAAGGGTGAGATTTCTTTCTGTTTTAATAATCTTGTAAGCAGACTGCTGTGATGCACAATTCAATGTTTATTCAATAATAAAATGCGGTGTTTTTTTTTGTTTGTTTGTTTGTTTTTTTTTTTTTTTAATTCTGCCTTTGTGCAGAGGTGTGCAGAGATTTCTAGGATGGCAGGAGATACTGTTTCTAATTTTTCTCCCACAGTGCCTCCTTCCTGCACAATTTTCAATGACCATGGTTAGCAGGGCTTGCCAAAGTAAAGCAAACCTCTCCTGGTGTCTTTATCATTCGATGGACGCTTTCCTGAGCGCTGGCTGTAAAGTGATGTGTCTTGCTGAGATGTGTACACCCATGTCTTTAACACTGCCTACTTGGTTTTTTTTTTTGTTGTTTTTTCTTGTTGTTGTTTTTTGTTTTTTTTTAATTGGGGAATGAATATTGGGGAACACTGTGTTTTTCCAGGACCCATCAATTCCATGTCAAGTCATTGCTTTTCAATCTAATTGTGGGGGGCACAGCTCAGCTCCAAGTCAGGTCGTTGTCTTCAATCTAGTTGTGGAGGGTGCAGCTCACTGGCCCATATGAGAATCGAACCGGCGACCTTGGTGTTATGAGCACTGTGCTCTAACCACTGAGCAAACTGGCCGCCCTGCTTACTTGTTTTTTGTTTTGCATCTTAGAGCTATTCTTAAGCCTGCTGTAACTGTGGATAGACCAGTCCGGAGAAAACATTTTGAAATGCAAGTATTATTTGAAAGATGAATCTTACGTATTTTCTGACATACTAAGTGATGAATGTATTTCATCATCAAAAAATACATTATTTCTTTTACCCACCTATCAGTATATAGCAACCTATGATGTTATCTACTGATATTTTCCCTCCAGCACCTGCAAAGAGAAGAGACTGTAAAAATATCCTAAATTGGGAATCTTACAAATCAAAGAGAGATCATAATCATATATCCTAGGAGGCATATATGGGCACAGGCACTAGGCCTGTGCCCAGCCCAGGCCTCGCACAGCTTCATCGCCAGTGCACGGGGTTGTGGCTGTGTGAGGGCAGGTTGGCTCCTCATTCTACACTAGTGACTACCTCCCCACACAGTGCAGAAGAGTTGTTTCAGCTCCGCTTGCCTGCTGCAGAGTGACGTGCCTACGTCTCCCATATTCTTTTGGGTAGAAGAGACAGATGGGTTCTGGGCAGACCTGCAGGACAGAAACGGCTGTGGGAGGGATTGGCCTGAGGGCTGGACTCACCTGTTTTCCTCTCCCCTGAAGGGGTGATGGCAATGTTTGTTTTTTTTGTTTTGTTTTGTTTTTATTTCTAAGTCAATAAGAAGACTAGTGCTTTTTCCCAAAAAGTGCAAAGGAAAAGTCAATGTTCAGAGCATTAGGTTATTATTATTATTATTATTATTATTATTATTATTATTATTTTGCACAAACCTTCCTTGTCATCATCCCATTCTCTTACTAATGCTCTTTCAATGTTTGCTTATCCTCCATGTCATTTCTTCTTTTCACAAAGTGCTAAACACCTCACAGACTACAAGAAGGACAGTACCATTCCTTTGTCATTCAGTAATCCTAGCTCCACTCAAAATGCTTCTGTGTATATATACATGATATTACTGATGAAATAATCATCCCTCTTTGTCTCTCTTTTCATGCTGTTTAATAAATAGCCAGCTACATCTAAAGCTATGCACGGATTTTGGTGAGTGAGATCTGGCACAGATGTGTGCAGTTCTCATGGTGCTCTTTAAAACAGCATCATTTTTTTTCTGAGGTCATTAGTTATAACTGTGGAGACCACATCATTCACTTAGTACCATCTCCTAGCATTTCAGGTTCTCCAAGAAGGAAACTAGAAGAGTCACAGTGAAGAAAGGGCAAATCTTCAGGTCTTGCTCTGATGAGAGACATAGCTAAGCCAACCACAGTCAAGGGGCTTCAGAATTGTGGGCTGGGCCATTTGCTAAGCTGATCTCAGAATGATTTCAGATGTTGTGAGAGCCAGTAGCCCAGACCGGGAGAGAATACCAACTTGTATACAAGTTGTCCCAACCTCAGTTCATGGCAGTGTAACCTAAATACCATTAAGCAACGGAATTTGAAGTCTATTCTAATGTGGTTTTATAGATGCCCACCACAAAACCATAGGATTAAGTAGTACATTTCTATATGCTAGTCTATCTATCTCTACTCAAACACATGCACATGCATGTGTGCATGCATACACACACACACATACAGAGTTTTCTCCAAAATTTATTGCCAACTGTTTTTGAGTGCTGGTTCAAAAAGGCAAATTCACATTACCATATTTTAAAAAATGTTTGACTTCATTATTAATTATCTACCAGAGATGAGACCCATTAAGATCTACAGACAGTGTCAAAAAAAATGTATACACATTTTAAGAAAGGAAAACTATATTAAAATTATAATACTCAATATATACCAATATCAAGAGATGAATACAAGTGACATCATCAAAATGGCAGTGTGAGGTGAGCCTCTGGAAATCTCCCCTAGAATTTACAACAAATTGAAAAACTATAACTCCACAAGGACTCCCTGCACAACAGAGAGGCAAGACGAAGAGTCTTACTACTAAATTCACCTAAAGGTGGGCAAATTGCCTGAGCAGGGGAGGAGGAAAGGGAGAAGTGTGGAGATAGAGCCGCGCGGAATCAAGATGCAGATTCCGAGCTCGCTGCATCCCAGAACTACTACAGCTGTGGGAGAGGGAAGAACTCGGACTGCTAGGGCTCCACTTATGGCCCACAGGGCTGAGGGGACAGCATATAACATAGCTGAACCCAACGCTCACGGCAGAGACCTCGGAGCAAAGACTGAGGGAAGAAAGCTGAAAATGGTGGTTTAAACCCTCGCTGCCACAGAGAATGGAAGACTTAGGCACTGAGACTAGCCTCCCCCTTCCTACTTTCCCAGAGCTCACCCTGCCTCCACCTGCCCAGGACTAGAAGCGGAACAGTAGCAGGGGCAGATCAATAGAACAGAATATTTGCTGTTCTGAGAACTGTGATCAGCAGACACAGATTCGCAGCCCAACTAATTCCAGCAAAGGGCAGGGAGCTGTGGAAGCAGGACTGGCTGTGGTGGTGGTCGCCTCCATTGCTCTGGGCCACCTCTCACAACCCAACCCGCCCCTGTCCCCACCTATCTGGGTGGATCCCTGGAGGAGGAAACAGAACTGCTGAAACATACGGGCTCTGAATCTGGTGCACAAAGAGCTTTGAAACTTCAAAAGCTCTCCGTGTCTGCACAGGGACGCAGTGCCCTATGACCCAGGCAAACTGTTAACAGAGGAGAAGCCCGCCTTCCAGGGAATCCCCCCATTGTGTGAGAAGCTGGAAAAGTGCAGAGAAAACACAAAAATACACTGTGAGAGAGAAAAAAAGGCTGCAGTCGGAGAGAATATAAAACATTCTGCAAACACATACTGGAAAACAAAAGAAAGACCTCTTCCTATCAACCTGTTGCAGAACCCACTCCTGTAGATGTCTAGGAGGAGAAATAATAAATCAGTAATTGCCATGAATAACCAGGGCAACAAGACAGCTCAGAAAGAAAGTGAAAAGTCTCCTGTAAATGAACTTAAAGCTATGGAAATATGTGACTTAAATGACAGAGAATTCCAGATTGCAGTTCTGAAAAAACTCAACGAGATGCACGAAAACACAGAAGGTAGTTTAATGAACTCAGAAACACAATCAAAGAACAACATGAACATTTTACCAAAGAAACTGAAATTTTAAAAAAGAACCAAATAGAATTTCTGGAGATTAAGAACTCAATAGAAGAAATGAAGAATAAAATAGCCAGCTTAGGAAGTAGAGTTGACCAGATAAAGGAAAGAATCAGTGACATCAAAGATAGAAACCTGGAAATGACACAGATTGAAGAAGGAGACTTGAAACTTAAAAGAAATTAAAGACTCTACAAGAAATTTCTGACTCCATCAGAAAGAGCAACATAAAAATAATGGGCATACCAGAAGGAGAAGAAAGAGAGAAGGGAACAGAGAGTGTATTCAAACACGTAGTCGATGAGAACTTCCCAAACTTGCAGAAAGAACTGGATCCTCGAATCCAAGAAGCAAATTGAACACCTAATTACCTCGACCCCTACAGGCCTTCTCCAAGGCACATTGTATTGAAGCTGTCAAAAATCAACGACACAGAAAGAAGCCTCAAGGCAGCAAGGGAAAAGAAGATGGTAACCTACAAAAGAAAGCCCATTAGATTATCACCAGATTTTTCAGCAGAAACCCTACAAGCCAGGAGGGAGTGGAACCAAATATTCAAACTATTGAAAGAGAGAAATTATGAGCCGAGAATAATATATCCAGCAAGGATATCCTTTAGATATGAAGGGGGAATAAAGACCTTTCCAGACATACAGAAGCTGAGGGAATTATCTAATACACGACCAGCACTACAAGAAATGCTAAAGGATGCTATTCAACCACAATGACAAAGACAATTTGTGGCAACCAAAACATAAAAAGGGGGAGAGTAAAAGCCAGAACCAGAATATGGGAGTGGAGAAAATAGGCATGCTGAAGAAAATGGAATACTCTAAATATCAAACTTTCTTTTACATAAACTTAAAGGTAACCACTCAAAAAAAAATCCAGAACTGAAATATATACTGTAATCAAAGAAGAAACAGAGGGAAACATCATAGAATACCACCACACACAAATAATAGACAACAACAAAAAGGCAAAGAAACAATGGAGACACAGCCTTACCAGAAAACTAAAGAGAATGATAGGAAATCCTCACATATCAATAATCAATAATCACCCTAACTGTAAATGGACTGAACTCACCAATAAAAAGGCACAGAGTAGCAGATTGGATCAAAAAACTAAACCCAACCATATGCTGTCTCCAAGAGACGCATCTCAGCCACAAGGACAAGCATAGACTCAAAGTGAAAGGGTGGAAATTGACACTCCAAGCAAATGGTATCCAGAGAAACTCAGGTGTAGCTATACTGATATCAGATGAAACAGACTTCAGGGTGAAAAAGATAACAAGAGAAAAAGATGGACATTTCATAATGGTAAAGGGGACTATACAACAAGAAGACATAACAGTCATCAATATTTATGCCCCCAATCAGGGAGCACCGAAATATACCAAGCAACTACTAACAGAACTAAAGGGAGAAATTAACCAAAACACAATTATACTGGGGGACTTAAATACATCATTGACAGCTATGGATAGATCATCCAAACAGAAAATAAATAACGAATTAGCAGCCCTAAATGACACGTTAGATGAAATGGACATACTTGACATTTATAGAGCACTTCATCCTAAAACATTAGACTATACATTGTTTTCTAATGTGCATGGAACATTCTCAAGGATAGGCCATATATTGGGACATAAAACTAACCTCAGCAAATTTAAGAAGATTGAAATCATACCAAGCATATTCTCTGATTACATGGCTTTGAAATTGGATACCAACTGCAAAAAGAAATCAGGAAAAACCACAAATACATGGAGATTAAACAACATACTTTTAAAGAACGACCAGGTCAAAGAAAAAATTAGAGGAGAGATCAAAAGATACATAAAAACAAATGACAATGAAAATACATCCTACCAAAATTTTGGGGATGCAGCGAAAGCAGTTTTAAGAGGGAAATTTATATCATTACAGGCCTATCTCAAGAAACAAGAAAAAAATCCCAAATAAATAACCTCATGTTACACCTTAAAGAACTAGAAAAAGAAGAACAAATGAAACCCAAGGTCAACAGAAGAAAGGAAATAGGAAAAATCAGAGCAAAACTAACTGAAATAGAGAACAAAAAGACAATAGAAAAAAATTAATGTAACAAAGACCTTGTTCCTTGAAGATTAACAAAATTGACAAACCCTTGGCTAGGTTCACTAAAATAAAAAGAGAGAAGACACTAATTAACAAAAGCAGAAATGAAAAAGGGCAAGTTATCACGGATGCCACAGAAGTACAAAGGATCATCCAAGAATACTATGAAGGACTATATGCCACCAAATTCAATAACCTAGAAGAAATGGACAAGTTCTTAGAAACATATAGCCTTCAAAGGCTGAACCATGAAGAACTGGAAAATCTAAACTGACCGATCACCAGTAAGGAAATTGAATCAGTCATCCAAAACCTTCCCACAAGCAAAAGTTCTGGACCAGATGGCTTCACTAATGAATTCTACCAAACCTTCAAAGAGGATCTAATACCAATCCTGCTCAAACTCTCCCAAAAAACTGAAGAAGAGACAGTACTCCCTAACTCATTTTATGAGGCCAACATTACTCTGATACCAAAACCTGGTAAGGACAACACCAAAAAAGAGAACTACAGACCAATATCTCTGATGAATACAGATGCAAAAATCCTAAACAAAATTCTAGCAAATCGAATGCAACAATGCATTGAAAAGATTATTCATCACGACCAAGTGGGGCTCATCCCAGGGACACAAGGATGGTTCAACATCTGCAAATCCATCAATGTGATACATCACATAAACAAAATAAAGGACAAAAATCATATGATTATATCAATTGATGCAGAAAAAGCATTTGACAAGATACAACATCCATTTATGATTAAAACACTTAATAAAATAGGTATAGAAGGAAAATACCTTAACATAATAAAGGACATATATGACAAACCCTCAGCTAATCTCATAATTAACATTGAAACACTGAAGCCTTTTGCTCTATGTTCAGGAACACGACAGTGCTGTCCCCTATCACCTCTGCTTTTCAACACAGTGTTGGAAGTCCTTGCCAGAGGAATCAGGCAAGACAAAGAAATAAAAGGCATCCAAATTGGGAATGAAGAAGTTAAATTGTCACTCTTTGCAGATGACATGATGCTGTATATAGAAAACCCTAAAGACTTCACCAAAAAGCTATTAGAAATAATCAACAAATACAGTAATGTGGCCGGCTACAAAATCAACGTACAAAAGTCCATTGCATTCCTATATACTAACAATGAAATCTCAGAAAAAGAAATAATAAAAAAAAACACAATTCCTTTTGCAATTGCAGCAAAAAGAATAAAATACCTAGGAGTAAACTTAACCTAGGATGTGAAAGACCTATGTGCTGAAAACTACAAGACAGTTTTAAAAGAAATTGAAGAAGACACAAAGAAATGGAAAGACATTCCGTGCTCATGGATTGGAAGAATCAGCATAGTTAAAATGGCCATATTACCCAAAGCAATATACAGATTTAATGTAATCCCTGTCAAAATCCCAATGGCATTTTTTAAAGAAATAGAACAAAATATGATTAGATTTGTTTGGAACCACAAAAGACACCAAATAGCCAAAGCAATCTTAAGAAAAAAGAGCAATATTTGAAGTATCACACTCCCTGACTTTAGCTTGTACTACAGGGCTACAATAATCAAAACAGCATGGTATTGGCAGAAAAACAGACACATAGACCAATGGAATAAAATTGAGAACTCAGAAATAAAATCACATAAATATGGAGAGATAATTTTTGACAAAGAAGCAAAAAACATGTAATGGAGAAGAGACAGCCTCTTCAATAAATGGTGCTGCGAGAATTGGAAAGCCACGTGCAAAAGAATGAAACTGGACTGCTATCTGTCACCATGTACCAAAATTAATTCAAAATGTGTCAAATCAAAGATTTAAGCATAAGACCTGAAATAATAAACAGCATAGAAGAAAACATAGGTACTAAACTTATGGACCTTGGGTTCAAAGAACATTTTATGAATTTGACTCCAAAGGCAAGGGAAGTAAAAGCTAAAAATAAATGAATGGGACTATATGAAACTTAAAAGCTTCTGCACAGCAAAAGAAACCATCGACAAAATAAAGAGTCAACCAACTTAATGGGAGAAGATTTTTGCAAACAGTGCCTCCGATAAGAGGCTAATATTCAGACAGAAAAAGCAGAGAATCGTATCATTTCATTGATATGTGGTATATAAATCAAAAACAACAAAAGAACAAGAGAAACAAATGAGAAACAAAAATTCATAGACACAGAGAATAGTTTAGTGGTTACCAGAGGGTAAGCGGGGAGGGGGATAGTAGATGAAGGTTAAGGGGTCGAGTATATGGTGATGGAAGGAGAACTGACTCTGGGTGGTGAACACACGATGGGATTTATAGATGATGTAATACAGAATGGTACACCTGAAATCTATGTAACTTTAGTAACATTTGTCACCCCAATAAACTTTAATTAAAAAAAAAAATGAATACAAGTCACATTTGACTTCTGCAATTACAAGAGGTGCTCAAAGTGGTTACCATCTGTAAGGAATAGAATATATGAAGGTCTGCCTGGGAACATTTGGGGATGGAAACTCTCACAGTGGCTGGGGTACATGCTTGGCCTTGGAAGGATTGGCTACCCTCCCAAGGACCAAGAAAATATGTACAGGATGTGGAGCCTGGCCTTCGCCTTGGCGCAGGTGGGCCGAGCTCCGACACATCTAATCTCGTACCAAGGACTGGCCCCGGCTCCTAGCCAGATCCGAGACCAGTTACTTGTGTTGCTAACACGTATGCTTATTGGCTCCTTCCCGCTGTTGTTACTGAAGTTCTCAAAACCCCAGAATACCGTGACAGGCTCAGTTGTGTTCCCCGGGCCGCCTTGGCTGCTGCAAGGTATTCCGCCCGTGCTGATGACTTTACTTGACTGGGATTTTGCCTGCGCTGATGAAGGGCCGGTGCTGTTTCTGCGCATGATGTTTTGCCCGTGCTGATGAAGGGCCGGTGCTGTTTCTACGAGTCTAATTGACTGGGCCCTGGTGGTATGATGAATTGCCTCCTTGCTTGTTAGTGGTATGATGATATATTCCCCTAATCTCTGTCTTGTCTTACTTTCACTTTGTAATAAAACTCTTTAACCCCTTCATCCCGGCTTGTGGTGGTGTGTCTTGTGTATCGGGCCTTGAAAATAAGTCTGTGCACAGCAATCGATAATACTTATCGATATATCATCAGTGTCCAGACACTTCTGATTATGCCCAACTACTGCCTGAGCAATGGTGACCAAAGTGTCCACTTGTATACATTTTTTTGGCATCCCTGATATTTATGACAATATATTTCTGTATTATAGAAGTATATGTAGAAATATATTAAAGTTTGTTATCTACCCGTTTAACCAAAGCATTTCTTTGAGGAACATTAAAATAAATAGTTATGTAGGTATATTAGTTAAAATATATGAAAGAAATACACTTACTACAGAAAATAGTTAACATTAATGTCTTATAGGTGAGGTAAAGATTATTTGAAAAAAATACATATGTGTTCAGAGTTTTATAGTGGCTTTTTATGATGTGGTCCAAATTAGAGATTGTATGATACAGTTGACTTTTAATCTAGAGTGCTTTCTTTTCTCACAAGGATTGTTTTCTTAAAAGAAAACTAAATAAAATTCTTATCAAACAACTTGATAAAATAAATAAATTGAAATAAAATTTAGTTCTATTAAATGCAAACAGAAGTGACTGTGTTAATAAATAATTTTCTTCAATTAAATATCTATACCTAAAACTATGGCATATTTTCCAGAGTCACAATCCATGAAAAATGTTACCTAGTGTTTAGACGCATGTATTTTTTTCTGTTAAATAGTGGATAATATCACAACTGTCATAATTAACCAACATATAACAAGCAAGGCTATTAATCAACTCATCAACTTCAGTACAATGATATCTGCTATTATAGGAGATTGACAAATGAAAATAATCAAATGAGGTCAACATGTCAAGTAAAATTGAGGCCAAACAGCATTTATAAGATCTTGAACTTTTATCTATAACTCTTAAAATAGCTATTCAAGAGTCTGGGAATTTGAGAGGAAGAAATCAGTCAGGTGAATAACAATTACGTATACTGCAAGGTTTTCATAACATCTTTTTTTTTGCATGATTTTTTGCATGAGTGCATTTTTCTATTATTTGCTCCAGGCTCCATCTCTGACAAAGTTCTGAAAACTACATTTAACATTTTTCATTTCTCAGACTGACTTCACTTAATTCTACCAAAGATGGCCTTTTCTCACATAGACTCTCTCAGGAAGGCGACACTGATGGAAGTGGGCAGCTCCTGGGACAGCCTCCGATGATTCTGCCTCCCGGCATCCTGCCCGTTGCACCCTTCCCTTTCAGTGCGGGCTGGACAAGGAGAAATGGCAAAAGTGATGATGTGGCACTTCTGAATTTAGGTTTGCTCAGACGTGGGGGACGCATGCCTTGGTGCCGGGCACTGCTTCAGGGCAGGCCCACCGCCCTTCTGGAGGCAGGGGTTGCCAGCGGTGCCTGAGGCTCTGGGCGGTTCTGCCAGTCCAGGACTGGGTCCATGTTTTGGAGTTTGTTTTCTAATGTGCAAAATTGTGTTGTTGTTTTCTTCTCTGTCTCGTGAGTCTTTTGTTGTTGTTGTTAAAAGTAAGAAATCTTTTTTTTTTTTTTAATTAAAGTTTATGGGGTGACAATGGTTAGTAAAGTTACTTAGGTTTCAGGTGTACAATTATACATCATCTATATATCTATATATCTGTATATCTGTATATCACATTGTGTGTTCACCACCCACTCAGTTCTCCTTCCATCACCATATATTTGACCCCCTTTACCCTCATCTTCCACCCTCCTTCTCCTTTCCCCTCTGGTAACCACTAAACCGTTATTTGTGTCATGAGTCTTGTTAAAATCCACTCACTGTCCTGTTAGAAGGATCTGGCGAGGGAGTAGAGGTAAATGTTACATTGCCCTGAACTGAACTGCAAGTCCTTGATGTTTCTTTTTCTCTTTTGTTCCCCCTGATGTGTGGATTGAGGAACTCAGGCATATTCCTAGGAGAAATAAGACCCAAATGCAAGCGTTAGTCACTATGACTCTACTGGGAAAGTAAAACGTCAAAGTAGTATATTTCTAGATTTCTCATTGAATTTTATCACATTTCCTTATGTCTAAGCTACCTTTTAAATTCTGCATTCAAAAGATGTTACTTCTAACCTTACCCATATATTTTTCAGTGTTTTAGATTATTCTTTATTCAGCTGAGTTTTTTTAAGATGAGATAGTTTCTTGAGTTCACAGCTTAGATTAAATACAAACTTTACTTATATTTCACAAAAATTTCATCTCTGGTACACAGTTCCAATTTAGAGAAGAAACTCTGTAAGACTCATAGTTTATTAAATAATTAAATAATCATCTAAATAGAACAGTCTTCGTTTATCTTATTTAAATGCATAAAATCTCAAATTTTTCAAAAATGTACAGACTTCTATTCACTGGAAATGTTTGCTAAAGATTTACGTGGGTATTAATTCTAGTATTTTATAATTATTATCCAAACCTATGGGGAGTGGGAAAAGCATGTGGGTGTACATGTGACACTGAGCCTTCCATATCTGGAAGGAGAGTGTATATCTTACAAATATTCTACTACTTTCTATTCTGTAACATATACTACATCATTAAAAGCTATATAATTTGTCAGTGCATATTATCTCTCACAGTTATTAGGTAAACAATAATCATGGTACATGTCTTCACACTAGAATCAGAAATCGTTTAGGCAGATTATACATATAAAAAAGTCTGCATCTATGGGAATGAATTTTATTTCCCTGGACTCTTCTGACAGTATCTCTTTGGAATAGTTTCTTTTTTTTCTACCCAGTTTTTCCTCCCCCCTGGGAATTTATATGAGTTGACATGGCCTGTTGCTGTGGGGTACATGTCCCCCTCTGGCTGGTGAGCACAGCTGAACAGGTAGGGCCACACTTGGCTGCTTTGTAGCTTTCTTTGCCAGTGGACACCGAGTCATAAGATGCTGCCATAGAACTCACCTGGGCACTTGAAGATGATGCTTTCTCTGTACTTCTTCCAAGAGAATTAAACTCCAGCACAGGTTCCAACACAGGTGGGCCTCATCCGTAAGGAATAACATCCAATTCACATGCAGGCCTCCGAATTCCCTGAGAATTCCTTGGACGCCGTCTTCCTGGAGAGGGCCTCATCACCGCCCAGCCCAGGGCCCAATCTTCAGGCCTGATTTTCCTGGCTATCTCTGAACCCTTTCGTACTTTCACACATACGTACTCATCTCCTTGGTCTTTGGAGACCCCTCTCCCTGACTCCCCCTTTCCTCTGACTTGCTAGTTTAGTCTCCTGAATGGCATCAATAAAATAAAAGCAAGGTAAGATTGCAATGCCACTTTTTTTTCTCTTTCCATCACCATGTATTTGACCCCCTTTACCCTCTTCTACAACCCCCTTCCTTTGTTAGCCTCTGGTAACCACTAAACTGTTGTCTGTGTCTATGAGTTTTTGTTTGTTTGTTGCTTTCAGTTTTACATCCCACATATCAGTGAAATCATATGGTTCTCGACTTATTCTGTGTGACTTATTTCGCTTACTATGATAATCTCAAGATCCAATACCACCCTTAACATTTGTATTTTTTAAATCTGTGTTTAATTTTAAAGCTCTTTTGTTCATCTTCTTTCTTCCCAAATTAAAGATCTAAGTTTTCATTTTCTTATGTACAATACATATATTAGCCTATATGTTTATTAATTATTTTCACCTATTTAATTCCAAAAGAGAACTATGATGTTTTTTACAATAATAGGCACAAATATAACTGAGCCAATAAAAATGATTGGAGTAATAAAAGTATATTAATAAAAAAGGAAGGCAGAAGTAAAATCTATATGCTAAGAAAGGAGGAAAAATGGAATTGTATTAAATATTCAAGTAAAGCCACAAAAGGCAGGATGAGAGTGGAAGACAAAAACAGGAACAAAGAACAAGGGCAATAAATAGAAAACAGTAACAAATATGGTAGATATTGAATCCAACTATATCATAATAATCACTTTGAACATCAGTGGTCTAAATGCACCAATTAAACAGCCCTGTCAGAGTGTGTTAAAAACAAGAACCAATTATATCTTTTCTACAAGAAACCTACTTTCAATATAAAAATATATATAGATTAAAAGTAGAGGTGAAGAAGGGTGTACTATGCTAATACTAATCAAGAGAAAACAATTGTATCTGTATTAGTAATTGCAGACTAATTACTGCAAGTGATTTCAGAACAAAGAAAGTTATCAGGGATAAAGGTCATTACATATGATAAAGTATGTTCTGCGTCATCAACATATATGAGGCAAAATTGGATAGAATTACAAAGAGAAATAGATAAAGCCACTATTATGGTTGGAGACTTCAACACTTGTCTGTCAGAAACGGACAGATTCAGGAGGCAGAAAACCAACAAGGACATAGTTGAACCAACAACACCATCAATCAACTGGAGATAATTGCCATCTATAGACTACTTCATCCAGTGATAGCACAACATACATTCTTCGCAAGCTCATACGTACCATTCACTAAGACAGACTGGACCATAAAACATACTTTAACACATGTATGAGGTGTGATCAAACAATACAGTGAATGTTTAAATTTTAAAAAATGTATTACAGGAAAAGACACATTGCCATTAATCCCCCTCAAAATACTCCCCCTCACTTTGAACACATTCTTCCCATCGTTTTTTGCCACTTTCTGAAGCAGTTCTGGAAGTCCTCTTTCGTGAGTTGCACTGTCATGCCTGCCTTGGTGTCCTGAATTGATTCAAAACTTTTACCTTTCATGGTCATTTTAACTTTGGGAAAGAGCCAGAAGTCGCACGATGCCAGATCTGGTGAATAAGGTGGATGAGGATACTCCGTAATATTATTATGTGACAGAAATTGCAGTATCCAGAAGTGATGTGTGACATGGAGCCTTTCCATTGTGACCACAAAATACAGTGAATGCTGCTGCCGAGTGCCATCCAACAGAAAGGCCGGGATCTTCAATATGGGAAGTGGCACATCAAACCTTAGTAACAGTCTGTGACAAGTTTCAACTTGTTCGGTGGTCATTCGGGTGTGAGCTACAGTTGAGAGAAGGTGTATTTTAAAGTGTGCCATAAATCATCCTCCATCATGACAATGCCCAATAATCTGTTTCTACCTTAGAAAACTAGAAAAAAGAAAACAAATTAAATCCAAAGTAAGCAGAAGGAAAAAAAGATAGAGCACAAATCAATAAAACTGAAAACAGGAAATCGGTAGAGAAAATCAACAAAACCAAAAGCAGGTTCTTTGAAAAGACCAATAAAATCTATTAGCCTCTAGCCTCTAGCTAATTAAGAAAAAGTAATTAGTCGAAGTTCTAAAAAGAAGACCTTACTAACATATCTATATACTCAAAATCTCCACTATTAACTCTATCAAAATATTGTAAAAATTAAGAATTGTGCATTTCCATTCCATTATACTTTAATAAATGATGTTTTTTTGTGGTGGGGGGGAAGAGAGAAGCCCATTTATCAGAAACTTAGATTAGGTTCTAAATAGTATATTAAAAAAAATTGCTTCAACCACAGGATGGCCACGGGGTTTGAAAATTAATCTGGGGAACGTAATTTAGCGGTTACCAGAGGGTAAAGGGGTTGGGGGTGGGTGATGAGGGTAAGGGGGATCAAATATACGGTGATGGAAGGAGAACTGACTCTGGGTGGTGACCACACAATGTAATTTATAGATGATGTGATATAGAATTGCACACCTGAAATCTATGTAATTTTAATAACAATTGTCACCCCAATAAATTTAAATAAAAAAAAAATTGCTTCAGAGACTTCTTCTAAAGTTAAAAACGATTACTATAGGATACTCTCTCTTTTTCTCTGGGACAGTCATAAACATCTTAAATTTGTTTTTAGAAAACATAAAGCTTTTTGTGCTTAATCAATGGCATAGTATTGTCTTCATATCTTTCACAATTGTCCAGCTTCCTGTAAACAAGCTGCTTGTGTTTTCATCATTTATCTTATTTTCTCTGTTCCTTTTCTAATATGCTGTCTCTAGATGAATTTTTGAGCTGTGAACATTTTATGAAATAAAATGATTCTAGAAAGCATGGTATTTTAAAGCATGATAATTCATCATGCATAAAAACTGGATTTATTTATTCATTAAATATTCAACCAGAAGAAATTAGTACATTGTGAACTTTTCTTTAAATTATGTGTCACTAATTTCCTAGTTAGGGTAGTTCCTGAATGAATGGTTTATAGTTTCCTCAGTTTGTCGGGTTAAAAATATTTTGCTGTTTTGTTTTTCTTTGAATGCCATTCAGGTATACTTATCACTCTCGTATGCACAAAAGTATAAAGCTGTGTTTTCTCTTCTTTTGTTTTCTGCATCTCTCTTGCTTGCTTTCATTTATTTCCCTGGCAGTTGCTTTAACATCTTTGTAGGAAAACAGGTGGTTGCAGATACTGATATTCTCCTTATCTTTGTCCTATCTTAAGTTAGCTTCTGAGCATTAGGGATTTTGTGTGCTCTGCATATCTGTCAAATTCCTTGTAGTGACTGATATGCAATTATTTTGATAAGTAAACTTTGGGTTTAACTTTTTTCTCCCCCTCATTAAACTTTGTTTTAACAGGTCTTAAAATTCTGTGACAGATTTTTGGTCAAGTTGTTTCCATTAAAAAGTACTGATTTTAAAAACTAATAACTGAAAAACTGCCACATACACACTCACAAAAAATGGTCCATAAAACATTCTCCTTTCCTTCTGAAGGTTTCATGATGCATTGTAATCATTAAACAGTCTTTTACTACTAAACTTAAATGGCCAATTGAGACAAACAGTTCTGAGACCGTTCTTCCACCACTGATTAAGAGTGGGCTGGCAGGTATTGGGGATAATGTCCATTTGGCCTTCTGAGCCTTCTGGGCAGACTTGGTGGCCTTGCCAGCTCCAGCTGCCTTCTTGTCCACTGCTTTGATGACACCCACAGCAACTGTCTGTGTCCTGTCATGATCAGCAAAATGACCCAGAGGAGTGTTGTCAGGGAAGCTCTCAACATACATGGGCATGCCAGGAACCATCAGTGATGGCAGCATTACCAGATTTCAAAAATTTGGGGCATTCTTCCATCTTTTTCCCTGGATGATGCTCATTCTTCTCCTTCAGCTCAGCAAAGCAATGTGAGCTGTGTGGCAGCCCATCACAGTGTGTATCCAGCACTGATTTGACCTAGATGGTTCAGGATAATCACCTGAGCAGTGAAGTCAGCTGCTTTCATTGGCGGGTTATGTTTGCTGTCACCAGCCACATTGCCATGACGAACATCTTTGACAGAGACATTCTTGACATTGCAGCCCTCATTATCCCCAGAAGAGCTTTACTCAAAGCTTCATGGTTGTAACATGGACTAGAGCAAATGTGACCAGCCCACAGGAACAGGGCCAATACCACCAATTTTGCAGAAATCCTGGAGAGGCAGACGCAAAGGCCTGTCAGTTGGAAGAGTTGGCGGCAGGATGCAATCCAGAGCTTCAAGCAGTGTGGTTCCACTGGCATTGCCATCTTTACGGGTGACTTTCCATCCCTTGAACCAAGGCATGTTAGCATTTGGCATGTTGTCACCACCATTCCAACCAGAAAGTGGCACAAATGCTACTGTGTTTGGGTTGTAGCCAATTTTCTTCATGTAGATGCTGACTTCTTAAGGATTTCCTTGTATCTCTACTGGCTGTAAGGCAGCTAGGTGGAATCCGTTTTATTAACACCCACAATTAGTTGTTTCACACGCAGTGTGTAAGCCAGAAGGGCGTGCTCACGGGTCTGCCCACTCTTGGAGAGACCTGCTTCACATTTGCCGACCCCAGCAGCAACAATCAGGACAGCACGGTCAGCCTAGAGGGGCCTGTACTCACGTTTTTGATAAAGTCTCTGTGTCCTGGGGGATCCATGATGGTCACATAATAGTTGCTGGTCTCGAACTTCCACAGGGAGATATCAGTGGTGATCCCACGTTCAGTCTCAGTTTCTCCAAGACCCAGGCAGACTGGGAGGAGCCCTTTCCCATCTCAGCAGCCTCCTTCTCAAATGTTTCCATGGTTCTTTGTCAACCCCACCACATCTGTAGGTCAGATGACCAGCAGTGGAGTCTATCTGTCCAATGATGATGGTGTTGATATGAATCTTTTCCTTCCCCATTCTGGCTTAGATTTAGTGGTAGTTTTCACTACACCTGTGTTCTGGCAGCAAAGCCATGGTGAAAAAGCAGGATTAACTTTTTAAGTTAAGAAATTTACTCAAATAATTATCTTTGTCTTCTAGATTCCAAGTAAATCTTACGATTCTTTAAATACAATAGAATCAAATAGACTCCTCGCCTCTACCCCATGGTGACTCCCGCTCAGAAGGCTGCAGCTGAGGTTGGGAATCCTCACTTGATTTGATTATAAGGCATATTCTACAGAAGGAAAACTGGGGGACAGGCAGCTTTGCCATTCATCGCTTACAGAATGGGTTCACTCACCCTGCTGAATGACAGATGGCAGACATTGTGATACTAGAAATGATCTCTTAAGACGGCTGCAGTTTGGGCAAGAAGGCTTCTTTAATCACTTTGGACTTGCTTCTTCTTCCCTCCTTGGTTGAAGCCCTGGGAAGGCGGTTCAGCTCACAGCCTGGGGTGCTCCCCGAGGCTCTGGCTGGCCCTGAACCCTAAGCCTTGTTTCATTAGCATGGCTACACTGCTGGAGTGTTCCCCAAATGCCTGTTTGGCTTCTCTAGCTCTTGTCCACGTTGCTTCTCCTTATTGAACTTTGGCTTGCATTTTCCAAGTTGATTTATTAGCCAAACATTTACTAAGTTCAAGCAGTTTTTAAGACTTCATTCATATTACTTCTAAGCCCTTGGTTGGCTCTCATTTTCTAAAACTTACATGAAATATTTGGCTATGTCTTGTTACCTCTACATAGAGTTGTCATTCTGTTTGAATCATGCAAGCTGTCTATCTAATGACATCTGGCCATTTAATGTCAGCACATGTCCCTCAGCAGCTATTAAGTTGGAGATTCACTGGTACACGTGTTATTCCTTGGGGAAGCCCCTCCTGCCTCTATGACTTGGTCAGGTTTCTCTGTAAAATCTTCTCAGAAAATGGAATTTCTTTTCTTCAAATCATGTATCTCAGAATAATTTGTTCACTGTTGGAAGTATTTAATTATGTCTCCTTCACTGCACTTGAGCTTCCTTACAAAATAGGCTGATGTGTTTCCCATCTCTATGTGGTTCTCAATTTCCTTACAGGTACATTAATGTAGGGGGTGCTCAAAACGAATAAAGGTCTTGATGTGTCTTAATATTATATATCATTAGTAAAATATTGAATTTTTAAATAACTTTCATATTTAGTATGAACCCAGGCTTGTACATCAATCTAATTATCCTATAGTTTTGAATATGCAAAAACTTAGATGTTTTTCCTGTGAATCCTAATTGAGGAAACTCTTGGAGAATAAATATTTTCCAATTAAGACTTGCTAGCAAAATAAAGCAGAAAGTTTGGCAATGACCTTTGTATATATTAATTTTGAGACTAAAACAAATGTGGGGATTGGAGCCTGGACATAATAAAAATGTTGTATGTCCTGACAACATCCAAATGATATACCCAATGAAAACTCAAAGTTACAGGTAAAAGAACATGGAAGAACTGTTTTATTGGTTCCCTTCTCTGTAATAGCTGGTCATAAAAGGATATTATTTAAAGATAAATCTAATAATACATACAAGCTCTGAAAATTAAGTTCGTGAATTCATTCTAGAAAAAGTGCTACATAACTCATTGCTGAATATTACTATGGTCACCTTCAAAGTACTCCGCTTGGGAAGCTATGCATGAATGCCAGCGCTTAGTCTACTCTTCAAAGCAATTTTGGAACTCTTTTTCTGGAATGGCCATCAGAGCTGTCGTCGTATTACCTTAATGTCCTGAATGTCATCAAAATATCTTCCTTTCAATATTTCCTTTATCTTTGTGAAAAGAAAGAAGTCATCAGGGGCCAGATCAGGTGAGCAGGGAGGGTGTTCCAATACAGTTATTTGTTTACTGGCTAAAAACTCCCTCAGAGACAGTGCCATGTGAGCTGGTGTATTGTGGTAATGCAAGAGCCATGAATTGTTGGTGAAAAGTTCAGGTCGTTTTCGTCTAACTTTTTCATGCAGCCTTTGCAGCACTTCCAAATAGTAAACTTGATTGACTGTTGATCCAGTTGGTACAAACTCATAACGAATAATCCCTCTGATATCAAAAAAGGTTAGCAACATAGTTTTGACTCTTGATTTGGACTAATGGAAATTTTTTGGTTGTGGAGAATTGGCTGACTTCCATTGTGCGCTTTTGACACTTTGTTTCAGGATCGTATTGATACACCCATGTTTCATCACCAGTGATAACATGGCCCAAAATATCATCTTGCCTCTCCAAAAGGTCTTGGAAAACTTCGACTCCCCTTTGTTTTTGTTCATTGGTGAGTTCTTTTGGGACCATTTTTGCACACGTTTCTCATGCCAAGATTTTCAGTTACGATTTTGCTACTGTTTGTCTATCGATGTTTACTTGGTCTGCTATGCTTTTAACAGTCGACTATTTTGACACACAATTTGACGAATTTTTGCAATGTTTTCATCAGTTCTGCTCATTACTGGCCTCCCTGAACTTTCTTCATCAGTGATGCGTTCTCTCCTCTCAGAAAAATGTTTAATCCATTTGAACACTGCTGTTTTCTTCATGGCATTATCCCCATAAACTTGGACTATCATGTACCTGATTTCACTTCCACTCTTGTAGTTTTCTACATGCAGGTGTTAAAAACAAAACAACAAACTCAAAATGGAGTAAATTATACTACGTCTTATGTCACCGCTGAACCAAGACTTGATTTCAACTCTGTCAGAAATGGAAGCCTAGACAGAAGGAGAACTGACTCTGGGTGATGAACACACAATGGGATTTATAGATGATGTAATACAGAATTGTACACCTGAAATCTATGTAACCTTACTAACAATAGTCACCCCAATAAACTTTAATTAAAAAAGAAAAAATAGAAAAATAAATGGAAGCCTAAACCGGTCAATCAGGAAATGCCTGCTCAGCATTGGTTAGGTAATCTGTCAGAGAGGCCCCTACCATCCCCTAAAGGAAAATAACTGCAATAACCAATCTGCCTTTTTGCCTAGTATAGCTCTTTTGTTCCTGCTTTCTTCTGCATATAAAAGACATTCATTTTGTATAGCTCCTCAGAACTCCTTTCTATCTGCTATAATAGAGGCTGCCTAATTCATAAATTGTTGAATAAAGCCAATGAGCTCCTTAAAATTTACTCAGTTGAATTTTGTTTTTTAATACATGACCATGTCATCTGTCAATAAAGTCAGTTTTACTTTTCTTTTCCAAACTAGATGTTTTTAATATTTGATTTTCTAGGAGGCCTTCTTGCATTTCCAGTAAAATGTTTAATAGGAGTGGCAAAAATAGAATCCTTAAATTGCTCCGAAAATAAGATAGAAAGCATTTAGTTGTTCAGCATTAAAAATGAAAATTGTTTTGTTTTATTTTTTTTAAATAGAAGACCTGTTTTTAGATGGAGGAAATTCCCTTTTATTCCTAGTTTGTTGAGTTTTTTAATTGTAAACATGTATTGCATTTTGTCAAATGTTTTGTGTATCCATTGACATGATTATGTGTTTTTGTCCTTTTTGTTATAATATGGTGCATTACATTAACTGATTATTAAATATTGAACAATTTTGAACACCTGGGTAAAAACGTCACTTGGTCACGATGTATAATTTTTTTTATATATGGTGCTGGATTTTCTTGCTAAATTTTTGTTAAAGATTATGTGCCTATGTTGATGAGGAGTGTTGGGCTGTAATTTTATTTTCCTTGGTGTTTTTGTCTGACATTGTGTCAGGGTAATTTTAGCCTCCTAGAATGAGTTGAAAAAATTTTCTTCTTTCTCTATTTTTCTAAAAGAGCTTGTAAAAAAATTGGCACTAAGTCAATAATAATAATTGTTGTTATTATTATTATTATGAATAGTGTTCCTTTTAATATATAGAACACATTTTGAGGTAGAAGGGGAAAAGGGACGGGGAGGCCTAAAAGCTGTCAGCAGTCAAGCATAAAAGAATGAAGTCAGACTTTACAACTTAGTTGTCTGACCTCGTATATCAATGATAGAACCTGATTTTCCCCTAAGAGTTGTTATTATCGTTTTTGTTTGTTTGTTTCTCTTTTTATTTATTATCTTGTATGGAGTAAATCTGTGAGTTCTGTCTGGCCAATGGTGTGCAGCGGCTGATGTCTCTCTGCTCATTTATTTTTTAATATTCTTATTTTAATTTTGAATCCTGCATTGCTAGGAGCCATCTCTGTGTCTGTATTACTCAGTGAGAGCCCAGTGTTTGAACAGAGGCTGTGCTCAAACATTTCAAGCCAGTAAGGCATTTGTGCTCTGCCAGTACATCTGTATGTGGGTACAAGAGCACATTCAAAGTTCAGGCCATTTTCAAATCTTTTCTTGAGTTTTCTTTCTGCCGGGCTCTTTCCCATCTCTTTTGTGCCTGAACATTAGCCTTAGAATCTGCCAATTATTTGTGGCTAGCTGGGGCTTTTCTGGTTTTGTCAATGAGGCTTTTTTCTTTTTCTTATCATGGCAGAGAAACTGCCAGTTCTCACAGCCTCCTGCACCATGCCAGAATCTCTACACCAACTGAGCCCTAGGCCAGAAAACCAGAGATTCCCACTGCTTTTACCCAACATTCAGCTCTTCTTCAAAAATAGTTCTCCAATTGTTTCATGACTTTGGTTGATTCCCAGAGGGTTGCTTTTGTGGGAAGGCAGTAGCTGTAGCTGGAAGTCCTGATATAGTTCAATTTCCATAAATGAAAAAAAAAAGGGTTCCAAAATGAAATAATTTAAGAAGTGTAAAATTAATGTAAAATTAAGTTAAGCATATTTCTTTGCTGTAGGAGTTCCCATAGCCTATAATAGATGAACCACTTTCCCAATTAGTTTAACCATGGATTTCTCCCTTTACAATGTTTGGCAATGTCCTTCTGTGAAACACAGTTTGAGCAATACTGTTTCCTTTTAACTTCTAATGTCAGGAAAGTAATCCAGAAGAAAGAACAAAACAGACCCATAGTACAGATTGTTGAAGAAATGTTGAGAATCTAGAATTGCCCAGGTTAAAAACAAAACAAACTGGGTGAGGGCAAAGGTATGCACTAATTTCAAAACTAGTTGATAGATTGTATTTTGGAATCAGGAAAATAATTCCCCTTTCTTCACTATTCTTTACTTCTGAAATTTCAATAACTTTTATTTGGTCTATCTCAATTGACAGTCTCAATCTCTTTTAACTTTCATTTACTTTCCTATTTCGTAACAGTAGTGTGTTTAGAGAGTCATCCTCATTCTCACCATAATAAATAAAATTTTATTTTAGAATAAATTATAAAATTATACATTATATTATAATTTACTAATTCTAATAAATTTCTGTTCATCTCATATTTTGAGGTTTGCCTGTTTTTTTATTTTAATGTTGTTTTGCACTTCTAAGGTGTCTAATTGGTTATTTTCATATTTTGTAGCCCTGTGTTAATACGACAATGTTGTTTCCTTATTTCTTTCTTAACTATGTATATATAGTTGTTGAAATTAAGAAAGGAAATTAGTTTCATTTGTGAATTAATATATGGATCATGAATATAAAGTGTCTAAGAAATTTAGAAGCAGATATTCTCAGGCAGAAAGGCCACAAGATTTTAACTCATCTGGGAAATTTAATGACTTTTGACGTGGCATGTGGCATTCCACAGGACATAGGGAAAAGAGGAGACCCAACCTAACAGTTGCATTATATTACAATTTAAATTATTATTCTAGTTTTTGCTTTTTATGTGAACAAATAATAACAATGGGGAACCAAATACATACTGAAAATTCACAAAAACGACAAACTCAGAGGAATAAGACCTGAAAATACAAGTCATTCTACTGGTTTTGAACAACCTCAGAGCTCCATGTATGCTCTTCTTTCTCAGTCCTGAGACTTGTGAGACCTGCCGGTGAGGTATGTGTGTATCATCCACAATAATTTGATTTCTTCTCAGACAGTTGAAGACTCTGCCTTGTCCAGCTGCTGCATGTTTAAAGCAAGCGGGCTTAAATTTCATAGACGTGAGCTTTAAATCCCTATCTCCAGCAAGATGTACCCCTCAGATTCCAAAAGACAGTGCTAAGGATGTGACTTGGTGTCAGAAACTGCCAAGCCTATCTTGAATTCAATAATAAACTTTTCTAAACCAACCAGCATGTCAGTCTTTTGGCAGAAATTATAATTTTTATCACTTTTGAGAAATTTATTCCCCTGCAGGTCCATTGTGAATGTCACAAATGGAAAGGATTAAAGCAGTTGCCCTTCCCCCACCAAGGAATTGCCCGGGCAGATGCGGTCCTACTTGGACCAGTGACATGAGAGCTCAGCAATGATATCATATCTAATGTGAATAAATGTTTTATTGTTTTCAAAAGAAATAAAGATATGAATTCTTCAGGCACTGTCCTTGAAAAACATTTTTAATGGAGAAATTTCCAGGCTTATCTGTTGAGTTTTTTCACTACCAATTTAAAAAATAATGACTTTGTTAAATTTAAGCTGACTTATGGAAAGCAGGAAAGTAAGGTATATTTTCTCTTGTTTTAAGTTTTAGTTTTGTTGACTATAAACATTTACAGGAAAAAAATTCCATGGATAAGTGACACCTGTTATTATATTATTATATTTCTATTTTGAAACATTAAAAAAAGGGGAGGAGGAGCAAAATACTTCGTAAACCAGTAAGATGTTTTATTGTGTTTTTGTTTTCGTTGTTGTTGCTTTGGTCTATTTGTTCAATATAAACAATCTTCAGTATTATTTTATATTAAGTTACTGTTGATCTTTTTAAACTTTTATTCTTGAATAGCCTTGAGAAGTCAAGTAACGCAGATAACTTTTGTCATGTGTCGTATTAGCAGCAATTAACCGTTTATTACATTCTTAGCTTACTTCAACTGAAAAGAAAAGCCCCATACAAAGCAGCAGTCTTCTCTAAACTTTTACCAATTTTGTATCGGGTTGTATCGGGTTGATAACAAATACTGTCACAATCCCAGTAGCTTAACATAAGAAAGTCCATTTCTTGCTCCCGCTCAATTCACTGTGGTTCTGAATGATTCTTGGGCCAGTGAGTCTCCACGTGGCAGCTCAGCATTGCCAGTGGTGACTCAGGGCATGTTTATTTCACACAGAACATCAGGATTCCTCTGACAGAGGAATAACACAGGGATTGGCCTGAATTTTTCAGGAGAGTTGATCCATCTGCCAGGTTCTGGGAAGCACAGTCTACTGTACTATAGGAAGAGGAGAAGAACTGGAAATATTTATGAGCTCTAGAAATGTCATCACATGCTCCAAACCCTCCCTACCCAGTAATTTGAACTACTTTCTTAATATTAAATCACAGAAAATGATACCTACCCCCACACCATACTTACATGTGTGTGCAAGCATGTGTTTTCCCGTTGGATGAAGATTTAAAATATAGAAAAGCATAAAGTGAACCAAATGCTGATATCGCTACCATTTACTCTTCACATTCTGTCATATTTGTATTCCTGTCTTTTAAAATGTAACGAAACATTACAAAGAGAGCTTGAGTTTCCCTTTAATCCTACTCCATCCCGTCACCACTTGCTTCCCATCTTTCTGAATCATTGCCAGCAGAATACAACTCTATATAGTATCGACTATCTTTCAAAAATTCTCTAATTCCATATTTCTCCCCAGCTACTGCCTCATTTCCTTACTTTATGCCTAGTGAAAATTCTTGAAAGGGTTTCTGTGGTTGGTGCTCCACTTGTATACCTCACTTTCTTCCTCCAGCCCTTCCAAGGTGTCCTCGGCCCACAAGTGACCTTTGTCACTTCCCTTGATGTCTTCTCAGCATTGGGTCATAGTTAAACACTCCCTTAACATCCGTTCTTCTCCTGGCTCCTGTGATGCCACCACATATGGTTTTCCTCTTTCTTGCCTGAACACTTCTCTCCACCTTCTTTGCTGGCTCCTTTTCTTTTCTCCAATTTGTTTTATTTTTTTCCTGTTGCAGAAGGAGATCTGGGCCCTAGGCTCCTTCTCATTTCTACATTTTCACTCTTGTCTGGTCCTCTTGTCCAGGCACTTTGCTTAAGCTTATCACTGACATGACAATAACCCCTCTCATTCCCCCCCAAAAAAACTATCTTATTACCTTGCCTACTACATCCAGCTCACTACAGTAGTCCTCTCTTATCTACACTTTCCCTTTCTGTGGTTTCAGTTACCTGAGGTCAACCACAGTCTGAAAATAGTAAATAGAAAATTCCAGAAATAAACAATTCAAGTTTTAAATTGAGTGCCATTCAGAGTAGTGTGATGAAATCTTGTGCCATTCTGTTCTGTAATGTTCAGGATGTGAATCGTCCCTTTTCCCAGCATCTCCATGCTCTACACACTCCCCCACCACTTAGTTCCTTAGCAGCCATCTCAGTAATCAGGTTGACAGCCACGGTATCACAGTGCTTGTGTTTAAGTCACCCTTATTTTACTTAAATATGGCCCCAAAGCACAAGAGTCGTGCTACTGGCCATTCGAATATGCCAAAGAGAAGCCGTAAAGTGAAAAGATATGTATGATATGTATGTATGTATGTATGTACGTACGTACGTATGTATGTATATACGTACGTATAGGAAAAATCATAGTATATATAGGGTTAGAACATTTCTGAGCTTTCATGCAACCCCTGGGGGGTCTTGGAAATTATCCCCCTCAAATAAGAGGGGACTACTGTACACCTATCTGGATATGTGATGAAAACCTCAAGCTTAACATGACCAAACAGAACTGTTAACTTCCACATCCCAAAACCCAGTTCTCCTGCTATGTCCGCAGTTGAGCAGGCCAAACTCAGTTACTCCAACTAGAAACTAGGAGCATTTCTTTATTCCTTTCTCTCCCTTGCCCATCCTCTCTTAATTCAATTCATCTGGGCATTTTCCTAGGTATAAGCCCTGTCCACATCTCTCCATGTACAACCCTGTTACTTAAGTACAACCAGCATAACCTATAGCGTGAACTGTTATAACTTGCTAACTAGTCTAACTACCACTGTTCTTTATAATCCATTCTTCAAGCAGTAGCCAGAGTAACTCTTTACATATAAATCATATTCTGGCATTCCTTTGCTTAGTAGGCTCCCATACCTCCTATTGCATTTCAGTGGGAGCCACCTCTTTTTGCCAGCTGACCTCACAAAGCCAGGTATGACTGTACCCTGCCCCCTCCTGCTTCTCACCCCTCCCCTCATGCCCAACCACACTGTCCTCCTGCCTGAGCTCCGGGCATCTGTTCTTCCCTCTGCCTGCAGGTCTCCTCCCTTCATTGTCACATGGCTCACGCCTTCTCCTCAGACCACTCCCAAGTCGGTCCTTCCTAAGCTCCCACTCTGAAGCAGCCCTGCAGTCTCTCTCAAGCACATAGTCCCCTCTTATTTCTGCAGTATGTGATATTGTCCCTTGCTTATGAGTGTCTGCTTATGTTCCCACTCAAAGATACAAGCTTCGCGAGGACAGTGGTCTTTCCTGCCTTTTTCAGTGCTCTCTCCCCAAGGTCTCATTAAATAATTATGGAATAAGTGATCTTTCCTGTATAAAGAGGCAACTCTATCATAAATTTGATATGTAACCTTTTGGTATATTTTAATACTTAAATATGTAGATATTTATAAACAGCAAGTCATATTATTATGTTATTATTTTACATAAGTTACATAAAAGAACATCTTTTAGAAAATAAATATTATGTTTCTGAAATCTGGGTGTACACATATATTTACATATTCATATATACATATAAATGTATGTTCTTTAAAACGGCTATAATGTGCTCTATTTTATGGTTGTACCTCACTTAATATATCCATTGCCCTATTAAGGAATATTTAGGGTCTTGCCAGTTGTTCGTTGTTACAAATGATATTGCTATGGCTATTCTTTCATATCCCCTGCTTATTCTGCAAGAGTTTCTGGGCAAAATATATCAAAAAATTGAACTGCTGAAATGGAAAATATGCAAATGCATGTGTCAGTTTTACAGGAAATATGGCAGAAATGATAGGTTCTCGTTTACGTGCTCTCCCAGGACCACTGTGCATTCCTGGAGGGGAACGGTGCGTCACATTTTACAATGCTAACATCCAGAGGATTAATGGTGGGGCAGGGCAGCTGATTGTTCCATAAAAGTATGTGGAATGTGTTTGGATAGATGTGAAACAGTGATCAGTCAGTCCTGACCAGATGATCTATATTGTTCAGAAGTTAATATTGGGGCAGCCGGATGGCTCAGTTGGTTAGAGAGCAAGCTCTGAACAACAGGGTTGCTGGTTCGATTCGCACATGGGCCAGTGAGCTGCGCTCTCCACAACTAGATTGAAGGGACAATGACTTGGATGACTTGGGCCCTGGAAATGACTTGGGCCCTGGAAAAACACACTGTTTCCCAATATTCCCCAATAAAAACCAAAAAAAAAAATTTGTTTAAAGTTAATATGGTAAAGTATAGTATAAACCATCTGCAGGATAAACCATCTGCAAGCCTCTATTCTCTCTCTCTGACTCCATTCTTCTTTTGCTTACTTTAAAAATTTTTTGTTTTGTTTTGTTTTCTCAGCTTAATAAGGGACATGAATAAAGGAATGCATTTTGTTTCATTTTCTGCCTGTTTATGTTTTAAGTGATTTCCCCCTTTAACTTGAGGTCGTTGGAGTGACTTCTTTGTTGTTATTAATCTAGTCTTCAGGCAAAATGGTTACAGCTCCAGGGCTAAATGGAGATTTAAATTCAAGTCTCAGGACCCACAAACATGTCTTTGATCATGTGAAGATTTTAAATGTTAGACATTCAGTGTCATTTATTGTTTCCTAGCAAGATGTGAAATATCCCCCACTCCCGTTAACCAAAGTTCAAGACATTCTGAATCTTAACAGTTAAGTTCCTATAAGTCACTTGTCAGAAGTCATTGTGATGCTGGATGAAATATAGAACAGAAAAAAAAAATGAAGAGAAAGAATGTGCTCCACAGAAAGGCACTATACAAAGTCATAGAATATTCTTGTTTAACTCAAAAGCAATCACCTCAAAGTAATATCATTAACTTCAAAAATAAGAAAAATAAATTATTAAAAAATAAAGGATTTTAAGATATGTTAAACCTTCATTATAATGATTTAATGAAATCATTTAAAATATGATTCATTTAAAATATGATTTGATCCTTTCAGGTGAGGAAGAAAAAGTCACTTGTGAACATTATTTTTAAAACAGTGTATCTCAGGTGACTCTTCCACCCAGACCTCTGACTTCTCATCTGTAAATATGTACGCTTTGACCTTCTTTTTCTTTTCTTATCCCTTTTTCCGTGTTTGCTGAAATCACACTGATTATCCATGCTTTTCATTTGTGAAGTTAGTCAAATGTCGTATCTCCTACAAGTCTTCACTCATCCCAGCACTAGAAAAGAATCCTCCCCTCTTCTGTAAGAAAAAACATTTAGCTCTTCCACTTGTGTTGGAATTTGTTATTTAACATACAATTCTTTACTTCCTATTTATCAGTATAATTGATAATGGCACATAAATGTTCAGTGAAGTAGACAAGTCAGAGGAAAGCTCAATAGATTAAGAAAATAAGAGGTGAGTTATATCTGCTTAGAGTAAGTTCATTAGAGTTATGGAGCAAAGAGCATTGACAAAATGTTAAAATTTTAATGGAAGGATGAGGAAGTGCTTATAGAAAATGTAGACTACTCTCTCAATAAGTTTATTAATGAAGGAAAGTACTACAGTCCAAATAAATCCTAAAAAGGAGTCCTAAAAAACTATTTGTTTTTTTTGTCAATTTTGTTTTGTTTTGTTGTGTTTTGTGTTTCCCTTTTTAATTTAGATGAAATTCACATAATATAAAATTAATCATTTTAAAATGCACAATTTAGTGGCATTTAGAACATCCATAATGTTCTCAACCAACACCTGTATCAATTGCCAAGACATTTTCATCACCCCCCCAAAAAATCCCATACCCATTAAGCAGTCACAGCCATTTCCTCCTTTTTTTAGACACTAGCAAAAATCAATATGCTTTCTGTCTCTATGGTTTAACTGTTTTGGATATTTCAAATAAATAAAATCATACAATAAGTGGTCTTTTGTGACTGGCTTCTTTTACTTAGCATAATGTTTTCCAGATTCTTCTTTGTGATAACATATATTTGCATTATCCATACTTCATTCCTATTTATGACAGAATAGTATTTCATTGTATGTATAGCCCACATTTTGTTTACCCGTTCATCTGTCGATGGACATTTGGATTTTTTCCACTGTTTTGCTATTGTAAATAGTGTTGCTATTAACATTTGTGTACAAGTATTTGAGTACTTATTTTCAGTTCTTCACAGTATAGAACTAGTAGTAGAATTGCTGGGTTACATGATAATTTTATGTTTAACTTTTTGAGAAATAGCCAAAAATTTCCCCACAGTGACAGCACCTTTTACATGCCTACCAGCAGTGTACAAGGGTTCCAATTTGCTCACATCCTCAGCAAAAATTATTTTCCGTTAAAAAATATATTCTTATAACCATCCTACTAGGTGTGAAATGGTAGCTCATTGTGGTTTTGATTTGTTTTTCTCTAGTGATGTTGAGCATTTTTCCATGTGTTTGTGGGCCATTTATGTATCTTCTTTGGAGAAATGTCTATTCAAGTCCTTTGTCCATTTTTTAATTGGGAAGTTTGTCTCTTTGTTGTTGAGTTGTAAAAGTTCTTTATGTGTTTTGGATACTATACTGTTATTAAATATATTATTTGCAGACATTTTCTCTCATTTTCTGAATTGTGTTTCTACTTTCTTGATAATGCTCTTTGATGCATGAAAGTGTTTAATTTTGATGAAGTCCAATTTATCTATTTTTTTCTTTTGTTGCATGTACTTTTGGTGTCATATCTAAGAAACCATTGCCAAATGCAAATTTATAAATTTATCCCTCAGTTTTTTTTATAATAGCTTTATATTTATGGTTCATATTTTAGGTTGTTTATCCATTTTGAGTTAATTTTGGGATATTGTCTAAAGTAGGACTCTAACTTCATTCCTTTGCATATGAATATCTAGTTATTCCAGCATCATATGCTAAACAGTCTATTCTTCCCACTCCCTACTGGTCTTGATACCCTTGTTGAAAATCAATTAGCCATAGAATGTGTGAGTTAATTTCTGGACTCTCAATGCTATTCCATTGGTTTATATATCTATATATCTATCCTTACACTAAATTCCTATCACCTAGTGATGTTGTAGCTATCGCAATGCATTACTCATTTGTTTGTGGTGATGCTAGTGTAAACAAACTTACCGCACTGCCAATTGTATAAAAGTACAGCACCTATACTTCTGTTCAGTACATAATACTGATAATAAATGACTATGTTACTGACTTACATATTTACTATATTCTACTTTTTATCATTATTTTAGAGTGTATTATTTTCACTTATGAAAAAGCATGCTGCAAAACATGTTATGCCCGTCACATCTTTTACCACATCTCTTGATTACATCATTTTTTCTTGCGCTTGATTTACTCTTGTGTGTGTATGTACAGTAACTTGCTGGACAGGCGTGTAGCAATAGGCTATACCATACAGCCTAAGTGTGTAGTAGGCTGTACCATCTAGGTTTGTGTAAGTGCACTCTGTGATGTTCACACAATAAAAAAAATTACCAATGATGCATTTCTCAGAACATACCCATTGTCAAGGGTACATGGCTGTGTACTGTTTCTCAAGTCCTCTGCTTCCTTATTGATTTTCTGCCTAGTTGTTCTATCCATTATTGAAAGTGGAGTATTGAAGTCTCCAACATTGGCTGTAGAAGTCTGTTTCTCTCTTCAGTTCTGTCAATTTTTACTTCATTTGTTTTGGACCTCTTTTGTCAGGCGAGTGTATGTTTATAATTGTTATATCCTCTTGGTGAATTGACACTTTAATCAGTATGTAAAGTCCTTATCTGTCTCTTGTAACATTTTCTGACTTAAAGTCTATTTCATCTTTTTCGTACATTAGTATAACAGCTAAGTTCTCTTTCGTCTTCTATTTGCATAAAATATCTTTTCTAATTTTTTCTTTCAATCTCTGTATCTTTGGCTCTAAAATGTGTTATTTGTAGACAGCATTTTAAAAAATTTACTTTGAGAATCTATGCTTTTTATATAAGAGTGATATGGATTGAATAGCACCCTCTCCAAAAAAATAAGTTCAAGTCTTAACGCCCAGTTCCTCAGAATGTGAACTTCTTTAGAAATAGGGTTGCTGTAAATGTGTTTAGCTAACTTAAGACAACATCATATTGGAGTTGGGTGGACTCTTAATACACTATGATTGGTGTCCTCATAAGAAGAGGGAAATTTGACACAAGCACATACAGAGAGGAGAAAGTTAATGAAGGCACAGACACAGAAGGAAGTTAGCCATTTGAAGACGGAGGCTGGGATTAGAGCTATGCTGCCACAAGCCAAGGAATACCTGGGCTACCAGAACCTAGAATAGACAAAGGAGGTAGAGGCTATGGAGGAAGCTTGTCCCTGCCGACACCTTGATTTTGGTTTTCTAGCTCCAGAACTTTGAGACAATGAATTTCTGTTGTGTTAAGCCACGCAGTGCACAGTACTTTGTCATGGCAGCCTTAGGAAGCAAATACAGAGATTTCTTTTTTTTTCAATTAAAGTTTATTGGGGTGACAATAGTTAGTAAAATGACACAGGTTTCAAGTATACAATTCTGTAATACATCATGTATATATCACATTGTGTATTCACCACCCAAAGTCACTTCTCCTTCCATCACCATATATTTGACCCCACTTATCCTTATCTACCACCCCCTCCCCCTAACCCTCACAAATTCAGAGATGTCAATTCACTTAAATTTAATTGCCAATTCATAAGGACTTACTTCGACCATTGCTATTTCTCTTTTTGTATGTCATATCTTTTGTTTTTCAAATCCTCCAACACTGCTTTCTTTTGTGTTTAACTGATTTTTTCAAGTGTAATATTCTGTTTCCTTTCTGCACAGGTTTTAATTGTTTTCTTAGTGATTACTCTAGAATCACAATTCTCTTAAACTTAAAAGAATCAATTTTCCCTGAGAATGGGCCATACTTTCTTGTTTCTTTAAATGCTTCATATTTTGTGGGGGGAAATAGGACATTTTGAATAGTATAGTATGATAACTCTGGAAATTGTATTTCCCCTCTCTTCGGGATTTGTTTTGTTGTTTGTTCTGGGTTCTAGTTGTTTGCTTTTGCAGTGACTTTTTAAACTTAGTTTTATAGATTGCATTCTTTGTCATGACTGATCTATGAAATCGTTTTCTTTAACTTGTGGTCAGTTAATGTTTTGACAGAAATTTCCTTGAGTACCTTGAGTCAAAAGGGAAAAAAAAGAAAAACCTTTCCCAGTGTTTACAGACTGACTCTGCAGGGGAAAATCTTCTCTCATTAGCAGGTATGTTCTGAGCCTTGAGATCTAGCATGAAGCCTTCCGGTCTTTTTAGCCCTTTTCTGGCCATGCATCATCACTGGGCCTGTGTGCTCTTTTCCAGTTCCCCGTATACATGGGTGCTTTTAAATGTCTTAATTTCCCTGAGTCACACCACTTCTTGGGGCCTTAGCTAGTCTATGATATTTCTCTGTTAACAGTCTCTTTCCCCAGCTGTTTGTGGGTCTGTAGTCCCTCAGTGGCTTTTGTGAGCCAAGCC
Organism: Rhinolophus ferrumequinum; assembly: GCF_004115265.2. Classification (NCBI taxonomy): domain Eukaryota; kingdom Metazoa; phylum Chordata; class Mammalia; order Chiroptera; family Rhinolophidae; genus Rhinolophus; species Rhinolophus ferrumequinum. The sequence continues at coordinate 1,669,701 of NC_046295.1, read as the reverse complement.
CATTGCTTCCATAGCTGTTACTAGACTGAAATCGGAGCTGTACCACTCTGGGCCAGCTGAGCTCTACATTAGGTGACACAAAGGCCAATCCTTTAGGCAGCCCCCCGGCGAGTTAGAATATTGCAAGTTAGTTCTGCTCTGCTCTCTGTGGGTTGCAGAAGGAAGTGGGGATCTGGCTGTCACTTGCCCCAGACCAGACCTCTGTGCTCGGTAGGTGGTGAGGCAAAAACAAGTAAAAACAACTTAAAATTTCACACTGCTTTATGGCTCTTTCTTTTCCTTTGGACATTTGTTCGCTTGCTGTAGATCTTGACTGTTTTGCAGAGCTCCTATAAAGTTTTTTCAGCCAATATTTAGTTGTTTATTTATTGTTTCCATGGGGAAAGGCGTGCCTGGATCTTCCTACTCTGCCATCTTCCTGATATCACTCTCCTATCTTACTATTTTTAAATTGATTCTTTTTTGGTTCAGTGTTCACTTGATTACTATAAATTTGACTCTCAGTTCAAACAAACTCCTTCTGATGTTTACTGAGGTTTTAACACCATTGGATAGTTGCATCAAGGGAGCCATTCATCAGGTGGAAGAGAAATTGGAAGCAAAACAATTTTGAATATGTTTTCTGAAGTCACAAATTATTTTAAGTAAAAAATAATACAAATGTATCATATGCATAAAGATATAATGTGTTGATGTTATTTTTTCTTTATTTGATACCTTTTCCTGTCAGTTTATGCTGTGAAGCTTTGTACCTGTAACAACCCCAAAGAAAAAAATATAATTAAACACTTTTCTGTTAATTGTTAGATTAAATAAAATCAATCAATGTAGCTATGTGAGTTTAAACTTGAAAACTATACATGCCAATATTCATCATAAAATCACATGCATAAATTTGTACATAAATAAAACCTTTTAAAAAGTCAACACAATATTATAGGCATTGTTCTATTATTCATGCATCTAATTTTTACTCTTTAACAGTTGCCTGGTAAAAATATTTTACCTATCTAGTCACCTTTTAATGACTTCTTGTTGTTTTCCAGCTTTACATGACCATTCTTGTTTATGCATCTTTAAATGGTAGCTAATAATATTTTCAGGGCAAGTTATTGGGAATGGAATTGTAATCTCCAAGATGAAATATACTGTTTAATGGTATTTTACAATTGCTAGGCAATTGCTAGGCAATAATAATTAATTTAACTTTTTAAAGGGGACAAAACTTTATTAAAATTTATATTTTTTGTACCGCTTCATCATGGTGTCATGTGACATACAATTAGAACAAATTTTAAATATTTCTTTAAAATTGCAATAGAACAGCTCACATTATAAGGTGTATATGTTTGGAAAATATTATGTTGTTAACATCAAAGACAGTTTCTGACTTGGACAAAATTGCAGATGTAAAAGAAGAAAGCCAAGATGATTCTCAGGTGCTCAGCTGGCACAGGGTACCGGATAGATCACTTTGTCTTAATGTTGTGTTAGGAAACATAATAAAAACACGACCATTTAAACATCTAAATATCCTGCTTTAAAAGAAACTGTGTAGTATACAAGAAATGCCCAACTGACACTTGGTTCCAAATGTGGACGCATACTTTTGAAGAGAGATCTAAGCTAGAGATGAGCTAAGGAAGTCAACTTTATTTCAGTAGGTGAAGTCCAGAGCCAATGAGAATACTCAGCAGTAAGTGAGCAATGAAAAGGGAATAATATCCCAATCTTCAAGTTAAGGTGCATCTATTTAAAGACCAAACCATGAAGGAGAAAAGAGTGATGGCAGAAAAATAGGACAAATCAGAAAAAAAAGTAAAAAAAATGACTGGTGGAAATGTTTTAAGTGACATTCTTCAAAAAAAGTAATATAAGACTAAAATCAGCTAGATGTCTGTGCATTTTGAGAATGAAAATGAGATTGGAAAGGATTGAAGAATAAATGAAAGGAAAATAATTGAAGACAAGCAGAGACCATTCTTTCATGGAGGAGAAGAGATGCTCTGTGATAACTTGTAAGAAAATATGGTCAAGTAAGTACAGTTGACCCTTGAACAATGCAGGGGTTAGGGCCACCAACCATATACAGTAAAAATCTGCATATAATTCTTTTTTTTTAAACGTTGAATAAAATATAGGCTTTTATTATAACAAAGAAGGAAAGAATGAATAACCTAACTGTTGCTATGGAAACCTAGAAAAATGTCTAGATATTGGCTTTCCAATATTTGCCCATCTTTATTTATTTATTTATTTATTTATTTATTTATTTATTTATTTATTTATGTATTTATTTTATTAGTTTCAGGTGCACAAGACAAAGTAATATTTAGACGTTTATCATTTATATCCCTCACACTGTGTGAATCCCTCCCCCATCCACTATCCCTTTGACATCGCACGGAGCCATTACATTTTCACTGTCTCTATTCCTAATGCTGTACTCCACTTCTTGTAAGTACACACACACACACACACACACACACACACACACACACACACAAACTTGTAGTTGACATTCATTATTGTTCAGCTTCAGCTTCAGGTGTACAGTGCCGTGATCAGGCATCTACATCATCCCTGAGGTGGTCTCCCAAATGGGATAACTGTCCATGGGATACCCTACAAAATCTTTACAACATTATTGATTACAGTCCCCAAATTAATTTTCAAAACCCTGTGGCAATCTTGTGGTTACTGACTGTTTTCTAATCTCCTCACCTTCCCCCTTGTCCCCACCCCCCCTTCCATCTAGCAACCCTCAGTTTTTCCTCTATGTCTCCAAAACCGTTTCTGATTAGTTCATTCACTTACTCTTTTCTTTAGATTCCACATATAAGTGAGATCATATGCTATTTGTCTTTCTCTGTCTGACTTATTTCACTTAACATAGTGTTCTCTAGGTCCATCCATGTTGTTGCAAATGGTAAGATTTCTTTCTTCTTTATGGCTGCGTAGTACTCCATTTTATAAATGTACCACAGTTTCTTAATCCAGTCATCTACTGATGCGCATTTCAGTTGTTTCCATGTCTTGGCTATTGTGTATAGTGCTGCAATAAACATAGGAGTGCATAAAGTTTTTTGAATTAGAGTTTTGTATTTCTCCGGATAGATACCTAGGAGTGCAATTGCTGGATCATAAGGTAGTTCCATTTTCAGATTTTTGAGATACCTCCATACTGTTTTCCATAGTGGCTGCACCAATCTGCAATCCCACCAACAGAGCACAAGCGTTCCCTTTTCTCCACATCCGCGCCAGCACTTGTTGTTTGTTGAATTATTGATGATAGCCATTTTGACTGGGGTGAGGTGGTATCTCATTGTGGTTTTTATTTGCCTTTCTCTGATGGTTACTGAGGTTGAGCATTTTTTCATATGTCTGTTTGCCATCTGTATGTCCTGTTTAGGAAAATGTCTCTTCATGTCCTCTGCCCATTTTTCAATTGGATCGTTTGTTTTTTTGGAGTTGAGTTGAGTGAGTTTTTTATAAATTTGTGATATTAACCCCTTATCAGATATATCATTGGCAAATATCTTTTCCCATTCAGTAGGATCCCTTTTTGTTTTATTGATGATTTCCTTTGCTGTGAAAAAACTTTTTAGTTTGATGTAATCCCACATGTTTATTTTTACTCTTACTTTCCTTGCGCGAGGGGTTATATCAGTAAAAATCTTATTCCGGTTAATGTCTGTGAAGTTTCTACTTATATTTTCTTCTAGGAATTTTATGGTTTCAGATCTTACATTTAAGTCTTTAAGCCATTTTGAATTTATTTTTGCATATGGTGTAAGGAGGTGGTCCAGCTTCATTTGTTTGCATGTGTCTGTCCAGGTTTCCCAGCACCATTTATTGAATAGACTGTCTTTACCCCACCGTAAATTCTTACTTCCATTGTCATAGACTATGGAAATAGACTATATCTACTAGACTATGTCTACCTAGACTATGTCATAGACTAAATGACCATATATGCAAAGATTTATTTCTGGACTCTATTCTGTTCCATTGATCTATGTGTCTGTTCTTATGTCAGTACCATGCCGTTTCAGTTACTGTAGCCTTGTAGTATAATTCGATGTCAGGTATTGTTATACCTCCCACTTTGTTCTTATTTCTCAAGATTGCTGAGGCTATCTGGGTCTTTTATGGTCCCATATAAATTTTAGGATTATATGTTCTATTTCTGTGAAAAACGTCTTTGGTAGTTTGATAGGAATTGCATTGAATATGTATATTGCCTTAGGCAGTATGGACATTTTAACAATACTAATTCTTCCTATCCATGAACATGGTATGTGTTTCCATCTATTTGTATCTTCTTTCATTTCTTTCTTCAGTGTCTTATAATTTTCTGAGTACAGATCTTTTACTTCTTTGGTTAAATTTATTCCCAGGTATTTTATAGTCTTTGGAGCAATTGTAAATGGGATTGTTTTATTAATTTCTCCTTCTGATGTTTTATTATTGGCATATACAAATGCAACTGATTTCTGAAAATTAATTTTGTATCCTGCTACTTTACTAAATTCATCTATCAGCTCTAATAGTTTCTTGGTGGAGTCTTTAGGGTTCTCTACATATAGTATCATGTCATCTGCATATAATGACAATTTTACTTCCTCCTTACCGATTTGGATGCCTTTTATTTCTTTTTCTTGTCTGATTGCTGTGGCTAGAACTTCCAGCACTATGTTGAATAGAAGGGGAGAAAGTAGGCAACTTTGCCTTGTTCCTGATCTTAAGGGGAATGATTTTAGCTTTTCCCCATTGTGTATGATGTTAGCTGTGGGTTTATCATATATGGCCTTTATTATGTTGAGATATGATCCCTCTATTCCCACTTTCTTAAGGGTTTTTATCATAAATGGCTGCTGGATTTTGTCAAATGCTTTTTCTGCATCTATTGATATGATCATGTGATTTTTATTTTTCATTTTGTTAATGTGGTGTATCACATTAATTGATTTGTGGATGTTGAACCACCCTTACATACCAGGGATGAATCCCACTTGATCATGGTGTATGGTCTTTTTAATGTATTGCTGAATTCTGTTCGCTAATATTTTGTTGAGGATTTTTGCATCTATGTTCATTAGAGATATCGGCCTGTAGTTTTCTTTTTTTGTGGTGTCTTTGTCTGATTTTGGGATCAGGGTGATAGTGGCTTCGTAAAAATTTGGGGTAGTCTTCCCTCCTTCTGGATTTTTTGGAAGAGCTTGAGGAGAATAGGTGATAATTCTTTTCTGAACGTTTTGTAAAATTCACCTGTAAAGCCATCTGGTTCAGGGCTTTTGTTTGTTGGGAGATTGTTGATTACTGATTCAATTTCTGTGGTGGTGATCAGTCTATTCAGGTTTTCTGTTTCTTCTTGAGTTAGCCTTGGAAGGTTGTACGCCTCTAGAAAATTGTCCATTTCTTCCAGATTGTCAAATTTGTTGGCATATAGTTGCTCATAGTAATTTCTTAAAATGTTTTGTATTTCTGCGGTGTTCATTGTCACTTCTCCTCTTTCATTTCTGATTTTACTAATTTGGGTCCTCTCTCTCTTTTTTTTAATGAGTCTGGCTAAAGGTTTGTCGATTTTGTTTATCTTCTCTAAGAACCAACTCTTGGATTCATTGATCTTTTGCATTGTTTTTCTGGTTTCTATTTCATTTATTTCTGCTCTGATCTTTATTATCTCCTTCCTTGTGTTCCCTTTGGGCTTATTTTGCTGTTCTTTTTCCAGATCCCTTAAGTGTGAAGATAAACTGTTGATTAGTGATTTTTCTTCTTTCTTTAGGTAGGACTGCAATGCTATGAATTTCTCTCTTAGGACTACTTTCATGGCATCCCATAGATTTTGGGTCGTCGTGTTTTCATTTTCGTTTGTCTCGAGATATCTTTTGATTTTTTTCCTTGATCGCCTGCTTGACCCATTCATTATTTAGTAACATGTTATTCAGCCTCCATGAATTGGTGAGTCTTCCAGTTTTTTTCCTGTAGTTCATTTCTAATTTCATAGCACTGTGCTCAGAGAAGACAATTGGTATGATTTCAATTTTCTTAAATTTATCAAGACTTGTTTTGTGGCCTAATATGTGGTCTATCTTGGAAAATGTTCCACGTGCACTTGAGAAGAACGTGTATTCTGCAGCTTTGGGGTGAAATGCTCTGAAAATATCTATTAAATCCAAGTGGTCCAATGTGTCATTTAAGGCCGTTGTTTCCATATTGATTTTCTGTCTGAAAGCCCTGTCCCTTGTTGTCAGAGGTGTGTTGAAGTCCCCTACTATGATAGTGTTACTGTTGATCTCTGTCTTTATGTCAGTCAATATCTGTTTTATGTATTTAGGTGCTCCTATGTGGGGTGCATAGATGTTTACTAGGGTTATGTCCTCTTGTCGGATCGATCCCTTTATTATTATATAGTGCCCATCTTTGTCTTTTAATATGTTCTTCATTTTAAAGTCTATTTTGTCAGATATTAGTATTGCAACTCCAGCTTTTTTCTCATTTCCACTTGCATGAAATATCTTACTCCAACCCTTCACTTTCAGCCCGTGTGTGTCTTTGATCTGAGGTGAGTCTCTTGAATACAGCATATACAAGGGTCTTGCTTTCTTATCCACTCAGCCACCCTATGTCTCTTGATTGGAGCATTTAATCCGTTTACATTTAAAGTGATTCTTGATAGGTACATAGTTATTGCCATTTTTAAATTTGTAGATTGTTTTAATCTTTCTTCTATTTACAGAAGTCCTTTTAGTATTTCTTGCAATGCTGGCTTGGTGATAATAAATTCCTTTAGCTTATTCTTTCCTGGGAAACTCTTTATCTCTCCATCAACCTTAAATGATAGCCTTGCTGGATAAAGCAATCTAGGTTGTAGGCTTTTGTTTTCCATCACTTTGAGTATTTCCTGCCACTCCCTCCTGGCCTTCAATGTTTCTGTAGAAAAGTCATTTGATAGTCTTATGGGGGTTCCCTTGTATGTAACCCTCTGTCTTTCTCTTGTTGCTTTTAGGATTCTCTCTTTGTCTTTAAACTTTGCCATTTTAACTATAATGTGTCTTGGTGTGGACCTGTTTGGATTTATCCTGGCTGGAACTCTCTGCACTTCCTGGGCTTCTATGTCGTTTTCCTTCACCAGGTTAGGGAAGTTTTTGGACATTATTACCTCAAATATGTTCTCAATCCCTTGCTCCCTCTCTTCACCTTCTGGTATTCCTATGATGTGCATGTTGTTGCGTTTGACGTTATCCCAGAGGTCTCTTAAAGCTCTTCATTGTTTTTTATTCTTTTCCTTTCTGTTGTTCCGTTTGGGTGATCTCTGCTAACTTGTCTTCTAAGTCGCTGATTCGATCCTCTGCTTCATCTAACCTGCTGTTAATTCCTTCAAGTGAGTTCTTTATTTCAGTAATTGTGTTCTTTAGTTTTAACTGGTTGTTCGTTATGATTTCTACATCCTTCTTTATGTTGTCTCTAAGCTCCTTAAACATTCTTATCATCAGTGTTCTGAACTCTGTCTCTGATAGGTTGGTTACCTCTGTTGCATTTGGTTCCATTTCTGGAGGTTTCTTCTGTTCTTTTATTTGGGACATGTTTCTTTGTTTCCCCATTCTGGCTGACTCTCTGTGTTTGCTTTGATGTATTAAGTAGATCCCCTAGAGTTCTTAGTTCTTGCTGGGTTATCTTCTATAGTATGTGTCCTTTATATTTGACTTGCACTACTTCGTTCTTCTCCTCTGCATGTGCTCCAAAGGTGACTCTTGTATTGTGTATATTGTTCTGTTAAAGAAGATCTTTAATTGCTTTTTGCTTGTGAGCAGGTAGGGTTAACTCCTAGTCTGACTAGTTGTGAGACTTGGCTCTGCCCACTGCAGTGTGTTCTGCTGCGTGAGAGTTGACCACTTAAATGTGGTTTGGCCTCTATGGGCTCTTGTGCCTGTAGAGAATTCCCTCTGGGTGTGTCACTTGTAGGTCACACCCGGTAGTACTCTGGTTTGGTCTGGAGTTGGCCTCTGGGTGTGTTAAATCTTGTGGCTCTTAAGCTGGCCCTGGTAATTTCAGAACAAAGCAAATCACCAAGCACCGCAACAACAACAACAACAACAAAGAAAAAATCTAATACATTCACATGTAAAAAAAACCTGACAACCCACACTCAACACAGGCAAAGACATCAAAGATATAAAGACAAAACAAAACAAAACAAAAAGCAGCGCCTGTCTTGGCTTAAGCCCACCAAATAATCTCCAGGTTGTCCTCTGCTGTACCAGAGTCCTCTGTGTATTGTGCAGGCAGAGCTGGTCACCTCATGCCCAGAGTGACGTTGGGACTGCAGATTCAGATGCGTGGGGCTGAGGGTTCTGGATGGTAGTTTCTACAAAGTCAGTGCAGTTTCAGCCCTTGCCTACACATATGAGCACTGAGAGTAGCACCACCAGCCCTGTGTCCAGTTCTCCTGAGTCTTAGAGCACTTCTTCAGTGTGTGTGTGTGTGTGTGTGTGTGTGTGTGTGTGTGTGTGTGGCGGGCGGGAGATTTCTGAGCTGCTAAAAGCCCAGAGATGAGTCTCCCGCCTACTGCTGATCCCTGGGAGTGCCTCCTCAGTTGTAATTGCCCTGCCCTAGGCAGGCCAGAAAGGGAGGGGGCTGGGGATGGAGGGGTCTTCTCTATCCCAGCCCAGCCGTGTCACACTCTTTCCGCAGGCCAGAAACGGTGGTGGCTGGGGGTGGAGGAGTCTCTTCTCTCCTAGCCCAGCAAAAATCACACTCTTCCCAGCCTCTTCCCTGGGTCAGAGCTGCACGCCAGTCTTCCCAGAGCATGAGCACTAAGACTCCTCTGTTCAGGGGCCAGTTTAAGTCTCTGGAAGGGCGGGGGTAGGATTGGAAGAGTGGGCGAGGGGCCCAGGTATGGAGTTTGTGTCCTTTGTCCAACCTAGGGCCAAACTGGAGGTCTCAGCTGAGGTTATTGCCTCAAATGCTGGATATGCTGCCCCCTTGGTGGGAGAGATCAGCTGTGGGATGCAGGGAAAGAGCCTACCTCCTGGCTTTTGTGTTCTCTGTTCTGTCCTGGGATCCACTGTGTCTCTGCAGCTGCGGATGCCGGCCGCATTTCCACCGCCACAGATGCGGGAGGCGTCCCCACAGCTGAAGGTTCAGGTCGCGTTTCCACTCCGCTTCCTTTCCTCTTCCCCTGCTCGCCCAATTTGCCCACCTTCAAGTAATCCTTGCACGAGTCTCTTAGCTGTTCTGCGTGATGAGCAGAGTCCTTTGATGGGTTATAGATGTCCCGTTTGTGATAAGATCCGGAGGAGAACTCAAAAAGTGCTCCCCACTGCTACCATTCCTATGACGTCACCCCTTGCATATAATTCTTGATGCTCCAAAACTTTACTACTGTTGTGTCTTAGTATCTGTAGGGAATTTGTTCCAGGACTCTTGGTGGATACGAAAATACACAGATGCTCAAATTCTTTATATAAAATAGCATAGAACAATGCTTAGAGTCAGCCCCCCATATCCATGGATTCCCAACCATAAATCAAAAACACTGTTTTTTATTCCAGTTGGTTGTATCCATGGATGCAAAATCTGGGGATATGGAGGATTGACTGAATATTTACTGAAAAAAAATCCATGTATAAGTGAAACTGCACTGTTCAAATGTGTGTTGTTCAAGGGTCAACTGTATTTGTTGGATTTCAGAAGAGTGATAATTAAATAAGTTTAAAAGCTTATGGGGGAAAGGCAGTAGAAAGGGAAAAGTTGAAGGTTCCAAAGGAAAGTGGAAAAATTCACAGAAGATGTGAGGAGTAGACAGATTTGACTACACTGAAAGGATGCTTCAATTGGATTGGAAGGGAAGACAATCAAGAATGTCTGGGATGTAGACCCAATTTAGGGGTATATCTCAATCTGAAAGCAAATTATCTCTCAAGATCTTGCAAAATTGCTTTTGTAGAATATCCCCTTTAGAATATGCTTCCCTACCTTACATTAACCCCAACAAATTTCAATTCCAGTGTTTAAAACAATGAGAAGTCAAGCCAGCCCTCAAGCAGATGTCTCCTTAATGCAAGGAGAACAATTTCTATAATTTGGACAATTTCAGAAAACAAACAGTGCCTTAGTTACTTTCAAAAACATTTGCAAGCAAATCTTTCCAAGTAAGTCAAGAATGTGATTAGTGGGGCTACTGTGGTATTTTGAGATAGAAGTATTATTGATCTGATTTTTTTTTGTCTTGCAAATATGATTGTACTTGCTTAGGAATCTATATTTGTTTCTTAAAGCATTTTTCTGCTCCTCTCACAGTTTCCATTTGAAAACACAATGCTCTGTCCAAGCAGCATAATTAGCTTCCCAGCAATAGAATGAATATAAAAATGGACCATGGATAGATTACATATGGACATGGATAGACTACCCACAACCTCTGCAGCAGCCAGTTCAGGAAGTCAAACTACAGCCTTTGGAGTTACCAACCAAAAGGAGTTAGAACTTTGTCAATGAATGCCAATTTCCTTATTATGTTGCCTGCATCCAACTCAAAGGCAACAAAAGCCAGTAGTGTCCCAAAACCAACAACATAAGATGCCCTATTTCTAGTTAGCCCACCTCTAGCTGCCCCACACCAACAACTTTCAATCTTAGCATCCCTGAAGTCTTCTTTTTATTTTCACCTATAAAACTTTCTCACTCTTCTGTCTGCCTTTGAGTCTGCAAACATAAGAGATCGTGGTTGATTTCTTTCCTCCAGGTTCTAAATAAATAGTCTCTGTTTTTTCTTTATTTAATTTGAGTGATCTTTGTTTATTTCCATATCAGTCACCAGCTGTAGAAATGTTACTATCCCAAAAGTTAGGAGATGAAGGCTAGGAATAGATTCCCGTGATGGGAGCTCAGAGGTTCAAATTAGAATGTGTTAATAACTGCTCTGCTTCATTAGAAGAGAAAATGACACCATTGTTTCATTAGATCACATTTTGCAGCTTTAAATTTGAAAAGGGATTACCAGCACTTGTGTTTCTCAAACAGCTTTACAGCGTAACAATCTGTCACTGCTCACATTTAATAATTTCAAATTTCGGCATAGTGGAACTTATCCATGTCATACAATATATAAATAGCACATTTGATGTTAAAACTTCATTGTTTTATGAGTTAAAGTGTCTAGGGCAATGATTCTCAATTTTGAATGTTTCTATGAATCACTAAGGGATCTTAGATGTGAATTCAAATGAGGTCCTGGGGAATGATGGAGCTTTGAGCAGTTGCAAAAATTTAGGGTGTCCAGGTTGCTCATACAGGTATCTGCTTACAAACAGAAAATGAAAAGATGAGAATGAACAAATACTAATCAGCACATCTCATTGGATAAACATCTTCACCTGAAATCCAAAAGGAAACTAAATAGAATCTATTTAAACATGTGATGAGTTTGCCAAACTGAGGGTCTGAGGGGACAGTCCCCATAGGACTGCTCTTACTTTAATACCAACCACAAGGTCAGAGGGGAGAGGTGAAAGAGGAGGGTGATGCCCCAGGGACTAAAAGCAGAACTCAGGTGCTATGAGCAGCAGGGTCCCACACTTCATTCCTCGGAGTACCTGCATGAGGTGACAGGATCTATGAGGTGAACAGCCAGAAGTTAGGAGAAACTTATCAAAGATTCCTTCATTCACCCTTGTGTATCAGTTATCTCCTTCTGTGTAACAAATCATCCAAAGCCTTGTGGCTATAAGACAAACTTTATTTAACAACAGACAACTAAAACAAGGGTGAATATCTTGCAGTATGGTTTACGAGGAGCAATTAATAATAACTAATAGTTCACCACATCTTGTGGGAAAAGCTCATTGACTTCAAGGGGCCATGCACATATGGACATAAAGGTATCAGCTCTTGGGAAGAAGAACAAAGACAGCAAGATCGTATGGGCTTATTTTCCAGGTTCTACATGAGCTTCCTGGATTTTTTTTCTTTTGTTCCCTTTATTTTTTTTTCAATATTAATTTATATTAATTTTAGGTGTACAGCATAGTGGTTAAACATTTATATAATTTAGGAAGTGATCCCCCTGACTAGTACCCACCTAGCACTATACATAGTTATTACCATATTATTGACTATATTCCCTACGCTTTACTTTACATTCTCATGACTATTTTGTAACTATCAGTTTGTACTTCTTAATTCCTTCACATTTTTCACCCTGTCCCCCAAGCCCCTCCCATCTATCACGCTGATAAATCTAGTACCCATCTGACACTATACATAGTCATTACAATATTATTGACTACAATCCTTATGTTATACCCTGCAGCCCCATGACTACTGTGTAACAACAAATTTGTACTTCTTAATCCTTTCCACTTTCACCCACCATCAAACCCCCTCCCATCTGGCAACCATCAAAGTATTTTCTGTATCTATGAGTTTGTTTTTCTTATGTTTATTTGTTTATTTTGTTCTTTAGATTCCACTTATAGTGAAATCATATGGCATTGTCTTGTGCTGTCTGACTTAGTACACTCAGCACAATAACCTCTACTTCCATCCATGACGTTACAGATGGCAAGATTTCATTCTTGTTAATGGCTGAGTAATATTCCATTGTATATACAAAGGGTGACAAAAATGTATACACATTTTAAAAAAGAAATAAAAAGTATTAAAATTGTAATATATACCAATAACAAAAGATGAATACAAGTCACGTTTGACATCTATAATTATAAGAGGTGCTCAAAGTGGTTACCATCAGCATAATTTTAATGCAGTTTTTTTCTTTATTGAAATGTGTATACATTTTTTTGCACCCTCTGTATGTATCCACCTCCACTTTATCCATTCATCCATTGACAGACACCCAAGCTGCCTCCACATCTTGGCCATTGTAGATAATGCTATAATGAACACATGAAAGCACACATCCCCTTGAAGGAGCATTTGGGTTTCTTTGGATAAATACCCAGAAGTGGGATTACTAGGTCCTCCTCTGTCTCTTCTTATATCCTTTGGTTTAAAGTCTATTTTGTCTGGTATAAGTATTTCTATCCCAGGTTTTTTTGTTGCTGTTGTTTCCATTTTCATGAAATAATGTTTCCATTCCTTTACTTTCAATCTGTCTGTGTTTTTTTGATCTGAAGTGAATCTCTTGTAGGCAGCATATGTAAGGGGCTTGTTTTTTTTTATCCATTCAGCCACACTATGTCTTTTGATTGGAGCATTTAATTGGTTTACATTTAAAGTAATTGTTGATAGACATGTAGTTATTGCCATTTTATAATTCATAGTTTTTATCCTTTTTCTTTTTTTCGTCTAGGATTCCTTGTAATACTGGTTTGATGGTAAGGAACTCCTTTAACTTTTTCTTGTCTGGGAAGCTCTTTATCTGTCTTTCAATTCTAAATGACAGACTTGCTGGGCAGAGTCATTTTGATTGTAGGTCCTTGCTTTTCATCACTTGGAATAATTCCTGCCAATCCCTTCTGACCTGCAAAATTTCTGCTGAGAAATTAGCTGCCAGTCTTATGGGAGCTCCCTGTAGGTAACTAATTGCTTTTCTCTTGCTGCTTTTAAGATTCTTTATCTCTAACCTTTGGCATTTTAATTATAATGCGTCTTGGTTTGGGTTCTTCTTGTTTGGGATTCTCTGCACTTCCTGGGCTTGTATGTCTATTTCCTTCACCAAGTTAGGGAAGTTTTCCATCATTATTTCTTCAAATAGGTTTTTTTTCCTTGATCTCTCTCTTCTCCTTTTGATACATCTATAATGTGGATGTTGGCATGCTTGATATTGTCTTAGATGCCTCTTAAAGTGTCCTCATTTTGGGGGGGATTCTTTTTTCTGTTCTGGTTGGGTGTTTTCTGCTACCTTATAGTCTAAATTGCTGGTTTGATCCTCTGCTTCATTTAATCTACTGTTAATTCCCTCTAACATATTCTTCATTTCAATTATTGTAGTCTTTATTTCTGACTATTTCTTGTTTATGTTTTCTATCTCCATTTTTATGTTTCCTATCTCTTTGGTGAAGTTTCCCCTGAGGTCACTGATATCCTTATAACCAGTGTTTTGAACTCTGCTTCTGGGAGATTGCTTGTTTCCATTTTATTTACTTCTTTTTCTGGAGCTTTGTTCTATTCTTTCATTTGGGACCTATTTCTTTGTTGCCCCATTTTGGCTGCCTCCCTGTGTTTGTTTCTATGTATTAGGTAGGGCTCTATGTCTTCCGGTCTGATGTAGTAGGTATGCTGCAGTGCTCAGTGGCACAGTCTCCCTTGTCACTAGACCTGGGTGCTTCAGGTGTGACCTGTATGTGGGTTGTGTGTCCCCTCCTGTTGTAGTTCAGTCTTGGTAGCTATTTGCATGTCAATTGGAGGGATTGATCCTTGGGCTGATTTGTTGTGAGGACTGGCCATGATTACAGTGGAGGAGCTGTTGTGCAGGGGCTGACCTTACAGAATAGGATTCACTTTAGCAGGGCTCTGGTGACTGCCCAGTCTGCCCTTTGGATGCACCATCCTTGCAATAGGCCATGTGACGCCCCAGCTTTGTTCAAAGCTGGCCACTGGGCATGCCAGCCCCAGGGCTACCTGCAAAAGTACCTGCTACCAGCCAAGTTCTGTCACAGCCTTTGCCCTGCCTGGGACCACCTCGTATGAGCCACAAAACAATCTGCAGATGGCTACCACCCACGTTATCCTTGGAGGTGCCTCAACAGGCCAAGCCATGAACAAAGGATAGCTGCCACTAGTTCTGGACTTGGGGCTACTCAGCCAGAGCTACAGGACATTATGAAGCCAGATGATGCTTGTTTGGGTTTGTGAACCTTTGAGAGACTTCACAAAAGTCTGCAGCATGAGCTAAAGCAGACAGTTTGTATGAAAAAGTCACTGGAAACGATTTGGGTGTGCCTGAAATTTGGGTGGGGCAGGGTGTTAGCCAGTTTGGTGGAGATTCAGATATGATGCTGTCTGTGTCTGCAAGCTGGTAAGGGGGAGGGCTCAACAAAGCAACAATGGCTTCCACCAGCTTCTTCGTCTGGGGGAAAGCTGTCCCACTAGTCCCCACTCTAAGCCAGACAGATCAGTTCCTCCCTTTATGTCCCTGGCACCTTTCGAGCTGCTGCCCCAGCACTGGAGTTCAGAATGAGTGAGAGCGACAGTGAGTACATCTGTGTGTGGGCGCTCCAAGATGAGCCCTGGGGAGTTCAGCTACCCTCCATCCCACTCAGTCACAATCTCCATTGGTTTTCATGACCAGAAATTATGGGGACTTCTCTCTATGGCACTGGAACCCTGGGCCTTGTGTGGGGCTGGGACCCCTCACTCCTCTGGATGGGGGAAAACCTCTGCAGCTGTGATATCCCTCCCAATTTTTAATGGTCACTCGTGAGTGTGGAACCAGCCTGTTCCATATCTCTGTGCCTCCTACCAGTCTCAAGGTGGCTTCTTCTGCAAGTCCTTAGTTGTAGGGCTTTGGTTCAGCAAGACTTCAGGTGATTCTCAGTGACAGTTGTTTTGTAGTTTAGTTGTAATTTTGATGTGATTGTGAGAAAAGGTAAGGACAGCATTTACCTACTTTCCTACCTTGACCAAAAAACCTGAGCCTCCTTTATTTCTGTGTTGCCTTAGAGAGGAGAGGAGAGTCCCAACTACCCACCCACCCAGCCAGCAGAACAGAAAAAGGCTAAGACTGAGTTTTTTGACAGACTGGTAAATATTATAATAGAAGTGTATCACAACAATGTAACAGTTATTGCTGAGATTTTTAGATTACCTTGGACAGAGCCAATCAGGATTTCCCAACACTTGGCTTTAATCTCATATGTGTGTGGGTATCATTTGCTTTCCACAGCCATCCTAGTAATATTGTAGTAATATTGCAGTATCCTTAAACTACTTCAGGAAAAGTATGAAAGCTCCCACTGTATTGAGATGGGGAGAATTTTTTGATTCCTAGTGCCGTTCCTGCTCTGTGTTAAATCCTTGACCTGCCTTTACTCATTTAAACCTCTCAGCATTCCATACAGAGTTCTACATTATCCTTGTTTTATAAAGCTAAAACCATGGTTTAAAGGGGGTTCTCATGGCCATTCTGAGTCCATTCTCATGACCATTACATTTCTTGGCTACCTAAATGAATTAAAACAGCACTTTTTCATCATAATACTTTGATTTAGAACAGATATAATCAGGAATATTGCTAGAAGATGCAATATTGCTCAGGATAAACATCCTGTGCCATGATAAACAATCAATGATAAAAATGATTGTTAGCATTATACTTTTTATGTCACATATTTCCCAGTTGGGATATTTCTCAGTCCTGCTTTACTAACTATACAATTGAATCATGGACTTCACTCTTCCACTAATAACAGAGTGGAAGGTTTTTGCTTTTGTTGCTGTTGTTATTTTTTTATTGTCATTATTGTACCACACTGCAACAATCTGAAAATTCAATTACTTTGCATTAAAAATCACTGAGTATGTTTATATTCTAATAGATGTTTCAGCCTATAAAAAAATCAAATTCTCTCTACATATTTGCCTCATTATTTTCTCTCCTGAAGCTGAAAATACAAAGCTAAGCCATCAAGTTAAGATTCACCTGTAGTACCTATAAATGTGTGTGAACTTCTCTTTTCTTGAGGTACTCAAATATCGCTGGGATCCTGACCTGTCAAGTAGGGAACTTCTTCACTACCCTCTAAGACTTAGCAGTACCCTGTAAGTCGGGTACCAGCCAGGTTTTCCAGGAGAGTTTAGTTCCTTAAAAGTTGCTAGTCATACCAGATTAAGTGAGCATTATTTTCAAATATGACATTCTGGGCAAGGTCTTGATTGCATAAATATTTTTCCATTATATCCTGCTAAGAAGGAGAGCAAATGCTTACTTCACTTAAGCAAATCACTATACCACCATGCAAAATAAGAAGATTCAATAAAGGTTTCTGATTTCTAGGGTGTCCACCTTTGGGAGGAAGAGTCAATAAGAATAATATATTAAAGTGTTTTATTAAATTTTATAAAAGCAGATTCTACTAAATTGTTATAAAGTTTTATGAGGCTTAAAATGACTGTGGTTAATTTATTACTGGTAATTTTCAATTGTGAAGGTTCTGATGAGAGTTCATAACAAGAATAATGTAACTGACAAAGAAAATTTGATCATGCAAAACAAGATAATAAAGCCAATCCAAAAGAAAAGCTTTAGATAAAATGTCTATAAGAACACCAATTAAGTATATTATTGAGAAAAGCAGTGAATGTTACATCTCATATATAAAATTGGTGAATATAATTTTTTAAGGGTGTAAATCTTGACATTAAATACTTTCAGTGAATCTGGGATAGGTCCTAGAATCTGTATTTTTATAAAAACCATACGTATGTCTCATATAAATATCCAGTTGAGACCAACTGGCCTAGAAGATGCTAGATTCAAAATGAAAAAGAAAGATTTGGCCAAGTAACCATTTTAAATAATAATTTAAATTATGACTAATAACCCTATGCTGCCATTGCCTAATATTATTAGGTAAAGCACCACCAAAATTCTTTAAGTGTCGGAAAATTCAATGGAACTATTTTATACTATTTTAGTGTTTTTCCTAAGGTTAATATATAGCAAGTGAGGGCATTGACAAACTCTGTGGACTCTTCAGGAAGCATGCATTTTAAAAAATGTTTGTTAACATTTTACTTAAACAAATTTAGCTTAGACATGAGTGAGCATTTCTTTTAATTTGACAACTTTTTCCATGAAACTCATCAATAGTAATATGTCAAAAAACTTAATTACTTCTAGCACTCCTTTTTATAAGGTGAAAGAACAAATCTTTGTGAATTATCAGGCATCTTCTAGAGAATCTGAGTTTTAGGTACAAAAGATATTCTGAAAATTTTTATTTATTTTCATTAGATTTAGGATCTGATTTTTTTGAAGGTAAAAAAAATTCCTGAAGTTGTCAGAGGCAATTTGGAAACTTAATTAACATTGAATCATAAGTGCTTGAGAAAAAACAGCTGATTACATATTTAATCAAAGTAATAATAAATATCTATACATAAACATAGAAAGCAACATAATTGTAAAAAACCTTAGCTCTTTCATAAATGAGAAAACTTTGTTTTCTTAAATAATAAAGGGAATAATAATGACAACATGAATCAGAAAATAATATATTTCATAGTATCACAGAATTCTTACTGCCTAGGCAGATTACATATATGTAAAAAAATAATCCTTTGTAGTAGGTAGAATTCCTAAGATGTCCCCACAGGATTCCTGGAGTTCCTTGGTTAATCAATCAAACACAAATCTAGGTCGTGCTCTAAAGGAACTTTCCAGATGGAATTCAGGCTTCTGTTGAGCTGATTTTAAAATAGGGAGTTAATCCTGGATTATATTGGTGGCCTCAAGGTAGTCCCATGACCCTGAAAAGTGTAAGGGAAAGAAAAGGCTTCAAGATGAGGTAAAAGCAGAGACCAGAGAGAATAAAAAACAGCCATTGACCAACCGTTGGTGGCTTTGAATAGAAGGCGGGTAGGGTCATGAAACAAGGAATGTGGGGAGCCACTAAGAGTTGAGAACATCCTCTGTTGACTTTCAGAAAGAAACAAGAACTCAGTCCTACAACCACAAAGAATTGCTTTTGGGGATCAATCAATCAATTATCTTACAAGATAATTTCCCCCCAGGCTCTCCAGAAAGAAATGCAGTCCAGCCAACACTTTGCTTTGGCCTGTAAGAATCTAAGCTGAGAATCAGATAAACCATGGTGTGCCTGGACTTCTGACCTACAGAGCTAAGAAGTAATAAGTGGGAGTTTATCACTTTAAACCTCTAAGTTTGTAGAAATTTGTTGTGGTGACAATAGAAAAGTAGTGTACCGGTTCCTAGCAGAGGCAAAGGCAATAGACAGTAAACAAGTCTATCACAATTGAATAAGCTTTGCTAATAGGTTAACACCTTTCATAGTTCTTCAAACTATGGCAAATAAATCAGGGCAAATAAATTCACTTTCCAAATTGTTTTTCATGATGTTCTTTCAAGTTCAAAAATAACTGATACTTTATGTCTGATATCAGGGGGCCTGTGTGATCAGAATTAATTTCATGGTAATACCAGGATGTTATTAACATGAAATGTGTCCATTGTTGCTATTTTCAAATGAATCATTAAATAAAAAATTTAAAAATTCTAAATTTCACTTTCTAATATAATAAATATTGTTAATTACCATCCACACAAACAAAAGGTTTTTGGGGTCCTTAAAAGGCATTAAGAATGTAAAGAAATCTGGACACTAATGAAAAAAATATCTCCTGAGTACCGCTACTTTAAGAATTACTCTTCTCCTTAAAAATAGACGCACGTATACAGTTATATTTCTTATCACTGTTGCTCCTACTATAATCTCAACCACTTATATTAATTATCAATTTTAACCAAAAGTAACTAACTTCTGTTTTACAGAGGAAACTGGAGAGTGGAAAATTGTGAACTGAACATCACACACCAGCATTTTAACAGAGCTGCCAGACTTATGAGAATGCATAACAACTGTGTAGAGCCTCAAATATCCTTTCTACATATTCTCAAAGTGGCAAAAATGAATACATTTATTAACATGACCCAAAGAAATAGCTTCTCTGTAATTATGAATTAAAGAGCAAAAGTATTTGAACTTAAAATTATGCTAAATAATCAAATAACTTAGAAGTGACCTAAATATCCAATGATTATTTATCAAATAGCTCAATTGAATATCAGTACACGTTACTGATAAGTTACCCAAAGATCCTGAAAATTGTATTCAAACTTTATAGCAGAAAAGGCAAAAATAAAAAGCATAACAATTAAAAGAATGAAACAAAATTGTCATTATTTGAATGATTATAATTCATCATTTGTAAACAGCTCTCTACAAGAAGCAGGATTCTTCTCTTGAATGGTTATCTTTATAAAAAGCAAAACTTGTTTGACTTGAGGAACAAACACTAGCATTTAAGATATTAATAAATATCTGTGCTAGCTTCAGCAGCACATATACTAAAATATTAATAAATATTTGTGGAAAATCAAAGGTGGTTTTAAATTTTTTAATTCAAATAGAGTCTATTTGAGTGTTTTTGAATAAGTGGGAGATATAAAAATAAAAGAACAAATTTTTTAAAAAATTTACAGGCCAATGAAGAATGGTTTTAGTAAAAATGTCCAAATTAGGCTCCAAAATGTTACCCCTCAATTAAAGAAATGACAACACTAGCAAAAATTGTCAGTGCTAATTTTTTTTAGAACTCTGAAAATTAACCAAAGATTTGCAGCCACCCAGAGAGAATGTATTCAAGAGAAATGGCTGAATCTCAGTAAGAATAGTGAGATTAACAATGGCATTGTGACATAGTCCCTGAGTCCCACCCCTGTTCCTCAGTTCTTCAGCAGCAGCCTCAGAAAAGAACATACTGGATTTTCAGTTACAGAGGAAACAGAATGCAGCAGTAGCTCTTTCAAAGCCTCGTTCCTCAAAAACAGTACACATAGGGCTAAAAAGCCTCTCCTCTGAGAGATTTTTGAAAGTATCTACAGGAAAAATATTTCAACATCACTACTGCCTGAGGCAGTGAATACCAGTAGGAACAAACAGTAGACTACAAAAGTCTTAAAATGAAAAGCTGAGGAATGATATGTCCATGAGAACTCTGAATATTCCTTGAAATCTATAATGCAATGCACATGAAAAGGGCTGTTTTCATGCCCAGAAAACACTTGAGAAGGTTATAATCTTTCACCTCTCACTGACCTTCAGGCCAGGAGAAACCAAAGACTAAGGCAGAGTTGTAAATTGCCTGGATGTGTGTTCAAGGGATGTCTGAATACATACATAGATCTCACCAACAAAGACTAGGAATTATTTTGGTTGTAGATGATTAAGGAAATCTCTGCACAATCATTAGATGACAAATAATCAAATTGAACAGAAACTTCAATGCTCACACATGACAAAGAATACACACATTATAGAATTTAGTTCAGAAAAGTCACTAAAAATAAAACTACTACTACAACAAGCAGCAACAATAATAAATCCTGGGAATGGAAGAATCTAATTTTTCACAGTTGTCACATTATAATACTTTAATTGTCCATTTTTAACAAAAAAATTATGATGAATATATTACAAAAAACTTTAAAAGTTTGGCCCATAATAATGAATAGAGCAATCAAAAATCATCCTTGATGAAGGCCAGATGTTGGAATTACTAGAAAAAAACTCAGTTACTCAGTAGCTTAACTCCTATTTCTGCCTTCATCATATTGTGTTCTCTGTGTATGCCTCTATCTTTATATGGCTGTTTTCTTATAAAGACACCAATTATATCAGATTAGGGGTCTGCCCTACTCCAGTATGACTTCATCTTAATCTAAATAATTACATCTGAAATGACCTTATTTTCAAATACATTCACATTCTGAGATACAAAGGGCTAAGACTTGAA
Source organism: Rhinolophus ferrumequinum (assembly GCF_004115265.2). Lineage (NCBI taxonomy): Eukaryota > Metazoa > Chordata > Mammalia > Chiroptera > Rhinolophidae > Rhinolophus > Rhinolophus ferrumequinum. The sequence continues at coordinate 1,648,197 of NC_046295.1, read as the reverse complement.
TATATCATTTTTAGGGGTGACACAATTCAATCCAAACACATCTATTTAAAATATGTTCAAAGAACTAAAGGAAATAAAGTCTATATAATTAAACAAAAGTGTGAAAATAACGTATCACTAAATAGTGAATATCAGTAAGGAAATAGAAATTGTATCAAAGAAAACAGAAAAAATTTTGAAGTTCCAAATTACAATAACTGAAACGAAAATTCTTTAGAAGGGTTTGACACCACATTTGAACAGACAGGAGAAAGAATTAAAAACAAAACAAAACAAAAAAACTTTAACATAAGTCAATTGAAATTATTCATTTTGAAGAATAGAAAGAGAAAAGAATAAACAAAAATGAGCAAACCCCCAGAAACCAGAGAGACATCATCAAGCCAACCAACATATGCACACAAGGAGTTCCAGAACAACAAATGGAGAGGAAGAAAGCAGAAGGAATATTTGAATAATCAATGGCTGAAAACTTCTCAAATTTAATAAAAAGCATTAACCTGTACATCCAAGAAACTCAATAAATTCCAAGTAAGATGGAGCCAAATATATTACACCTAGATACATCATAGAGAAACTGCCAAAAGCCAGAGACAATGAGAATTGTGGAAGTAGCAGAAGTGGCTTCTCATGTATAAGGGATTCTCAGTAAGATTAACAGTTCATTTCTCATCAGCAAGCTGTGATGATATATTCAAAGTCCTGAAAGAAAAGAATAAAAAAAAAATCTTGTCAACCAAAAAAATCCTATATATGGCAAAACTATTATTTAAAAGTAAACGATAAATCAATATATTCCCAGATAGACAAAAACTTACAGAGTTTGTAACTGGCAGACTTACCCTACGAGAAATACAAAAGGGAAGAGTCCTACTGCCTGAAATAAAAAGAAACTAAATGGAAACTTGAATCCATATGAAATAAAGAACACTAGTAAAGGTAAACACAGGTAAATATAAAAGACTATATAAATGCATTTGGAGGATTGTAACTCCTTTTTTTCCCCTCTGTGATTTAGAAGGCAATTATATAAAGCAATAATGATAAAAGTACTTTGGTGGACACACAATGTATAAAGATATAATTTGTGATGGAGCTACATGGGAGGAAATGTTTTGTATACTATTAATATTAAAATCAAGTTGGTATTAATCCAAACTAGATTGTCATAAATTCAGATATTGATTGTAACTCCAGGGCAATCACTAAGAAAATAACTAAAAAACACACAGTAAAATAAATCACAATGGAATTCATAGAATACAATAAAAAATATCCATTTAACACAAAATAAAGCAGTAATCAAGATACTGAGGAACAAAAATGACATAAGACAGTTGCAAAAAATAGCAAAATGGCAGAAGTAAGTCCTACATTACCCATAATTAAATATAATTGCATTAATATGCAGAAATTGGCATACTGGATTATAAAACATGATCCCATTACACGCTGTCTATAATAGACTCACTTCAGATTAAAGACAAAAATAAGTTGAAAGTAAAGGATGGAAAATAATATTAAATGCAAAGAGCAACTGAGACAACTGAAGTGTGGCTATGCTATGTAAGACTTTAAGACAAATAGTGTTACTGTAGACAAAGGATGATTGATGAAAGGGTCAATTATCAAAATGATGTAACTATTAAACATACATAGGCACTGTGGGGACAGAGCCAGGAGTGCAGTTTCCAGGCTCTCGGCCTCACATGGAAAGGTGCTGGCTCAGGTAGTAAATGGCCATCAACTGTGATTGGATGGCCATCAGCTGTGGCTAGTTGGCCGTCAGCTGTAACCAGTGAGCCATTGGCCACTAATATAACTGCTATGGCTAAGCTAGCAGCAAAATGGGGGCTGGCAAGAAGATGGTGGCTGGCAAGCGCGGATTGCACGGCAGAGTCGAGGGGAGTCGGTCGGTTGGCAGCAAAGCAGACAGCAGGTCGCACGTTGTGTGAATCCAGCCTCCAGTGAGACTATAGTGGTATGACTCCCCTACCTATGGCTCCGTGGGTGTTCCTTTTTGGCCTCACCATATCCTGTGTTCTTGTGTGGGGAGCGGGAGCTGAGACCCCGCATGACACCCCGCACCACAGGCACCTAAACAACAGAGCCTAAAAATACATAAAGCAAAAACTAACAAAACTGAAAAGAGAAATAGTGAATTCTACAATAAATATTGTAGAACAATTGATAGAACGACTAAAGATCAGTAAAAAAACAAAACCAAAAAAGAAGGCTTGAACAAAATTATAAACCATCTAGTTCTAACAGATATCTTTAGAATATTTAATCCAATAACAGCAAAATACATATTATTATGAAGCACACATGGAATAGTCTTGAGGATAGACTATATGTAAGGTCACAAAACAAGTTTCAAGATTGAAATCATATAAAATATGGTTTTTACCACAATAAAATGAAATTAGAAATCAATAACAGAAAAAAATTGAAAAATATTCAAATATATGGAAATTTAACAATATAATTCTAAACAATCAGTGAGCCAAAGAAGAAATCATAGGTAAAATTAGAAAATACCTTGAGATAAATGAGAATGAAAATACAATCTACTAAAACTTATGAGATTCAGTGAAAGAAGTACTTGAAGGGAAATGTGTATCTGTAAATACTTCTTTTAAAAAAGATCTTAATTCAATAAACTAACCTTCCACATCAAGAAAATAGAAGAAAGTAGAAAATAGTTTAGCAAACTAAACCCAAAGGCATCAGAAGGAAGGACATAATAAATATTTGAGGAGATCAATGAAATAAAGAATAAAAACAATAAAGAAAAAAAAACAATAAAATCAAAAGTTAATTCTTTGAAAATATTAACAAAATTGACAAACATTTAGCTAGACTGACCAAGAAAGAAAGAGACAGGACTCAAATATTAAAATCAGAAATGAGAGAGGAGTCATCACTACTGACCTTATAGAAATTCGAGCTATTGTAAAATAATATTAAGATGAACAAATTCCTAGAAACACACAAACTACCAAACCTGACTCAAAAAGAGACAGGAACTCTGAATAGACATATAACAAAAAAGAGATTGAGTTAGTAAACTAAAAGCTTCCATAAATAAAAGCCCAGGACCAGATGACTTCATTTGCAAATTCTACCAGTTGTTCAAAGAAATATTAATACCAATCCATGTCAAACTCTCCCAAACAATGGAAGAAGAGGAAATATTTCCCAAACTTTATACATGTCACATGCTGTCAAAAGTTAGAAGAAGTGTGATGTACATTCCCACCCAAATTTGCAGTAATATGGTCCAAGCTCATATAATAGTTCCACAGCATTTTCAAAGCATTTCTATGAAAATTCAAAGGAAACTGTCATGTTTCAAAATTTATTTAACAACAATTGAGATTTTTCATTAACTTTCAACTGGAAGTGACTAATCTGTGATTTTATGACAAGCTAAAAAACAATATGAAGAGTAAAAACTAATAGAATTCTATATGCTAATGGAGTTATGTCAGTATTTTACAGTACATATCTATGTGAAAAGCATTTTCAAGGACAGAAATATGAACAAAATCTCATTACAGATTAGCATTAAAGATGAACATTCCAATTAGTTTGATGGTAGGGAATACTACCTTTGAGCCCCCATTAAGAAAACCATATTTCTTCCTCTCCCTCTAAAATAGAAGAATTTCACTCATCATCAGCAGACCTGCTATTACATATATATACTCAATTATTATTATTATGTTTGAATTTCATAGAAAAATGTGGGAATTTGTGTTTAATAATCTGAGTGAGTTTAGCACAAATATAAACTATTGATGTGTAGGAATTCTGTCTTGGGTTAACTAAATATGTACATTAGCACCTTTGTCAGTGATGTTTGCTGAATAATTCTCTCACGGAATAAAGTTTTTGAAGAAATATCTGGTACTTATATAGGAATTGAGTAGAGAATGCTCTTGCTTGGGGCCAAAAGACAATGACGGAAATGTTACAACATCTGCGATGAAAAAGGAGAAGGATTCAATTTAGAAACACACAAAAAGGAAATTCAGCTAAACATTAAGACTTGATCTTTATTACAGAAATGAAAGTGTTCCCAATAGACTTCCTGGGCTTTACTGGTCTTTAGGAAAACTAAATGCCAGTGGTGTCACAGTCTGTATTTTCTACACTTTATTCCTTCGTAACATGTTTATCTTAAAATCAAAGGTCATTATGACCAGTGGAAGTTCAGTGAGGATTACAACTGTTTCACTAGATGCTTATAGCAGACATTTACGTAAGCTGGAAGATTTAAGATTTATTTCAGAGATGACTATTCCAGTTTAAGAAGAAAAACCTTTGATACAATATAGTATGCATATAAAAAATGAAACACACATGATCCAATGAGAACAATTTTTTTAAATTATTAAGTTAATTAAATATGGCTGAGCTATTTCTCATGAGACTGGTATCAGGACCCAAACTTGTTACTTATATCCTGCCAAATTACTGCTTGTAAACAAAAACAACCTTTCTTTCCACGGTATAAGAAATTCAGACACAATATTTATTAATGTCCCATTCGGCAGTGGCTCTTTATGTGCGTTATTTCATCTAAATACATTATTAAGAATTTAGATTGTTATTGTTACCAAATTGAAGGATTGAGTGTTTAGAAAGCTGGAAATAGTTTAAATGATTAAATTGTCTGCCAGTGAGGCTTATCCTAAACTCATCAGAGTGACAGCGCAATACATTCTTGGAAGCAGAGACACCATTTTTGATGAGCTATTCTTTTTTGTTTTTGTTTTCTTTTTAACATTTTATTGTGGAAATTTTCAAACATTATGCTAAGTGAAATAAGTCAGATGGAGAAAGACAAATACCATATGATCTCACTTATATGTGGAATCTAAAGAATAGAATAAATGAGCAAATTAATTAGAAACAGTCTCAGAGATACAGAGTAAAAACTGACGGTTGCTAGAGGAGAGGGGGGTGGGGGTGAGGGAGAAGGTGAGGGGATTAGACAGCACAATCAGTAACCACAAGATGGCCACGGGGATGCAAAAGACAGTTTGGGGAATATAATCGATAATGTTGTAAAGATTTTGTAGGGTATCTGATGGACATTTGTCTTATTAGGGAGACCACTTCATGGATGGTGTAGGTGCCTGAGCTATTCTTTTTGGCTGTTCTCAGAGAAGGACAGAAAAATGCTCAATATTTGCTAACTCAAAAATTATTCCCTGTGCATTCATTTGTAAAATAACTGGTCATTAATCTTTATTTTCAGTGATCAAATTATGTAGGCTTATACACATATTTTCAAATTGTGTCACTTAGCTATAATTATTGTGTTTTATGGCATACAATTGGAAATTACTTTTCCTTTTTTGCACAAACCTGCTTTTCTTTTTCATAGCTCTAGATCACATTGAAGCTTTCTTTTTACTGTTTTCCTATGTTTTTCTCTATGACCAGGAAGGGTGTGTTTGAACAAAGGAATGAAATGTCATTAAATAATGATGCAAGCAATAATATTTAGGGAAACAGCATAATCTTGACTCTTAAAAAAACATTTTTAATATCTGTCAAAGAAATGTACATTGAACCTTTTCTTATACCAGTATTTTCTTTATTTACACATGCTGGGCAAGAGTCATTTGGAGGAAGGTGGGTTTTGGGTATTCACAATAAAACCTAGTTAATGAGGATGTTTAGTGTGTTCAGTGAATAGGTGATCATGTTTAATATTTTAATTTCTCTACACTGCTAAAAAAATTGTATGTGGTAGGCAGCTTTCTTGATCACTGATAGGGATCACCTATGACCCCTGCCTCCTGGTTTTCACACCCTTTACATAACTATGCTGAGTGTCATGTCAGCTGGACTTAGTGACTCAGCTTTAACGAAAAGAGTAAGAAGTGACAGTGTGGCTTGCAGACAGACCATAAAAGGTGGCATGGCTCGGCCTTCTCTCTTTCTCTCTGACTTTCTCTCAGGTTGCTCACTTTGGGGAAGCACCTACCATGTCAGGCAGCCCTATGGAGAGGGTAGGAACTGAAAGTGCCTCACACAGGCCTCACTTTGGAAGTGGCTCCCCCAGCCTCCGTCAGTTTTCCAGATTCCCGAAGCCCTGGCCGACATCTTGATTGCAACCTCAGGAAAGATCCTGAGCGAGAACCAGCTGGTCAAGCCACTGCCAGATTCCTAACCCTCAGAAACTCTGCGAGCCATTGCATATTTCTTGTATTAAGACGCTATGTATGTTTTGGGATAATTCATTATGAATAATAGCTAATTAGTACAAACATGGGAGACAAGAGGCACTATGCTCAGCATGGCTGAGGAATAATAATCTGTCTTTTCTTAATGTTTTAACTTCTGTACAACACTAAAAATCACATTTTCATCCTTTTTCTGTGCTTTCCTTAAGCTTTCTAAGAATTATCAGGGCAAGTGCTATCAGGCTAAAAGTCATTGAAACCAATTTCCATGGTGTAATTCCTTTTTGAAGAAATAATTTTTTTGTTTGTTTGTTTTTTATATGGAGTAAAAAACACGTGATCTTTATTCAGTGAACATACCACTGAAATGTGCATCTATTCGGTGATCTGACAAAACAGTTTATCTTTTTTATGGATCAAAATCACTACATATAAAGAAAATCCAAGCACACATTTGTCATTTCTCAGTGCTTCAGCAGGAAAACAAATAAAGTAAAAATCTTCCTGTTTTTTCTCTTTTGTTTTTAATTAGGTTTTATTTGTAACAACTTTTTAATGTTGTAAACTGTGGAAATGAGGATTTAAAAGCAATCAGGTAATTCCATAATCTTGGCACACTGCACATGACACAAAGAGAAGATGCATGCATATGGAAATAACCTACCCATTTTTTCTTCTGTTGTTTATACCCAAAGTAATAGCTTAGCAAGTGGGGACTATTAATTTAAAATGAGAATTCATATGTATTAGGCCCCAGCAAATTCACATAGTTTAACTTTTTTTTTGTCCTAGTTATTTGTTTTCAGTTTAATTTCAATAGTTTTACCACCAGATAAGGAGGTGGCCTCTTCTTAATTCTCTGTCATTGTATTTAAGATAAATGCAGTCACCCACAGTCACACTGGAAATTTCACTGAAAAAATGTTTCTTTATTCAAGTTGTCATTACCTATTAACAGAATACTCCTTGTAAGACCATTTATTCATATACATAGAAATATTTTATAATTTTTTTGTTATAGAAACAAGTTGTAGCAGGATTTAATGGAAAGAGCTCCGAATAAAACATAAAAAAGACAAAATCACTAAATGTGGACACATAAAAATTATGGAACAACCTCAGTCTGATTCTCTTTCTGTCACTTATTAAATTGATCACTTTAAATAAACACAATTTTGTGAATTGCTTTCTTTAAATATTCAAAGGAATATTTACTTCAAAAAGGTTTATGTCAACCAAGGGAAATAGCGATAGATTTGGGAAGTGTTGAGAATTGCTGTATTAATTTATTCAATCTGAGTGTGAGGGAAATGCTGCAGCTTTGGAGAAACTATTTCTCAGTGTAAATTCCACACAGCAATTGAAAAATGTAGTTGTGAATTTCAGTATTTTGATGTTATTTTTACCTGTTGAACTGCAGTACTAATTTATCCGATTATTTTGTCTTGGCTTATCTAATTTTGAGGACACCACAATATATGAAAAAGTTGCAACCATATTTCACAAGTATTTTTCCTACATTATTTCCTTTAATATTTTTGAACATATGAAATTGATGAATGCACTGACAGCAAAAATTCATGTCAAGATGGTGCCACAATGCACCCAAATGTAACATTTTATTCTCTAACTCGTGCCCTTCACTCTGTTTGACCTGTTTCATCATTATTCAGTGACTATGTTAATTTCAACTCTATATTCTTCCTTCATGAGTTAACCTCTCTTAACAATTCTCCCCTTATTCAACTCCTACATTCTTTTTAATATTCATCTCTGTAATATTTTCAAACATTAATATATCTCAGAAAACTAATAGCCCCTGTGGAAAAAAAATCACATTTTATATTTCTTATGAAGTATACATTCAGATGGAGAAAGAGTAAACCTTTTTTCTGTAATAACTTCATGGGCAGTTATTGATGAATGATAATTATCACTTCAGTTTTCTACTTGAATTGGCATCACCACATTCAGTAGGCAACGTTCTAAGGAGAACATCCAAGGAGCCAACTTAATGTTAGCTTCAAAACTATCTGATTGAAACATGTGGAGTTCTAAAAGCCATTAACTTTTATGTGCAGAGCGAAAAGTTTTCTCCATTAGCACATAATTTCTTTTTTTTTAATTTTTAAAAATTAAATGTAGTAGGGTAACATTGGTTAATAGCATATAAGTTTCAGGTGTACAATTCTATAATACATCATCAGTATATTTATTGTGTGTTCACCACCTAAGGTCTAGCCTCTTTCCATCACCATATATTTGACCCCCTTTATGCTCTTCATCCTTCCCCCAAACCCCTTCTCCTCAGGTAACTACCATACTGTTGCCTGTGTCTATGAGTTTGTTTTGTTTGCTCATTTGTTGCTTTTTTGTTTTATAGCCCACATATGAGTAAAATCGTAAGTTCCTCGTCCTTTTCCATCTGACTTATTTCACTTAGCATGCTACTTTCAAGATCCATTCATATTGTTGCAACAACAAAAAATCCAGTTAAAAAATAGGCAGAGGAACTAAACAGACACTTTCCCCAAGAAGACATATGGGGCCAGCAGATAGATGAAAAGATGTTCAACTTCACTAGGTATAAGGGAAACACAAATCAAATTCACAGTGACACCACTACATACCTGTTAGAATGGCTATCATCAAGAAGATAAGAGGTAACAAGCGTTGGCAACGATGTGGAGAAAAAGGAACCCTTGTACACTCCTGGTGGGATTGCAAATTGTTGCAGCCTCCATGGAAAGCAGTGTGGAGTTTCCTCAAAACATTAAGAATAGAGCTACCATGTGACCCAACAATCCCTCTTCTGGGTATCTACCCCCCAAATTTGAAAACTTTCATTTGTAAAGATGTATGTGCTCCGATGTTCATTGCAGCATTATTCATGGTGGCCCAAACATGGAAACAACCCAAGTGTCCTTTGACTGATGATTGGATAAAGAAGATGTGGTATATATGCACAATGGAATACTATTCAGCCATAAGAAAGGATGAAATACTTCCATTTTCAACAACCCCTACATTCTTTAATGGATTATTTTAATGGCCTTTACTCTCTCTCCATTATCCTCAAATAATTTCCCACAAACATTTCATCAGATGATTCCTCTTGGAGTCAGCTCTAAATAAGTGTGCTTTTCATGAGGAGATGTTATACCTGTTTCTCTGGGGAATATCCCTGCTTCCTGGAAATAATTTTCCAAATTGAAAAGCAGCACTCTGCCCCTTCTCAGCAGGTCCTTCAGGAAATGACAATTGTCAGTCCTTAGAATATGAGGCAAGCCACATTAGTGGCTTCAGAAACCTAGACCTAACATGTCTGAAAAAAAGAATAATGAGCTCTGATTTAAAACAAACAAACAAACAAACAAACATCATATCTACTCATTTTCTCCTCTCCACATCTCTTGACTTTGCCTTGGAGTTCTGTCTCCTTGTTCCTTTCTTTGTATTTGGGTCTCTGTGCATCTTCCACCTCCTCAGCTGATCCATTCATTTACTTTCGCTAATGTCCACCTCAAGAGCCCCCTTCTCTGCTAGTCTCCGCCTTCTCTTAAATTCCTCCTAAATATGAGGCTTTGGTTACAATTAAGATCCTTGAAGCCAAATAAGGAGTAGTGAAGGAATTCTGCACAGAGTGTCTTATATTAATGGGCGAGACTCAGGAACTGCTGACAATAAATTAAGGCCGCGAGAGAGGAAAATTGATGTGAGGTGGATGGGGACACACTTTAAATTGTGTGTGTCTTTTATGGCAACCAAAGGAGGATTTCTTTTTAAGTACCATCTGCATTTTGGTAGAAAGAGCTGAGTTCTTACAGGAGACCAGGCTTTTTCTGATTTAAAAAAATAAACAAACAAACTTGATGGGTTAAGAGAAGTAACCATCCTCATTTGCTCAAGACGTGTAGGCAGAATTAGCACATTCTGTAAATCCAAAGACTTGAGACATGATAGGAACTCTATTTATCTAGCAATCTTGAATCTCCTTTTCTGAGCTCTTGATGATGCCTAGGTGTTGAGCAAACACTCATAAACCATCTGCTGTGTTCTAATTTCTGACTGTTCTATTACGTGCAAGCACACACCTTATTTTACAAACATATTTGGACAATTAATTGATTTTTTTAATTTGAAAAAGAAAGCCTAAACCTAGGTGTCCGGCTTCTCTCTCTGATAGGAAATAGAAGTTAAATATATACTTTTCAATGGAGCTATGAGTGGATTTTTTAGTGTCTAAGAATTTATTTCTTTACTTTTGATTGTTTTTTAGTAATTTGCACCATCTGTAAAATTGGAAAAACAAAACTGAACTCAGATCAGTTCAGTTAATCAAATATTAAGCGTGGAGTATGTAGCCAGTGCTGATGCAGGCCATGGGATCCTGGGTGAGGAGGGCATGGTCCTTGCCCTCCAAGAGATTACAGTCTTCAGGTGCCTTTGAGAGCCTTGCAAGGGTTTCTGAGGAGAGGATTCAGTATGGAACAGACATCACTACTCTTCCTTACCACACATATCCCTACTCTCACCTTCTAGATATGAGGACTTTCTAAACAGGGGAGCATGCACACATTACAATCCTTCCTCAGTTTAGATTAGTTTCTTCTTACCGATTTGGGGTCTTTGACAGAATCGGCACTGTCTGTACTCACATAGCATTTTGCATAGATTTTTTCCCCTTAACAGCTTTGTTGGAATGAAATTCACATATTATACCATTTACATTGAAAGTATATAATTCAATGGCTTTTAGTACACTTACAGAGTTGTGCAACCTCACCACAATCTAATTTTAAACCCTTTTGTCATCTCCCAAATGGAACCCTCTATCCATTTGTCATGCAGGGTGTTGGGGGGAGGGGTCTCAGCTCCCGCTCCCCACATAAGAACGCAGGACATGGTGAGGCCAAAAAGGAACACCCACGGAGCCATAGGTATGGGAGTCACACCACTATAGTCTCACTGGAGGCTGGATTCACACGATGTGGGACCTGCTGTCTGCTTTTCTGCCAACTGACTGACTCCTCTTGCTAGCTGCAATCCGCTTCTCTGCAATTCGCAGTCCATACTCCGCCACTTGCAGGCTCAGCCACCATCTTCTTGCTAGACCCCATTTGCTGCTAGCGTAGCCACAGCAGTTATATTAGTGGCCAATGGCTCACTGGTTACAGCTAACGACCATCCGATCACAGTTGATGGCCATTTACTACCTGAGCCAGCACCTTTCCATGTGAGGCCGAGAGCCTGGAAACTGCATTCCTGGCTCTGTCCCCACACCATCAGTGTCACGCGGGCGGCTTGCAGGATCTCTGCTCCTGCTCCCCACATAAGAACGCAGGATGTGGCTAGGCCAAAAAGGAACACCCACGGAGCCATAGGTAGGGGAGTCATACCACTATAGTCTCACTGGAGGCTGGATTCACACGATGTGCGACCTGCTGTCCACTTTGCTGCCAACTGACCGACTCTCCTCAACTCCCCTCGCGTCTCCTCGACTCCCCTTGACTCTCCTCGACTCGACTTCCCAGCGCAGCTGTGGCAGTTATATTAGTGGCCAACAGCTCAAGGGCTACAGCCGACGGCCAACCAGCCACAGCTGACAGCCATCTACACTACCCGAGCCAGCACCCTTCCACGTGAGGACGAGATCCTGGAAACTGCTCTCTGGGGCTCTATCCCCACAATTAGCAATCAGTCTCCATCCTTCCTCCTACCCCGACCCTAGCTTTAGGCAACCAGTAATCTATTTTGTGTCTCTATGGATTTGTGTACTTGAGACATTTCATATGAAAGAACTCGTATAATTGTGCCCTTTGTGTGACTCTGCTTTCACTTGGCATAGTATTTTCAAAGCTTACTTATGTTGTAACATGTATCCATACTTCATGTTTGATGGCTAAAATATGTTCTATTCTTGTGGATATTCCACATTTTCTTTAACCGTTCAGTAGGTGATAGTCATTCGGAGTCTTTCAACTTTTGACTACTAGGAATAATGCTACCATAAACATTTGTGTACTAGTTTTTGTGTGGACACGGTATTTCATTTCTTTTGGGAAGTTTATACCCATGTTGGAAGAAATGAAAATGACTCATGTTCTGCACTGGGCAACACAAAATGGTACAAGACTTCTGGGATATAATAATGATTCATTACAGTTTACTAAAATGTAGTTATTTATCAAATTATACTCCGAAGAAATTTTCCTAAGCAATAAAGGCAATAAATATTTTTTGAAAAATGTTAATTATAGTATTATCTATTTTGAGGAAAACTGAAAAAAATATTAAATATCTAATAATAAAATAGAAATAAAACACAAACCAAAAAGTTGAAAAAGAATATAGTCAATAAAATCGTGATAAGTTTGCATGGTGACAGATGATTACTAGACTTAATGCAGTGATCATATTGTAAGATATATAAATGTCAAATAACAATATTGTACACCTGTAACTAATATAATATTGTATACCAACTATGCTTTTGTAAAATAAAAACCCCACAAAATATGAAGCAGTGAATTTAGAAAGTCATAACTTTGGTATCTACAAAAATTCTTTAGAAGCATAAAAACGACAAATATGCAAAAAGTGCAAAACTATAAGTTATAGTTTTACTATCTTTAGACATGTACACATGGACCAAACAAAATTAAAAGTAGGGGCTTTGTGAGGGTAGTGAATGTATCAATTATTTTTTTAGACTTTTAAATGTGTTAGTGTCTTGGCTTTATGGATATAAGTTTTCAGTTATGCGAGATGAATAAGTTTTGGAGATCTACTGTACAGCATAGTGATATAGTTAACAATACTGCATTGTGCACAGAAAAAATTGTTAAGGAGGTAGATTCATGTTAAGTGTACTTACCACAATAAAAAGTAAAATTATAAAAATAGGAAAAATAAAACCCTAAAATGTTGTAATGTTGTTCAAACAATGTGTGTGTGTGTGTGTGTGTGTGTGTGTGTGTGTCATCAGAGGAAGATACTGATTCAGTAGCTGTTATGGGTTGAATTATGTCCCCCAAGAGACATGGTGAGGTCCTAACTCCCAGAATGTGGCCTTATTTGGAAATAGGTTGTTGCAGATGTAACTAGCTAGATTATGATGTGGAGACACTGGAGTAGGTGGACTCCTCTTCCAATAAGATTGGCATTCTTATAAGACAAAGAAAGAGACACACAGAGGGATGGTGACAGTGTGAAAACAGAGGCAGAGATGGAGTTACTCTGTCCCAAGCCAGGAGCACCCGGGGCTAACAGAAGCCAGAAGAGGCAGGAAGGGTTTTTTCCTAGGGTTTCAAAGGGAGCACTGCCTCGACTTCTAGTATCCAAAACTGCGAGAGAGATTTCTGTTATTTTAAGCTACCTAGATTTGGGTACTTCTTCTACGTCAGCCCTAGGACACTAATTCAGTTGCTGTAAGGGCTGTTGTAGCACTTATCACCTGGACAGCCATTGCTTAATAATCCTGCACCATACCTAGCTGTTCAGAGCACAAATATGGCTACATCATGGCTGCTACATGATAAAGTGAGAAAGCCAGATTCTGCGGTTCAAATGACAGATCTGCAACTTCCTATGTGTCTGATCTGCAGGTTATGTTATTTATCTGTGATTTAGTTCCTTGTCCATTAATGCAAATAATAATAATAATAAATACTTACTTTAGAAGATGATTATGAGGATTCAAGAACACTTATAATAGTACCTGGCTCTAACTTAATGCTACATAATGCTATTCATTAACCTCGTGATGGTTTAGTGCTCACATTAAAAATGGGATTATAAGAATACCGGTTACATGTGGGAACATACAGAGCACTTAGAATAGTGCTCTAAAGATAAGTAGATGCTGAAATATTAGCTGTTACCTTTTTGTAAGTAGCTAACACATAGTAGTTGTTCTGAAAGATTTTGCTAAATGAGTTAGTAGATGAATTAAGTGCAACGGAAAGCATATTATTATTTTACTCATTTCTCATTTCATGAATTACTTTCTATCTTTTGAAAGTTAATAATTAGTATATGTGTCATAGCTCTCAATGCATTCTATGTTGGGATGGCCCTTAATTCAGAACTGATGAATTTGGATTCTGTCTCTGCAGTTTCTCAGATATATAACTCTTTGATAAATGAATTACTGGATTTTATTTTCTATCTTCATTTCCTTATATCCATTATGCACAAAAGGAGAATATTGTCATAAGTAAGCTCTCAGATTTTTTTGAGAGTCACTTAATATTCAGTGACTCTGATATTTTGAAACCTAGGGTCTGGAGCCGATTCCTCTTTGTTACCAGTAATCGCATACAATCTATTTTAAGACTACAATGACTTAAATGAAAAATATCACTGTAAGGGCTCAATAAAATATTTGAGCTAGCAAAAGAAATAATCATCAAGCTTTGGGATAGACCAACAGAGATTATCTAATCTAAAGAATGGAAAGAAAAAAATAAAGAAAACTAAACAGCCTTAGAGAAGTGTGAGATACCATGAAGTGTGTCAATATAAATGTAATGGAAGTCCAAGAAGGAGAAGAGTGAGAGAAAGGGAAAAACATTTTATGTGAAGAAATAATGGTGAGAAACTTCCCAAATTTGATGGAAAACATTAGTTTATAATTCCAAGAAGCTCAACACACTCCAATTTCTCTTCAACAGAGAGAAATCGATATCTAGACATGGCATACTCAAATTGTAGAAAGGCAAAAACAAAGAGAAACTTTTGAAAGCAGCAGGAGAAAAATGACTCATAATATACAAGAGAATCTCCATAAAATTAACAGTTGACTTCTTACCAGAAATAATAAAGGTCAGATGACTTTGCAATGACAGATTCAAACTGCTGAAAGAAAAACCTGTCAGCCAAGAACCCTATACCTAGCAAAACTTTCAAAAATGAAGGGGAAATAACAACACTTCTTGATAATTGAAGACTTCTAATGAGACTCCCAGGTTCTTTATTCATTGGACATGCTGTGGCCTACAGTAACATGTTAGGCTTTAGCAGAGGTGTGTGGTTCTTTTACTTATACAGAAAATGTCATTTGGGTTGTGAATCATCCCCATTTTATACTTGGTTGCATAGCTTAAATTACAGTTTCCAGGCAACTATGACCAATAAATTCACATATTTCAGGTTTGTATGCTGTTTAAAAAAAAAAAAAAAAAAAGGAGCAATTTTAAACAACAGTGCATATCATGCTGAAATCATCTGATGGAAAAGGAATCTATTGTGCCAGTAACATGCTTAGAAGATGATAGGATTAAGTCATCTGACTTCTTTATTTCAATGGGATTTCCCCAAAAGAAGAGAAAACAGCATGTAGACCTGCTTCTCAGCCTCTTCTTTTTTAGATTCTTGGAATGTTGGTGTCAAATTCTTAATATTACTTACAAAACACTCAGCAGAGCTCTTTGGGCAGTATGTGTACCTATTGTAAATGCATGGAGAAAAAGTTCAGAACCATTAGTGTTAGTTATTATCTGTTTAATTTCTTCTCACATCAGTGGAAGAATAGATTTCTTAGCAATTGTAGAGTATAAGCATATTACAGATATATGAGGGCAGAGAATTAAGTTCGCAAACTCATCCTAGAAAAAGTGCTACATATCTCATTGCTGAATATCACTATAGTCACCTTCGAAATATTCCCCTTGGGAAGCTATGCACCAATGCCAGTGCCTAATCCACCTTTCAAAGAAATTTTGGAACTCTTTCTGGAATGTCCATCAGAGCTGTCATTGTATTACCCTTGATGTCCTGAATGTCATCAAAATGTCTTCCTTTCAGAATTTCCTTTATCTTTGGGTAAAGAAAGAAGTCATTGGGGGCCAGATCAGGTGAGGAGGAAGGGTGTTCCAATACAGTTATTTGTTTACTGTCTAAAAACTCCCTCACAGACAGTGCCATGTGAGCTGGTGCATTGTCGTGGTGCAAAAGCCATGAATTGTTGGTGAAAATTTCAGGTCGTCTAGCTTTTCCACACAGCCTTTTCAGCACTTCCAAATAGTAGACTTGGTTAACTGTTTGTCCAGTTGGTACAAATTCATGAAAAATAATCCCTCTGATATAAAAAAAGGTTAGCAACATTGTTGCAACAAATTCAGGAACTTAATTGTAAGATCTCGTATAATATATGTGATTAAATCAAAATACTTTAATTTCACTGAAAACTCTAGGCCTTTGCAAAATTAAGTAAAATTCTGGTTCTGTTGGCCATTGTAATTATCTTATACAGGGACACTATGTGCAATTGAGTTTTGAATTGAAATCAGTAGAGCAAGTCTGTCAAAATCAATTCAATTGATTTTCATTTATGCAGATGCATTGAGTTCTACAGTGGTTGAAGTTCTTTATTGAATGGATGAGATTGCAGAAGCAAGCAAAATTTTCATATTCCAAATCTTGCACATCTTCTTCAATACTGTTCATAAATACTTCAAAAACTTTCCTGAGCAAATAATATGGCAAGCATTCTCACATTATGTTAAGTAATTAGTTCTAAAATTGATAATCTTATAAGAGTTAACTTTTCTAAAATGTAAAACGCAAATAACTCCAATAGAAATAGACCAAAAAAAATCGAATGGTTATGTAACATAAAATAAGGACTAGACTAAAATGTTAACTACCTACAGCTATGACATAGAGTTGCCAGAGGCTATCGTGAGACCAAATAAAGGCAAGCAAAACTGAGAGATCAAAAGGGGGAGAAAGAAACCTGATTACAGAGAAGAAATCCCAGGATCTCAATGTACTTGATGACAAATCTATCCTTCTTGGACTTCTTACTCATAAGTTTTGGCATGCTTCTTGGACTTCTAAATTAAGTAAAACTAAATTCCCTTTTTCCCATAAACATACTTGAGTTTTGTTTTCGTTGGTTTCAATCAAAGAGTTCTGACATATACATAAAATATTTGTTTTGGCATTATAACTGATAAGCATATGTTTGGAATATTGAAATTATTTATATCAGTGGAATTTTATATATAGTATGATTTACAGTGATATATGCCTTTGTTATGTTTATTTTAATGTGGAAGAAGATAGCTATATTAAATAGTGAACATCATGCATTTTCATAAGATTTAAGAGGAAGACCAGGTTATTTGTCAATAGTATGATTATTTAATACTGATTTAATGAGACAGCAAACAACAAATAAGGTTTATAACCCTTGGAAAGAAAATATAATATTTTCATTTACATAATTCATATATGTATAAAAATTCAAGTCAATCAATAAATGTCTTTCTTGAGCTTGAAATACATTTTACAATCAATATGTATATTTAAAGGGATTGTTCTTATTCACTTCCCTGTTTTTTTACAACTATTATTAACTTGGTGGTGTTCTTGTTATAAATGTGATAGTGGGCAGGATAGAGCTAATATCACCCTAGAGAGTCATAGAGACCATCATGTAGTCTCATCACAGAGGAAACCAAAATCAAGAACAATCTCAGTGCTGTTGCCACCACCAGGAAGTTCCCAGTTGTTCAAGGATGTCTTCTTTCCCCTGTATCCCCTTATTCAGCTTGCACCCCAGAGAAGTTAAATAGTGAACATCATGTGTTATTAATGGAGGGGGTGGGACATGTATCAGAAGTGGATTAACTCACCCTCATACTCATAAGTGCTTGAGCAGGAATAGGTTTGAGTGAGTAGACCATGCAACTGTGCTAAAGGGGCTTGAGCCACACGTCTGACTGCCCTGCCCTGGTCCAGAAAAGTAGATAGGGTGGAATTTGGATATGAAACTGGAGTTTGCAACTGGACTGTATCAGCTTTTTTAGAACCTGAAAGTACTGCACAGCTCTGGCTTCTGCTTAAGATATCTGTAAGAGATAGGAAGGCAGATTTGATGCAACACAGTGAAAGAAGATAAAGATGACAAGATGAAATAAAGTTGGTTTATGGTAACACCCTAATGATTTGAGGCTGCTTAGAAAATTGGGTTTTTTGTTGTTGTTGTTTTTGTTTTTAAGGTAAACTCATATCTCTATGCCAGTTCAAGTCAACTTCTCCCTCAAGGTACATCTCAGGAACAAATACTATTTTCTCCAGGATGAGTTTCTTCTACCTATGATTTCAAGTGGTAATTTGAAGATCATTGATGGCCTATGGATAGAGAAGACCCCTAGAAGAAAGCAATAGAGGAACAAAGATTCTTTATATCAATTGAAAGTGATATTCTTTTTGTTATTTTAGTTCACTAAAGGCTCAATAAAGATAAGAGTAATAGAAGTGCTCTTTTCCAGAAGCAACATTCAATTTCTGGACAAATAAAAATAGATCTAGAGCCTAGGCTGCTCCTTATTTAACTATTTCCATACGGAAAAAAAAAAAATAAGGAGGCGAATTGCTGTGGAAAACCCAGACTATCTTTATTTTGTTTAAGTGTGAAGTGAGAAAATTTTAATTAGGACGAGGAGTAAACATACGTATACGTATGACTGGTTTAGATTCTTTTAATTGCCATTTGTAAATTGGAGCATCCCTGAATTTCTGCTGATACTTTTCAGTTTCTATCATTATTATTATTATTATTATTATTATTATTATTATTATTTTATTTTATTATTTTTTTAAGTTTATTGGGGTGACAATTGTTAGTAAAATTACATAGATTTCAGGTGTACAATTCTGTATCACATCATCTATAAATCCCATTGTGTGTTCACCACCCAGAGTCAGTTCTCCTTCCATCACCATATATTTGATCCCCCTTACCCTCATCTCCCACCCCCCACACCCCTTACCCTCTGGTAACAATTAAACTATTGTCTGTGTCTATGAGTTTTTGTTTCTCATTTGTTAGTCTTGTTGTTTTGTTGTTTTTGGTTTATATACCACATCTCAGGGAAATCATATGGTTCTCTGCTTTTTCTGTGTGACTTATTTCGCTTAGCATTATACTCTCAAGATCCATCCATGTTGTCACAAATGGTCCTATTTCATCTTTTCTTATGGCAGAATAGTATTCCATTGTGTATATATATACCACAACTTCTTTATCCATTCATCTGTTGAAGGGCATTTTGGTTGTTTCCATGTCTTGGCCACACTAAAGTTGCAATCAACATTGGAGCACAAGAGTCTTTATGTATAAATGTTTTCAGATTTTTTGGGTAGATACACAGGAGAGGGATTGCTGGGTCATATGGTAATTCTATTCGTAATTTTTTGAGGAACCTCCACACTGCCTTCCATAGCGGCTGCACCAGTCTGCATTCCCAACAATAGTGTACGAGAGTTCCTTTTTCTCTATAGCCTCTCCAACACTTGTTACTATTTGTCTTGTTGATGATAGCCATTCTTACTGGGGTGAGGTGATATCTCATTGTGGTTTTTATTTGCATGTCTCTGATGATTAGTGATGTTGAGGATTTTTTCATATGTCTATTGGCCATTTGTATGTCCTCTTTGGAGAAATGTCTCTTCAGGTCCTCTGCCCATTTTTAAATTGGGTTGTTTGTTTTTTTGTTGTTGAGTTGTATGAGTTCCTTGTATACTTTGGATATTAGCTCTTTATCGGAGGCACTGTTTGCAAAAATCTTCTCCCATTCAGTTGGTTGCTTCTTTATTTTGTTGATGGTTTCTTTTGCTGTGCAGAAGCTTTTAAGTTTCATATAGTCCCATTCATTTATTTTAGCTTTTACTTCCCTTGCCTTTGGAGTCAAATTCATAAAATGTTCTTTGAACCCAAGGTCCATAAGTTTAGTACCTATGTTTTCTTCTATGCAGTTTTTTGTTTCAGGTCTTGTGCTTAAGTCTTTGATCCATTCTGAATTAAGTTTGGTACATGGTGACAGATAGCAGTCCAGTTTCATTCTTTTGCATGTGGCTATCCAATTCTGCCAGC
Source organism: Rhinolophus ferrumequinum (assembly GCF_004115265.2). Taxonomy (NCBI): domain Eukaryota; kingdom Metazoa; phylum Chordata; class Mammalia; order Chiroptera; family Rhinolophidae; genus Rhinolophus; species Rhinolophus ferrumequinum. The sequence continues at coordinate 1,628,109 of NC_046295.1, read as the reverse complement.
ACCATTTATTGAAGAGGCTGTCTTTTCTCCATTGTACGTTTTTTGCTTCTTTGTCAAAAATTATCTGTCCATATTTATGTGATTTTATTTCTGGGTTCTCAATTCTATTCCATTGGTTTATGTGTGTTTTTGGTTTGATTATTGTACAAGCTAAAGTCAGGAAGTATGATACCTCCAGTATTCTTCTTTTTTCTTAAGATTCCATTGGCTATTCGGGGTCTTTCGTGGTTCCAAACAAATCTGATGATTTTTTGTTCTACTTGTTTAAAAAATGCCATTGGGATTTTGATGGGGATTGCATTAAATCTGTATATTGCTTTGGGTAATATGGCCATTGTAACTATGTTGATTCTTCCAATCCATGAGCACGGAATGTCTTTCCATTTCTTTGTGTCTTCTTCAATTTCTTTTAAAAATGTCTTATAGTTTTCAGCATATAGGTCTTTCACATCTTTGGTTAAGTTTATTCTTAGGTATTTTATTATTTTTGCTGCAATTGCAAAAGGAAAGCTTTTTTATATTCCTTTTTCTGAGATTTCATTGTTAGTATATAGGAATGCAATGGACTGTTGTACGTTGATTTTGTAGCCGGCAACTTGACTGTATTCGTTGATTGTTTCTAATAGCTTTTTGGTGGAATCTTTAGGGTTTTCTATATATAGCATCATGTCATCTGCAAAGAGTGACAATTTAACTTCTTCATTCCCAGTGTGGATGCCTTTTATTTCTTTCTCTTGCCTGATTGCTCTGGCAAGGACTTCCAACACTGTGTTGAAAAGCAGAGGTGATGGGGACAGCCCTGTCGTGTTCCTGAACGTAGAGCAAAGGGCTTCAGTTTTTCACCATTAATCATGAGATTGGCTGAGGGTTTATCATGTATGGCCTTTATTATGTTAAGGTATTTTCCATCTATACCTATTTTATTAAGTGTTTTGATCATAAATAGCTGTTGTATCTTGTGAAATGCTTTTTCTGCATCAATTGATATAATCATATGATTTTTGTCCTTTATTTTGTTTATGTGATGTATCACATTGATGGATTTGCAGATGTTGAACCATCCTTTTGCTCCAGGGATGAATCCCACTTGGTCATGATGAATAATCTTTTTAATGCATTGTTGTATCCGATTTGCTAGAATTTTGTTTAGGATTTTTGCATCTGTATTCATCAGAGATATTGGTTTGTAGTTCACTTTTTTTGTGTTGTCCTTACCAGGTTTTGGTATCAGGGTAATGTTGGCTTCATAAATGAATCAGGGAGTACTGTCTCTTCTTCAGGTTTTTGGGAGAGGTTGAGCAGGATTGGTATTAGATCCTCTTTGAAGGTTTGGTAGAATTCATTAGTGAAGCCGTCTGGTCCAGGACTTTTGCTTTTGGGAAGGTTTTGGATGACTGATTCAATTTCCTTACTGGTAATTGGTCTGTTTAGATTTTCCAGTTCTTCATGGTTCAGCCTAGGAAGGCTATATGTTTCTAAGAACTTGTCCATTTCTTCTAGGTTACTGAATTTGGTGGCATATGGTCCTTCATAGTATTTTTTTGGATGATCCTTTGTATTTCTGTGGCATCCGTGATAACTTTCCCTTTTTCATTTCTGATTTTGTTAATTAGTGTCTTCTCTCTTTTTATCTTAGTGAGTCTAACCAAGGGTTTGTCAATTTTGTTAACCTTTTCAAAAAACCAGCTCATTGTCACATTAATTTTTTTCTGTTGTCTTTTTGTTCTCTATCTCATTTAGTTCTGCTCTGATTTTTCCTATTTCGTTTCTTCTGCTGACCTTGGGTTTCATTTGTTCTTCTTTTTCTAGTTCTTTACGGTGTAATGTGTGGTTATTTATTTGAGAATTTTCTTGTTTCTTGATATAGGCCTGTAATGATATAAATCTCCCTCTTAAAACTGCTTTCGCTGTATCCCAAATATTTTGGTAGCATGTATTTTCTTTGTCCTTTGTTACTATGTATCTTTTGATCTCTCCTCTAATTTTTTCTTCTACCCAGGCATTCTTTAAAAGTATGTTGTTTAATCTACATGTGTTTGTGTTTTTTCCTGCTTTCTTTTTGCAGTTGATATCCAATTTCAAAGCCTTGTGATCAGAGAATATGCTTGGTATGATTTCAATCTTCTTAAGTTTGCTTAGGCTGATTTTCTGTCCCAATACATGGTTTATCTTTGTGAATATTCCATGTACACTAGAAAAAAATTTATAGTCTGATGTTTTAGGATGAAGTGCTCTACATATGTCAATTATGTCCATTTCATCTAATGTGTCATTTAGGGCTGCTATTTTGTTATTTATTTTCTGTTTGGATGATCTATCCAAAATGATGTATTTAAGTCCCCTAGTATAATTGTGTTTAGGTCAATTTCTCCCTTTAGTTCTGTTTGTAGTTGCTTGGTATATTTTGGTGCTCCCTGATTGGGGGCATAAATATTGATGACTGTTATGTCTTCTTGTTGTATAGTCCCCTTTTCCATTATGAAATGTCCATCTTTGTCTCTTGTTACCTTTTTCACCCTGAAGTCTGTTTCATCTTATATCAGTATGGCTACACCTGATTTTCTCTGGGTAACATTTTCTTGGAGTGTCAATTTCCACCCTTTCACTTTGAGTCTATGCTTGTCCTTGTGGCTGAGATGCGTCTCTTGGAGATAGCATATGGTTGGGTTTAATTTTTTGATCCAATCTGCTACTCTGTGCCTTTTTATTGGTGAGTTCAGTCCATTTACATTTAGGGTGATTATTGATATGTGAGGATTTCCTGTCATTTTATCTTTAGTTTTCTGGTAAGGCTGTGTCTCCATTGTTTCTTTGCCTTTTTGTTGTTGTCTATTACTTCTGTGTGGTGGTGTTTTATGATGTTTACCTCTGTTCCTTCTTTTATTACAGTATATATTTCAGTTCTGGATTTTTTTTTTGAGTGGTTACTCTTAAGTTTATGTAAAAGAAAGTTTGATAATTAGAGTATTCCATTTTCTTCAGCACAGTTACTTTCTCTACTCCCATGTTTCGATTCAGGCCATTACTCTCCCCCTTTTTATGTTTTGGTTGCCACAAATTGTCCCTGTTGATTGTGGTCGAATAGCCTTCTTTAGTATTTCTTGTAGTGCAGGTCGTGTATTAGAAAATTCCCTCACCTTCTGTATGTCTGGAAAGGTCTTTATTCCTCCTTCATATCTAAAGGATATCTTTGCTGGATATATTATTCTTGGCTCATAATTTCTCTCTTTCAATAGTTTGAATATTTGGTTCAACTCCCTCCTGGCTTGTAGTTTCTGCTGAGAAATCTGATGATAATGTAATTGGCTTTCCTTTGTAGGTTACTGTCTTCTTTTTCCTGGCTGCCTTGAGGATTCTTTCTTTGTCGTTGATTTTAGACAGCTTCAATACAATGTACCTTGGAGAAGGCCTGTTGGGATTGAGGTAATTAGGTGTTCTATTTACTTCTTGGATTCGAGGATCCAGTTCTGTCCACAAGTTTGGGAAGTTCTCATCAACTATTTGTTTGAATATACTCTCTGTTCCCTTCTCCCTTTCTTCTCCTTCTGGTATGCCCATTATTCTTATATTGCTCTTTATGATGGAGTCAGAAAGTTCTTGTAGAGTTCTTTCATTTCTTTTAAGTCTCAAATCTCTTTCTTCTTCCATGCATGTCATTTCCAGGTTTCTATTTTCGATGTCACTGATTCTTTCCTCCATCTGGTCAAGTCTACTATCTAAGATGGCTATTTCATTGTTAATTTCTTCTACTGAGTTCTTAATCTCCAGAAATTCTATTTTGTTCTTTTTAAAAATTTCAATCTCTTTCCTAAAATGCTCATGTTGTTCTTTGATTGTGTTTCTGAGTTCATTAAACTGCCTTTCTGTGTTTTCTTGCCTTTCTGTGTTTTCAGAACTACAATTTTGAATTCTCTGTCATTTAAGTCTCATAGTTCCATATCTTTAAGCTCCTTTTCTGGAGACTTTTCACTTTCTTTCTGAGCTGTCTTGTTGCCCTGGTTATTCATGACAATTACTGATTTATTATTTCTCCTCCTAGACATCTACAGGAGTGGCTTCTGTAACAGGTTTATAGGAAGAGGTCTTTCTTTTGTTTTCCAGTACTTGTTGGGTAGAATGTTTTGTTTTCTCTCCGACTGCAGCCTTTTTTTCTCTCTCACATGTTAGTGCTATGTTTTCTCTGCACTATTCCAGCTTCTCACACAATGGGGGTATTCCCTGGGAGATGGGCTTCTCCTCTGTTAATAGTTCGCCTGGGTCACAGGGCACAGTGTCCATGTGTGTATGCGGAGAGCTTTTGAAGTTCCAAAGCTCTTCCTGCACCAGATTCAGAGCCCATATGTTTCAGCAGTTCTATTTACTCCTGCAGGGATCTGCCCAGATAGGTGGGGCCAGGGGCGGGGTGAGTTGTGACAGGTGGCCCAGAGCAATGGCGGTCACCACCACCACAGTCAGTCCTGCCTCCACAGCTCTCTCCCCCCCTGCTGGAACCAGTTGGACTGCGAATCTGTGTCTGTGGTCCACTGTTTTCAGAACAGGAAGTATTCCGCCCCTTTGATCTGACACTGCCACTGTTCCGCTTCTAGCATCGGACAGGTGGGGGCGGGGCGAGCTCTGGGAGGGTAGGGAGGGGGTGCTAGTCTCAGTGCCGAAGGCTTCCGTTCTCTTCTCGGCAGTGAGGGCTTAAACCACCGATTTCAGCCTTCTCCCCTCAGTCTTTGCTCCGAGGTCTCTGCCATGAGGGTTGGGTTCAGCCGTGTTATATGCTGTCTCCTCAGCCCTGTGGGTCATAAACGGAGCCCTAGCAGTCCGAGTTCTTCCCTCTCCTGCAGCTGCAGTAGTTCCAGGATGCAGCGAGCTGGGAGCACTGAGCTAGGTCTGCATCCTGCGCCCTCGTGGCTCCATCTCCACACTTCTCCCTTCCCTCCTCCCCAACTCGCGTGATTCGCCCACCTTTAGGTGAATTCAGTAGTGGGCCTCTTCGTCTTGCCTGTCTGCTGTGCATGGAGTCCTTTGTGGAGTTATAGTTCTTCCATTTGTTGTAAATTCCAGGGGAGATTTACAGAGGCTCACCTCACACCGCCATTTTGATGACGTCTGTATAGGTTCTTAACCAGGTTCTATTATTACTAATTTGAACAAACAATTTGATTAATTGATGAAGAATAAGAAAAATAAAAGATTTTATTTTACATTTACTCCTTCTCTAATATGTTTCCTTCCTTATGTAGATTCAAGTTTCTGACCTATACAATCATGTGTCACTTAACGACGGGGATTCTGAGAAATGTGCTGTCAGATTATTTCCCATTGTGCAAACATCACAGAGTGCATTTACACAAACTTAGATGGTACAGCCTACTGCATACCTAGGTGCATGGTCCAGCCTATTGCTCCTGGGCTACAAACCTGTACAGCATGTTGTTGTATTGAATACTGTAGGTAATTGTAACACAATGGTAAGTATTTGTGTATCTAAACATATCTAAACATATAAAAGGTACAGTAAAAATATGGTATAAAAGATAAGCAATGGTACACCTGTATAGGGCACTTACCATTAATGGAGCTTGCAGAACTGGAAGTTGGGTGAGTCAGTGAGTGAGTGGGGAGTGCGTGTGACAGCCTAGGACATAGTGTCCACTACTGTAGACCTTATAAATATTGTACACTTAGACTACACTACATTTGTTTTTAAAATGTTTTTCCATTTTCAATAATAAATTAACTTTCCCTTACTATAACATTTTTGCTTTATAAACTTTTCAATTTTTTTAACTTTTTGACTTTTCTGTAATAACACAGCTTTAAACACAAATATATTGTACAACTATACAAGTGTTTTTTATATCCTTATTCTATAAGATTTTTTCTATTTAAATTTTTTTTTACTCTTTAAACTCTTCTGTTAAAAACTAAGATGCAAACACACACATCAGCCTAGGCCTACACAGGGTCAGGCTCATCAATATCACTGTCTCCACCTCCACCCTTATCCCACTGGGAGGTCTTCAGGGTCAGTAACAGGCAAGGAGGTGTCATCTCCTGTGAAAACAATACCTTCCTCTAGGATACCTACTGAACAAACTGAGGCTCTTCTTTAGGAGGTGTCACTCTTTTCAGAAACATGTCCATGGTGCTCTGCTTGGTTTCTTTTTTTTTTTCTTTTTTTCTTGCTTTCTTTTTGTTTTTTTTTTTTTTTTTTTTTTTTTTTTTTTAATTGAGTTACAAGTGACATACAACATTGTATTAGTTTCAGGTGTATATTGAAACTAATAATTCAATATTTGTATATACTGCAAAATGTTCATCACAATAACTCCCATATTCCTCACCATACATAGTTACAGAATATTTTTCCCTTGTGATGAGGACTTGTAAGATCTACTCTCTTATCAACTTTTAAATATGCAATAGAGTATTATTAACTAGAGTTATTGTGCTATATTTTCTATCCCTAGGACTTATTTATTTATATGTAACTGTAAGTATGTACCTTTTGATTCCCTTCACCCATTTCACCCACCCCTTACCCTCTGACTTTGGCAAGCACTGACCTGTTCACTGTACCTATGAACTTTTAGTGTTTTTTGTTTTTTTTTAATTCCACATACAAGTGAGATCATGTATTTGTCTTTTTTTGTCTGACTTGTTTTACTTAGCATGATGCTTTCAGAGTCCATTCATGTTGTCATAAATGACAAGATTTCAGTCCTTTTTATGGCTGAATAATATTCCATTACACACACACACACACACACACACACACACACACACACACGTCAATTATGTTAGCGAACTTACTGCAACAATGTTGTTAACATTTTTTTGATATCAGAGGGATTATTCATTACATATTTGTACCAACTGGACTATTAACCCAGTTTGCTATTTGGATATGCTGAAAAGGAATGTTAGATGACTTGAACTTTTCACCAATTTTTCGCCAACAATTCATGGCTCTTGTATCACAACAATGCCCCAGCTCACATGCACTGTCTATGAGGGAGTTTTTAGCTGGTAAACAAATAACTATATTGGAACATCCTCCCTACTCACCTGATGTGGCCCCCAATGATGACTTCTTTCTTTACCCAAAGATAAGGCAATATTGAAAGGAAGACATTTTGATGACATTCAGGACATCAAGGATAATACGACAACAGCTCTAATGGCTGTTCCAGGTAAAGAGCTCCAAAATTGCTTTGAAGGATGGACTAGGTGCTGGCATTGGTGCATAGCTTCCCAAGGGGAGTACTTTGAAAATGACTGTAGTGATATTCAGCAATGAGATATGTAGCACTTTTTCTAGGATGAGTTTGCCAACTTAATTGTCCAAGCGTGTGTGTGTGTGTGTGTGTGTGTGTGTGTGTGTATTGGGGTACCAAAAAATGTATACAAGTGAACACTTTGGTCAACGTTGCTCAAGCAGTAGTTCACCATTATCAGAATTGTCTGGATGCTGACGGTAACCACTTTGAGCACCTCTTGTAATTGCAAAAGTCAAACATGACTTGTATTGAGTATTACAATTTTAATACAGTTTTCCTTTCTTAAAATGTGTGTACATTTTTTAGCACCTCTGTATGTATATCACATTTTGTTTATCCATTCAGTGGTCACTGTACACTCAGATTGCTTACATATTTTGGTTATTGTAAATAATGCTGCATGAACATAGGAGTGCATGTTTTCAAGTTAGAGATTTCATTTTCTTTGGATAAATACTGAGAAGTATAATTGTTCAGTCATATGGTAATTGTATTCTTAATTTTTGTGAAGAATCTCCATATTATTTTCTATAGTGGCTGCACCAGTTTATCTTTTGTCATTTGATAATAGTCATTCCAACAGGTGAGGTGACATCTCATTGTGGTTTTTATTTGCATTTCCTTGATGATTAGTGATGTCGAGCACCTTTTCAATATACTTCTTGGCCATCTGTATGTCTTCTTTTGAAACATGTCCATTCAGGTCCTCTGCCGATTTTTAAATTGGATTGTTTGGGAGAGCTTTGCTATTGAGTTGTATGAGTTCTTTATATATTTTGGATATTAACCCCTTATCCAATAAGGGGTCAGCCCTCTCCTAGCCCATGTCTCTGCCTCTCCTACCAATCTCAATGTGGTCTCTTCTTTTTATCCTAGTTATAGTGGCTCTGTTCAGCTGGTGTTCCGATGAATCTTGAGGTTGATTTTTCTATAATTTTGGTGTGATCTTGGGATGCAGTAGGCATAATATTACCTAATCTGCCATCTTGAATCCTCCCCCACTATTGAGAAATAGTTTCTTATACAAACAAAAATCAAGGGAATTTCCTGCCAGTTGACCTGCCTTATATGAAAGGTTAAAATAAATTCTTTAGAAAGAAGAAAAGTAATATAGTTATGTGCCACATAAGTAATATAGTTATGTGCCACATAAGATCAACAATAGACCACACAATACAATGATGGTCACAAAATTATAATGGAGAATTAAAAATTGTACCATTTAGTGATACCATAGTCATCATAACATTGTAGCATAACACATTACTCATATGTTTGTGGTGATGCTGATGTAAGTAAACTTATTGTGCTTCCAGTCATATAAAAGTATAGTACACATAATTATGTACAATACATAATACTTGATAATGATAATAAATGACTGTGTTACTGATTTATCTATTTATTTTACTATACTTCTATCATTATTTTAGAATGTACTTTATCTACTTATTAAAAGAAAATGTTTGCTGTAAAACTGTATGCCAAGTTAAACCAGCAGCAGCAACCTCATACATCTTGTGTTTACCTTGTCTCTTGATTGTATCATTTTCTATTGTGCTTGATATAATCTTATGTTGTTTTGTTCATCCTGGACCCTATGCATAAAAAATCTACTGCTAATGTTGCCGGTAAAAGGATACAGTGAGTGACTGACCTGGAAACAAAATTAAAAATGATTAAGGACTGACTGCAAGTGTAGAAAATCAGTGATAATTACTGCTGGCCAGTCAGGCATCCACCATAGCAAAGATCTTAAAAAACAAGAACAAAGTGACAGAAGCTGTTAAAGGATCTGCTTCGCTGAAAGTAATGAGGCTAACAAAAATTCAAGAAGGGCCTATACCAGACGTGGAGATACTTCTAATGACCTGAGGACCAGACACAGCAGCATATCATTCTCAGCACCATGATGATTGTGGCCAAAGGAAAAAGTGTTTGTGATGTTGAAAAACAACTTGTATCTGAGTATAATGTTGAGTTTACTGCTAGCTGTAGGTGGTTTAAATAATTCAAGAATCATTATTCATTACATAATGTGAAAGTGCGTGGTGAATAGTGAGTCTGTGAGTAGTGATGTGAAGGCAGCTAAAGAATTTGGAAACTCTAGTATGCTGATTATGGAGGAAAATTACCCAAGGAGCCAATTTCCTGTTAGCTTCTAAACTATCTGATTGAAACATGTAGAATTGTAAAAGCCATCAACTTCAGCTTTAGGTGTACAGCACCATGGTCAGGCATCTATACAATCTATGAAGTGATCCCCCTGATAAGCCCAATACCCATCTGGCACCCTACATGATCTTTACAACATTATTGATTATATTCCCCACACTGTATTTCACATCCCTGTGACTATATTGTGACTACCAGTTTGTGTTTTCTAATCCCTTCACCTTCTCTCCCATCCTTCAAACCCCTCCCATAGCAACCATTAGTTTTTTTCTCTGTATCTCTGAGTCTATTTCTGTTTTGTTTTCTCATTTATTCTGTTCGTTAGATTCCATATACAAGTGAAATCAATGGCATTTATCTTTCTCAGTCTGACTTATTTCACTTAGCATAGTATTCTCTAGGTCCATCCATGTTGTTGTAAATGGTAAGATTACATTCTGTTTTTGATAGTAGAGTAATACTCCATTGTATAAATGTACCACAGTTTCTTTATCCGATCATCTATTGATGGACATTTCAGTTGTTTCCATATCTTGACTATTGCGACTACTGCTACAATAAACATAGGGGTGCAAATATTTTTTTCAAATTAGTGTTTTCGATTTCTCTGGATAGATATCCAGGAGTAGAATTGCTGGGTCATAAGGTAGTTCTATTTTTAATTTTTTGGGAAACCATACTGTTTTCCATAGCGGCTGTACCAATTTGCAATCCCACCAGCAGTGCACGAGGGATCCCTTTTCTCCACATCTTTACCAACACTTGTTGTTTGTTGATTTATTGATGGTGGCCATTCTGACAGGAGTGAGGTGGTATCTCATTGTGATTTTTATTTGCATTTCTCTGATGATTAGTGATGTTGAGCATCTTTGCATATGTCTATTGGCCATGTGTATGTCCTCTTTGGAGAAATGTCTATTCATGTCCTCTGCCCATTTTTTAATTGGATTGTTTGGTTTTTTGGTGTTGAGTTGTATGAGTTTTTTTATAAATTTTGCATATTAATCCCTTATCCGTGTATCATTGTCAAATATCTTCTCCCATTCAGTAGGATGTCTTTTGTTTTGTTGATCGTTTCCTTTGTTGTGAAAAAATTTTTAGTTTGATGTAGTCCCATATGTTCATTTTTTTCTTTTGCTTCCCTTGCCTGAGGGGATAGATCAGTAAAAATATTACTAAGGTTGATGTCTGTGAGTTTACTTTCTCTATTTTCTTCTAGGAGTTTTATGGTGTTGGGTCTTATATTTGAGTCTTTAATCCATTTTGAATTTATTCTTGTATATGGCATAAGAAGGTAGTCCAGTTTCATTTTTTTTTGCGTCTAACTGTCCAGTTATCCAAGTACTACTTATTAAATAGACTGTCTTTATCCCAATGTAAATTCTTGCTTCCTTTGTCATAGATTAAATGACCATATAGGCATGGATTTATTTCTGGACTCTCTATTCTGTTCCATTGATCTATGTGTCTGTTTTTATGCCAATACCATGTTGTCTTGATTACTATGGCCTTGTAGTATGATTTGATGTTGGGTAGCATGATACCTCCCACTTTGTTCTTATTTCTCAGGATTGCTGTGGCCATTCAGGGTCTTCTATGGTACCATATAAATTTTAGGATTATTTGTTCTAATTCTGTGAAAAATGTCATTGGTATTTTAATGGGGATTGTGTTGAATCTGTATATTGCTTTAGATAATATAGACATTTTAACTATATTAATTCTTTCTATCTATGATCATGGTATATGTTTCCATTTATTTGTATCTTCTTTAATTTCTCTCTTCAATGTCTTATAATTTTCTGAGTACAGGTCTTTTACTTCCTTGGTTAAATGTATCCCCAAGTACTTTCTTTTATGCAATTGTAAATGGGATTGTTTTCTTATTTTTTATTTCTGATAGTTCATTATTGGTGTGAAAAATTCAGCTAATTTCTGAATATTAATTTTGTGTCCTGTTACATTATTAAATTCATTTATCAGTTTCAATAGATTTTTGGTGGAATCCTTGGGGTTCTCTCTACATAGTATCACGTCATCTGCAAATAATGACAGTTTTACTTCTTCCTTTCCCATTTGGATGCCTTTTATTCCTTTTTCTTGTCTGACTGCTGTGGCTAGGACTTCCAGTATTATTGTGAATAAAAGTGGTGAAAATGGGCATCCTTGTCTTGTTCCTGATTTAAGTAGAACGCTTTTAGCTTTTCCCCATTGAGTATAATATTAGGTGTGGGTTTGTCATATATGACCTTTATTATGTTGAGCTATGTTCCCTCTATTCCCACTTTGCTAAGAGTTTTTATCATAAATGGTGCTGGATTTTGTCAAATGTATTTTTTGCATCTATTGATATGATCATATGATTTTTATTTTCCATTTTGTTTCTGTGGTGTATCACGCTAATTGATTTTCTGATGTTGAACCAAACTTGCACACCAGAAATGAATCCCACTTGATTGTGGTGTATGATCTTTTTAATGTATTGCTGAATTCAGTTTGCTAATATTTTGTTGAAGGTTTTTGCATCTATGTTCATTAGGGATATCAGCCTACAGTTTTCTTTTTTTGTAATGTCTTTGTCTGGTTTGGGGATCAGGGTAGTGATGGCCTCATAAAATGAGTTTGGAAGCCTTCCCTCCTTTTCAATTTTTTGGAATAATTTGAGGAGAATAGGTGTTAATTCTTTTTTGAAGAGGTAAGTGTCTTATGCAAAAATACTACAACACAAGAAGAATATAAAGGAATGGAGGAGGTGGATGAAGACTCAGTGACCCACCAGAAAGTCTGTGGGTAATTGAGGCAAAAGTTATAAACACAGAATCCCCAGCATCTGAAGAAATTTTTGAAAATATGACCTCTTTGAAACAAAGGTTCAGAAAGATTTTTTAAAAAGGTACAAAAACAGATTAAAAGGATTCAAGAAAGAATGGAAGAGAGATTAGTTCTTATAAAAACAAAAATAATATTTTATGTAACAGAAAGAAGACTAGACACTGCTGATATACCATTGAGGGTCACAGAGGACATGGAATAAACAAAATATGAATATAAATGAAAACAGAAGAGCTAGTACAACTGGTTAGCAACAACACAGCACATATGTGAGAAAGTGGAAATGAAATGAAAGAAATGAAAATTAACACAAAAAGACAATATGCCTTGCCTATAAAATTTTAAAAGATTAAAAGTGAATATTGATGCTTAGGAGAGCAAATTCCATATTTTCTGATAAGAGTGTGTTTTGGCAACATACCAAGTTCTTAATTTCATTTTAAAAAACATCTTGAAGAAATTAATTTAAATATGGGGAAAACATAACTAAAACAGTATTTTTTCCTTCCATAATACTATAGCAACAAAAAATTGGGAGAAACCTAAATGTCCGGCAATAGACGGTCACTAGAAATTACCTCTGTGGTGTATATTACCCACTCAAGGTAAGGACACTGGTTTTCAGCCTTAATGGCGTTTTCTCAGAGAGAATGAGCAGTGCTGATTTATCCCTTGGATACAGTATGCCCAGTGCTGGGAACATACAATATTGTTATGGGCCCATGAATGTTTTAATTTCTTTTAAAATTAGAAGGAAAATGATTATTATTATTCTGGCTTATATTCCACTTTTTATAATAATGCAGTTGTGAAATGCAATTTTTAGTATTATTTTTCAAAGAAGGAACCCATGAAAGCAAAGTGCCGTGGACCCTCAGAGTCACCACAAGACCAGGAAAAGGAGTATTTCCAGACATGGCCACCAGTCCACGATCTCTGCTCTTATTGTCACAGTGGCACAGAGGAAGAGAAGGAAAGAGAACGGGGCTCAGCCTCAAGGCTATGGAATGCCCTAGGGACAGAGCAGTAGAAATCCCAGAAAACTGACCAACTAGAGCTTTTCCAGGCAGTGCTCTGAAGCTACTGAATGGCAGGCTCTCTGACAATCTGCTGGATTTGTTTTAAGATTAATATTTTTTAAAATTATACTTAAGTGGGTATATTTCCATTACATATTTTTGAATATAAACCACAAGATAAGAAACATGATATACAATATGATTCTGTTGGCACGTGAGTGGGTGTTTTGGTTTCTATTTGGGTAAGAAATGGCTGGGTTACCTCCAAGGTGGGATTGCACGTAGGGAAAGATGGAAAAAGGGGGAGGGATAAATAGACTGAGCACAGGGGATTTTTAGGGTAGTGAAAATACTCAGTATGATACTATATGGTAGAGCTGTAGCATTACACTTTTGCTTAAACCCATAGAATGTACAACACCAACAGTGACCCTAATGTAAACTATGGACTCTGGGTGATGATGATGTGTCAGGGTTTATCTGTTGCAACAAATGTACAGTCTGGTGGGGGTATTGATGGTGGAAGTGGCTGGGAGGTGTATGGGAAGTCTCTACTTTCCACTCAGGTTTGCTATGAACCTAAAATTACTCTAACAAGTAAAATTTATTTAATAAGTGTTTTTTTAAAGGCCTCTCTATGCTATATGATAGTTGGGAGAGAAGGTGCTACTTTATGAATAACTTTCATACCTTACAAGCCAGGAAGGAGGTTTTAGGTATCAAAACAAACCCCAAAACTCTAGTGATGTACAGTCAATCTCCAAGACCCCAACCCAAATTCACATGAATTCCATCAGGTTGTTGTTAAAACCACACACCAACTCTCTATAATTCAGGGCTTTCTCACTTTGACTCAAGAACTTCTCTTAAATTGAAATCTTGTCAATAACTATAAACACTGCCAGTAATCAAGCATTTTCATGTTATAACTGCAAGAGAGTCAATCCTGCCACAATCAAATAGAAAAGGACTGGACCCATATCATCACCAGATCAATGAACATTCAAGAAGCATGAAGAAATCATATATAAATATATATAAATGTGTGTGTATATATGATACATATATAAATATACATGCTTAAAGAAAGGTGATCATAGCCAGTGGCTTCCTCAAGCAATATTTCAAGAAATCCAGTTGAAGCACAAATTTTTTGTCCACTTTCTTAAGAATTGTCTTGGCTGGAATTCGCCCTTAGACTTCATATTCAGAAGACTTCCCCAAGCCCCATTATTACTACACATAACAGTACAATCCTCCCTCAGTATCCACAGGGGATTGGTTCCAAGACCCCCAGCAAACCGAAATCTGAGGATGCTCAAGTTCCTTATATAAAATGGAATAGTATTTTGCATATGACCTATACAAATCCTCCTATACACTTTAAATCATCTCTAGATTACTTATAAGGCCTAATACAATGTAAATGCTATGTAAATAGTTGTTATACGGTATTGTTTAGGAATGAGGACCAAAACAAGTCTGTACCTGTTCAGTACAGATACAACCATTGCAGGCCTAACTACATAGTATATGTGAACAACAATGTAACAATTTTTTTTCTAACTATTTTCATCTGGTTGAGTCTGTGGATTTGGATCCTGCAGATATGAAGGGCCGACTGTGCATGCCCTCCAATACCACGTGTGCTCTGACCACTTCCAATATGACTGCTACAACTGCAAGGAATGTGGCCTCTGTGCTCAATCCCTTGGATGCTCAGAACAGGCACACACAGGTGGCTGTCCCAGCTCAGGGATGTACTGTGCACCAGTTCTGCTTTCTCTATGAAAGTAACACATGGTGAGTGTTACATGTTGAATTGTGTCCCTCCAAAAGATATGCTGAAGCCTAACCCTTGGTGCCTCAGAAAGTAACCTCATTTGGAAATCAGACATTGTAGTACAGTAAAGTTAGGTCACGGGAGAGTAGGGTGGATGCCTAACCCAATATGAGTGTGTCCTAATTAAAAGGGGGGATTTGGACACAGAGACAGACACAAGGAGAATGCCATGTGAACATTAAGGCAGAGACAGGGGTAATGTGTCTACAAGCCAAGAGACACCAAAAATTGAGGGCAAACCACCGGGGCTAAGAGAGAGGTCTGGAACAGGTTCTCCCTTACAGCCTCAGAAGGACTAACCCTGCCAACACCTTGACCTCGGACTTCTAGCCTGAGGAGCTGTGAGAGAATAAATTTTTGTTGTTTAAGCCAAATGAATAAACAGACAAACAAACACGATGTGTGACGTGTCAATATGAGCCTGTTGCTGTGTGAGAGAGTATGTAGTTTGTATATGGGTAGGTTGCTGGCTTACCTCTGAGGTGGTACTGCGTGTAGGAAAAGAGACACTTCAGAATTATCTTCTTCGCTACAGTGAGTCCATATTCTCAATATTATATTTCATTGCCCATTATATCTTTATAATGTGTAATTATCATGTTTTTGCAAAACTAATGAAATCTATTGAAAATGCCTGCATGAAAGTAAAATGAGGAAATATATTATTTGCCTTCTCTATTTCCTTATATTGATAAATTTGAAGAATATTATTTCCTCCTTACTGAAAGAAATTTGTAGCTATGAAATATTCAAGCTCCTTTCTGCCTTGATACCAAACTATCATAGATTTGGACCATTCATAATCCTTTCTAACTCAGAAAAGTGACTGATTTAATAAATATGTAAAACACTCATTATTATTAATGAATGTTGAAGGAGAAAATAAATCACCATGCCTCAGCTTCATAAATAGTGTGAAATAGGTAGAAGGAGTGATCGACTCTGAGGGGAGCTGGCACCATTAACAGGAGTGGCCCACGGCGCAGGGCAAGGAGGGCCCAGCCACTGCCTGCCGTGGGAAGTTCACTCTGCCAGAGCCAGGCCAGAGGCCTGGACACAGATGGAGAAAAGTCAGCATGACTGTCAAAGCCATGGAACTGATGGCTGACTATCTGAAGAGACTACTTTATTCGCTATTAGAAAAAGAGAAGTCCCTCACTATTGCACATTGCACATTAACAGGCATTGCTTTTATTTGTCTTGTATGCTCTGTGGACTTCATACATGATGACGAAAGTCATGCGAGGGAATTCTGCCCAGATGACCAGAGCACTCCTCTTGGGCTCTTTCCTAATAAACCATAACTTTCTTCTCTCAGAGGAACGCCTCCCTTTGACAATTTTGCAAATTATCTAAAACAGCAAGATTGAAATTTGTTTCTCAAACTAAACGGATGGAGCCATTTGGTCCCAAACTCAAATGAGTAGACATGGTTGTTGCACCCATCAGCCAACTGGTGACTCGTTTTTGTCTTCCATCATGCCTCAGGTGAGGAATCTCTCCAGTGTTCTTTCCATACTAGGTGCCCGGGTTGCTGGGCTCTGCTTGCACCACTGGTGTCCTGACCTGGGTCTCAGTTCTGTGAGGGATGCCTCACTCAGATAATTTTGGAGTTAGGCCTGGTGATAAAACATGCACACAGATACACATGCCACATACACACATGCATGTATTCCTGAACACTGCATACTGAATCTAAACACAAATACTGTAGGTTACACAGAATCGTTTTAATTTGTCAGCTTAAAAATTAGAACTTTTTGAACAGCTAAAATAAATTTTCAAAAATCCATCCTTAGATTCTGCATGTTGAAAAAATATATACAGAAAAAGTCATGTAGATTTCATGCCACTAATTCTTATTCAGATTTGAGAATAATTACAACTATGTGGAAAATTGAACAGCCCTTGGGAAAAAAGCTCATACCCAAAACATAGGAGAGACCTTAACCCTAACCTTAATCCTAAAAGCTTCTTTTATATTGGTCTTTTATTCTTTAGTAAAATCACAATGTTAAAAACCTAGTCAATTAAATAAAAAGAACATGGAGTTGTTCTCCTGAATTTAATAATAAAGTGTAGAAAGAGTATTTTGAAAAACTTTCCACTAACCTAAATACTTTGAATAATAATGTGATCACAAATGAAGTGAAAAAGAAAATCAGGATTGCTAATTAAAAACAGGCATGTTTTGAGAGGAATATGACTCATAAGTTTGCACTCCAGTCAACGACTTCACATTAGGGTATTTGAAACATAGCCTTAAGGAATGAATATTTACTAGTTTATAAAAGTTTAACAACATATAAATGAAAATGTCAATGCATATATTCTTTGCTAAGAATGAGAAATTTAACTTTTAACTTTAACTTTTATAAATGCAAATATTTATTTATTGTGCAAAGATTGATTATCTTTGTAAATCAAATGATATTAATTTTTCTAAGTTTGCATGTTTTTAAAAATCTATATACTCTCTTCAGAAATCCACTTTTTTATATTTGTCATTGTATGACCATTATTATTTTAAAAAATTTAAGATTTTTATTAAAATATAGCCAACATACAACATTATATTAGTTGCAGGTGTACACCAGTTATTCAACATTTCTATACCAAAAGAAGTGATCATCATGATAAGTCCAGCAAGTATCTGACATGGTACCATACTATCACAATATTATTGACTATATTCCCTATGCTGTACATTACATCCCCATGACTTATCTGTTTCATACCTGGAAATTTTGGCACACTGAAGTTAGATGCTGCTTGTTTGGGTTTTGTGAACCTTTTAGTGATTTTAGAAAAGTCTGCAGCATGAGCCAAGACAGGTCATATGTATGGAAAAGCCACTGGAAGTGCCTTGTGTGTGCCAGATCATTGGGTGGGGTGGGGGGGGGTCTCAGAATCACCAGGGTGAGATGGATGAACAGTTTTAGCTAGGTTGATGGAGACTCAGATATGGCAGCCACCTGTGTCTGAAAAGGGGTGTGTGTGTGGGGGGGGAAGCTCAACAAAGTAATAATAGGTTCTGCCAGCACCTTCGTATGGGAAAAGGCTGCCCTTCCAGCTCTCGCCATGAAGTCAGACAACTCAGTTCCTCTCCTTATGTCCCCCACACTTTTTGAGCTGCTGCCCCAGTGCTGGAGTTCAGAGCAACTGAGTCTTTCAGCAAGTAAGTTCATATGTGGCCCCTTTAACAGGACCCTTTGGGCCACTAGCTGTCCTCTGTCTCACTCAGCCATAATCTCCACCAGTTTTCAAAGCCAGAAGTTATGGGGACTTTTCTTCCCAGCACTGGAACACTGGGCTGGGAAATCTGTTATGGGGCTGGGACCATTCACTCCTCCAGCGGAAACTCCACAGCCAAAATATCCCTCCTGATTTTTAACCACTATATGTGGTTGTGGGATCAGTCCGTTCCATGTCACTAATCCTCCTACCAGTCTAGAGGTGGCTTCTTGTGTATGTCCTTAATTATAGGGCTTCTGTTGAGCTAGACTTCAGGTGATTCTCAATGATGGTTGTTCTATAGTTTAGTTGTAATTTAGATGTGATTGTGAGAGAAGGTAGCACAGCATTTACCTACTTCACCATCTTGACCAGAAATTCTTAAAATTTTTATTAAATTAGCAAACCGAATACGTATATATACTATATATACATAACATATATGTATAACATATTTATATACAATATATAACACATAGTATATATAACATATATAATTTACATATGTATATATCTATATAAAACTTTAAAATATCTACTCCTGAAACAGTAAGCAATATTTTTGAAATAACAAGTCAGTAGACATTGTATATCATTCAGTGATAAACAATTTCACAGCCCATATAGCTACACTATCAATTTTGTATTAAAATTGAGAATCTGTTGAAATTTTCATTGTCTCAGAATAACTAAGTATATTTTCTTCTGCTTTCATGTTTATCTGAGTCATATTAATCACACATAAATGATCAACTTTAAAGTTTATATAATTATATTAAAACTTGTATAAAATTTTTATTGAAAGTAATGTAACCTAAAGCACTTCTATTTTTTGAGGTGGCCATAAGGTATCATTTTCTGGTAATGGATAACTCTATGTACAAGCAAGTTTAGGCTGAGTGAAAGGAGTCAACAGAGAAAGAGGGATAAAACATGCATGGTATAATGAATGGAGCAAGTATTCAAAGTTTACGGGAGGCAATGGGGTGAAGAGATTAGTGGAAAAGAGCAAGCATTATTCAGTATATTCCTCAGGAAAATGAACTGTTAACTTTAAAGCAATTTTGAAGTTGGGAAAATGGAATTTGAGGGAACTTGCATTTAGGTCCTTGCTCATCTTAGAAAATGTCCTGAGAGCAAAGAAACAGCTGTGAATTGGAGGATATGAAGAAAATGTGATTAAAATTACTATGGAAAATGTGATAGAAAATTAAAAAAAACAATTTGCATCTACATTTCTGTACTGGCTTACTACTTTTCTAGATTTTGCCTCACGTCAATTTCTGGTAGCTAAGTTTGCTGCTGATTCTGCCTTCTCATTCTTAAAGCCAAAAATAGTGCAGATTTTCTATAAGAGTTTTAGCAATGATGCTGACTAGGGCCTCTTCCTTAAATAGAGGACATTAAAAAAAAAAAAAAAAAACCTGGAGGGTTCATCCATTGCCACTCCTGTCTTCTAGTTGTTGACTTCCTTCTAATTGTTAACTTCCTGTTTTTGTTTGCTCTCCAATGCCTTCAGGTAGTTTTTTAAATTTATGCAAAGCTTATAGTCATGTGCCTGAGAATCAGTTCAATAGGAGCTTACTCTGTTATTACCGAAGTAGAACCTAACAGTATTTTTTGAAGTAAAGATAATGCAAATCAAGAGAAAAGCTTATATGAGATGATTAGTTCTGCATAATTAATTTGTATAAAATCACCAAAGTTAGTTACTCTAGCCCACATACCACAATGTGGAAAACATGGAATTATAAAAAAAATTCCTTTGTACATGTACTTATATCATTGAATTATAGGACTGGAAGATAAGTTTTGGTAGGAATCTTAGTGGTTATGTAATATAACTGCAAATGGAAATCAGTGAAATGCCACTGTACACTTCCAAATGGTCATTTATCCTGCATCTAAACATACAAAATAGCAGGAGTGTAATTTTCTAGCTCTGGTTTATAATCAGAATTACAATCAAATGGTGATATCTCTTGGTTCAATTCCCACAAAGACATGCATGTTAAATAAAATAGTACTTTTCTATCACATTGATGTAATTATTAATATTTTGAAGAGTGACAGGATTATCGGATTTTAAAATATTTGGTTCTCAGAATAAGACCACTAGTATAGCTGCCCAAATAGTTTGAACTTAGGGAAATATAAAATGAAAACAGTCAAATATTTAATTGCATTTCATTGCTTACTGTGCATTTTCTCAAACATTTTACTACTCAAAATAGCATTAGTAAAGACATGAAGAAACTGAGACTTGAAGAAGTAAAACAAAAATTTTAAATGATGCTCTTTGACTTGAATGCAGTTTCCCAAATACAAATACTCTCTTATTTTAGTTTATTGTCCTTCTTTTCTTTCCTGTGATGATGAGTTCAATGCTCAATGCCACCTAATATGGAAACTTTGTTTATTTTTGTAATTTTTCCATCTTTACAAACACAAAATTAAATTAAACTCAGCTACCAAGTTAAAAATACATATTTTATTTTATTTTATTTTTCTGAATGGTGTTTTGCCTGGGGGCGGGGATGGATTTTATTTGTCTTGATTTGGCGGTTTGTTTTATTCTATATATTTTTTGTTATTTCTTGGCTATTTATTTTTATTTTGCTGTTGTTGTGAGTACTAAGGAGAAAGCAGATTGTTAGACACACTGGTGAATTGTAGACACAACTTGAGTGAAAATGTTGGGGAATAAATTTGAACAAGTAGAAGAGGCTGGTGCCTCTTCTTTAATGTGGAACGGAAGGGTCTGAACCTTAAAATTGTTAATTAATTAACTGGATCTATAGTGTCCTCATGTACCATATATATATATATATATATATATATATATATATATGATTGTTCCTTTTTTGGGAAGTTGGATAGGACAAATTATGATGCATTTTGATTGAGTTATGACTAATGATACACATAGGCAGACCACATTAAAAATATTGCAAAGTAGAATTTGTACTCCTGAAGGATTTATAAAAATAGAGTACACCATGTTGTTGACTCATAATTCATGTTTCCCATGACCAAGGAACTGACAAATTTAATAGAGGAAAGACTTTACAGTATTTTCTTGCTTTATATCTCCATGTCTTTATGAACATGCAGACATCAAGCAGTATTTTATTATTTACAATTCCTTTTGTACTCTAGATATATTATTTTCAGAATATTTTATCTAGTTAAAGGATGCATATCTCATAGGAAACCATACACATCTATTCACAGGAGAAGAGATGTGTGACACTATTGGTGCAGAGGGTATCTTAAAATATTTATAAGTCACCAGGAATAATCTTCACTCAGAAGAGTTATAACTGGCGAGGACAAATATCTTGAGATTAGGCCACTTGCCAACTCTCACTGGAACATACTACTTATGAACTCAATTTTTAAAGAAAATGATAACAAAGCCATTAGCCATCATTCACATTCTCAAGAAGAAAAATAACTCCACCTGCCATCACTTATGAATTGAAAAGTTTATTTTTTCATTCAAACTTGCAGTTTAATTGCGTGAATTCTTCCTATCATTTACGAGAAACTTAGGAAGACTTGAGTTTTTAACTCAAGGATGTAGGGCTGGAAAGAGTATTGCTCTCATCTTTACAACAAGAAAAAAGTCAGACAAATTGTAAGTTATGACTTTAATTGAACCAATTAGAGAACAGAACTTACAGGGAAAATGACTAACCCAAAATCTAGAGAGAGATTTTCCTGCACGAAGAAACAGTACCTGAGCATTTGCTTTATCTAAGACAGACATCACTGAATGCCATATAAGCCAGTTCTAATGGAATGTAGACAACATGGAAGATCAGGTAGTAATTTAATCAGAGTAATAGAAACTATGAGTCAAATGCTAGTGTTAGAAATTAAAAATATAGTAACAGGTTGAAAAATGCCTTCAATAAGCTTCAGGAAAGAATCAGTAAACTTAAAGACAGGTCATCAGAAACTATGTAACCTCCATGAAGAGAAAAATTGTGAAACTATCCCAAAAAACAGTGCATCCACAAACTGTGAGACAATATAAAACAGTCTAATGTATGCATAATTAGAATCTTAAAAAGAGTAAGAAAAGAATTCTCAGAATAAATATTTGAAGAAATAATGGCTAAAAAATTTCCAAAATTAGTGGCAGACACCAAAATAAAACAAAACAATACAAAACAAAAGAAAGCACAAATAGCTCAGAGGATACCAAACAGGGTAAACTTAAAAAACAAAACAAAACAAAACTGTAAAACATATAGGCATGTCATATTCAAAACAAAGCAAATAACAAAACAAAAATATGTATGCAAACATAACACTCATATTATATCACAATTTCTGAAAAAGTAATACAAAGAGGGGGCAACTACATTACATACAGAACAATGAGGTTAAGAATTGTATCAGCCTTCTTGTCAGAAACCATGAAAGAAAAAGACAATGGAGCAACATCTTTAAAATGCTAAAAGAAAACATATGTCAACCCAGAATTGTATATCCTTCGAAAGCATCCTTCGAAAGTAAAGGAGAAAGAAAGACCTTATAAGACAAACAAAGGCTGAGAAAACTCATTGCTGACATACCTGCTCCATAAGAAATGTTAAAGGAGTTCTTCAGACAGAAGGAACATGAGCTAGGTAAGAAATATATATCTATACAAAGAAAAGGGGAAAGTCCAAAATGAAACAAATAAATAAATGAAGGAAAATAAAACAAAACACTTTTTTCTTATTTTTGTTCTTTAAAGGATAAAAATACACAACATTTTAAATATCCATTTATTACTATGGCTATAAACCACAGAAGACAATAACAGTAAAAATGTATTAGGTGTTTATAGCACATATTAAATTAAAATGTATGTGAACAATACATTTTCTTAGTAGCACAAGGATAGCTGGGAGAAATGGGAAATGAATTGTTAGAAGTTTCTTATGCTGCACATGAATTGTATAATATTATTTAGTAACAAAATCAAATTATTTAAATATGTATACTGTAAACCGTAGGGCAACCATATACAGTTTTTTTTGCCCCAGAGGTATAATTAATAAGTCAATTGAAATATAAAATAATAAAAACATGTATAATTAAACCTGGAGAAAACAGAAAGAAAGAAAAAAACAAAGAGCTAATGGGACAAATAAAAAACATCTAGCGAGATTAAATACTTTATTCATACACTATCAATTACTACTCTAAACATGAAAGATTTGAACATAAGATATATAACACTGAGATTGTCAGATGTATAAAATCTACTGTATGCCATCTTCACGAGCCATGCTGAATATAAAGCCATGGGTAAAACTAAAGGAATGGAAAAATATATACAATGCAAACACAAGCCAAAGCCAAAGAAAACTGGAAGAGCTATATTAATTTTAGACAAAATATATTTCAGAACAAGGTCTATTATCAGAGATAAGAAGGGACATTGCATAATACTAAAGGAGTCAGTCTCCAAGAAAATAACAGTCCTAAACATTTACGAACATTGCAGAAGAATTTCAAAATACATGAACCAAACATTGACAAATCTAAAAGGAAACATGAAGAAATCCACAATTATAGTTGGAGATTCCAACACTCCTCTCTTAGAAGTAATTCATAGAACAAGGAGCCAGATATCAGTAAGGATATAGGTGACCTAAATAACATTGTCAACTAACTTGACCTAATTAATATTTATGGAACACCCCTACTCAACAAGAGAAGAATACACATTCTTCTCAAGTGCACATGGACCATTCACCAAGATAGGCCATATTTTGGGCCATAAAAGAAAGTTCACCAAATGTAAAATAATAGAAAGCATAAAAATAGGTCAGGGGCAGAAAACATTAAAATAGAAATCAATAATAAAGATACCTGAAAAGATTCCCAGTATATGAAATTAAACAATATGCTTCTAGAGGGTGCATGGGTCCAATAAGGAGTATAAATGAAAATTTTAAAATATTTTGAAATACATAAAAATTAAAATATAGCCACATCAAAATTTTGGAATACAGTTAAACCTCTGAACAGAATTTTATGGCATTAAATGTTTGTATTAGAAAAGAAGAAAGATCTAAAATCTCTCAACTCAGAAATTAAAAAAAGAAGAGTAGTTGAAATCTAAAGCAGAAATAAGGAAATGATAAAAAGTAGGGTAAAAAAAGAATTTAAAACCAGAAAAACAATAGAGAGAATCAATTGTCCCAAGTATTTATGTATGTATGTATGTTTTAAAAACTGAATCAAATCAATGAAACTGTAACCAGGCTGAAAAAGAAAAAGGAGACAAGACACAAATTACCAATATCAGGAATGAAAAAGGGGACATCACTGTGGATCTCACAGCCATTAAAAGGATAATGAGGGAATACTGTGAACCATACCATATCCATAAATTCTACAACTGAGAAAAAATGGATCAATTTCCTGAAAGACATACACTAATAAAACTCACTCAAGAAAAAATAGGTAACCTGAATAGTCGTATATATAGTAAAACATCTAAATTTGCAGTTTAAAAACTTCCCATAAAACACTTCAGATCCAAATGTGTTCACTAGAGAATCCCACCAAACATTAAAAAAAAAAAAATTAATACCATTGACTGTATTTCCTATGCTGTACTTTTTAAAATATAGTTGACATTCAATATTATTTTATATTAGTTTCAGGTGTACAGTTTAGTGGTCAGGTATTTATATAATTTACGAAGTGATTCCCTGTTAAGTTAAAGATGTGTTAACTAACTTTATTGTGGTAAACATTTTGATGTGCGCGCGCAAGTTCAGAAAAGTAAGTTCGCAAACTCATCCTAGAAAAAGTGCTACATACCGCATTACTGAATATCACTCTGGTCACCTTTGAAGTACTCCCCTTTGGAAGCTATGCACCAACGAAGCTAGGCTTTGGAAGCCTAGCCCACCCTTCAAAGCAATTTTGGAACTCTTTTTTTTGGAATGGCCATCAGAGCTCTCGTCGTGTTACTCTTGATGTCCTGGATGTCATCAAAATGCCTTCCTTTCAATATTTCCTTTATCTTTGGGTAAACAAAGAAGTCATTGGGGGCCCAATCAGGTGAGTAGGGAGGGTGTTCCAATACAGATATTTGTTTATTCTCTCACAGACAGTGCTGTGTGAGCTGGTGCATTGTCGTGATGCAAGAACCATGACTTGTAGGCGAAAAGTTCAGGTCATTTTCATCTTTTTCATGCAGCCTTTTTAGCATTTCCAAATAGTAAACTTGGTTAACTGTTCGTCCACTTGATACAAATTCAAAATGAATAATCCCTCTGATATCCAAAAAGATTAGCAACATCGTTGCAACAAGTTCACAAACTTAATTGTCATATATATGAAATCATCAGATTGTTACCTTAAACTTACACAATATTAAATGTCAATCACATCTCAATAAAACTGGGGTGGGGGAGAAAAAATATTAATACCAATTCAAGACAAGCTCCTCCAGAAAAGAGAAGAGGCGTAAACCACTTTAAATTTTTTTTATGAAGCCAGAATTATCCTAATACCAAAGACATAATAGAAAACTACAGACCAATATCCCTCATGAACATAGAGGCAAAATCCCTCAACAAAATGACAGCAAATTCATTCATGATTGAAAAAAAGAAATCAACAAACCTGTGTAAAGGAGATCCCAATCTAATCAAAGGCTTCAACACAAAACCGGCACCTAATATTGTGCCTGACAGTGAGGTACTGAGTGAGTGCTTTCCCTACAGTCAGAAACAGGGAAGGATGTCCACTCGCACCGCTTTGATTTAGTGTCACTGCTGTGTTGTGTTCTCGTGTGCTCAGTGTTCACGCTGTGCCCAAGGCCCAGTGTCCAGCTGCAATCCCACCTGAGGTAACCAATGGCTGATACTTGAACTCTGCACAGATGAGATGCCGCTTAGGGGCACCAGCCAAAGATGAGGTAGGACCCTCTCAGGAGAGTCATTATGGAAAGTCCCCGTTGCTTCCTATCCTTGTAGAGGAAAAGGATCTTTAGAGAAGTTCTTCCCTGAGGATATGGCACCCTGCTCTCTCAGTGCTGCCTGGGATCTCAGCTGGTGATCTCAGTTCCCCTGGGGATGATGCATCTTCCGGGTCTATTCCAGGATAAAAACACTTGGAAGAAGGTTTAACTTGGAGGAGAGGCTTCAGGGTGTTGGAAGTATTTAAGAAAAAACAATCATGACTATCAATTACCTCTGATAAACAGCAGTACATCACAATACAACTTTAAAGTTAAACATTCCTGCCAATGTGTCACACTTTTTTCCTGTTAAAGCAAGCATTGTGTCTGTCTAACTGTTCTGACTCTAGAATAAGCAGTGATCTGATTGGAACCTAGAGTGTAGACAGGGGCGAGATGTGAGCTTTTGTCAACAATGCAGGTCAGATCTGATGCATGAAAAAAGGTGATGTCTTGTATATAAGTGTATCTGTATGCAGGAACTAGTCCACACTTTGAATAAAATATGGCCCAAACTACAGGTTGATGTCCAGGCTTTTTTATTAACTATAGCAACACACTTAATACTTGTGTTGGATGCAAGACCATTAAGAAGTTGGATGTTTAATTATGTAACTAGAGGAAGCTATATTTTCACTCAATAAGAATTTTTTTAAACTATAAATATTGCATTATCTGTGCTATGGACAATAACAAGTGAAGAAGGATAAGGGGTGAGGAGTGAGCACCATTGATTGGCTGGTCTAGGTGGGCTTCACTGAGAACATTTGGCTGTAGACTCAAAGTGGCCACTCCAAAGGGAAAGACAACCAGAAGGCTCAGAGGCCGCGATGCTGAGGAACAGGACGGCCAGTTCAGTGAATGTGTCAGACAGGTTAAGAGGGGCTGAGAGTTTGCAAAAAGCATTCTGGTGGCTGCTGAAAACACAGAGGAAGGAGGAGCAAAGGTTACTAGTTAAAAGGCTATTGCACTAATCCAGGTGAAATATACAGGGCTTTTTGTT
This sequence comes from Rhinolophus ferrumequinum, assembly GCF_004115265.2. Lineage (NCBI taxonomy): Eukaryota > Metazoa > Chordata > Mammalia > Chiroptera > Rhinolophidae > Rhinolophus > Rhinolophus ferrumequinum. The sequence goes on along the minus strand of NC_046295.1, from coordinate 1,600,751 downwards.
TCATTTCTACATTATAAAAAATGTCAACGCGTTATATAAATAGGAAAAATACAGTGAGTACACATTCAGCTTCAACAGTTAAATTTATAAGCAACTTGTTTCACCTACAATCCCAATCCAATGCCTACCCGAAGCTCACCTCAAATATTTCAAAGCAAATCCTAGGTGTATCATTTCATCCGTTCCTTAAAATCTGAACCATTATAATCATTAAACCAAATATTATATATTTAAAGTATGACACATGGAATTAAGAGATTATGGAAGGATTATCAGTTTTTAAACATACCAAGGACACAGATATGGGAGTAAATGGCTGAGGTGGCAGCCATGTTTGTCACCAACACAACTGCATCTTCTAACACTTGCTAAGGCTGATATTAACTCACTCGTTCCACTTCCCATCTGCTTTTTCACAAAAAGTTACTGGTATACAGGCACACTTGTCTCACAAATATTCAAATTTATGTCTCTGAAAAATTACATGCCTTCAGAACATCCCCGAAATCCTACATCCAATGATGAACACCCACAGTGTTGCCTGTCACCGGTACCATATTCTTCTTGTCTGAAACACCCTTGATACTCCTGCAAAAACCAGATTCAAGTCATTTCTCCCATGAAGTCTTACTAGAATAAACTGTTCTGTTTCTCCTGTTTGTTGTTCTTAGCACACTAGAATTTACTTAACTGTTTACTTGCTAAATAGCTGGAAAGGATAATCAGATTAAGAAAAAAGTCCCAAATCAATACACGACTTTTATTGCATCTTCAAAATATCACAAAGCAGTCTGAGGAATCAACCGACATCTTGGTGTTTCTGAAGCTGGACCACTTAGATCTTATTCATCAACCTGCTGAACTGTTCCTCTTTCAGAAACGTAGATACCATCCCCCAAATTTTGATATCCTTGCTTTTAACTGTTGTGGCTTGTTGAATCAAAGCAGCTGAATTTGATACAAGTTCATTTAACCTTCAAAAATTAACTCATCTTTCTGGGTCTGAGATACTGGACAAGCAACACCTGACTCCGTCCGAACCTATGGATGTATTTTTCACCCAGGAAATTTCGGTTTTCAACAAGAAAACTGTTCTCCTGAATAATGACGTTGATGGGGAAGTGAGCACATACAGACCTCATCTTGTAACGGAGGCCCAATGTGACACCCTTGATCATGTTCTGTGACTACAGATAGTGTAGACAGGAGCCAGTTCCTTTCTATGTCCCCACCATTTATCAACCCGGAGCCTCTTCTTTTTCTTTTCAAGGAGACCGAGATCTACACTGATGTGACTGAAGTCCCTCCGCAGGGTGGCTCCGGGGCCCTTCACAATACATGTGGGCGCTTCAGAGTGCCGTCCGTGTTTTCTGGAATGTCCACCATCTGATTGCTGAGAATGGGCTTCATCCTCGCAGTAGATGTGGCAAATAGCCTTTTAAACATTTTTTTAATAAAAATAATTAGCCAAGCAGAATGAGCTCTCGGCTAGAGCAAGACAATGCAGTGGACCAGAGCCCTGAGGGAGGCTGGGGCGCAGCTCCCGTGTGAGGTAGGGCTCACCTCACTGAGGGTCTCTGACGCTGCTGCTTGGTCTCCACCCATCAGCATTGTTGGAGGCCGGGAAGGTGAGGCCAGGACTCTGCACCGCTTCTCAGCAAGAGCAACCCTGCATTACCTCTTTGCTTACCGACACCCTGGGAAAGAGTTCATTCAAATGATGTGCCCTGCAAACAACATGTCCGAAGTTACTGAACTAGGTGTCAGGTCTTTCTAACTTTTGAAGTCTATGATGCCACCCGAGTGAGAGTAATAATACGATGATCGTACAACTGATACTGCTAAATTAAAATTTAAAAGGTGTAATCTAGAGGAATGCTTCTAGTGAATTCTCACAAACTTAAAGAAGTTTGCAAACATATTTAGTTTTCCTTAATTATCCAAAAATTGTATTTACCTTCTATTTTCCCATATAAAATGCTATAATAGAATTAAGCTGAAGAGATGGCAGCGGTTCCAAATTTAGTGTAGCTTTGATACTGGAAACTAGGAAAGTAGAAATAGCCTTATAGCCAGCAGACTGATCACCAACACAGCACTTACGCACATACGTATCAGAGTACCCCTCCACAATTAAGACAAGACTGAACTTTGCAAAAAAATTCTAAAATAAAATGCTATTATGTAATATTTGATACAACATTTTTACTTTCTTAGTGGCCCCATAAAACCATGTAAAAACCAATAAAAATATAGATATTGTGTACTAGTATTTATGCAGTTCTCCAAAATGATACAATTTTATGCAAAAAAGTCTAGACAATTGCCAGTTTGGCAAAACATGTCACTTTACACGGTTAGAAGGACCAATGATTGTGCAGTAGTGCCATCTGTGATCAGGGCAAGCAGAGATGACTCCCCTTAGCTATCCCTGGGAACTCCCCCTAATTATCTGGCAATTCTATTTAAAATAGGAGAAGAAACTAAAATCATTTAGGCCTTTCTGAAGCTCAGAAACTAAAACGTGATTAGACTGTAGTAATGTGTAACATTTCCAGAGTAGATGAGCAATGGTTTATTTCCACGGGGACCACCCTCAGGAAAAATGGGAAGGGACCGATGAAGTCAGCCACGTGGGGCTTACTGCCTGTGTCCCTGATTTCTTTGGCTCTACACTTGCACCCCAAGCATTCACCTAACACTTCTGGGGGCACACACAAGATGCGCCTCCCCAGGCAAGGCTTGTGAAAGGTATCTAGGACCAGAAAAGATGCCATCTCCAGCTATAAGGGAACCAATGGCTTAACAACCAAAAGAGGTCAGAGGCTTCTGCCTGGGGGTGGCAGTTTATAAAGTGCCCGTCCAGGACCAATTATCAGCCAAGTACTAGATCTGAAAAGCAGATAGGCAAGCTGTCGACACCAAGTACCCCGCGCCATGACCTCCTGCGAGGACGATCCAGCGAGTGGAGTGATGAGTCCTCCCTTCCCATCTGACATAAAAATACTGTGGAATGTTCTCAGTTTTAAGTGCAACCCATTTAACAGTCTGCTCAGCTACATGTCTTATTCCCTTTTATTTTGGACAATATCACTGGGAATTGTTTTCATTAGTTTCTGTGAGTAATTTTGGAGTAACTCAAGTTTTCGTCTCAGGAGAATTTTCTCTTCTTGATGCCAGCATACTGTGTGAATCACACCAGCAGTTGCTTGTTAATAATTTGATCATCTTGACAAAAATGACTTAAGCAATTTTTTAAAATTCCAGAAGCTACAGATACTGATAATTATTGGGAACATATTTACTAACTTTGAATCATTTCAGTTTTAGTTTAGACACATTACGTTGACGGGCAGGGATATCTGCCCTGTTTACTAATGATGTTTCCCCATGCATTGCAAAGTTGGAGAGCATTACTTTTCCATTTAAGATGCTTTGAATGTACAATATATGTATTTTTTAGTCTAGCTCTTACCTACTACATAAAATGCTGGTCAGAGTACAATTGACTGGCTCCTGAAAGCAGAACAGAGTTTCTAAGGAAGAATGTCAGTGGAGCTGAAATCTCTCAGGAATCTAAGAATCATCTCCAGGGATACCGACAGCATTACACTTGCCACAAGCTTCTGTGCATCCGGATTAGACTAGTCTGTCACCCTAGAGGACAGAGCAAGGTGAGTGGCAGCAGAGGCCTGGGCCTCTCTTAGCTGCCAACCAGGAGTTGCAGCCCCAGACGGGGGAGGTAGCAGCATGCAGGGTCCTGAGGTTCGAAGCAGTTTTACAGTAGGAGCTCGCAGTCCTTCCAGGGTGGGCAGGAAATCCAAAGCTGGTGTATATGTGCAGGGGTAGTGGTGGTAGGCTTGTGTGGCTAAGTTAGGAAAGCGAGAGAAGCAGATAAGGGGGGTACAAATTCTGTAATGTCCAGCCTGCTGTGTCCCATAGCACCTCAGGCCTCTGCTTGCTGAGATCCAAAGGTTAATATCCTCATTTGTACAGCTCTCTGCTCTACCAAGTCACAGACGCAGAATAATTGGGAGGCATGCAAGAGCCACAGACCATTTCTAAAGTAGTTCAGCCTTTTTAATTGTAAGGAAAAGCAGTAATGAAGGAGCTGGTGACCAATTACTGCAAGACAGGGTCCTGAGGCAGCCTGCCAGTCTTCATTACCTGATGGCAAAGATTTTTCTCTGCTCTTTCAACGTCTTATATAGAAATGTAAAGTTCTCAAGAATTTAAGGGTCCTGCAAAACTATATGTTCCTTTGTCATTTAAACATTCTGTCTCACCTCATGTCTCTTATCGATATTACATTTTAAACATACCCCTAAATTCCTTCTTTATCAATTGACAGGTGGATTTTAGCCAACAATCAATTTCTTGCAAATAATTAGAGCACAACTTCTGAAGAATTCCTTTATTTTCTTGCACCACCAGAAAGCACATTACAACCAAAGCAGAAAAGAGAAACAGGGTGCTGCCGGGAGACCCTCAGTACAAATAACCTGATGGCCACCGCAGTCTTAATGAACCCCCATGTGTCTTTGGATAGCGGATTCTCTAGTCGCAAGTGCGCAAAGGTGTAGATGGGGTCTAGATTGAATTTGCCAGGGAACAACCATCTTTCTTCAGTGACATTCGGTATCTAGTTTCCCAGCCAATCATCAGTTTTCCTCAAAACTCTGAAAAAAGGTTATGATGTTTGGACAGAAATCATGAAACAAGCCTACCTGGTCGTGGGCTGCATTTCCAACACTCACAGAGAGCCTTCCATAGAAAGAAAGTTCTGGGATCATGATGGGGAAGAAGAACAAGGACATCGCCCCAGAAATGGAAGTGTGCTGGGGCCAGTGTGTAGTCAGCACCTTCCCACCCAAGCCAGGGCCCCCAGCCACGGGCAGAGGGCTCCAGCCATGGCCCTGGTGCTCACGCTAGAGTCTGTGCCCCCATTGCAGAGCTGTAAGGTGGGAAGGAGAGTCCAGATCACAACACTTTTCTGCTTTGTCAAGATTAAAGCAACCGGTCACATATTTTGCTTTGGTGAGCTGTAGAACAGAAGTGTCTCCTCATTCAGCCTTAGTCTGCAAACACAGCCCCTGATGTCTCCACTCGGACGTCTCACACATCTTTCCAGGAAACCAGATTTCCCTGAAACCAAAAACATCCAGCCTAAGAGAAAGCTTTTAAGAGTTTATTTGAGCCAAATTGACAATGATTGCTGGGAAGCAAAATCTCAACGGATTGAGAAAGTGCTCTGGAAAATGGTGGTTTGCAGCTTATTTTATACATAGAGTCAAAGAAAGAGGGTTACGTGAAATCTATTGATGGTAGATTGAGGGGGTGGGAGAAAGCAAAGCGGGAAATCTCTGGGATTGGATAAAAGTAAACTGGAGAGACAGGTACTTCTTTCACATACGTGGGTACAGGATAGTTAATAGTTCACATAGAGATGTTAATTAGGGAACAAGAATAATAATGAGGGATTCTGTACTTTCCTGCTCTGGTCTGGAAAGGGGGATGACTGACGTTCCAAGGATGTCGTCTTAGGGGCAAAAAGACAACAGACAGGCTCACTTAAGGTGAAGATTGACTTTATGAAGGAAGCTTCAGGCTAAAGATGTGACTTCCCTCCATGGCCCACCTTAGTTATGAATTTTTTTAATGTTCACAACATGTGGTTGTTTTCAGGTTTCACCTGTGGCCCATTTTCCCTCCTCACCCTCCCCCCCCACCACCAACATGTTTGTTTTGAAACCTCCCTCCCCACAGTTTGACCTCAGTGTTGATATGCATCTTCTCACCTCATCACCACGTGAGACAACTCTTCAGTTTCACCTTGTCCAGATTCCAGACAGGTTCATACCCAGACTCCGGGGCTCACTCTTCTTCTTTCTCAGCGTTCCATTATCTATGCACTCCTGAGAGTCTCCATAAAACATTAAGCAGATCGTTTCGCTGCCTTGTGCCAACACTTCCCTGATCTCACTGCGGTTAGAGTGATATCAGATCTTCTCACCTTGCCCAGGAGGCCCTTAGCCGAGCCTGCTCTATGACCCCTGCCCACCTCTCAGACATCACTCCCATTACGCTCCCCTTCTTCCTCACACTGGCCACACAGGTCTCCTTATTTTCCTGGCCATCGTGGCTCCTCCCACTTCTGGGATGGCCAGAGCTGGACCCTCTGCCTGGTCAGCCCTTTCCCAGCCTGGACGTGCCTTTTACTGTGCACAGGCCATCCCTGCACATCTTCCCTAAGGAAAATCCTGTTGTTTTGTTATTATTTCCCTGTTTATTTTCTTCTGTTACTGAACACAGTTTGAACTGTTTTGTGTATTTGTGATCTTGAATTGTATGTGTCTCTGGCTCTGGAATGTGAGCTCCAGGAAGGGTGGACCACAACTGTCTTGTCAAGAGTTATGAGCAGAGAGCTGGGGCCCAAGGCAGTATGCCATCTTCACCAAAGGATTGTGTCAGCATCATCCACATTTAAATGTTTATCTACACGAGTCATCATAAGTCTGAGCATGTTTCACATAGTGCTGCCAAAAAATGGTCAAGAGGAACTCATTGTATAAAACAGTTTGTAGAAAGACCTCATCCATTAAGAATGATTACAAAATGTATTTTAAACATCTGTTCTACTTTAAGTCGTGTCCACTTCATTTACTTCACAGTTGTCAGAAGGCCGTTTCCGACAAGTGGTCACAAGGTCACATTTTACCGCACCTTCAGAGCATGTCAGCAGGGCGCAGAATCACCTGTATGGTCCTTTATGAAACCAGGCAGCCAGGAGTCCAGAGGCAGGAGGGGTGGCCCTGACTCGGCAGCTCAGCTTGCCTGGGCGTGAGCACTGCTGCACCTCCTTCTGCTGTGGGGTCTAGAAAAGGAACAACTAGGTGACAATAATGCCTCCCCTTTAGGAAGTCCAGGGAATCAGGGAGCTGCTGAGTGTAAAATATCAACAGGGCACATGGTACTTGATAAATGCTCAAAGGAACACCAGCTCTTCAAAGAAACATAAATTAAATCAAGACTTAGTAACGATAATGAGTATTAAGTTCAAATAAAACTAGAAGAAGATGCCTGGTTTATCATGACTCCTACATGCAGGGGAGGGTGGAGGTGTAGAGGGGAAGAGACTGGTGTGTGATGTGTTTTTATCCAGAAGTTGCTTTTGCTGCTGTGTTGCTGCATTGTCGACTTCACGGAGCCATATTTTGTACAGGACAGATAATTTTCCTCAGAGACAAATCAATCTTTCTCCTAAGCCAGGGGGCATAAAATAGTCTCCAGAAGGAAAGACTCGACCTTCCGATGGCAATCATCTTTTTAGAGACACTAAATAAAACACGGTGTGGGGACAGAGCCCCAAAAAGCAGTTTCCAGGCTCTCGGCCTCACATAGAAAGGTGCTGGCTCAGGTAGTAAATGGCCATCGACTGTGATCAAATGGCCAGCAGCTGTGGCTAGTTGGCCGTCAGCTGTAACCAGTGAGCCATTAGCCATGAATATAACTGCTGTGGCTATGCTAGCAGAAAAGGGGGAGCTAGCAAGAAGGTGGTGGCTGAGCCTGCAAGCGGCGCAGTGAGGGTTGAGAATTGTGTTGCTCCTGTTTCCTGTGTCTCCAACCCAACCGCCAGCGAGAGTATAGTGGTGTGACTCCCCTACCTATGGCTCCGTGGGTGTTCCTTTTTGGCCTCACCATGTCCTGCGTTCTTATGTGGGGAGTGGGACCAGAGACCCCGCCGGACGCCCCGCACGACACACGGACACACAGAAAAGAGATCCGTTGCCACCAGAACTGCAACCAGTCCCGGGGAGTTTTTCTCACCATAGGCTTTGCTTGAAGTGACGCATTTGCCAGGCAGGGGGACTTTTTAGCCAGTGGGGTGCTCAGCAAATGACATAGGCATCCTCATCCTTCTTCGAACTCAGTTCCAGCCCTTGACTTTGAGAAATGTGTCATTGTCCACTATGTTTCATATTGAGAATGTTACCCCAAAGTGGATCCCTGGAAGGTGGACTGGTCTGAGCTTACTGAGGACTTGTTCAGAAGCATGTCAGCAACTGCAGTGGCTTTAAAGGCAATTGTCCCTATAGCCCGGAAGACCCCACTTGTCCTTTGTTTCTTCCTGCTCCGCTCCCTGTACCTCTCACCCCATATAGAACAGCAGCCCAGGGATGTGGTCTTTGCTTTCTCACCGGAATAACGCCCTGATCTCTCAAAGGCAGCAGAGTGGTTGCTGTGAAAGGCCAGAGCCTGAACCCAGGGCGAGCCGTGCGGCTCCATCAGGGAGCCCTGGCGTTTGTGTCAGCAACAGCAACAGACGCCAGGACACAGGAGGCCTGAGCCCCCCAAAAACCTCCCCCGCTTCTGTGTGTGATCTTCTCAGTGGTGACGGGCTGTGGCTGTGAGCAGGAAGGTGTGCTGGCAAATGTCCGTTCCAGAGACTCGCCCAGCATGGACAGCGTGTGGCCCCGACCAAACCCTATGACCAGGTTTTCTCATTCCTAGCGCCCCGTTTATTTTTTCCTTTACAAGATGTTTTTTATTTTTCATTTATGTTTTTATATTAATTGTTGCCTGATGATTGTTCTCTCTTCCACAGACAGAGTAAACTCCCCAAGGGGAGAGTCCTTGTTTGCTTTGTTCTCTATTGAAGCAGGTTTGAAACCTGTCTGCACATCCCACTGAGACGCAGTGTCTTTGTCCCCTCCCCTTTGTACCGGCTAACCAACTGATCACACAGAAGTGATGCCCTGTGCCTCCCAAAGCTAGGCCCTAAAAGATGAATCAGCTTCTGCCTGGTTCTCTTAGGCAATGTGATGGTTAATTTCATGTGTCAATGGACTGAGCCATTGGATGCCCAGATATGTGGTTAAACATTATTCTGGGTGCTTCTGGATGCGATTAGCGTTTGTATTAGAGCAGGTGCGCTCCCCAGTGTGGCACTGAGGGCCTGAATAGAACAAGAAGCTGGAAGAAGGGTGAATACTCTCTCTCCCTGACTGTTGAGCTGGAACATGGGTCTCCACCCTCAGACTGGGATTTATACTATCTGCTTCCCTGGTTCCCTGGAACTGAGCTATACTACTAACACTTCCAAGTCTCCAGCCTGAAGGTGGCAGATTGTGGGACTCCTCAGCCTTCATAGTCCTGTGATCCAATTCCTCATAATAAATCTGCCTATTATCTGTATCTCATGTGTTATCTGTCTGTCTATCTATCTATCTATCTATCTATCTATCTATCTATCTATCTACCTATCATCCATCTATCTATCTACCTCTCCTTTTCATTCTGTTCCTCTGGAGAACCCTAATTAATGTGGACAGCAAGCATATAAAAGATCTCTATACCCTATGTTAATGATTATGTCTCCATAAGGAAGGAAAAACAAACACACTGAATATATAAGTTCTGAAAATGAGCATGTTTTGGATAAACTATACAATGAGTCAGGATTAGTTTTCTATTTGTCTGTAGCACTTGTCCATAAAAAATATAATTCCTAATGAATACCACCTTTAGCTTTATTAAATAGATAAAAGAGTTGGGCCAATGCTGATGTGTTTCTTTCCCCCTTGCCTCTCTGGCTGGGTTCTATGGGCAGCCCTGTGTGAGTGGCGTTCAGGACCCATGTCTGGGGAGGTATTGGGTGAGCAGCCTCTCTGAAGACCAAGCCCATCAATATGCAGGGGCTACAACGGATGGCACAGCCCTCCTATTGGGCCGGAGTCCTATGGCCTTTCCCTTCTCCTCCTGCAGTCTGGACCTTGCCAGGAACCCAAAATTGAGTCCTTGTCTAAGCAGAGATCATTGTCCCAGCTCCTTCCAACTCCATTGGACTAAACAGTGAGAGTGGTCTGTCCTGGAGGTGGGGGATGGGCAGTTGATTGCACTTCTCTCTGCTCCCAAACAAGTGGCTTCTTTTACCTTTTTTTAAGTGTTTGTTGTTTTCAGCGCTGCTATGAGTTGATGCATTTGACTGGCTTAGGAAATTAATTGCTCTGACTAGTTTATGTGCCGTTCTTCCATCATGAGACGCTGAGCCTGGCCCTCAATCCAGGCTTTCTGACCCTTAATGACAATACATTTGTCATTAGTTACACAACTTCCTCACCCCAGGTGCCTGCTTTTCTGTTTGTTGTTTGTTTTGTTTTGTTGTCTCACCATATGCTTACTTTGCCTCTGTGGGGGAGGAAAATAACTTTCCTTCTACCCTTCTGAGTTCTTGGCTGAGAACATCCCCTGAAGTAAAAGATAACAGAGAAAAATAAACAAAAGTTTAATAACATGTATATCTCCAGTGTACAAGGGAGATACCCAAGAAAACAGTAACTCTCTGAAAAGGCCCAATCCACAACCTTAAATATCTCTGCAGCTAAAGACAAAAAAAGGTGTTGGGTTTGGGGAGAGTCAGTGAAGGAAGTGACCAGGAGCAGCACAGTAAACAAGGGTCGGTTGTTTACCGACGGTTAACAAGAGTTTCTAGAGAGAAGATCACCCTTCTCTTCTTGGTACAGAAAGGGAGATATCCTTCCTTACAAATGGAGATTTCCCTCATAAATGTAAATGTCCCTTACGAAGAATAACTTCTAGTCAGTTTTCAGAAGCTTTTCCTGTGTCTTCTGTTTCTTAAAAATAATCAGCCCACAATGATCCTTTGCCAAAGAGGTATATTTTGGGGTGACATATTCTGCTCCCTTATACCTCCAAATCTGTAAGTTTCATAGTCATGATGACTCTCTGTGATAATCCTGAGAGCCAGAACCAATTAGATAGCTGTAAGTCCCATTTGAACAAACTTAACACAACATTAAATTTGCTTCATTGAATTTTAATTACAATTCCAAGTAAACAGAGTAGAGAGTGTGGAAAAAAGGAAGGGACTATGTATGAGTTCAGTGACTGAAAATATCTGCACTGAGTGATCTGATCATAAATTCCTAACTGGGAAGGTCATGGTGGGCGTTCACCCCCCAGGCCAATAAAAGGTTTGTCTTTGCCTTAAGAAGCCCTGCCCATTGTTCTTGTGCATCTAGGTTAACAGACTTTTGAAATGGCGGAGTGGTCCTCTTTTCTAGACCCCTAAGTAGGTGGTGAGCTGTTATTGACTGCACAATGTTGACAAGAACAAGATTCTGTAAGACTGCTCCTGACACCAGGATTGGGGGGGCCTGTAAGTACAGCTGCCCCTATATCAGGAGGTCCCCTCTCCCTGGAGCTGTCCACCAGGACGGCTCCTTAGAGCCTCCTCATTCTCGTGTTCTTGTTCCCTCCTTGTAAGCACAAGTTGGAAGGATCCTTCCATCTTGAAGCCAAAAGCACAAGAGGTAGTGATGGAGAGGTCGGAAGGTGGAGATGAGCAGGGGGGGAGGAGTTAAGAGGCCCCCACAGGTAACCAGTGGTGTCATCAGCATCCTGTTACAGACCGCTGAAGCAAGTAGCCAGAACAGAGACTGGGGCTAGTGCAAACACACTAGGATGAGGAGATGTGCAGAATGAGGAAAAAAGCTGGAAAAGGGGAGGGGCAGGGCAGCCCATCTATACCATGTTTCCCCGAAAATAAGACCTAGCGGGACAATCAGCTCTAATGCGTCTTTTGGAGTAAAAATTAATATAAGACCTGGTATTATATTATATTATATTATATTATATTATATTATATTATATTATATTATATTATATTATATATACCGGGTTTTATAGTAAGTAAGTCGGGGTCTTATATTAATTTTTGCTCCAAAAGACGCATTAGAGCTGATTATCTGGCTAGGTATTTTCGGGGAAACACAGTAGGATATAAGGCCAGAGTCCCAGAGCCGTTGGCCTGCTACTCACCCTCAGGTCAGCCCACTCCATGCTCAGAGTGTACTTACTTTGCTAATAAACTTTGCTGTCTGCTACTTGCTTGACTCCTGTCTCTTGACTGAATTCTTTCTTTCAAGAAGACAAGAACCAAAGAAAATCATCATTCCTGATGACAGTAGGAGGACTTTTCTGCAAAGTCTACCTGTCTAAATGCAGACTCTAAATGCAGTGGAAATGCTGACCTGGGAATCTTGCACAGCAAACTAAGAAGCCTTTGATCTTTGGGGAAATAAGTCTCTCTTATGTCTAGTTGAAAATTAAATGAACCTCTTCCTGCCCAACAGAAAGGGTCCTGAAGCATTCTGATCATCAGAGAGATTCTACAAGACAGAGCTTTGATGAAGAATGAAAAGGAATGGATAATATGCACCTATTCTCTATCAACATACTGTAAATTTAAAAGATATTAAATATGAAATTTGGTAAATCATGTCTCATATAGCTTAGAAGACATTTAAGTTTTCAGAAAAAAAAAATCTTTAAATTTTTGTCATTTCCAAATTGCCCCTGGATCCAGTGATTTTGAAACTGGAGGGTAATAGGTGTATTAAATTGCATAAAATCACTGGCTGTGCCAAGCAACACCTCTCATCACAAAGTAAAACACTTCACAAAGTAAAACACTGGGGAATAATGAAAGACCTCTCTGCAGTAGCCATCTCTGACTTCATAGGAAGAGCATTACAGATAAGTCCAAGAGATAATTTAAGTAAATACAAATGCAGCTCACAACTTCACATGAAGAAAAACGTACATGAAAGCAGGTACTAGTGTGCCATTTCAAGAAAATACTGTGTTAAAAATTATTACTTCAAAAGAATACGTAACTGAAAAATACCTGCTAACAGGTATTTTTATGAAATAAACCAAAACAGAAAGTAGAAATTATTTTGAATGGAATGAAAATAAAATTCAGTGTCAGAATGTGAGGATGCTGCTAAAGCTGTATTTAAAGAATTTATAATATTAAGTACCTGTATTCAAAGACAAGAAAAGTCTCAATGACCTCAGATTCCACCTTAAGAAATGAAAAAAAAAAAGAAGGAAAGAGAGCAAATTAAGCCCAAATGTCAACAAAAGAATATCCAAAACCATAGAAAAAAATTTATGAGTTTATTTGAGCCAAAATCTGAGGAAATGCCTGGAAGCAAGATCACAACAGATTAAGAAAATACTCTGGAGAATGGCAGTTTTGCCGCTCATTTTATACATTAGAATCAAAGGAGGCAAACTAAGGGAGGTTACATGAACTCCATTGGTGGTATATTAAGGAGGCGGGATAAAGCAAAGTGGGGAAATCTCCAGGATTGGATAAATAGTAAAATGGAGAGACACATACTACTTTTACATTGGTGGATGCAGGAGAGTTAATTTAACACTAACAGTAAGTAGAGATTGTATTCGGGGATAACAGTGAGGGGTTCTTTGGTCTTGTGCTCTGGTGCTGGTGGGTGTGCCTCTGAGGGGTCTGGAAAATAAAATCACTCTGACATTTCAAATGTATGTTATCGTAGATGTATAAGAACAATGGACAGAGCTCACTTAAGGTAACGATTGACCTTTACTAAGGAAGCTAGAGGCTACTGGCCATGACCTGCCCATGACCTGCCCAGCTAGGAATTTATGGTCAGACCATCCTGTGTGGTTACTTTCGGTCACTGAGCCTGTCAGGTCTGCTGTGCAACTCCTTTTTTGTTCACACAAAGTAAGTTAAAAAAAGGAAAATAATAAAGATTAGAGCAGAAGTGAATGAAATATGGAGTAGAAAACAATACAGAAAATCTATGAATCTAAGAGTTGGTTTATTGAAAATATCAATAATATTGATAAAGCTCAGAAAAAAAGAGGGAAGCCAAAAATTAACAATATCAGGAATAAGAAAGGTAACATTACCACAGATTCTACATATACGAGAAAGATAAAAAAGGCATAATACAAATAACTCTGTATCAGTAAATTTGACAACATACACAAGATGGACGAATTCTTTGAAAACCACAAACAATCAAGCACAGTGAAGAAGATTAGAATGATCTGAATATCTCTATATTTATAAAATACATTGTAGTTTAAAAACTTCCTACAGAGAAAACTCCAGGCCCAGATGACTTCACTGGTAAATTGTACTGAAAAGGAACAGATTTTGCCACCTCAAAATATGTCTCTTTGCCATAAGGATTCTTTTGAGCTGAAGTCAATTAAAACCCAGCAGATTCAGGAAAAGCTCTTTTCCTCCCCTCAACTGCTTACATTTACATGGGAAAGGGGGCATGTACCAAGAGGAGAGCTATTACCAGAAGTACCTTTTCACCTAAGACACTTATCTGGGTAGCAGGGCAATTTTGGTTTTCCAAACTGCTCCTCTGCCTTTCTGTGAAAGACCTCCCTGTTCATATCCCCAGACACTTGCCTCTTTCCTTAGCTCAGGGCATTTTATAAACTTCAGTTACCTGGCTGCCTTTTGGGCCTCATATTTTTAAGGGGCTCCCTTATATACAAAGCTAAATTCTTTTACTCCTGTTAATCTGTCTTATATCAATTTAATAATTAGACCTACCAAAGAGCCTAGAAGGGAAGGAGAAAAATATTTCTGCCCCAACAGTCCCAAATATTTAAGGCAGATATGATACTAAATCGACACAAACAGAAAATTGAAAAGGAAGGAACGTTTGCCACATTATTCTATAAAGCCAACATCACCCTAATGCCAACATAAAAACTTACACACACACACACACACACAAACCCTATGAGGGTCAGGGGGATCAAATATATGGTGATGGAAGGAGAACTGACTCTGGGTGGTGAGCACACAATGTAATTTATAGATGATGTAATACAGAATTGTACACCTGAAATCTATGTAACTTTACTAACAATTGTCATCCCAATAAATTAAAAATAAATAAATAAATAAACAATTGCAAAAAAAAAAAACCTACATCTCAATATCCCCAATGAACATATATTCAAATGTTATAAACAAAATGTTAGGATATCAAATCCAACAATATATAAAAATGGCAATATCTCACAACAAATTGGAGTTTATACCAGAAATGTAAGGTTGTTTACACATTTGAAAATCAATATAATTCACCAATATCAATATACTAAAAGAGAAATAGTAGAAAAATATTTTTTAAATATCCAACATTCATTCCAGATGAAAATTTTTAGTAAACTTGGAAAGAAAGGGAACTTTCTCAACCTTAATATGAGCATCTATGAAAAACCTAGTTAGTATTATACCAAGTGGAAAAAGATGAATGTGCTTCTTCTAAGATGCAAGGTCAGGAAGAAGTTATGGATGTTCACTTTCATTATTTCTATTCAACATTGTATAGTGCAATCAGTCAAGAAAAAGGATTCCCAGTTTGGAAGTAAAAAAATAAAGCATTCTCTGTATGTACACAGCACGATTTTTTTGTGTAGAAAATTTGATGTTATTATTAAAGCCACTACTGGACAGAAGTTAAAGCAATGAGAGGAAACTTTATTCAGGAACTATTGCAATATGGAAAAGAGACCTCACTATAGAACTGGGATCCATTCTGAATGCAGCATGGACGAGTGGAGATTGATAGCCAAGGAGCAGGGTGTGGTCAGTGGATGGAAATGACTGAGAGGGAATACTAAGGGTAACAGGGAGTGTGACTAAACTGACCCAACAGGACTCATTCTGGCTGAGGGCGGGCCAGGGAAAACAGACGTCAACTGGGAATGAGGAATTTGATCAGATATCTCCAATGAACAGATAACGAGGGTGAGGGATTCTCTCTAAACTGACTCAGCAAGATTCTTGCTACAGCTGGGTAATTCAGGCCTGATTAGGACAGACACCAAGGTTGAGGTCTAGAAGGTTTAGAGAAGTATGACTAAAATTTAGTCAAGGACGGAGTTGTGTCAATGTCTACCAAAAAAAAAAAAAGCTACAAGAACTAATAAGCAAGTTTAGAAAATTTGCAGGACATAAGATCAATGTACAAAAATCAACCAACTATACTTTAAGAGACAGCAACCTACAGCCCATTTGCCAAACCTGGCCCACAGGCAAATTTTGTAGAGCCTGTGAGCTGAGAATAGTTTTTACATTATTGTTTGCAATAAACTATCAGATTTATTAATTGTAAGGCCTACTTTAATGAAGAATGTCCATAAAATCCTTTCTACATTGTAAAAGTTTTTTTTTTAAAAAAGAATGTGGGACAATTACAATATGTGGCCCACAAAGCCTAAGATATTTACTACTAACCTCTACCAAAAAAAAAAAAAAGAAAAAAGAAAAAAGTCATTTATAGTAACATCAAAAAAGTATTAAATATTTAGGGATAAATCTGACACAAGATGTACAACTTCAGTATGTGAAAAACTGAAAATTATTGCTGAGAGAAATTAAGGAAGACCTAAATAAATGGAAGGATATAGCTTGCTTGTAGGTTAAAAGAGTCAATATTGCAAAGTTGTCAATTCTCAAATTAATCTGCAGATTCAATATACAATATAATCCCAATCACAACTCCAGTAGATTTTGTTTTTTGTTTTTTGTAAAAGTTGAAAAACTGATTGTAAAATTCACAGGGAAATGCAGAAGACCCAGAACAGAACAACACAAACAATTTTGAAAAAGAACAAGTTTGAAGTCTACATCTTCCTGATTTCAAGATTAATTACAAAACTATAGTAATCAAGAGTGTAGTATTGGCATCAAGATGGATACATAGACCAACATAACCGAATAAAGTCCAGTAATAGACCCACACATATATGGGACTATCGATTTTTGACAAAAGTGCAAAGACAATACAGTGGAAAAACTGTTGCTTTCAACAAAATGTGTGAAAGCAATTAAATATCAACATATAAAAACAAACAAACAAACAAAAACCCCTTTGGTCTATGTTTTGAGTTAGGAGGCAGAAATTTGTTAGAAATGAATCTAAAAATGTGGACTATATAAAAATTGGATAAACTGGATTTCATCAAAATTTGAAACTTCTATGCTTCAACAGACACTGTTAGGAGAGTATAAACAGAAGGCACAGACTGAGAAAAAATATTTGCAAATCATATATATCTGAAAAAGTTCTTATATCCAAAATACATAAAGAATTCTCAAAACTAAAACAAACAAACAAACAAAAAACTTACTTTAAAAAGGCAAAAATTTGAGCAGCCATTTCCCTAAACAAGACATATAAATATCGCATTTATCAATATATTGCAAAAAATGTTAAACATCATTAGTCATTGAGTAAATGCAAATTAAAATCACAGTGAGATATTACTATACATGTAAGAATGCCTAAAATGAAAAAGGCTGACTAGACAAAGTTTTGACATGGATGTGGAGAAAGTAGAACTCTCATATGCTGCTGGTAAAGATGTGAAATGGTACAATCACTTTGGAAAACAGTTTGCAGTTTCTTAAGTTAGCATACCTTTCCCTTCCATATGATGAAGCCCTACCCTCTTAGACATTTACCCAAATAAAAAGAAAGTTTAAGTTCATACAAAGGTTTATACACAAAAGTTCATAACAGCTTTATTTGTAATGACCTAAAACTGGAAACAACCCAATGCCCATCAACACATGAATGAACAAACAAACTGTGGTACAGCCATACACTGGAATACTATGCAGCAGGGAAAATGAACTAATAATGATACATGTGACATGTATGAACTTCAAAATAATTATGTTGAGTGAAGGAAGTCAGACAAAAACCCAAAATCTTTAAAAACAAAATCCCAGGTGACCTTTAGTGATAGGGAGACAGGAAACCCGTCACTGACTTAGCCCTGAAGTCCTTATGGCTCCATACATGATTTTATAACTCCACTATGGTGCCAGGAAATTCTTTTGTAGAAGATGCTGCCATCCAAGGTATCCATTTCAAATGGTAGCATTCTCTTTCTTCATTCATAACAAATCACTTAGCATCATAGTTTGGAGGTAAAAATTCTTCTTCTCTGCTCCTAGGCATTTTCCAGGGCCCATGGGACCTGTACAGGAAATGTAAAGCAGTGTTGAGAGGAAGGAATGTGATGGTGTCAGCTTGCCTGGACTTCAGATGGACTGAGACTAAGCCACAGTGAGCTCAAACCTTGAGGATGAGGTGAGTTGGAATTAGACTCTTTATCATGTACAACCATTTATTTTCTAGAAAAAGTCATTGATCTGGGCAGAAACTATACGGATACCTGATTTTTGTTTGTTATTAATATAGCAGAATTCCTCTCCAGATCTTTTTACTAATTAAAATTTTAAGCCACCTGGTACATGTTTACCATGGTCACCAGTTTACCAACTAAAAGAAATACCTAAGTAAAAACTCTTTTTTTTTTTTTTAGTCTTCCTGTTAGACAGTACTGGACTGCTAATATCAACTGAATTTCAGACTCATGTCTTCTAGGAGTATGAATCTCCACTGAAGAATGCAAAATGTAAATTAGAACAGTTATAAGCATATTCCACTTCTGTAATACTCAAGAGTTCCTTGGGCAGATGAAATCTCCAAGTTGATTCATTGAATCTATTTATTATACTCTTTGAAGCAGAACAATAATAGTGAAGGTGAGATGTTTATTTGATATAAATTAGATGTTTATTTGATATAAAAAGCTAAGAAAATAAAATATAGTTTAAAAAAACAATTTAGGATAGATTTCTAAACAAAGTTAGATTTTTAAAAATAATTATTTTATTTTTCAATTAGAGTTGACATACGTTATATTAGTTTCAGGTGTACAACATAGTGATTAGACATTTATATAACTTACTAGAAGATCACTCCAGTAAATCTAGTACTCATCTGACACCATACATAGAAATTGCAATATTATTGACTATGTTCCTTATGTTATATTTTACATTCCCATGACTATTTTGTAACTACCAAGTTGTACTTCTTAATCCCTTTCACCCTCTCCCCAACCACCTCCCATCTGGCAACTATCACAATGTGCTCTGTATGAGTCTGTTTCTATTTTATTTGTTTGTTTATTTCGTTCTTTAGATTCCACATAGAGTGAAATCATATGGCATTTGCCTTTCTCTGTCTGACTTACCCCACTCAGCAAAATACACTTTAGGTTCATCCATGTTGCCACAGATGGCAAGATTTCATTCTTTTTTATGGCTGAGTAATATTTTATTTTACTTATGTACCACCTCTTCTTTATCCATTCATCCATTGATGGACACCCAGGTTGTCTCTATATCTTGGTTATTGTAAATAATGCTGCAATGGACATATGGATGCAGTAGTATTTTGAGTTTCTTCAGATAAATACCCAGAAGTGGGATTACTATGTCCTTCTTTGTCTCTTGTCATAGCCTTTGTTTTAAAGTCTATTTTGGGTATAAGTATTACTACCCCAGTTCTTTGTTTGTTTGTTTCCATTTTCATGAAATGTCTTTTTCCATCTCTTTACTTTCAGTCTGTGTGTATCTTTTGATCTGACATGAGTCTATTGTAGGCAGCATATGTAAGGGTCTTGTTTTCTTCATTCAGCCACTCTATCTTTTCATTGGAGTATTTAATCCTTTTACATTTAAAGTAATTGTTGATAAGTATGTAGTTATTGCCATTTTATTGTTCTATTTCTTTATTTTTTTTTAATTCTTCTTTTTAAAGTCCCTTTAACATTATTTGTGATACTGGTTTGGTGGTGATGAGCTCCTTTACCTTTTTCTTTCTGGAAAGCTCTTTATCTGTCTTTCAGTTCTAAATGATAATTTTGCTGGGTAGAGTAATCTTGGTTGTAGGTCCTTGCTTTTCATCACTTTGACTATTTCTTGCCAATCCCTTCTGGCCTTCAAAGATTCTGTTGAGAAATCAAATGATAGTCTTATGGGAGCTCCCTTGTAGGTAACTAACATCTTTTCTCTTGCTTCTTTTAAAATCCTCTCTTTGTCTTTAACCTTTGGCATTTTAACTATGATGTGCCTTGGTGTTGGCCTCTTTGGGTTCATCTTGTTTGGGTCTCTCTGTGCTTCCTGGGCTTGTATATCTGTTTCCTTCACCAGGTTAGGGACGTTTTCTGTCATCATTTTTTCAAATTGGTTTTCAGATCCTTGTTCTCTCTCTTCTCCTTCTGATACCCCTCTAATGTGAATATTGGTACACTTGATGTTGTCCCAGAGGCCCCTTAAACTATCATCATTTTTCTGGATTCTTTTTTCTTTTTGCTGTTCTGATTGGCTGTTTTCTGCTATCTTAACTTTTAAATCACTGATTCTATCCTCTGCGTCATCTAATCTACTGTTGATTCCCTCTAATGTATTCTTCATTTCAGTTACTGAATTCTTTATTTCTGACTGGTTCTTTTTTATGTTTTCTATCTCCATTTTATGTTTCCTATCTTTTTGTTGTTGTTCTCCCTGAGTTCATTGAACATCCTTATAACAAGTGTTTGAACTCTTCATCTGGTAGATTGCTCATCTCCATTTTATTTCGTTCTTTTTCTGGAGCTTTGTTCTATTTTTTTCATTTGAAACATGTTTCTTTGTTTCCCCATTTTGACTGCCTCCTTCTGTTTGTTTCCATGTATTAGGTAGGGTTGCTATGTCTCCCAGTCTTAGTAGTGTGACCTTATGTAGTAGGTGTCCCGTGGAGTCCAGTGGCTCAGTCTTCCTGGGAAGCAGGTGCTCCACGAGTGTCTCTTGTATGGGTTGCACATGCCCTCCTGTTGTAGTTGAGGCTTGGTTGATGTTTTCATGTGAGTGGGAGGGATGGACCTTTGGGATAATTGGTTGTGAGGACTAGCTCTGACTGTGATGGAGGAGCTGTTGCACAGGGTCTGACCCTATGGAGCAGCATTTCCTTTAACAGGGCTTTTGTGCCCATCCAGTCTGATATTTGGGTGTGTCACCCACAGAGGCAGCTGGTTGGTGCTTCATCTTGACCTGAAGTTGGCCACCAGGCATGCTGCTCCCAGGGCCTTTTCTGAGAGGTCCTGCAATAGGCCAACTTCAGCCAAAGCCTGTGCCCTGCCCAGGGCCACCTGGCATGAGCCACAAAGCAATCCACAGAGGGAAGCCACTCGTGCTGGGCTTGGATATTCCTGGGAGAGGCCAAGTCATGAAATGAGCCTGGCTGCCACTAGTGCCAGGCTTAGGGTTGCTCAGCAAGGGGTGCAGAGTATGCCTCTTGGCCAGATGCTACTTTGGGTTTTGTAACTTATAGAGAGATTTTAGGAAAGTCCTCAGCATGAGCCAAGACTGGCCATTTGTATGGAAAAGCCAGTAGAAGCAGCTTGGGTGGGCCTCCAAGTTGGTGCGGCAGAATGTCAGGGAATCACCAGGATAGGGCCAATAGTGTTAGTCAGATTAATGGAGACTCAGATATGGTATCCACTTGCATCTGCACATTGGGAAGGGGGAAGGCTCAACAAAGAAACAATGGCTTCCACCAGCACTTCTGTCTGGTGAGGGCCCCTCCAGCCCTCACCCCAACCCAGACAATTCACTTCTTCTCTGTCCCTGGTGCCTCTTCAATAGCTGTCCCAGTGCTGGAGCTCAGAGTGAGGAAGTCCATCAGTAAGTCCATCTGTGGGCCCTTTCAGAGGAGTGCCTTGGTCTCCAGCACCCTCTGTCTCATTCAGCCACAATTTCTGCTGATTTTTCACAACCAACAGTTATGGGGACTTCTCTTCCTGGCACTGAAAACCTGGGCTGGAGAGCCTGGTGTGGGGCTGGGATCCCTCACTTCTTTGGGGGAAACCTTCACAGCCAAGATATCCCGCCTAATTATTAACCACCTCAGGAAGGTATGGGACCATCCGTTCCATGTCTCCGCCCCTCCTACCAGTCTCAAGGTGGCTTCTTCTGTATGTCCTTAGTTGTAGGACTTCTGTTACTTAGACTTCAGGCAATGCTCAATTATGGTTGTTTTGTAGTTTAGTTGTTAAATTGATGTGGTTGGGAGAGGAGGCAAGCACAGCATTTACCTACCCCAGCAGACACCTTAGATTGTTATGTTATCTATTTCATATGGCTACAGAAATGTACTCTCAACTATCATTTGGAATATATATTTAAGAAAAGAATATTTTCTTTGTAGATTAATCTTAGCCATATTCATTATTAGTATTGTGAGAATCAATGTGAAGAAATCAAAAGATAATAAGCATGCAATCTTTTCCTGAATATGCTTACATCCTCTGTATTTGAAAACAAAATATTTCTAAGAGCTCTTATTTTCCTAACTCTACCTTTTCACAGCAAACCTTCTCTATAAAAAGCCTAATAGTTAATATTTTAGGCTTCATGGGCCATACAGTCCCTATCAGGACTACTCAACTTCATCCTTATACAAAAGCAGCCATAAATGAGTGAGTATGACTGTTCCAGGATTGCTTTCTTTACAAAAACAGGTTGTGGCCACATTGAGCCATGGGCCATGGTTTTCTGACTCATGTTCTAAACCTGTGTCCCTGTCTTGCACTGTCTTTCAACCCAAGAAGGACCCTGGTCCAGTCACTAAGCACATGAGCACAGAGCACTTGTTTGGGAGATGCAGGTTTAGCCAGAGATGGAACTGCAGCTGCCCCAAGGGTGTCTGCAGAGATTTTTCAAGCTTTGTCAGAAACTCAATGGTTATATAAATGAATTTTGACATAAAAACACCTGGCACCCTTGTTGAAAATCATTTGACTCTATATGTGAGGGTTTGTTTTGGGGCTTTCTATTCTATCCCAATGATCTCTGTGCCTGTTTTTATGCCAGTACCAATTGTTCTGATTATTATAGCTTTGTAGTAAGTTTTGAAATCAGGACATGTGTCTTCCACCTTTTGTCTTCCTTTACAAGATTGTTTTGGCTATTTGGGGGTCCCCTGAGTTTCCACCTGAATTCAATGAGGAAAGAACTGTCTGTTTACAAATGATGCTAGGAAAACCCAGATATTCATATGCAAAAGAATGAAGTTTAGAACTTTATCTTACACTATAAAAAATGACTCTAAACATTAGAGCTAAATTCTTAAAAGAAAAAATAGAAGAAATATCCATGACATTAGATTTGGCAACGGTTTCTTGGATATGATACCAAAAGCTCAGAAAACAAAAGGTAAAAAATAGATACACTGGATTTTATCACAATTAAATAAAAAAACTACTGTACATCAAAAAGTGTGAAAAGACAGCCCACACAATGGAAGAAAATCCTTGCAAATCACATATCTGATAAGGAGTTAATACATAAAGAACTCCTACATCTCAACAACAACAACAAAAACAAAGAACCCGATTGATAAGTGGATAGAGGGCTTAAATAGGTGTTTGTCCAAAGAAGATAAATAAATGGCCAATAAATACATGAAAAGATGTTCAAAATCCTAGTCATTAGGAAAATGCAAATCAAAATCACAAGGAAATATCACTTTACACTCATTAGGACAGCTATTATTCAAAACAAGCGAGCAAACAAAAAACTCAGCAAGTGTTGGTGAGGAGGTGGAGAAATTGAACCCTTATGCATTGCTGTTGGGAATATAAAATGATGCAGCCATTGTAGAAAACAGTTTGGTGGTTCCTCAAAAAGTTAAACATAGAATTACAATACGACCCAAAAATTTCACTTCTGGGTATATATTCAAAAGAATTGAAAGCAGGGACTCAAATAGATATGCCTACACCAACGTTCACAGCAGCATTATTCACAACAGCCAAAGGGTGGAAACCCAAATGTCCAGATGAGTGGGTAAGCAAATGTGGTCTACACATGCAATGGAATATCATTCAGTCTTAAAAATAAATGAAATTCTGATACATGCTACAACATGGATAAACCTGGAAAATGTTATGTACATGAAATAAACCAGGTGAAACAGGAAAGATATTGTATGATTGTATTTATATGGGTTACCTAAAATAGGCAAATTCATAGTGGTAGAAGGTAGAACAGAGGTTAACAGGGGCTAGGGGAGAGGTGCAAACGGGGAGGTATTGTTTAATGATTGTAGAGTTTCTGTAAGGGAAGATGAAAAATTCTAGTGATGTTTGCATAACATTGTGAATGTACTTAATGTCACTGAATTGTACACTTAAGAATGGTTAAAATGTTAAATTTTATTATATATCTTTTTATTGCAGCTTTAAAAAATGAGAAAAGCAAGCTCATTCATGATTCAGTGCTAAATTTGCTATTTTCTAGTATGAAATAAATAAAATCATAAACACTTAGAGCTGAAAGGAATAGAAGAGATCATCTGTGCCAGCCATCAAAGATTGAAATATGACTTCATTTTAATAAAATGAAGAGAACTCATGAATCCTCCAAATTCAATGGCAGTTTAGGAATTGCTATGTAGAGAACTCATGGGATGGCAACATGGTTGGGACAGTTGCACAGTTTTCCTTGAAATTGTTTTTGCTTAGAAAAACACACTTAGAATGTTTTCTTACTTAGAATTTCTGTTTGGCATCAATAAGAAAACAAAGTTTTCTTAGATGCTTTATCACTTCAGATAAGATTATGAAAACATTAATACATTAATCAACTGTCTTAACAAAGAATATTATTTTTATTGCTGTTTGTAGAGGCTTTAGAACTAGCATAAACTATGAGTGGCAAATTCTTTCACCCCAAATAACAGGCAGGGCCATCAGGTAACCCTCAAGACCTCCAGTCGTCAGCCTTCTTTTTCCAGACTTACTGAGATGCCCCCAGCTGTCACTATTCACATTGCCTAGAGAATCTTTTCTCTTCAAAACTGAAGTCAAAATAAAGTTCTGCCTCTTTATCTGTCTAGTGGGTTCCTAGTGGGTATCCCTAACAAGCCAACCCCAATTTTTTTTTTTTTTTAAATCTTAGGAGTTTAACCACTGGTCATAACAGATGAATGAATAGGGGATAACAAAAATCACACACTTGAAGGAAATTTCAAGACATGTCAAAACAGTTGGCTTTAGTGTTTATTATGAAATAAATGTTGTTATTTGTGAAATAAAGGTCAGTCTATGTAATCTACTTTATTACTCTCTCTGTCTCTAATGTCCTCTAAATTGTTCCATGGAAATTGCCTATTTACCCTCTCCCATTTCCTTTTATCCCCACACTGGAATGTAATCATTTTAGTTCCTCGTGGCAAAGCCCCTTCCCTCAGTCTTAGTGCTCCACACACCCCTCAAATGACCTCTTAGAAATATTTTTAAGATAGAAAATGGTATTTCAACATTTAATCCCTCACACAGTCTGTGGAATCCAAGGGAGCCATTGAAGTGTTGATGGGAGACTCTTACTAGAGCTGCTGGTGTGTAACTGCTGGTCCAGACAAAGAGCTGCCCCTCCTGGTTCTCGTGGCTACCATGCCCTGCATTCTTTTAGGGGAAATGCCTCCCCGCACTTTGAACCCACCCCAGAGTCAGGGGAGAGGCACGTGACCCAGACATTAGTACTTTTCATCCTCCTGGTGCCAGTGATTGGGTAATGACGTCTTGACTGGTACAGAATCCCCAACATTCTCAGGAAGGAAGGAAGAGATCATCCACAATCCCAACATAGATTCTGTGGGACAAAGGAAATGTCAGAAAAATGTCACCTTTTTTCAAAGAACCCTTGGCATTGCCAGGAGAAGGTAAGGGGACCTCATTGGGTTAAGCACACATGTGGGTATATGGAGGTAGACTTTTAGGAGTGCTCATTACCGCTGATCTCAGGTTAGCACACCGCAGGGCACTGCAGCATCCGTCCATCTACAGACCTGTAGGACAGAGTCCACCCTGCCCAAGACTAGAGCCATCTCAGAATTCCTTCTCCAACAGAAACACTTGATCCTTGATAGAGAGCTGGGTTCCAGCCACTATCTTTCCAAGTTTTTATGTTCTCAGAATAATTTTGTCAGCATATCATGACTCTCCTCTACAAAGGAAGTTGATAGCAAATGAAGGTTGATGTTCCATCATGAAAAGAAAGGAACAAGGTTACTTCAGTAGGCCAGTTGAATGCAATCTTTTTCATGTGGCCCTTTAACCATAAGCAGTCAATCAATCACAGGTACTTGCACACCTTCTATGTGCTCAGCCAATGCTTGGCTTGACACCAGCTCTCAGAGGGTTTATTTAATTTAAGAATTAAATCAATGAGACTGGACCCAATTGAGACTAATTCATCCTTAAGTGTACAGCCCTGACTGTCAGTAAGGGCAGCGCAGACCAGTTTCTCAATAATGGCAAGGTCATCCCAGTCCACAGGATCTGCACAAAGGGCCGATGTGATGAGCGGACAGTCAGACAGACTACTCTGCACGTGGCATTACTGTATACCTCCATTTCTGTAAGGCTTCACATGTTTAATGCACTTTCACATTTATTGTCCCATTTAATTTCCCCAATGACCCCATGGAGTCTATTGTATTGTCTCTTTCTTAAATGGAAAACACGAGTCTGAGAGTGGTAAACAACTCTCCTAGGCTCCCTCTGCCGACGGGTGATCGGGTCTGGATAAGAATTACTGTCTTCACTCAAAACTCAGAGTGTTTCTCTAAGCTACACACAGCATGGGCACATGCAGTCCATGTGACAATGACATTCACATCCTTTGATTATTCACCTTCACTTATTCCACTGCAACTTCCTTTCTCGTGATTAAGAGTTTAAAAAGAGGACCAAAGTCTACTCTTCGTGGAAATGCTGTGTTATTAGATAAGCCCAAGGATTTAGGATTCAAAGTGAAGAAGAAAGAAAAGAAGCCTTTCCGTTATGTCATATCTTAAGAGTCCACAGATAAAGGTAGGGTTAATTATGATGCCATGTTGTGGTCAATTATTTTTTAAGTCCTCTTCCCCCACACACAAAAGTTCCAGCAGAGTATTTTTTGATAGATTTTTATGTATTCTAAAGTAGTTCTTGTGTAACAGCCACTAACTGAAGGACAAATAAGTTCACCACATCCTTTATTACTGACCAATTCAACGACCATTTCTAGAGAACTACTTTATACCTGGTTCAAAATTTCATGGGATGACCATTTTCTTATCCTGTTTGTAGGATGAATGCTATGGGAGCTTATGAAAAAAGACTTTTGTTTTGTTTTGTTTTAAGAATTTGTACTGAAGCAACACCCTGGTCAAACAAATCTAGACACCAACTAGCAGGAAAACCAGAATTTCAGAATCAGAGTGGCACACGTCTCATTGTTGGCATTTAAATCTGGAGTCGCAGCACTCTCATCTCTGTCATTCCCTTTCAACGACATTGTGCTGAGAAATATTTGTCTTGTGGGAAACACAGGGTAAGGAATGGCGGTAACGCACTGAGACGAGGAGGAGCTGTGAGGCTCAGCAAGCTGATGGTCACGTACATCGCAAGATTCCACAGCCGTTGGCCCAGGGGTGCTGTCAGATTGGCTTTGCTTTTCTTAAAAAACAGACCATCTTAATTGTTCTGCAATGTTGGCTCAGTTTTGTTGTTGTTTTTAATACTATTCACCCAAACAAAACACATATCTAAGACACCCACCCAGTTTTCCCCCTGATGTCATCTCTTATTGTCCAATCACCATTTCTACCTCTGGCTGCTACCATGACATGTCACTACCATGCCTTTAGCTCTTATCCCTGCTAGGAGGACTGTCCAGGCAGGGCCCTACCCACTGCTGCTGAGGAAGGCCCCTTAGGCAGCCACCCCTCCCACTATCCTAACCCTCACTTTGGAGAGTAAATGGCCCAGAATGAACCCTGAGGACAGGGGAGCAACTGAAGAAGGCTGCACTGTCAGAATTGTTTTTGATGCAAAAAGGCCTTAAAGTTTCTAGACTACAAATAAGTCTAAGGAACACTTAATCCAAACCTGGCAAAATCAGTGTGAATTATCTCTACTAAAGCAAGAAGGAAAACAAGGTTTCAAGTAAATGATGATAGAAAAAAGCTAACTGTGTTTCTCTGAAAATAATACCTAGCCCGACAATCAGCTCTAATGCAACTTTTGGAGCAAAAATTAATATAAGACCCGGTCTTATTTTACTATAATATAAGACCCGGTCTTATATAGTATAAGACCGGGTCTTATATTAATTTTTGTTCCAAAAGACGCAGTAGAACTGATTGTCCAGCTAGGTTTTACTTGCGGGGAAACATGAGTAATAGTAGTTCACTGAGTAATGGATCTAATTATTTTTCAATTCCTGTTTTCCTTAAAATCTTACTCACTATCTATGTCCTAGTTAAATAACAAATGGGTGATACTTATGCTTATGTTTTATATTTATCGAAGCATACCATTGAGAGGATAAATATTTTTAAATCTCTGAGTCAATATTTTAAAAATTTTAAAAACACTTTTAGAGTCACTTGCTCCCTTTTGACTAGGCAGGGTGAAAATTATTCATTTGTTCAACTAATACATCATTTTTGAAGGCCAACGATGTGTTAAACACTGGGAAGACATTGTTAATGCAGTAACAAGCTAATAAAAGTGGATGTGTCTGGACATGGAGACAGGTTTTATAAATGCCTGGGTGGGTAAGGGGATGGATCATGAAGCCTCCCGCCACCAGCCTCAGGTCTGTCAGAGCCAGAGGGGTTGAGTTATGAGAAGGATTGCTTACAAACACAGGACAAAAAATGCAGCACTCTTACAAACGTTATTACGGAATTCAAGACGGCAGCTGCAGAACATTACACCACGTGCAGGCCCTTTGAGCATGAGCACTGCAGAGGTTGTTCTGGGTCCAGCGTTCCAGATGAGGAAACCAAGTTCATACAGTCAGAGAGGTGGAGGCCAAGGGTGCTTTTCAGAGAATAGTGAGAAGGTTACTGAGGCCTCACTGCGGCCTTGTGGGGAAACTCAGAGCCTTGAGGTCTTGCTGAAAAGAGGTCTTCACTGTACAGACAGTGGGACAAGATGCAAAGTTCTCAACAGGGGAATGTGCACATCACGCCTGCTTGAAAAATACACACATGGAAGCAGAAAGAATGAGGAACTGCAGGCCAGGGACAGAGCAGAGGAGGCAGACCCATGAAGCTGGCCCAGGTGACAGATCAGGAAGGCCAGACGCCACACTGAAAACTGGACAGAGAGCAGACATGTGCCGTGAGGGTCCAGTCCTCCAGGCCTGGGCTTGGTCCAAGCAATTTTGCTACAGCGCCTGCAAGGCCCGAGTCCCATTCAAGGGAGGGGGACAATGACACATAGTGCTGCTTGTAACCAGGAGCCCAAGGAGTGGGGTCAGCATGGTTTATTGATGAGGGTGGGGTTAATGATTTATACCTGGTTTTGGTGAGACCCCAGAGGACTCTGCTATGTGGAAAGAAAATGCACATGTGACCAACCGAGATAAGAAACCCAACCTGAGGCTCCATTTTGGACCCCTTGTCTGAGGTGCTCTGTGCACACATTAGTGGCCTGGCTCTCAGGACCCCAGCTGTGAGGAAGTATTTGGCTATAAAGGACACCCTGACTTTAATAGTGTTGCCGTAGGGTAGCCTCTTCCTGCAATAAACTGGGGATTCGTAAGCATGGTCATTGCGAGTCCCATGAGTCTTCCCAGGCTAAAGTCCAAGTTCAATTCTTCAGCAATTGAGCCCTGTCTGCCTGCCACAATTAGTGCAATCAGCACGCAGAGAGACCTGGGAGGAGCGTAGTTATGTCAGGGTGCGATGGGGCGAAGAGGGAAGAGTCTGTGATGACGATTATAGGGTCGGTGCCTCAAACATACATGGCACAGGCAGGGGAAGAAAAATTTGGTCGGACTGAGAAAGAACGGGGGTGCCTGTAGGACCCCCGCTGAAAATACATAACAAGCAGCTTCTCATCTGACTTCTGTTTCATTTTCTTTTCTTTCTTTTACATTTTATTTCTTTCATTTTTATTGAGATATAATTGACATACCGCCTTGTATATGTTTAAGGTAAGTTCAATGACTTGACTTACATACATTGTGAAATGATTACCACAATAAGTTAACATCCATCTTCTCATAAAGATACCAGAAAAATGTTGTTGTTTTTTCTTGTGAGGAGAAACTTTAGGATTTACTTTCCTAGTAACTTTCAAATATACACACAGCAGTGTTAATTGTAGTCACCATGTTGTACTGATTCCTGATTCAGTCCATCCCCACACCCTTTGGGGCAGGCTGAGTGGAACTTAGAACTTTGGAGCAAGCCACTTCACAGAACCGAGCATAGGAGGCAATACTTTAGGTCTTAAGCTGTGGAGCCAAGCAGGTTAACTTATGTGAGAGAAGATGGGCCGGCATCTGAGATGAGCAGGAGACCATACAAGAACATCGATGGCCGACTCACTCAGCTCTACACGGTACAGGTAGAATCCCTCAGGCCTTGGGCTGGGCTGGGCCCTGAGCCAGCGTTTTGTGTCCCTAATGCAATGCTACCTGTAAACGTGAGGAAACACACAAGAAGCTCAATAGAATTCCAGTTTACATTTGATTAAAATGTCAAGGTGCCCTTGCTAATGTTTACGTGGATCTAACATGTCTCCCATAGGGCATGTGGACATGTGTCTTTCCATTTCTCCACAAGTTTCCTTAGCGACACCCCATGCAGCCTTTGACAAGATGATCTTTTTACACAACTGACAATGTGGCAAAATGAGAGAACAAGTCAGACATCAACCTACTCAACTTGGAAAATCTTTAACTAGAAACAGAGCCAAAGAATTTTAAAGCAATTATCCCAAAGCATAGGAAATATGTATGCAGAAAATGTGACACTAAAGACTCTGCATCTATAATTTTTAAAATGTAAGTTTTCTTTTTATTGCCCAAGGTGTAAATGATACATGAAAGAACAGAATGAAGTTTTTACACTTAGATTTTTTTACCTTACATTACATATCTCCCTATAGTCGGGTATGTTTTTCATATCAGGAATGTTCAGGAATCATTTTCCAAATTGCCTCTTAAAATGGATTAACTCATTTGAAAGCTTATTCTAGTTTTTCAAGCAGGGCATCTGGAACAGACCAGAAAGTCAGCCCCTAGGAAGGCAGCCATGTTTTGCCTCCCACTGATTTTTAAGGCCCCCATGCTAGGCCTGGGGTTCCCAGAAGTTAATCCCTCCTGGGGGACATCAAGAATTCCACCTGACAGGATGTTTCCTTGTGTTACTCAAGGTGTCTCTTTCTTTATGTGAATCAGGTAGATTCAAGATCTTTCTGCTCATGGACTTCAGAGTTCCAGGAGTTCACGGGCAAGAATTGCCGCAACGATCCTGGTTCACTGACCTTACGTTTGAACCGTGGGTTCCTCGTCCATAAAAAGGAGGATGATAGGACCTGACTTGTAGGATTGTGACAATGCTGGGGAGTGTAGAAACCCACATGTACACCTCCCGGCAGAGCTGGCTGCAGAGCAGGCCCCCAGAGGATGCCTGAGGGGGACCACGGGGTAGGAGGTGTGCGCAGGTGTAGAAAGAGAGGGAAGACAGGTGGGCAGCCAAAGCACCCGCTAGTCCCCCACTAGTGTTCCTTCCTTCAGAACTGCTCCCTGGAGCTGGCCTTGTGGGGAAGGCATGTCAGTGGAATGTGGTATCAGGCCCACGTAAGTACTGGTTTAGTCTTCCTGGAGAGTAGCTTTTGGGGAAATTCTCATAGCTTGGGGCTCATTCAGCAGCTAGAATTTCTGTTTGATTCCTGACTCCCAACTAGCAGCAAAAGACAGAAAAGCTCTAGATGGCCTTTATAGATGGAGAAATAAACAGAATTGAGAAGAGCCTCCGTTTACTGGGGAAGCATGGCAGTATTCACCGATGATTTGGAGAGTTCATCGGGGACAGAAGGGACGCACCACATCAAACAGCTGCTATCTACAGGGGCCACCGGGTGCTGAAGCGTCTGCGATAGAGAGCCAAAGATCTCGTTAGGGGTACATGTTTTATTTCTTATTTGTTTATTTATTTTTAATTCAAGTTTATTGGGGTGACAATTGTTACCAAAGCTACATGGATTTCAAGTGTACAATTCTGTATTACATCATCTATATCTCACATTGTGTGTTCACCACCCAGAGTCAGTTCTCCTTCCATCACCATATATTTGATCCCCTTTACCCTCATCTCCCACCTCCCTCCCCCCTTACCCTCTGGTAACCACTGAACTATTGTCTGTGTCTATGAGTTTTTGTTTCTCATTTCTTTGCCTTGTTCTTTTGTTGTTTTCAGTTTTATATACCACATATCAGTGAAATCATATGGTTCTCTACTTTTTTGTCTGACTTATTTCACTTAAGATTATAATCTCAAAATCTATCCACGTTGTCGCAAATGGTGCTATTTTATTGTTTCTTACTGCCAAATAGTATTCCATTGTGTGTGTGTGTGTATATATATATATATATATATATATATATATATATATATATATATATATATACCACAACTTCTTTATCCATTCATCTATCGAAGGACATTTCGGTTGTTTCCATATCTTGGCCACCGTAAATAAAGCTGCAGTGAACATTGGAGCACATGTGTCTTTATGGATAAGTGTTTTCAGATTTTTTGGGTAGATGACCAGGAGAGGGATTTCTGGGTCATATGGTAATTCTATTCTTAATTATTTGAGGTCAATTAATAATTAAGAATAATTAATTATTCTTAATTATTCTATTCTTAATTATTCTATTCTTAATTATTGTAAGGTCAGCTACGAACATGGTCAAAGCGGCCAGGAGCCAAAAATACTCCTCTGTCAAGTCAGACCCATCCCCAGGAGCCAAGTCATGTCCCTCTGCCAAGTCAGACCCCTCCCCCCATGACAGAGACTGAGGCCCCTGGCGTTTCCCAGAAAAGGCAGCAGACCCCTGGTGAGATAAGCAACTCTGGACACAGCCCCTGGAGCCCGATCTGCGCTGGGGGGGGCCTGCTCAATCTGCCACCTCACTCAGCCAACCCCCACCCCAAAAACCGCATATATGCCTCCCTCCCTCTACCCTGGGTGTGACTTCACTGGCCAGTCTTCGACCAGTGAACCTCGCCCGGGAGTGCAGAATAAAGCACTCACTTTTTTCAACCTGCCTGACTAGCCTCATTATCTCTCCGCAAGCCTTATACCTCCATCCTGCCTTCCACAGCAACTGCACCACTCTGCATTCCCACCAACAGAGTATGAGGGTTGCTTTTTCTCCACAGCCTCTCCAACACTTGTTACTATTTGTCTTGTTGATGATAGCCATTCTAACTGGGGTGAGGTGATATCTCATTGTGGTTTTTATTTGCATTTCTCTGATGATTAGTGATGTTGAGCATTTTTTCATATGTCTATTTGTCATTTGTATGTCCTCTTTGGAGAAATGTCTCTTCAGGTCCTCTGCCCATTTTTCAATTGGGTTGTTTTTTTGTTGTTGAGTTGCATGAGTTCCTTGTATATTTTGGATATTAGCCCCTTATCGGAGGCACGGTTTGCAAAAATCTTCTCCCATTCACTTGGTTGCCTCTTTACTTCGTCGATGGTTTCTTTTGCTGTGCAGAAGTTTTTAAGTTTCATATAGTCCCATTCGTTTATTTTAGCTTTTACTTCCCTTGCCTTTGGAGTCAAATTCATAAAATGCTCTTTGAACCCAAGGTCCATAAGTTTAGTACGTATGTTTTCTTCTATGCAGCTTGTTGGTTCAGGTCTTATGCTTAAGTCTTTGATCCATTTTGAATTAATTTTGGTACGTGGTGATAGAGAGCAGTCTAGTTTCATTCTTTTGACTTTTCAATTCTTCCAGCACCATTTATTGGAGAGGCTGTCTTTTCTCCATTGTATGTTTTTTGCTTCTTTGTCAAAAATTATCTGTCCATATTTATGTGGTTTTATTTCTGAGTTCTCAATTCTATTCCATTGGTCTGTGTGTCTGTTTTTCTACCAATACCATGCTGTTTTGATTATTGTAGCCCTGTAGTACAAGCTGAAGTCAGGGAGTGTGATACCTCCAGCATTGTTCTTTTATCTTAGGATTGCTTTGGCTATTTGGGGTCTTTTGTGGTTCCAAACAGATCTGATGATTTTTTGTTCTATTTCTTAAAAAAATGCCATTGGGATTTTGATGGGGATTGCATTAAATCTGTATATTGCTTTGGGTAATATGGCCATTTTAACTATATTGATTCTTCCAATCCATGAGCACGGAATGTCTTTCCATTTCTTTGTATCTTCTTCAATTTCTTTAAAAAATGTCTTATAGTTTTCAGCATAGAGGTCCTTCACATCCTTGGTTAAGTTTATTCCTAGGTATTTTATTCTTTTTGTTGCAATTGCAAAAGGAATTGTTTCTTTTTTAATTTCTTTTTCTGAGATTTCATTGTTAATATATAGGAATGCAATGGACTTTTGTATGTTGATTTTGTAACCGGCAAATTGATGGTATTCGTTTATTATTTCTAACAGCTTTTTGGTGGAGTCTTTAGGGTTTTCTATATAGCATCATGTCATCTACAAAGAGTGACAATTTAACTTTTTCATTCCCAATTTGGATGCCTTTTATTTCTTTCTCTTGCCTGATTGCTCTGGCTAGGACTTCCAATGCTATGTTGAAAAGCAGAGGTGATAGGGGACAGCCCTGTCATGTTCCTGAATGTAGAGCAAAGGGCTTCAGTTTTTCAGCGTTAATTATATTAGCTGAGGGTTTGTCATATATGGTTTTATTACCTTAAGGTATTTTCCTTCTATATCTATTTATTAAGTATTTTAATCATAAATGAATATTGTATCTTGTCAAATGTTTTTTCTGCATCTATTGATATAATCATATGATTTTTGTCCTTTATTTTGTTTATGTGGTGTATCACATTGATGGATTTGCATATGTTGAACCATTCTTGTGGCCCTGGGATGAACCCCACTTGGTCATGATGAATAATCTTTTTAATGCATTGTTGCATTCGATTTGCTAGAATTTTGTTTAGGATTTTTGCAACTGTATTCTTCTGAGATACTGGTCTGTAATTTCCTTTTTTTGTGTTACCCTTACTAGGTTTTGGTATCGGGGTAATGTTGGTCTCATAAAATGAGTTAGGGAGTATTGTCTCGTCTTCAATTTTTTGGAAGAGTTTGAATAGGACAGTTATTAGATCCTCTTTGAATGTTTGGTAGAATTCACTAGTGAAGCCATCTAGTCCCAGAATTTTGCTTTTGGGAAGGTTTCGGATGACTGATTCAATTTCCTTACTGGTGATCAGTCTATTTAGATTTTCCAATTCTTCGTGATTCAACCTAGGAAGGCTATGTTTCTAAGAACTTGTCCTGTGAGATATAGACAATATATTACAGAATTGTCCACCTGAAATCTATATAACTTTACTAACAATTGTCACCCAATAAACTTTAATTAAAAAAAAAAAGAATTTGTCCATTTCTTCTAGGTTGTTGAATTTGGTGCTATATAATCCTTCATGGTATTCTTGGATGATCCTTTGTATTTCTGTGGCATCTGTTATAACTTCCCCTCTTTCATTTCTGATTTTGTTTATTTGTGTCTTTCCACTTTTTATCTTAGTGAGTCTAGTCAAGGGTTTGTAAATTTTATTAATCTTTTCAAAGAACCAGCTCTTTGTCATATTAATTTTTTCTATTGTCTCTTTGTTCTCTATTTCATTTAGTTCTGCTCTGATTTTTATTGTTTCCTTCCTTCTGCTTACTTTGGGTTTCATTTGTTTTTCTTTTACTAGTTCTTTAAAGTGTAATGTGAGGTTATTTGTCTGGGATTTTTATTGTTTCTTGAGATAGGCCTGAAATCATATAAATTCCCTCTTAAAACTGCTTTCGCTGCATCCCAAAAATTTTGGTAGGATATGTTTTCATTCTCATTTCTTTCTATGTATCTTTTAATCTCTCCTCTGATGTCTTCTTTGAGTTGGTCGTTCTTTAAAAGTATGTTGTTTAATCTCCATGTATTTGTGGTTTTTCCTGCTTTCTTTTTGCAGTTGATATCCAATTTAAAAGCCTTGTGATCAGAGAATATGCTTGGTATTATTTCAATCTTCTTAAATTTGCTGAGGCCAATATATGGTCTATCCTTGAGAATGTTCCATGTACACTAGAAAAAAATATATAGTCTGATGTTCAAGGATGAAGTGCTCTATAAATGTCAATTATATCCATTCATCTAATGTGTCATTTAGGGCTGCTATTTCTTTATTTATTTTCTGTTTGGATGATCTATCCATAGCTGTCAATGATGTATTTAGGCTCCCTACTATAATTGTGCTTTGGTCGATTTCTCCCTTTAGTTCTCTTAGTAGTTGTTAGTATATTTTGGTGCTCTCTGATTGGGGGCATAAATATTGATGACTCTTATGTCTTCTTGTTGTATAGCCCCTTTTATCATTATGAAATGTCCATCTTTTTCTCTTGTTACCTTTTTTATCCTGAAATCTGTTTCATCTGATATAAGTATGGATACATCTGTTTTCTCTGGATACCACTTGCTTGGTGTGTCAATTTCCACTTTGAGTCTATATTTGTCCTTCTAGCTGAGATGTGTCTCTTGGAGACAGCATATGGTTGGGTTTAGTTTTTTATCCAATCTGCTACTCTGTGTCTTTTTATTGGTGAGTTCAGTCCATTTACATTTAGGATGATTATTGACATATGAGGATTTCCTATTATTCTATCTCTGGTTTTTCTGGTAAGGCTGTGTCTCCATTGTTTCTTTCCCTTTTTGTTACTGTCTATTATTTCAGTATGGTGTTGTTCTATGATTTTTTCCCTCTGTTTCATATTGCAGTTCAGGATTTTTTGTTTAGGGTTAACCATTAAGTTTATGTAAAAGAAAGTCTCATATTAAGAGTGTTCCATTTTCTCCAGCATGCTTACTTTCTCCATTCCCGTATTTCAGTTCAGGCCTTTACTCTCCCTGCTTTTATGTTTTTGTTGCCACAAATTATCACTACTTATTCTCGTCGAATAGCCTCCTTCAGTATTTCTTGTAGTGAAGGTCATGTGTTAAAAAATTCCCTCAGCTTCTGTAAGTCTGGAAAGGTCTTTATTCCTCCTTCATATCTAAAGGATATCTTTGCTAGATATATTATTCTTGGCTCAGAATTTCTCTCTTTCAGTAGTTTGAATATTTGGTTCCACTCCCTCCTGACTTGCAGAGTTTCTGCTGAAAAATCTGATGATAAATTAATGGGCTTTCCTTTGTAGATTACCGTTTTCTTTTTCCTGGCTGCCTTGAGGATTCTTCCTTTGTCGTTAATTTTTGACAATTTCAATACAATGTGCCTTGGAGAAGGCCTGTTGGGGTTGAGGTAATTAGGTGTTCTATTTGCTTCTTGAATTTGAGGATCTAGTTCTTTCCACAAGTTTGGAAAGTTCTTATTGACTATTTGTTTGAATATCTGCTCTCTGCTCTCTTCTCTCTTTCTTTTCCTTCTGGTATGCCCATTATTCTTATATTGCTTTTCTGATGGAGTCAGAAAGTTCTTGTAGAGTTGTTTCGTCTCTTATAAATCTCAAGTCTCTCTCTTCTTCCATCCATGTCCTTTCTAGATTTCTATCTTCGATGTCACTGATTCTGTCCTCCATCTGGTCAGCTGTACTAATTAAGCTGGGTATTTCATTCTTCATTTCTTTTATTGAGTTCTTTATCTCCAGAAATTCTATTTGGTTTTATTTTAAAATTTCAACCTCTTTGTTAAAATTCTCATTTTGTTCTGGGGGTGTGGGGAGAAGGCAGCTAGGCTCCGTGCCTATGCCTTCTGTCTACTGCTTGGCAGTGAGGGCTTAAACTGCGGTTTTCACCCTTCTTCCCTCAGTCTTTGCTCTGAGATCTCTGCCACGAGTGTTGGATTCAGCTGTGTTATATGCTGACCCCTCAGGCTGGACTGTGGGCCATAAGGGGAGCACTAGTAGTCCGAGTTCTTCTCTCTCCCACAGCTGCAGTAGCTCTGGAATGCAGGGAGCTTGGAACTCTGGTCTGCATCCTGTGCCCATGTGGCCTGTGTCTCTGCACTTCCTGCTTCCCTCCTCCTCCGCTCGCCCAATATGCCCACCTTTAGGTGATTTCAGTTGCACTCCTCTTAGTCTTGCCTGTCTGCTGCACAGGGAGTCATTTGTCAAATTATAGTAGTTCAATTTGTTGTAAATTCCAGGGGAGATTTCAAGAGACTCACCTCACGCCACCATTTTTATGACATGATCCTCAGATGTTTTGTTTTTAATAGGACAATAGGTGAGGTTTTTCTTAAGTTTAAAGTATTACCTATAGATGTCTTTTGTGTTTTTTTTTGTTTGTTTTTTTTTGGTTTGTTTCACCAGAAACTAAATGATTTTACTTAAAAAAAGAAAAAACAACCTTTGAGACTGTTATTTATCAATTCCATTAGGCAGCCTTTTTCTCCCAAATATGTATATTTACAAAATTGTTAATTGTGGTAGAAAATACATAACATAAAATTTACCATCTTACCCACTTTAAGTATACAGTCCAGTAGTGTTAACTATATTCACATTGCAGTGCAACAAATCTCGAATTTTTTTGTCCTAAAAAACTGAAGCTGTATACTCACTGAGTAACAACTCTCCATCCCTCCTCCCCCAGCCTCTGGCAACCACCATTCTACTTCTGTTTCCATGAGGTTGAATACTTCAGATACTTCACATAGTTTGATTCAGTCAGGAATTGTCTTTTTGTTAATGGCTTATTCCACTATGTGTAATGTCTCTGGTTTAGGGACAGTCCAGGTGCTTGCCCTGGTTCTTACTGGCCCCGAGTCATGTGAGACTGACCAGTCCCT
This sequence comes from Rhinolophus ferrumequinum, assembly GCF_004115265.2. Lineage (NCBI taxonomy): Eukaryota > Metazoa > Chordata > Mammalia > Chiroptera > Rhinolophidae > Rhinolophus > Rhinolophus ferrumequinum. The sequence goes on along the minus strand of NC_046295.1, from coordinate 1,562,196 downwards.
CAGGAAACCCCTCAGAACCTCAGAACTTTGGACACGTGTTCCATTCTCCTCCTTGCCTGCTGAGGGAGAAGCAAGGTGTAGGGAATTTTCTCCCAGTTGTGCCAGGCTCTGCTGGGGAATGGGAGGGATGATGGCAGGCATCTGTGGAGAACTTCCTCCCCACGCTGATGTGACTGTTCTTGGCTTTGTCCTCTCCTGGGTGCTGCTACCTCCTAACTGGTCCTGCAGTTCTCACAAGGGCTGATTGTTCTGTGGACTGTTGTTAAGTAGGTGCTCTCAGGGGGACGAGGCTTTCTATTCTACCATGTCCCTGGCGTAACTTTTCCTTTTTAAAAATATTTTCATTTTTAAACTTCTTTAAGTATACTTCATTTTATGTCCCAAACTTTCTGTCATGCCTTTGGAGGAGGTGAGAGGATCCAAGGACAACAGCACATAGAACTCAGGACTAAGGTGAGCAAACAGCCAGGTGTGCTGGGGCAGGTGCGGGCACACGCCCAGCATGACCTAACAGGCACCAAGCAAGGAGACACCTGGGGCAGGGATGGCCTTGTGTTCATTGAGAGTCACTCACAGTGGGATAGAACCTGGAACTGAATCAACTTTAAAAATTTATTTGTAAGTCTTGTTCCCTTTCTTTGCAAATATCTTCTGCTACAAAGGTTAATTTTATTCAGTCATTTGTATCTTTTAAGGGCATTAGTGACCTCAGGAATAACAAATTCCCTGACAGCTCCTCTCTGCTGTCTCTCCCCATAGGCCAATGAAATTAAAAGAAAAAAATAATAATATCAGTTTTTTTTAAACAAACAAAAACAAGAAATAAAGTCAAAGACATTTTTAAAGTACAGTTGAAAAATATGCTTTTCAACTAAGTATGAATGTGTAAAATTTAAGAAATATTCATTAACATACTTCTTGACCTAATTAACAAATACCTTTAGATAAGTATTTAATAGAAGAAAATATACAAATCATGGAGGATCTGTACAGTATCTAATTCAAGTATCTTAATCACTGCTTTTGTTGGCAAAGAAAACACAACCCAAAACATCCATTCTAGAAAAATCAGAGGTGGCTGGGTTCAAGGTACAGCAGGTGCCCACATTTGCTGAACTGCTATGTGCCAGCTGCCGCACCAGGCACCGTCCTGCAGGAAGGCAAGCCAAGTCCATCCATTGTTATCAGGGTAGTTCCATGTAATTGCTGGAAAGTCTTCAAATTTTTGTTTCCATTTTGCTGTGTAGAAAAAAACACATGTGGTTTTTTTTCAGCCTTTTTGGTTCAAACACCTGAAAAATATTTTATGGTCAGATCAGTGTCATGCTCTTGTGGAGAGGCTGGAAAACACAAGTCCCAGCTGGACTATAGTTAGCAATAGCTGCTAAGTGTTCCAGGATGAGGGACCAATTGCACAAACACAAAGCACTACCAACATGCAAAGTAGTAAGAAGCACAGCCCTTAATACTCTGTTTAGCTCTGTACGAAGTTCAAATATACCAACAAAATCACTTTATTGAGATGCAGGCAAGAATCTCTTCTATCAGAAAGGTTTATAGACATATATAATTTTTTTATTTTACAATCAGAATCAGGAAAGTGAATGTGGAGGTATTGGACATCAGTGAATATTAAGTTCAGAGATTAATTGAGTAATTATAATTTAACCGAAAACCTCAGTTCTTCCAAGGTCTAGGAGGTCATCTGAACTCTTGAGACTGAATTATATTTTCAGTTTTCAGTTTCTCTTCTTTTGTTGTTCTGATTTTTACAACAGATTTCAAATAAAATAGATATTTTTGTAACTACAAAACAATTGATTGAGAACTTTTGTAGGAAATTATTTAGGATTTTTATGTAGGACAGAAAAAGGGAAATTACAGTGAGATTGCCTGGGAAGGAAAAAAAAATGATAGAGATTTTCCACTCACTACTTCTATTGAGGAAAAAGGAGAAGGCATAGTTCATTCATGAGCACTTTGGACAGGCACTTCTGTTGGTGAGTCGGTTCTAGTGCAGATGTAAAACCTTGGTTTTCGGTAAGCAGAACTCATACTGATTCCAACTTGCTGAGAAGTTTCCACAGTGGTCTTTATTTGCAGATCTCCTGACTGTTTCCTTTCCTTCCAAAATATTCTCTGGATCTTTGTTGCTATCCTCTATTTTCTATATTTAAATCAGGATTATTCAAACATTTTGTATCAGAAACAATTTATTTCAATGACGGGAAAGTTCTAGTATATGTGAAACCTTTTTTGGCGTAGATAAAATTTGTGTGTTTTCTTGCTTTTGCTTATAAATAAAGGAGGATGACATTTAGCCATATGTTAAGTCATATAACTTAAAAATGCCAGTATTTACAAACAATTTCACAGTTGTTTGAGGTACTATGCATTACATTGAAGGAATATTTCATCATCTTCTCCCACTTTGACGCTACATGGAAATGGAGACAGGCAGGGCCGTGCACAGGGCTGACAGCAGCTGGGGCCTTGTGGGGTCTGACCCGTCAGTGAGCATCTCAGGTCCATTCCACACAAGGTACTGACCACTTAACCATCACCCCAGGCTCCTCACAAGCCTCTGGCAGAGAAGGGTCTGATTAAATGAACATATATTCAGTTTTAAAACTCCCAACTTTTCAGGTGCCTCTTCCTTACTTAGTATAGATAGTTCAGAATAGTACAAATTATGTATTCTCAAAATTTGGTAATAACATAAGATTCCAAAACAGTGTTTAAAATTTTATATTCCAAAACAACTGTGACTCTCAAGGTTACTCCTAGGACTTACACAAAGACATCTGAAGTGTATGATTTCCCACCAGGATGTGACCGACCAATGTTCTCTCTCTGTTCTTGTTTTCTCTTGTCACAAATTATAGACTTCTTGACCTGACATCTAAGGACGCATATCACTGAGACACACCACCTTCTCCAACCAATTCCACATTGCTCCCCACATTCTAGGTCAGACTGCCATGTCCTCAGCTGAAGCACCCTCTCTCTTCTCCTCTCCTCTCCTCGCCACATCCTTCCTCCTCAGGGTCCCCTGCAAGTCCAGCCACCTCTGAGTAGCCTTTCCCAACCTGTCACATTGATCTTCCCCACGGCATTCCTTTGCTTGCACCTATTGTTTGTCTCACTTGTTTCACTCTTACAAATGTATCACTTTGCTGCTTAATGCCTTTCAAAAGTAGCTTTATTGACATATAACTGGCTTGTTCTATAGAATGTATTTTAGTTGTACAGTTGGATGGTTTTGATATATGCATGGCCTGTGAAATAGCACCAGAGTCAAGATAATAAACATATTGTCCACCTCCAATTTTCCTTGTTTCTCTTTGTAATTTTGCTCCCCGTTCCTCCCTCTATCCCAAGGCAATCACAGATATTTTCTATCACTATAAGATTGGTTTGAATTTTCTAGAATTTTGTTTTAATGGAAATATATAGTATATACTCTTTTCCGGTCTCTTTCACTCAGCAGAATTATTTTGAGATTCATGTTGTTGTTATTTTTATTGCAAAAAAGTGTTGTATGGCTATTGCATTATTTGTCTATCCTGGCCCACATTCTTACTTATGACACTGGAAGAAAAGACCCCTCTTCAGCATGCTTCACATAAAGGTATATCTGAGGGGGGTTTTACCGGTTTTCAGCCCAAAGGCAATTAACAGTGTGAGGAGCTGTTTTAACAACATAAAACCAAAACTCAAGCCAGAAAACCAAAATTAGTGCACTCTTGGGCAGCATTAATTGGTCCACAGCAAGCATTGTGTCTCAGCCTGAGTACCACGTTTTGTCTGCCCGTATCATAAGGTGATATGAGTGACGAGAGGCCCAGAATAATGCCATCTATGGACACCTTAGGGGAATGAGTGTGGCCACTACATCAGCTAAGAAAAGACACAGGGAGCACCACTGCTCCTCCAACTGTGCCCATAAACAGGTGAGAAGGACCACATCATACCTCACCGCTCCCGTCAAGGGAACAGGGCTGAGGACGCCATGGCAGGCAGGCAGATGTTGCTTCAGTTCAAGGAAAATATCTACCAGTTGGGATTTTCAGGATGAATGGGGTTCTCAGCAGCATCTGAGTGGAGATGGACGCCGGCATGTAGGGAAAGATTTGACCGTAGCGGGGAGGCCACCCCAGCTGATTTTTCAAGCACTTCCATCAAGTCAAATGGAACTTATGACTGAAGAAAGGTGAATGTATTTTTCTTTTATGACTTGGTCCTGTCTTGGTATCTCAGGTTTGTAGTCATCTCAGGATGACTCTTACCCGATGTGATCAGCACCCCAGGGACTGCTTGTCACCCTCACGTGCTCTTTGGTCTATGAGCTCTTCTTGGCATATATGCCACGGCAAATGGCTATTTATTAGAGTCATGATAAAATTGCATAACAGTAAACAATGTCTTTACCCTGACAAGATTTTTGTCTTTTCACTTTTGTGCACTCTTCATTCTCTATGAAAGTCACTTTATTTGAAGTATCAGGTCAATTTTGTCCTGAGCCAACTAGAGACAGGCAAGCAAGTGAGTATGTGGTGAATTACTTCCACAGTAGGATTTGCTAAGGGAAAAACAAACAAATAACAACAACCAAAAAATAATACACATATGCCGTTGGAATGAATTTCTTGAAACAGTACAACGCAGTATCCTCATCTATTTCAGGCTTTACCATTTCAGGATCTTAGCTCAGTGTGTGTATGTGTGTGTGTGTGTGTGATTGATCTATGAATTCCACATTCTTTCATTTCTAAAACAAAAAACTAATTAGAAAATCATATTAGCTAACACTGACAGAGCCTGCAATATGCCCGAGCATTGCAAGCTGGGTTCCCGGGGAAGCTAATGGTGCCATGGAGTTAGGAGCACAGCAAGGAGCTCCTAAAAGACAGAGAAGCAAGACTGAGCAGGGAGCCATTGGGTTGTAATGCACCACTGACAGATTGTCTGCCTGCCTGACAGTTCCCCCAGAGTAGTCACTGCAGGGTGGATGGCTAGGCGCTGGTTCCCCTGCTCTGCTGAAGAAGAACACAGCCTTGGTACCAACTCCTTGCTGAAGCAGTGCAACTTCAGCTCAAAGTCAACATGGACCCTCAAGAAGCCACCACACCTCTGTGGGTAGGCAGTGATTCTTTTCTCGGAGGGGCCTCAGCAGGGCATGCGTGTGTCTGCCACCAAAGATGATTGACTGTCCCTGGACCTGGCACTGAGATTCCTATGTTCTGGGGATAACCCCAGTCAGGCAGTCACGACCTTGGTCAGCCTGTAGCCACAGTTAGCAACCAAACTATTGCTTTACATTCATTATCTCACTTAATACAATTGCTATTTAACAAATGACAAGATTTGGTCTCAGAGGTGGATGGCTTGTTCAGAGTAAATTGGCACTTAAACAGATTAGGGTCCAGTGGTCAGATGGGATTACAGGTGAATATGATTCAAACCTCTTAGAGGCAAGTTTGACAGTACATCACATATTCTGGCAGGTGTGCAGAACCTAAAGTCCTCAATACATCAAATCACCTTGCATTGCAGGGCTTCCTAAACTTATAAAAATATAGAAAGTTGAGCAAGAGCACATACCGACAAGGATGACTGGGGTGGTCCTCTCATGTATCGCTCCTGGGAATGCCAGCTCTGCAGCAATTCTGGAGAGAAGTCTAAGATTAAGCTGTGCACCTGTGGCCCAGAAATCCTATTTCTGGGATTCTAGAAAAAATTTCCTGAGCAGGTCCACAAGGAGACTCATGCATAATGTGCAAGTGGTTGTGTGTGTGGCAGTGGGGAATTGAGGGTCACCTCTGTGCCCACCCAGAGAGGTTAGGTAAATAAAATGTGATGGATGAATACTGTGGAGTGCCAAATTAGAAATACAGCAACAGGGCAGAGCTTAAAAATATAATGCTGCAAAAGACTGTATGGAAAGAAGTGAAAAGTAGAAGGAAACAATAAATGTAGCTAATATTTATGCAAATTCAATAATCATACACACAAAATAACATTATATACTTAACAGATATGTTTATATTCTAGGACATCTGTTAAACATCTATCAAGTATTTATGGCTGTGGGCAGGAGGGATAGACGTGGAGATGGGAGGTGAAGAACATACATAACTGGACACGCTGAGAGACCGGCAGAGAAGAGACAGACAGATGCCCAGACTGGCAGCCCAGAGTCAACCACATGTCCACCTGGGTCAGAAAAAGAAAGGAGCAAGAAAGAGAGATAAAACACTTGAATGAAAATTAGTATTTATGAGTAAAATTAATTCCATTGTAATATTTACCAGAAACTGCGAAGTGAATTGATTTTTGTGTATAAAACTTTGACCACAAGATTGCCACGGGGATACAAAAGACAGTTTGGGGAAAGTAATCACTAATGTTGTAAAGATTTTGTAGGGTGTCAGATGGACACTTGTCTTATTAGGGAGACCACTTCATGGACGGTATAGATGCCTGATTGCTGCTCTGTACACCTGAAACTGAATAATATTGAATGTCGACTATAAATTATTATACTATACATATATACATATACATGTATATGTGTATATTATAATATATATACATTATATATATAATATGTATTATATATATTTGAAGTATCAGGTCAATTTTGTCCTGAGCCAACTAGAGACAGGCAAGTGAGTATGTGGTGAATTACTTGCACAGTAGGATTTGCTAAGGGAAAACAAACAAACAACAACAACCAAAAAATAATACACGTATGCCGTTGGAGTGAACTTCTTGAAACAGTACAACGCAGTATCCTCATCTATTTCAGGCTTTACCATTTCAGGATCTTAGCTATATATATATATAGTCACGGGATATGGAGTACAGCATAGGGAATAGAGTCAATGGAACTGTAACAGCTAGATATGATGTCAGAGCGGTAGTAGATTGGGGGAGGGGGTTATCACTTTGTGAGGGGTGTAAATGTCTAACTATTACATTATTTTGTACACCTGAAACTAATTTTAAAAAAAGTTTGTTGTGAAGAGCAGTGGCAGGTAACAATGCTTCTACAGAAAAGAGAGCTCTAAGATACGGAGTGTGAGGGAGGAGAATAATAACAGATCAGATCTGACAAATATTACATCTACCATAGCAGTTACCCAAGAAGGTTAGGGACCCTGTGAGACTAGAGGAACAAGACATAGGAGCAAAAAGTTTAGATTTTAGTTCACTGCTCTCATTCACTGCTCTCATAGAGAACAACAGGGATTTATATACACGTATTCTGTAAAAATACCTCGAATTCAAAATCTGTGAGGTCTTGTTTTTGTCTCCCTAGTCTGGTTCTCTCACAGTGGATGATGGAGAAAAACTGTTCTTTTAATTCTGAAGTGCAAAGCTGAGACATAATATCCCAAATGACATGGACATAAATGTTCCAAAGCGTTCTAAATATGCCGAATGAAATTTCAGCTCCTACTCCTGGTTTCTCACTGGGGGCTGTTCTGTTTTGCAACAGAAACAGGGGGTGTTTGCAAGTTTTGACTGAGCGTGTGTGTGTGTGTGTGTGTGTGTGTGTGGGGTGTGTGTGTGTGTGTGTGTGTGTGTGTGTGTGTATTAGATGGAAAGGATGGGGCAGGAGGGAAGCAGGGTGGGAAACTTTGTAAATGAATCATCAATAATTTTTCCAGTGTGGAGTGTATGCCCTGAGGATTACTTAATGGATAAATTAATTTTACAAATTAAACTGCAAATTTGCCATGATATCATTACAAGAGACTGAGTATAGCTTTGCAGACCCCCCAGGGAGAAAATGTACAATCTTGGTGTTCTGCTGAGGGCTATTCAGAGTTGGGCTGCTGTTGAGTTCTCACTGATTTAGTTCCACAAAGCCCTGCAGTGTCACCTAGGTAATAGAAAGCTGTAGTGTACACTCCTAATTGGTTTTCAAAGTATTCTGTTTTATAATGGAAAGAGCAGGAAATGTAGGTGCTAGGAGATGGGATCTCCCAAATTAGCCGTCAAGCTTCAAATTAGGAATGAGAACTTGGTCTGTGCCCTTCTGAAAACGATGGTTTTGGCTCAGCTCTAAGTCCTTAGATTAAGTGTTTCGTTTATAGGAAAAACCCAAACCTTCATACTAACTTTCCCAAGTTATATGGTCAACCCTAAAGAAGAAACAGAAGTGCAATATATGAAATAGACACCTTCACATAGCCTTTAACAAGTGTGATTATTGATGGATTCTAACAGAAAGTTACACAATCTCCATTTAAATAATAGTTTCAAAATAGTCAAAAATATCTTTTACAGTTTATGTTTTATTGCTTATTAGGTTCCTATATCTTGTTATGCCAAAGACATTATCCCTCAATTAATCTTGATACTTACAAGCATAAAATTAGTAAATTTCCAATATCCATTAAATCAAGATATGCTTTATCAATTTCTTTTGACTCTCATGGTAAATGTATTTTCATTTATTGTCACAGAAATGTAAAAAAATATGAAAATCTACTTATAAAATGTAAAGGAATCAGTGATTTGTTACATTTATAATAGGCTGTATATACAAGGGAAGCAACTAAATTTGATTTTCTATTTATATTGTTATGAGTTGGAGCCATGGTAATAAACTGTGGAAGCACATGCTAACAGGAAGTCAGGGCCCAGGGACTGGGAGTATGGGCGATGATTGGCTTCCTGCAGGTTGCTACTAAGCATTAATTACACTGTGTGAGCATGTGTCTAAATGGGGGGTTCTGAGAGCCAGCATTCTGAAGATTGTAGCCTCCAAATTATGACTGTCCTAAATATTGTGAGAAGGACATTCATGAAGAGAATACATTTCTGGTGCTGTCTCCGAGTTTATCTTTGTGTCGTGTTCAAAATCTATTCATATGGCTTATAGTTTTCAGATGCCGCTGCTTTCTATTATATATTATATTAGCAATTTTAAAAAACCTGACACTTGAAAATAGTTGCTTTATAATTCTGTACTCTGATTTATTTTGCATTCAAGGTAAAAAAAAAAAAAGTAAATGTGGTAAAAAGAAAAATTCATGTGCATCTAGAAAAAATGTTAATTTCCTCCCTAAGTGATCAATTGATTGAAACATTTCAGCAATTTAAAACCCCAGGCTTGTGGAAAAAAAGTGAAAAATTACTTTTAGTCTTCAGAATGGAAAACATTGAAAGAGAAGTAACTCTTACTGACTGCAGATTCAGACAGACCTGCTCCCTGGAATGGGAACTCCAGCCCACTGAGGAGGAAGCTCCCTCTGGAATCTGCAGCGGTGGGAGAAAGAGAAGCGGTGTGAAGAATGGCCTATGTGTCCTAATCTGAATGCTCTTGGAGGCTTCTTAAGAACTTTCTTTTAAAATAGAGCTTATTAATCATCTACCAAAGAATTCACAATTGAGTCACAGTCTTGTAGGAGAAAGAGCATAGGTCTGAGTCAGAAGACCAAGTTTCGTGTCACAACTCTGTCCCGAAAGGGCTCTGTGTCCTTGGCAAGTCATGTCATCTCTAGCTCACATCCTCAGCTACGACAACAGAGGGTTCACCCACACGTTCTCGCAGGCATCCTCCACGTCTAACATTCTGGCATTAGTTAGTTCAGGGATGATATGATCTTTACATTACTTTTAAAGAGTAACCTTGCTAAAGAAGCAATAGGATTGCAGAACAATGCGGAATTTAATGGACTAAAGCTCTTAACACATTCCTAAAAGCATACGAGTAGCATTACCTGTTCAATCTTCTAGTTGCTCCTTAATTGATTAAAACACATACTGTATTTTGCCGTGTATATGCGCACCCACGTTTTTGGCTTAAAGTTTCAGGGAAAAGAATCTTTTGTTTTAATTTTTTAATTCAAGCATTTATTTGTTTACATTTAGGTACTTGGGTTTTTTGCTTTTCTTGTATTCTAAAGGAATTTTAGCATTTATTTTTTAATATATTATGGTACAAGAAATTTTATGTAACAAATGAGTACAAAACACGAGAACAGATACAAGGTACAAGACATTTTATGAACTGGTAACAAATTTACAATATTTACACATCAGAGAAGGCCAAGAACTCTTCGTCATTACAAGTTCGTCAGAAGTTCAACAAAACCGGTTATCGTATTCCAGGGCATTATTTTGCATACAGATATCGTTATTGGTTTCTAGAATTACACTTTTAACTCATAGGCATGAATAAAATAACTAAAAACATTTATATAGCTATGAAATTAGTACTACCAATGTACAATGTGCATCCTTATTTTTCCCTCACAAATATGGTCAAAAAAGTGTGCATTATGCATGGCAAAATACAGTATTTATTGAGCATCTTCTAAACAGATGCTCCCACAGATGGGAAACAAATGAGGCCTCATGCCCACTCATAAAGCGTGCAATTAAGGGTACAAGGTACACTTATAAGATGTAAGTGTTACAAGATAAGTTAAAAAGGCTATGAACGGATCAAATCAAGGGCGCTGGTCAGGGAAGTTCTGGAGACAAAGTCCTCCCAGCTCCACTTTGAAGGGAGGAGTGTGGGAGGGCGATGCAGAGAGGGTCTGAGGCAGAATGAGGAGAAGCTGCAGGAGGTCACCCTGGAGTGCCTGCTTCGCTTTCTTAGGAAGAGTATAAATCTTTCCAAGATTTAGTGGCTTGAAACAACAGCAAGCAGTTTATCATCCCTCACAGTTTCTGTGGGTCAGGAAGTTGGCAAGGGAGTGGCCCAGCCTCTGGCATGGCTCTCAGGCAGCTGCAGTCAGCCTGATGAGCTGGGGCTGAGGGCTGGGTCAGTAGGGGTTGGCGGGGCCCCAGAAGTCTTTCCTCATGCGGCCTCAGAGCCTCTCCTTATAATCTGTCCATAGGGTCTAATTTGGGCTTCCTCATAGCATGGTGGCACGTGGCAATTGGACTGCTTCCATCCGTGGTGACGACAGCCACCAGCAGTGCTCCAGTGAGTGAGGTGAAGGATGCTTTCAAAGTCCTAGCCTTGCAAGTCATACAGGGGCACCTCCTGTGATTATAACAAAGAAACACACAGACTTCAAGATTCAAGAGCAGTTGTCTGGCTTTATCTTGGTGGGAAAGTGGAGAGAGTTCTAGAGAAGTACATGGTACAGGGGATATTGTTGAGGCATCTTTCAAAGTAAAATCTGCTACAGTCTGCCCTCAGGCCACAGTTCTCATCCTTTTCACATGAAAAATATACTCGCCTTTACCTAAGTATTTTCAACAGTCTATCCCCGCATGGCATCAGTCTTGGTGGTGCAGTCTGAATCACATGCAGCAGAGTCTCCTTAGGTATGCTTCTTCAAGTATAACTTTTTCACTGTGAATTAGAGAGGCAAATTATGCACCTATCCCACATCCAACAGACAATGGCGGCACAGGGGTGCATTGGTCACAGTAGACATTCATGTTCAAAATGGGGACATGGGGGGTCACTTACAGCAATCAGTGGGTAGTTCTGAAGTCCATTGGAGAACCTCTCACCAGTTCCTTGAGTAAGGCTCAGTCCTGCTCACTGGTAGTTACTTTCCATGGCTCTTGACTCTGCTCTCTGGGCACTAGGTGCTACCCCCTGAGTCATTCTTTCTTTTCCATGGAAAGGGGCCTGTGTTTGCAACAGAGCAGGTTTCTGAGCCTGTTTCCTGGCTCTGAAAGTTTGAGTCCAGAGATCCTTTTTTGTCCTGTTTTATTATCTCTCTCCCTTGGGGTCCAAGGTGGCAGTGCTTTCTCAAAATCAATTCTCTTAAAAATTGTGTGGATTTGGGGCCGGCCCGGTGGCTCAGGTGGTTAGAGCTCCATGCTCCTGACTCCGAAGGCTGCCGGTTTGATTCCCACATGGGCCAGTGGGCTCTCAACCACAAGGTTGCCAGTTCAATTCCTCGAGTCCCGAGCCCCCTGCAACTAAGATTAAACATGGCACCTTGAGCTGAGCTGCCACTGAGCTCCCACATGGCTCAGTTGGTGGCAGCGCGTCCTCTCAACCACAAGGTTGCTGGTTCAACTCCCTCAAGGGATGGTGGGCTGCGCCTCCTGCAACTAACAACGGCATCTGGACCTGGAGCTGAGCTGCGCCCTCCACAACTAAGACTGAAAGGACAACAACTTGAACGGCACCCTCCACAACTAAGATTGAAAGGACAACAACTTGACTTGGAAAAAAAGTCCTGCAAGTACACACTGTTCCCCAATAAAGCCCTGTCCCCCTTCCCCAAAAAAATCTTAAATAAATAAATAAATAAAGGACTGAAATTAACTTTAAAAAAAAAATTGTGTGGATTAATTATGAATCACATTTGGGTCACTTCATTAGACAAGCCATAGCATAAATCTCTCTTAGTTAAGTCCTTCCCTAATTGAGCTGTCTGCTGAGGAACAGTGTTTTTAAGATTTTTAGGAGCTCTATTGTTTAATGGACTGAATCTATGCAGTTCATCCTTAAAATTCTTATGAGGTCTTTTGTCTGTCTTAAAACTATGAGTCACTTCTTAGATCTCTGTGACGTCTTAATGAAGTATTCTGTTGTCCCATCCTAGATTGTATCATTGGTTTGAGGTCCTTTCTTTATTTTTATTACTTTTTTTTTTAATTTCTGGGAAGAAAAAATAAAACTGTCTGAGCCCTTTACATTTTCTCTAAATTCCATTCAAAATTTAATCATTGTTCTTTAATTTATATTTCTCTTTTTATCCTTGGCAGGAAAAACAAAAAGAGATTGCACTTTCAATATTCTGCCTGGAAATTTTCTTAGCTAGATAACTGAATTCATGGCATACCTTTCCTTTTTGTCCCTTTTTACCTCAAGTTGACAATGTTGTCAAACTTTCTGCCAGTATAGAATGAGGGTTCCTTTTTCTCTAGGTTTCAATAATATTTTTCTTACTTTCTTTTAAGCCCCTAGTGACAATTTAACTGAGGCTCATTGAGCTTCACTAATAATCTTTTCAAGGCTCTTCTATCTTCTACCTGCCATCCTGTTTCAAATGTTTAGTTTTTTGTTGTAGCAGTAACGCACTTTCAGTTTCCAAAATTTGTTCTTGTTATTTATTGCCAGGTTAAAAAAAAAAATTACCCCAAACTTCATGGCTTAAAATTGTTGTGTCTTAAAATAATTTAACTATATTGTATGATTTCTGTGGTATGAATTTGGAAGGGCTTGATTGGATGGCACTGGCTTGGAGTCTCACGGGTTTCCTCACAGTATGGGGGTTTCTGGGCTGAAGGATTATTTACATGTCTCCAGCTGGGGTGTCCCACCAACCAAGAGAGAAGCAGCACCACTGTTTCTGATGTAGTCTTGGAAATCGAACAGCATTTTTATTGGTTAGAAGTAAAGGGATATTAAACTCCACTTCTTGATGGGCAAAAGGCATGTTTTTAAGACATCCTATGGGATGGGAGATAGTATTGCAATCATCCTTGAAAATACAATCTGCAACAAGTCAATGAGATTATCTTCAGAATTTGAATGTGATGGGGTGCAGAAGGAGATTTAGGAGAGGAAACTAGGCTTAGGAAATGCATGGAATGGCATAGAGACAGAAATCAAGGAGATGACTACAGAGAGGATCCAGTAGAAATTATGTGTCATGAAAATGTGTTGGTAAAATTTAACTTGGTCTCATGTTTTCCTTCAGCAATGCTCAGTGGCTTGGAATCTGAGATTGGCAATGGACAAGCAATAGAGAAATAAAATGTCTAATAATTAGCCATAGGGTAGTCACAGACTGAAAAGACATGTGAATAATATATAGTCAATGTAAACAGACAAAGCAACAAATTCAGCAAATACGTACCAGCACTCACCTAGGTGCTGGAGCTGCAACAGTGGACAAGGCTTTAGGTTGTGGTTTCTGAGCAATTTCTCTATCTCCTGTTTATCATACTATTACTGTCACTACTCTATTGAAACAGGGTTCAGAAATTTTTTTCCATGAAAAGCCATGTTGTAAAATATTTTTAGCTTTGTTAGCCATATAGTTATTGTCAAAACTACCTTACAATTTTTGTGCAAAATCAGCCATAGACAATACATACATGCATTGGTGTGGTTGTGTTCTAATAAACTTTATTTACAAAAATAGATGCCATAATTTTCCAACATCTAGTCTGCAATGCTATAACATATGATACAGTTTAAGTATTTTGGAAGCCACTTCAAGACTTGGAAGCTTTTGGAAAATAAAATGATCCTCTCAACATGCATGTTTATTCTTATCTTCTCTCTCTCTTTCCTAGTTAAACAAATCCCTTTTAAATTTGTAAACATTCAAAACAACCTCACGAAGGAAACTAAGTAATGCTGTTTAAACTATCTGAGACCATAACAGATATTCTCTCTATTTCTGTCAGTTTTTGCTTCACCTATTTGGGGCTCTGTTGTTAAGAGTATATGTGTTTATAATTTTTATATTTTGTGATGGATTGACATGTTTATCATTATAAAACATCCCTCTTTGTCTCTAGTAACAATTTTTGTCTTAAAATCTATTTTGTCTGATATTACTACAGACATTTCAGATTTCTTGGGTTCCTGTCTGAATCCTATTTTTTTTTCCTACCCTCTTACATTTAACCTATTTGTTGCATCTGAAGGGTATCTCCTGTAGACAGCATATAGTTGAATCTTGCTTGTTTTTTTAATTCAATATGACAATTTCAGCACTTTAATTGTATTATTTAATCCATTTACATTTAATGTGGTAGTAGACATGGTTGAGAGGTAAGAAGAGAGGCAGAGCCATATTATCACATTGTTATTTGTGATAATAATTTCTAGAATTAAGATCTTGATCTTAAGCTAGAGAGAGATGTGTACTCAGATGAGGAGGCCAGGCCAAAAAAAAAAAAAAAAAAAGCAACGTACATGATACATAATTAGCTAGGGCTTTGAATCCAACTATTTATGTTGAACATTAGCCACTGTGGGAGTGGAGTTACCTCCTGTGAGGGATGGCTTTCTCTCACCTCATCTGATCCAGCTTGTATTTGGCTTTCTCAGGGCAGTGATCACCCAGATTGGGGGCGTAACCCAGGGCCATTTTATCTTACCAGATTTGTGGAATTCCATGAAACATCCAGAGGAGATATGGGCCAGACTTCCAAAGAGGGAAAACCCTTAAAGATCTCATGAAACTGAGGTGTTTTATTTCCTCTATTCCCCCTCACAACACTTTAATGCTCCAGTTTCCACCCCAGCTTTATTGAGATACAATTGGCAGGTAACATTGTATAAGTTTAAGGTGTATAATGTGATGGATTGATGCACTTATATATTGTGAAATGATTATGAATGTAGGGTTAGTTAACAGCTCCATCCTCATATAACTAATACTTATTTTTTTGTGGTTAGAATATTTAAGGTCTACTGTCTTAGCAACTTTCAACTCTGTAATACAGCATTGTTAATTATAATCACTGTGCTGTACATTAGATCCCCCAAACTTATTCATCTTATGACTGAAAGCTTATACCCTTTGACAGATTATCTCCCTAAATCCTCCACTCCTCGCTTCAGGCAAACACCATTCTAATCTCTGTTTCTATGAGTTCAGCTTTCTTTGATTCCACAACTAAGTGAGATCATACAGTATTTGTCTTTGTCTGACTTATTTCATTTAGCATAATGTCTTTAAGGTCCATTCATGTTGTCACAACTGGTAGGATTTCCTTTGTTCACATGGCTGAATAATATTCCATTGTGTATATATACCACATATTCTCTACCATTTATCCATAGACACACACTTAGGTTGTTTCCATATTTTGGCTACTGTGACTAATGCTGCAATGAACGTGGGACTGCAGATATCTCTTCAGGATAATGATTTTATTTCCATTTTTTATTTTTTAGGAGCCTCCATACAGTGGCTGTATCAATTTACATCACCACAAACATTGTACAGGGTTCCTTTTTCTCCACATCCTTACCAAAACCTGTTATTTCTTGCCATTTTGATAATAGCCATTGTTATAGCACTCATGGATACTTCATTCTCAGCAAAACACCCAGAGCCAAGATTTTCATCTGACTAGTTCACTTCTTCTTCAGTGCCTGGAATAGTGCACTTAGGAAGCCCATATCAGATATTTCTGAATAAATAAACTACAGGACACGTGCAGTCTGCTTGGAATATTTGTCTGAGCCCTCTTGGAAAAAGAAATGCTTCAAATGCCAGCACTATGCTTATTAAACTATAAATTGTCACCAGACCTGCATGATCATTTGCACAAAGTTAAGTGCTGGTAGAATATGTTGAAGTTAACAAGTGAAGGGATCACAGTATGGGCATAAAAAATTATTTCTCGGTTCCAGTCAAGATGGCAGAGTGAGTGAATGCTGTGCTTGCTTCCTCCAGTAAACACATTAAAATTGAAATTAAATTATACAACGGTTAACCTGGACAACCATCCATAGACTAGCTGAACAGAAGTCCTATGACTAAAGGTATAAAGAAGAAGCTACCTCCTAACTGGTAGGAGGGGCGCAGATGCAAAATGGGCTGATCCCATACCCACATGTGGCAGTTGAGAATCGGGAGGGATATATGGGCTACAGAGGTCTCCCCTAAAGATGAGGGGTCCCAGCCCCACAGAAGTCTCCCCAGCTGAAAGCACCAGTGCTGGGAAGAGGACTCCCCCCATGTCATCTGGCTGTGAAAGTGGGGATTCCAACCAGGTGAGATGGAAGGCGACTAGAAAACCTGGCGTCCTATTAAAGGTCCCGCACATAGACTCACTCCCAGGTGCTCACCCTGGACTCCAGCAGAGGGATTGTGGCTCAGGAGGTGCCAGAGACATTCAGGAAGAGAGTGAGTTGTGTGGCTTCAGGGCAAAGGCTGAAGGTAAAGCAGCCCTTGTCCCTGTGTTGAGCCCTCCTCCCATGTAGCTGGTGGGCAGATACCATCTTTCCTGTGTTGAGATTCCCCCCCCACCACATGGCCAAAGCTGAATTTTCATTGCCTGGTGAGCCCTGATCGCCCCATCCTGGTTACTCCCTGGGACTCCACCACAACCAACTTGCATCAAGGCCAAAGGCTTTTTTGCAGCTGGCAGGCTACTGGTGTTACCCATACTGCAATCTTGCCTGAACAACTTTCAGGGGTCTGCATGACCCAGACAGGCAGCAGTTGGCCTCAGTATGCTCTGACCCTTTCTCAGAGTGACTACCAGCTCAGAACTGGCATCAAATCTGAATCTGCATGAACCCATTGAACACCACTTGCCCCATACTGGTGACTCCCTGACACCCTGTCTCACCCAACTCCCATACCACACAAGGCTCTTTCAGCAGCTGAGCCTTACAGGCAGCTGGCAGTGGTGGTGGGCCTTAGGGTGCTCTAGGCCTTCTGCTGAACTGCCCCAGGCCCAGTACTGGTGACAGCCAGCTTCACTTCCCAGGGTGGCCTCTCCCATGCACCTTTAGGTCCAGTACACACAGACACCTATTGTGAAATGTTTTATAGCTCCTACCAGCTTCACACAGATCAGTCACAGGCAACAGGTGAGCTTAGACTGCACAGAAGCCTCTACCAAGAGGACGCAGAACCCGCACACCTGGTGGTCAGCTTCAAACCACAAGAGAAAACCACCTGATTAATCCCACAGAAAGCACACCCAAAGGGTCATATCAACAGTCACCAGAACCTGCTTGGATGAATCCTGCTTTGTGGGGTCAGCCCTCACACAGCAGCTTGCACACATTTTGGTAGTGACCAATCCTCACAGCTAGTCAGCCTGCGGGTCAGTCCCATGCACTGACATGCAAACAGCAACCAAGGCTCAACTACAACAGGAAGGAACACACAACCTACACAAGGGACACTCCTAGAGCACCTGGAGCAGGTGATGAGGGAGATTAGGACCCCACGAGCAACTACTACACAAGGCCACCCAGCCAAGACTGAGAGATGCAACAGATCTACCTAACACATAGAAACAAACAGACAGGCAGCCAAAATGAGGAAACAAAGAAACATGTCCAAAATGAAAGAACAGAACAAAGCTCCAGAAAAAGAACTAAACAAATGGAGATAAGCAATCTACCCGATACAAAGTATAAAACACTGGTTTTAAGGAACTTGGTGGGAACTTAAACAAAGAGTAAGCATAAAAAAGGACATAGAAACCATAAAAAAAAAAAAAGTCAGAAATGAGGAATACAAAAACTGAAATGAAGAATACACAAGAAATAATCAATAGCAGATGAGATGAAGCATGGGATTGAATCAGCAATTTAAAAGACAAGGTAGCATAAAACACCCAATCAAAACAGCAAAAAGAAAATGAGTCAAAAAAAATGAGGATAGATTAAGGGATCTCAGGGACAACATCAAGTATAATAGCATTTACATCATAGTGGTATCAGAAGGAGAAAGAGAGAACAAGGGATTGAGAATCTATTTGAAGAAATAATGACAGAAAACTTTTCTAACCTTGTGAAAGAAATAAACATACAACTCCAGGAAATGCAGAGAGTTCCAAACAAGATGAACCCAAAGAGGCCCATACTAAGACACATTATAATTAAAATGGGGGCCGGCCTAGTAGCTCAGGTGGTTGGAGCACTGTGCTCCCAACGCCAAGGTCGCCGGTTCGGTTCCCACATGGGCCAGTGAGCTGTGCCCCCTACAGCTAAAACTGTGAACAATGGTTCTCCCTGGAGCTGGGCTGCCGTGAGCAGCCGGAGGTCGGTGTGTGCTGCTGTGGGTTCCCATGTGCTGCCATGAGTGGCTGGTAGCCAGCGTGAATGGCGGGCAGCCAGCGTGAGTGGACGGCATCCAGCGTGAGCGGCCGGCAGCTGGCGAAAGGTGCTGTGAGTGGCCAATCGATAACCGGTGACCAAATGCCTCAGCCGTGGGGAGCGCAAGGCTTATAATACCAGCATGAGCCAGGGAGCTGTGTCCTACACAACTAGACTGAGAAACAATGGCTTGAGACAGAGTGGGTGAGGAGGAAGAAGAAGGGAGAAAAAAGAATAATAATCAAAATGACAAAGCTTACAGACAAAGAGAATCTTAAAAGCAGCAAGAGAAAAACTGTTAGTTGCCTACACGGGAGCTCTCATAAGACTATTATCTGATTTTTCAACAGAAACTTTATAGGCCAGATGGGATTGGCACAAAATATTCCAAGTGATGAAAACCAAGGACCTACAACCAAGACTACTCTACCCAGGAAGGCTATCATTTAACATTGAAGGAGAGATAAAGAGGCTCCTAGAGAAGAAAAATCTAAAGGAGTTAATCACCACCAAACCAGTCTTATAAGAAATGTTAAAAGGACATCTTTAAGAAGAAGAAGGGGAATTAAAAAAACAAAGAATATAAATATGAATAATAAAATGGAAATAAGTATGTGCTTTTCAATAATCTCTTTAAATGAAAATGGATTAAAGTCTCCAATCAAAAGACATAGGTTAGCTGACTGGATGAGAAAGCAAGACCCATATATTTGCTGTCTACAAGAGACCCAATTCAGATCGAAAGACACACACAGACTAAACATAAAGGGATGGAAAAAGATATTTAGTTCAAATGGAGACAAAAAAAAAAATGAAGGTTTCTCAAAAAATTAAAAATAGAACTACCTTATGACCCAGGAATTCCACTTCTGGGTATTTAACTGAAGAAATCTAAAACACTAATTGGAAAAGAACATAGTGAACCCCTATGTTCACTGCGGTGCTATTTACAATAGCCAAGATATGGAAGCTACCTAAGTGCCCATAGATGATTGGATAAAGAAGTGGTACATATATGCAATGGAATATTACTCTGCCACAAGAAAGAATGACATCTTACCATTTGCTACAATACAGATGGACCTGGAAGGTATTATGCTAGTGCAATAAGTCAGACAGAGAAAGACAAATACCATATGGTCTCACTTATATGTGGAATCTAAAAAACAAAATAAATGAATAAACAAAACAAAAAGACTTCTTGATGCAGGGGATAAGCTGATGGTTACCTTACCATATGGGAAGGGGATTGGTAGGCAGGGTGAAAAAGGTGAAGAGACTAAGAAATACAAACTGGGAGTTATGAAATACTTGTTGGGATGTAAAGTAAAACATAGAAAAATAGTCAATAATATGTTAATAAGTATGTATAGTTCAAAGTGGGTACTAGACTAGTCGGGGGAATCACACCACAAATTACATAAATGTCTAACCAATATGCTGTACATCTGAAACTAATGTAAAATAATATTGAATGTTAACTAATTGAAAATCTTTAAAAAGTGGAGGGGAATAAAAGCTTCAAATTTCCAGGTATAAAACAAATAAGTCATGAGGATATAACGTACAGCATAGGGTATATCACCAATAATATTGTGACAGTGTGGTACAGTGTAAGCAGTTGCTGGACCTATCATGGTGATCACTTCTTTAGGAATATAAATGTTGAATACCTATCGTGTACACCTGAAACTAATATAATATTGTATATTAGCTATATTTTAATAAAAATCTTTTTAAAAAGATTATTTCAAAGTGAAAGCATTTGGCCCAAAAAGAAATCTTATCCAAACTTTTATCTGACTGATGCAGAGCCTCCTGAAAATACAGCTGCCATTAACTCCCTTCCAGGAAGTTTCCTGTGAATTCTCCTCCCATAGTGACAGATTTGCCCATTGCCACTAGCATCTAAAAGCTCACAGAACCTTCCATGCTTTCCCACTGAAGCCCTGAAATCCTCCCTTCTTATTAAATTGGTGTATAAATCTTTCCTTCTGGCTATTTGAAGACTTACTCACTACTGGGCAACTCCTGATTGACCCTGTAAATAAATCTTGTCTTTTCTCCTGTTTGTCTATTGTCAATTAATTTTCAAGTCCTCAACGACTGGAACATAAGATGCTACAGGGAATGTTTTCCTCTGAACACCAACACAACCATGATGATATATAATCTGCTCACAGATTCCAGGCATCTTGCTTTCAATGGCTGGTTTTCGAGGCCATACTATCAATTTGGTTGTTCAATTGCTAACTGATCTCAGATATTTACTGAAAAAATATTATAAGGTCACAGATGATTTATAAAATAATCAGCTTAGTAGCAAAATAAATCCATTGTACAAATAGATCAGTATCAGTTGTCAATATATTTTCTCAACTGGACAGCAATGACACTCAAATAATTCCTATCCTCAGCATACTTTGAAAACCATGATTTCTGGTTGCAGCTTCAATTATCATAGTCTTCCTGTGGGTGCTCTCTGAGCAGGATTCTTGACTGCTTTGAACCGCCAGCACAGCTCTGGCCTGCGCAGGGCACAATTTTTTATGGTGCTGCAGAATGGGCTACCACATACTTCTGACCTCTGACTTTCATGAGGCTGTTCCCTTACTCAGCTCAAAGTTTGCACAGCATGTGTGGTTTCAGTCCACCCTGACCAAACTTGGCAGTAATGTTATGAAAATCAGCATGAGAGAAGGAGGAATAGGGCTGGATTCCAGCAAAGGCTTTCCTCTCTAACACTGAGTTTGAAAAATGGATGAGGCAGGATGGAGGTTAACAAAAATTCTTTGCTTGGCCACACTTTGATCAGACTTCTGAACTTTCTCCCAGGCCCATCTGTGCACACCTTTGTAGAGTCCAGTTTTAGCACGAACCCTGATAAGTCATTTAGTTCCTTGTCTTCCATATCTGATCATTCTTGATATCTGATCAGGTTCCTTATCCCTCACTACCCCCCAGTGCTGTGTGATTACACTAGCCTGTCTTCAGCAAGAACTCTATCAGGTCAATTTAGCCAGAATCTCCCTTCCTGATGTTTTTTTCCTTTTAGTGATTTTCCATGCACTGACCACCACCCTTATCTTTGGCCATAAATTTCCACTTGTCCATTCTGCATTCAGAATGGAGCTCAGTTCTACACAGATGTTTCTAACAAAAGAAAAAATTCTGTGATGTCCTGAATTACATTACAGCAGGCAGGAGAATGGGAAAAAGAAACAAGAGGGGTTAATCAAGTTGACCTCTGTGAACCTAGACTAACAAAAGACTATTCACATTCCTGAATGTCTGTTGAAACTTTGAATCAACTTCCAGGCACAGGAAAAAAAGGAAGGAAGGAAGGAAGGAAGGAAGGAAGGAAGGAAGGAAGGAAGGAAGGAAGGAAGGAAGGAGGAAAGAGGGGGGGGGGAGAGAGAGAGAGAGAGAGAGAGAGAGAGAGAGAGAGAAAGAGAGAGAGAGAGCAAGAAACAAGCAAGAAAGGAGGGAAGGAAGGAAGGAAGAAGAGGCCTACAACCAGATGCCACAGCATCCTGCTTAGTCATGAACTTTCCAGACTGTTGCCCACGACCCATTCAGAAGCAGCAAATATTTCATCCTTAAGCACTGTGCACCTATCCTAGAACTGCCCTCACTTCACCTTGTCCCACTCCTTTATCTGTAGCCAGTGTAAAATCTTTGAAAACAACTTACATCTTTCTTTCCCAAACTCACTGTATAAAAGAGCCTGTCAGCTCCAGGATGGCTGACATGTTTGTTTTTGCTGCCTACCCTACTGCTGCTGGTTCAGACAGCAGGCCCCAGGACCTCGTCTTTTTTTCTGGCTAGCGTTCGGTTCAATAAATCCCCTTTTTGTAGGACAACTTTCGACCTCGGACGTTTTTGTTTAACATCTCTTTCCCCTATAACAATAATGCGGAATACACCTGTTTCTTTGTCGCTTTACCAGCTCTGTGTTGTTGGTTTTTTTTTCCCAGCTCTGTTTTTTCTTTAACAAGACTTGTCCTTTTCTTCATTTTATATACAAATATCACTGATTATTATAAAAAAGCCTCTTGGTTTAACCAAGTATGAAATTATTTGTTTGAATGCTTAACTGAATTTAACACCTTAAAATAAATATTATAATTAGTATTGTTTGCCAAATTTATTTCTACTCTTCAGAAGTGTTATAAGAACTAACTTACCCACTGCCAAAGTATGTGTTTGCTTTTATGCAGACACAGGTATGGTGTTAGGTTAAATTTTTTGTTGTTTAGATCATATAATCTAGAAAAATAGTACTTTTTACTTATTAAGTAATTAAGTGTGAATTGCCCAGTGTTGTTAAACAATTCCATTCCAATAAGATTTTTTTTTCTCTAAATTCCACAAAACACACACACACACACACACACACACACACACACACACAGAAATTAGAAGGAAATCTTGAGTATTTGAATGGCTAAAAAACTCCCGAGAGGCTCCAATTTGCCCTACAGAATGTGTGCTCAGAATGTGCATGTGCTCTCTCTCAATGCAGCCAGCCACACCCTGTGGACAACTCATCACCCTCTCCCATTTTTGTTTCCACTGGTTGTCTTTAAAGCTATGATTACAAATATATAGCTGCCATTTGCATGCATTTTTTCTTAAATCTCATTCAACTGAAAAAAATTTTTTTATGTGAACCTACTCTACTCAAGGCACTGTGTTAAGTGTTTAGGGAATAGAAAGATTTAAAAAGAAAAAAAAAAAAGGAAAAGAAGAGTCCCTACTATAAAAAGTTCAGCGTACGTAGAGCAAGGCGGGTACTAAGAGAGAGCTGATGCTCTGAGATGCAACCAGTGGTACCAAGTGGCAAAAGAGCAAGCGGAGGGAGCAGTAATATCATGGAGGAATGGGAGCCCGAAGGGATGAGGGGGAGAAATATGAGAGGAAGTGAAATCCTCAGCTCCTCAGGCTTAGAGACTATTTAGTCTTTGGGATAGGAAGGGAAAGCCTTCCAGATAGGACATCAGTGAGCCCATAGATAGAAGGTTTGGGGTCTCCAGGTGTGCCAGCATCCTGAAGATCTGAGCCAGGCTAAGGGCTTAAACTTTGGTCCTTCAAATTCAAAGTGCTTTGAATATGGTTGTGTCATGGCCAGTCCTGAATTCTCCTAGGATCCCTGCTTCATTTATTACATTTTAACCACCATATTAAGCTTAATATTGGCTAAAATTTGTGTAGCTAAACAATGTTATTTATCCAGTGTTCTGTATCTTGCATGCCAGTACAGAACACAATCCAGGTTAGTGCTTTGTATGTTCAGTGGCTTGTGTTCGTTTGCTTTGAAATGCTCTACTGCTCCGAATAAAGTGAACAGCACATTTGATTAACTTGTTTTACAAATACAGTCTGTGGGATATTTTATCATCATATTGCAAGATTAAGATAATTACTCTAAAGATTGGGAGATGAAACTACTTCCATTTGAAGCAAATGATTATTCATTTTCAATATTCAATCCTGAGCTCTGATAGAAATTTAATATCTTTAAAGAGAGTGTTATTTCATTTATTTTGAAAAGAAGGAGAAAAGATAGATAACAAAAGCATTTTATAGCTGTGTTTTCATAATGGCCTCATGTGTATTCTACTTTTTAAAAACCACTGTTGCAAAACAAATTTTGAACTTCTGCTATCATATAACTTTCCATTTGAAACATAGAGAAGCATGACAGATTATATTAGTACTTCGATTTTCTGAATAGAAATTATACAGTCCAGCTAAGAAAATTCAGTAGCATTTTCTACACTGGCATAGAACAGCCTGCTCCAAAATTGCAAGACTAAAAATAAACAATCGGGATTTGCATACACAATTAAAACTATGCCCTCCATACCAGTCTTTAAAGAACTTTGTTTGCTTTAAAAATGATATAAAGATTTTATGTAGAATAGTGGCCTACTCAAATGACTAAATGCAGGGAAATGAGATAAAGTAGAAGCCTTTCTATGATTAATCTAACTCCAGCATGTATATAGAGTAAGAGTGAAAAATGGCCACATTTATTTTTATTCATATTGATCTGTAACTTCAAATTTCTTTATATCTTATATCTTCCCCTCAAACTAATAGAAGAATTTGAAACAACACCAAACTCTGAAATCTGAAATACATGTGCAATTAAATCAAAGCAAGATGTTCTGTTCAGTTCAGGGAACATTTTTGTTCACTGAAGTGTTCCATTTTTAACTGTATATTCATTCGTTCCACAGGGATTCAGTTTATAGCATTCTCTATTTATAAGGAGCCCGAGGTCTCTGGGAGATGAAGACGTGTCCTCAGGTCCTTACAGTACAAACCTAGAACAGACATTGAAGACTAATTCCAACAAGACTGCTATTCCCATAACCATCAGATGAAGGAAAAGAGTAACTTGTATTTACAACTTTTTTTAAAGATTAATGCCCCCATAGCTCTATGCTTCCTTCATAAGAACAAAGCGGTTTTTCAGGGCTTTTTTTTATCAATATATGTTAATGTCAGCACATACCAAAAAAAGACATAGAGAATGAGGAGAATAAAAAAATTTACTTGGTCATGAATTAAGTATTCTAGAGAGGCCACAATCAACAATGATCCAGGTAGCTTACTAGTTCCCTACATTGTGTCACAGTTTTGCAGGTGAAGGTCCTGGCTCTGTGGGCTTTGCAGAGAGTGAGCACCGTGGAGTGCTGGACAGGACAAGAGTGGGGACGTGGACACCAGGAACAAGCTGTCCAACACAGCCGAGCTCCACAAGAGAGTCTACAGAGGCTGAAAGAAAGGGAGAGAAGACACAGATGCTGGGCATAGAATTTAGAAATCTTTAACACGGTGCTTTCATATCAACCCCCAAATTGCATTATGATCTTTATTTTGGACACAAGACAGTACAATGCATTTACCTGAGTTTACAACCTCAAGTTTCGTGGTGTCAAAATTGCACTTGCTTTGGAAATGAGGTAACATATTTGAATGTATCCATATGATATTTGACGCAGAGTGGGAAGTAGATGAAGTTTTAAAGAATCTGATATAAAAAAATGCTACTTGCACATTTAGCCTTGTGTTTTATCAATTTAGGATAAACAGCCTGTAGGATAGCAGATTTGTTTCATAAAATATGTCTGAAAAGCCAGATCCAAAAAGTTTTGCCCAATTCTGTGATTTTCCTAAGAGGAATGTATGTCAGGGTGCTACTGTGGTTTCCTGGATTTGTAAACTCTGTCTCATCAAGCAGTAATTCATTCATGAATTCATGAAAACCACAGCCTGTTAATGGAAGTACTAGTGACAGACTGCTCCATCACCCTTTGCAGAATTCATCTAATTGGTTCTCTGAAAGTTGAAAATACACACCTTTTCTGAGTAGTGGCCTCTCCCCAGGCCTTTTCCTACTCCAAGCCAGAAATACAAGCAGATTGAAGCACTTAGAACCTCAGAGCCCTCCAGCCACATGCCACTCTGTTCCTCACTGGCACCTTTATTACCATAGCCGCCCCCCCCCCCCCCCCCCGCACCCCTCCTGGCTCCTACCTTCAGGCTCACCTGTGCTCTAGGAGGGGATGGCGGAGTCCACCTGCCCGTGTCATGGGGCCCTTCTCTTTCATCAGGAGGATGACCTATAGTCATGGCAGCCACAGTGTCTAGTGCTCTCATGCCCCAATATTTGCCGATTTTTTCCCCAGATGAAACATTCTCTTTTGACTTAAGATGGTGCCGACCCCTCTGCTGTGAAAGTAGACATGCTGCTGACCGTTGCCTACTCCTGAAATGGCCATGAAACCCAGAGACCCAGGAAGTAGCTTGTGATCCCGGGGGTAACCCAATTACTCCATCAAATTCGCCATCAAAATGAGCATCGCACACGTCCGTGTCCACGTGTCCAGGCCTCCACACGTTCGGTGCCGAGCTGTGGGCGGGGCCTCTCCTGCCTTGGTGGTTTCCTTTCTTTAGACATACAGAATACAAATATAGAAATGTGGGTTATTTGATGTTCCTCTTTTTTGTATGGTGTTGAACTGAGTTGAATTCAATTGTATGTGATAATCAGGATGTCTTACAAAATCATGCAAATGTTGTTCCATTTAAAAACTAAAGAATCCCAAGCTTGCCAGCACATAAGAATGTTAATTTTAGACAATGTAAAAAATGGGGCTCAGAAGCATAGACTCCATCTCATCAATCAAATTGCATCTGAAATTATCGTCTTGGCAGAAAGAAGCAGCATTTAAAATTCTTTGCAGTCTGGGGTGAGAACATTTATCAGTAAGACTCACTTGATCCTTTCAGGATGATAAGTTTACTATAAATAAAAACTATGAAATGAGCTTTATTCTAACCAAAAACATAAATTGGACTGCATTTTTATAGCTATCTGAAAGATGAAACATAAAGAGAAGTTGTGTGAACCACAACTCAACTCTTTAAACAAGAAAGAAGCATAAGAATCAGGTGAGAAAGGTACAAAGGCGCTGTCTTTTTCAGCAGTACAGTTTCCTAAAGGGCTTCCTTTTGGGTTCCTGTGTTTGACGACCATTTGAATCTTATTTTCAGCTTCCCAAGGGTAAGCTGGATCAGGGGAAGCCCTCAGGTAGCTTCAGAGTCTTTCTCTGACTCTCCTCCTGCCGTCCTCCATGGACCCTTCCAGTGGCTGAGTGCAGGCAACTTGCAGAAGCTGAAAAAGGCAAAAAAATGGATTCTCCCATAGAGTCGCCAGAAAGAATGCCATCCTGTAGGCACCTTGGTTTTCGCCCATTGAGAACACCTTTCCTTTCCTTTTCTTTTCTTTTCTTTTCTTTTCTTTTCTTTTCTTTTCTTTTCTTTTCTTTTCTCTTTTCTCTTCTGTTTCTTCAAGTCTTTTTATAATTGAAAAATAACTGACCTCAAAAAATTGAAAACTATTTTCAATTTCTGAACTGCAAAATTGCAAGAAATGTATGGTGTTTTAAGCCAAGTTTGTGGTAATTGGTTACAGCATCGATAGAAACCATCCTGTGGCCTTTGGTGAGGCAATTACAGAGTCCCTGTCAGCCCCGACTTTCTTGTAGTATCTATGCGGAGAAGTGTTGGTCTTCCGTCACAAAAACAAAATTAAAAGACTTTCTGAGTAAATTAGCTTAAAATTCAGCACAGAGCAGAATCTTAGTTAGTTATTGAATACTTAATGAAGATACATGGTAATGGAGTTTTATGATTAGAATGGCAGTCTATTTGTTAAGTGTCAATTGTTATATCATGGTCTGACCAAGCCCTCTCTCCAAGTGACATTTTCTGCTAAACCTCTATACTGTGTGAAATCCTAATAAGACAGTCCTAAAGTGAGATGGAAAATACCATGAATTTCTATCCTCTTTGGCTGAAATTTGACATTTAAATAGTATGAATAATCGGGAAAACACTTTTCTTATTACACAAGTGAACATCAGGATTTGAAGAGTGAATTTTATTAATTACTAAAAATGGAAATATTCATTTGTGGTTTCTGAAATCATAATAAGATAAATGCAGATTGAGTCAATATACGAAATAATTTAAGTGATTTACAGCATAATTTCATCAGTGGATATAAATTTCTACCAGCATCACATTCATTTATAGAGCCAAGTTCATGTCCTCAATGGTCTTTGATTTTTGTTTTCAAAGCAAAGTAAGTCAGTTGTTTATTCCTGTTTCATTTTTAAAGCCTTTAGTTTATTTTTTTTAAGTCACCATTGTATCTATTCAAATGACAAATGATCATTTGGCAAGTTATAACACCTTGCACTTTTCCAGGCTTTATATTCTAAAATGCTTTTGTGGAAAAGAAGTAAAGCCCTTTTCATTGTGCTATTTTGCAGGAATGCACAGACCCCTCTGGGTATTATTGCCAATATTATGCTGAACAACAGTGAATTTTTGAGCCTTTAACAACTGTATGGAGTTTCCTGGGCAAAACATTCAGCTGCTGACTGGATCTTTGACATCTTAGTCAGAGGCCTGAGACTTTGTGATTTATAATAAATATATATTTGGTTTTCATCCCATTTCTGGCAGAGCTCCAAAAACTCTTAGAATTTCTTAAGTCATGACAGCATAAAGGTGTACTTTTCTAAGATAGCTAAATATTTTTGTTTCCTTGTAACTGTCTGTGTTAAATCAAAATTAAGTTGTAAAATTTGAAATACAGACGTTGGGGAAATATTGTCTATTTAATTTTTATCTCCAAAATGAACATTTTTACATTTTATTTATTTATTTATTTATTTTTCAGCTACAGTTGACATTGAATATTATCTTATATTAGTTTCAAGTGTATAGCATAGTGGGGTTGTTTTTACTGTTATAAATTTATATAATTTATGCAGTGATTCCCCCAATTACCCACCTGGCACTATACATGGTGTCTTTTGTTGTATTAATGAAGTGATTTTGGGAAAGCACCTCAGGATCGGGGCTGGTTGCCACAGGAACCAACTTCGTGGTTGGGGGGTTAGAATTTTCAATCCCACCCCCTGACCTCTAGGAAGCGGAGAGCAGCTAGGGGTTGAATCAATCAACAATTGGCTTGAACCAGTTGCCAATGATTTAATCAATCATGCTTATGCATTAATAAAGCTTCCATTATAAAAGGGGGGGGTGGTTGGAGAGCTTCTGATGGTGAATATGTAGAGGTTTGGGGAGAGTAGTGCCTGGAAAGGCCATGGAAGCTCTGTGCTCTTTCCACACACCTTGCCCTGTGCACCTTTTCCATCCGCTGTTCCTGAGTGACATCCTTTTATAAACAAAAATATACCAGTAGCAAGTAAGTAAAACGTTTCTATGAATTTTGTGAGTTACTCTAGCAAATTAATTGAATCCAAGGAGGGGATCATGGGGACCACTGGTTAATAGCCAGCCAGCTGGAGTCTGAAGTCCAAGGAGGGGCTCATTGGAACCTCCAATCTATAGTTGGTTGGTCAGAAGCACAAGTAACAACCTGGGGTTGTAACTGGCATGTAAAGGTGGGAGCAGTCTTGTAGGACTGAGTCCTTAACCTGTGGAATCTGATGCTGTCTTCAGGTAGATAGCGTCAGAATTTAGTTGAATTGTAGGACACCCAGCTATTGTCCGAGCATTGTTTTTTGGAAGTGTGAGGAACATAACCCCCCCCCCCCCGCCCCGCCAACACACACACCTTAAAATTGAGCCCAGGACACTAATTTAATGCTCCCAAGTCATTTAAATGCCATTAGTGTTTAATATGCTTGCTGCTGTGAAGGGAACAGGAAATGCACAGGCTCATCACACAGCCCAGGACTGGGCAGCCTCCCTACTTCTTCAGAAGTACGTGTCAGTGTCCCCAGGGCCAGGACCTCGTCTGTGTTAGGACTGCATCTCCAACACCAGCATAAGTCCCGAGCACACAAATGCACACATGCACACACACTAGATACACAGAACTAATGTTGTGTCATATTAGGTAGCAATATGAGTTAACACCATATCTTGAAATCACTTATAACATATCTTGAAATTATGTTCAATATACATGATAAACAAAACTATGACCATATTACATAAAAAGAATTAAAAGTCAAGAGAATGAAAACACAAGTCACAGACTGGGAGAAAATATTTGTAAAAGACACATCTGATAAAAGACGGTTATCCAAAATATACGAAGCACTCTTACAAATTAACAATCAGAAAACAAAGAACTCAATTAAAAAGTGGGCCATTGGCTGTAACAAACTCTCCACTAAAGAAGGTATAGAGATGGGAAATAAGCATATGAAAAATGTTCCACATGATATGTAATCAGGAAAATGCAAATTAAAACAATAAGATATCACAACACATCTAGTAGAGTGGCCAAAATCTGGAACACTGACAACACCAAATGCTGACGAGGACATGGGAGCAACAGGAACTCTTACTCACTGCTTGTGGGAATACAAAACGGTATATCCACTTTAAAAGATAGTTTGGCAGTGTCTTACAAAACTAAACATGCACTTACCCTACAATCCAACAATCATGCTCCTTCATATTTACCAAAAGGAATTAAAAATATGTCCACACAAAAGCCTGTATATGGATGTTTATAATTGCTTTTCTCATAATTACCCAAATTTGAAAGCAACCAAGGTGCCCTTCAGTAGGTGAATAAATAAATAAATTGTGGTACATCCAGATAATGGAATATTATTCAGTATTTAAAAGAAATGATTTGTCAGGCCAGGAAAAGACATGGAGAAAACTTAAATGCATATCATAAAGTGGAAGAAGCCAATCTTGAAGGGCTATATACTGTATGATTCAAACTCTATGACATTCTGGAAAAGGCAAAACTATCAAGACAGTAAGAAGTTCAGTAGTTGCCAAGAATTGAGGGGTAGGGAAGGAAGAATAGGCAAAGCACAGAGGATTTTTCGGGCAGTGAAACTATTCTGTATGATAATGCAATGGTAGCTATGCGTCATTATACATTTGTCCAAACCCATAGAATATAAAAGAGTGGACCCTAATGTAAACTGTGGACTTTGGATGGTTATCATGTGTCAGTGTAGGTCCGCCAATTTTAACAAATGCACCACTCTGTTGGGGATGTTGATAATGGAGGACGCTGTGTGTGTGTGTGTGTGTGTGTGTGTGTGTGTGTGTGTGTGTTGGGGGAATTTCTGCACCTACCTGTCAATTTTGATATGAATCTAAAACTATAAAGTCTATTTAAAAACATAGAAAACCATGTGTTGATAGTATGGAGTAAATTCCTGAAAAAGAGACTATAGAGACTACGACCATGGGCCTGTCTTTACAGATACATGGGTAGCCATGAAATAACATCGCAGTTTAAAGGTGCCTAGAATCCTAGAGAACATCTGCCGACACAGCGCTGTGTGTTCTGTGTATGTGCTACATACTGTAGTTATCCACATATTTTATCCTGTCCTGCAATGTCTTTTATCTAAATCAGGGAGGAGGACGAACATGGTCACAGAGTGAGGGCTGAGTGCCATGTAACCTGCTGGGGGCTTTACGCAGTCATGAAAACAACAGTGGGCGGTAGTGCTGTTATTTCATAGGCGGAAGAAACGGAGGCTCAGAGGACTTCAGATGTCTGATGAATGTTATTTAACTAGTAGGGAGCCTGACCAGAATGAGGTGCTAGTTCATCTGATTCGAAAGTCAGTGCTCTTTCCACATGGTCATTTGGAGTGACTTTCATTAAGTTTTGCAATTTTCATCTCCATTCTTTTTTATTTCCTGCCCAGCTAAGATGAGGTCTTGTTCCATTGCTGCTGTGAACTTATTACTTTAGAATAGAACAAAATAAGGTGCCAGAAATGATTTGCAGAACACGGTATCCTTGCTTTTCTCCTTGTAATGTATGAAGAGTGGAATCAAATACGCTCCAGGTTCTGGGGCTAGTGGTGCATCTGGGGCTTTGTGAAGGAAGAGGCAGAGAGTTGGTTACAGAGCCACATCTGAATCAAGAGGCCCTCAGCCACTTCCTGCCACACCTGACTGTATGGTCAGCGGTCATACAGCAAGGCCTGAGCTCAGCCACGGCTTAGAGGGAAAAGCGGCTCTCCTTCACCCTCTCTCCGACCTCTTAGCCCCTTTTCTAATAAGCTTCTCTTACTGAGGCTCTTTGTAATAGTCTTCATATGGACCAAGTCTAGTATGCCCTTCTGAAAAATATTCCCTTCCCTTTTTATTTGAACAGGTATAAAACAAAGTTAAGCTGACTCCCAGGAAATGAGCTAGCCATAATCAGAACTTATAAATCATGTTGAGACTAGAAGTTCCAGAAAGGGCTTACCTAATCATGTGTTCTCTCTTTGGGGAGCTTGCTTTCACACTGAGATGGATTTTAAATAACAAGTGAAGAAGTCTGAGCTTTCTGACCTGGTGTGGAACCACACGTGAGAACACAAATCAGTGGTAAGAGGGCATCGTTTGGCAGGGCACCGAGAACTAAACACCATGGAAATCAGATGCAGGCCAAACAGCAGCGTTCTTCTTGAAATCATTTAAAGTTTTAATTCTCTATAGCCCATCTCCTTAAGAACGAGATGAGAAATAGCCATCGAGAAGATTCTTCCCCGTCCACACCGTGAACCAAGGACCAGAGGGCAGCGGCTACAGTGGAGAAGGCTGGTTTGCACTTACTGGCGATGCCGCCCCCACCGGCAGGAACTTGGACGTTGAAAATTCAAGTCTGGAGATGAGCGCCCTCCCTGATGTCATTATACTGCAAGAAATGACAATTGTAACAGGACTCGTCCTCGTATTCTGATGCAAACCCTCAGCTACTTGCAGCAGCTTCGTTCATCTGGTGTCTTCCCCAGAACAAGCTGTCACCCCTGTCCCCTCTGCCGCTAGTCAAGCCCGCAAACTTGCACCAGACTAGTCACACACGCACCGAATACGCTTTGTATCACCTGAACGTGCGTGGTGCTCACAGCAGTCCACCAAGAAGAGGGTGGGGGCTTCGCTGGAGTGGTGCAGGGTCTGGTCTACACGCACTCAGGCAGGCAAGGGCTTTCTGGAGCTTTGGAAAACACTTCAGAGTAAGAAGATGGCAAACTAAAAGTTTCTCTGTATATTACGTGTGTATGGCTCATAAAGAAAAAAATATTGCAAATACATTACTTTGATGGCAAATGACAGACTTCTTGTAAAGAGAAACAAAGCAAAACAAAACGGTGCATGTTTTCATCCCTCTAGGTTACCTTCTGCGACTCTGTTTTCCTGAAACTCTTAAAGCATGCAGCTTAAAGAAAATGCTAAAATAAATCATAAAGTGTTTGGTTTTCTCCAAAAGAAAATAAAGATTATTTTTGGACAGTGTTGGAGATGCCTCCTTTTCACATTTTTGTTAGAGCATGGCCTGAATTGAAAAGTGTCCACAACTGATTTACGACCAAATCACTTAAAGATTGAGAACTAAGGGATAAAATACATTTAGGGGAGTGAGGTGTTTGAATTATGTTTAAGAACATGCATAGTGAGGACATTATACATATTTTCACCTCCTCCTGTACCTCCTAGTGTAGAAAGAATAAAACTCTTATAGCTGTGTTGACTGAGGTATGTTTTAGGGAAACCTAAATAAAAACTGATAGAGATTTAAAACCATGGACTTCCAGACCAACGGAATGAAGGTGTCTGTGGGAGGCCCCACATGGTCCTCGCACACCAGCTTCTAGAGTCACCATCAGAGACCCAGGCCTCCACCCTTGGTCTGTCTTTCCAACTGGCTCAGGGTCTTCAACTTTGGTTCACATCTGAATTATCTACAGAACTTAAAATATCAGATATCTGGCCTCCCACGCAGAAACCTTTTCACCGTGACCTGAATAAGGCCTTAGATTTGGGGCTTTTATTTTTTTGTAAGAAAATACACATGACTCTGCAGTGCGCCAAAGTTGGGGCTCATTTTCCTGTTCATGCACCAGAGGACACAGGTCATAGCCTCCCACCTGTCTCTGCCACTTTCAAGCCACGCTGCTGAGCTTCTTTGAGTTCTTATTTCTTCAAATGTAGAATGGCCACAAATATATTCACAGTGGCTCCCTACAGCAAGATAATCTGTGTGAAACCACTTTATTTAGTGGCATGTATTGATATTATAGAGGATTCAATTCAAGGATCATGACCAGATCTTAGCTGTGCCCAGGAGCCATCTTTCGTCCTAGAAGGAGAACAGAAAGATGCTCTTGCAGAAGTGAGTGTGGTGGTGGGCTTCCAGAGGTTGGTCTCCTTTTTGGACAGTCACCTATGGTTGCCTCCAGCCCCATTTAATAATGTCTGGTCTTTGCTCTTCCCAGACCCCAGCCCGGATGCCACATTGCCTGAGCTGGGGAAGAGGTCTTTCCCTCAACAGCATGAATGACTCTTCTCAGACACTGAGTTCTTGTATCTTTTTTACCCTTATTGTTATTTGATTTTTAAATCTATACATGTTTTATTTCTTCAAGTATTTTGCAGATCACAATGCATACTAATTTAGAAAGTGGGCTTATTTATTTTTTGTGTCTCTTATAAAGACTGGTGGAGTTCCATGTAACGAATGACAAGCAGGTGACCATGGAACTCATTCTCATATGGATGGTTCGGTGCTAAGTAAGGGTCTGAGGGTGTACAAAGTCATCCTTACTGTGGGTGGGACACTAAGGCATACAAATAATGCAATTATTGGCAAATGTACAAAGAAAGTAGACCAGTGCTCACTGTTATTGAAGAACCATCATTCCTGGAATTCAGATACAATAAAAGTGTGGAGAGGAGATTGGTATCTTTTAAGTGGACACAGTCATTGTGGATAAGGGAGTTGTTTTTCCAAAGCTGCATGGGAGTTAGATGACTGAGAAAGCCAGAGAGGAATGTTGCAATGTGGGGAGAAAGCTGAAATCTGGGAGTGGGGCCAGGAGAACACATATGGCATAAAACCCATTCTTGATATACCTTAAAGAACTAGAAAAAGAAGAACAAGTGAAACCAAAGGTCAGCAGAAGAAAAGAAATAATAAAAATCAGAGCAGAACTAAATGAAATAGAGAACAAAAAGACAGTAGAAAAAATTAATGTGACAAAGAGATGGTTCTTTGAAAAGATTAACAAAATTGACAAACCCTTGGCTAGACTCACTAAGATAAAAAGAGAAAAGACACTAATAAACAAAATCAGAAATGAAAAAGGGGAAGTTATCATGGATGCCACAGAAATACAAAGGCTCATCCAAGAATACTATGATGGACTATACGCCACCAAATTCAATAACCTAGAAGAAATGGACAAGTTCTTAGAAACATATAGCCTTCCTAGGCTGAATCATGAAGAACTGGAAAATCTAAACAGATCGATCACCAGTAACAAAATTGAATCAGTCATCCAAAACCATCCCAAAAGCAAAAGTCCGGGACCAGATGGCTTCACTAGTGAATTCTACCAAACCTTCAAAGAGGATCTAATACCAGTCCTGCTCAAACTCTTCCAAAAAATTGAAGAAGAGACAGTACTCCCTAACTCATTTTATGAGGCCAACATTACCCTGATACCAAAACCTGGTAAGGACAACACAAAAAAAGAAAACTACAGACCAATATCTCTGATGAATACAGATGCAAAAATCCTAAACAAAATTCTAGCAAATCGAATACAACAATGCATTAAAAAGATTATTCATCACGACCAACTGGGGTTCATACCTGGGGCACAAGAATGGTTCAACATCTGCAAATCCATCAAAGTGATACATCATATAAACAAAATAAAGGACAAAACTCGTATGATTATATCAATTGATGCAGAAAAAGCATTTGACAAGGTACAACATCCATTTATGATTAAAACACTTAATGAAATAGGTATAGAAGGAAAACACGTTAACATAATACAGGACATATATGACAAACCCTCAGCTAATATCATAACTAACAGTGAAAAACTGAGGCCCTTTGCTCTATGTTCAGGAACACGACAGGGCTGTCCCCTATCACCTCTGCTTTTCAACATAGTGTTGGAAGTCCTCGCCAGAGAACTCAGGCAAGAGAAAGAAATAAAAGGCATCCAAATTGGGAATGAAGAAGTTAAATGTCACTCTTTGCAGATGACATGATGCTATATATAGAAAACCCTAAAGATTCCACCAAAAAGCTATTAGAAACAATCAACGAATACAGTAAAGTTGCCAGCTACAAAATCAACATACAAAAGTCCATTGCATTCCTATATACTAACAATGAAATCTCAGGAAAAGAAATACAAAAAACAATTCCTTTTGCAATTGCAGCAAAAAGAATAAAATACCTAGGAATAAATTTAACAAGGATGTGAAAGACCTATATGCTGAAAACTATAAGTCATTTTTAAAAGAAATTGAAGAAGACACAAAGAAATCGAAAGACATTCCGTGCTCATGGATTGGAAGAATCAACATAGTTAAAATGGCCATATTACCCAAAGCAATATACAGATTTAATGCAATCCCCATCTAAGTCCTAATGACATTTTTTAAAGAAATAGAACAAAAAATCATCAGATTTGTTTGGAACCACGAAAGACCCCGAATAACCAAAGCAATCTTAAGAAAAAAGAACAATGCTGGAGGTATCACACTCCCTGACTTTAGCTTGTACTACAGGGCTACAATAATCAAAACAGCATGGTATTGGCAGAAAAACAGACCCATAGACCAATGGAATAGAATTGAGAACCCAAAAATAAACCCACATAAATATGGACAGATAATTTTTGACAAAGAAACAAAAAACATACAATGGAGAAAAGACAGCCTCTTCAATAAATGGTGCTGGGAGAATTGGAAAGCCACGTGCAAAAGAATGAAACTGGACTGCTATCTGTCACCATGTACCAAAATTAATTCAAAATGGATCAAAGACTTAGGCATAAGACCTGACACAATAAACTGCATAGAAGAAAACATAGTTACTAAACTTATATACCTGGGGTTCAAAGAGCATTTTATGAATTCGACTCCAAAGGCAAGGGACGTAAAAGCTAAAACAAATGAATGGGACTGTATCAAACTTAAAAGCTTCTGCACAGCAAAAGAAACCATCGACAAAATAAACAGTCAAACAACTGAATTGGAGAAGATTTTTGCAAACAGTGCCTCCCGTAAAGGGCTAATATCCAAAATATACAAGGAACTCATACAACTCAATAACAAAAAAAACAAACAACCCAATTGAAAAATGAGCAGAGGACCTGAAGAGACATTTCTCCAAAGAGGACTTACAAATGGCAAATAGACGCATGAAAAAATGCTCAACATCACTAATCATCAGAGAAATACAAATAAAAACCATAATGAGATATCACCTCACCCCAGTTAGAATGGCTATCATCAACAAGACAAATAGTAACAAATCTTGGAGAGGCTGTAGAGAAAAAGGAACCCTCATACACTGTTGGTGGGAATACAGACTGGTACAGCCGCTATGGAAGGCAGTGTGGAGGTTCCTCAAAAAATTACGAGTAGAATTACAGTATGACCCAGCAATCCCTCTCCTGGGTATCTACCCAAAAAATCTGAAAACATTTAGACATAAAGACACGTGTGCTCCAATGTTCATTGCAGCTTTGTTTATGGTGGCCAAGACATGGAAACAACCAAAATGTCCTTCGATAGATGAATGGATAAAGAAGTTGTGGTATATATACACAATGGAATACTATTCGGCATTAAGAAAAGATGAAATAGGACCATTTGTGACAACATCGATGGATCTTGACATTATAAAGCTAAGCGAAATAAGTCAGACAGAAAAAGCAGAGAACCATATGATTTCACTGATATGTGGTATATAAACCAAAAACAACAAAAGAACAAGACAAACAAATGAGAAACAAGAACTCATAGACACAGACAATAGTTTAGTGGTTATTAGAGGGTAAGGGGGGAGGGGAGTGGAAGATGAGGATAAAGGGGATCAAATATATGGTGATGGAAGGAGAACTGACTCTGGGTGGTGAACAGACAATGGGATTTATAGATGATGTAATACAGAATTGTACACCTGAAACCTATGTAATTTTACTAACAATTGTCACCCCAATAAACTTTAATTAAAAACAAACAAAAACCATTCTTGAAAATGTGTGTGCCAACCAATTAACTCTTAGTTTCTTATTAAATCATATTTTAATTTTAGAAATGTGATCTCTTAACTAGAACTACCTGATATCCCATACATAAAAGATAACTCGTGTTTGAAAATATTATCGGTATCTTCCACCCTCACCCCCGGAAAGAAACTTAGCAGTTCCAGAGTTGAAACGGGGTATGAGTTGTGTCAGAAACCCAGGGCCCTAAAGCATGGTAATGATGTGCTTGGTGTCCCGTGGCCTGAAGTCCCTGTCCCCTTCCTCTGGGCACCAAAATAGAGTCTAGAAGACTGAAAACTAGATTTCCTGAGTCCTTGCCGGCAGCTTTTCTGCCAGTGGGATCCCTCACACAAGTTAAAAGTTCTCTTTGTTTCAGAGGACTTACCTTTCTCCTCTTTTTGAACAATGATGCTTGTAATTCTTTTTTTAAGTGTCCAAATAGTTTGTGAAATAGTTTTGCTTTTTAGTAGGTTATGAGATTTCATAAGCATGGGTATAAAGGACAGACTAAGGCTTTCAAAATTCAATCCGCAGCCCTGAAGTTATA
The DNA here is from genome assembly GCF_004115265.2 of Rhinolophus ferrumequinum. NCBI lineage: Eukaryota > Metazoa > Chordata > Mammalia > Chiroptera > Rhinolophidae > Rhinolophus > Rhinolophus ferrumequinum. Next base: position 1,523,294 of record NC_046295.1, on the reverse strand, counting down.
TGTAGTTTGCCAGCTACCAGACTGCTTAAACTTGGCTTGCAGAGAGATTCTTTGTTTTTTAAAAGACTTTTATTAAAACATAGGTAATATACAATGTTATATTAGTTTCAGGGGTACACCATAGATATTCAACATTTATAAACCTAGAGAAGTGATCACTATGATAAGTCCAGCAGCCATCTGACACCTTAATTTCTCATCCTGTAACTTATGTTCAGAATTAGATTCCCCTGCCCCACCCCCCCAATTCTCTGCATCTTTCCTTGTTCTGTTTTTTGAATGTTTGTCCCTCTTGTCTTTCTCCTTGATTGTCAGTGCATAGAGGAGTTGCTTCCATCTCAGGGGTCCAGGCAAGGGAAGGAAGGAGACTGCCCAGGGGGCACCTCACACTGTCAGCTGTAATGGAGTCCTCAAGGCCGAGAGCCCAGGCATGGCCTCGATGGTGACATTGCCTGGCAAGAGGGTCACTGCAGCCAGCAATGTGGCCCTAGGTCCCAGACACGACTGGAGAAGGTGATCATTTAGATCACATTTCAGAGCAGGTCAGAGATGGACATTCATGGGTCAGAACTGAGAAAGGGGCAAGGAGAGAGAGAGAGAGAGGGAGGAGACAAAAAAGGAGAAAAAGAGGAAGAAAAGAGAGAGGGAAAGGGAGAGAGGTTGAACTACAACTGTCAAGCTGCAGATGAAGTGAGATTGGATTTTTCAAATGGGCCTCAGCAGTCAGGATTACAAAACACTGTGGTGACTGAGTGAGACAGGTGCCTGGAGGCCTGGGGTTCCAGCTGACACCCCGTCTACTCATCTGGAGAGCGTGGGTAGTCCAGCACCAATGGCCCAGACAAGGGCTTGCCCTCTAGTTACATTCTCCTGGTGGCATGTGGCTGTCCTTCACCTTGAAGTTTGACTTCACTTGAAGTTGGGCTACCGTCAGCTCTGGGACTGCTTTGCTCCATTGTCGTGTCACGATCATGGTGTTCTCAGAGGCCTCAGAGGTAAGGCTGGCAGGTAAAATACAGGGTATCAAGGTAAGTCTGAACTTCAGATAGACAACAATTACTGTTCTAGGATAAAAGCACTTTCCACACAATATTTGAGATATACTTGCACTGAAAAGTGTATTTAACTGGATGACCTGTATTTTTATTTGCTAAATCTGGCAACCTACTCAGAAGACATCTGATCCACCTCCTTAGGTATGGACCACAAATATAAATGAACGGTGGCCACATGCCCCAGATTTTCCAACTCTCCTCCTAGAAAACCATGACCTGCTGTTAGATGGCATGTCCTGATTTAGGCTGAAGGTCAAACAGCTAGGTAGAGACAGATCTTGAAGGGGAGTCTGGTCTCTCTCACCTGTGCTCTTCCATCGGTCCTATTCCGAACTTAAGTGGACTCAGTACACCTGAGGGAATCGGAAGACATCTCCAGGAGTAGCAGGTCTTGCAGTCTGCAAGATGTGTCTCAAGCACGTTGCAAATGAAATGATTCTTGTGAGACAAATGATGCTCTTCCGAAACAGAAGGGAAACAAATCATTAGACACATTTCTTTGTATGAGCAACATGAAAACAACCTATGAATTTGAGGGTACAAATATTCACTGCACAGCGTAGCTTTGGGGTGCCAAAAAATAAGAAAGCTGTAATAACATAACAAGTCACCAAAGCCAATATTTTACTCAAATTTTTTATTGCTCTTCCTACTTCATGTAGTTCTGGAAGCTTTAGACAGCATTCTACAACTCAGATACCTCCTATGTGTATCTACACAAGGAGCTTCATGGATGTGGCCCATGGCATTATTTTCTCTTTAGGGAGAAACAAGAAAATAACATTTCCTTTCTAAATGACTCTCAATGTCTCCTTATCATTTTGAGATAAAATTCTGTTTGTAGGACAGCCTGTTCCCGGCCACCTTGTGTGTCCTTCTCTGCTGCCCTCCCTCGCAGGTCCCCTGAGTGCTTTTCTCTTCCAGTCCTCACTGACCTGCATGAGTGTCACCTCTGTCTGGGGAGACTTCCCTTCCACAGATCATCAGGATAAATTATGTGTGGTTACCTCAATCTTTCCTAAATAAAATATTCATCCATTGTCATTGGTTTTTGTTTTTCGGGGTTTTTTTACATTTTTAGAATATGTTCCAATTTGCCACCCACTTTGCATCCTACTAATTATCCAAAATAAAATTTAGACATAGACTCATAAAAAGGGGAATCATCACTTACTGAACTATGATGAAGGACCAAATTACATTCACACTTCTTGAGAGCAAACATCATTAAAAAATTAGTAAACATCACTAGAAAATGACTTGTCAAAGCCTCAGAAACTCTATTTTCTTGCATTTCCTCACCAAGTTGCTTTTCAATATTGATTTATTTTTAGTCAAGTGAACTGCAATTTAGTACAGAGGTAAGAGTAGATGTGACGATGTCAGATTTCCTCAGCTATTTGTCATGTCCACCACTGTTTCAGGAGGCAGCTTGCAGCTGTCAGCACAGTGCAGGCATTGTGCATAGTCTTAGGGTCCACAGATACGGACACAAATTATTTACAAAGGTTTAAGACAGAGTTGATATCTTTGGCAAAGTCAGAAATTAGAAAAACTAAATAACTAATGGACATGGGATCACTGTTTCCTCATTTAAAATTGCACAGGTGTTAGAACAAAGCATTAAATACAAATTTGAAAAAAGGTAGAACAGCAACAATCCTAATTTTACTTCTGCAAATTGCCTTCTGGTGTCTGTCCACGTACAAGTAAGTTTTATTTTGTTTTTTCTTTCTCAGCAACATAGCATACTTTCTAGTTTCTCAGATCCCTGTTAATTAACATTTCCAGGCTACACATAATATAATTTTGTTGTTTGACTACCATATGTTTAATCATTTCATTATAGTGGAACTGCTAAATTTTCAATACTATAGGTTGACGTGCTTTAGGAATCATTGAAAGTGATTTTTCTGTGTGAAAGATTTTCAGCATTGTATAGTTCTTTACATATTGCCAATGGATTTCCCAAAAAAAGTGTTCATAATTAAAAATGCCACCAGCGAAACATTAGTGTTCCTGTTGCACTAAAACCCGGAAGTCATTGACTTTGAAGGGTACTCATTTGTATAAAATGTTGTTTTATGAGTTGACCTATTTAGTAAGGATAAATATTATTTCATTTGTTTGATTTTTAAAAAATTTATCTTTGTCTAAGTTATTTGTTCTTATCGTTCCCCCATATTCTTTATTGGTGGACTTGTGTTTTTACTGCAAACTCGCAAGATGACTTAGTAAAGGCCATGTAATTTTAATGCAGTTATATGTGAGCTGACTCCTGATAGAATGAGCTGGAGGAAGAGCACTCCAGGGTAAGGGAACAGGAAGTGCCAACTCCCTGGTTCCTATTGTGTTAGAGGAACAGAAAGACCCCTGGGGCTCTGCACAGAGAAATCATGGAGACGAAAGTGGAGAGGGAGCCAGGGACAAGTTCACAGGTACCACCTTGCCAGCCATGGTTAACAGAGTCAGGGTTTATTCTAAGCATCTTAGGAAGTCGTTAGGGTTTTTCTAAAATGCTTTTACATACTTTATGTACTTTATCTTCTCCTTCCTCTTCTTCTTTCTCCTTCTGTACAGACAATTATCAAGACTTAGAAGTCAGATATAAAATTCTTGATTTGCTTAGCATCATTAGCAAAACAGTAATGACCAGGGCATGGATGAGAGCTAATATTGGAGGGTAAGAGAAAATACATGAAGGTTGTCCAAGATTGTAGCACTGCTGGCAGAAAGGGTCTGAACCCAAGGTCACTCTGGCGCTTTCCTCACCACACCCCATAAAGTGGTCTCGGCTCGTGGAAAGGTTAAAGCAGCTCTTAGCACAAACGCCTTTGAGAGTCTTCCATGTGCTCAAAAGGAATCATTGCTTTTCCCACTATGTAACAATTTGTATAGATTTTATTTGCTCTTCATGTCAGGTCATGAGACTAATTCTATAGCATGTGTGCAGACTTTTCATGAATACATTTACTGCTGCATTTGCCAGATAGAATCCCAATTACTTTATATTCTTTTCAGACTACATGCTTCCTGCTGAAAGTGCAGAGCTCACTCTGGGAACAGGCTTTTAAACAATAGTGATTATTTGGCTTATGATATACTAGGAAACCCTAAGACAAAACAGTATTTTAGTATCATCTGCTGTCACCAACAGTTATGACTTTTGGCAGCAGTGTTTATGATTGTTTAAAAAATCACCATTGTGCTCAAACTTAGCCTAAAAGATGATTGTTCAGGAGAGATTTTTCTGCATTGAAATACATTTCGTAAGCAGCGATCTGTCACTTTTACAATCATTTTTGTCGTCGTTTTCTAACTTAAAATAGCTCTAATAAATAAGAAAGGAATGTTCTCAGCTGTTTGGTCTATGCTGGTGACATACTTTGTTTTCCCGAAAATAAGACCTATCCAGACAATCAGCTCTAATGCATCTTTTGGAGCAAAACTTAATATAAGACCTGGTATTATATTACATTATATTATATTATATTATATTATATTATATTATATTATATTATATTATATTATATTATAATGTAAGAACCATTCTTATATTATAGTAAAATAGTAAAACAAGACCAGGTCTTATATTACTTTTTGCTCCAACAGACACATTGGAGCTTATTGTCCAGCTAGGTCTTATTTTCAGGAAAACATGGTAGTTAGAGTAAGCCTCCCCACCTTCTTCATACCGATTATGTAAGATTTAAGTACTCTTAATTGGTGACTTATTTTAGATATATAGATGTCTGATTTGGGAAAGTACAGATATGTCTCTGTGCAAAATATTTGGTGCAAAGGAGACAGAGGCAATTTCAAATTAGGCAAAAAATATTTATACCTCAACTTTTTAACTATTGGGGAAAAATGTGAGGGATGAGGCATGAAGGAATAGTTACTTTAAAAAGGCATTTGGTTCTCAACACAAGACCAAAAGAAATTGTAATGTGTGATGATGGATGTTAAATAAATTTATTATGGTAATCATTTTGCAATATATACATATATCAAGTCATTGTGTTGTGCACCTAAAACTAATGCAATGTTTTATGTCAATTATACCTCAATTTACAAAGGTATTTGTAGGATTGGTAGCATCAGGAGGAAACCAATATGGCATATAGGACATTGACATTGGAATGACCTGATGCAGGCTGAACACACCCAGAAACATGTAGCTAAAAACTTAAATTACTATTGATCAGCATTCTCTATCATCCATCTGGGCTTTGACTGCCATAGATTAAGAGGTAGCAGAGGTAAAGTGGCAGACTCAAGTCACAAAAGTGACTTGAAAACTAGAAAAGGCTAGGGTCAGTCAGTAAATGAGCAAGTGATACAGTATTCTGAGCCATTGGGACTCCATAATGAACATCAATTTTTCACACAGGAGTAGAATTCAGACACTCTACAAAGCAGCACTTTGTATGCTTAGAACAGAGTAAAGGTTTTATAGTAGTGAGTCTTCTACATACTTTTACACTTTGGATTTTTTCTGCACAGATAGGCTTCTTGGTCATGATGTTTCCCCTTGTATGTATAATATGAGAACATCTTAAGAAGTCAGGGATGGGCCAAGAGAAAGCTGTCTTGCTTTAATATGTAAGTGGCAAAATTTATTTTGAACTTTCCTTTTGAATGCTTATCTTTATGTTTTAAAGTAGCAGATGTTTTCAAGTTCCTTGGAGTCACTTTAGCGTTGAGGAATTGGGTAGTGAGCAGGATCTAAAGTATGGACTTCTAGAACTGACAATTGCTAGGAGTTTTGCTCTAAAGGGAAGTAGAGAAATTTGAAATCCCTATAGTACAAAAAACACTATCTTCTTACTCCTGTGAGTTAGCAACTAGCTTACTGCTCCTCAAAAAAACAGTATGTTGGATCCAAAGAGGTGGATAAAAGCTGGTCTATTATAATCCCTGCTAACTTCAGGGACATAGAGGAAATGAGAGTCACTGTCACCTTGATATACTGATCATATACTTTATCATTCTAACACAGAAACTGTCTGAGAGAACAAAAAAAATAGAGCAAAAAGAAAAGAAAAAGCTTCTAAAATAAAATATTAAATGTTCATGAGTGGTTCTGAGAAAATATGGAGAAACAAACTCTACCTCTGCCACAAAATGCAATTACAAATCCTAGACAAAAGACATGGAGCAGCTATCTGAGAACTTGAAAAATAAATGGTCTTTCACCAAAATTAAATCAAAATAGGTCACAGACCTAAGTGTAAAACAGAAAACTGTAAGACTTCTAAAATAAAAAAATAAGAGAAAATCTAGGTGGTCTTGGGTTTGGTGATAATTTTTTATATACAACATCAAAATCATGATCCATCAAAGAAAAAATCAATAATTCGGACTTTCTTAAAATTAAAAATAGACATCTGCTCCGTGAAAGGTACTGCTAAGAGAATAAAAAGACGAGCCATAGACTGAGAGAAAATATTTGCAAAATGTTTATCTGATAAAGCACTTGTATCCAAAATATAGTCTTCTTAAAACTCAACAATAAGAAAACAAAAGTTAAAAAATGAGCAAGATGTATATCACCAAAGATGTTGCCAATAAGTATATGAAATAGTGCTCAACATCATTTGTCTCGAGGACATATAAATTAAAATAACAGTGAGATATCACTACATACCTATTAGAATGGCTAAAATATACATTTTTTACATTAGAATGGCTAATATATATTTTAAATGAGAATACCAATCACTGGCAGAGATGTGGAGCAACAAGAACTCTCATTACTTTCCAGTAGGAATGTAAAATGTACAGTTTGAAAGACAGATAGTAGTTTCTTACAAAGATAAACATACTTTTAACACACCATCCAGCAATCATGCTCTGTTTACCCAAATAAACTGGATAATTACTTCCACACAAACATCAGACACTAATATTAACAGCAGCTTTATTTATAATGGCTAGAAACTAGGAGCCAAAAATTCCTTCAATATGTGAGCAGACTACTGAGCTGTGATACATCCATAAAGGGAATGCTATTCTCAATAAAAAGGAATAAGCTATCAATTCTTGCAAAAACATGGATAAGTCTCAAATTTGTATTGCTAAGCGAAAGAAGTCAGTCTGAAATGTGGCATACTGCACGATCGTTTATATGACAGTGTGGAAAAATCATACCCAGACAAATGGCAAACAGACGAGTGGTTGCCAAGGATTTCGGGTGGAATGGGAGGTTTGAATAGGTGTAGCACAGAGGGATGTTTAGGGCAGTGAAACTATTCTGTGTGGTATTGTATTGGTGGATACATGATACTATGCATTTATCGTACACCCATAGAACTATATATCACAAAGAACAAACCTTAACATATGCAAATTTTTAAAAATCACTTAGGAGGTCAAGAGAACCTAGGATGGAATGAAAAATGTGACACAAAAATGCAACTGTTTCAAATGCCTCAATGAAGTAGGTGGGGAGAAAGGTGCTGACTTCAGTAACTTTGGAAATGAGTGGAATCTGTAAGACTAAAGGCATAAAAAACTAGTATATATAAGCAACTCTAACTGATGAAGTTGTTTCCCATAGGGATATGAGTTAATTATCCTGAAAACACTAGATGTGTATACTGAAATTTAACAATAAATAAATGGATGGCTGATGGTGGGAGCCAAATTTTTCATTATTGGAGAGGAAGATTATACATCAACAAGAGGAGAAGGTTAGAACAATCCAGGTGACAATAGATTAGAGTTGAAGACATCAGTATGAACTAATATTTAGCTTAATATACAGAGGGATATATAGATTAGATAGAGATAGAGATACAGATAGATACCTAGACAGGTTAGTGTATATACATATTTCCTTGCTCTATTGACTGAGAGGGCCTATGAGCAAGGGCACTCCAGTGGCAAACTAGCAGCATCTAGCACCCAGATCTCGATTTCTAATAGCATTCTCCAGTGAAAGGAACAGGGATTCTGGGATACGCGGCTTACTTTAGAGCTGGGGCAGAAAACATAAAAGGTGACCCTAGAGTATCTGGTAGTGAAAGGAACTAAGGAAGTGCTCAAAAATATTAACAAACAAAATCTCACAATGATACCAAAGTGTCACAGTGCCCAACTGAAAGAGCTTCTGATGACCAAAGCTGGAACAATTTAGGGAATAAAATAAATATTGTGGTATTGGAGTGTAACTCAAAATGCAAAATATTTGTGAGTCCCTACTAATACAAATAAATGACTGAGTTGAAGGAAGGAAGGAAAGAAAGATAGAGATAAATCTGTGCAGAAAAAGTACAAATCGTTTATGCAGGCTGTTCATAATTTCTTTCAAAAGAGTACAGTATGGCAAGGGGGAAGATGGGAGCATTTTTGCAGGTAAGAAATTTGAAAAAGACTATTTCAGCTAGATTATCAAGGTTAATATTAAGAATGATAAGTTGCGATATCAGATAAAACAGAATTCAGGGTGAAAAAGATAACCAGAGACAAAGACGGACATTTCATAATGGTAAAGGGGACTATACAACAAGAAGACATAATAGTCATCAATATTTATGCCCCCAATCAGGGAGCACAGAAATATACCAAGCAACTACTAACAGAACTAAAGGGAGAAATTGACCAAAACACAATTATATTAGGGGACTTAAATACATCATTGACAGCTATGGATAGATCATCCAAACAGAAAATAAATAATAAAATAGCAGCCCTAAATGACACATTAGATGAAATGGACATAATTGACATATATAGAGCACTTCATCCTAAAACATCAGACTATACATTCTTTTCTAGTATACACGGAACATTCTCAAGAATAGACCATATATTGGGACATAAAATCAGCTTCAGCAAATTTAAGAAGATTGAAATCATACCAAGCATATTCTCTGATCACAAGGCTTTGAAATTGGATATCAACTGCAAGAAGAAAGCAGGAAAAACCACAAATACATGGAGATTAAACAACATACTTTTAAAGAATGTCTGGATCAAAGAAGAAATTAGAGGAGAGATCAAAAGATACATAAAAACAAATGACAATAAAAACACATCCTACCAAAATTTTTGGATTGCAGCGAAAGCAGTTTTAAGAGGAAAATTTATATCATTACAGGCCTATCTCAAGAAACAAGAAAAATCTCAAATAAGTAACCTCAGGTTACACCTTAAAGAACTAGAAAAAGAAGAACAAATGAAACCAAAGGTCAGCAGAAGAAAGGAAATAATAAAAATCAGAGCAGAACTAAATGAAATAGAGAACAAAAGGACAATAGAAAAAATTAATGTGACAAAGAGATGGTTCTTTGAAAAGATTAACAAAATTGACAAACCCTCGGCTAGACTCATTAAGATAAAAAGAGAGAAGACACTAATTAACAAAATCAGAAATGAAAAAGGGAAAGTTATCACGGACACCACAGAAATACAAAGGATCATCCAAGAATACTATGAAGGACTATATGCCACCAAATTCAATAACCTAGAAGAAATGGACAAGTTCTTAGAAACATATAGCCTTCCAAGGCTGAAACATGAAGGACTGGAAAATCTAAACAGATCGATCACCAGTAACAAAATTGAATCAGTCATCCAAAACCATCCCAAAAGCAAAAGTCCGGGACCAGATGGCTTCACTAGTGAATTCCACCAAGCCTTCAAAGAGGATCTAATACCAATAGTGCTCAAACTCTTCCAAAAAATTGAAGAAGAGACAATACTCCCTAACTCATTTTATGAGGCCAACATTACCCTGATACCAACACAAAAAAAGAAAACTACAGACCAATATCTCTGATGAATACAGATGCAAAAATCCTAAACAAAATTCTATCAAATCGAATACAACAATGCATTAAAAAGATTATTCATCACGACCAACTGGGGTTCATACCTGGGGCACAAGGATGGTTCAACATCCGCAAATCCATCAATATGATACATCACATAAACAAAATAAAGGATAAAAATCATATGGTTATGTCAATTGATGCAGAAAAAGCATTTGACAAGATACAACATCCATTTATGATTAAAACACTTAATGAAATAGGTATAGAATGAAAATACCTTAACATGATAAAGGCCATATATGACAAACCCTCAGCTAATCTCATAATTAATGGTGAAAAACTGAAGCCCTTTGCTCTATGTTCAGCAACACGACAGGGCTCTCCCCTATCACCTCTGCTTTTCAACACAGTGTTGGAAGTCCTTGCCAGAGCAATCAGGCAAGAGAAAGAAATAAAAGGCATCCACACTGGGAATGAAGAAGTTAAATTATCACTATTTGCAGATGACATGATGCTATATATAGAAAACCCTAAAAACTCCACCAAAAAGCTATTAGAAAAAATCAACGAATACAGTAAAGTTGTTGGCTACAAAATCAATGTAGAAAAGTCCATTGCATTCCTATATACTAACAATGAAATCTCAGAAAAACAAATACAAAAAACAATTCCTTTTGCAATTGCAGCAAAAAGAATAAAATACCTAGGAATAAACTTAACCAAGGTTGTGAAGGACCTATATGCTGAAAACTATGACATTTTTGAAAGAAATTGAAGACACAAACAGATGGAAATATATTCCGCACTCATGGATTGGAAGAATCAACATAGTTAAAATGGCCATGTTACCCAAAGCAACATACAGATTTAATGCAATCCCCATCAAAATCCCAATGGCATTTTTTAAAGAAATAGAACAAAAAATCATCAGATTTGTTTGGAACCACAAAAGACCCCAAATAGCCAAAGCAATCTTAAGAAAAAAGAACAATACTGTAGGTGTTACACTCCCTGACATTAGCTTGTACTACAGGGCTACAATAATGAAAACAGCATGGTATTGGCAGAAAAACAGACACATAGACCCATGGAATAGAATTGAGAACCCAGAAATAAAACCACATAAATATGGACAGATAATTTTTGACAAAGAAGCAAAAAACATACAATGGAGAAAAGACAGTCTCTTCAATAAATGGTGCTGGGAGAATTGGATAGCCACGGGCAAAAGAATGAAACTGGACTGCTATCTGTCACCATGTACCAAAATTAATTCAAAATGGATCAAAGCATAAGACCTGACACAATAAACTGCATAGAAGAAAACATAGTTACTAAACTTATATACCTGGGGTTCAAAGAGAATTTTATGAATTTGACTGCAAAGGCAATGGAAGTAAAAGCTAAAATAAATGAATGGGACTATATGAAACTTAAAAGCTTCTGCACAGCAAAAGAAAACCATCGACAAAATAAAGAGGCAACCAACTGAATTGGAGAAGATTTTTACAAACAGTGCCTCCAATAAGGGGCTAATATCCAAAATATACAAGGAACTCATACAGCTCAACAATAGAAAATCAAACAACCCAATTGAAAAATGGGCAGAGGACCTGAAGAGACATTTCTCCAAAGAGGACATACAAATGGCAAATAAACATATGAAAAAATGCTCAACATCACTAATCATCAGAGAAATACAAATAAAAACCACAATGAGATATAACCTCACCCCCGTCAGAATGGCTATCATCAACAAGACAAATAGTAACAAGTGTTGGAGAGGCTGTAGAGAAAAAGGAACCCTCATACACTGTTGGTGGGAATGCAGACTGGTGCAGCCGTTATGGAAGGCAGTGTGGAGGTTCCTCAAAAAATTACAAATAGAATTACCATATGACCCAGCAATCCCTCTCCTGGGTATCTACCCAAAAAATCTGAAAACATCTACACATAAAGACACGTGTTCTCCAATGTTCATCGCAGCTTTGTTTACTGTGGCCAAGACGTGGAAACAACCAAAATGTCCTTCGATAGATGAATGGATAAAGAAGTTGTGGTATATACACACAATGGAATACTATTCGGTGGTAAGAAAAGATGATATAGAAACATTTGTGACTACATGGATGGATATTGATAGTATAATGCTAAGCGAAATAAGTCAGACAGATAAAGCAGAGAACCATATGATTTCACTGATATGTGGTATATAAACCAGAAACAACAAAAGAACAAGGCAAACAAATGAGAAACAAAAACTCATAGACACAGACAATAGTTTAGTAGTTACCAGAGTGTAAGGAGGGTGGGGGGTGGGAGATTAGGGTAAGGGGGATCAAATATGTGGTGATAGAAGGAGAACTGACTCTGGGTGGTGAACACACAATGGGATTTATAGATGATGTAATACAGAATTGTACCCCTGAAATCTATGTAATTTCACTAACAATTGTGACCCCAATAAATTAAAAAACAATAATAAAAAGAACGATAAGTTGTGTGAATAATATGTACTGTTGATATGTTGTGACGAGGAGGCATTTTTCTCTGTGGTCTGCCTTCCCCACCCCAGAACCACAGTCTAATCATGAGGAAACTATCAGACAAAGCCCAGCTGAGGGACAGTCTACAAAATAGCTGAGCAGTACTCCTTGACAGCAAAACTGTCAAGGTCATCAAAAACAAAGACCGGTCTGAGAAACTGTCACCTTCAATAGGCTTCTATTGGCTCAATAGGCTCCAACTAAATATAATGTCACAGCCTGGATGAGATCCTGGAACAGAAAAATAAATAAATAGTATAGCTGTTGATTAAGAATGAAATATCAATATTGTCTTATTATCTGTGACAAAACCCCATGCTAATATAAGATATCAATAACAGTAGAAACTAGGTGTGGGGTATATGGGAGCTCTCTGACCATTTTTTCTGTACATCTGAACCTAGATTCCATTTAATGTGAGGTATCTAAAGTAGCCAAACTCATAAAACTAGAGAACAGAATGGTGGTTGCCAGGGGCTGGGCAGAGGGAGAAATGGGGAGTTGCCATTAAATGGGTATATTGTTATAGTTGTTCAAAACAAGACAACGAGCCCAAAATGGAGTCGCTTATGCTAAGCTCCATGTCACCAAATTGAGACTTAATTAGTTTCAACTCTTTCAGAAATAGAATCCTAAACCAATAAATCAGGAAATGCCTGCTCAGCATTGGTTAGGTAATCTGTCAGATAGACCCCTACCATCCTCTAAAGGAAAATAACTTTGCAATAACCAATCTGCCTTTTTGCCTAATACAACTACTTTGTTCCTGCTCCCTTCTGCCTATAAAAGTCTTTCATTTTGTACAGCTCCTCAGAGCTCTTTTCTAACTGCTAGATGGGATGCTGCCCAATTCCTGAATTATTGAATATAGCCAATAAGATCTTTAAAACTTACTCAGTTGAATTTTGTTTTTTCACAGTTATGCAAATGTAATAAGTTCTAGGAATGTGCTGTGCAACATTGTACCTGTGGTTAACAATACCATAAAAGTTTGTGCACGTAAACAAGTCTCAAGAGAGTACATCTCATGTGAAGTGTTCTTACCAAAATAAAAACAATAAGATATAAAATTAAAAAGTTTATTGGAAACAAAAAAGTAAATGGTAGCATGTGTATTGGAAAAGAAAACCAGAATCGATATTCCACAGAAGTGCCAGTGAATTTGTTCTTTTGTCCCTTTGTGATACTGCCTGGCAGGGACTCCAAGGCAACCCCAAACCTGGTATTGTGCACAATGGTCTAAGGAGGAGTGAAGAGGGACCTAATGGTTAGAGAGTGGAGGAAACTTCTTTGTTTTCTTTGTCCCTTTCTCTTCTGTCTCAACCTCTGGGAGATACCATGTGGTCATTAAGAGCCTAATATTTTTTGAGACTGAGAACTTACCAAAGGGGTTATACCCCAAGTGTATGGGGGCAAATATCTGTGTTGTTGTTTTTTCCCCTTTTGCTCTGTCCTCTTGCGGCTTTGCCCTGATACAGACTCAGTCATAAAAAGCTTCACTGCAGAGCAGGGAAACTAAAACCCAAACTTTCTAGTGAGTGAACTAGAAAGTGTCAGGGAGATCACAGAGATAGAAATAAAGATAAAGATACAGACAGAGGGAACACAAACTAATTGTATAATTGTGTAATTTTTAAAAAATAAAATATCCAAACAGGACAAACCTGTAGAAAGTAGATGAGCACTTGCCTACAACTAGGGATGGGAATGTGGGATGATAAAAGTGGGCACAAGGTTTCTTTTTGGTATGATGAAATATCCTAAAATAAATCATGAAGACAGTCACACAATGCTGTAGACATATTTTTTTAAATTGACTTGTACATTAGGAAGGGATGAATGTTATGGTACGTAAGTTATATAGCTAATTAAATAAGTATATTAAATAAATATAATAAATTATAGAACGAGATAATAAATAAAGTTGTGACAAGGAAGGAACTGGTAGCCTAATTTCTTAATGAACAGTATTTCTGCTGGTAATGGTGTTTCATAAATAAAAAGACTTCGACCATAATAGATCCTGGGCTAAAACACCATCAATCGTAGCTCATGAGGGATACAAATTACGTAAAGTAATTTGACTATGATGCATTATGCCCTGATCAAAAATAAATTATTCACTTGGACTTGAAAAACAAGAAGAAAAAATAACAGTGCAAACCTTTTGGATCATTATTGGAACTACAGATCATGGAAGCCATATAGGAACTTGTATCTTGAATACACCTTGATATATTGCCTGCTAAAATAAAACAATGAACACATTCTCAGAATATAAACAACAACTGAATCTCGTACAATATTCAAAATATCCAGAATTACAATCAGAAATTACTTTATATACAAAGAACCAGGAAAATCTTAACTCTCAAGAAAAGAAACACTCAAAGACACCAACTTTGAGTAGACACAGACATTTAAATTATTAAGCAAAGATGAAATTACTAGAAAGACAAATGTTCTAAGCAACGAAATACAAGATGAAAAGAAGAACCAAATGAGAATTCTAAAACTGAAAATAATATTGGAATAAGAAATTCACTGGATGAATTCACAGAGAATGGAAATTACGAATACAAAGGAATGAGTCTGTGAACTTGGAGATATACCAATAGAAATGACCAAATCTCAACAGAGAAACAAATATTGAGGGGGAAAAAAAGAAAGGAAGAAAGGAAGGAAGGAAGGAAGGAAGGAAGGAAGGAAGGAAGGAAGGAAGGAAGGAAGGAAGGAAGGAAGGAAGGAAGAAAGGAAGGAAGGAAGGAAGGAAAGAAAGAAGGAAGGAAAGAAAAAGATTTTAGCAACCTGTGGGTCGAAACTAAGAGGTCTAAAATTCATATCATCAGTGTCTCGGGGAAGAGAAAGAGCATAGCACAGAGCAAAAATTTGAATTAATATTGGTTGAGCACTTTCCAAATTGGATGAAAGAGATAAACTTACAGATTTAAGAAGCTCAGCAAATCCTAAACAGGATGAACTAATAAAACATCTATTTCTAAGACACATAATGATAAAACTGCTGAAAATTCAAGAAAAAAAATCTGGAAAACAGCCATAGAAAAGTGGCACATTTTATATAACAGAATAAAAATTGAATGATTGCAGATTCTCATGAAAGCATGGAGGCCAGACAATATAGAGCAGTCTGTGTGATGTTTGTGAGTGCATACACAAGCCTGACACATTATCACTGTACACGTTTGCTAAATAGATGAAGAAATGTGAAAATATTGGCTCTTCTATCCTCCCTACCTCAGCCCAGATCAAGCTCCAGGCGGGCACACCTTGTTTCTAGTCTTGACAAATGATTCCCACCTTTCTCCTCCTCTCACTCCAAATTTCATCAGCTGCAGCTGGATTTGGGATCAGGGAAGAAATGGTGGCAGGCTCTTGTCTATTTATTTTGCTCCATCTAGAGTGTGCCCAGCATGGTTTTAAGCATTTCCCAAATATTAACCCATTTAATCCACACCACATTACTTCCCATAGGTAAGAACAAATATCATGTTCACTTCAACAAATGAGACGGTAGGGGATGTGCCCAAGTTCCACAGGAAACAAGTGGCAGAGTTATGGTGCAAGACTTCCCCTGCTACTCTAGAGCTTCTAGAACACCCCACTCTAGGACCAAGAAAACCCTCAGGAATACTGAGGTGAGCTCTGTACAAAGATCAGTCAAAAATCTGTTTTCCCTTTTCCTAGAGACCTGAGAGAGTCTCTTTGGGACCAGAGAGGATGAATGCCTTTCCCAGTTACATAAAGGGGATGGCAGAGGTGGCCTTGGCACTGCCACCTCCAGCTTCTGTCCTGCCCTCCATGCCACAGTCCTCATGCAGCTGCAGTTCTGGGGTCCTGCTTTAGAGATAAATGGCATTTTACACTCTTTTTTAGTGTGCTTCCAGCATCTTCAAGGCCCCAAATCCCAGGTCTGTGACCACTGAGTTCTTCAGCCACAGTTTTGCTCCAATATCACGCCTGCTATTGTCCATTGAGCCCAGTGTGCTTCAGAAAGATTGTTCTGTTTTCAACACAGCTGGAGTACATCAAGTTTTGTTGTATTTCAGTATTTTTTATAAGAGACTCTATAAAACACATTGAATTGGAAAATTTGGAAGCCCAAAGAGAAGGATTTTTTAGAGTTGACATTTTTACAGGAATTGAAAAATTATTGTCCAGGGGGAGAACTATGATAAAAATTTTGTTAAATGTTGCGGTTTAGAATGGTTATTACTAGATTAGATACGTTGTTTATTATGTTTATTGTTTAAAGTTCTACCACCCTCCTAATTCTGGATATGAAATAAATATTTAAATCTTTAAACAGATGCACTGCAAAATTTTAAATAATTGCCTGAAAATAACATAATTAGGTTTGTGATTTGCTATCATCAGAGGTCTGCTCCAATTCGGGAGGTTGTACCCTGCTGGAGGACCCTCTAATTAAGCTGGAAACCTCTATAGAAAGCATCTCTGCATTACTGGGACATGGATTTTTTTCATTACCTGGAGGTAGCTAATGGTCCTTCCTGAAAATGATAAAAAGACATTTGTGATCAAGCTGTAGATTAAATAAAAATTATAGGGTCTTGTCTACAGTTTCACCAACAATATGCTGACCCAAACAAGAAGTCAAAAAACAAGGGAGTTCTGATCCAGATAACCCAGTATGGCTTACTTTCCACAGAGTCTACCTCTGGCCCAGGGAAGCACATCTATCTTTTAAACCATAGACTCAGGGGTACAGACCATATCCAGTGTTGCTCCCTCACCATGTGTCACCTTTAGAGCAGCCAGCCAGTCTCTTGCTCTTAGGTTTTCCATGAGTGGGCCCAACACCAGTCTCTTCATCTCACAGACTCCAAGAGAAACTGGTAAACTCTTCACAGTGTTCCCTTGTAGGCTTTCTCAGCTTCAGGTGAAGGGGAGCACTCCTCTCTCACCACCCCACACACTGGACTGTCACAATGTGTGGTACACACTAGGGTTAAGTCTCACAGCTTTATGATTCTCACCCCAAAACTTCATCCTTTCTGGCTTCTTCAACCTCAACCAAAATGAGCTACAACACGATATTGGCAGGTGGAAAGAGAGAGTCCAGGCACTTATTTTCCTACCCTTCCTGGTTAGTTCAAGGTCTTGGCAGTGGGTATCTTTTTATCTGTATCCACACGTCCAGTAATCTAGTCAACTAGCTCCTTTTCTGATAGTTACAGCTCTTGCCAGGTTCCAATAATATTCTTACTCCTCCTTTACCTCTTTACCCCTTTCATTGAGCTCTTCTTCAACTCTTGAGTGTGTTAGTTATTTCATTCTAACACCCTGACTGATATATTTGTTTTATCCGGTATTATCCCATTACATCAAGGACATAAAAAATGGTTGACATTAAAGAGCAAGACAAATAAGCTTCTTTTTGGAAAAAGTAAGAATTTAGTGCCATCCCTCCACCTCACCAGGGATGAGAGAGGGATGTTTTCATTCACTTCCAGCTTGGTGAGAGGAAGACAAGAAGACCGCTTGGACAGATCGATATGGATCTGTTGAAATTGGGAGTAAGCAGTAATTGGGAGCTGGTCTCATTCCTGGAGAGCCTAAAGGGGATGAGTGTGGTTATTTAGCTGCCTTGGCTTGACAGATTGATGAGACTGCACTAGAAAAATAAGTGCACTTTTACCCATGGTGGGCTCATGACCCTTGAGGGTCATATGAACTATGCAAGAAGTTATGCTCCATATTTTGGTAAGTAATTTTGTCCAAAGAGAGTTCCACCAGGGGCCAATCTCCACTGAAAGACATTGGAGATATTATTGGATGCAGATAGAGTCACTCAGACAATCAGCCACCAAATAATTGTGCTACCTTATGGGAACCATAGCTGGAAGTTTCAGTGGAGAAACACCAATAAACTTACCCTGTTTCAGCTATAAATATCCATTAAGCTCACAGAGCTGTGCCAAGTCTATGTAGCATATCTCACTTAAAAATTTGACTCTGAATTCTTTTCTCCTCCCTTCTTGACTCATGCCACTGGGAGTAAGGGGTATGGGATGGGAGGAAGAAGAAGGAAAAGAAGAAGGAGGAAGAGGAGGAGGAAAGAGGCAGGTGGTGGAGCAGATCTCTGAGCTGAGGAGGGGAAAGGCTTTGGCTTCAGTGATTATTAAGAAACCTGGATGCTTTAATTACTGAATGAGGTTTTGTCTCTGCGGCAAAGATTACGAGAGAACATTTTTTATGATTTCATAGCAACCTAAAAAATTATAAGACTTACTCAAGTTTTCACCCAAAGGAAGGAAAGGAACTAGCCACAAATGAAGTTTGAGAAAGCAGTGAAAAGGGGGATGAAATTGTATATTTCTCAGAACCTGTCAAGATCTGTTTTTCCAGGGAGGATCCAAGATGGTGGAGCAGATAGATGCTGTGCTTGCCTCCTCTCATGATCACATGGAATTACAATTAAATTATAGAAAAAGCAACCTGGAGAACCATCTGAAGTCTAGCTATACAAATGTCTTATAACTAAGGATATCAAAGAACAGGCCATGTCAAGACTAGTAAAAGAGGCAGAATGGCCAGCCCCACACCTGCATGTGGCAATTAAGAATGGATAGAAATATCTCAGCCACAGAGGTCCCCCATAGAGGAAAAAGGGACTCCTGCCCCACACTGGGCTCCCTAGCCAGGAACACCAGTACAGAGGAGTCCCTATAACATTTGGCTGTGAAAAACAGTGGAGATTATGACATGTTGGGTGAGACAGAAGGCTGCTGGAAAATCAGGGGTCTTCTTAAAGGGCCCACACACAGACTCAGTCACTTACAGGTGCTCACCCTGGGCTGCTCAGGAGATGTCAGAGACATACAGGGAGAGACTGACTTGTGTGGCCTCAGGGTGAGGACTGGAGAGACAGTTGCCATTTTTCCTGTGTAGAGCCCTCCTCCCAAGTAGCCAGCAAATAGGTGCCATCTTTTATACATTGAGCCCTCCCCCACACAGGCCAATCTGAATCTGCAGTAGTCTGGTGAACTCTGCTCGCTCCACCCTGGTGATTCTCTGGGCCCCCAGCTCAGAGAAGGAGGCCCTGCAGCCTCCTTCTCAGCCAGCAGCTGGCCCTGCCCACATTGCAATCTTTCTTGCACAACTCTTGGGGGTCTGTGGGCCCCAGGTAGGCAATAGCTGGCCTCAGTGTACTCTGAGACTTTTGCTGAGTAGCTCTGGGCTCAGCACTGGCAACAAACAAGATTCTACATTAATTAACCTGGTGAACACCACTCATCCCACCCTGGTTACTCCCCGAGTCTCCACCTCATCCAACTCGTGTACTGTACAAGGCTCTATCAGAAGCTGAACTTTAGGGGAACTGGCAGGTGGCAGCAGGCCTCGGGGTGTTCTGGGACTATGTTGGCAATAACCCAGGCCTGGTACTGGTGTCAGCCATCCTTGGTTCACAGTGTGGCCTCTCCCACACACCTTCCAGTCTATCATAGGCAGCAACTAACTGCGGGTCACTTTGTAGCTCCTACCAAGTAGTCCCAAGCCAGTCACAGGCAGTGGCTGAGCTGGGCCTGCACCACAGCCCCTCCCAAAAGGCCTCAGAACAAATATATCTGGAAATCGGCTTTAGAACACAGTACAGTACTACCCAATTAGCCCCACAAGTGGCAAACTCAAAGGGTGGTCTCAACAGGCACCAGAGACCATTGGGGCAAATCCCCCTCTGTGGGGTAAGACCCTGCACAGAAACTTGTAAGCTGTGGGCATGGCTCAACCCCACAGCCAGTCAGCCTGATGGTCAATCCTACCCACTGATGTACCATAGCAATCAAGGCTCAACTATAACAGGAGGGCACACACAAGGGACACTCCTGGAGAACCTGGCTCAGGTGAACAGGGAGATGCCACTGGGTCCCATAGAGTACCCAAAAGGCAAACTGGCCAACACAGGGAGACATCTACCTAATACATAGAAACAAACACAAATAGGCAGAAAATGAGAAACAAAAAAATATGTCCCAAATAAAATAAGAGGAGAAAACTCCAGAAAAAGAACTAAACGAAATGGACGCAAGCTACCTACAAGATACAGAATTCAAAACACTGGTTATAAGAATGCTCAATGAACTTAGAAGTAGAATAGATGAACTCAGTGGGAACTTCAACAAAGAGATAACAAGCATAAAAAAGGATATAGGAACCATAAAAAAGAACCAATCAAAAGTGAAGAGTACAATAACTGAAATGAAAATACACTGGAAGAAATCACCAGCAGATTAGATGAAGCAGAAGACTGAATAAGTTATTTGGAAGGAAAGGTAGCAGAAATATAGAACTGGAACAGCAAAAAGATAGATAGATGATAGATAGATAGATAGATAGATAGATAGATAGATAGATAGATAGATAGATAAAGAATAGTTTTAGAGGCCTCTGGGACAACATCAAGGATAACAATATTCACTTCATAGGGGTACCAGAAGGAAGAAAGAGAAAGCAAGGGACTGAGGATCTATTTGAAGAAATAATAACTGAAAACTTTCCTAGCCTGGCAAAAAAAATAGATATACAAGCACAGGAAGTTCAGAGAGTCTCAAACAAAATGAACCCAACAGGCCCACACCAAGACACATTATAATTAAAATGCCAAAGATTAAAGACAAAGAGAATATCCTAAAAGAAGCAAGAGAAAGGCAACTAGTTAATTACAAGGATGCTCCCATAAGATTGTCAGCTGATTTCTCAACAGAAACTTTGCAGGCAAAAAGAGATTGCCACAAAATATTCAAAATGATGAAAGCAAAGACTTACAATCAAGGTTATTCCACAGAGCAAGACTGTCATTTAAAACTGAAGGAGAGATAAAGAGCTTCCCACACAAGAAAAAGCTAAAGGAGTTCATCACCACCAAGCCAGTATTACAAGAAATGTTAAAAGGACTTCTTTAGGAAGAAGAAGAAGGGGGAGAAAAACATAAAGATGAATAATAAAATGACAATAACTATGTACCTATCAAAATTCACTTTAAGTGTAAATGGATTAAATGTTCCAATCAAAAGACATAGGGTGGCTGAATAGATAAGAAAAGAAGACCCGTACATATGCTGTCTACCCATTTCAGATCAAAAGACACAAACAGATCAAAAGTAAAGGGGTGGAAAAGGATATCCCATGCCAATGGAAACGAAAACAGAGCTGGGGTATCAATACTTACATCAGACAAAATAGACTTTAAAACAAAGTCTATAATAAGAAACAAAGAGGGACACAACATAATGGTAAACATCAAACCAACAAAAGGACGTGACCCTAGTAAATATCTATGCATCCAACAGAGGAGCACCCCAACATAAAGGGGGTATCCACAGTAATACAATCATAGTAGGAGACTTTAACACTCCATTGACAGCAATGGACAGATCTTCCACAAAGAAAATCAACAAGGAAACCATGACCTTAAATGACACACTAAACCAGATGGTTTAATTGATATTTTTAGAGCATTTCACCATAAAGCAGCAGAATATACATGCTTTGCAAGTGCACATGGGACATTTTCCAAGATAGACCTCATGTTAGACCACAAAACAAGTCTCAGTAAATTTAAG
The DNA here is from genome assembly GCF_004115265.2 of Rhinolophus ferrumequinum. Lineage (NCBI taxonomy): Eukaryota > Metazoa > Chordata > Mammalia > Chiroptera > Rhinolophidae > Rhinolophus > Rhinolophus ferrumequinum. The sequence goes on along the minus strand of NC_046295.1, from coordinate 1,501,311 downwards.
AAGATTGAAATCATATCAAGCATCTCCTACCACAATGGTATGAAATCAATTATAAGAAAAAAAACTAAGAAAACACGCAAACACTTAGAGGTTAAATACATGCTGCTAAATAATAAATGGGTCAACAGCAAGATCAAGGAAGAAAGCAAAAGATACCTTGAGAGAAATGAAAATGAAAACAAAATGACTCCAAATCTATGGGACACAGCTAAAGCAATCCTAAGAAGGACATTCATAGCAGTACAGGCCTACCTCAAGAAAAAAGAAAAAAATCTCAAAGAAACAATCTAACCTTACAGTTAAAGGTACTAGAAAAAGAACAGCAAACAAAGCACAAAGTGTGTAGAAGCAAGAAAGTAATAAAAATCAGAGTGGAAATAAATGATATAGAATCTAAAATAACAATACAAAACATCAATGAAACCAAGAGCTGGTATTTTGAAAATATAAACAAAATGGATAAACCTTTAACAAGACACACTGAAATACATAGAATTATGAGAAAGTATTATGAATAATTAGATGTCAACAAATTGGACAATCTGGAAGAAATGAATAAATTTCTAGAAACATACAATCTTTCAAGGCTGAATCAAGAAGAAACAGAAAATCTGACCAGACCAATTACTACCAATGATATCAAATCAGTGATCAAAATCTTCCACAAACAAAAGTCCTGGACCAGGTGAATTTTACCAAACATTCAAAGAAGAATTAACACTTATCCTTCTCAAAATATTCCAAAAAATTCAAGAGGAGGGAAGCCTCCTGAACTTATTTTGTAAGAACACCATTACCCTGATTCCAAAGTTAGACAAAGACATTAATACATCAGGGTGCCAAAAAAATGTACACAAGTGGGCACTTTGGTCAATGTTGCTCAAGCAGTAGTTTGCTGTAATCAGAAGTGTCTGGACACTGATGGTAACCACTCTGAGTACCTCTTGTAATTGCAGAAGTCAAACGTGACTTGTATTCATCTTTTGTTTTTGGTATATATTGACTATTACAATTTTAATACAATTTTCCTTTCTTAAATTGTATATACATGTTTTGACACTGTGTATATGTATATATATATATATATATATATATATATATATATATATATAGTAGGCTGATATCCTCAATAAAAATAGATGTAAAAATTCTCAACAAAATATTAGCAAACCAAATTCAGCAATATAGTAAGAAGATTGTACACCACAAACAACTGGCATTTATTCGTGGGATGCAAGGTTGGTTAAATATCTACAAATCAATCAATGCGATATACCACATAAACAAAACGAAAGATAAAAATATTAAGCTCATATAAATAGATGCAGAAAGAACTTTTGACAAAATCCAGCATCCATTTATGATAAAAAATTTCAGCAAAGTGGTAATGAGGGAACATACCTCAACATAATAGAGGTCATATAAGACAAACCTACAGATAACATCATATTCAATAGGAAAAAACTGAAAGCATTCTCCTTAAGATCAGGGACAACACAAGGATGCCCACTTTCACCATTTTTATTCAACATAGTCTTAGAAGTCCTACCTGCAGGAATCAGACAAGAAAAAGAAATAAAGATCACCCAAATTGGAAAGGAAGAAAGAAAAGTGTCATATTTGTCAATGATATGACACTACAGAGAGAGAACCCCAAAGATTTCACCAAAAAAACTACTGGAACTGATAAATTAATTCAGTAAAGTAGCAGGATTCGAAATTAATATTAAGAAATTGGTAGAATTTTTATACACCAATAATATAATAAACTGTCAGAAAGAAAAATTAAGAAAACAATCCAATTTACAATTGCATCAAAAATAAATAAATAAATAAAATACCTAGGAATAAATTTAACCAAGGAGATAAAAGACCTGTACTCAGAATACTATAAGACACTGAAGAAAAAAATTAAAGAAGATAATAATAAACAGAAGTATATGCCATGCTCATGAATGGGAAGAATTAACATTGTTAAAATGTCCATACTACTCAACAAAATCTATAGATTCAAGGCAATCCTGATAAAAAAAAAACAAAGGCATTTTTTTACAGAACTAAAGCAACTAATCTTACAATTTACTTGGAACAACAAAAGAACATAAATAACCACAGTAATCTTGAGAAACAAGATCAAAATTGGAGGTATCATTGCTACCTGATATCAAACTATACTACAAGGCTATAGTAATCAAAACAGCATGATACTGACATAAAAACACATGCATAGATCAATGGAACAGAATAGAGAGCCCAGAAATAAACCCACACCTATACGATCATTTAATCTATGACACAGGAAGCAAGATACATAATGGGATAGACAGTCTAATCAATAAATGGTGTTGGGAAAGCTGGACAGAAACATGCAAAAAAATGAAACTGGACCATCTTCTTACACCATACTCGTATACAAGAATAAACTCAAAATAGATTAAAGTCTCAAATGTAAGACCTCAATCCGTAAAACTCCTAAAAGAAAACCTAGGCAGTAAACTCTCTGACATTGCTCTTAGTGATATTTTTCTGATCTATCTCCTCTGGCAAAGGAAACAAAAGAGATAATAAACAAACAGGACTACATCAAACTAAAAAGATTTTGCACAACAAAGGAAACTATCAACAAAATAAAAAGAAACCCTATTGAATGGGAGAAGATATTCGTCAATGATACATCTGATAAATGGTTAGTAACCAAAATTTATAAAGAACTCAAACAACTAAACACCAAAGAAACAAACAATCCAATTTAAAAACTGGCAGAGGACTTGAATAGACATTTCTCCACAGAGGACATAGAGATGACCAATAGATATATGAAAAGATGCTCAACGTCCCTAATCATCAAAAAATTTAAAAAAATGTAAATTACAAGTACAATGAGATACCACCTGGCTATCTGGATGGATATCTGGAGGATGGCTATCACCAATAAATCAATAAACAACAAGGATTCAAAGGTAAGTGAACCCTTGTGCTCTGTTGGTTTGATTTCACATTTATACGGTCACTTTAGAAAATGATTTGGAGGTTCCTTCAAAAAGTTGAAAATTGAACTACCTTGTAACCCAGCAATTCATTTATGGGTATTTATGCGAAGAAATCCAAAACACTAATTCAAAAACATACATGCACCCCCATGTTCACTGCATCATTATTGACAATAACCAAAATATGGAAGTAACTCGAGTGCCCATCAGTAGATGATTGGATGAAGAAGTGGTACATATATACAGTGGAGCATTACTTGGCCATAAAAAGAATGAAATCTTTCCATCACCATGTATTTGATCCCCTTTACCCTCATCTACCTGCCCCTCCACCCTTACCCTCTAGTAACCACTAAACTATTGTCTGTGTCTATGAGTTTTTGTTTCTGGGTGGTGGACACAGAATGTGATATATATAAATGATGTATTACAGAATTGTACACCTGAAATCTATGTAACTTTAGTAACAATTGTCACCCCGATAAACTTAAAAAAAAAAAAAAGAAATCTTACCATTTGTGACAACATGGATGGACCTAAAAGGTATTACGCTAAGTGAAATAAGTCAGACTGAGAAAGACGAATACCATATGATGTCACTTAAATGTGAAATCTAATCAACAAAATAAATAAACAAACACAATAGAAACAAACTCATAGATACAGAGAACAAACTAGTGTTTGCCTGGTGGGAGGGTGGTTGGGTAACTGGGTTAAAAAGGTGAAGGGGTTTAAGAAGTACAAATTGCACTTACAAAATAGTCACAGGGATGTAAAGTACAGCATAGGGAATATAGTCAATAATATTATAATAACTACAAATGGTGTCTGGTGGATACTAGACTTATCTGGGAAAATCACTTCATAAGTTATATAAATGTATAACCACTATGCTGCACATATGAAACTAATATAAAGTAATATTGAATGTCAACTATAACTGAAAAAAAAGAAATAATTTTTAAAAGTCTGTTATTTCATTGCTTTGTTCTGAGGCCATGGAGTTTTGCAAAAGAAAAATCCATTAAGCATAGCAATTGGACCCCTATAATTTCATAGATTCAAATTCACATGGACTGTTAGTGCTCTTTGTCCCTTCTTTTACTTGTCAATTTCTTTTCTCATTTATCATGAAGAGTGATCCAAATATTTATGCACAGTTCCCCAATCCCTTCTGCATCACATTTCTGGATATTCAATATAACCCACAGACTTGACCTGTCTGACAACTGTGGAAATGCACTACTCACAACTTTTGTTACAGGTAGTGAGACTGACCTGCAGCTCAGCTACCGCCCCTCAGAATATAATCCTGAGATTGCAGACTGCTTCCAGCCACTGAATCAGCACAGCGGGCAACTGATTCAGGCCTACCCCTGGAGACGAGACACGGCGGACTCTTTCAACAGCTCTGGCTCACGGATTTCCTCTAAAGAACTGTCTTAGGGCTGCAGCCGGGAACTCTTTCTACCCAGTCCTCTTTCCTTCCCTGTCCATCACTGGAGTTAGATTTGTATCATGATCTGATCACTTTCTTCGCTGAGTTAGATTCAATCAATAGTCACCGGACCTTTTAGCTGTAAACTTTTTTTAATTAGTTTCATGTGTACAAAACAATACTTAGATGTTTATCATTTATATCCCTCACACTGTGTCAAACCCCCTCGGCCCATCCACTATCCCTCTGACATCGCACACAGCCAACACATTTCCACTGTTTCTATTCCTAATGGTGTACTCCGATTCTTGTTATGTATATATATATATATATATATATATGTATATGTATATATACATATATATATACATAAACTTGTAGTTGACATTCATTATTGTTCAGCTTCAGCTGTAAACTTTTAAGCTTTTAAAAAGAATAACCTACAATCCTAAATTCATAGCTTTCCAACTCACTCATATTTCTTACCTTTTTGGCGTATGGCTTTGTTTTCATAATACTCCATACATCCAGGTGTTACTATAGTTTTTATTTACCATTTTGTTTTACTCAGAATTCACCTATTAAACCTCTGAACTAAATACATATTAAGTGCATGGACCACATTTTACATGGATGTCTTTACACCTAGAACTATACCTAGAATACAAAAGACACTCAATGATATAATGTTTCCTGAATTGGTAATGGATAAGTGATTTCTGAAATGATCCCTTGAAACTCCATAGTCTCAGAATTGACTCCACTTAGTGGTGTATCTGCCATAGTATAAGTAAAATCTGGAGACACTGCCACAAGCTGCCCCACGTCCCCACCTTCAAATGTTAGAATTGCCATGGTGATGGATAGAAACAAGGGACTGGGAGGGAAGGCATTCTGTGTGCTTATTCCGTTTTCCTTTTGGCTGAAGTGGTTTAAAATAAAATCTACTTGTGCTTTTATTTACCACACCAGTAACGATCTAGAGCTTATTGCCTTGAGAAAGATTCCAGATAATTTGAATATTACATCTTTTACTTTAATGCTTTAAAACTATCTCAGAGTTTTAGAATTAAACTGTACATTCTTTTTTAAAAATCTTGATAATTTCAATAAAAACTACCTGATTTGAAAACATCTTTTTTACATTTTTTTTCTAGATTGGGTTATGGTCACTTAAAAATATTAACGTTTGATTAGAAATATACACACAATGTTTTATGCTTCTCACACTTTCAGGAGAGTAAAGCTATCCAGCTACTTTAATAAATTAATTAAAAATTAATTAGAAATAGAAAAATAGAACTTTAGAGGTCAAAAGGAACTTTGTGACCCTCCTCTGCTCACCTGGCAGTCGAGGCCCCTAGAGATCACGACTGATGCAGGTCACTGAGCTAGGCAGTGAGCAAACCTGACAAAGAATTGCAAGTCCAGGGCCTCTCCCATCTGTGTGCCCCGGAGCCCGCGGGCAGGCTGGAGGGTAATTGTAGAGGGCAAGGAGGCTGTGTGGGGCAGAGGAGAACTGCTTTCATCTGTTTTCTATAAAATGTTTTCACATATGCTTTCATCAAAGAAAGGGTTTAGAACCTCACAAGTAACACTTGACACTTCAAAGCTTACAAATTATTATTGCTTTCAAATTAAAGCAAAATTCAATTATTGGCATAATGTCCATAGAAAAATACACACGGCGTATGTGGGGACAGAGTCCCAGAGAGCAGTTTCCAGGCTCTCAGCCTCATGTGGAAAGGTGCTGGCTCGGTTATTAGATGGCCATCAGCTGTAATCAGATGGCCATCCGCTGTGGCTGGGTGGACATCAGCTGTTATCGGTTAGCCATTTGCCACTAATATAACTTCCGTGGCTATGCTAGGGGGTCGGTTGGTAGGTTGGCAGAGAAGCAGACGGCAGGTTGCAGATCATGTGGCTCCTGCTTCTGGTATCTCCAACCCAGCCGCCAGCGAGACTATAGTGGTATGACTCCCCTATCTGTGGCTCCGTGGGTGTTCCTTTTTGGCCTCACCATAGCCTGTATTCTTATGCGGGGAGCGGGGCCAGAAAGCCTGCATTACAGCGTATCGATCGAGAACGGAGTATTTAAACTATTTCATGAATAACTCAGAAGACAATTCAGGTTTCAGTGCAATTCTTTAAATGTAAGCAGGGGGGATTTGGATCTTGTCAATATTTTTCTGAGACTAATTCTCATTAGGTCTTTCTGGATGGTGAGCTCTCTGTCAGCACAAAGCTGCTTAGGAAGAGAGTCCACTTCGCACTGGCTTGAAGCCAAGCCACTTTACTCAACCAGAAATATCTCTCAATTTTGTTCAAGTACTGATAGTATGCCCTTCTGCTTTGCATTGGTTACCTGGGTAAGAGGAGTAAATGAGAGAATCCAATAAATAATCGTCTGCTACTTGAATTGCTCAAACGTGCAGCTTCTTTAGGTTTCCTTAAGAGGTGACTCCTGGACTTTCTTTTTGGTTATTTTTTATTATTATTTTTTCATAGAACACATGAATGATGAATTCTCTTTTTTCTTTCCTGATTATTTATTTCCTGCTTAAACAGAGAAAGTTTTTATTTTAACTGGGTTAGTGCATTCGCAGAAGTGTTTTATTATCACTTAGCCAATTCTTCGAAAGGACTTAAAAGGGCAGGTGGGGAGGGAAGGCAATTAAATTGATGAGGTGGCTGGAACGCATATGGACAGTAACATGGTGCACATGGATAAGGGACGTGGGGCCAGGTTTACATGTGGGTGTGCGCACTGAGCACACATTAGCCCTGCCAGAACTGCTCGTACGGCAGCTCCCCATGTGGGTAATTGTGTGATCTAACTTCTTCCATCTCTTTTTCCCATGGTTGATTAGCATGTCCCTGGAAAAATATCTTCACATATTAAGACACTTGTCATTTACAGGTTATCTAACAGAACCTTAAAGTACATCAGCAATGTGAACTAATTTGGTAATATGCCACAACATACTCTAGAAAATCTGCCATATGCTAGGAACAGATTTCTTAGCCTAAGCAGGAGTCATTGCACAAATAAGGGATAAAGGTTGATATCAGAAGCCAGCCAGTGCTCTAATTTAGTGCCACTTTCCTGAAGCCATAATGGTCTCATGATAGCACTTTCCCCACAGGCTGCAGTGACCTCAGTGGTATCTTCCCCCTTAGGCTTATTTCACTTGCTGTTGGTAATGTACTCTGTTTTCTTTGAATGTGTATTCTCAAATAGAGCTGGAAAAATGCTCTTCGAAAAGACTGATTGGAAAATCAGAACCCAGGAAACAAATGGACGTGATGCAAAAGCAGAACTGACTACAATGCTCGGGATTCCCGGTGGAATCCTGAGGGTACATGAGCCTCTGAATGGGTTCCAGGCCCTGTTTTCCCAGGAAGAGCTGGATTTGAGTTAATGCAGGATGATAGCCCGCCACCCTGTGACTACTTCTCCCAAGGCCATCCCTGAAGCAAGAAGGGAGACACAGCAGGTTATAGTGTCTTCTCAGTCTCTATTTTCCTGAGTCAGGTGAGTCCTAAGAGCAGCTGAGAGGCCCAGGGCATGGTGCCAGAGAACTGCAAAAGAACTCTCCATGTAATGACGCCCTCCAAACCCTGCACTCAGAGACTTGACAATCCCTAGCGTGGCTTGCAGCAGCTCCAGGCTATATCCCTGGGATGACCCAGCTCCCATTTGAGTTCCCGTCTGAAAAAAATTGAAGACCATCAAAAATGCATTGTTTGTGTAATTTATAGATGATGTGATACAGAATTGTACACCTGAAATCTATGTAATTTTACTAACAATTGTCACCCCAATAAATTTTAAAAAAATGCATTGTTTGTTCTAGTCAACACCTGACAATAGATTCTTTACCTCCCTCACTTTCTCTATTCCTTTGACATATATATGTGTCTCCCACCCAGGGGTGTCTTTGACATATATATGTGTCTCCCACCCAGGGGTGTCTTTCTCATGGACCTGAAAGTCATTCCTTACAAATGTAATCATCAGAAAGGATGGGGCTCTGTAGGAGGATATAATTCCAACTTTGATAAATGCCAACTAGCAGACACAGCTGCCAATCACACTGGCACTGAACAACTCAACCTTATTTGCTTTTGATAAATTTTTATTTCTCTGACTCTACCTGAGCCCCCACTTGCTCCCCCTTCCCTGACCCTCATTTCTGCTTAAAATGCCCAGTCACCTCTGGAGAAACTGGAATGGAGCTCAGCTCTTTCCCTAATGTCAGTAGTGACTGGATAAAATCTGTTTTCACCACTCTAACTAATGTCCATCTTTGCTTGTCTTTGACAGTTGTCTGGTGCCATAACTCAGATCTGGATCACCAACACTGCTGGGCCCTTGGACAGGACAACCAGACATCTCAGTGTACCCTGAGACCTTTGTATATCACCTCAGTCTGCTTTCTTGTTTGGGTATACAGTGTGAATCCCACTCCTGATCCAGTGCCCCAGACAAGCATCTGTCAAAGCACAGTGAGGACAAATTTCAATGCTTACAACTTTGAGTGCCTTCCCTGAAGCTGGTGTGGAGTCTGAGGCTTCTTATGAAAGGTACCTCCTGGGCTGGAAGTTCTTCGTGGCTCCTTGCTTTATGTGGGGATTAATTCCCTGACTCCTAGAAACTTTCCTCTGTGAGCCCTCTCTGTTCTCTCTATTTGATGCTGCTCCTCCCATGGGAATTTTCTCAGACAATTGAAACTGCTGCTTCTTGAACCCTTGTTGAGTATATGCATTACCACAATGACCTTAATAGTACCGTCCACTTTCTTTCTCACTAGTGAAGCCTTGATAAAAACTCTTAAATTAAAATGACTCATCTGGGGCTCCTGGGATATCCCCGAATTAGTCCATCTAAGGGAAGTCCTAGAACAGAAAAGAATGAAAATCTTGGGTGCACAATGGTTCACTTATTTCACTTGGCATGAAGAACCTGAAAAAACAACTAAAGAATTCAAACTTCCCTCTAACTGTTGTTGCTTTTAAGCATTGTCTTCAGAAAACTGATTCTGACCCAGTAAGGCCCTGCATTCTTCTTTCCAGGAATTCCCATCACCAACCTCAACCCCTGCAACAATAAGATCCACTGAGTCCCTATCTCCTGTGGCTGAAACCCAGGATGAAGCGGGCACCCATTCCCAAGTGAAACCAACAAAGAAATAACATTTAAACATTGGTCTTGGCCTGAATTACAGGCAATCACCAAGGTTTTCCTAAACCCTGCAAGGAAAGGGAAAAAGTTACTGAATGATTTAGAATGGTTCTGGGAACATGCTCTCTGGGATTCTCAACCTACATGAACTTCTTCACCTACTGGTTGGGCCTGGAGATGCCTCCTTTTGGCTTGGAAAATCCAGACGGACCACGATTCCTGAGGAACTTCAAGTGATTCCTGTTGGAGACTGAGGGAAACAAGACAAAAATTCCTGGGAGTCATCTCTTAGGTTTATTCCACCAAAACTGATTGTTATGGAGTCCAAATTGTAAACAACAAAGGGAATAAACAGTTCCTAACTATCGTCATTGATTGGAGACAGCATGGAAAGAGGGTGTAGGGCTGGAACGGACTCCCAAAACAGCCTCTGCTCTCGCCATAGTTTTATACATGGACTCAGACCAGGGCTCCATGACACTTTACAAAAAAAATAATATTAACTAGCAAAAGGCAGACATGTCTGAGCTCCAGACATTAGTTCAGCATTTAAAAACAAGACAGTATTTAAAAACAAAAACAAAAACAAAAAATCAGAAAGTATACAATACAGGCTTAAATTAAAACAATTAGAAAAAAACTGAAAAAATTAACCCATAGCAAGTTTCAAAATCATAGTCTCCCACTGATTCAGGTGCATGCAAGTACTCTAAAGAAAAAGGACATGCGACTTGCAATTGCCCAGCCCTCAAGAGAATGAGTTCCTTCCTCATTAGAGAACCGTTGATACCCCTCTGAGAATGCACCCAGTGCCCTCACTGCCACTAAACTTGCAAGGGGAAGTCATCCTCAGGCTAGGGGCACAACACCACATTTCTCATCAACACTGGGACAACACATTCAATCCTTAGTGTCACCTTGTCTCCTGACGCCCTTCCTTGGAGTCACCAAACTTTACCAGTGGTGGGTTTTAATCATTTGCTTTATGATTTGCCTCTTTCTCTTAACATTTCTGTGGGACCTCTTGAATCTCAACAGAACACCTTCTTTTGGTTTCACCACTCCTGAAAATCTATCAGGAAGGGATCTCATAAGTTGGGGTATCAAGATTTATTATACCCCTACGGGACTCCTTCTACAGGTTTCACTCCTCCCCTTCATGTTTATGTCCCCTAACACCTTTGTCCAACTTTCCTGAGTTTCTCTGTCCCCTTTAACCTAGCACTTATTTAACTAAGGACTTAAATTAACAGTTAAAATTCCTCCTTTGTGGCAACACCTCCACAATACTATATATGGGATACAGAGCCCCTTAAAGTATAAACAATTCCTTTCTTGCCCCTCCCCAGGAGTCTCCAATATCAATTTAAAACTAAAGGGATTTACGAGATTCCACTCAATAACCCAAGGTTTAGGCAAAAACCTCTAATTCTCATTTTCAGTCTATGCAACACTTCCATTCCTGATGTTAAAAAGCCAAATGGAAAAGGATATCAGCTAGCCCAAGATCTAAGATCTATCAATAAAATAGTTAAACCCAGATTTCCCTTATACCATCCTGTCTATGATCCCCCAACACCCACTGTTTTATGGTAATTGATTAGTGTTCAGCCTTTAAAAAAAAAAAAATCCCCTTCAGAAAGGTTCCCAGTATCTATTTGCCTTCACTTGGGAAAATCAACAATAATTCTTGGACTGTTATGCTCCAGGATTTACTGAGGCACCTACCTACTTCTGGCACACCCTAAATGCAGATGTGAGGGGGTTAAAATTCCCAGGAAATGCCACTTTTATCCAATATGTAGCTGATCTCCTATGTTATTATAGTTCCCTTCTAGACATCAAATACTTTCTGTGACAATTGCAAAAATGGGCCACAAGGTGGCTAGAGATAAATTAAATTAGGTTCTCTGTGTGTCCAGTATACAAGGTCTGACAATTACATTCGTGAACTTGCCACCATATGCTTACATTGGCAGCATTGTACAAACAGCTCGGTAAGGTTTCATAACCTTGGTATATATCAATGCCTCACAGCTGTGTTCGTGTTGACATGTGGTGGTGTCTTGCTGAGTGGTGTTCCGTCAATCCAAATCAAGAGTCAAAACGATTTTGCTAAACTTTTTGGATATCAGGAGGATTATTCATTATGAATTTGTACCACCTGGATCAAAAGTTAACCATGCTTACTATTTGGAAGTGCTGAAAAGTCTGTGCGAAAAAGTTACACAAAAATGACCTGAACTTTTCACCAAAAAGTCATGGCTCTTGCATCACGACAATGCACCAGCTCACACAGCACTGTCTGTGAGGGAGTTTTTAGCCAGTAAACAAATAACTGTATTAGAACACCCTCCCTACTCACCTGATCTGGCCCCTAATGACTTCTTTCTTTACCCAAAGATAAAGGAAATATTGAAAGGAAGACATTTTAATGACATTTAGGACATCAGGTGTAATATGATGACAGTTCTGATGGTCATTCCAGAAAAAGAGTTCCAAAATTGCTTTGAAAGGTGGACTAGATGCTGGTGTCGGTGCATAGCTTCCCAAGGGGAGTACTTTGAAGGTGACCATAGTGATATTCAGCAATGAGGTATGTATCCCTTCTTCTAGGATGAGTTTGTGAACTTAATTGTCCAACCTCATATGGGCCATGATATCTCAGCTACAGGAAAAACTCACTCCACCGACCAAGCCTCTACTATTCAACATTTTCCTCTCCAAGAAACAAAAAGACAGATGAGAGATTTGGGGGTGGGAATTCTTTATGACATTGTAGAATGTAGACACCCAATCTGTCCATCATTGCCTCATCCCTCTATGTGATGACTAGGGAGTAATACCCACAGTCAATAGTCTGGGACCCTCTAAACAAAGATACTTTCAAGAACTTAAGGGCTCTTTCACTTCTGACCTTTGAATTTCCCAATGCCTTTTTCCCTTGTTCATATATGAATGAGAGTGTCATGCCCTTGGAGTGTTATCACAAAATCATAAAGGACACCTGAGAACTCTAGGATATTGGAGATTCATCTTGGACCCCGTAGCTCCTTGCCTGTGAATATTGGTCACAACTGCCAAATTCATCCAAATCTTCTCTGATTTGGTATTGTGTCATCTGCTTGATGTACATATCCCTCATGCTAAAGACCCTATTGCTTAATAAAAACACTCAGCACTTCTCTGTGTCTTGACTTATCTCTTAGGAAGTTCTACTACTCTCCCCTTCTCACATCACTATACATCTCTGTAAAACCTTTAACCCTCCATATGCTCCCTTCCATATGCTTCCAATGTGTTAGCTGTTACAACACATTGTATTGCTAACATCAAATCTGTATCTCGTCCTAGATTAGATTTATCAGAAGCCTTCCTTCCCTAAGTTGATCTTACTCTTTATGTCGATGACTCTTACCTCTGGAATCTTCCCGGCCGGATATGCTATCAATGATCAACAAAAACCTCTTGAATATCAAGCCCCATAAACATTAAATCAGCTCAGGTAATCTCACTCATGCTGTATAAGGGCAGAGAGAGTGAAAGTTAACATCTACACTGACAGGCCTATGCCTTTGTAGGAGTGCATAATTTTGGTATGTTATGGAAACAGAGAGAATTTATGACAGCAACCCAAAAGTGGACCCCAAATAGCAGAAATTCTAGAGGCACTGTTAATCCCTCAACATATTTCTATTATCAAAACTGATGGATGTAATATAAAGAACTCAGAGGACATTCAAGGAAACAAGCTGACTTCTTATGATAAACTAGCAGCTTTTCACCAACCACTTGAAATCCAAGCAGTTTCCAGGTCTTGAGATTTTGCCCTTGGGTCTCACTTTGAGACCCAAACCCTTGTGAGATTATTTACTCTTCCTTGAAGAAGACAACTTCTTTAAGTTGCCTCCCAAGGAAATAATAAGGAAAACCCACATGGTCCAAATAACAGCTTCAGGCTTAGAAAGAACTGAATGAGGAAAAGCCAAGTGTTCAATCCATTTAGATTACCTTGGAAACATCCAGACGGTTACTTTGTAGCTGCTTAGTCTTTTGCCTGAATCATCATGTGTGGTCTACACAACAGGACCTGTCATGGAAAAGACAAAATGCAGAATGTATAAGGCAAACGGTCGGTCGTTCAGACCTTTAGCTTTTGTTTTGATCAAGTTGCTGCCACTAGCCTCATCTTCCGGAAACAAAGCCTGGAAAAAGCTACAAAGGTGGAGCAAGGAAGAGAAGTGGCTCCCCTAGACCACTTGCAAACAGACCACTGGTACATAGATTTTATCCAGCTACCAAAGACACATGGCTACCAATATGTACTCATTCTAATCTGCATATTTTCTAAATGAGTAGGCGCTTTCCCCTGCAGAAATACTTTGAGGACATTAGTCACTAGTTTTCCTAGAATAAACCTTCCCCACTTGGGGTATAACCTCTACTGTTTCTAGTCACAGAGGATCACATTTCACTGGAAAGACCATCTAGGATATTGAAAGGACATCACACATCAGTTAGAGACCCCACTGCCCTCACTTTCCTCAGTCATCAAGCACCATAGAAAAGCCATCCTCAAGTCTAAACTGGCTAAAGTGTCTGAAAATTGGACTTACCATGGCCCCTGCGGTACCCAGCATTCTTTGACTCCCCAGATCCTCGGCCCCCTTTGAAATAAATACAGGAAGGCCCATGAGAATGTTCTATTCATCCTGGCTAACAGAGGAGTCTAATTTAACAGAATCTGACATCCTCAGGTACTGTTAAGTATTAATTAATTACAAAGTCCTATAATCAACAAGTCAAGGACACCTTTCCTCTCAAGCTCCCTGATCAGCACCTAAACAATTTACAAATAGGATATCTGGTATTTGCAAATGCCATCAAAAAACTAACATTGAGGGGCCGACCTGGTGGCTCAGGCAGTTAGAGCTCCATGCTCCTAACTCTGAAGGCTGCCGGTTCGATTCCCACATGGACCAGTGGGCTCTCAACCACAAGGTTGCCAGTTCAATTCCTCGAGTCCTGCAAGGGATGGTGGACAACGCACCCTGCAACTAAGATTGAACATGGCACCTTGAGCTGAGCTGCTGCTGAGCTCCCGGATGGCTCAGTTTGTTGGAGTGCGTCCTCTCAACCACAAGGTTGCTGGTTGGACTCCCACAAGGGATGGTGGGCTGTGCCCCCTGCAACTAGCAACAGCAACTGGACCTGGAGCTGAGCTGCGCCCTCCACAACTAAGACTGAAAGGGCAACAACTTGAAGCTAATGGCACCCTCCACAACTAAGATTGAAAGGACAACTTGACTTGGAAAAAAAGGCCTGGAAGTACACACTGTTCCCCAATAAAGTCCTGTTCCCCTTCCCCCCCGCCAAAAAAAAAATACTAACGTTGAACCTAGATAGAAAGGATCTTACACTTCACTGTCTTGCTCATTGCTAACACACTTGTCAAATTACAGGGTATTTAATCGTGAGTCCATGGCTCATAGCTGAAAAAAAAAATAGAAGAACTATTCATACTTGAAAAGCATACCAGTTGAAGATCTCAAACTGAGGCTTTATTGAGAACCTCCAGAAGCAGATGATGGGCAGAGCCAGACAACTGTCCCAAGTAGATGACATCAAGAAGTCATCTTCTTCCCAAGATCACAGAATAAGACCCTGTCAGATTCCTCTTTTTCTCCCCTGCCTTGTCATTCTCCCACCTGACTAAACGTTCTCCTCTTATTACTATATTCCACACAAGACCTTGTCTCCATTTCCAAAGACTCCTCACCTGAAAAACACCCCAGCCTTCCACTGTGATCCTCTTCTATTTCCTCCTTCTCTCACTCAGTCCCATACTTTCCTATTAGGATCATGACTTCCTCATTTTTCTAGGCTCACCAAGTAGCCACTGAGACTAATCAAGGTCATTGCTGAGTTTGTACTCACCCCTTCTCAGCCCCCAAACTGGTATCTCTTTATTAATCACACCCATCACGTTCTTAGCTATGGCCCTGAGGAGAAGCATCACACGCACACAACCAGAGCAGTCCCGTCACCCCGTGGGACACAAGAGAGGCTGCCTGACCTTATGGCAGGATGCACTCCATTGTCATGAAACAGGCTAGCCTGCTGGCATCCCAAGAAGGTGGGTGTACACTACTGGCTCTTCAAGGCTGGGCATTTGTAAATGACAGTCAAAAGGAAATTTATCAAGAAGTAGTCACAGCCAGGGCTCGTGGTCAAGAAGCAGTTGATGCAGCTTAAATGTCTTCAGAAAAAGATTGGTTCAACTCTTTTTAAATGGTTTCCTCCACTTCCTCAGCTTCTTTATATCAGTTCTAACAGCCATGTTCTGTCTCCTGAGTGCATCGCCGCCCTGTGGGACAGTTGTACCCCTGCCTGGGATATTACTGAGCTGCCTCTGTCTTGTCTGTGACTTTGACTCTTCTGGAATCACACAGGGGTTAAAAGCAATAGCTATCTTCTTCCTCAGGACCTCAGAATGACAAGTAGTATTTGTCCTGTAAGAAAGAGATCTGTTCTTTCTCTTGAATAGAGGAGGGACTGACAACTACAAAGGAACACTCTGCACATAACTACTCCATCCAAACCCTGCATGAAGAGGTATTACCAACCCTAGTGTGTCTTCTGTCAGCCCAACGCCACATCCCTGGGACAATTCTTTTGAGTTCCTATCTGACAAAACTCAAGGTTTTCAAAAGAATATACTATGTTTTTTCTAGTCAACATATGATGATAGGCTCTGGACTACCCTTTCTTAGAGCATTTACTAAACAGTCTTACAATTATAAATCTTCCTCTGTTTCTTTGAGATATTGTCATCTCGGAGACCCTGCTTGCTGTGCCATTTGTCGCGCGAGGCGGCCTGCGGGGCCTCTGGTCTCACTCCCCGCATTAGAACGCAGGATGTGGCTAGGCCAAAAAGGAACACCCACGGAGCCATAGGTAGCGGAGTCATACCACTATAGTCTCACTGGAGGCTGGATTCACACAACGTGTGACCTGCTGTCCACTTTTTTGTCAACCGACCGACTCCCCTCTCCAGCGCAGCTGTGGCAGTTATATCAGTGGTCAATTGACTAACCGGCTACAGCTGACGGCCAACTAGCCACAGCCGTCGGCCATCCACTACCCGAGCCAGCACCTTTCCACGTGAGGCCGAGAGCCTGGAAACTGCTCTCCGGGGTTCTGTCCCCATAGATATATATGTGTGTGTTTCCATCTTCTACAAACCAGGAGTACCATTCTCAAGACCGTTTCTTTGAAATGTAATCATTAGGAAGGATAGGGCCTCTGTGCCCTATAGAATACGCACTAACCTTGGCAGCTGCTAGCTACCAGGCACAGCGTCTAATCACTTTCACTGACCAACCCAACCTTCTTACCCACTGCATAATTTTTTATTTCCCTCAGTCTGCTTGAGCCCCTGCTCAGTCCTCCTCCCTACTCCCTCATTCTCCCTAAAATGTCCAATCACCTTTGGACAAATTTTAATGGAACTTAGCACTTCCCAGTACTGTCAGTATTTACTAAGTAAAATCTACCCCAGACCAGGGACAGCCTCCAGAAAATGGCACCTGTTAGCCCCAGAATCACTTGTGACTTTTAAAACATTTTTGATGTTCTAAGACTCATCTCAACAAAGGAAAGTAAAAAAGGAGTTTGATGGATGTCTTTTCTGTTCTAAAAGAAAAACAGTTGTTGTATCTCCCGAGTTTAAAATATTCAAAATACACATTGATACACCAAACTGGCAAGTTACTAAGCTATTGATTTCAGTAATTCAATTTGCTATGTCAGAATCAATGTCTTCTTGGTGCTACATGATGTTCCCAGAAGAGTGCTGACAGGTGCTGAGAAGACATGATCTAAATTGACTTGAAGTTTTATCACACTAGAATATGCAAAATATTTGAAACTCATAAAACCAGAAAGGTCTTCCTAATTGTTAATGAAAATATATTCCATAGCTGAACTTTCTTTTGATTTTTCTTTACCTCTTCATGCAGGAAGGTCAAAGGGCATGCTGGGATATTGATCAATCGATGTGTTAATTATACACATAAATGCAAGCCTCCTATCACTGTTATTTTATTTAAGGAGTTAAACTGATTTGCTAGCTACCATATTTCCCCGAAAATAAGACCTAACCAGAAAATAAGCCCTAGCATGATTTTTCAGGGTGACATCCCCCGAACATAAGTCCTAATGCGTCTCTTGAAGCAAAAATTAATATACGACCTGCTCTTATTTTTAGGGAAACACAGTACATTGTGAGACCTCACAATACCTCTCTGAGCAAATATAGTTGCATTTATTTTAGGAATGAGACCATTTTTCCCAATTGTGACGTAACTTTCATTTTTCTAAATAGATGGGGAAAAGTTCAGGAAAGTAAAATCACCTGCATAAAGTTGTATAACAGGAGGTTGAATCCAGGGAGTGTGGCTACCTGTCAGACATTCAATACTTCAGTTGTGGTGTCAACGAACAGAGAGAGAGAGAGAGAGAATGAGAAAGTGTGTGTGTTCTTGGACTCTTTTGGTAAGAAAAATTCAGCAAAAACTTTTGCATTGGAACAAATACAATTTTTAAAAGGCCCTGTTACCAAGAATTGTTACTCAAGGTTTCTCTCCAAATCTAGTAGTCTGTCAGAGGATGACTTCAGTGGATTAGCCAATCTTCTAAGGAACAAAAGAGCTCTTAGAACCAGATGAAATAAACATAAATGAGTAAACATAATGAACTGGGTATTTGATATTGTGACTGAAAGTCAAATTTTATATATATGTTAACAACTTACAATAAAAATGGAATAATCTTAAAATGTATACAGTTTCATTAAGAGAAATCCACAGAATAAATACTGTATTTTTAAATAGTAGGATGCACTTCAGGTTTTCAGACCTTATTTTAACTCCCTATTCTCTAAAACTAGAGAATTCAAATACATAATAAAAAGTATTTTATTTTATTGTTTTTCTGCATGCAGTGAAAAAATAACACAAACAGGAGCAAGATATAGTCTCTGAGTTCTAGGTTTAACAATTTGTGTTAAAGATAGAACCTACTACAGATTCTACAGTTTGAAATGGCTCTTGTGAGCTTGGCACATAAGAACGTGGAAACACTGGAGATTTCCAGTTTGCTGAGACTATAGTCAGAGAAGGTTTCACGTAGGAGATGAAACTTGTGCTGAGATAAAAGTGCAAGTGCAGAATAAGAAAGACATCATGACTATTGCTGCTGTGACCATTCTTTACATGCTTTTCTGTGAAGATTGGTTTTCATTTCTTTTAGGTACGTAAATACCTGTAAGTGGAATAACTGAATCTTATAATCAATGTATGTTTAAGTTTAAGAAACTATTTACAAAGTGACTATACCATTGTGGATGAAAAGGGGCCACATACTAAACCTGGCAAACAGAGGAGGCCAGCATGGTAGGACCTACAAACTCAGAGACCGAAAGTAACCACACAGGATGGTCTGAACATAAAAATTCCTAACTAAAAGCAGGTCACGGCAGGTAGTTACACCTTGGCATGTAGCTTCCTAGACAAAAGTCAGTCTTTACCTTAAGTGAGCCTGTCTATTGTCTTTTTGCTTCTAAGATAACACACTCATGAAATGTCAGAGTTATCCCTTTTCTGGACCCCCAGGGCACACAACCCCACAGAATGGCTCATTGCTATCCTGTTCCCCAAATACAATTTCTATGTGCTGTAAAATGTTCATTATTAGCTATCCTGCACCCACCAGTGTAAAGGAAGTATGTCTCTCTGTTTTACTTTTAATCCAATCCCAGAGATTTCCCTGCTTTGCTTTCTCCCACCCCCTTAATCTACCATCAGTGGATTTCATGTAACCCTCCTTATGTCTTCTCCTTTGATTCTAATGTATAAAATCAGCTGCAAAACTGCCATTCTCTGGAGCATTTTCTTAATCCGTTGAGAGTTTGCTTCCTGGCAATTGTCATCAGTTTGGCTCTGATAAACTCATTAGAGTTCTCTACAGGTTTGGACGTTTCTCATGTCAACACCATTTTAAATTTTCACCATCAGTGAACAAATATTCCACTTTCTCCACAGTATTGCGAACTCTTGGTGTTCTTGGTCTTTTTGTTCATAACCATTCTAATGGATGTGTAGTAGTATCTCATTGTGGTTTTAATTTGCATTTCCTAATGACAAATAATGTTCAACATAATTTCATGCACTTACTAGTCATTTATATGTCTTCTTTGGTGAAATGTCTATTCAAATATTTTATCCATTATTTAATTGGATTATTTGTCTTATTATTCAGTTTTAAGAGTTCTATATATATCCAGGATACTAGTTTTTTTCCAAATTATAACATACAAATATCCTCTCCCTGTCTCTACCATGTCCTTAATGGATCTTATGAAGTATAAAAGTTTTTAATTTCGATGAAGTCCTATTTATCAAGGTTATCTTACAAGTAGAGATTACAAAGATTTTTGTTCTAGAAGTTTTATAGTTTGAGCTCTTACATTTAGCCCTGTGACACATTTTTGAGTTAATGTTTATATATGGTCTGAGGTAAGAGTCTAAGTTCACGTTCTTTAGTGAATATTCAATTGTTCCAGCATCATCGATGGAAAACACTATTCTTTTCCTATTGAATTATCTTTACATCTTTGTCAAAACTCAATTTCCATAAATGGAAGGATTTAGTTTTTGACCTCTGATTCTGAGCTATTAAGTTATATGTCTTGATTACTGCAGCTTTCAACTAAATTTTAAAATCCAGTAATATAAGTCCACCAATTTTGTTCTTTTTCAAAATCAGTTTGGCTATTCTAGGTTTTTTGCATTTGTAGATAAATTTTAGGATCACCATGTAAATTCTCACAGTAGACCTGATGAGATTTTGATAGAATTACGTTGAATTTAGACATTAATTTAGGGGTTATTGCCATGTTGACAATACTGAATCTTTCAATTTATGAACATGAAACACATATTCACTTATTTAAATCTTTGCTGTCTAAACGCAATGTGTTTTAAACATGTATGTCTTTCATTGGTTTTGTTATATTGTTATATTTGTTTCTAATTACTTTTTTCTATTTGAAGTTATTATGAATTATTTCTTAATTTTATATCTGAATTATTTGTTGCTAGAATATAGTATTAAAACCGAAATAATAGGCTCAAAATAGGATATGTTCCCTCCACAACAGCAAACTAAAATTTAATTGCAATTGCAATCTCTCCTGGAAATGTGACCCACCCACTCCCCAAAGAAGGTAATGGCGCTAAAACAATCCTTTTTTTTCTTTTGCTAATGGTTTCTTGTCCTGCCCAGCTCCCTATAAAAACCTGTCATTCTGTGCAGCTCCTGGGAGTATAGCTCTACTTAGTAAATGGGATGCCACATTTACTCAGTTGAATTTTGTTTTTTTTTAACAGGTTGGTGGCAGTAACATCCAGATCTGAAGCGAACTTCTGGCTGCATTCAGAGACAATGAGAAACACAGTTGAACCCCATTTTGAGTTCACTGTCTTTCTCACTATTTCCAAGGCTCCTGGATAAATTCTCCAGGATAAATTCTCTCGGTGGAAGTTCCTCTTTCTCTGGCTGGAGCTCCAGATCTAATTGGCTTTACAGTCCAGGGCTTAGTGGTCAGCTTGAGCTGACAGGTGGTTCTATCCAGAACCCAAGTCCCTAGCCCTCGCTTCAGTCTGCAATTCCCCAGTTGTTTGGAATTCCTCCTCCCCACCTCCTCCACCCCATTATTGAGGTTGGCTGGTTTAGTCCTTTCCCAGTCCAGGTCCACAGTCCCCATTTACTGGGGTTTGCTTTTTTTCCTCAGTCCCAGTCCACAATCCCATTTACTGGAATCTGCTGGTTTAGTCCACGTTGCAATTCCTGGAGATTTGTACATAGCTTTCTATTGGCCTGTTCACAGTAATGTCTAAATAAACAATAGAGGTTTGGCTTTTTAACAGTAGGAATACAATTGATTTTTGTATATTGATCTTACATCCTGTGACTGTGCTAATTTTGTTTATTAGTTTTGAAGTGTTTTTGTGATCTCTTTGGGATTTTCTATTTACCGAGGCATGTGATTCACAAATAAAGACACTTTCATTTTTTCCTTTCTGCTTCACATGCCTCTAATCTAGCCTTTTATTCCCTTTGAGTGTACTAGAGAGAATTTCTAGTACAATGTTTAATAGAAGTGGCAAAAGCACTCACTCATGCCAGTGCTCAATCTTAGGGGAAAAGCATTTAGTATTTCACAACTTTGTATAATATTCGTACAGGTTTTTGTAGATTCCATAAATCAGGTTGAGGTAGCTCCCTAGTTTGTTGTAAGGTTGTTTTTCTTTTTTAATCATAGTTGGTTCTTGAGTGTTGTCAAATACTTTTATTTCTATTGAAATGATTTTTTCCCTTTCTTCTAATATTATGTAATATTCTGTAACAGTAATGGATTATGAGATGTATACCATCCCTGAATTCAAATGGATAAATCCCATTTGATCATGTAGTGTAACCATTTTTTATATAATTGCTTAAGAATTTTTGCATTTGTGAGGAATGTTAATCCATAGTTTGTTTTTTTTGATGTTTTCTTGTGATATATTTCTTTGTCTTTGATATCACAGTAATACTGGCTTCATTAAATGAGTTGGGAAGTGTTCTTTCCTCCTCTATTTTCTGAGACTTTGTGAAAGAGTGAAATTATTTCTTCCCCAAATATTTGTAGAATTCCCCAGTAAATCCCTAGAGATTGGATTTATCTTTGTAGGAAGATTTTAAATTATTGATTCATTTTCTTTAACTGTTATGAGAGTATTGAGATTTTCTACTTCTTCTTGAGTCTATTTTGGTAATTATTTTTTTCAAAGAATTTGAGCATTTAATCTAAGCTGCCAAATTTATTGGCATAATGAGGACTGTAACATTCCCTTATAATCTTTAAAAATTTCTGTAGGGTACGTAGTGATGACCCTATTGCATCTCTGATTCTGATACTTTTTTGTCTTCTCTATTTTATTTATTAGTAGCTTATCTAAAACTTTGTCAATAATTGCTAATATTTTCAATGAACAATTTGGTTTTATTGATTTTCTCTATTATTTTTCTTTTATCTCTTTCATTGATTTCCACTTTAATCTTAATTATTTATTTTCTTCAACTTCACTTTCGGTCAATTTTTCTCTCCTACTATTTTAATGTGTAAGTTTAGGTTATTGATTTAAGACACTTCTCCTTTTCTCACATAGGCATTTAAAGCTAATAATATTTTTTAGCTGTATCCCATTCATTTTTATGTGTTGTATTTTTGTTTTTATTCAGTTTCAAAATATTTTAAATTTCTAAATATATGGGTATGTATAAATTTTCAATTGTTGTTGACTTCTAAATTAGGTTCACTGTGTCCAGAGAACTTTTTTATATGATTTCAGTCCTTATATGTTTAGTTAGGTCGAGTTGGTTGATAGTGCTGTTCAAATCTGAATTCCTCTTAATTTTCTGTCTAGTTTTTCTTTCAATCATTGAGAGCAGGTATTAAAATCTTTGACTACAATTTTCAAATTGTCTATATTTCTTTTCCACTTTGTCAGGCTTTACTTTGCATATTTTTAGGCTATGTTCATAGGTCCATATGAGTTTATAATTATTATATTTTCTTCATGTTTTCATTATTTTTATCTAATGATATTTCTCATCTTAAAGTCTATTTTCTCTGATATTAACATAGCTACTCATCTTTCTTATGACTACTGTTGGTATGGTACATCTATTTTCACTTTTCTTTCAATCTGTTTGTATCTTTGAATCTAAGTGTGTGCTTTGTAGACAAGACAGCTTAAACACAGACTTTTGTTTTGTTTTGTTTTGTTTTTTTGTATCTAGTCTTACAATTTGTGTCTTTTTATTGAAGTGTTTAGACTATTCACAACTAATGTAATTATTGAAATGGTTGACTTTACAGATGCTATTTGCTATGTTTTCTTTATGTTGCCTCTCTTTTTTTGTTCCTTCATTTTTCTTTAACTGCCTTCTTTTATTGTAAATACATATTTTTATTCTACCATTTTAGTTTAATTCTTGAATTTTTAATTTTTTTTTATTTATTTTCTTAATGGTCGCTCTAGAGATTACAAAAGTTGTCTTAAGTTGACTCATTGACGTGCATCTGAGAATCATGCTCTCATTTTAGGTTAGATTTACAAGCTGCCTCCATGTTGGGTGTACAGGGTGCAATGGGACTATCTGTCAACACAAGTTTTCCCAAGTCTGAGCTCCTGGGAATGGGGAAATTCCACCAGTTTCACTATTGACTTTCTATGCATGCCTCAGTTACTGGAACTTCCTTTATTTTCTACCTTCCAAGCCCTACTTTACAACAAGTGAATACTTTATTCACTCTCATAGGGCTTATATAAGAACAAATGAATAGTAAAGTCACTTTTAGAAAGAAAAACCAAAGACACCAAAATGAAGTTATCCTTCACATTTGCAAATGTAATTATGGTTTCATATATTATTCTAAGAATGAAAGTATGCATAGCTCTCATTAGTGTAGTGAAACAACTAGACAATTATTTGTTCTGTTTCAAGCCATCATTATAACTCTAACAACTGTGTAAGATTTGACAAACATAACCTTGGAACAAATAAAACACTTCTAAGAATAATACAATTTAATGGTAACATAAATCCTGCATTTATAATAATTCACATTTATATTTTGAATGGATTATTCAATTACCTTCTAGTATGCTCAGACCAAGCTCTAATGTGGCAATTTTACATTCATCCTAATGAAACAGGCTCTGCCCAGATCCATAGGGGATCATTGGCATTCAAGCTGCAAAGCAGATACATTTTTCTCCTTTAGTTTACACCTTCACAGAATAGGCAATGGTTCATATATAGCCAACACAGGGAACAGAAAGGACTGGTTTTGATCTATATCACTCTCTAACTTCGCTGCATTTTTTATTTTTCAAGAAATACCACTACTAAGTGTATATCCCAAAGGATATTCAGAAAATGCTAATGACCTTATGTACTATATAATACACAAGAAGCTAGTTTATTAAAATTTAATTCTATATCCAGTTAGGAAATATATTTATTACATCTTTTTATAATTAATTATACTTCACTATTATAAAAGCAAGAGTATGAATTTTCAATAAACTCTTAATAGTCACATTGATTAATGTTAAATTAATGGTCTACTCATCAATAGCAGCATTGAATTTCATTGTTTGTTTCCCTATCTCATCAAAAAAACAGCAAAGCCAATATTCTCTAGACTCATACGTGGAAGAAATTAGATGTCTACACAGAAAGCTTTATCCCCATTGATAAATAGTAAGCATTCATATAGCAAGCATATAGAAACAAAGTTTACCAAGTTAATTGTTATTGCATTCTGTTTAGTAGTCATTTTACTGATATTTTCTTTTTTCTGAGTGTCTTTCAACTTTTTGATTGTGTACATTATGTTATAAATGGCTGTTTTCTTAGACAGTCGATCTTCTGATTAAGTGTTCTTTGATTTACTTTTGAGAAAACTTAGAAATGATTGCCTTACATATGGGGTGTCTGGAAGTAACTAGTATTATGGATAAGAAGTAGAAGGCCTACCAGTTGTCTGACCACACAGAAAATCATCTGTGAATATCTTCTCCACCAGCAGAAGCACTGCAAACAGGCTTGGAGCTAAACATCCAGAGTCACATGTAGAATCCCAGCTCTGTAGAGTGTTAGCTGTGAGACTTCGGCAAAGTAGTAAACCCTTTCCATCCTTAACTTCCTCATAGTGCCTGACTTTGACGGTGGTGTGAGAATTAAGTGATAATAAACACAAAATGCTATAGAACGTGTCTGGAACATGGCAGTGTTGTTAGGTACTATAATTATTACATGTGTTATTAAGACATATGTCACCTCTGTGACCTTGAGCAGTTGCATGATCTATGTGGGCCTGAGTTGCCTCATCCGTAAAATGTAGGAACTGTATTGCATGACCTTGATTTTATGATTCCCTTCTGAGAAAGAGAAAAAAGTAGCGTTGGACATCCAGAAACTGATCTAACCTCAGGGCTGGACCTCAAATTTACTACACACTAGTCTGACGCTTATGGCTGAGCTGTTATTCTCTTCTTGTATGCACATACAAAACAATTCTCACAGAACATCCAATTGAGACAATTACATGCAACCTACAAAATAGCAAACATCCTCTCTTTTACTAAATAAGTGACTGTTACCCTTTACCAGTTAAAGCTTTATCTTCACTGTAATCTACCCTCCCTTTAGATTTAAGATTTATTGAGATACTCAATCATAGAATTGTCTTCTGATTTCTGACAATATCCAATCCAAAGTAAGCTTGCTTCTTTAGACCCTCCCCCAAATTACCCCAAAAAAGCCTAATCACGTATTTGGCTAACAGCCCCATACTGAGGTACCCCACAGTTCGCCAAGCAACAAGTAATAAACCTAATTTATTCAGCTCCAGATATTCGTGGTGGTCTTTGGCTGAAGGACGTTGACAGTTATTTTTGAGCAATTAGTTTGAGATATACATCATCTCACTCTCCAGTCACGATCCCCATGAAGTCCTCCTTTCTGATAGCCAAGTGGGGTTGACCCTTAGCTCTGTGGACCTAAGCCCATCGCCATCACAGCATTATTGGCTTTGGGGGGAAGGGAGGATACAGATGGCCTCAAGACTACATCCTGAAAGGAGACAGAATTGATTTTAACTATCTGGTTAGAGATCAAAGTCTGCTTTACAATTGTCCCCATTTCCTAAATTCCCATTTTTAAGGGCTCTTATAATACCCGTGCATTTGTAGATAGATTTTTTTTTTTTTAACTCTAGTAAAACTGAAGAAAGAAAGGATATTTTAATGTAAAGTCTAGGGCATAGAAGGTTCATTGGACTTTCAGAACTTCTCACTTGCTCATAGCTGGAAGGAGGAAGGGGCACAAAAGTTCATAGACTTTCCATGTCCCCTGACACTTTGTCCCATGAAGTCTTCCTCCGTCCTCCCTCTTCCCTGACTTTATGCCCATTTGCAGTCCTTTTCCCTGATTTTCTTTCCCTGGTCTCAGCCAGAAGGACTCCATCCTGGACTGGTCTCTCAGTCACTGTCTGGGGCAGGCCTTTGTCTGCAGGGGCCTGGAAGCATTGACAGTCTGGAGTCCTATAAAGGTAGCAGGTCCCTCAGGCAGGTATGAAGGGACTGGTCAGTGAGCAAGAGTGTTAGATCCCCACAAGGACTCCTGAGGGGTGGGGGCTGTGTAGGTCCAACAGACAGCACAGCACTTGGCAGACTTCATGTCCAAACTCCCCAAAAAATACTGGGCCAGCCTTGGCAACAACAGAAAGTTCTACCTTCGTTACCTACCCCACTCTCCTTTATCACGAGGAACATACATTTTGTATGCATTTGGTTAGAGCATCAGCAGCTACTTTTCTTTGTCCTTAGAACTCTTCTCCAGTTCTTTCATAAGTGTCCCGTTAGAGAGCCCCAGACCTGACAGTTGTCAGAGGGTCTTCTTCAGGTTCACTGTAACTGGGATTGCAGTGCTATCCTACCAGGAATCTTTACATTCAGTTAGATCCTTTATTCTCTCACGAGACTTTGTTTCTCATAATCCTGCTGGAGAGTGAATGTGGAAGGGTACAGCAGTAGACACATGCAGGGACGAGGAAGGTGGGCCAGATCGTGAGAATGTATATTAGGGGACTCTCATGCTGGCTCCACTCAGCTCCCCCCATCTCTCTCCTGCCCCTCTTCTTCAGAGGTTCCCATTTCTCTGCGATCTGGGTAAGTTTTCTCAGACTGAGCTGAATGCTCACTCGTGATCTGCCAGTCACACTCCTGTACTCTAGACCGTTCTTGCCTGGCCCTCCAGCCCCTTGGATTGACTGGTCTGGTCCCATCTTTGGAGATGTAGGTTAGACATCCATCATTCCCCGTCCCAGAATCTTACTCCTTGCTGGACTGGAAGCCCTGAATTCCAACTTTTGCTTCCCCAGCCATATAAAACTATCAAATCTCTCAGCTCCGAATTCTGTTGACTTCTTGGCATCCCACTGCTTATAACTGGCAGTTACCTGGAGGAAAAGCAGTGAGAATGCTGGCCTCACTATAGTGATAGTAAAGCTTCCCTTTACTCTGAGTTTTAGGCCCTCATTACCTGGATTCCTTTGTTGCTCTCTAAAACTGCCAAACAGATGCCTTTTAAATTTTATTTAGTTTTTATATGTTCCTTGAGAGGAGGGTTGATCTCGTGCAAGCTACTCCATTGTTCTTGGAAGAGGATGTTAACATCCACCGAGGTATATGTCATTTTTCATAAGGTAACCCATGCTCAGAATTGGTGATACAGCCATAACAGGCTGGACACAGGGTTCTTTGTTTGTAAGCCACAGAAACTCTCCATAACTTGATCAGGGAAAAAAAAAAAAAGTATTAAAATAAGATTGTTTTACCTAACACAATTTAAAAAACAGCTGAAGATTATCCATTATTTTTATTTTTGTGTCACTTTTTTCAAGATGCAGGTTCTAGGGAGAGCTTCTCATTGCCTCTGCTTGTCTAGAAGAGCACGGGGGCCCATGAATGATATTCCCACAGAGACAACCCACTAATGGAAATAGAAAATTGAAGTGCAGTTACCAAAATAAAAGCTCTTTGGGTACTTAGCAACCACAACACACCTCCCTACAGTATTAGGGATTGCCACCAAAGCAAAGTCCTCCCACACAGTGATGTATAGCCACCTTTGCAAGGCACTGCAGTAAGTTTGAAAATACCCAGGGTGACTCAAAAGAAGTTAGTAAGATTTGACCTGCTCTGGGCTGGCTAGCAAAAGCTTTTCTGGTACATTCTGTTTTCCTTCTCCTATTGTCCCAAGTAGATTCTTTTGTCTGGAGGTGAGGATTGTGTCTTCCTCATCTTTGCATTCTTAGCAGGGACTCACAAAGTAGGTGTCCCAATAAGTGGTTATGGAAGTCATTGAAATCAGTGGTTAAAAGCAGCACCAAATCCTCAAAACAAGAAAGCTCACGTGGTAAAAGTAAACAAGTTTCAGGCAAGGGAAACAAGATCTAGAACCAGAGTCTTCCTATAGGGCCCAGAAAGAAGGTACATGGCAACTGCGAGATTCCAAGGCAGCCTCAGTGTCTTCCACTGTGATGCTTTCTGAGAGTGGGAA
Source organism: Rhinolophus ferrumequinum (assembly GCF_004115265.2). Taxonomy (NCBI): domain Eukaryota; kingdom Metazoa; phylum Chordata; class Mammalia; order Chiroptera; family Rhinolophidae; genus Rhinolophus; species Rhinolophus ferrumequinum. Next base: position 1,472,456 of record NC_046295.1, on the reverse strand, counting down.
GATGGCCTTCAGGCCTGACAGAAACATCAGCCACAGTTGTGCTCAGATGGGGATTAGGGCAGGAAACTGGGCCAGACTCCCAGACCTGCTTTGGGTGGAACTGCCCTGGCCCATTGTGTAGTTAAATACAGGGCCAGGACCTGAGTGCTGCCCTAAACATTTTCTACTTAGGAGTTCTAAACAAAGACCAGAGAGTCAACATGCTTCATTTTTGTGGAGAATTTTTGTACCAGAATCACAAAGCATGACCTTGCTCCATTTTCACTGCCAGCTTACTTTCAAGTTCTAGTGTGGCATCTATACTCCACATCAACTGATACACGTTTAATTTAAATGCAAAATCACTCACTTCCATTTTCTGTATATATGCTTATATTTGTCTTAGAGATAAAATATTCAATAGACTCAGAAATCTTAAGTAAACTCCCAGTATTCCAATATTTAAAAATCTAGGTGGTAGCTAAAAGTAATTTATCATGTTTTCTCAACAATCACATTGATCTCACATATCATTTAAGGTTTAATTATGATTAAGTACATTTAGTAAATTCAGGAAGACTTGGAGAAATGAACCTTACTTTTCTGTTGGTTGTATAAAAAGGCCCTTATGATAAACGATGTAAACACTTGAAGTTGTTTTCTCCCATGACCAGGTCCCCAAAGCATTTGTTTCTAACAAATAAGGTAAAATATGAACATTTTCATTATGATATACTTGGGGATAGACGCAAACTGGGCAGATTTCAATTTCATAATAAGCTTAGAGTTGAGGGATCCTGCGCAGGAACGGGGAGGGGAGAGTCAGGTCACCCACAGTTCTAGCCAATCACCTGTGACTTCTCCACCACTATTAATTTCAGGTGGTATGTAGCATTTTCTTAATTCGTGAACATCCTCGTGTTTGTGGGTCATCTTTAAAACAGAGGTAGTGTTGTTAGGGTTGTGTGTACTTTGCCTAGATTATAACACATGACCCTCTCACAGCCTACAGACCAGCTACTATTCCATCCTATTGTCCCTTAGCCAGGGAAATTGAGGCTAAGAAATATTATTTTCCTCATTTTAGAAACGTGCAATACCAGGCTAAGAGTGGTAAATAGCTTAGGCCATACCTTTTGGAGCAGGTACTTAACCTGGTCCTTTGGAGTAGAGCCCTGGGGATCTTTAATCAAGAAGGTGTATGAGGCAGGAATCATCTCTCGGTCAAAGCCACAAATGATCTCACAAAGGAGGCCTCCAATTGTCCACCTCACTTAGTGATTAGTGAGCAAGAGGCTTTTCCCAAAGAAATGTCGTTTGACATTATTATTCTTCATCTTATATTCAAAGAACATTTAAGTAATTCTTACTATCCTTAAGGTAAAATAGAATAAGATACAATGCTCCTCCTCGAGGAGATGCTACACTGGCAGGAGGTCTGGGAAATGCATGGTGCCATTAGGAAGCCAAGGGGGGAGCAAAAATTGCCGTGTGACTTCCAGAAAAGTAGAGGACCCCATACGGGGAATTCTAATGTTATTTCTTTCTGGGTTGGGTAAAGGGTTTCTGGAGGGCAGCACTGGTCTGCTTGCACAGATGTCAGAGGAGGCTCTCTCTGCCTGATGCAAGGGGCAGGGATGTGAAGCAGGGTACATATTAAAGAAATGACAACTAGGTCTGGTTGGCCGGGAGCCTGCAGAGGACTGAAAGGAATTACGCCGAAGAGAGACGCTGAAGCCAAATTTAGGATGGCTCTGAAAGCAACGGTAATAAAATGGAAAGTCATTGAAGGATTTTAGCTGGAAAGAAGCACCAAAGGAAAATTCTTTTACGATAAATGGGCACCAACTTGCTCTACCCACCCAAATTTGCAAGATTTTCAAATTCAGAACATTTGCCTTGTATATTTTCATAGCACTTTGTACATAATTTTATGTCAGGACTTGTATTGTGTTAATATTACTTACCCCACTCATCAAAAATAGGATAAAAATCAAGTGTCTCCACATTCTTTTTTTTTTTTAATTTAAGCATATAAGTATATTGGTACACAATTTTATATTGGTTATATTACTTTTAGGTGTACAATAGTGATTTGACATTTTTATATCTTACAATGGGTTCACCCCACTAATTCTAGAAATCATTTGTCACCATGCAAACTCATTACAGTATTATTGACTATATTCCCTGTCCCCTTTTCACCCATCTCCCCACCCCCTCTGTTCAGGTAACCATCGCTTTTGTCTCTGTTTCTATGACTCTACTTTTGTTTTGTTCGTTTGTTTTGGTTTTAGATTCCACATGTAAGTGAAACCATATAGTATTTGTCTTTCTAAATCTGACTTATTTCACTTAACATAATACTCTATAGGTCCATCCATGTAGTTGCAAACGGTAAGATTTCATTCTTTTTTATTGCTGTATAATATTCCATTGTATGAGTCACGCAGGATGGCCTGCGGGGTCTCTAGTCCTGCTCCCCACATAAGAACGCAGGACATGGTGAGGGCAAAAAGGAACACCCACAGAGCCATAGATAGGGGAGTCATACCACTATATTCTTGCTGGTAGCTGGGTTGGAGACACCGGAAGCAGGAGCCACACTATCCGCCACACTGCCGTCCACTTGGCTCTGCCAACCAACCTCACTTGCTAGCTGCATCCGCCTCTCTGCAATCCGTAATCCACACTCCACCACGCCACAACTATACCACCACTATGCCACACTTTGCTAGCTTAGCCGCGGCAGTTATATCAGTGGCTAATGGCTAACCAGTAACAACCGATGGCCAACTAGTCACAGCTGATGACCATCTACTACTTGAGCCAGCACCTTTCCACGTGAGGCCGAGAGCCTGGAAACTGCTCTCTGGGGCTCTGTCCCCACAGTATGATATACTACTTCTTCTTTATCCATTCATCTATCGATGGACACCTATGTTGCTTCTATATCTTGGCTGCTGTAAATAATGCTGCAATGAACATAGGGGTGTATATATCTTTTTGAAACATGTTTTCATTTTCTTTGGACCTACAAGGAAAACCCCACAAGGTTATCAGCTGATATCTCAGAAGCAACTTTACAGGCCAGATGGTAATGGCAGGTGACATTTAAAGTGCTCAAAGAAATGAATCTACAACCTAGAATACTTTATCCAGCAAGTTTATCAGTTAGAATTGAAGGAGAGATAGAGTTTCCCAGACAAGCAAAAACTAAAGGAGTTTACCACCAATGTCTCACCATTCTTAACCTAAGATTTCACCAGTGGGGATCAATAATGCTTAAGGTACATGCACCAGAAGGAGACAAAAGACGAAAGGAAAAGCTGCAGTGGGGTAAGGGGTATGTAGAGGTTAAAGAAGGCAAGTAAGGAAAAATGAAGGGAGAAGATGCTTTGCATTTTAATGAGTGGGGAATACAATGACATGGTTTGCAGGGGACGGCTAGGAAGGTCTCAGGGTGTGTGTGCCCCAGAGAGTCCACTCATGCTCAACTGCGCACTGACGTCCAGATTCCTGAAGCTGACTGTCAAGTGACCAAGTGCTCGGAGTTCTGATGTGCTCATCAATTGTTTTAGAGGTAGTAAAAACATCACTGTAACAAGACATGGTAAGGAAAGGTAACAATCTTTGAGTCTTATTTTAGTCAGATGGATGCCACACTTTCAAGGTATGGATGCCTGTAAAGTGCCTGGCAATTAATTAGTTTTTTTATTGTAAGATAAGTGCCTGACATCCACTTCAAAGACCTCCATCTTGATAAACACATTGATAAAGAGCCAGGCCACCCCACCTGTGAAGTTCCCCTTGTAGATAGCCCTGGGTGACCTAGATAACTGACTGCTTGAGTGACCCTGCTTTACCCTTCCCACGCTTTAATTCCTGCTCTTATGTTTTAAATCATCAATAAAGAGTGAAGTCCTGAAACCCTAGGCAGCCCAGGATCTACCCCAATAAAAGCAGAACCCCAGGTCTTCTGTCTTTCTCTCTACCTGCAACCTCCCTGTGTGACCCTAAGTGTGCCATGTACCCTCCAGGACTTGTGAGTAATAAACGTTTTTTCAAAGTTCCCTGATGTTTGTTGCTGAGGTGCATCCTGCAATCACACTAAGAACCACAAAGGCTGGTCCAGCTACAACATTGGCTCAGGTTGGGGAAATGTCTGTGGGGCTGTCACAAGGAGTACAGGCCCAGGTGAGTGTCCGCAGCCATTCCTAGCTGACAGCATCACTATCAATTGGCTGAGATAGACACAAAACAATACTTCTATATATAATATAGATATGGAAAAAAATAAATGTTACAAAGCATTATTTTCAGTTCACTATGGACATCTCTATGTCTATAACCTTGGCTCTTTACATAATACATTACGTGTTAAAATTCTCATACCATGCAATTTACCCACTAAACTGTACAATTCAATATTCTTTAGTATATTCTCAGGGTGGTGCAACCATCACTAAATCTAATTTTAGAATATTTTTGTTTCCTTAAGAAACAAAAGAAACCCTGTACCCATTAGCAGTCAATTATTCCTCCTTCCCTTTAGGCCCTGGCACACACTGTCCTACTTTCTGTCTGTTTATTTGCATCTCCTAGATATTTCATATAAAATACGTGCTCTTTTGCGACTGGCTTCTTTCATTTAGCATAAGTTTTTTCAAGGTTTATCCACGTTGTAGCATGTGTCAGTGCTTTATCCCTTCTTATTGTGGAATTTATCTCAATGTATAGATACACTACATTTTGTTCATTCATTAGTTGATAGACATTTGAGTTGTTTCCACTTTTTGACTATTGTGAATAATGTTGTTATGATCATTTCTTTTTGTGTGGACATATGCTTTCAGTTGTCTTGGGCTACACTTAAGAGTGGAATTGCTGGGTCATATGGTGCCTCTGTGTTTACTTTTGGGAGAACTGTACCCCAAAGACAGGCTGGCATTTGGGGAACAGAGGAATCAAGCAAGCCCAAATTCACACAGCATTGGAACTACTGTAAGTTACGTCATCTATGAGGTCTGACACTTAGGTTCGCGAACTTGTTGCAACACTGTTGCTAACCTTTTTTTGATATCAGAGGGATTATTCATTATGAATTTGTACCAACTGGACAAACAGTTAACCAAGTTTGCTACTTGGAAGTGCTGAAAAGGCTACGTGAAAAAGTTAGAAAAAAAAAAAGTTAGACGAAAATGGCCTGAACTTTTCGCCAACAATTCATGACTAGATAAAGAGCCAGGCCACCCCACCTGGGTGCATCACGACAATGCACCAGCTCACACGGCACTGTCTGTGAGGGAGTTTTTAGCCAGTAAACAAATAACTGTATTGGAACACCCTCCCTACTCACCTGATCTGGTCCCCAATGACTTCTTTCTTTACCCAAAGATAAAGGAAATATTGAAAGGAAGACAATTTGATGACATTCAAGACATCAAGGGTAATACGATGACAGCTCTGATGGCCATTCCAGAAAAAGAGTTCCAAAGTTGCTTTGAAGGGTGGACCAGACGCTGGCGTCAGTGCATAGCTTCCCAAGGGGAGTACTTCAAAGGTGACCATAGTGATATACAGCAATGAGGTATGCAGCACTTCTTCTAGGATGAGTTCATGAACTTAATTGTCTGGCCTTGTATATTAGATGAAATAAGGGACTTGAGAACACAAGTCAGATCAAATTTTGGAAAGAAAAGGTAGGAAAACCATGAGATCAAGACAGAACAAGACAAATCTGACAAAATAAATAAGTGTGATGTTGACTGACTCTTGAGTAGGAGAAACTTCATTTTATCATCTTTCTCTTACAACTCTGATACTGGCAAATTGTGTGTTTCTGGTTTTTTTTTTTTTTTTTTAACTGAGTACCTTGGATATAATAAAAAGCATCATATTTGGTACTGACACCTAACATACACAGTATTAACCAGACTTTTATTAAACAACTCTGGGCATTTATGATAGGAAAAAAAATCTTTTTAGCACTCTCTGAAGCTTAAAGTGTTGCAAGATCCTATGTTGTGTCCTTTTAGGGAGAACTAATACTTTTAGAGGAACCCATATGCAAGTACAGACAAGATTGATTGCCAGGGCTGCAAACCATAGGAGCACTAGCCCAGGTGAGCCCCTTTTGCAAACTCAAGACAAGTGTAGTGCAAGAGGTCACGTGGTTTCTGTGGGTTTACACTTCCCCTGCTACAGCTCCTTCCCAACCACAGTCTCCTTATTTGGAAGAGTCCTTTGGCTTCTTTTCCAAACTTCTGTGTCTTTTTGTCCTCCTCGTCAGGAAAGTTAAATAAGTTCCCTTTTGGATGACCTGTGGTAAAGCTCTAGAAACTGTTTTCCTTCAGTGGAAGCACACGTGTTGGGGTTGGGTAGAGTTGCAGCACACATCTCACAGGGAACTATTGACCGCTGCAGTCTGTAAGGTGGTAGCCATATTTGGAGCAGATTGCAAGAAGCCTGATTTGTCAGTGAAATCATATGGTTCTCGACTTTTTCTGACTTATTTCGCTTAGCATAATAATCTCAAGTTCCATCCATGTTGTCGCAAATGGCAGTATTTCATCTTTTATTATGGCTGAGTAACATGCCGTGGTATATAGTATGTACCACGTCTTCTTTATCCAATCATTTATCAAAAGACACTTTGGTTGTTTCCATGTCTTGGCCACCATAAATAAAACTGCAATCTGTAAAGTTATATGTCTTTTTCTTGACCACTTTTAATACCTTCCCAGACTCTTCTAACTTCCAGCATCTCTTTGCAAAACTCACTCTCAGGTTCTTATTTTCCTCGCTTCTGACTTCACTAGAAACATGAAGAAATTAGAAAAGAATTTCCCCAAGCTAACCCCCAGCATTTACTTACATGTTGGGGTTGGGTAGAGTTGCATTGGGCTACATTGGACTGCCCACCTTATAATGAGATAAACTACCCATCCAGGCACCTATTTAAGGACAAAGGCCCATCAATGATTTCCTTTCTCTCCTTACAATTATCCACTTTTTCTTGAATTATTTCCAATAGCATCCAAGTACACTATTACATCTTCCATCTTACAATAAATAAATAAAACCCTCTTTTAGCCTATTTCCTCAGCTCTCTTCTGGCCCTCTTTGCTCCCCTCTGCTTCAAAATTTATTGAAAAGTTTTCTGTACTCACTGTCTCCAACTCTTCTTCATCTATATTCTATTAAAACCACTCCAATAGGACTTTCGACACTCCACCAAAACTGCTCTTGTCAAATCACCAATTGTTAAGTCACATTTCCAAAGTCAACAGTCAATTCTCAGTTTTCACATTACTCATGTGATCGCAGTTCATCACTTCTTTACCTTGATGCGCATTCTTCACTTATCTTCCAAAATAACACCCAAAGGCCCGCCTGAATGTCCTTACAATATGGTAGAGTAAACAATCCAAGAGAGAAAAGAAAGAGGAAGCTGCAATGCTTTTTTGGCTTAATCACATCTTGTCAGTTCTATTATACTATGTTCTTCTGAAGTGAGTCACTAAAGCCTAGCCTGCACTTGAGGGGAGGGGAATTAGGCTTCAGCTTTTCAAGCGTCAACATTATGTAGACATATTTGAAACTAATAGATGTAGTGACTCACAGCCATGAGCTCAGGGAAACTTGAGTTACTAAGTCTGGACTCAAATAATCATTTCCATCATTCCCATGGCAAACCTAAGAACTAATGGAAAAATGCAAGAGGAACAATTTAGAATGTCATGATGTGATAAATTATACTTTAAATATTTTTTGACTGTGAAGGAGAGATCATTAAGAAATATCCCCAAAAGAATTTACCATCAGAAAAATAGCAACCTAAAATCAGAGGGTAAGTAACTTCCTGTTATGGGCTGAATTGTATTCCCCCCAAATTTATATGTCATAGTCCTAACCCTGAGAACTCAGAATTTGACTGGTTTTGGAGCTGGGGCCCTTGAAGATGTGATTAAATTAAAATGAGGCCCTTCAGGTGGATTCTAATCCAATCTGACTGCTTTCCTCATCAGAATAGGAAATGTGGACACATAGAGACAGTGGGACATGCCTGCACAGAGAAATGACATGTGAGAGCAAAGCATCCACATGGAAACTGAGAGAGGCCTGGAGCAGATCCTTCCCTTTCGGCTCTCAGAAAAAAACCTGCCGACAGTTGGATCTTGGACTTCTGGCCCCCCCGATCTGTGAGAAAATAAATTTCTATTGTTTAAACCACCCAGTCTATAATAATTTGCTATGGCAGACTTAACAAACTAATACAGTTCCTAATATAAAATCTCGTTTTCTTAATTTCCAAAGACGTTTCCTTCTGTTATATGCTATTATATAATATGTCGTCACACAAAAAGAAGATCCACAACAGTTCTTTGTTCTGATTATTTCCTAACCATATTCTGATTATTTTCCATACTTTGGTCTCATTGCCCAACAAACCACACCAGGATCTCTAACATGTGCACTTTATGTTTATTCTCACGAATACCGAACTGCATTAATTTTTATATATCAACTAGACTGGGCCACAGGGTGCCCAGATATTTGTTTATATATCATTGTGGGTGTATCTGTGAGGGTGTTTCTGGATAAAATTAGCATTTCATTGGTAGGTAGACTGAGTAAAGCAGATTGCCCTTACCAATGCAGGTGGGCAGCATCCAACCCACTGAAGGCCCAAATCAAATAACAAAAAGGTGAAGTAAGAGAATTCACTCTCTGCCTGACAGTCTTGAAGCTGGTACATCAGATTCTCCTGCCTGTGGATTCGGACTCGGGCTGAAATTTATACTGTCAGCTCTTCTGCTTCTCAGGTCTTCGTACTTAGATAAGAACCATACCTTTGGCTCTCCTGGGTCTTCAGCTTGCTAAGTATAAATCTTAGGACTTCTCAGCCTCCATAACTGCATGAGCCAATTCCTTATAATAAATATTTTTATATATATTAGATTGATTCTGTTTCTCTGGAGAATCCAGATTAGTACACAACCTTTCATTATTTGAGTGAAAAATGGGGCTGTCACATTTGAGTATGAACAGAGAGCAAATATCAGATAGTTAGAAATCCCATTTCCTTGGGCTGATTTAATCATACAACATGCCAACTCCTTTTTCCTTATTAAAATAACAAAGTTTTATACAGTCATGTGTAATAAACTTTCCATGTGTCACAAAATAAACCCATTGTCTCAGGGATCCCTGATGGCCTTAATGGTCTAGAAGATTTTAAATTATGGCCAAATTATAGAGAAACTTGCAATATGCTTTTCTAAAAAAAAAAAAAAAAAAAAAAAAGATTAGGATAATCTGTCAGCTGGTCTTGAAAGACTAATTCTTCCAGAATCAAACTGCTTGAGTCTAGGAAAATGGAAATTCATCAGATGAAACACTGCCAGAGGTTCCCCGTGGCCTGGGCCCCCATCCCACGTGTTCTCTTCCCTGTGATGGCAGATGAATTGTCTAGGACCTTCTCAGGAGCAGCCCCTCCACCTGGGCACACCACCCTCCTCTCACCACCGGGAAGTCTCCCTTCCTCTCTGCATTGCTTTTTTTCCTCTATTAATCCTTTCAGGAAGAATACAAATAAGAAATTAAATGTGTCCCCTTCTCATCGCTTCTCTTCACTTCCCCTTACACTTTCTGTCCCATTTTCCCGTTTCTCTCCTTCCTTTACAACAAAACTTACAAAAGGAATGTATGTAACTGCTGTTTCTAATCATTCTTCTTTTAGTCTCTCTTGGACTCAATCCAATCACTTCTGCTGAGGCTACTCTTGTCAAGGTCACAATGACCTCTGCAATACTGAAAAATAATTTTAAAAAATACTTAAAAACTAATATGCATCAAAGGACACAATAAACAGAGTGAAAAAGTAGCCTATAGCATGGGAGAAAAGCATTTGCAAATCACATAAGAGATTAATAGCCAGAATATATAAACAATCATTTAACTCAACAATAGCAGCAATGACAAATGTTTAAAAATAGACAAAAGACTCGAAAAGACATTTCTCCAAAGGAGATACTGAAGGGGACCAATGTTTTGCCACCCCAAAATGTGTCTTTTGGAATATTGATTTCAAGCTGGTTATTAAGAAGTAAAAGGCTCAGAAAGAACTTTTGAACTTTCCGCTTTCCTGCCTGCAGGAGTTCAGATAGAAAAACCTGCTTCCAGAAGGGAATCTTAGCACTCAAACCTAAGCCTATTTGAATTGTGTGGCAGACAGGAAGGTTCCAAACAAAAATTAGTTTGCTATATCCCCTCTGTGTCCCATTGTTTCTGGGTTGCCCAGTAAGAACCTGTTTACCACATGTTTTCCTGTGAATTACCCGCTTTCCCTTTGAGATCCCAGGCCCCTGCCTACCTTCTTCTACGTCCAAAGTGGAATATAAGTCTCAACTGCCCAATTCATCCTCAGGTACAATATCTTATGGCACCCCCAAATGTACATCTCTAATAAACTTGGGACATTTTCTCCTAGTAATCTGTCTCTGTTAAATTTGATTATTTGCCCAACTAGAAGAACTTAGAAAGTGGGAGGGGAAAAAATTTTTTGTGTCCTCACAATATGCAAATGGTCAATAAGCACATTAAAAAGATGCTAAACACCACCAATCATTAGGGAAATGTAAATGAGAACCACAATGAGATACCACCTCACACCCATTTAGATGGCCACTATCAAAAACAAAACAGAAAATAAAATAAGCATTGGCAAGGATGTGGAAAAATTGGAACTCTTGTGCATATCAGTGGGAACGCAAAATGGTACAGCTACTACATCAAACTGCATGGTCAGTCCTCAAATAATTAAAAATGAAATAAGCATGTGATCCATCAATTCCGCTTCTAGGTACACACCCAAAATAATTGAAAGCAGGGTCTTTAGGAGATATTTGTACACCCATGTTCATAGCGGAATTTTTCATAATAGCCACGAGTTGTAAGCCACCCAAATGTCCATTAACAGGTGAACGGATAAACCAGATGTGGTATTTGCATATAATGGAATATTATTAAGCCTTTAAAAAGAGGACATCCTATCATATACTATAACCATCGATGATCCTTGAGGATATTATGCTAAGTGATATAAAGCAGTTCACAAAAAAGACAAATACATACTGTATGATTCCACTTACATGAGGTACATAGAGTAGTCAATTCATAAAGACAGAAAGTAGAATATCAGGGACATGGGGGAAAGGGTAATGGGGAGCCGTTTTTTAATGGGTATAGAGTTTCATTATTGAGAAAAAAAAAGAATTCTGGAGATTGGTTGCACAACAATGTGAATGTACTTAACACTACAGAATTGTACATGCAAAAATAGTTAAGACAATAAGTTTTCTGTTATGTGTATTTTGCCATAATTAAAATTTTTTTTAAAAAACGATTTGAAAGTCTGAATAAGAGAGAGACTCCATCCTATTACTAATCTTCAAATTTCTTTATCATAAATGTAGATATATTTGGGGCACTAACATATTGTGTTGAAGAAACATTTAATTGAGTTTTAGTAATTCTTTTATACTTAAATAACAATTATTCCACTCAGATAAGGTTATTTTTTACAACTCTTAATAAAATTAGTAAATTTATAAATAAAATGATGTTTTGACAATATTTTCATGCATTCCAAATGAAAGACATCTGGAATGCAATGCACCAAACACAAATGACTTCTTGGGGATGGGATTTGGAATGTTTTCTTTTTTCAATTTCTTCTCTATGGTTTTCTGTGGACATTTTTAAAATTGATTATATGTTTTGTTTTATTTTATTTTATTTTTGACAGGCTCTGATTTCCTCATGTTCAATATGTTAAGACATATGGAAGTTAAAGATTGAAATAAGATCAATATGTTTAAAAAATATAGTAATGCAGAAAATAAAGAATGTTAGAAAATATTTTGGCTGTATGCCTGACTAGCAATTCTCAGGAGAAAGCGATCACAACTTCCATCTTTATGTATTGAGAGTTAACGGGCCCTGAGAAATCATTCCAAGTAAGGACAAAAGGAATCTGAGGCCGAGAAAGTTTAAGAAGTCACCCAAAGTGCAGCAATTCATTATTGGTTCTGGGTCCAGGAGAAAACACACACGAGGGCCACTTGTAAAGAATCCTAGGTAGTGGGGATAACTGGAACCTGTGCTGTGCAGGGACTTTGTGAAGGTCTGTGCTGACATTCCATGGATGAGGGATACAACAATCAATGTTCTTGTAGACTTCAGAGGCAGAGACAGCCAACTGTCATTTTGTTAAATCTGTCTGGTGTTCAAGTCCACTCTTCCTAATGGTGGGAAAGTACAGAGGAAAGTTCATAGGTGACAATAGCTTGCTTATCACTCAATGAGAAAATAATTGTAATGGCTATTCTTTGAGCTGATCCTTCTGCCCTCATCTTTTTCATTTTGTATTCATCCACAGATGAGTCATCCTAAAATGCCATAATTTTCTTTCTATTACTCCTATACACAATAACGTGTAAAAATCAATTTTTACTCTGTGAAATTAAAATAATTTTATGCATCTAAAGTGAATCTCATTATCTATTTCAAACAACTGAAAACACCATGTACTCAATAATAATATTGAACAAAAGAAATTTAAACAAAGGAAAACTGAATGTTAACTACTTCAAAAAAATCAGTGGGAGGATGTAGCAAAACCCCAGAGTATTTACAACTATTGACTGTGGGCTGTCACTTCAACTCTGAGTTTTCTTGAGAACAGAATAAAAAAGAAAAAGAATCAGTTCCTGATTGCCCCTATGATGAAAACAACAATTGATCAAAGGAAACACAGCTTTTCCTAGTACTGAGGTCTAAGACACATCATGGCATGAATAGCCATGTATTGCCACCATCTCTGTGAGAAATTGTATTGTGAAGTTCCCTGGTTGTTTATTATATTGTCCCTCAATTTGTGATATAAGCATGACTTGTCTTAATAAAGTAAAAATCCTTCATAAAGTGACCAACTTTTGCATTATTCAAAACTGCCATCCTTTCCAGACAAGTTCACATCTTTACTGACCCAGAAACACCTCCTTCAATCAGCACCTGAATCTGTTCTACTTCCATTCTTTCCTCTACCCTTCCCAACGAAATATGTTATTTCACATCCAGAAAAGAAAAGCTCCATATTATTGTAGAAAACACCACTTTTTTTTACCAGGATTCTAATGTTTTATTGTATTCTGCCAATCTCAAACTCAGGTGGAAGGATTTGACCCCAGTCTACTTTGCTGCTTGAACCCTGATGTGGGCACTTCAGACTTCCCTACTTCTGATACCATTAGAAGAATATAAACAACAAAGATATCTTTCAGGAATGAAGGGGATATCAAGATATTCGCAGGTGAAGGGAAACGAAGAAAATTTGCCACCAGTAGACCTACCCTAAAAGAATGTTAAAGGAAGTTCTCTAAATAGAAAAAGAATAAAAAAGATAGAACTCTGGAACATTAAGAAGGAATAATATGATAAAGGCTTTCTTTCTCCTCTTGAATTTTCTAAATTTTGTTTTTTGACACAAAAATTATATTGTATGATTACCAATATGTGTAGAAGAAATATTTGATAATTGTATTATAAACAAAGAAAGAAAATAGAATGTAAAGGAGATAAGGTTTCAACATTTTATATGAACTGGTAAAAGACAACAACACTAGGATCTGAGGAGTCAGGTATGTATCATGTAACACCTACAGTAACCACTGAAAAGCTATGCAAAGAGTTACAATCAAAAACACTATAAATTAATCACAATATATTCTAAAATATATTCAAGTAAACCACAGGAAGGCAGGAGAAATAAACTTTAGAATGACAAAACTGAAAGAAAAAATTAAAAGGCAGATTTATGTCCTCATACATCAATACTGATATTAAATATAAATGGTTATAAATGCATCAATTAAAAGAAAAAGATTGACAGAGTGAATTAAAAAACATGACCCAGAACGTGCAATCAAGATGGTGAAGTAGGTAAACACTGCTTGCCTCCTCCCCTGACCACATCAAAATTACAACAAAACTACAGAACAACCAACATTGAGAACCACCTGAAGACTAGATAAACAGAAGTCCTATAATTAAGGATATGAAAAAGAAGCCACCTCAAGACTGGTAGAATGGATGGAGATGTGTACTAAGCAGGGCCCACATCTATGTGTGGTGGTTGAGAATCAGGAAAGATTTCTTGGCAATGGAGTTTCCCCCAGAGGTGTAAGGGGTACCCAGCTCCACACTGGGTTCCCCAGCCCAGGGATCAAGTGCCAGGAAGAGAAGTACCCATGACTCCTGGCTCTGAAAACCAGCTGAGATTTTGGCTGAGTGACATGGAGGGCTGCTGAAGTCTCAGGCGTTCTTCTTAAAAGGCCCACACACATGGATTTACTCACTGATGGACTTACTTACTATGAGCTCCTGCACAGGGGCAGCAACTCCATAAGCATCAGGGACATATGGGCAGAAATTGAACTGTCTGACTTCAGAGCAAGGGTTGGGGGGGGGCAGGGCAGCTCTGTCCAAACAGACATCATTGTTCTTTTACTGAGCTCGCCCCTCACATAGCCTTAAAGTGCAGGCAAGTGCCAAGTCTGAGCCTCCTACCTAACATCATTCACCCTGCCCTGGTGATTCCCTGACACCCCACCCTACCCAATGTTTGGGCCTACTTAAGCTGCTTCCATACAAATGGCCTATCTCAGCTCATGCTGCAGACTTTCCTAAAATGTCTCAAAGATTCCTGAACCCCAAAAACCACCTCCAAACACAACACAAGTGTCAACCATCTACAGATCACTTTGTAGCTCATACCAGGTGGTCCAGCGTCAGGCACAGGAAGCGGCTGACCTTGTCCTGCACTAGAGCACCTCCCAAGAGGCTCTAGAAACAATACATCTGGTGGCCAGCTTCAGGCCACTCCAGAGCACCACCCAAACACCTCCATAAATGACAAACCCAAAAGGCAGACTTTGGGTGCCACTAAAGTGAATCCTGCTCCATGGGGTCAGCCCCTGCACAAGGGCTTGTCTGCTGTAGTCATAGCCAGTCCTCACAGCCAGTCAGCCTGAGGGTCAACCCCACCCACTGATGTGCCAAGAGCAATTATGGCTTACCTGTAAGAGGACGGCACATACAACCCATACAAAACACATCCCTGGAGCACCTGGCTCAGGTGACCAGAGAGACTGCACCATTGGGCCGCATGGGACACTCATTACATAAGGCCACTCTGTCAAGACTGGGAGATGTAACAGGTCTACCTAACACTTAGGAACAAACACAGGTAGGCAGCCAAAATGGGGATACAAAGAAACATGTCCAAAATAAAACAACAGAACAAAGCTCCAGAAAAAGAACTAAAGAAAATGGAGACAAATAATATAGCAGATACAAAGTTCAAAATAACGGTTATAAGGATGCTCAATGAACTTAAGAGAAAGAATAGATGAACTCAGTGAGAACCTCAACAAAGACATAGAAACTATAAAAAGTAACCAGTCAGAAATGAAGAATACATTAGAGTGAATCAACAGTAGATGAGATGAAGCAGAGGACTGAATAGTGATCTAGAAGACAATGTAGCAGAAAACACCTAACCAGAACAGCATAAAAAAAAAAAAAAAGTTAAAGAATGAGGATAGTTTAAGAGAGCTCTGGGACAACATCAAGCGTACCAACATCCGCATCGTAGGGCACCAGAAAGAGAAGGAAGAGAGCAAAGGGTTGAAAACCTATTTGAAGAAATAATTACTGCAAACCTTCCTAACCCGGCAAAGGAAATAGAAATACTCGTACAAGCCCAGGAAGCACAGAGTCCAAAAGATTAACTCAAACAGGCCCACACCAAGACACATTATAATTAAAATGACGAAGGTTAAAGACAAAGAGAGGCTATTAAGAGCAGCAAGAAAATGTAACAACTTACCTGCAAGGGAGCCCCCATAAGGTTGTCAGTTGATTTCTCAACAGAAACGTTGCAGGCCAGAAGGGACCAGCACAAAATACTCAAAGTGATGAAAAGCAAGAACATACAACCAAGACTACTCTAGCCAGTCAGTGTATCATTTAGAATCGAAGGAAAGAGCTTCCCAGACAAGAAAAAGCTAAAGGAGTTCATCACCACCAAACTAGTATTAGAAGAAATGTTAGAGGAACATCTTTAAGAAGAAGAAAAAACAAAAGATAAAAAATATGAACAATAAAATGGCAATAATGGCATACCTATCAATAATTTACTTTAAATATAAATGAATTAAACACTCCCATAAAAAGACATAGCATAGCTGAATGAATAAGAATACAGGACCCATGCATATGCTGCCTACAGGAGACCAACTTCAGATAGAAAGACACACAGAGACAGAAAGCAAAGGGATGGAAAAAGATCTTTCATGCAAAGAGAAACAAAGAAAACAAAATCTGGGGTAGCAATACTTAGACAAAATAGACAAGGGACAAAGAAGGACCCTGCAATTCCATTAATGGGAATTTCTTCAAAGAAACCCCAAACACTAATTTTGAAAACACATATGCATCCCTATGTTCATTGTAGTATTACTTACAATAGCCAAGATATGGAAGCAACCTAACTCTCCATCCATAGATGAATGTATAAAGAAGGTATGGTACATATATAAAATGGCATGTTAATCAGACATAAAAATAAAATCTTGCCATCTACATCAATATGGATAGACCTAGAGAGTATTATGCTAAGTGAAATAAGTCAGACTGAGAAAGACAAATACCATATGATTTCACTTATATGTAGAATCTAAAAAATAAAATAAACAAAGAAACAAAAGGGAAACAAA
This sequence comes from Rhinolophus ferrumequinum, assembly GCF_004115265.2. Taxonomy (NCBI): domain Eukaryota; kingdom Metazoa; phylum Chordata; class Mammalia; order Chiroptera; family Rhinolophidae; genus Rhinolophus; species Rhinolophus ferrumequinum. The sequence goes on along the minus strand of NC_046295.1, from coordinate 1,455,633 downwards.
ATCATAGATACAAAGAACGTTTTGATGGTTGCCAGATGGGAGAGGGGTTGGGGGATGGGTGAAAAAGAGGAAAGGAATAAGATGTCAAACTGCCACTTATAAACAGTCATACGGATGTAAAGTACAGCATAGGTAATATAGTCAATAATGTTGTAATAACTATGTATGGTGCCAGGTGGGGACTAGTCTTATTGGGATGATCACTTCATAAATTATATAAATGTCTAATCACTATGTTGTACACCTGAAACTAATATAATATTGTATGTCAACTGTAATTGAAAAATAAAATATTATTTAAAAAATAAAAGGACAGAGTGAAGAAGAGAAGTTGAGGAACACTGGACTCTTGGTGTCTGTCTCCGTAAGACCAGCCCCTGAGCAGGTGACTCCACTGGAGTTGAAGTGACTCATTTTTGAGATCATGAAGGCCATTCCTGATGAGTCAGTCTCTCCTCTTTTTGTTGTTTTTCTATGAGTAAAATAAAGCAGGATTTCTCAACCTTGATACTATTGAAAAAAAAATCACCCAGCTATATGCAGTCTACAGTAAACTCACTTTAAATATAATGATATAGGCACATTAAAAGGATGGGGGAAAGATACATGATGCAAACATTAATCAAAGAAATGGAGTAGCTATATTAATATCAGATAAAGTAGGCTGAAAAGGAAAGAAAATTATTAAAAACAGACAGGGACATTACATAACGATAAAAGACATGGCAATCATAAATGTGTATTCACTGAAAAACAGCTTCAAAACACATGAAGCACAAACCAGTAGAACTAAAAGGAGACAGGCAAATCCATGATCATAGGTGAGGATTTCAACAAAGCACTGAGAGCAATTGATAGCCACGTTAGACAGAAAATCAGCAAGGTTGCAGAAGAACTCAACAAGAACATACACCAGTGGGATCTAGCCAACGCTTGCAAACAGAACACTCTACCCAGAAACAGTATACACTATTTTCTTCAATAGTTTACAGGATATATATCAGTATAAAATCAATCTGAACAAATTTTAAATAATTGACATTATTCAGAATGTTTTCTCTGGTTATGAGAAAGTCAAATTAGAAATCAATAATATAAAGTTAGCAGGAAATTCTCCTAACACTGGAAACTAAATAGTATACTTCTAAATAATATATAGGTCAAAGAGGGAATCACAAAGGAATAAAAAAAAATACATGGTACTGAATTAAAATGAAAATATAATATATTAAAATTTGAAAGAACAACTAAAGTAATGCTGGTAGTTAACATTATAAAACTAAATGCATACATCAGAAAAGGGGAAAATCTCAAATCAATAATCTAAACTTACAACTTAAGAATCTAGAAAAAGAAAGGCAAAACAAGCTGAAGGAAGGAAATAAAGATAAGAGCAGAAATTCATGTAATTGAAAACAGAAAAATAACAAAGAAAACCAATGAAACAAAGAGTTGGTTTAAAAAGATCAATAAAATTGACAAACATGTAGCAAGACTGACATTAAAAAGAGAGAGAAGACACAAACTACCAACATCAGAAATAGAACAGGAGATAATTACTACAGACTTTGCATATATCAAATGGGGATAATAAAGGAATACTATGAACAACTCTACACAACGGAATTTGATAGATAAAATGAATGAATTCCTCAAAAAACACAAACTACCACAATCCACCCAAAAGTGATCATTTGAATAGCCTAAAACTATTAAGTAAATTGAATTTGTAATGTAAAATCTACCACCCCCCCAAAACAAAAATCTCCATATTCAGATGGTTTTACTGGAGCATTCTACCAAATATTTAAAAGTGAATTCTGCACAATCTCTACCAGAAAACTTCCTAATTCAGGTTACGAAGCCATGAGCACCCTGATATTGAAACCAGAAAAGTCAATATAACAAAAGAAAACTATAGGCCAATATCTCTCACGAATATAGATATAAAAAGCCTTAAAGGGCATACAAGATCACTCTGTCCTATTTTTTACAATGGTATCTAAATCTAAAATTATCTCAAAATAACAAGTTTAACTTTTAAAAATTCCTTCATTAATCTAAAGCAGGGGTGTCCAAACTTTTTTCAACGTTTTTCACCAAGGGCCCTATGCAGTAAAATACACAAACAGCCGGGCCACTCACTTGAGGTGAAGTACGTATTGCCTCACCTGGTTTATTTAAGTAAACTAAATATATTTTTGGAATTTGCTGCGGGCCAATTAACAATGGATTGCAGACCTCAGTTGGCCCGAGGGGCCGCAGTTTTGACACCCCTGGTCTAAAGCATTAGTCCCATGAAAAGAATTGCTACCTTTTTTTTTTTAATTCTAAAGACACAGTCACAGATTATTACATGTATGCTTATATTAGGTGAGCTCAACAAGAAAAAATATCAAAATAAAACATTTTCCTATTTTTAAGTATTCTTTTTGTGTAATTGTATACTTTAAAATCAGAAAAAAAAATAAGGTAAATGGGCTATTAATTTAGCACTGCCGGGCATATTTGATCGACTAATGTTTCATTGTCAGCCCTTCAACAGGAAGTATCATAATCTTGATGTAACAAAACTACAAACAGCGATCAAGAAAAAACAATCACAGATATATATATATATATATTGAGATTGTGTGTGTGTGTGTGCATATATATATATATATATGCACCATTTGTAAAATGAAAAAAAAATCCCCAAACTCACAGAATGGTTGTGGGATTACATGAGGCACTGAATATGTGATAGAATAATGGCCTCCATGTGATGGCCATATACTCACCCCAGAATCTATGAACAAGTGACCTTTCATGGCAAAGGAGTTTGCAGGTACAAGTAAATTAAGGATCTTGAGTTGGAAAGATTTTCCGGATGATTTAGGTGGGCCCAATATAATCATTAGGGACCTTACAAGAGGAAGGTAAGAGGGCTAAAGTTAAAAAAGGATATGTGATGAGTGAATCAGAGGTTGTCGTAAAGATAGAGTTAAGGGACTCAAGCGAAGGATTGCAGGTGGTCTCTGGAAAATGGAAACTTTCAGGAAACAGATTTTCTCTGGAAGCTTCCAGAAGGAACACAGCCCTACCAACACCTTGTCCAGAACTATAATATAATTAATTTATGTTATTTTAAGCAACTACATTGTGGTAATTGGTGATAGCAGTAGTAGAAAATCAATACAATATATAAATATAAGCTTTAGGATCAAGATGGAGTAAAAAGGAACAGATTTGTCTTCTCAGCCAAAACCAAAAAAAGACAAAATATATGAAACAATGGTATTCAAAATATTGGACATTAGGCAACAAAGGGCGGTGATCCCAGAGACACAGGAAGCAAAAACGCTGAGTCATCTAGTACTTGCTGCCTTGAGAGGCTTACAGTCTGTGGCACATCAGAGCAACCAGACAGAGCACACTGGCAGCTGGAGCTGAGTCAGGGAGACCACAGCCTCTGGGCGCACAAGTCCGGAACAGCTCGGGGACACAGTAAATACTCCCGGCGTGTCACCCACAGAAACCACCAAACCGTCAGCACAGTCCGCCGCACAAACCACAGCGCTTTCTTGGCCCACCAATTTGTGTTCCATTTTTGACAACAATACCAGAAGGCTTCAGAATGTTTTCTAATGTAGCTCATGTAGTTTATGAAAATGATTTTCTTAAGAACAAGAGTGCCACACATTTCCCTCTTTCAATGAATAATAAAGATTTGTTTTTTAACTTTCACTTTTTTTAAAAAAAGTTAACTTTCTTTTAACTGACAGGAAAACTACCTCTCAGTGAAAATGTAAAGTTAATAAAGAAATACTCCTCTAAATTTACAACTGATGGCAGCCAGGTTCTTTATCTTCTAGACGGTGAGAAATCGTGGTTAGTGCTTTGTTCTCGCTTCTAAAGAGCACAGAGTTCATAAATAATAAGCTCAAGATGCAGTGGGCAAGTGCTCCAAATTTTCGAGGCATCTGTCATTGCCAAAGCAATGCCCTTTTCTAAGTGTAAATTATTCCAGGTGATTTATAAATATTCTGAAACTTCCTCCAGACTAGTCTGAACCAAGGGTGACAAATGTCTGCTCCTTCTTGGAACAAAGGAATATGTGTCATTTAGCTGACTGCTACCATTGTTTCCTCTAACACGACCATCCTTTTGCTGGATGTGGTATGTTCGAAAAATAAATCATGGGGTTCCACAAAAAAATGTAAATGATGAAAATGTCACTTCATAGTTAAGTGTTCATAAAGAGATCTCCAAATATTTTGAAGATATACAGAAATAAATATATATACCAGAGGTGCCAAAAAAATGTATACACATGACTTGTATTCATCTTTTGTTATTGGTATATATTGAGTATTACAATTTTAATAGTTTTTTTCTTTCTTAAAATACATATTTTTGGCACCCTCTGTAATATATATATATAATATATATATATATATATAATATATATAATATATTATATCAGTTTCTTATTAAATCTGACCACGTCATGGAAAGCAACTGTAGAGTCTGTTCTACTTACTAAATCCTTCAAGGGTACAAATTAGACTAAGAATATTTTCTACACTTTTCTGTTGGTGGTGTAAAACTCAAAACATTAAAAATGTGACTCCACAGATATATAAGATGAGCACATGCCAAATATTTTTTTCCACTCATTTGAATAACCAGTAGTATGGTAAAGCAGACTCAAGGGCTTGTGGAAAAAGGTATTTATAATCACTTTTAAGAGAATGTTATAATAAGATTCCTTATAATAAGATGTCTCACAGGACAATAAAACAATATAGAATTAGATTATCTTTTAGCCTAGATGGATATCATTTGCATCAGTTAGTCTCAATTCTGTAAATTAACATATAACCTCCCAGAATCTAGGTCCTAATCAAATAATGAGTAGCAAAGTCAAACACCTTCTTAGAAAATTAGATAATGTTTGCATATTAGCAATGCTTATTAAACAACTCTAATATAGCATTGAATGGACATGTCATTTCCTTTAGCCTTATTTCAAGTTTTGGATACTTTTACTTGACACTGTGCTTAGTAGCATCCCAATTTAGTAAATTTGTATCATCATTAGCCTCATAATGTGATAAACAAACACGCATAACCTGGTGAAAGCCCACAACCATTGGAAGCAAATTAAAATTTTTAGGACACCCCAGTGCTGACTGACTTATTTAAATTTATATGAAACAGACTCCTCCTGTTCACCATTATTAGACTTTAGTCCCGCGGAGTTGGCTTGTAAAATTACTGCTGCCTACTCCCCATGTTTCATTCAGCATATGTCTACAAAAAAGCAGCATGAATAACTCACTGCCATTTCTTTATTGTCCACAGAAGCGTGAGCAACAAATAAATAGAAAGCAGCTCAGCCAATAAAACAGATGAAAACACTTCCCCGGACACACAGATGGTTTGGTGGGAACTCTGTAAGTTGGTGGGAACACTGTTGTTTTCCTGATGCCACACCAGCTAGTCTGAGAGCGTATGGGAAGCATGATGGTTATAACATGTGCATAACCAGGAATCCCATTAATACAGGGGTGGGGATTTCAAATAGCGTGACCCAGAGGCACAGTTAACCACAGAACGTAGTTCAGAGCCCAGTTCAGAGACACCAAGCAAAAGTGTACTGGTTGTTAACTTTAAAATAATTTATCTTTTAAATCTTTGGTAAATGAGCAAAGTTTTTAACATTAAGTTTATAACATTAAGCATTGAGATCTCTATCACCTGAGAACCAGAGGATGGTATACTATAACAACACAATATTTTATCTTCTGAAAACTTCATTCAAGTTCTAACTTACTAATAAATTTCCTTACTTCTCTCAGCTGCAATTTACTGATTTCTTAATACCTTTATATTGTATATGGTGATATTTGAGAAAATGCACAGTGAATTTTTAAATACTATACAAAGATTGATCACTATATCTAATTTTCCCTTTAAGTCAAAATCCTGTGAAGATCTCTAGACTGAGTGAATGATCACCACTTAAAAAAAAAAAAAAATTCAGTTTATGTCATAAATAGAAAAATAATAGTTCATTTAAAGAGCATGTCTTTTGGAAAGTATAATCAGGTGTCAACTCTGAAACAGATTCTTATTAGAAACCACAGATAGAAACTTTTACTTTCCTGTCCACTCCTGAACTATCTAATACTTCCATATAGGATAAATGGCCACTTAAAAGAATCACTGAAGCATGAATTTGGACCCGAAGTCCTACTAAGCCTTGTGTACTGGTGCTGTAATTCAATAATGGAAATGCGATTATGAAGGTAATTTTATAGCCCTGATGGTGCTCAGACAGTACAGTTGAACTGGCTTTGGTGTCTGAAATGTCCACCAATTTAGTAATTAGTTTTTGTTTTTCTTATGAAAATAATTCTACAGATCTTCTTATACAGGTTATTGCCTTGGCCTCTAAGAGTCATTAATCTCACTTAGAAATAAATATCTATCCTGTTTGCTGTTAGCACTCTAAGCAAGGAGATAACATGGGAGGTGAGTGAAACTAGAACTGTGTCCTTTCCTATTTTTAAACATATTCCCAGGCAGCAAATTTTTTTCTTCTTTCTGCTTATTTGAGGTAATTGGGTTTTCATTTTCTAGTTTCTTAAGATAGAAGTTTAGATTACTAATTCAAGATCTTTCTTCTCTTTTCAAATATAAACATTTAATACTATACCTTTACCTTTAAGCACCACTTTGGTGGCACTCCACAAATATCAGTAAGGTGTGTTTTCATTCAATTAAAAATATTTCCTAATTCTCTTTAGAATTTGGTTATGCCCATGGGTTATTTAGAAGCATCTTGTACTATGTAATTTCACTAACAATTGTCACCCCAATAAATTAAAAAAAAAAAAAGAAGCGTCTTGTATAATTTCTAAGTTGTTACTGTTATCTTTCAGTTGTTGATTTCTAGTTCATTTCTATTATTGTCTGAGAATATACTTTATATGATTGCAATTATTTTAAATGTATTAAGCCTTGATATATGACACAGAATATGGTCTATCTTGTTGAATATCTGTGTGCACTTGAAATGAACATGTGTTCTTCTGTTGTTGGGTGGAGTGTCAATAAGTTACGTCCAGTTGGTGGATGGTATTGTCAGTTCATTTTTCTCCTTGCTGATTTTTTGTCTACTAGCTATACCCCTTACTGACAGAGGTGTATTGATGTCTCCAGCTACAGTGTGTTTTCTACTTCTCCTTCCAATTGTCAGTTTTTCTTTCATATGTTTTAAAGCTCTGTCATTAAATGCATATGCATTAGATTTTATGATTTCTGGTGATTTGACTTTTATAACTATGCAATTATTTTTTGTCTCTGGTAATTGTTTTTGCTCTGAAATCTACCTTATCTGATGTTAACAAAGCTACCCCAATTCTAAATACCACAATTTTTATTAGTTATCTATTGGTTTGTAACACATTACCCCAAACTCAGCAGCTTAAAACACCACACATTCATAGTTTCACAGTGTTCTGAGAATCAAATCCAGGAGCAGTTTAGTGGGTGTTTCTGGCTCTGATGTCAGCTGGGACTGCAGTCATCTGAAGGGGCTAGAGGAGGTGTTTGCAAGATCACTCACATGGCTCTTGGCAGAAAGCTTCAGGTCCTCACCATGTAGTTCTATTTATAGGACCGCTCATAGCCTGGCCACTGACTTGCCACAGGGAATGTGATGAGAGACAGAAAGAGAGACAAAAAGAGGGAGGGAGAGAGAGAGAGAGAGAGAGAGAGAGAGAGAGAGAGAGAGAGAGAGAGAGGGGAGTTGCTGGGTCTCTTTTAATATAACTTTAAAAGTGACATACTATTACTTCTGCATATTCGTCACACAGACTAACCCTAGTACAATAAGACGTGACCTGTGGTGTTAGTACAGGAGACAGGGGCTGTCTTAGAAGCTGCCCATCACAGCAGTTGTCTGCTACCTTCAGGATCTGGACCTATCTGTGTCTGTTTCGAAAGACTACTTAAATTATTGGCCAGGATTTTTCTTTCTACGCATGTCCATTGAATTTTTCTTGTATATATGACATTGTAGAGGATACATTGTAAAGGCCTGGATTGTCCAATTTTATTTCCCTTAAGAGAGTGTTGAGTTTAATGCTGGATTGCAGATCATTGTGATCATATCCAGACCTAATTTATGCTTTTAAATGACAGGCTTATCTCAGTTTTGCTTTTACTCCAAGGGTATATCCATTGCTTTAGAGTGAAGCCTTTCTAGGGTCTCAGTGGAATGCCAGAAGTTTTCACCAAGTTCTCGACTCAGGGTAAAGCTACTATGGAATTTCGTGAGCATTTTCTGGCACATAACTTCTGATTAGCTTGCAGCCTCTTACAGCTCTTATTACCAGTCCTTCTTGAGTTTTTTCCCAAGCTGTGCAGTCCCAGTGTTGACCATGGACTTGAACAGAATTTCCAGACTTCTGACGTTCCCTGTCAGCACTTCTATCACTCTGAAACCGTCCTCCTCACGCCCATCTGCTCTGGCAGCCTCTCATTCTCAGTACTTTGTCACTCTGCCAATGAGACAGCTATTCCCTGCTGGAGATGCACCTCTCTGTACCCAGCTGAGAAAATGTCCTCAGGAAGAAAACTGGATAGACATAGGGCTCACTTCACATGCTTCCTCCCTTTAAGAATCACAATCTTATATATTTTTTAATTGCACAGTTCCTGAAAATAGTTTTACATATTTTTACATATTCATCCAACTCTATAGTTCTTTGTGACAGTTATTCAATCCACTATTATTTATTAAGTCTTTTAAATTATCTCACAAATATCTCATGGATTGGAGCATAGTCAGAATCAGAGCCCTTTAGTTAACTTTTGGCCATGCAAGGAGAATCTTCTGAAGAACTATAAAATATGAAATACCCTCCCCAACTCATGTTAACCATACAGTGCAAATGACAATGGTGGCAAGTCACCCACACAGTGCTTTTACTTGGCATGGGGTTTTATGCCATGTCATGTCTCCAAGAAAACCTATTTTTAAGGAGATCTAAATTTTTGTCTTACATTGTAACAAAAGATAATTCCAAAATCATTTCAAAGATAGTTATAACTTTTATATCATGATCACACACAGAAAGAGGTACAGTCGCTGTGTTTTAAAAATCTCTTAGATAAAACTCCCTCCAGATTTTGTCAATATTGCAGTTAGACTAGGAAAGACTTATTCCCACTTGCATTTTTAATATTTTACCGTTTTTTCTGACTAATGTTTTCTACTAATGAAAGAACAATTTTATAAGAAACAGAAATCACAAAATCTCTGGCCATTTTCTTACAAACTTTCCCTTTACTCAGGTAAGTCATTTCTTATCTGAGTAAAGGGAAAGTTCAGGTCTAACAACTGAAATTTTGGCTGTTAGAATCAAGATTGAACCAGAAAGTGTGTCTTGGAGAGTTCTGGGAATAATTCTGTGATTACATATGTTATAGAATACTCCACATATTCAGATACTCCACACGTTCCTTTTGTTCTATGGACAAAACACTGCAGAACTGGCCCATCAATAACTTTCAGTAGAAATAGCATAATGCAGTACAAATTATAAACAAGTCACATTAGAACATAGTCATTTTTATTCTCTGTCAATTATATAAAAATATATATGGACATAAAACAATTTAACATTTATTTGAGGAAATGTTCATGACATAATTGTCAAAAAGAAAAACCAAAAATATACATTGATAACATTTCACTTGTAAAAAAACAGTTTGTAAGAAGTCAGTTCTATACTCACTAATGGAGAAGTTTCTCTTATTATAAAATTATAGATGCCCTTTTTGGTCAAATTTAATGCTGTTTTATATTTTCCAAATTACATAAAATGACAAGTCTTTATTTTGACCAAAAGTCCAAGCATTTTACTTCAAAAAGTTACTTGAAAAATAGAGGTATTTTGGGCCAACCTGGTGGCTCAGGCAGTTAGAGCTCCATGCTCCTAACTCCGGAGGCTGCCGGTTCAATTCCCACAAGGGCCAGTGGGCTCTCAACCACAAGGTTGCTGTTCAACTCTTCGACTCCCACAAGGGATGGTGGGCTCTGCCCCCTGCAACTAAGATTGAACATGGCACCTTGAGCTGAGCTGCCGCTGAGCTCCCGGATGGCTCAGTTGGTTGGAGCATGTCCTCTCAACCACAAGGTTGCCAGTTCGATTTCTCGATTCCCGCAAGGGATGGTGGGCTGCGCACCCTGCAACTAGCAACTGACACCTGGACCTGGAGCTGAGCTGCGCCCTCCACAGCTAAGATTGAAAGGACAACAACTTGACTTGGGAAAAAAAAAAAAAGTCCTGGAAGTACACACTGTTCCCCAATAAAGACCTATTCCCCCCTCCCAAAAAAAAGAGGTATTTTAAAAACAATATGCTAAGTGAAATAAGCCAGACACAAAGGCAAGAAATTATATTGTTCCATTTATATGAAATGTCCAGAATAAACAAATTCATAAAAAAAAGACAGTAGATGAGTGGTTTCCAGGAGCTGAGGATGTTGTTGGCAGTGACCAGGGAGTGACTGCTATTGTATGTGACTTATATCTCAATTCAAAAGCTCAAGTCAAAATTATTTTTATATTTATTTTTTAATGATTTATTTTTCCAGTTACAGTTGACATTCAATATTATTTTATATTAGTTTCAGGTATACAGCATAGTGGTTAGACATTTATATAATTTATGCAGTGATCCCCCCAATTAGTCTAGTACCACTGGCACTATACATAGTTGTTGCAACATTATTGACTATATTATCTATGCTGTACTTTACATCCACATGGTGATTTTATAACTACCAATTTATATTTATCCCTTTACCTTTTGCACCCAGCTACCCAACCCCTCCCCTCTGGCATCCAGCAGTTTGTTATCTGTATCTATGAGTCTGGTTTTTTTTCGTTTAATCATTTAATTTGTTCTATAGATTCCACATATAATTAAGATCAGGTGGTATTTGTCTTTCTCAGTCTGACTTATTTCACTTAGCATAATACCCTCTGGGTCCATCCACATTGTCGTAAAGGGTAAGATTTCATTCTTTTTCAAGGCTGAGTAATATTTCATTGTGGTATGTGTGTGTGTGTGTGTGTGTGCATGTGTGTGTGTGTATGTGTAAGTGTAAAACTTCTTTTGTATCCACTCATTTATTAATAAACACATAGGTTGCCTCCATATCTTGGTGATTATAAATAGTGCTGCAATGAACATATGGGTGCATATTCTTTTCAAATTCGTGTTTTGGATTTCTTTGAGTAAATAACCAGAAGTGGAATTGCTGGGTAATAAGGTAGTTCTATTTTCAACTTTTTGAGGAAACTCCAAACCATTTTTTATAATGGCTGCACCAATCTGCAATCCCACCAGCAGTGCACGAGGGATCCCTTTTCTCCACATCCTCTCCAGCACTTGTTGTTTGTTGATTTATTGATGATAGCCATTTTGACTGGGGTGAGTTGGTATCTCATTGTGGTTTTTATTTGCATTTATCTGATGATTCGTAACATTGAATGTCTTTTCATATGCCTATTGGCTATCTGTATGTCCTCTTTAGAAAAATGTCTATTCAGGTCCTCGGCCCATTTTTTTAATTGAATTATTTGTTTGGGTTTTTTTGGTGTTGATTTGTATGAGTTCTTTGTAAATTTTGGATATTAAACCCTTATCAGATGTATCATTGGTAAATCTTCTCCCATTCAGTAGGCTCTTTTTTCATTTTATTAATGTTTTCCTTTGCTGTGCAAAAACTTTTTAGTTTGATGTCCATTTATTTTCTTTTTTGTCTTTTGTTTCCCCTACCCAAGGAGATAGATCAGAAAAAATATCACTAAGAGCACTGTCTGAGAGTTTACTGCCTATGTTCTCTTCTAGGAGTTTCATGGTTTTGGATCTTACATTTAAGTCCTTAATCCATTTTGAGTTTATTCTTGTATATGGTGTAAGAAGGTGATCAAGTTTCTTTCTTTCTTTTATTTATTTTTTTGTATGTACCTGTCCAGTTTTCCCAACACCATTTGATGAATAGGCTGTCTTTACCCCGCTGTATGTTCTTGCCTCCTTTGTCATAGATTAAATGACCATATAGTCATGGGATTTTTCCTGCTCCACTGATCTTTGTCTCTCTTTATGCCAGTGCCATGCTGTTTTGATTACTATAGACTTGTAGTATATTTGGATATCAGGTAGAATGACACCTCCAACTTTGTTCTTCTTTCTCAAGATTGCTGTGGCTATTCAGGATCTTTTGTGGTCCTATATAAATTTTAAGATTTATTTGCTCTGGTTCTGTGAAAAATGCCATTGGTATTTTGATAGAGATTGCATTGAATCTATAGATTGCTTTGGATAGGGTGAACATTTTAACAATGTTAATTTTTCCTATCCATGAGAATGGTATATGCTACTATTTATTTGTATCTTCTTCAATTTCTTACTTTAGTGTCATAGAGTTTTCCCAGTACAGGTCTTTTACCTCCCTGATTAAATTTGTTCCTAGGTATTTTATTTTTTGATGCAATTGTAAATTGGATTGTTTTCTTAATTTCTCTTTCTGACAGTTCATTATTGGTGTATAAAAATGCAACTGATTTCTGAATACTAATTTTATATCTTGCTACTTTACTGAATTAATTTATCAGTTTTAATAGCTTTTTGGTGGAATCTTTAGGGTCCTTTATATATACAGTATCTTGTAATCTGCAAATAATGACAGTTGACTTCTTCCTTTTCAATCTGGATGTCGTTTTTATTTTTTCTTGTCTTATTGCTGCAGCTAGAACTTCCAATACTGTGTTAAATAAAAGTGGTGAGTGGGGCATCCTTGTCTTTTTCCTCATCTTAAGGAGAACGCTTTTAGTTTTTTTCCTGTTGAGTATGATGTTAGCTGAGGGTTTGTCTTATATAGCTTTTATGATGTTGAGGTATGTTCTCTCTATTCCCATTTTGCTTAGAGTTTTTATCATAAATGGATGCTGGATTTTGTCAAACGTTTTTTCTGCATCTATTCATATGATCGTATCATTTCTTTCATTTTTGTTTCTGTGGTATATCATGTTAATTGATTTGTTGATATTGAACCAAACTTGCATCCCAGGAATAAATCCCATTTTATTGTGGTGTATGATCTTTTTAATGCATTGCTGAATTCAGTTTGCTAATATTTTGTTGAGGATTTTTGTTCATCAAGGATATCGGCCTACAATTTTCTTTTTCTTTCTTTCTTTTTTTCTCTTTTTTTAAATGTCTTTGTCTGGCTTTGAAATCAGTGTACTGATGGCCTCATAAAATGAGTGTGGGAGTTTCCCTCCTCTTGAACTTTTTGGAATAGTTTGAGGAGGATTGATGTTAATTCTTCTTTAAATGTTTGGTAAAATTCACCTGTAAAGCCATCTGGTTCAGGACTTCTGTTTGTTGGGAGTTTTTTGATTACTGATTTGATTTTGTTGGTAGTGATGGGTCAGTTCAGATTTTCTGTTTCTTCTTGATTCAGTCGTGGAAGATTGCATGTTTTTAGGAATTTACCCGTCTCTTCCAGATTGTCCCATTTGTTGGCATGTAATTGTTTGCAATATTTTCTCATAATCCTTTGCATTTCTGTGGTGTAGCTTCTCCTCTTTTGTGCTTTTACTTATTTAGGTCCTGTCTTTTTTATTTTCTTGAAGAGTCTGGTATAAGGTTTATCAACTTTGTTATTTTGGTTTCATTGATCTTTTGGATTTTTTTTAGACTCTATTTTATTTATTTATGCTCTGATCATTTTATTTCCTTTCTTCTACAAACTTTGGGCTTTGTTTGCTCTTCTTTTTCTAGTCCCTTTAAGTGTAAAGTTAGATTATTTATTTGAGATTTTTCTTGTGTCTTGAGGTAGGCTTGTATTGCTATGAATGTCCCTCTTAGGACTGCTTTAGCTGTACCCCATAGATTTGGAGTCATTGTGTTTTCATTTTCATTTCTCTCAAGGTATCTATTGATTTCTTTCTGGATCTTATAGTTGACCCATGTATTATTTAGCAGCATGTTATTTAGCTCCCATGTGTTTGTTTCTTTTTCAGTTTTTTTATTGTAATTGATTTCTAGTTTCGTACCATTGTAGTTAGAGTAGATGCTTGATATGATTTCAATCTTCTTAAATTTATTGAGACTTGTTTTTTGGCCTAACGTGGTCTAGGTTGGAAAATGTGCCATGGGTACTTGAAACGAAAGTATATTCTGCTGCTTTCAGGTGAAATGCTTTAAAATATCAATTATATCTATCTCGTCTCATCTGTCATTTAAGGCTGCTGTTTTCTTGTTTATTTTCTGTCTGATAAATCTGTCCATTAGTGTCAATGAGGTGTAAAGGTCCCCTACTATGATTGTATTACTGTCAATCTCTCCCTTTATGTCAGTTAATATTTGCTTTATGTATTTAGGTGCTCCTATTTTGGATATATAAATGTTTATAAGGATTATAAACTTTTGTTCAATTGATCCCTTTATTATTATGTAATGTCCCACTTTGTTTCTGATCATGGTCTTAATTTTACAGTCCATTTTTTCTCATATAAGTATTGCTGCTCCAGCTTTTTGTTTGTTTGTTTGTTTGTTTGTTTCCATTGGCATGAAATATCTTTTTCCATCCTTTTGCTTTCAGTATGTGTATGCCTATTGATCTGAAATGGATCTCTTGTAGACAGCATATGAAGGGGCCTTGTTTTCTTATCCATTTAACTACACTATGTCTTTTGATTGGAGCATTTAATTAATTTATATTTAAAGTGATTATTGACAGATACATAGTTATTGCCATTTTATTATTCATCTTTATGTTCTTCCCCTCCCCACCCCCCTTCTTGTTAAAGAAGTTCCTTTAACATTCCTTATGAGACTGGCTTAGTGGTGATTAACTTTTTTAGCTTTTTCTTATCTGGGAAGATTTTTATCTCTCCTTGAATTTTAAATGATAGCTTGTTTCCATTGTAAGTCCTTGCTTTTCATCACTTTGAATATTTCATGTAAATCCTTTCTGACCTGCAAAGTTTTGTTGAGAAATCAGCTGATAATCATATGAGAGCTCCCTTGTAAGTAAGTAGCTGCCTTTTCTTGCTGCTTTTAACATCCTTTCATTGCCAGTGCATGGAAAAACATTGATTTTGGTTTATTGATCTAGTATCTTGCAAACTTGTTGAACTCATTAATTAATTCTAATAGATTATTGATTGGACTCAGGGTTTTCATGTATAGAAGGTCATGTCATATGCAAAGAAAGATAGTTTCATATTTTCCTTTTAACTCTAGATGCTTTGTATTTCTTTTACTTGCTTAAAAGCCCAGGATAGAACTTCCAATATAATATTTATAGAGGTGAGATATAATATTTTATCTTATTCCACATCTTAAGAGAAAAGCACTTGATCTTTTACTACTAAGTATAATGTTACCTTTAGATTATTTTGTAACTGTTCTTTACTAGGCTGAGGAAGTTCCCTTTTCTTTTCAATTTGTAAAGTGTTTTTTTCATGAAAGAGTGTTGGATTTTGTCAAATCCCTTTGTGTGTGTGTGTGTGTGTGTGTGTGTGTGTGTGTGTCTATTGAGAGATTCATGTGGCATTTGATTTTTATTCTATTAATATGGCATATTGCATTAATTGACTTTCAGATATTTCACCACTGTTATATTACTAGTGTAAAACCCACCTGGTCATAGTGTGTAATCTTTTTTATATATTTCTGAATTCATTTTCCTAGTGTTTTGTTGAGTATTTTTTACTTCTATATTTATAAAGTTTACAAATATATGTCTGCAGTTTTTCGTTTGTTTGTTTTTCCCTCCGTTACATTTGTCATAATTCTGACATAAGGGAAATTCCACCCTCATTGAATGAATTGAAAAGAGTGTAGTCCTCTTTTATTTTTTGCAAGAATTTGTGAAGTAGTGACATGAACTCTTCTTCGTTTAGTAGAAATAACCAGTATAGGCACCTCACCTCAGCTTTTCAATTAGTTTGTGAGTTAGCAATTTATTTATATTTGCCATTTTTTCCTTATTCATTTTTTGTAGTTTGTGTCTTTCTAGGAATGTTCCCATCTCATCTCATCATAAATTTGGAGGTATACAATTATTTATAGTATTCCTTTATGAATGTTTTTATTTCTGTAATATTAGGCATATCACCCTTTTCATTCCTGATTTTGGCATGTCATGTGGCATTTTTTATTTGCCAAAACTAGCTGACAAAGTTTGTCAACTTTGTTTATCTTTTAAAATAACCTGATTTTCTCTATTTTTTTTTATTCTTCTCACATATTTCTAATGCAGTCTTTATTATTTTATTCTTTCTGTTTGCTTTGAGTTTAGATTACTGTTCTTTTTCCAGTGTCTTAAGATAGGAGGTTAGATTATTGATTTGATTCTTATGTTTTAAATATGTGCACTCACAACTTCCATTTTCCCTCTAATCTCTACTTCATTTATGTCCCTTGAGTTTACGCATGATTTTTTTCATTCATTTCAAAGTATTTTATAATTTCTGATGTCTTCTGAGCTACCACCATCCTCATTCCCCCATCCACACACACCCCTTCACCCAGCACTTGTTCTTGCTCATTTGGTTTTTTACGCAGGGCTGGACTCATTCTTAGAAAGATAGTTCCCTCACAGCATGCAGCTTCTGAAGTCACTGCTAATTTTTGTTCCCTTATTTGTATCTCTAAGCCTCCCTTTCTTTGTGTCACCCCAGAGTCAGGACCATTCAGTGTCAGTCACTGATTGGTCAGTTGTGTTTAAGCTCCCAAACCAACCAGGTTTTCATCTTTTACTGTTGGATCTGTGTGTGGTTTGGAGACTCCTCTCCTGTTCAAAGTGTGTGAGTTTGCCCTGCAATTTGCCATGTACTTGTAGCAAGCCCTAGTCTGGCCACTACTCAGAGGGTAAAGTCTGGGGCATTCAGATGGTGTTCCTGACCACCAGGACTGACTATGGTTTTAGGTAAGCTCTGTTTGAAGGTCTCGGTCCCTGATCTTCCTTTTAAGCTTCTGGCTCCTCTGTTTCTATTGATACCACACTTGGCTGTTAGGCCCCAGGAATGGCCAGCTAATCACTCTATTATTTTAAATGATTTCCTGAGGCATATATTACTCAACAATCTGAGCTGAATAAATTAGGGTGTTGACAGGGGTAGAGTGTGCCAGTCTTTGAGACACCTCCCAGAGGAGGCAAGAAACCTCCCCTGGGCAGAATCTCTGTGCAACGGAACTAAAGTTGGAGAGCAGAGATGGGATTCTCTGTCTTCCCTAGCTGGCACACCTTAGTCCTTCCTACAGAGCAGAGGCTGTGTGAGGAAGAAGTCAGGGTGGGTGGTAGGAACTGGCAACATGGCCAGGTTGCCACGACTGGCTAGATTAAATCGGCCCAGCCTGGAGCTGGAATAATTGTTTCTGCAATGATTTAACTAGCTGTTTAATATACCTGGAATAGATCTTCTGTCCTAGAAAGCCAGGAGAGCAGCAAGCACAACTTGGCTTCTAAGCCCACCACCCCAAGAGCAGTTCTCAGTGCTGTGCAGGAGTGTGGGGTTGCTCTCTCCACCAGCTGTTCCACACCTGTCCTTCCTATGCAGGGGGAGGTGGGTGTCAGAGTTGGGCACTTCCACCCAGCCGCCTCCATCTGCCTCACGTCGGCCTTCCACAGCACAGAGCTCTGAGAACTGGGGTTTGCCGACGATCCTGGGTACTGAATCCAGTAATAGTTGCCCCACCCCCAGGGAGCTAGAGGCATGGGAACCACCACTAGATTGCTGAGCCTGCCCTTTGCACAGCAGTGGAACTCTGGTAACATACTCCACGACCTTCCACTGATCTTACTGAGTTGTAATAGGTTGTGTTAAATAAATGTTTCTCTATTTGTTGTAACCCCTTAATCAATCTCCAGAAACTCTGAATGACTGTCTTTGCTAATATTCACCAGTTTAATCAATGTCTATTTGAGATAAACTCAGATTTATCTAAGCTTCTTACACTGTCATTCCAGAAGACCTGCTCAACATTTATCTTTCTAGTCCTAAATCTTATATTCATAGGTATTGCATTCTGTGTTTGCCTCCTCACACCTACTACCAACAATACATGTGTAGCTTTTAAGGTCAGGAAAAAGATGTTAGTTTTCTATAGTAATTAAATTCTAAGATATCATTAAATGTATAACACAGAAAACTTTCAAGTTAAAAAGATAACAAGAGACAATATTACATAAGAATGGGGACATTGACTGAAAGATTAATTCTACCTGTTCAAATGTTAAGTTATGAAATATAAATATATGTGTGCATTATTATACAAAATATAGTATTTTTTCAACAAGTCAGTGGATAGATAGTATTTTCCAAAGGTGATTTTCTTTGAGTACCTGCAAAGCAGAAGAGATATTGTAAAAAGCTTCCTAATGTAGCCACCTTGCCTGCCTTTGTGGATGGATTTGTGGGCTCAGGGATGGAGGTACAGAAGCAAATCCTTACTGTAATCTGTGTAAAATGAGACGGCTCACTCACCACAAATACACTGCCCAAGGTAGTTGGGACAGATCAGCTCAGTCTGTGCCAGGGGTTGGCCTGACTACCGGACTGGACTGACCTGATTTTTCATCCCAACGTAACTATATTTTTTGTTCTGATTCAATTAAGAAAACAGAAAAATTCTGTACATTTATTTAAAATCAGAAAAACAATGCTCAGAGCATTAGGTTGTTTCAGACGCAAGTCGAACTTCATAGCAGTTCAGCTGGGTTTCTGGGAGCAGCAGAGACAACCACTGTGGGGCTGTTCACTTTAGGACCACACCTGCACTTGTCGTTAGTATCTGTGCTGGGTCCTTGGGCCATCTAGGAAACTGCAGACTGCTGCTTGCAGACGCAACTCCCCACACACAGGCATTTGCAATCATATGGTAGCATCAGTCCAACGTTACAAGGTGACTGAGTCGTGTCCTTGGTGGGACCCGGAGGGCACAAAAGGAGAGTGAGGAGCTACATTTTGGAGGCTTTGGTCTGTTCCTGCAGCTTGAGCAGGTGCTGACCACACCGAGTGCCACCTCCACATTCTCAGCCCACACTTCACTTTCTCTCCATATAATCTCTTCCCGTTTTCCTTTCTACTTTTTCTTTTTTTCCTTATTTAACTTTCTTACTTTCCAAGGTACTGAGAGATTCACCATATGTGAAATCACAAGCATGACGCACAATCTGCAATGATCTTCCCAGGAAGCCAATCTACACTCTCTTCTGCAAACAGTCCGGGAAGCCAAATCCCTGTAAACTGGCACAAAACAGCCAGCACTTGATTAAAAACTGACAAATCCTCTAATTTCTGCCCCCACTTCCAACTTAGGACCAACCCGAGACAGCCAATATGCACCCCTAACACATCACACGGGACGCCAACTACTAGTGAACGGCCTCCAGCGTCCCCAGGCCAGCAGCCACCAGTTAGGGCACGAGTGAAGGCTTCCTTTTTTCCACTATAAATCTTTCCCACTCCTTTGCCTACCTTTGAGTTATGGTAGCTGATTCCCTTGTGATAGCAAACTCTATATAAATCACCTTTGCTTATTCCCATTTGGCTGGGGTACCTTTATTTCCACAGTATGAAACAGCTCATAGACTACAAAAAAAGTAAAGTATCAGTCCTTTGTTGTTCATTAATTCTGACTCCATTTACAATTTATATATTAATATACACATTATATTACTGATGAAGTAACAACCCCAGTTGTTGTTGTGTGTTTGTTTAACAAATTGTCTTGTGTTTGTTTAACAAATTAGCCAGCTACATCTAAAACCATATTGTGGGTTTTGGTGAATAAGATTTATGAGAGAAGTATCCAATCACAATGATCTTCTTCAAAACTGAGCACTTCTCTTGTAGGAGGTAATCATAGCTTTTGAACCGTGAGTATTTCTGCTTTGTGGGTTCTGTAAAGTGGAAACTAGAAGAGTCACAATGAAGAGAGGAGTTTGCAGCTCTCAGTACTGACGTGAGCTGAGCATAAGCCATGTGGGGCCAACTGGCTCCAGAACTATAGGTTTGGAAGATTACACAGCTGATCTCAGAACCACTTCATGTAATTACAAAAATTGGGGATCCAGACAGGAGAAAATACCCAACTTATATGTACACCATTCAATTCATGACCATATTCTAAACACTGTTAAACAATGTAATTAGAATTGTTCCATAAGGTAGTCTCTTGGCAACTCAACAGAAAGCATAGCATTAAGCATTAGGATTCTCTATGCATCCCTAAGGGCACGAGCCTCCACACACCACATACACACACAGGCATGCACACGCGCGTGCACCCACACACAGTAAGGTAAGATTGGTGAGGCATTTATCTCAGATACAAACTTTAGGAAAAGGGAGAGGATCCAAAACCTCAGTAATCGAGATTAAGAATATTTAATATAATATTTTTTAAACCAAAATTAATGCAAAAATACACAATAAACAAAACATCACAATTTCACATAAAGACAGGACTTACATAACCCTGCCTCACTTGCCTACCCCAGGAAAACTTTGTTTACAAAAACAGATGGTTCATAGTTCGCCAATTTTATTTTTTAGAAATATGTTTCCTTTTTAAATAGTGAAAATTGACAAAACACGTGGTCTGCTCCCCAAATTAATATCTGTTCACCCTCACAAAATAAGATTATTTATCAATTTATCAACTCCAGTATGATAATATTTATTGTTATAGAAAACTGACATAATAATAAAATTACAAATATAACCAATAAATTTGAAGCCAAGCAGAATTTGAGAATTTTTGAAGATTTTTATCTATAACACTTAAAATAGCTATTCAAAGTCCAAAAGTCAAACCATTGATCTAGGAGGAAGAAACCAGTCAGGTGAATAAAAACTTCACATACTGCAAGATTTTCTTAACATCTTCATTTATTGCCTGAGTGCATCTTTCCATTGTATTCCCATCTCCACCTCAGATGCAGTGCTGAGTACTGCATTTCAACTTGTCATCTCCAAGGCTAACTTCTGTTCATTCTTACCTAGGATAATCACTTTCCCACAAGAATTCTCTCTTAGAAAGGTGATATTGCCATGCCTCATGCATTTTCTATACACTGTGCAAATGTCAACTACAATTTTATTTCCCCCTCAACGACAGTTGCTTCTCCTGCAGTTACAGAAGGAGCACTCCATTATCAGCAGAACAGAGTTTTCATATGTATATTGAGGACGGACAAGGAACCAACTGTCAAACTCAGGAGACTGAAATTAACTACATAGGATGGTCTGAACATAAAAATTCCTAACTAAAAGCAGATCATGGCTTGTAGTCATGTCCTTAGCTTTCTTGACAAAGGTTCATCTTTACCTTAAGTGAGCCTGTCTATTGTCTTTTTTCGTCTAAGATGATATCCTTGGAATGTCAGAGTAATCCGTATTTCCAGACCCCTTAGGGCACAACCCACCTCACCAGAGCAAGAAACTACGGAATCCCTCATTGTTGGTCTTTTCTCAGTTACTATCTCTATGTGATGTAAAGTGCTAACTATTAACTATCCTGTATCCACCAATGTAAAAGAAGTATCTGTCTCTCCATTTTACTTTTTATCCAATCCCAGAGATTTCTCAGCTTTCCTTTCTCCCACACCCTTAATCTACTACCAAGGGATTTCATGCAACCATCCGCTTTTGATTCTAAATTATAAAATAAGTTATAAAACACCATTTTGCAGAGTGTTTTCTCAGTCCATTGAGATTTTGCTTTCCAGCAATTGTCAGTTTGGCTCAAATAAACTCTTATAAGCTTTCTCTTAGGCTGGATATTTTTTCGTCGACATTACAAACTTGTGTGAGCACAATTTCCAGCTTCCTAAATTGTATCAATGTCTTCTATTTTTGTTTTTCCTGCCTTCCTTTCTTCTTTTTCTTCTTCTTTTTTTAAATTTTGGCTTTTGTGCTTCTCTCTCCCATTCATATCTTTCAATACATGCTACCATGTCCAGAAGACAAATATAAATTATATTTGTGTCTCTGAAATTGTTAGAATACAGAAAATCTGAGCTATTGTTGGAGTCTTTGAGTTTTGCATTATTAAGAAATTAATATTTCAAACAGAAAGAAACAGAATATGACTGTTTATATGAATATTTCCTTTGCAGAGGAGCATCGTCAAAATCTTACAAACCCTTCAGGGAAAACACAGGAAAGTCTACTAACTCACTCCCCTGCGGGTTAGTATGTTTGCTAATTTTTACTTTTCTGAGTTTGACAAAAATTTGGTAGAAGTCTGTCAAAATTCCTAGCATTGAGCCAAATGGAGATTTCTCTTGTGAATCAGGAAGTCTGTGTTTGCCTAATAAGGAACTACACAACGTAAAAGGTGTAAATTGCATTAATCCCAAATACAAAAAGTCATAGTAAGAACCTAAAAAAGTGATAAAAGGGGTGTCTGGACCTAAAAAAACTCAAGTAGTCCTATGGGCCAAATGCCCTGACATTCCTGCTGTCAGCCTCTACCTTCTTCAATCTGTCATGTTCCCTAGCTAGATGACTCACCCTCTGACACCCCTTTTATCACTTTTCTCCATTACTTAAAACTTTAAAAGACACCTCATTGTGCTCGAGAATTAAAATTAAGTGTTTTTGCCTAACAGTCAAAGCCATGCATTCTCTGGTTCTATCCTGAGCTGTAAATTATGAAGCAACATGTTGGAAAAGATATGACAAACCAAAGGTAGGAAAAATCGTCTATTGAGAGTATGAGAATCAGAATTTCCAATACAACGAAACTTTTGCGTAAACTACTTCTTGTTATTTCTATGTGCATTTCAAAAATGGAGCTCCCTTCTCATAGTTCTTTTTATATTTCCCTCACCTCTCTTATAATTCTAACCCCTGTGTCGTGCAGGGCGGCCTGCAGGGTGTCAGGCAGGGTATCCTGCCGACTACGCCAAGTGTCATGCGGGGTGTCAGGCAGGGTCTCTGGTCCCACTCCCCACACAAAAACACAGGACATGGTCAGGCCAAAAAGGAACACCCACGGAGCCATAGGCAGGGGAGTCACACCACTACACTCTCGCTGGCAGCTGGGTTGGAGACACAGGAACCAGGAGCAACACAATTCTCAACCCTCACTGTGCCGCTTGCAGACTCAGCCACCATCTTCTTGCTAGCTCCCCCTTTTTCTTTTTGCTACTAGCCTAGCCACGGCAGTTATATTCATGGCTAATGGCTCACTGGTTACAGCTGACGGCCAACTAGCCACAGCTGCTGGCCATTTGATCACAGTCGACGGCCATTTACTACCTGAGCCAGCACCTTTCTATGTGAGGCTGAGAACCTGGAAACTGCTTTTTGGGGCTCTGTCCCCACACTCCACCCCTACAGGGTCTCGCCTCACAATCTACGCAACAAGCGTCTTCCGCGAGGGGCCCTGTGCGAGGAGCCTGGAGGTGAATGCTATTTCCTGGACACAGCCAAGCTCTCTGGTCACAGCCAGGGTTTCTCAGGGCACCACCACTACTTCTGGGCACAGCCAGACTTCCTGGACTTCTTAGGGTACCACTAGTCTCCCCGGACACAGCGAGGGCCTCTCAGGGCACTGCCACTCTCTCTGGGCACAGCCAGACTTCCTGGACTCAGCCAGGGCTTCTCAGGGCATTGCCACTCTCTCTGGGCACAGCCAGACTTCCTGGACTCAGCCAGGGCTCTCAGGGTACTGCCACTCTCTCTGGACACAGCCAGACTTCCTGGACACAGCCAGGGCTCTCAGGGCACTGCCACTCTCTCTGGACACAGGCAGACTTCCTGGATTCAGCCAGGGCTCTCAGGGCACTGCCACTCTCTCTGGACACAGCCCGGCTTCCTGGACTCAGCCAGGGCTCTCAGGGCACTGCCACTCTCTCTGGGCCTCTCAGGGTACCGTGCTGGAACAACAGTGGCTCACAGTCAATGTGCTTACATATTCTCGATGGCGGCCGGTCAAGACACAAAAGCAAATATCCGCCAGTTCCATTACATGGTGGTATGTTCCCAAACAGTCAAGTGGTCCATTAAATTAGGGATGGAAGGCAATTCCCCATAGTCCATAGTCATTTGCCAGGGCTGTCCTGGGGGTGAGGGATGACCTTGACCTCACCCTCAGCTCCCACGGAGGACTCAGCAAGTGTTTCCTCCTGGGACTACAAGTCCTGCATCCGGGCTGTCTCAGCAAGCACTTCCCAGCCCACCGGGCTGCAAGGACCTTCGCTTTCTCCGGCCTTTGCTGGTTGGGGAACCGTCCACCTCTTCCCACCCCTCTACGGGGATCCAGCTCTCAGGCAGCTGCTCCTCCTGGTCTTCCTGCAACTGAGTGTTCATATGCACAAACTGCTCCACCGCCCTTCGGAGAGCTTTGGCCAGCACCATACCCTGCTCGCTGCGCCATGTGTCGTGCAGGGGATCCTGTGGACTTCGCCAAGTGTCGTGCGGGGCGTCCGGCGGGGTCTCTGGTCCCACTCCCCACACAAAAACACAGGACATGGTGAGGCCAAAAAGGAACACCCACGGAGCCATAGGCAGGGGAGTCACACCACTACACTCTCGCTGGCAGCTGGGTTGGAGACACAGGAACCAGGAGCAACACAATTCTCAACCCTCACTGTGCCGCTTGCAGACTCAGCCACCATCTTCTTGCTAGCTCCCCCTTTTTCTTTTTGCTACTAGCCTAGCCACGGCAGTTATATTCATGGCTAATGGCTCACTGGTTACAGCTGACGGCCAACTAGCCACAGCTGCTGGCCATTTGATCACAGTCGATGGCCATTTACTACCTGAGCCAGCACCTTTCTATGTGAGGCCGAGAGCCTGGAAACTGCTTTTTGGGGCTCTGTCCCCACACCCCGCCAGATATTTCATTGTAAATATAGAATTACAGAAAGAGATTCTTACATTTGTATTTACCTTCAATGAAGAGATGACTTTTGTACTGAAGTCTAAGTGGCAACATCACCTGAACTCACCACTCCATGAGCACTCATTAACCCTTAAGCTTTGCATCAGAATAGTATAGGTTATGCTGCAGTGTAAGCTGAAAATATGTTCTCCCAGTCTGTGGCATTTCTTTTAATTCTTCTAATTTTGTCTTCACAGAGAAAAAAAGAAAATAGATTTTACAAAATTCAATTTATCAATATTTTCTTTTATAGATTATTTTGTACTGTACCTGAAAACTCATACAAAAGCCAAGGGGAACAGATTTTCTGCTATGTTTTCTTCTAAAGGTTTCATAGATTTGCATTTTACATTAAGTCATATAATCCCATTTATAGTTAAATTTTATATATGATATGAGGTATGTATCAAAGTTTATTTATTACATATGCACATTTGACTGCTTGAATATTTGTTAAAAGGAGTATTCTTCTCCATTGAATAATCTTTGAATCTTTGTTAAAATCAGTTAACTATATATTTGTGGGTTTTATTATTAGACAGTCTCTTCTATCCACTGATTTATGTGTCTATCTTTTTGCCAATACTATAATGTCTTAATTATTGTAATTCTATATTAAGTATTAAAATCAAATGGTGTGAGTCTTCCACCTTCTTTAATTTTCCAGAATTATTTTGGCTATATTACTACCTGGACCTTTTCATAGCCATTTTAGAATAAACTTTTAGGTATCTACACACAATCTTGATAAAATTTGGAATGGGATTTTATTGAATCAATAATCAAGGTGGAGAGAATTAATATGCTAATAGCATTTTGTTTTCCAAACCATGATTGTGGGGACGGAGCCCCAGAGAGCAATTTCCAGGATCTCAGCCTCACGTGGAAAGGTGCTGGCTCGGGTAGTAGATAGCCATCAGCTGTGGCTAGTTGGCTGTCAGCTGTAACCATTGAGCCATTGGCCACTAATATAACTGCCACGGCGCGCTGGGGAGTGGAGTCAGAGGAGAGTCGAGTCAGTCGGTTGGCAGAAAAGTGCACAGCAGATCATACGTCGTGTAAATCCAGCCTCCAGTGAGACTATAGTGGTATGACTCCCCTACCTATGGTTCCGTGGGTGTTCCTTTTTGGCCTCACCATGTCCTGTGTTTTTGTGTGGGGAGCGGGAGCTAAGACCCCGCTGGACGCCCCACGTGACAATGATCCCAGAATATCTTGCCAGATTTTTAGATCTTACTTGGTTTCTGTTATCAATATGTTGTAGTTTTCAGTATCCATATCCTGCATGTATTTTGATGGATTCAAATGTCATATATTTTACTTTTATTATTCTAAGTGGTATTCTTTTACATTTTAAATTGTTCATTGTAAGTATATAGGAATATAACTGGATTTTAAAAATATTG
Organism: Rhinolophus ferrumequinum; assembly: GCF_004115265.2. Classification (NCBI taxonomy): domain Eukaryota; kingdom Metazoa; phylum Chordata; class Mammalia; order Chiroptera; family Rhinolophidae; genus Rhinolophus; species Rhinolophus ferrumequinum. Next base: position 1,429,247 of record NC_046295.1, on the reverse strand, counting down.
ATCTCGTATTACACAATCTTGCTAAACTTACTTGTTAGTTCTAGGAATTTTGGTAGATTATTTTGGATTTTAGTGTAAAAAATTATGTTTTATTTTATTCTTTGCAATTTCTATGCCTTTTGCTTTTTATCTTCCCTTATTGCACTGGCTAACAAGTCTAGTATTATGTTGCATGCAAGCAGTGAGAAAGAACATCATTCCTTGTTCTCAATCATTGGGAGTAAGAATTTAATGACTCATCATTACAGAGGATTTTAGTTGTACATTTTTTGTAGATTCCTTTTTGTTAGCTTTATTACATTTAGTCTATACATAATTTACTGTGAGTTTTTGTCATAAAAAGATATGGGATTCTGTTCAATAATTTTTTTGCATCTATTAATATAATCATATGTATTTTCTTACTTAGTCTATTAAAATGGTGAAGTGCATTTGATATATTTCAAATGTTGAACCAGCCTTGTTTTTCAGGAAAAAATTTCATTTGGTCATGATATATTATCATTATTATTTATGTAATAAACAATAGGTTCATTTTGTTAATATTTTGTTTAGGACTTTTGGATCTATGTCAGACAGGAGAGTGTCTGTAGTTTCATCTCTTGTAATACACTTAATCTTGTTCGGTATTAAGATAATACTGGACTCATAAAGCTAGTCATAAAGGGTAGAATTTCTGTAGATCTGCCCCACCATAAACATATAAGGACACTGGCAAAAATTGTTAGTATCAACTTTTTTAGAACTCTGGAAATTAACAAAACCTATGCAACAATCTGAGGAGTATTTATTTCCCCCAAACTGCTGAAACTTGGAAACAATAGTAGTGCTTATGACATTGTTATTTGGCTTATATTCATCCAACTCAGAAGCTGTATGTTAGCCTTCAAAACAACCTACTTTTCAATTACAGCAGCTATGGAAACCAACAGACCTGCAGCTACCAGAAGAGGCACACTGAGATTGGAGTCCTCAAAAAATCCTATTCCAGAATAATATTATTATCTGTGATTGTTATAGGGTAATATTGTTATTTGACCTAAATTAGAACTCATCCTGTGGGGGGAGGGAGAAGAAAAACAATACTATCCCCAAGGTGATTGTCAGAAACAATCCGTACCAATTTTTTTTGACATCACAGCTGCCTGAGGCTATGATATCATATGAATTAAAAGAAAGTTTAATCAAAAAAGTGACACCTGGATAACTAGAAGATCATAGGGAGACTTTTTAAAGCTCTGACATATTTATTAGGATCAAGAAAGTTTAACATTTGTGGAGGACTATGTGCATGCCCACAAAAGTATGAGAAAGCCCCTGTCTGTCTCTCACCTCTGACTGAGCCTGAGGCCTTAGAAAAACAGAAAGTGAAGCTGAGACAAAGTTGTAAACTGCCTGAGAGTTGAAGGTGTTTCCCAACACACACTCAGAGTTCCCGAACAAAGGGTAGAAGACATACTGATTTAAGTAATTTAAGGAAATATCTGACCAACCATTAGCTGACTACTGAAATAACTGAGCAAAGACCAGTGGCTGCACAACATAAGAAATACAAATTTTAGAGAATTTGTACAGGAAAATAAGTAAACGGCAAAAGAGTAACAGCATAACAGCAACAAACTTTCGGGAGGGATAGACCTAATTTCTAGATTTGCCAAATATTACCTAAAATATCAACTTTTCAATTAAAAGTTATGAGACATGCAAAGAAATAGGATAATATTTAGGTCTTTGATGACCTAAGACCTGAAGCAATAAACTACATAGAAAAAAGCATAGGTACTAAACTTATGGACTTTGGGTTCAAAAAGGATTTTATGAATTTGACCTCAAAGGCAAGGGAACTAAAAGCTAAAATAAATGAATGGGACTATATCAAACTGAAAAGCTTCTGTACAGCAAAAGAAGCCATCAACAAAACTAAGAGATAACCAACCAAATGGGAGAAAATATTTGCAAACAATGCCTCTGATAAGGGGCTAATATCCAAATATATAAGGAACTCATACAACTCAACAACAAAAAGACAAACAGTCTAATTAAAAAATGGGCAGAGGACATGAACAAAAACTTCTTCCAAGATGATATACAAATGGCCAACAGATATATGAAAAAATGCTCAACTTCACTAGCTATTAGGGAAATGTAAATCAAAATACAATGAGATACCATTCTCATACTTGTGAGAATGGCTATGATCAACAAGATAAATAATAAGTGTTGGAGAGGCTGTAGAGAAAAAATAACCCTCATACACTGTTGGTGGAAATGTAGATTGGTGCAGCCACTATGGAAGGCAGTGTGGAAGATCCTCAAACAATTAAGAATAGAATTACCATACGACCCAGCAACCCTCTCCTGGGTATCTACCCCAAAAATCTGAAAACATTTATCCGTAAAGATATATGTGCTCCAACGTTCACTGCAGTTTTATTTACAGTGGCCAAGACAGAGAAATAGCCGAAGTGTCCTTCAATAGATGATTGGATAAAGAAGATGTGGTATATATACACAGTGGAATACTATTTTGCCATTAAGAAAAGATGAAATACTGACATTTGCGACAACATCGATGGATCTTGAGATTATTACGCTAAGTGAAATAAGTCAGAAACCATATAACTTCACTCATATGTGGGATATAAAACTGAAAGCAACAAAGGAAAAAGACAAACAAATAAAGAAACAAAAACTCATAGACACAGACAACAATTTAGTGGTTACCAGAGGGTATGGGGCGAGGAGGGATGGTAGCTGAGGGTAAACAGGGTCAAACATATGGTGATGGAAGGAGAACTGACTCCGGATGATGAGCACACAATGTGATATATAGACGATGTATTATAGAATTGTACCCTTGAAACCTATGTAATTTCACTAACCATTGTCACCCCAATAAATTTAATTTAAAAAAAAAGAAAAAGAAAGAAACAGGATAATGGCTCATACAGAGAAAAAATAAAAATAAAAAGAGTAGTCAATATAAAGTGTCCCTGAGGGAGCCCTGAGGGAGGATGTTAAACTTATAAGAAAAAAAAGAAAAGATAGCTATTAAAAATATGTTTAATAATTTAAGGACATTATGTCTAAATAATTAAAGGAGTGTGTGATGATGATGCTTTATCAATTAGAGATTATTTTTAAAAGATACAACTATAAAAAATGAAATAAATAGATATTTTAGAGTTCAATGTACAATAACTGAAAAAGAAATTTACTGGAGGCGCTCAAAAGAAGATTTGGAAAAGCAAGAGAAAAAAAATCAACAAATTTAAAAATAGACCAATTGAGTTAATCCAGTCTAAGGAACAGAAATAGAAATAATTGGAGAAAAATGAACAAAAACTCACAGACCTGTGGTAGACAATCAATTGGATCAACATACCCATAATGAAGTCCCAGAAGAGAGAAGAGGAGAAAAAGGTAAGAATATTTAAAGAAATAATGGCCTAAAACATTCCAAATTTGAAAGAAAAAAATCTACACATTCAAGAACTTCCATAATCAATAAACACAAAGAGGTCTACGACATAACAATACAAATGTTGAAAGCAAAAATTAATGAGAAAATCTTGAAAGCAACAGGAGAAACGCAACTAAGATCAATACACAAAACATATCCCCCCCAAAAAAAAATTTTTAAAAGTGAAGATGAAATAAAGACATTCTCCAATAAACAAAAACAGAGAAAATTTATTGCTAGCAGACCTGCCTTACAAGAAATACTAGTTTTTGAGCTTAATGCAAGTGACATGAAAAAGTAATTCAAAGTACACACACACACACACACACAAAGAGTGCTGATAAAGGTAAATATGTAGGTAATTACAAAATGCAACAGAATATACATATATATCTCCTTCTTTCTTCCCTTAACTTATTTAAAAAGCATTGCACAAATCAATATAAATGTGTTTTGACCTACGACATGTAAAAATATAATACACTTGACATAACAGCACAAAGTAGGCAACAAAGTACAAAGCTATATTGAAAAAGACATCGGCTTGTAATCTGAGTCCACAAAAAGAAATAAATACCAGAAATATGAATAAAAGGGTAAACATAAAGCCTAGAAATTCATCCTTGCTCCATTTCTTCTCAAAATTTCTTTAAAAACATACAATTATACTAAATATAACAATGCATTTTTCATCTGTAATATATACATATATAGCTATAACAGGCATAGCGATAATACAAAAATAGGGAGGAAAACAAGAGAGGTACACAGGAATAAGTTTCTTCATCTGATTGGAATTAAGTTAGTATAAAAATGAAGTGGATTGTAATAAATTAAGGTGTATATTGTAAGCCTTATAGTAACTATTAAGAAAATAACTTAAAATTATGGCTAAAATCATTAAAGGAATTAAAATTTTACAGTAGAATTTATTCGCTTAATGAATAAGAGAAGGAAGCCAAGCAAGATCAGAGGAACAAAGAAGATAAGAAATATATAGAAAACAAAACAGCAGACAAAAATCTAACCATATAAAATATTAAATGTGAATGGATTAAACAATCTAATCAACTATATGCTGTCTAAAGGATAAACACTTTAGAGTTAAGGAAAAATAGGTTGAAAGTAAAAATGTAAGAAAAAGATATATTATGCAAAAACCAACCATAAGAGAGCCAGAATGTTTATATAATTAATGGACAAATAGACTTTTAAACAAAAGCTATTATTAAAGATAGAGAAATATTTTATAGTGGTAGAAGTGTCAGTCTATCAGGAAAATATAACAATTGTAAACATAGATGCATCTATCGACAGGGGCCCAAAATACATGATAAAAAAAAAACAAAATTGAATGGAGAAATAGACAAACAATAATTTTTGGAGACATCAGTACCCTATTGTCAATAATAGCTAAAAATAAGCAAAAGATCAGAAAAGATATAAAAGGCTTGAATGACATTATGAAATAACTAAATCTAACAGACATTTATAGAACACACCACATGGTAAAGTCTGCAGAATTTAAATTTGTCGTAGGCTGGGCCATAAAACATGCCTCAATAAATTTTTAAAAATTGAAATCATACAAATTATCCTCTCCAAACATGTAATTAAATTATAATCAATAAAAGGAGAACGTTTATGAAATTCAGAAATAGATGGAAAGCAAAAAGAAATCCCTAAATAAACATTGGATCAAAGAAGAAATCACATCATAAATTAGAAAAGATTTTGAGATAAATAAAAAAATTTAAAAACCATAACATACTAAAAGTTAGGAGATGCACCTAAGGCATTGCTTAGAGAGCAATTTATAGCTGTAAACATGCGTGCTAAAAAGAAGGAGGAGGAGGAGAGGGCAAATTAGTAACTTAATCTATTTTAGGACACTGGAACAAAGAGCAAACGAAACCTAAAGCACACAGAAATAATTTTAATAAAGATTAGAGCAGAAATATATAAAATAGAGAACAAAAAACAATAAAGTCAACAAAACAAAACCTGGTTCTTTAATACATTAACAAAATATACCTAGATTGACCAAGTTAAAAAGGAAGAAACAAATTAATAAAATCACAGCTGAAAAATGGGACATCAAGTCTAACCTTTAAAATGATAAGGAAATACTATGAACAGCTTTTGTCTTTTAAGACATTTTCATATTTGAAGAATACTGGCCAGTTAATTTGTAAAATGTCCTTTGTTTTAGTTTGATGTTTCCTTATAATTATATTCAGATTATTAATTTTGGGCAGGAATGTGAGAGGTCCCAGTGGATGAGGTAACCAAACCTACCAGAGAACCCTCACAGAGGCCCCAGGAACAGTGGCACCAGGCATAGAGGTGGGAGCAAGAAGTGGCCTGACAGTAGGGGAAATAACAAAGTCTGTCCATCAGGCTGTAACCCTCTACGACCCTGAGCTTCCTTCTCCACAGGGAATTACCCACAGGGATTGCAACTGAAGTCATACAGTGAACCTCAGGTGTGAATGTACCACTGGAAGCAAAATCCTCCCCTTTCTGGTATATGGGAGTTACACCCCAACTAAAAGTCAACGTTCTGATTCTGACAGACCTAGTCACAAAGAAATCCTACTAATAGAAATCAACTTAATTCTCCGTCCTTAATATGAACAGACAACAAATTAGAGATTTTCTAATACAGAGAGAAAATCAGTAGCATAGAAAGAGAAAGATGAAAATAAACAAGAAAAATAGACTTTGGAAAAAAAGTTCAGTTAACACAAGAGAGTACACTTATGTAAGAGAAAATATTTCATCTGCCAAACAAAAACAGTGTTAAGAAAAATGAAACTGATATAAAAACCTCAGATATAAAACATAAATCTAGGATGAGAATATAAAATACCTACTAAAAAGAAAGAAAAGGAAAGGAAAAAGGGGGGAAAAATTACAGCTGACTTGAAGGATGGATCCAGAAGTTTCAAACTCACCTGATAGGAGTTTCAGAAACAGAGGTAATGATGTGGCATGAGTGGGTATTTGTTGGGAAATTACCCCCCAAAAAAAATTACCCGAAAAATACTTCTAATACTTGAAGAGATGTGTATCATCAGATTGAAAAGAACGACTAAACTACTAAATTAAATGAATATCCTAACACTTCCAGAAGGTGAGAGAGAAATGAAAGATTGCAATGAGAAGGTGAGATTGCTAACGGGAGGAAGTCAGCCTTCTGTTGGCCTTTTGAAGACTCGGAGCCGTGCCACAGCTCAGAAGGAATTATTTAGATAAATTTATAACATAACTTGGGCATGTTCCTGCCAACTGATCAAACTCAGTCGTTGCTTTCAGAGCTGCCCCACTGCACACAACCTTTGCTTTGAGATGCTTCAAGAAAGTGTAATATATTGTCCCATGAGAAGATTGGGGAAACAGAAAACAATGGGGTACAAGGAGTGCGTAGCGCAATGCCAGAACTCCAACTCTATGTAATATGCACTGTTTTTCTCTTCCTAAGCAAGGATTCTCAGCTCTCCTTGAAACTGTCATATAGTTCTAAGATAAGGACCACCTCAAAAGAGATGAAAATTACATTCAAACTGACAGAGAAAATGGGCTTCATTTTTTTCCAAGGCAACTGATGTTGAACTTGTAAGTCTTGCACAAACTGTCTAATAGTTGTGAATACAAACTAATGACAATTTTGTCTGCAACCAACTTACATCTTTCATCTTTTCTGAGATGAAAATTCTTCTACTTGAGAATATACTAAATTTATAAGAAAAGGGAAATGAGTAGGAGGAAGAAATGAAGCTTAAGGATCAAGGAGATGAATCCAGAAGTGCAGAGAAGGAAGAACTGCAGTAAGAGCTGCACAGAAAGCTCAGGAAGAACCTAAGCCAAGTTGGTGAAGAAAAAGTGACAGATGAAAAGAATGGCTCTAGGCAAAAATTGAACAACACATGATAGTGAGTGTAATTAAGAAAGGGGATAATTTTGAGCATATAATAAGTGAATTTATTCACAGTCAAAAATAAAATGGAAGGAAGTCCAGGGGACAAAAAAGCTATACCAGAAGTCATGAACCATTTATGAAGCAAATTTAAATGTACCATGATTTAAGCTATTGATGAGGCTTAAGAAAAGAGAGCATATTTAATCTTGATCCTAGGAAAATCTTTCTTCAAGTGACATATGGGTTATGCTTTCATTTCTAAAGAAGAAGAAAAGTAGTCTACCACAGTGCTTCCGGTGCAGTGACTGATAGTGCTACAGTTTTTAACTAACAGAATCAACATAGATAAAATGGAAGAATATTATTTGGAATATAGTATAAATATTAACACAGTTTTAACAATAGTCTTGACAATTTAATATTAAGGATATAATAGAATTTAGGGAGTGGAAGAGTTAGGGAAGTTGAAGAAAAGGTGATAGAAAGTGGAGAATGAATATACTCACTTTAGAGAGTCCGGAATTTAAGAGAATACCAAAAGGTGATGGAACAAAAAAACAATTTTAAATACTATTTAATGTTAAAGCATCTAACTATAAATAATACAAATAGTTAATAAGTCAAATTGTTAGTAATAATACACATAGTTAAAGGAGTTTGGGAAATGGGAATGGAGAATGAGTGTGTTAATTTTTTTCCTTTCATTAGGTTATCCAGTTATATTGTACAAAGTTGCAAAATTATGAAATAGAAAAATATGTAATATTTTAAACAAGTAATGGGAAAGTATAAGATGGAAAATGTTTCTGTATATTTCTGTGAGAAATAAAATTGGAGCCTTGAATAAATATAACAGATTTTTGTTCAGGATATGGAGAACTAAAACGCATGAGCCCTGTTAGAAAGAATTTAGGACTCCAAATCATCTAGTGATTTCTTTGTATAAAGTATGGATACATGGAGATAGTTATTCACATTCTATGATACAAAATAGAATATGTTACCTGAAAATGAGGAGTAATAACATCAGATGTCAGTAGAGATGTAACTAACTAAAGGAAAAGGTGACATTAAAGTGTGGAAAACTTGAAAGATTACTTTTATAGATATTAAATTAATTAACTTAATAAATTAATTAAATTTGTATTTTATATTTCTCCTTTAAGACTTGGTATTAAACCTTTAATTTTGCTTTTAACATTGTATTGAGAAAGGCTTTGTCTTTTTTATTATGGGAAATACAGAATTTTATGTAAACATTTTTAAATATTTGTGGCTTATCTTCATTCATTATTAACTTGCTACTTCTCCTGAACAAATGAGTGAACAAGTAACTATTTCCTGGGTTAAATCTACAGTGCCGTCAGTTTAATATACAATTGTATTAATAGAAGAAATGTTTTAAAACATACAGCAAGACTTTCATTTCCAGGACGTAACTTTCTGAAACTCCCTGACTTTCAAAAACAACCTGTAGGTTTTAAAAATACATTGTTTCTTCAAATTAATCCTGGGACAATTTCTTAGCATGAACACACTGAAGGTAACTCATCTTCTTTTATATCTCAGCAGGAGGCTGCAGGCATCCTTAAAAGATATCCTTTTGTCATTGGATTTTGAGTTGCTCAGGGATCTCTCACTTTTCATGGAAGTTGCTTTATCACCTTAATTTTATTACAAACGAAGGAAAGGAGCCTCCAAAGTCATGATGGATGGAATTTAAGGGAATAAAGGGTTGATTGGCTTGGGATGTTCAGCAAATGTCTGAGAAGCTCTTTCCAAGTTGAAGGCCAATGTGTGTCCGAGCCCGTGGAATCATATAACTGTGTTGCAAACCAATGGGGCCTGTTTGACTGGGAGGCCTGGACTCTTACGGCGGACATGGCATTCAACACGGCCAGCAGAGGACAGGAATCACATGTGAATGCAGAACTGCCTGCACACTTCACCTGCTTGAACAATTCAGTTTAAAACTTTGAATTCAGTCACTTTTTTAGTTTTTGACAGGAATTCAAAATTTTGACTTGTATTTTCCTTCAGTGGTTCAACTGATTAATTTTATATATTTCAAAATGCTTCCATTTGAGAAAATATGTAGTAAAGCATATTTGAAATCTCCTAAAATTAAATGTGAAGTGTAGGTGCAAGTCTAGTTTAGCAACTACTTAATTCTAAGCTGTTTACATATCAATATTTGAATGAGTTTCTACTTCTTCCTACTATTTCAGCAAAACTCTATTAAGAATGCTCAGCTGCCTTAAAGTCTTCTTGCAATGGCTTCTAAAATCAGTTTAGGCTGACAAGCACAGATACATATGGCCTTATAGCGGCGGTGGAATATAAGACCAATAGACCCCTTTTTGAGACTTCAGCTTGACAGGTTAGCACTGTCAAAAATTAAAATGTCAAATACGAGAGTTTGCAGACTCAACTGCTTTTCCAGAGCACAAAGAAGGATGCAACTACAAGGATTTCACAGCACAGGGAAAGGGACAGTGGGGGTGTGGGGTGGAGTTTGCACATATTAGCAATTCATTATGTACAAAGTCACAGTAGGAAAATAGTACTCACCGAGTACAGGAAAAAATGTAATAGAAATAATGTGGAATTTGTGAAACTGAACTTTTCTTGTCTACATGATTGATTAGTACAATAAAAAATATTGATAGTGATTTTCAAGTTAGCACAATAAGCATTAAGTCTTCAAAACAAATACACAGAGTAGATGTCTAATTACATTACTCATGGTTCTTAATACATGGCATTATAGCTATAGAAATGTTTTTATATTTACTTTATATTTACATATTTTTATTGTATGTTACTGTATGTAATCGAATTGCTTTTTGTAAGTGATTTAGTATATAAATTTATCTTCAAATTAAAACATACACATAGAAATAAAAAATCTACTAGATCTGCATGAAAATGAAATCAGTTCTATAAAGTTGGAATTGTTCTATAAGGTTGGCTCCAAACACACAATTTGATTCTCTTGTTTTCCAGGAGTTGCCCAAACATAAATAAAAGTACCTTCAAATTCCTTTCCATCATCCCTTCTTCCTCCTCTCCTCTCTTCCCCCCTTCTCCCTCCCTCTCTCCTTCTTTCCCTTTTTCCCCTCCCACACTGTTTATATAAGGCTTCTATGTGCCAGGCATGTTTTATGTGGTTGGAATACATTAGGAACAAAATCTTTGCACAGATCATATTCTAGTGATATTTAAAGTCATTCCTGTCTGGAGAGTTCCACTTCCAGAATGGCGTTATATGGAGCTCCACAGACCTGTTTCCAGTAAAACAAAACAAAAAATAACTTCTGAAAACTTTTTTTAAAGTTTATTTTTAAAAAGTGTGCATTTCTATAATATATCATCTGTATATCTCATTGTGTGCTCACCACCCAGAGTCAGTTCTTCTATCACCATATATTTGACCTCCTTTACCCTCTTCTAGCATAACCCCTTCCCCCTTACCCTCTGGTAACCACTAAACTCTTGTCTGTGTCTATGAGTTTTTGCTTGTTTGTTTGTTTGTTTGTCTTATTCCTTTGTTGCTTTCAGTTTTATATCCCACATATGAGTGAAGTCATATGGTTCTCAACTTTTTCTGTTTGACTTATTTCACTTAGCATAATAATCTCAAGATCCAGACATGTTGTTGCAAATGGCAATATTTCATCTTTTCTTATGGCAGAGTAGTATTTCATTGTGTATATATAGTACATCTTCTTTCTCCAATCATCTATCGATGACTGGCCACTGTAAATAAAGCTGCAATGAACATCAGAGTACATATATCTTTACAGATAAATGTTATCAGAATTTTTTGGGTAGATACCCAGGCGAGGGATCTCTGGGTCATATAGTAATTCTATTCATAATTTTCTGAATATAAAGAGAAAAATTTTAAAGCAGCAAGAGAAAAATAAATTGTTACATGCAAGGTGTTCTGCTTCTTAAGGTTACTATAACAAATTACCACAAACTGGATGGCTTTAAAAAAAAGAAAAGAAATTTATTCTCTAATAGTTTGGAGGCTAAAAGTGTGAAATAACTGTGTTGCAGAAACAGCTCCCTTTAAAATCTGTAGGAGAGAATCCTTTCTTACTGCTTCCAGCTTCTGGGTGTTTGTCAGCATTTCTTGGCTTCTAGATACATCACTGCAATCTCTGCCTCTCTGACACTGTGTATCTCTCCCTTCCTTATAAAGACAACAGTCTTATTGGATTAAGGGCTCACTCTACTCTAGTATAACCTCAACTAGTTATGTCTGCAATGGTCCTATATTCAAATGAGGTCACATTCTAAAGTACTAGGAGTTAGGACTTCAACATATCTTTGGGTATGAGGGAGGTGGGAACAGTTCAACCCCTAACACAAGTGAATACCAAACCAGGAAAAGAAATCACAAGAAAGGAAAACAATAGGCCAATATCTCTTACGATTATGAATGTAAAAATGCTTAACAAATTCTGGCCAAATGAATCCAGCAACATATAAAAAGGATTCCACATGACCAACTGAGATTTATTCCAGGAATGTAAGGTTGGTTGAAACATCTAAAAATCAATCAACCACATCAATATAATAAAGGAAAACACCCATATGATCATCTCAATTGATGTAGGGAGAAAAATGGCAACATTCAACAACTTTTCATGATAAGAATCCCCAATAAACTGGGAGTAGAAGAAATTACTTCAACCTGATAACAGTCAGGCAGTTCTTTGAAAGGTTATGAACAGAAAAACCATATTTCTCAATAATTGTGTTGCCAGATATATGCCAAAAGGAAATGGAAATAAATGTTTATGCAAAAGCTTATACACAAATGTTTATAGAATCATTATTCTTTATATCCAAAAATCTCACAATGCTCAGAATTTTGAGAAATAACACAAAGGTTCATCCAATGATGAATGGATAAACAAAATGTAATATATACACACAACAACATATTATTCACCAATAAAAAGAAGTGAAGTAGTGATATATGCTAAAACATATATAAACATTGAAAAACATTATTCCAAGTAAATGAAGCCAGTGCCAAAGACTATATGTTGTATGATTCCTTTAGTATGAAATGTCCCAAATTGGCAAAACTATAGACACAGAAAGTAGATTTGTGTTTGCCGAGGGCGGGGCTGGAGGTGGGGGGCATTGGGGTGCCTGCTAGTGAGCGTAGGGTTTCTGCTGACAGTAACGTTACTGTTCTAACATTCACTGGGGTCGTGATTGCTCTGCTCTATGTGTACGCTATAAACCATTGATTCGTACACTTTAAAGAGGTAAATTTTACAGTATCTCAATAAGGCTGTTATTAAACATCCCATAAATCACCATGTTTCATATAAGATGATTGTATTCACCAAAAGCAATAGCAAAACAATATGTTTTGTTTGGGGACCTTATAACCAACCAGCTGAACACACAGGAGGACATTAAGTGGTGTATTTGCTAATGAGCCGCTCAGTCTCCACCAAATGGGAAAGTTCACGTGGGAAAATTAAACAGGACTTAAAATGTTTACCTGATATTAAATGAGCAAAAATAATTTTAAAAATCTCATGAAACATAAGTTCTCAAAACCTTCAAATATCGTGAGTACATTCACATATGTATTAAGCTAACTACTTATCCAGATAAACTCATCTTTTGTATCAATTATCGTTCAAACTACATATGTAACTGGCTAGTTGTAAATGTTCCCTAATGACATGGGATTTTTTTTCTGAATGGGGATATTTTAAGATACGTGGCGAAAGCTATCGTATATATATATATGATATCTTATATATACAATATGTTATATATAAAACATTATATATATATACATATTGTATATATAATGTATTATATATACAATATATATTTGTATGTATTTATATATATTATGTATATAAAATCTAGAACACACACACATACACAACATTGTTTCCTATTTGAACATTTTGTGACTATTTTAAACAAAAATTGGTAGGCAGTTCCTAGAACTCTGCCTACTGGGCATTTCCCCCCAGAAGTCACACTGGCCACTATGCATGACTCCAATAGCTTCTGTATTTTAGAGATATTATAAATAATAGTTTCCCTTTTCATTCATTTCTGGTAAAAAGGGATAAAATGCTCAAAAGGATACAAGTCCCTAAATTTTATCTGTAAGAAATTTTCTTCTTTTTATAAAAAGTCTACATTAACATCAACTAATCTTGTGCATAGTTTGCCTTATTAAGAAAGGTAAAAATGGTAATTATAAATTTGTTTCTTCCCTTAAGAGTAATTTCCTATTTTAATAGTAGCTTCTTTTTGATATCTGGTCCAAGTTGGCATAAACCAGCTGTGGAGAGTGGAACCCATTTTCTAGCAAGATAGTGCAATACACTTGATTATTAGCATTTGTTGCTTTCATGAACCAACATTCATCATTCTGAGGTACCCACATGCATACATACTCATACACAAAACAGACACACAGAGACACAGACAGACACACCTTTGTTATTGTCTTTCTTTTAAAGAATCACATAAATGACCTCCAGTCCTTCTCATAAAACTTCAAATATTGGAACATGATATTATTGTCACTAAGTTTTCTATCTCAATTTTGAAAAACACATCCAATTTGATATGTGTCTTAGTTTAGGCTTCACCAGAAAGAGACCCTAAGACAAGGAATAGGTGTCTATAGTTTATTTGAGGGGTGACTCCTGGACACACAAGTTAGGGAGTGGGGCAGAGATATAGGACGTGACTGACATGCGTGTCAATGACAGTTACCACTTGGGCACGAGGCTGACGCCTGCCTCTGGGAGCCTCTGGTATACAATGCAGAACATGCCAGACTGTGGGAGGCTGGGCCACTTGTCACTGACTTCACCCTCATTTGCGGAGTGTTACTCAAGGTGTTAATCACCTCCCAGTTCACTGCAGTGTTCCCCTCATGGTGACCAAGGACACTCCTGTAATGCTGGAGGATGCACTGGCCCTTGAGACAGGCCCTGGAGTTGGGAAGTCGTCAAGTGTTTTCCAGAAGTTTTTGCAGATAGTGACCACTGTCTGCACTAGGTGTGTTTGGCCATCAACATTGTCTGCTTCAGCTGGGTTTTAAATGTCCTCTCCACCGGCATTATTTATATGCTTCAGAAAGCAAATTTACCACATGTGACACCACAGTCAGGTGTCCTTGACCATGGCTAAGAAAGCAGAATTCCAGCCCCTTTATTTGAATCTCGACATGCATAACTGACTTGCAGTAAAGGTGTTCTGATGAAATTTTTAAGACTTCTTTACATGTGTTTTACACGTGCTGATGACGTCCACTGTTACATTTCCTAATCAAATAGAAACTCAAGATTCATCCCAATTAATTATAAACATATGTACACATCGATTGAAGTGCGTGAGTCTATTAGACATAGAAAAACTCCCCCGTAAGACGACGAATCCACAACTGCCTGATGCGCTTTGTGATTGTGTATGTTTATGTAGAGTAGACATCAGGGACGTCTCCCTATAAAATGGTCTGCATTAATATCTCTTCATGCTGTCTTCCTTTTAGTACTTTGGGTTCAATGGCACCCTGCGCTAATGTCCACAGCCTTCACACTGACCCACCGGGGACAGTGGTGCCCTTCCTCAGTCTTCCTTTTTCTTCTTTTTGGTTCATGATAGGTTAACAGGCTAGTTAAAGACATACACTGAACTGCAATAAGGTGTTAGGAGCAGGTAATATCTTACAGTGCTACTCCTCTCATATAGTAATGACTTTTTTTCTTAACAAGTACTTATAGCCACTTAATTAAAAAATAGTTTGTGGAAATTTTTTATAGCATCACTGGTACAGTTAGAGAAAACTTTGTTAATATCTTGTCAATTTCCACATTTTAAAAATTATGTATGCCTAGGAATAGTATAGATTATTCCCAAAAAGTTAAAATTATTCCTTAAAATTTCTCCTGGGAAAAGTTGAACTATTTTATGTATTCTTTACATGAAGGTTGATGGAAGGCTGCACTCAGCAAGATAAACAGAAGTGAATGCCAGAATAAATGAAACTGATAGGATCAAAACGGTAGTGCAGTCTTCTTTTCTCATATTTACAATGAAAATTTGTCTCTCGGATGCTCAATTGCCTTGGAAAACGATAATTGATACTAAAGCACTGAGCAAGGGAAATATCACTAAAAGATTTTCTTAAAGATTTTTTTAAAAATATGTTTCTAAATGCTCTTTGTTATCAAAAAAATATTATTGTGAAATGTCACTCTTTTGACAACATGAAGAATCAGATACTTTTAATATTTCCCTTATTCTAATTCTATATAACAAATTTAGGGGGAAAATATGTCAAAAAATCCTGACACCTGCCTGAGATTTGTGATTTTAGCCTAAAAAATCTCCTGACACAATGTGTAGCTTATGTATCTAGAACCAGGATACATAAGAATGTACTTGGCACTCCACAAACACTCATCGAGCTGGATGAGGTGTAAGTAGATAATCACCATGGTGGACCAGATATTGAATAGATAGTAATTATTTATTGACAAGTAAGACTAATTTGGTATGAAACAACTTTTTGGTTACATAGTTGAAAAATATATTAACTACTCAATTTTTAATGGTGACCACAGTAATTATGATTCAATTTTATGATTCTGTGCTTTGGAAACAAACTTATTTACTTTTATAAACTTACGCAAAAGTCTGGCTGAAATGCATATTGGTTTCAAAGTGGGTTTTGCTGAATGCTTTTTAAAAATAATATACCTGCCTTTGTAATATGCTGATTCTTAGAAAATATATTTTGGATTTTATTTGCTGATCCTTTGAAATTTTTGTATTTTTAGGTATAAAAACAGATAATCTATATTACAGCATAAATTAGCAAAGCTAAATTATATATTTACTATATTATTTACAAAATTATATGATTTATAATTTTAATTATAATTGTATTAACATTTAATATGATTTACTAAATTATATATTTACTCTATTATTTACTAAATTATTTCATTTGCTATGTTATATACAGTAAATATAATACAATTTTTTATGATATTGATGTTCTATGAAGAAATTCTATTGTAGGATTAATAGTAAGATTAATTGAATATGTTTTATTTCTCCAAAATATCAAGCCTCCAAAACATTAGAAAGTTGTATCAGTCCACTGATTTAGTTATTTTTTATAATTTACATTATTACTATGTTTATTATTAGTCTTCACTATAAAAACATTGATATATGTATGGATCTTGTAACTAGCAGACTTGGTGCATTCATATTGTTTCTTAAAACTCATTTTCAAAAATTTTATGTAACCCACAAGTATTGAGAGTTTTTGCCTTTTTCTTTCCAGCTCTTTATATTAGTTTTTCTCTTGTCCTAGTCTTACGATCTCTTATGAAATGTTTTACATCACATAAATGAAGCCTTGACTTATTTCTGGCTACACTGAAAAAAATCTTTGAAATTTTATTATTAATTTTAATGCTTGCAACCCATTTTCATAAACACCAAATTTCAGTATAAATAAAAACTTGAAAATAGGTTTTTGTTGTCATTGTTGAAATAGGAATAGATCAATATATGAATGAAATTAATTATAAAACTCAGAAACAACTTCATGCATGCATGCAAATTGTTAGATTGAAAGGTTACATAACAAATACAGAGAGCAATCTTGACTTGACTATTTCATGGATGACTATGGAACAATTTGCTTTCCATGTGGAATAAAGTTAGATCTCAACCTCATACAATTCACACACAATAATTTCCAAGTGGACAATATAAGTAAATGTGAAAAAAAAAAACCTTTAATTCTATTTTAAAAAGTAAAAGATAACAGTCTTACTACCTTAAGATAGAAAAGGATTCGCACAAGTATAAAAGACAAGATTGATGAACATAACTACTTCAAGCTATGCTTTGCACAAAACATGACACAGAAATAATATTTTACAAACATGTTGAAAAAAAATATTTTTAATGTAGGTAAAAAAGGATTAATATCCAAGACACTTAAAGAACTCTGACAGATCAGTGAGAACACAAGTTAAAGAAAAAAGTAAAAATGGATAAAAGTACAGCAGAATGGCTGATAAATGTCAAAAGATTCTCAGAATCACTGTCATTTAAAAAAATGCAAATCAGATTTCCAGTCAACATGGCAGAGTAAGTAAACACGGCACTTGCCTCCTCTCATGACAACGTCAAAATTGCAATTAAACTACAGAACAACCATCGTTGAGAATAACCTGAAGTCCAGCTGAACAGAAGTCTAACTGAACAGTCTAGCTAAAACTAAGGACATATTTAAAAAGCCACCTGGATACTGGTAGGAAGGGCAGAGACATAGAACTGGATGGTCTCATACCCAAGTGTAGGGGTTAAAACTTGGGAGGGATATCTTGGCTATGAAGGTCCCCCCAGAAGAGTGAGAGGCCTGATCCCCACCCCAGGTTCCGAGCCCTCGGAAGAGAAGTCCCCAAAACTTCTGTCTGTGAAAAGTACCAGGGACTACAGCTGAGTGAAAAGAAGAGCAGCTGAAGTCCCAGGCATTCCTCTTAAATGGCCCATGCACAGACTTATTTGATTGATGAACTTACTCACTCTGAGTTCCAGCACTGGGGTAGCAGCTCAAAAGGAGCCAGGGACATACAGGGAGAAACTAAATTGTCTGGCTTCGGAGTGAAGGCTGGAGGGACAGCTTTCTTCCAGACAGAAATGCCAGCAGAATCCACTGTTCCTTTTTTGAGGCCTCACCCCTCTCAGTGTGCAGACACAGGCAGCCACCATATCTGAGTCTCCATCAATCTGGCTTACATAGTTCGCCACACCCTGGTGATTTCCTGAAACCACACTGCATCAACTTTGCAGATCACTCAAACCACTTCTATTGGCTTTTCCATACAAACAGTCTGTATTGGCTCATGCTGCTGAATATCCTAAAATCTCTCAAAGGTTCACAAAACTCAAACAAGCAGCATCTGGCCTCAGCATGTCCTGTAACTCACCCAATTCCAGTAGTGCTGAGCAGTCCCAATTCCAGCACTAGCAGCAGCTGGCCTGTGTTCTTTTTAAAGGGCCCACACATGGACTTACCCAGTCTGAGCTCCAGCGTTGGGGCATCAGCTGAACTTGGCCTGAGGCAGGAATCCTCTAATGAGGCCTCAGGGTTGGCACACCCAGTGGCTGGCTTCAAACCAAGCCGGTGTACCACTCAGTTGCCTTCACAACTGACACACACAAAGTGCAGACTGGGCAGGCACCAGTACCCTGCTAAAGCAAATCCTGCTCCATAGGGTCAGCACCTGCACAACTGCTCCTCCACTGTAGTCAGTCCTCACATGGCCAGTCCTCACAACAAATCAGTCTGAGGGTCCATTTCTCCCATTGATGTGCAAACAGCAACCAAGGCTGAACTACAACAGGAGGGCACACACAACCCATACCTGGAGCACCTGGCTTATGAGACCAACAAGACTGTGCCACTGGGCTCCACAGGACACATACTATATAAGGCCACTCTACAAAGACCAGGAAACATAGCAGCCCTACCTAATACATAGAAACAAACACAGGGGGCAGCCAAAATGGGGAGACAAAAAAACATATACCAAATGAAAGAAGACAAGAAACTCTACAAAATGAAGATAAGCAATCTGCCAGACAAAGAGTTCAAAACACTGGTTTTAAGGACGCTCAATGAACTTAGGGGAAGAATAGGTGAACTCAGTGAGAAATTCAACAAAGAGATAAGAAACATAAAAATGGAGATAGAAATATATATATATATATATATATATATATATATATATATATACACATATATATATATACACATATACATATATATATGTGTATATATATATACATATATATATATATACACATACATACATATGGTCAGAAATGAACAACACAGTAACTGAAACAAAGACTACATTAGAGGGAATCAACAATAGAGTAGATGAAGCAGAAGCTTGAGTCAGTGATTTAGAAGTTAAGGTAACAGAAAACACCCAAACAGCAAAAAGGAAAAAGAATCCAAAAAAAAAAAAAAAAACAGAGGAGAGTTTAAGGGGCCTCTCGGACAACATCAAATGTACCAACATTCACATTATTGGGGTACCAGAAGGAGGACAAAGAGCAAGGAATTGAGAATCTATTTGAAGAAATAATGATGGAAAACGTCCCTAACTTGGTGAAGGAAATAGACATACACGCTGAGGAAATGCAGAGAGTCCCAAACAGGATGAACTCAAAAAGGCTTACACCAAGACACACCATAATTACAATGCCAAAGGTTAAAGACAAACAGAGAATCTTAAAAACATCAAAAGAAAAGCCATTAGTTACCTAAAAGGGAGCTCCCATAAGATTGTTAGCTGATTTCTCAACAGAAACTTTCCAGGCAAGAAAAGATTGGCATGAAATATTCAAAGTGATGAAATGTGAGGACCTACAACCAAGATTACTCTTCCCAGCAATGCTATCATTTAGAATCAGACAGACAAAGAGCTCCCCAGCAAGAAAAAGTTAAAAACAGGAGTTCATCACCACCAAAACAGTATTATAAGAAATGTTAGAGGGACAAGAAGAAGAAGAAGAAGAAGAAGAAGAAGAAGAAGAAGAAGAAGAGGAAGAGGAAGAGGAAGAGGAAGAGGAAGAGGAAGAAGAAAAATATGACTAATGAAATGGCTATAACTACATATCTAGCAACAATTACTTTAAATGTAAATGGATTAAATGCTCTAATCAAAATATGGAGTGGCTGAATGGATAAGAAAATAAACCCCTTACTTATACTGCCTACAGTAGACTCACTTTAGATGGAAATAAAAAGCACACACAGATTGAAAGTAAAGGGATGGAAAAGATATTTCATGCAAATGGAAATGAAAAAAACAAAACAAAAGCTGGGGTAGCAGTATTATACCAAAATCGACTTTAAAACGAAGTCTGTAACAAGAGACAAAGAATGACCCATTAATCCCAATTCTGGGTATTTATCAAAAAAAAACTCAAAACACCACATTGAAGGGACATATGCACCCATATGTTCATTAAAGCATTGCTTACCAAGATGTGTAGGCCAAGATGTGGAGGCAGCCTGGGTGTCTGTAGATGGATAAATGGATAAAGAAGAGGTGGTATGTATATACAATGGAATATTACTCAGCTATAAAAAGAATGAAATCTTGCTATCTGCAACTACATGGATGGACCTAGAAGGTATTGTGCTAAATGGAGTAAGTCAGATAGAGAGAGACAAATTCCATATAATTTCACTTATATGTGGAATCTAAGGAACAAAATGGACAAACAAAACAGAAACAAATTCAGAAATACAGAAAACATTTGATGGCTGCCAACTGGGGGGGGGGGGTTAGGGTGTGAATGAAAAAGAGAAAGGGATTAAGAAGTACAAATTGGTAGTTACAAAATAGTCATGGCGATGTAAAGTATAACATAAGGAATATAGTCAATAATATTGTAATAACTATGTATGGTGTCAGATGGACACTAGATTTATTGGGATGATCACGTCATAAGTTATGTAAAGTTTAATCACTATGTTGTACTAATCTGAAACTAATATAATATTGTATGTGAACTGTAATTGAAAAATAAAACAATTATTAAAAATTAGCAATAAGAAATGCAAATGACAACCTTAATAAGATACCACTTTTTACCACTTAGACTGGCAAAATTGCAAATCTGACAAAGTAAAGTATTTTAAAGATGTTAATAAAAAATGAATTCTGTCAAGATATTGGTGAGAGCAATAGTCACCAAGTAGTCACTTGGACAGTGATTTGATGGTATCTTGTAAAATAAAAACATTGTCTACTCTTTCATCTCTACAATTTTATATGTGTACAATTAAACTTCTACTAGGGTAATCTGTGCAACATTTCTTGTAATAATAACAACAAAAAATTATCTAAATGTTCTTTACAGGGAAATGGACAAAGGTGAAGGGAAATTTTTCCTGTAGCTTCTGAATTGGCACTAGGGACCACTGCAGAATACAACAGAAGGTAAGGACTGTCCCGTACAAGCATCCTCCCCAAGGATTACTCAGTTTAATAACCCATCCTTTTTTAGGTAGGTTATTAAATTGAATACTCCTTGGGGATTATTATGCTAAGTGAAATAAGTCACACAGAAAAAGTCGAGAACCATGACTTCCCTCATATAAGGAATATAAAACTGAAAGCAACAAAGGAACAAGACAGACAAAGAAACAAAAACAGAGACATAGACAATAGTCTAGTGGTTACCAGAGGGTAAGGGTAGAGGGTGGTGATAGAAGTGGGTAAATGGGGTCAAATATATGGTGATGGAAGGAGAACTGACTCTGGGTGGTGAACAGATAATGTGAGATATAGATGATGTATTACAGAATTGTACACTTGAAACCTATGTAATTTTAACCATTGTCACCCCCAATAAATTTTAATTTAAGAAAATAAATAACCCATCCTTCCAACTTCCCCACCATTACTCCTAGCCCATTCACACTTCCCTTTTCAACTTGTGTTAGGAAAGAGCTAGAGAGTGGGGAGAGTCTTCAGGGTCAGAGAGAACACCTTGCTCTTGGTGAGAGGTTACTCATACACTCAGCCCAAGGAGGGGCTGAGCTCAAGGGGGAGGTTCTAGAGAATAGGGTGTCTACATGAAGAAAAGTTGGCATTCAGTCCCTGTTCACCAGGATTGCAGAGTTCGGAAGTTGCTTATGTGCCTTTTGGGGCATGAGAAGGAATAGCAAGACAGACTTGAGTGGTGCCTCAGGACCTCACACAAGAGAAGGGCCAGAGGGAGAGAGTCAGGAGATCACAGCCACAAGAAGTTTGTGGGGTGCTCTGCTAATGGCAGGAGTGGAGGCGCCGTAGAAGGGGAAGAAACCAGGGCCCAAAGGTGGAGGAGGGTACCTTCCCGTTTCAGGAAGTCAGGGTGTCAGATCAAGCTTGTACTGAAAATGGGATAGGATTGAGGATTAAATACTATATAATATTATATTGACATTTTGAACTGAAGTTTAGTATATGAATTTACCAGCAAATTATGGGATATATTGGAAATATTAAAAGATGAGAAAAATAGATTCAACTAACATATTTGAAGGTAGTGTAGGACAATTAAAATTGCTTCATGTTATATCTCGTTTATTGATCAGGGCCACTACATGAAATGTACATTCATGCACATACACATGCACTTACACACATAGGTAAACACTCACATACACATACTCGCACACATACCCACCTATGGAAATGAAATTCTACATATGGTAACTGTTAGAAGGAATGAAGTATATCCTTGTGTCAACATTGATAGAGCATGATGATATATTATTTAGGGTAAGAAGAAATTTATTGAATAAGACAAATAATATGCTACCACTCATGCAAGATTACAACATAACATAAAATGATACTACTGTGTGTGTGTGTGTGTGTGTGTGTGTGTGTGTACATGCGCACAAGCTTGTAAGTGTGGAAAAGGGCTGGATGCACAGACACCAAATTCATGATGATGATTTGCCTCTGGGAGGAAAGAGATTGGGATTAAGTGGGTCAAATAGACTATGGGTTTATTGTAATATGTTATTTTTGTAATATGATAATTTATTGTTGTTTATGTGATTTTTAAAGTATATATATATGTATAATATATATATATTTTTTTCCAACACTTGAAAATATGTTAAAATGTTAACAGTGGGTAAATCCCTATGACAGCAATGTGAATGATTGTCATTTTTTTCTGTGCTCTTTTTTGGCTTTATATTTAAAATAAGAATCATTACAAAATGGTTATTTGCTAAAACAAACAAAAAAAGGAGAATTAAATATATCTAGTGATAATACACATGACTTTTTTTCTGAGGCAAGTTTCCCTGTGAAGTTTGCTGCTGTTTGGCTGGCGTGATCACGTGGAATAGTGGGGTAGTCGACAAGAGTGGCCATCACCACAAAGCTCTCTGCTCTTCCTCTGTGATGTGCCCGCAGGTGTGCTCCTCCATGACCTCTCCCGAAAGAATCCCGCTCAGCTAGAATTTTATTTAGTTCCCAGTCCAAACACAGCACCCACGTAATTCCTTACCACGCTTTCTCTTGTATTGCTTAACACTCTCTGATTCTATAAATACATTGTGCTTATCTTGCTTTCCACCCTTTCAAAGGTAAAACCATGAAGACAAAGACTTTGTATGTTTTCTTTATTTCTATACCTCCTTTGACTATTAGAGTGTGTGGATCATATGCATGTGCAAGACACACTTTTAAATGAATTGTGACTTGTCATTCCTGAAGCCTCACAGGCAAAACACATCAATGTGCCACAGTTGAGTGCTGCTGTCTCCTTTTCCCAAGCCCTTCTCAACTGTGTTCACAGAGGCCTGAAATGTCTTTAGCAGAAATGCTTCTCTAATTGCTAAGCCTAAAATTACCACCACTAGGCTTTGCATGAGAATTACTTCTCCAACATGGTTTGAATGTAGCCCTTTCTTCCCTCATAAAATTATTCTGTTTGCTTGTTTGGTTGTCTTACCTAGAGTTCAGTTAAGCCTTTCAAATTTTGTTATCTGTCAATAAGACTGGCTTCCTATGAAGCAGGAAAGAATTCACAGTTCAGCATTAAAAAACCTCATGTAACAGCAGCAATTCAAGGGAAGTGTCTCTGTTCACTGTGATGGACACACCACTTTCCAGCCCTGCTGGCAGAGCTCAGCGTGACTCTGATACAAACATGGAGGACAGTGGTCACCAATCATGCCATGTTTCCCAGAAAATAAGACCTAGCTGGACCATCAGCTCTAATGCATCATTTGGAGCAAAAATTAATATAAGACCTGGTCTTATTTTAGTATAATATATTAATTTTTGCTCCAAAAGACACATTAGAGCTGATGGTCCGGCTAGGTCTTAGTTTCAGGGAAGCACAGTAGGAGGACCAGAGCAAAAAAACATTGCAGATGTATGTATTTATTTGTGTAAGCATCTCAGAATATTCACATGTGATCAGAGTACCATTTTTTTCTTGGTAAACCAACTTTTGACTATTTTGAAAGTTATCAAAATTTTTATTATTACCAAAACTGTTCAAAAATTAGAAAATCTCATTTAATGAACACAATTCCAACTGTAGTCGTAGGCTTCAGAGTTGGGTTCATTGTCACAGCGAACAGAGATGGCTCAGCTATCATTTCTTCAGAAACTTTCTTTCAAATGTTACAAGAAACATGTGTGACTTGGTGTTCTCCAAAATTCATAAGCCTATGATGCCATTTTCAGAGTAAACAACTTAATTGAAGATGCTCCAATCATAGAACTTCTCATGGTGGCCAGAAGATAAGAAGATTTTCATTTTGGACAAACCCAAGATTGGTCAAGTTTTGATGTTTTCAAATTGGCCTTTCTCGTAAACAAATAAGAAAGTAAGTAACAGCTCTTCCCCCAACAATAACCAAACAATAAGAGTAGATCACATATTTTGTGTTTCTCCAGGATGGACAGCTACAATATGCTCATTCAACTTGGCTTTCTGCTTCAGTTTGTATTACAAGATGAAATTGCAACATAAAGTCTTGCCAATGAAATTGCAACATCAAGTCTTTAGAGTATTTTTGTTTACATTTTATGACTTAAAGCAGGCCCAATGTAAAGAAGTAAAGGTTTCAAACTTTAAATGCTTATCCACAGCCTCCCCTCCAACCCTCTTCCCTCTCCTGCCTCCAAGGGAAGAGTCTGAGTTTTCCAGAGGCATTGGGCTTTCATGTGCAGGATTAGAAGGCATAAAAGTAGGGGAAGGCTTGCTAAGAGCAAGACTGGATCAATCCATCAATTTACTTTGACAGGAACCAAAGGTCATTTGTCAGGTTTATGGTTTGAAATTGGAGATGATCTACTGAGAAATTGAAGGTAAGGGATTGAGAGAGAACAGCTACAGGGCCACAGGACAGTTAGGGGTACTGTGCACTTAAGTCTATTGGAAGAAGTTAAGATGATAACTTGGGTCATCAACTGGATCACTGTGATATGGTCCAAAAGAGCCCATGAATGTGTGACTTTTGGGCTGTAGTTTTTTAAGTGACTCAGTTATTACATAACACAATTATATTTGTGTTATAGCCTAATGACAGTTTATTTAGTTTAAATATTACCAATGATTCTAGATGCCATGCCACACCTCCTAACACTGCACAGAACCTCAATGACTGTCCTATTAGCAGTCTGTTAAAATATATATTATATATGTATTACATAATATATATTGTATAATATATATCATATAAAATATTTTTCTGTACAGTGATGATTTTCAAGGAGCAGATAGAATTTGATGAAACAAAATTAGATGATTAGATAGATCCCCTGAAATCTTCTTAACTTGAATGTTAAAACCAAATCTGAAATTGAATATTGCTTGCTTTTTCTTGTCACACAGTTAGCTAAGTGGAATTTGGTCTGAATAACTTTATTAAATTTTCACATGGCTGCAGTTTGACTAACGAGATCACCCTTGCCCATTCCTCGTCAAACTTTTTCTAATGCTGTCTTACTTAGTTTTTTTTTCAATTACAGTTGATATTCAATATTATTTTTATTAGTTTTAAAGGTATAGCATAGTGGTTAGACATTTGCATAATTTGCAAAGTGATCCCTGCCACCCTGCCTCTCCCCTGTTGCCCCCCAAACCTCCTAATGAACGTGATTGAAATGTTTTCAAGGAAGCCATCTATAACATAAATTATTTTAAAACAAGTTAGCTATTTGTCTAATGCTTATCTTTAAACCTTTAAACATTTTTCTTAAATGCAAAGTAATTTATCTAATTGAAGCTTTAAATTATTATATATAGATTAAGTATTGGTAGAATACTAACAATTTTTATAAAAATTTTTGTAACGCGAATTTTGGCTGTTGCATAAATTTTATTTAATACTAGTCCACTTAAAGCTTATTTCTTCATTCTGTTTGTATTTGTTTTCTATTACTATTGTAACAAATTATCACAAATTTAGTGACTTAAATCAACACAACTTCATTATCTTATAGTTCTGTTAATCCAAAATTCAACATGGGTCTCTCTGGGCTAAAATCAAGGTGTCAGCAGAGCTGTGATCCTTTTTGGAGGCTCAAGGGGAGAATCTGTTTCCTTGCCTTACTCACCTTTTAGAGACCATCTGTATCCCTGGGCTTCTGTTTCCCTTCCTCTGTCTCCAAAGCCGTCAGCAGGGAGTCAAATCCTCAAATTCCACTACCATCTCCTGCTCTGCCTCCCACATCCACATTAAATACCTCTGTGATTAACGTTGGATCCACCCAGAAAATTCAGGGTAATCTTTCTGTCTTAAGATCAGTGGATTAGCAACCTTATTTCCATCTGTTATTTTAATTGTCCTTTTCTATGTAACCTAACTTAGTCACAGATTCTGAGAATTAGGATGTGGATATCTTCAGGGACCGTTATTCTACTTAGCACACTGCTAGCCTTCAAATTTTCTTGTGATATCCAAAATTTGCGCTACAGTTTTCTTCTGCCCAAGAAAATGCTGGTGAGTTATTGAATTATATGCTTTTACTAGATTATTTCATATTCTATGGCATTTCTGAATAACTGTGATGTATCACTTATTAACTTAGAGGTCCTAATTCTTTTGTGACTATTATGAAACACATTGTTTATGAGCTACAACTCATTTTATGATTCAATTATGTTGCATAAGATTGTAACTTACATTCAGAAAAGATAAGTAAGCAAAACAAAGGCATTTCAGTAGATATTAAAGTTTTATAAATATTAAAATTAAATAGAGAATATAAAATGCTTATTGATATAACTGTTTCTCACAGTTTTATGACTTTAAAACAGTTCATCTTGTATTATTGCACTGCTCCATGAGGGAAGACAGATAGTTTGAATGTATATAAAAGATTTGACTGAAGACCTAAAAAAAGAATCGATGAGACTGGAATGCCAATCAAGGGGTCAAGTGAGACACAAAAGGTGGACCACAGCTGGGGGATGCACTCATGGTATAACTTCCTGTGCTTCCATTGGCTAAGAAGAGCTACTTAGCTCTGAGTTAGAGAATGAATAAATAAGTACAAAAGAATTTAGCAGGACATTTATTTAGGAGAAATTATGAAAAAGGAAACATATCTTCAAAAGGAGAAAGCTTTTAGGCAGTTCTTGGAGGTGTTAACCTACTGCCTTCTCAGACCACCAGTGCTCTGATAATAAATGCTTATTCTATGACATCCTGCCCCCAAAAAAGAGAGAAAGCTCTGCTAAATGGGGAGGAGGATAAAAAAGAAATTGCATGCGCTGTAAATTCCAAATACTAAAAGTAGATATCAGTTGAGAATTATTGTTGCAAAATCTGATCAAATAAAATGCATTTTTTATCACAGCACTAGTAAATTAGTCATTATGTGTCTTATTTCAAAACACTCCATTTGTTGTATAGTGATATACTCCTGCTACTTTGCTTATCAACCCAGAAAATCCATCATGCAGAGTCCATTTTTCAAGCTAGTCTCAATCTTTCTCTTACATCACCAGCCCCACCCATGTTAATGCAATTGTCCAGGCAAAACAATCAGGCTAGGAATACAGAACGCAAAACAGAAATAACCTTGTAACAAATGTGCATTCCTCAGCACTAAAGATGCTTATCTAGAATTAAACACAAAATAAGTTTATTTACATAGTCTGAGAACTTCAAAACACAGATGCTCTCTATGAATAATTCTTGAATAAAAATTAGTCTGTTTAAGTTTTATATTAACTTTCAAACCCTTTACCTATCCTCTTAAGGCCTGACAATATATCTATCATATATGTCAACATTGAGTTGACTTTTATTCCCAATTCTTAGGTACTCATGTTTTGATGAGCTGTCATTTGGTGTCTAAATTGTATTTAACGTCAGTCAAAAGATCAATGATAAGCCATGAATTTATTTTCAGAGTAAATCAACTCAGAACCCAAAGTCTTTTGTTGTTATTGTTGTCATCTCAGCAAAGTTAATAAAAGAGCATTCCTGTGAGACTCCAGTTAGAGAGCCTGAAGCATATCTAAAACATTTTTCCTCCTAAATGTAAAGAGAACATGTTTAACATTCATAGAGGCATTTTTTTCCTAGGGGTGTTCCTTTTCCCAATATGAACGAAGCTCAAGACCTAGGCAGGAACTCAAGGAGAACATTTTGTGAACATTAAAATGCTGATATAAAAAATAGTGCCAGTATCTTTGGAAACACATGGAAAGAGTAAAGTTATGGCAACAATTGGCAGGGCTATTTCTTATATTTATACCAGGGTTGATATCTTTAGGGTTGTGTTCTTTTTATTTTTTCCATTGGCTCAGAGACATAAGGAAGGAGCACAAAGATGTGGAGAAGAAACTCTCCTGCTTCTGGCCACTTCTTTTACCTTTTTCCCAAAGAACAGATGAAAATATACATGGCTGTCCACATGTCTGGCTAGGGAAAGGGGATATGGAATGCTTTGCACTCAGTGGCTGAACAATTTGATTGTATAATCTAGAACACTCAGAAATTTATGTGGGGACCACTGAAAAATTTCACAATTTTCAAGACATTTATTTTTTAAGAAGTAAAGTAATGCATAGTCATCACGTAGACATACAGAGAAGTGTGTCAAAACTGATTGTCTACACACGTCACAATGGGGGGCGTTGCTCCCTTCTTGTCCTGTTTTCTACATATCATGGGTGTTTATTAATTGTATTAGCACATAATTCATAAAAATAAAATTTACACATTTAAACTAGATAGAAATCAATGATTTGGGGCAAGAATATGTACCCATGTAGCTATCAACCCAATGAAGAAATGGGTTGACTCCTCCCAACCCCAGGAGTCACTGATCTGATCTTTATCAACATAATTTGATTCTGAGTTTTCTAAAATTTCAGATAAATTAAACCACGTAGTACATTTTTTTATGTGAGTTTATTCTTTTGCTCAGGTTAATGTTTCTGAGATTCACTCATGTTGTTGTTTGCATCAGCAGTTTGTTCATTCTTATCAAGTATCAGTATACCACAATGTGTTTACCCATTCCTCAAGTGGCAGATAATTGAATCCATTGTTGTAAATAAAACTACTATGACCCCCTCCCCCTCTGGTAACCACCATACTGTTGTCTGTGTCAATGAGTTTGTTTGTTTTGTTTGTTCATTTGTTGCTTGCAGTTTTCTATCCCACATATGAGTGAAATCATAATGGTTATTTTTCATCTGCTTTATTTCACTTAATGTGATACCCTCAAGATCCATCCATGTTGTCACAAATAGCAGTGTTTCATCCTTTCTTATGGCTGAGTAGTCTTCTATTGTATACATGTACCACATATTCTTTATTCAATCATCTATTGAAGAACACTTTAGTTGTTTCCATGTCTTGGCCACGAGGAATAATGTTGTAATGAACATAAGAATACATATATCTTCGTGAATACATGTTTTCAAATTTTGGGGGGTAGATAGCCAGAAAAGGGATTGCTGGGTCACATGGTAGCTCTATTCTTACTTTTTTGAAGAACCTCCATACTGTTTTCCATAGTGGCAGTACCAATTTGCATTCCCACTAGAAGTATATGAGGGTTCCTTTGTCTCCACATCTTCTCCAACACTTGTTATTTCTTGTCTTGTTGATGACAGCCATTCTAACAGGTGTGAGGTGGTATTGCATTGTGGTTTTAATTTGCATTTCCCTAATAACTAGTGAAGTTGAGCATTTTTTCATATATTGTTGGTCATTTGTATGGTTTCTTGGGGAAAGTGGCTGTTCAGGTCCTCTGCACATTTTTTAATTGGATTGTTTAGGTTTTTTTGTTATTGAGTTGTATAAGTTTTTTTTTTTAATTAAACTTTATTGGGGTGACAATTGTTAGTAAAGTTACATAGATTTCAGGTGTACAATTCTGTATTACATCATCTATAAATGCCATTGTGTGTTCACCAACCAGAGTCAGTTCTCCTTCCATCACCAAATATTTGTTCCCCTTTACCCTCATCTACCACCCCGCCCCCTAACCTTCTGGTAACCACTAAACTGCTATCTGTGTCTATGAGTTTTTGTTTCTCATTTGTTTGTCTTGTTCTTTTGTTGTTTTTGGTTTATATACCACATATCAGTGAAATCATATGGTTCTCTGCTTTTTATATCTGATTTATTTCACTTAGCATTATAATCTCAAAATCCAACCACGTTGTCACAAATTGTCCTATTTCATCTTTTCTTACCACCAGATAGTATTCCATTGTGTATATATACCACAACTTCTTTATCCATTCATCTATCGAAGGACATTTTGGTTGTTTCCATGTCTTGGCCACCGTAAATAAAGTTGCAATGAACATTGGAGCACAAGTGTCTTTATGTATAAATGTTTTCAGATTTTTTGGGTAGATACCAAGGAGAGGGATTGCTGGGTCATATGGTAATTCTATTCGCAATTTTTTGAGGAACCTCCACACTGCCTTCCATAGCGGCTGAACAAGTCTGCATTCCCACCAACAGTGTATGAGGGTTCCTTTTTCTCCACAGCCTCTCCAACACTTGTTACTATTTGTATTGTTGATGACAGTCATTCTAACTGGGGTGAGGTGATATCTCATTGTAGTTTTTATTTGCATTTCTCTGATGATTAGTGATGTTGAGCATCTTTTCATATATCTATTTGCCATCTGTATGTCCTCTTTGGAGAAATGTCTCTTCAGGTCTTCTGCCCATTTTTCAATAGGGTCGTTTGTTTTTTTGTTGTCGAGTTGCATGAGTTCCTTGTATACTTTGGATATTAGTCCTTTATCGGAGACACTGTTTGTAAAAATCTTCTCCCATTCAGTTGGTTGCCTCTTTATTTTGTTGATGGTTTCTTTTGCTGTGCAGAAGTTTTTAAGTTTCATATAGTCTCATTCATTTATTTTAGCTTTTACTTCCCTTGCCTTTGGAGTCAAATTCATAAAACGCTCTTTGAACCCAAGGTCCATAAGTTTAGTAACTATGTTTTCTTCTATGCAGTTTATTGTTTCAGGTCTTATGCTTAAGTCTTTGATCCATTTTGAATTAATTTTGGTACATGCTGAGAGATAGCAGTCCAGTTTCATTCTTTTGCACGTGGCTTTCCAACTCTCCCAGCACCATTTATTGAAGAGGCTGTCTTTTCTCCATTGTATGTTTTTTGCTTCTTTGTCAAAAATTATCTGTCCATATTTATGTGGTTTTATTTCTGAGTTCTCAATTCTATTCCATTGGTCTGTGTGTCTGTTTTTCTACCAATACCATGCTATTTTGATTATTGTTGCCCTGTAGTACAAGCTAAAGTCAGGGAGTGTGATACCTCTGGCATTGTTCTTTTTTCTTAAGATTGCTTTGGCTATTCAGAGTCTTTTGTGGTTCCAAACAAATCTGATGATTTTTTGTTCTATTTCTTTAAAAAATGCCTTTGGGATTTTGATGGGGATTGCATTAAATCTGTATATTGCTTTGGGTAACATGGCCATTTTAACTATGTTGATTCTTCCAATCCATGAGCACGGAATGTCTTTCCATTTCTTTGTGTCTTCTTCAATTTCTTTTAAAAATGTCTTATAGTTTTCAGCATATAGGTCTTTCACATCCTAGGTTAAGTTTACTCCTAGGTATTTTGTTCCTTTTGCTGCAATTGCAAAAGGAATTGGTTTTTTTTTTTTATTATTTCATTTTCTGAGATTTCATTCTTAGTACATAGGAATGCAATGGACTTTTGTATGTTGATTTTGTAGCCTGCCACATTCATTACTCTATTCATTGATTGTTTCTAATAGCTTTTAGGTGGAGTCTTTAGGGTTTTCTATATACAGCATCATGTCATCTGCAAAGAGTGACAATTTAACTTCTTCATTCCCAATTTGGATGCCTTTTGTTTCTTTCTTTTGCCTCATTGCTCTGGCAAGGACTTCCAACACTGTGTTGAAAAGCAGAGGTGATAGGGGCCAGCCCTGTCATGTTCCTGAACATAGAGCAAAGAGCTTCAGTTTTTCACCATTAATTATGAGATTAGCTGAGGGTTTGTTATATATGGCCTTTATTATGTTAAGGTATTTTCCTTCTATACCTATTTTATTAAGTGTTTTAATCATAAATGGATGTTGTGTCTTGTCAAATGCTTTTTCTGTATCAATTGATATAATCATATGATTTTTGTCCTTTAATTTGTTTATGTGATGTATCACATTGATGGATTTGTGGATGTTGAACCATCCTTGTGCCCCTGGGATGAACCCCACTTGGTCGTGATGAATAATCTTTTTAATGCATTGTTGCACTCAATTTGTTAGAATTTTGTTTAGGAGTTTTGCATCTGTATTCATCAGAGATATTGGTCTGTAGTTTTCTTTTTTTGTACTGTCCTTACCAGGTTTTGGTACCAGTGTCATGTTGGCCTCATAAAATGAGTTAGGGAGTACTGTCTCTTCTTCAATTTTTTGGAAGCATTTGAGCAGGACTGGTATTAGATCCTCTTTGAAGGTTTGGTAGAATTCACTAGTGAAGCCATCTGGTCCCGGACTTCTGCTTTTGGAAAGGTTTTGGGTGACTGATTCAATTTCATTACTGGTGGTCGGTCTGTTTAGATTTTCTAGTTCTTCATGGTCCAGCTTAGGAAGGCTGTATGTTTCTAAGAACTTGTCCATTTCTTCTAGGTTATTGAATTTGGTGGCATATAGTCCTTCATAGTATTCTTGGATGATCCTTTGTATTTCTGTGGCATCCATGATAACTTTCCCGTTTTCATTTCTGATTTTGTTTATTAGTGTCTTTTCTCTTTTTGTCTTAATGAGTCTAGCCAAGGGTATGTCAATTTTGTTAATCTTTTCAAAGAACCATCGCTTTGTCACATTGATTTTTTCTATTGTCTTTTTTGTTCTCTATTTCATTTAGTTCTGCTCTGATTTTTATTATTTCCTTTCTTCTGCTGACCTTGGGTTCAATTTGTTCTTCTTTTTCTAGTTCTTTAAGGTGTAACCTGAGGTTATTTATTTGGGATTTTTCTTGTTTCTTGAGATAGGCCTGTAATGATATAAATTTCCCTCTTAAAACTGCTTTTGCTCCATCCCAAAAATTTTGGTAGGATGTATTTTCATTGTCATTTTTTACTATGTATCTTTTGATCACTCCTCTAAATTCTTCTTTGACCCAGTCGTTCTTTAAAAGTATGTTGTTTAATCTCCATGTATTTGTGTTTTTCCCTGTTTTCTTTTTGCAGCTGATATCCAATTTCAAAGCCTTATGATCAGAGAATATGCTTGGCATGATTTCTATCTTCTTAAATTTGCTGAGGCTAGTTTTATGTCCCAATATATGGTCTATCCTTGAGAATGTTCCATGTACACTAGAAACGAATGTATAGTCTGATGTTGTAGGATGAAGTGCTCTATAAATGTCAATTATGTCCATTTCATCTAATGTGTCATTTAGGGCTGCTATTTCATTATTTATTTTCTGTTTGGATAATCTATCCATAGCTGTCAATGATGTATTTAAGTCCCCTAGTATAATGCGTTTTGGTCAATTTCTCCCTTTAGTTCTATTAGTAGTTGCTTGGTATATTTCGGTAGTCCCTGATTTGGGGCATAAATATTGATGACTGTTATGTCTTCTTGTTGTATAGTCCCCTTTACCATTATGAAATGTCCATCTTTGTCTCTTGCTATCTTTTTCACCCTGAAGTCTGTTTCATCTGATATCATTATGGCTACACCTGATTTTATCTGGATACCATTTGCTTGGAGTGTCAATTTCCACCCTTTCACTTAGAGTCTATGCTTGTCCTTGCAGATGAGATGCATCTCTTGGAGACAGCATATGGTTGGGTTTAGTTTTCTGATCCAATCTGCTACTCTGTGTCTTTTTATTGGTGAGTTCAGTCCATTTACATTTAAGGTGATTATTGATATGTGAGGATTTCCTGTCATTCTATCTTTAGTTTTCTAGTAAGATTGTGTCTCCATTGTTTCTTTGCCTTTTTGTTGTTCTCTATTATTTCTGGGTGGTAGTATTCTATGATGTTTCCCTCTGTACCTTCTTTTATTACAGTATATATTTCAATTCTGGATTTTTTTTTTGAGTTTATGTAAAAGAAAGTTTGATATTTAGAGTATTCCATTTTCTTCAGCATGCCTACTTTCTCCATTCCCATATTCCGGTTCAGGCCTTTACTCTCCCCCTTTTTATGTTTTAGTTGCCACAAATTGTCCCTGTTGATGGTGGTTGAATAGCCTCCTTTAGTATTTCTTGTAGTGCACGTCGTGTATTAGAAAATTCCCTCAGCTTCTATATGTCTGGGAAATTCTTTATTCCTCCTTCATATCTAAAGGATATTTTTGCTGGATATATTATTCTTGGCTCATAATTTCTCTCTTTCAATAGTTTAAATATTTGGTTCTACTACCTACTGGCTTGTAGAGTTTCTGCTGAGAAATCTGATGATAATGTATTGGGCTTTCCTTTGTAGGTTACCATCTTCTTTTCCCTGGCTGCCTTGAGGATTCTTTCTTTGTCGTTGATTTAGACAGCTCAATACAATGTGCCTTGGAGAAGGCCTGTTGGGGTTGAGGTAATTCTATTTGCTTCTTGGATTCAAGGTTCCAGTTCTTTCCACAAGTTTGGGAAGTTCTCATCAACTATTTGTTTGAATATACTCTCTGTTCCCTTCTCTCTTTCTTCTCCTTCTGGTATGCCCATTATTCTTATATTGCTCTCTCTGATGGAGTCAGAAAGGTCTTGTAGAGTTCTCTCATTTCTTTTAAGTCTCAAGTCTCTTTCTTGTTCCATCTGTGACATTTCCAGGTTTCTATCTTCAATGTCACCAATTCTTTCCTCCATCTGGTCAACTCTACTTCCTAAACTGGCTATTTCATTCTTAATTTCTTCTATTGAGTTCTTAATCTCCAGAAATTCTATTTGGTTCTTTTTTAAAATTTCAATCTCTTTGGTAAAATGTTCATGTTGTTCTTTGATTGTGTTTCTGAGTTCATTAAACTGCCTTTCTGTGTTTTCTTGCATCTCACTGAGTTTTTACAGAACTGCAATCTTGAATTCTCTGTCATTTAAGTCACATATTTCCATATCTTGAAGTTCACTTTCTGGAGACTTTTCACTTTCTTTCTGAGTTGTCTTGTTGCCTTGGTTATTCATGGCAATTAATGATTTATTATTTCTCTTCCTAGACATCTACAGGAGTGGGTTCTGCAACAGGTTGATAGGAAAAGGTCTTTCTTTTGTTTTCCAGTACATGTTGGTATGATGTTTTATTTTCTCTCTGACTGCAGCCCTTTTTTTCCTCTCACACTGTAGTGTTACGTTTTCTCTGCACTATTCCAGCTTCTCACACAATGGGGGAATTTCCTGGAAGGTGGGCTTCTCCTCTGTTAACAGTTCGCCTGGGTCATAGGGCACTGCATCCCTGTGGGGATGTGGAGAGCTTTTGAAGTTCCAAAGCTCTTTTTCAGAGCTCATATGTTTCAGCAGTTCTGTTTACTCCTGCGGGGATGCAACCAGATAGGTGGGGACAGGGCGGGTGAGTTGTGAGAGGTGGCCCAGAGCAACGGAGCCGACCACCACCACAGCCAGTTCTGCTTCCACGGCTCCCTCCCCTTTGCCGGAACTAGTTGGGCTGCGAATCTGTGTCTGCAGACCACAGTTCTAAGAACTGCAAATATTCTGTTCTTTTGATCTGACACTGCTACTGTTCCGCTTCTAGCACTGGGCAGGTGGGGGCGGGGCGAGGTCTGGGAGGGTAGGGAGGGGGCGGCTAGTCTCCATGCCTAAGGCTTCGGTTCTCTGCTAGGCAGTGAGGGCTTAAACCACGATTTTCAGCCTTCTTCCCTCAGTCTTTGCTCTGAGGTCTCTGCCGTGAGCATTGGGTTCAGCCGTGTTATATGCTGCCCCTCAGCCCTGTGGGCCATAAATGGAGCCCTAGCAGTCCGAGTTCTTCCCTCTCCCGCAGCTGCGGTAGCTCCCGGACGCAGCGAGCTCGGAGCACTGAGCCAGGTCTGCGTCCTGCGTCCACATGGCTCCGTCTCCACACTTCTCCCTTCCCTTCTCCCCTGCTCGCGCAATTTTCCCACCTTTAGGTGAATTCAGTAGTGAGACTCTTCGTTTTGCCTGTCTGCTGTGCAGGGAGTCCTTTGTGGAGTTACAGCTGTTTAATTTGTTGTAAATTCCCGGGGAGATTTCCAGAGGCTCACCTCACACTGCCATTTTGATGACGTCTCATAAGTTCTTTTTATGTATTGGATATTAGCTCTTTATCAAAGGTATTATTTGCAAGTATCTTCTCCCATTTTGTTGGCTGCCTTTTTTGTTGTTGTTGTTTCTTTTGCTGTTCAGAAGATTTTTAGTTTGTTATAGTCCCATTCGTTTATTTTTGCATTTACTTCCTTTACTTTTGGGATCAAATTCATAAAATCCTCTCTGAGATCAAAGTCCATAAGTGTAGTACCTATGTTTTCTTCTATGGATTTAATCCTTTCAGGTCTTATATGGAGGTCTTCAATCCATTTTGAGTTAATTTTTGTGTGCAGTATTAAGTAGCAGTCTAGTTTTATTCTTTTGCATGTGGCTTTCCAATTTTCCCAACACCTTTTATTGAAGAGACTTTCTTTTCTCCATTGTATGTGTAGGGAAGATGTTAAGAAAATTCACCTTCATTGGATGATGTTAGCTTTTTATTTGTCTTTTGTTTTTGTTCTCTCACAAGAGAGACTGCATGTGAGGTGATGGTTAGCTTTTGGGTTGCTTTTAGTTCTCTCAAATGAGACTGCATGTGAAGAGCTGGTTAGCTTTTTGTTCCCTCACATGAGAGACTGCATGTGGATGATCGTTAGCTTAGGGTTAAGAAAATTTCTCCCTCATCTCATTCCAGGCAGGAGAGATATGGGATGATGTTGCTTTCTGTCTCTTTTGTCCGAATCAGCAGATGAGGTGGAGAAGTAACTAAGTTATGTCAGAATGACATGACAGGCATGTTGCCGGGCTTTGGAAAGCCTTAGGCCCATTGTCTCAGGTGAGAAAAGTAAGCACTGTTTGTCCGAATGGACTAGTCCTTCAACCGGATAAACAATATTTTTATCACAGTAACTGCCATATCCTCCCAGAACTGGCCATTCCTTGAGGTGGAAGCAGGAACACAGAGTTTGGCTCTAAGATACATCTAAGGAGATATATAAGACAGAATTCAATTGGCAGTACAGGATTCTTTTGTTCATTGGTAATTGGTGATTTAAAATTTAAAACTTGGAACTTACAGCAACAGCAAGAACGACAAAAACAGCAGCATTCTTGGGAACGTGTTGACATTTTAAAAATGTATATACAACACACAGATTGCAGCATCAGGAGATGCCCTAGCTTCCAGCCACGGACCTCGTGAGGTCTGGCTGGTTCCTGACTTCTCCCGTGTTGTTCCTGACGGTTTGTTCACAGCTTGCAACATCAGGGGCTGCCCTAATCTCCAGCCAGGGACCTAATGAGATCTGATGGGTTTCCATCCTCTCCAATGTTGTTTTTCCATAGTTTGGTGAACTTTTGGCATATACTGTTATTAGTTAATATCTTATAGAGTTTATCACTACATTCGAATACTCCTTATTGATGTTATTTGTATTTAGCCAAGTTATTTGTATTTAGGGTTTTTATAAACAGTAAACATATGTTGAGCTCTCTTAAACTTGTATGTATGTATCCTCCTTTGACATAACGTTGTTATCAGTGTATATAGTTTAGTCTTAACTGCCTTTACCTTCTGTCGTTGTGTATTCTTTTAATTGCCTTTATCTTTTGCTATTATATATTGCTAAATAAATTGATTAGATATTGTTAAATAGATTAATTAGTTCCTGTATAGTGTGTGCTCCTCCTTCTTTTCCCCACTCATCATTACTGTATGTTTTTGCCTCCTTTGTTGAAAATTAGTTGCCCATATATATGTGGGTTTTTTTCTGGGCTCTCAATTCTGTTTCATTGGACTATCTGTTTTTCTGCCAAGACCATATTATTTTGATTATTGTAACTTTGTAGTATAATTAGAAGTCAGGGAGTACAATACCTCCAGCTTTTCTTCTTTTTCTTCTTTTTTCTCAGGATTGCTTTGGTTATTTGAGGTCTTTTATGATTCCAAACAAGCTTAATGATTTTTTTGTTCTATTTGTTTGAGAAAAACCTTTGAGATTTTGATGAGGATTGCGTTAAATCTATATATTGCTTTGGGTAATATGGCCATTTTAACTGTTGATTCTTTTCATCCATGAACATGGAATATTTTTTCTTATCTTTGTGTCTCTTCAATTTCTTTCAATAATATTTTAATATTTTGTAGTTTTCTGTGTAGGTGCTTCACATCCTTTGTTGTTTATTCCTACGTATTTTATTCTTTTTTGTTGAAATTGCAAAATTAATTGTTTTTATTTCTTTTTCTGAAATTTTATTGTTAGTCTATAAGAATGGGATGGATTTTGTACATTGATTTTGTATCCTGCAATGTTACTGGATTTGTTTATTGTTTCTACTAACTTTTTGGTGGAATCTTTAGGGTTTTCTATATAAAGATTCGTGTCATCTGCAAAAAGTGACAGTTTGACTTTTTCATTCCCAATTTGGATGCCTTTCATTTCTTTCTCTTGCATGATTGCTCTGGTTAGGACTTCCAGTGCTATGTCGACTAACAGTAGTGAGAGTGGCCATCCTTGTCTTTTTCCTAATCTTACAGAAAAATCTTTCAATTTTTCACCATTCCATATGATGTTAGCTGAGGGTGTGTCATATGTGGCCTTTATTATGTTGAGGTACTTTCCTTCTGTACTCATTCTATTAAGCGTTTTAATCATAAATGGATGTTGTATCTTGTCAATGCTTTTCCTGCACTTATTGATATGATCAAGATTTTTATCCTTTATTGTGTTAATGTGGTGTATAACATTAATTGATTTGCATATGTTGAACCAGCTTTGGCTCCTGGAATGAATCCCACTTGATCATGATGTATTACCTTTTTAATGTATTGTTTATTAGACTTGCTAGTATTGTGTTTAGGATTTTTGCATCTGTATTCATCAGAGATACTGGTATGTAATTTTTATTTTTGTATTTTCCTTGTCAAGTTTTGGTATCAGAGGAACATTGGCCTCAACAAATGAATTAAGAATTATTGCCTCTTCTTCAATTTTTTGGAATATTTTGTGAATGATAGGTACTGAATCTTTGAAAGTTTAGTAGAATTTTCTAGTGAAGCCATCTGGTCCTGGATTTTTATTTTTGGTAGGTTTTTGATGACTTTAAATTTTCTTACTATTAACTGATCCATTTAGATTTTCTAGTTCTTCATGATTTAGTTTAGGAAGATTATATATTTCTAAGAACTTGTTCATTTCTTCTGAATTTGGTGGCGTTTAGCCTTTACTATTAACTGATCCATTTAGATTTTCTAGTTCTTCATGATTTAGTTTAGGAAGATTATATATTTCTAAGAACTTGTTCATTTCTTCTGAATTTGGTGGCGTTTAGCCTTTTGTAGTATTCTTGTATAGACTTTTGTGTTTCTGTGATGTCGAAACTTCTCTTTTGTTTCTGATTTTGTTTACTTGAATCTTTTTTATTTTTTCCTTAGTGAGTCTGGCAAGAGGTTTGTCAATTTTATTAATCTTTTCAAAGAACCAACTCTTGGTTGCTTAATTTTTTCTATTGTTTTTTTTGTTTTCTATTTCATTTAATTCTGCTTTAATTTTTATTATTTCCTTCCTTCTACTGACTTTGGGCTTTGTTCTTATTTTTCTAGTTTCTTAAGGTGAAATGTTAGATTATTTATTTGAAATTTTTCTTGTTTCTTGAAGTAGGCCTTTAATCCAAAAATTTTGATATGTCGAATTACCATTCTCAAATTTCTCTATGTACCTTTTGAGCTCTTCTTTTATTTCTTCTTTGACTTAGTCATTGCTTAGTAACATGTTGTTTAATCTCCACATATTTGTGGTTCTTCCTGCTTTCTATTTGCAGTTGATTTTTAATTTCAAAGCATGTAGTCAAAGAATATGTGTGGTATTCTTTCAATCTTCTTAAATTCGTTGAGGCTAGTTTTGTGTCCCAGCATGTGGTCTATCCTTGAGAATGTTCCATGTGCACTAGAGAAAAATGCATATTCTGGTGTTCTGGGATAAAAAGATTTGTAAATATCAATTATGTGCATTTGGTTTAAGGTGTCATTTAAGTCCAATATTTCTTTTTTCCCCTCCCTTTCTTCCACCTCCCCTCCCCCACTCTAGTTCAAGCCATTGTTTCTCAGTCTAGTTGTGTAGGACACAGTTCCCTGGCCCATGCTGGTATTATGTGCCTTGCACTCCCCCTACCCTCCCAACCCTTGCTGAGGCAGTTGGTTGCCAGTCGTTGGTCAGCCGCTCACAGCAGCTCATGGCAGCTCTATCGCCAGCTGCCGGCCACTCATGCTGGCTGCTGGCCACTCATGCTGGCCACCGGTCGCTCCTGGCAGCCCGCGGCAGCTCACAGCAGCCAACAGCAGCTCACGCCGACCTCCAGCTGCTCACGGCAGCCCCGTTCCAGGGAGAGCCGTTGTTCACAATCTTAGCAATAGAGGGCGCAGCTCACTGGCCCATGTGAGAATCAAACTGGCAACCTCGGCATTAGGAGCATGGCACTCCAACCACCTGTGCCACAGGGCCACCCCCAATATTTCTTTATTGATTTTCCATTTCAATAAATATAGCTATCGATAGGGTATTTAGCTGCCCCTGGGGTATTTAGGTCCCCTACAATAATTGTTTTTTGTCAGTTCCTCCCTTTACTTCTGTTAGTAATTGCTTTATGTATTTTGGTGCTCTTAGGTCGGGTGCATATGCATTGATAAATGTTATGCCTTCTTGATGTATCGTCCCCTTTATCATCATAAAATGTCCTTCTTTTTCTCTTGTTACATTTTTTTATCTTGAAATCTATTTTGTCAGATATAAGTACAAATACACCTGCTTTTCTCGGGATACCATTTGCTTGGAGTATTATTGTCCACCCTTTCACTTTGAGCTTATGTTTGTCCTTGCAGCTGAGATGTGTCTCCTGAAGGCAGCATACAGTTGGGTTTTGTTTTTTGATCCAACCCACTACTCTCTACCTTTTAATTGGTGAGTTCAGTCCATTTACATTTAGGGTGATTATTGGTAATATGAGGATTTCCTATAGTCATTTTATCTTTTGCTTTTTGGTAGCTCTGTATCTCCATTGTTTCTTTTTCCTTGTGTTTCTATCTGTTGTTTTAGTTTGGTGGTATTCTATGATTTTCTTGTATTTCTTCTTTTATTATGTTATGTGTTTCAGCTCTAGATTTTTTGTGTGTGTACCATTAGTTTTACACAAATGAAAGTTTCATATATACAGTAGTCCTTTTCCTTCTGATTACATCTTACCTCTATTCCCCTGTGCAAGCTTAGTCTTTTACCCCTACACTTTTATGTTTTTGTTGTAACAAATTATCTCTTTTTATGCTGTGAGTTCAAATTGCAGTCACTATCATTTTTTTAATGTTTTTACCTCCCTTAACTTTTATATTATATTTAAGAATTTCACACCCTCTTCTGAACAAGGGTTGCAATTTCCTGCTTCTGTCTGTTAGTCATTTTGTTCAAAGT
This sequence comes from Rhinolophus ferrumequinum, assembly GCF_004115265.2. Lineage (NCBI taxonomy): Eukaryota > Metazoa > Chordata > Mammalia > Chiroptera > Rhinolophidae > Rhinolophus > Rhinolophus ferrumequinum. Next base: position 1,387,131 of record NC_046295.1, on the reverse strand, counting down.
TTTGTATCTTTTTGTCTTTTTGTTTCAACAAAAAATTTTCTTCAGTATTTCCTGTAATGCAGCTCTTGTGGTGATAAATTCCCTTGACTTCTGAATGTTTAGTTCCTTCAGAACTAAAGAATAACTTTGCTGGATATGTTATTCTTAGCTGCTGATTTCTTTCTTTCAATCATTTGATTATTGAGAGATCAATAATTTCATCTCTCTTTGAAAATATTTGATTCCATGCTCTCCTCACTTGTAGGGTTTCTGCTGAAACACATGGATGAATATCCAATGACATTTCCTTTAGAGGTTACTGTCTTCTTTTCCCTGGCTGCCTTGAAAATTCTTTCTTTGTCAGTAATTTTTGATAGCTTCAGTATAATGTGCCTTGGAAAACCCCTTTTTGGATTACATGTTCTGTTAGCTTCTTGGATTGGAGGATCTAGTTCTTTCCATGGGTTTTGGAAGTTTTCATCAAATTTTTTTTCTACTATTACTTATATTTCAAGTTTTAGAATTAAGTTACATGCAAAAAGGGAAGAATACTCTCCTCTACCAGAAGCAACAACCCACTTTGCTTGTCCAGCTCTGACTAGCTTCGGGTGTGTGCATCCTAAATACACAGTGTCATACAGCCAGCTGAGAGCTCCAGGGTTCTTAGATCCTGAACAGTGGGCTCCCTTTTGTACCTTGTCTCCATATTCCATCATCCTCAGACCCAAGGCAAGGTCCACAGCCAATAAAAACAGGCCTTTTTCCTATGGGTGGCTGATTAATATCCTGAGTCCCAATTCTAGAACTATTTTGCATAAATTACATGTCACCTTTTTTCTCAAGGAGCATTAACTGCTTAATAAACATGGTTAATGCTCTAACACATCTTCCCAGGAGACAAACAGGAGATAGTGGAATCCTCATTAAATAAAAAGGAAACATAATTGACTTCCTATCCTTCGGGTCCCAAATGTTTCAGTGAGTTGGTTCGCTTGGTATAGAAATGGAGTTTTCACTCGCCTTATCTTTTTAAATTCCATCTGTCTTTGTTTTGGTGTAGAGAAAACCCTCCACAAGACTGCATTTTCTCCTCAGCTTCTTTTTATAACTGTACAAAACAGGTTAATATAAAACACTGAGTTAAATGTCTTGACTATACATTAACACTCAAAATAGAGTCATGTTATTTGTTTAAAATGTGGTTTTAAGTCCAACATAACCCTGACAGACAAGACGCATTCTGATTGCTTACAATTATTTGTTTTAATAGGCTCTCTGTTCCCTTCTCCTTCTCTTCACCTTCTGGTATACCCATTATTCTTATATTGCTCCTTTTAATGGAGTCAGATAGTTCTCATAGAGTTCCGTCGGGTTTTTTTACTCTCAATTCTCTCTCTTCTTCCACCTTAGTCATTTCTAGATTCCTAACTTCTATGTCACTAATTCTTTCCTCCGTCTGGACTACTTAATTTCTTGAGTTCACTAGTTCGTTCTTCATCTCATTCATTGAGTTATTCAGCTCCAGAATTTCTCTTTTATAGTTTCAATCTCTTTGGTGAAGTACTCATTTTGTTCATTGATTTTATTTCTGAGTTTGTTGAATTCCCTTTCTGAGTTTTCTTGCATCTCATTCAGCTTTTTCATAACTGCAATCATGAATTTTCTGTCATTTAAATCACATATTTCTATGTCTTTAAGTTTATTTTCTGGAGATTTTTCATTTGCTTTCTGAATTCCCTTGTTACCTTGGTTATTCATTATGCTTGATGGATCATTTCTCTGCCTGGGCATTGTGTGAATGAAAGCTGCTTTTTAAAGAATTTTATACTTCACTTCTTAGCAGGTTGATAATTTGAGGTTTTTCTTTTGTTTTCCAGCAAGTGGCACCAAACACAAGTTTTAATTTTCTCTTACCTGCACGGCTGGGACTCCAGGCATTTCTCCTTGGATGGGCAGTGTCTCCATGAAGGTGGAAAACCCTCTGTATTCCCCAAGAGGTGGGCAGACCCTTCACTACCTGGTCACCTCAGTTTCGGGGCACCACTCAAAAGTATTGGAACGGGCAGGCTCTGGGCCTCCTGTGTGTTCCTGGCACTGTCATCCTGTAGCCAGAAGCCACCACATAGCTGCCCTAAGTTGACCCAGCTGCTTCTACTAGGTTGTACCATGATGGATGGAGGATGGTTGGGTGGAGGGAAGAAAGTTCATGTGTCCATGGTCCTGCTCTTCCTTCTGGATTTAGACACAATGAGTATAGAAAACTTAGGGTGGATAGTGTGTGTTTTTTTCCAGCCCTTTTGTGATCTTCCAAGTAGGATTTTGCTGCCTGACAGGACACAAGGGGAAAGGGAGGGCAGATTCCCCATCTGTGGAACTCTTTGTTCAGTGCTGGCAGGATTTGGAGTGCTGTGGTATTTTTGCACCATTTCTCTACCCCTAATCCTGGGCCCACTCTCAATGTGTGCTAGCCACTCAAGCCCAATTGCTGTCTCTGTGCCTCCAGTCTGGTCTGCCCAGTGAGGGCTGCAACAGACCCCTTCACTGCTGTGTGTCCACTGAAGTCATAGCATGCACAGGGCTGCCTGCGTTTTCTGTCTCTGTCCTCCCTCCCCCTCCTACCTCCACTGTTCACTCAGATATGCCCACCTTCAGAGGTGTCTGCACAATGTCTCAGACATGTTTGTGTGTTAAGCAGGGAACTATTTATGTTTTCTTTAATGTCTCTCTGCATTATATTCTAGTTTTAATTGTCTATGTTTTGCCCATTCTTTGTGTTTCCCCTCCTAAGGTGTCTTGTGTGTTTATTTGATTTGATTTGTAAGGTCATTGGAATTTTTTTATTTTTTTATTTTAGTAATTAATTCTTAGTATTCTGCAATACAATTTTATTTTGTGTATTGACATCGTTATCTAAAATTTCGCTAAATTAATTTCTTAGCTCTAGATTTTTTGTAAATTTCTTAGGATTTTTCTATATGAACTATGTCACCTGTGAATGACAATTTTAATTCTTATTTTCCATTATTTATTGTTTTTTAAATTTCTATTTTCTTGCCTTGTTGGTTGGATTAGGAGCCCAGAACAGTGTGAATGAAGTAATGTATGGGTAGAAATTTTTTCTTTGGATTTTCATCCTCTAAAACTATTACAAAAAAACTGAAAGCGTATTCTGAATCCTAATCTGGGCTGAATAACAGATATGTTAAATGAGATAAAGTTAGTTGATACAGCAAATAAAGGGTGTTTCTCAGGTCTTGAAAGGAAGCTGGAATTTATAAATACACATAGATGTGCTATTGGCCATTGCCTTTTCTTCCATCCATAGACTGCATAAAAGGCATTCATTCTTCTATCTTCCCTTAGAGCTCCTACATCTGCCTTTCTAGAGGTTCTTTTAACTCAGTTGTTGATAAGGATACATTTTTATATTTAAATTTATCTATAATTGGAAAGACCCAAGATCACTCAAGAGAATGTTCTACCTGTTGAAGGGTAGCAAATATTAATAATGAAAAAAATGGCAATATTTACTGAGCACTAGCTATAGTAAATACTCTCAGAATTCTTTCCACATATTGTCGTTTAATTCTCATAATAATTCTATGAAGTATATATTATTCCCATTTTACCAAAAGAAAAAAAACGCTAAAGCACAAAGAGGTTAAGAAATTTCACCAAGTTCACAAAACTACTAACTGGAAAAGTTGGGATTTTATCCAAAGCAATTCAGCACCCAACTTGCATTTTATACACACTTAGAGATGGTGATCTGCTGGAAACCTTTTGCCTCCCTCAAACTCTAAAAGAATAAAACAAAGTATTGCCATCCTGTGTTCCAAATTTAGAAGCATCTGCTATGGAAAATACCCCATAATTTTCATTATCTCCTACAAAAAATATGTATGAAATGGATAGAAACTGCTAAGAAGAAAGAAACTACATACAATTATAGCAGTTTCTTGAAATATGCAAGGAATAGGTTCCAAGACCCCCAGTGGATGCCTGAAACTATGAATAGTACCGAACCTTATATATGCATTCATGCTTCACTTAATGACTGAAATATGTGCTAAGAAATGCATGATTAAGTAATATTGTTGTGCAAACATCGTAGAGTGCACTTACACAACCTAGATGGTATAGATGGTACACACACCTAGGTTGTTTGGTATGGCCTATTGCTCCTGGGCTACAAACCTGCACAGCATGTTACTGTACTGCATACTGTAGGCAATTTTAACATAATGACATTTGTGTATCTAAACATATGAAAGTAAAAATGTGGTATAAAAGATTAAAAAAGAAAAAAACAGTACACCTGTATATGGCACTTAGAATGGAACTTGCAGGACTGGAAGTTGCTCCAGGTGAGTCAGTGAGTGAGTGGGGAGTGAATGTGAAGGCCTCGGACATACTGTCCACTGCTGTAAACCTTATAAATATTCTATGCTTAGGCTACACTATATTTATAAAAATTTTCTTCCTTCAAAATAAATTAACCTTAGTTTATGTAACTTTTTTCACTTTATAACCTTTTTTTTAACTTTTTGACTCTTTTGTAATAACACTTAAAATACAAGCACATTGTACAACTATACAAAAATATTTTCTTTAGTTTTTTCTTCTATAAGCTTTTTTTCTGTTTTTTAAGTCTTTTTTCACGTTTTAAACATTTTTGTTAAAAATTAAGACATAACCACACACATCAGCCTAGGCCTACACAGGGTCAGGCTCATCAATGTCACTGTCTCCACCTCCACCCTTGTCCCACTGGGAGGTCCTCAGGGGAAATGACACGCAAGGAGGTGTCATCTCCTGTGATAACAGTACCTTCCCCTGGGATACCTCCTGAAGAAACTGCCTGAGGTTCTTCTTGAGAAGGTGTCACTTTTTTCAGAAATATGTCCCTGATGGTTTATTTCTTTTTTCATCATAGATTTGCTTGTAAGCAGATAAGTCACTATGAACATTCCTTTTTATTAATGAAAATCTTTTGGTGTTGGAATACATGTTTTCAAATATTTTAAGGAGCTTTTTGAGGTCTACAGAATCTTCTGCTAAACACTTCACTGTGAATTTTCTTGGGTATTCGTCTTCTCCTGCAGTTTCCTTTTCTCTTGCCTCTTCTTCAGCTATGCGTTTCTGTTCTAGTCCCTTATTAGTCAGTTCCTCATGAACCCCCTCTAGGAGCTGCCCAATGTCATGTTCATCCACATGGTTACAGTGGTTTGCCATCTCAAATAGTCTTGGTGATTTTTGCAACCTCCTCATCCTTGGCAAATCCTTTGAAGTCATGGACAAACCTCTTGAGTGTCTTCTTCTAGATGCCATTCATACACTCCTTGGTGACTTCACCCCAAATCCAAGCAAGGTCATAGATGCAGTCATAGATGGTGCAATCCTTCCAGAATTGCATCAGTGTCTTCCTCAGTTGCAACAATAGCCTGGGCAAAATTCCCCTCAGGTAATACGCCTTAAAATCTGCTATAACTCTTTCACCCATTGGTTGAATAAAAGAGATGGTGTTTGGAGAGAGAAACACCACTTTGATATTGGGATGACATTCACCAACTACAGGAGGATGTCTGGGAGCATTGTGAACAATAAACTAAATCTTGAAAGGCATGTTATTCTCCAGATAGTATTTCTCCATTTTGTTGCAATAGCAATCGAGAGGGCATCTTGGGAGAGGAGCTGGGTCATCCATGACTTCTCATCGCTCCTGCAGTACACCCACACTGTGTGCCTGTTGATACGCCTGGGTTCTCACTGTGCCAATCACAAGGGGCTCCCATTTGTAGCCTGCAGCACTGCCCCCAGGCAAGACGGTTATCCTGCCCTTAACAGCATTGAAACCTGGCATTGACTCGGCCTTCTTATGGGTGGAAGTCCTTTCAGGCATCTGTTTCTAGAATAGGGAGTTTACATCTATATCGAATATTTGCTCTGGCAAGTAATTTTCCTCCACAATCAACATACCTAAAATTTCAAATTTCTTCAGCTGCTTTCACATTAGCACTCGCAAACTCACCACTCACTTTCACCTGATATAATGAATAACGATTCTTGAATTGTTTAAACCACTCAGAGCTAGCAGTAAATTCAACATTGTAGTTGGGTCCAGCCTTTTCTTTCAACATTGCAAACAAACTTCTTGCTTTAGTCATGATTGATGTGGTCCTGAGAGGGATACTCTTCTGTGTCGGGTCTTCCATCCAGATCAGTAGAAGTTTCTCCATGTCTGATATACGTAGGCCCTTCTCCAATTTGTGTTACTCTTTTTGCCTTCAAAGAAGCAGATCCTTTAACAGCTTCCATCACTTTGTTCTTGTTCTTAAAGATCCTAGCTGTGGGTTCAAAATCCCAGAGAGCAGTTTCCAGGCTCTCATGTGGAAAGGTACTAGCTCGGTTATTAGGTGGCCATCAGCTGTAATCAGATGGCCATCCGCTGTGGCTGGGTGACCATCAGCTGTTACCCGTTAGCCATTAGCCACTAATATAACTGCTGTGGCTATGCTGGGGCGTTGGTTGTTGGTTGCCAGAGAAGCGGACGGCGGATTGTGCATCGTGTGGAGCCTCCTTCCCATAACTCCAACCCAGCTGCCAGTGAGACTATAGTGGTACGAAACCCCCATCCATGGCTCCATTGGTTTTCCTTTTTGGCCTCGCCATATCCTGTGTTCTTATGTGGGGAGCGGGACAAGAGAGCCCGCATGACACTAGCTATGGTAGAATGAGACATGCCTGATGGCTGAGCAATAACCATCACTGATTTTCCACCATTATAGTGCTTAATCGCTTTTCATTTCATTTCCAGGGCAATCACTTGATATGGTCTCCCTGGCACATTAGCAGTAGATAGTGTATGCTTAGGGGCCATGATGAACAAAACAACATGAGATTAAATCAAGACACACGGTAAACAGATGTCTGAGGCTGCTGCCAGTGCAACATGGCATTTTTTTTAGTAAGTAGAAAGAGTACATGCAATCTAAAATAACAATGGAAGTATAGTATAGTAAATATGTGAATCAGTAGCATAGTCGTTTGTCATCATTATCAAGTATTACGTAGTGTACATAACTGTATGTGCTATACTTCTACATCACTGGCAGTGCCGTAGGTTTGGTTACGGCAGAATCACCACAGGCATGTGAGTAATGCTTTGCACTACGACATTACGATGGCTACGACGTCACAGGTGATACGGATGTTTCAGCTCCATTATAATCTTATGGATCACCACCATATATGTGTATGTGGTCCTTCGTTAGCCAAATGTCAGTATGCAACACATGGCTGTACTATGTTTTCTCCTATACACACGCAACTATGATAAAATTTAATTTATAAATTAGGCACAGTAAGAGATTAACAACAATAATAAAAAATAGAATAATTATAGCAGTATGTTGTAATATGTTATGCAAGTGTAGTCTCACTCTCAAAATATTTTATTGTACTGTAGTTAACTTTTTACTTAAAGGAAGCACTTTATGGCTTCTCTTTGGCATATCCAAATTGCCAGCATCACTACACTTGTACTTTGGGGCCACTATTAAGTAAAATAAAGGTGACTTGAACACAAGCACCGTGAAACCAGTTGACCTGATAACCAAGACAGCTACTAAGTTACTAACAAGCAGGTTGCATATATACAGCTTGGATACAGTGGATAAAAGGATGATTCAGATCCCAGGCAGAACAGAGCAGGATGCCACAAGATTTCATCATGCTACTCAGAATGGCACACAATTTAAAATTATGAATTATTTATTTCTAGAATTTTCCATTTAATATTTCAGACCATGGTTGACCTCAAGGTAACTGAAATCTTGGCAAACAAAATTGTGAATAAGGGGGACTACTATATATGCAAATGACAATTCCTTTCATGGCGGTGAGGTTTGTATGAACGTTGTACTGTTTTTAAGGGCTAATAAAAATTTTAAAACCATTGTAATCCATGTTTTCCAACTAAATTTAAGTGTGATTTCTGCACTTATGATTGTGAGATAATTAAAAATATTGGTGGGACATGAATGAATCACAATAGATTTGAACTTTAAGAAAAAAAAATAAATTGTCTTGATTCAAAATAATGGATAGAAACCCACAATGGATGAGAACTGACTGAGTCTCGCCTCTGACCCCCCTTGCCTCCCCCGGAATGTGGTCTGTCCCAAGGCTATGCTGCACATGCGTCTACCCTCCTATCTCTCAGTCCAGGCACCACCTCACAGGAGATTCCTCGGTATGGGCTTGGTGGGGACAGAAAAACAGTAGTGACTGAATGGCAGTAGAGAAAAGACGCCAGATATTCAAAAAGTTGTAGACAACCAGAAATGGACAGAAAAGAATGTATGCTCTTACTTATAGCTTGTTGGTTTCTAGTCAGTTTCAAGTTCTGTCTTTTCATTTCTATTCATTCTTTCATGCAACCTTTGTCAGCTTTCAAGTACTTCCACATATCATTGGTGGCAGTAGTGTAAAAATTGTGATCCTCCAGACACAGTAAATAGAGGAATCATCTCAGATATCCCCTAGTATCATCCCCATCTGACAACCCAGGAGATCCTTTCCTTCACAGGACCTGGGTTCATTCAGGCTGTGACTGTTATAGCTCCTCTCTATTTCTAGTGTGTTGGTGAAAGCACCGACTTTGTAATAAGCACAGCAGTACCCAGATGTTCAGCTGACCTGAACAGGATACTGTGCCTGAATGTACCTTTCCCTGCACACCTGATAAATCAACCCACAAGAATATGACTATTTCACTATTGCTTTGTATTGTAATTGACTGTTTTATGTTCATATTAATTTTCTAATTAACTTCTACTGTGTGCAAATCATTGGAATAGGTACTCTAAGAGATTTAAAGTAGAAAATTAATTCATAGGCCTAGCCAACACACCCACTAAAAATTCTTTGAATAATACCATGAAATATGAGTATAATTCAGTGGAGTAACATGCTATATATAATTTTGTCATACATTTTGCTAAACAAGATGTTACATTAAAAAGAGTTGCCAAAGATTTAATTAAATTATACTTAATAGAGAAAATCTATTATTTTTCTGCTAATGGCAGAACCCTTGACTTAGGACAAAATCTGTGGAGCAAAACTCCAACTATGGGAGCATCTTACGAATAGCACCCATCAGCCCAGTCCCAAATCCTTGGGACTGGTGGTAGGTAGACAGTGAGACAAAACACCTCACCTGCTGAAGTCTAGAAGGAATGCAGTGACCTCAAGCCTCCCCTCTGCGCTGTGACATAGCATCAAGTGGTACATATCTCACTTGACCTTATTATAGTTTTTACCTGGAAGGGCTTAGGACAGAGGGGCAACAGGATGGTTCCTTCACCAGCACAGGAGGAAAGAGGAAAGGGGGGAGAGAGAGTAAAAAAGGGGAAGAGAAGACATGCAGTCTTTAAGGACTTTACAAGAAAAAAAGATCAACTCATTTAAAATCTATTGTGAATTTACCATTTGGCAAATATTATCTTCGATGCTAGACACAATACTTTTGCCGATGGAATTCACATTATAGGAGAAACAAACACATATAATTAATGATAATCTCAAGCAATAGGAATTCTAGAATTTTAGCAGTAATAAAATATTGGAAGTGAAAAAAAGGTAAAAGACCTATTGCTATTTTAGGCTCCTACAGGCTATTTGCAAACGTGAAAAACGTAAAGTATAAGAACAAATTATAAATTTAAAGCATAAAAATAGAAAAAAAGATCTATGCTGAAGAATATGTACCAGAGAGTGGAATCTGTAATAACAACAGAATAGAATACAGTCTGGTTTTACTTAAGTTTAAATTAGCTTTACATGAAAATAAATTGGTTTTGAATCTGTGAGATTAAAATGACAACATTAACATCTAAAATAAATCTCACTTTTTTAATCTCTTCAATCAAGCCCAAAGACCTAGAAGAAATAAAAACAGAAATTGTAAATTAACCAACTAATTTAAATTGTAGGGTTATTTACATTCATTTGATTTAGGGACTATGTTTAACAGGCAATTTTAAAATATCAAAGGCCATCAGTTGAGTGCATGTAATAAAAATTAATATAATAGAGAGTCATTTGAAAGATATAAGCTGTTTTCTATCTTAGAAAGCTAATTCTGCTAAACCATTAGGAACGTATATTATTGTTAATTATAATAAATTTAGTAATTTATTATTACCAATAAATTACTGCGAATTATAATAAAACTATTCTCTATGTGTTTTTATGTTTTCCCTTTTCTAACAAAATTAGACCACATTTCAACTCAAGTAAAATATCCACCACTGCCTGTTTCTCTATCATCATTGTTCATCTTTTTTCACAAGCAAAAATCAAAATTTATCACTGACACATTCAAATACTCTTCTAATATACATTTGTAAATAATTTTGTAATATACCATTCTTGGTGACATATTAGTTTTCCTAGGGATGGTGATAGGGCAGATCTCTAAAACAGAATTTCACCACCAGTCTAAAAAGATTCTCTTTTCTAGTCTCAAATGATCACAGTACACTTTAAAGCATGTGCAATACAAAAGGATGGCTGGACATTCGCATTGAGGATATATGGTGGACCACAATTCAGAAATGGCCTTTCTCTCTCTCTCTCTCTCTCTCTCTCTCTCTCTCTCTCTCTCTCTCTCTCTCTCTCTCTCTCTCTCTCTCTTCCGCCCCCCACCTTCTTTCTTTCTGAATTTAAGTCATGACAGATGTCAAGCATTCCTATAACTTCTGCCTGATGACTTCTGTTCTTCTTCCATCACTCACATTTCTATAAAATATACACTGATACCAATGTCCCCACAGGGTCAAGCAATCTGAGAACTTGAAAGACCCTTGGACCTAAATCTCACATTTCACGAATGAAGACATTTAAGCCAACAGAGTCTGGATGATGTGTCCGTGGTGCCGCCAAGTTCAGACCTTGGTGTCTGGGACTCTCGGTGAGACACATCAGTGGCCTTTCTCAGCAAGTACAAGGGCATTGAACCCACCCACCGCTGCATGCTTATGTGGCTGGGGTAGAGTAGAAATAATTTCTGAGCCTCAGTTTCTTCCTATGTGAGGCTATTGTGAGGATTAAATAAACGAGTGTGTATAAAATCCTACCACAGCGCCTGGCACCAAACAAAAAAGGGGATAATTGAGATGATACATTTTTTTCAATTTCAAAGAAATTTTCTATTGCTACTTCAGTTATGTGACTGTGAAGATTAAATAAATTATGTAATACTTAATGTAACTGTTACACATATATGAGCATTAGACTGTGGCAGTAGTCATGAAGGTAAATTCAATTAGCATCAAGTTCTTAAATTATTTAATCAGAACTATTCCCAAACATCTATTTTCAAGGTGAAAACTACCTAAGTAAATAAATTTTAACTGAGTGAAACTCCTGTATCTACCCCCTTGGTTTTCTCCCAATCTATGTTCCCATCAACTGTTCCTCTCCCCACCAGCTCTCCTGATTCCCACTCTTAGTGTATCTAGTTGTCCACTTTGTTTCTGCTGGTCTACTTCTTTCCTTACCCCTTCTATCCTTCTTCACTGATATCACTTGCTGCTTTCTCTAATAATCCCCTGTGGACAATATGAGTTTCATTCTCTTAGAAATTAGAAGTCAAGTTACCCAGAAAGCCAATGAGAAAAAAGTACACTGTAAACGAAAGAGATTAGTAATGATGCTAATAGCAGTAGTTTAAGAATAATACTTTCCATTTACTGAATCTCACACATTAGCTAATTTAAACTCATGGGAATCTTAAACAATTGATATTATTATATCCGTTTCTTTTTTAATGAGAAATTTAAAAAATTTAAGTAGGTTTATAAAACCTGCATGATGTACACAACTGGAGAGTGGCACCCACAAGCTTGTGATCTCAAAATGTACTATTGAGGTGATGCACGTTGAGTCCTAAATCTAATCATTTTACTAAGTCACAGTCCTAGAAAAATGAAGTTTTGAACAAAAAAGTTGAAACCTAATTAATGACTTTGTAATATAGGTGAAGTAAACATTTATCAATAGAAGGAGTGCAGTGGATACCCTCTAAGACCAAGCTACGGCATTGTTTGTCCAGGATGTTTCAGATAGTAGAGAGAAGGGAGAGATGCAAGCATTTATTTAGATGTGTCCTAATATAGTCTAATGTATGTCATGAATAATCCAAAACATTTCAACATGACACTGAAGACCCATTCTACAGAAATGACTCAATACCTTCTTTGACAGAACAAATACCTGTCTGATTAACAACTTGGGAGCAGTGGATTGACAAGATCTGCTCTATAAAATACAGATTTCCCCACATAAATCAGTAACAGAAATTTTTGTTTTATACATCAAAACCATTATTGTTGGTCATTACTGACAACTAAATTCTTGAGACTCATTGAATGGATCAAAAATGCTTTGAGTTTAGGAGTAGCCTACAGTGGACATTGGGAAAGATAGGAATGAGGTGACAAAGTTTTGGTGATCTGCTACCCCAGATCCCCCCTGGTAAGACTGTGCAAACAGACTGACCACATTGATCAAAGGAAGCTGGACCTCTCCATGAACTGTCTCCCTCTTTCCACTTTTCTGCCCCATATCCTGCATTCATTCCTTCACAAATGGTCATTAAACTCATGGAATGATATTTAAATTCATTAACCACCAGGAAAATGCAAATGAAGCCAGAAACAGATATCATCACTCAATCGTAGAAAGGGCTAAATCCCCCAAACAGACAATAAATAAAAAAGAAATGAACAAACAAAGAAAAGGAAACAATACAATTATTGGTAAGGCTGTGGAGTTACATGAATGTTTATACACTGTTGGTGGATATGTAAATTATTACAATGACTTTGAAAACCATTTGATATGATCTGCTAAAGGTAGAAATAACGGAACCCCATGAGCCAACAACTTCTCTCCTGTGTATAGAGTCAAAAAAAAAAATGGATTCAAATGTTCACCAAGGAATATGCCCCAACATTGTTCAAATAGAATTATTCATAATCACCAAAACCTGAGAACAATGCAAATGTACATCAACAGAAGAATGGATAAATTGTTATATGTTCACAAAATAGAATATTATTCAGTAATAAATTTGAACAAATTATGGTTGACTGCCACAGCTTGAAAGAATTGCTCAAAAATAGTGCACGCAAAAGCAGCCAGACTCAAGAGTACATTCCGTATAACTGTATTTGCATAAAGTACAAAAGGCAACCAAATTGCTCTACTGTGTGAGGACTTAGAATATCGGTTATCTTGGTGAGAACAGGAGCGTGGTTATTTGCAGAGGCGTGAACAGAGCCTCTGCAGTGCTGGTGATGTTGCCTCTCGTGGAACTGAAATGGGAGTGCCCAAGAGAGCGCACTTCATGATGAAGTCCTGAGCTGTTTACTCCTGCTTCTGTGTGCATGTTGTTCATAAGGAAAGGGGGTTGTTTTTATTTAAAGGAATGCAACAAATAAGAGGACGTCATAGTGATAAGGGTATATACATATCTTTAGGACCAACTGAAAAAAAGTATTAAATGTTCGCTGAATCCATATATCTTCTCTAAGATGAAATTTCCACTGACAATATTATATACGGCTTTGAAAAGTGCTGTTTCCCAAGCCTGTAGAAGGAAACCCTGAGGACGGGAAACTTTGTTAGTGGACTCAAAATATTCTCAAAAGTGGTACAAGAGGCGGTGTTGAAGGTACATGCCAGCTGTATGAGTGCAATTGTTTTCTGAGATACCAATGTGGGAAAGGGATTGCTTGTAGTATTAGGGGGAAAAGTAGCAACTACGACTCATTTACCCCCACACCTAAGGGAAAAATTTGAGGGTCAATACTGACCTTGGAAATGCATGAAACTTATTTCAGGCTATTTTCCCAATAAGAAGAAAAAATATTTCTGTTTGAATCAAGACACTCCCTTAAATTTCACCTAAAGAAATCCTCTAATGACCCAACTGGCTTAACTCTATTTAAAATCAATCAATCAATCAATCAATCAATCAATCAATCACTTCGTACACTTACACACACACACACACACATACACACACACCTCAAACATAGCAGTAAGCTGCCTGTAGAAAGCTATTTATTGAATTTTAGTGAATAAACTAGTCTTCCAGTCCAGATCCTCCTTCTTTTTTGAAAACAGAGAACATAATTACTAAGTTTGAGCCAAAATATCATTTTCCTTACGTATTCACTCAATGGAAATAAAGCTATACACACATGACTTTGCCGCATGGTTTGGTCGGTCGGTGTTGGAGAGCAGAAATGAAGGGCATCATCCCTGCCCCCCAGTAGTTCACATCTGGAGGGGAAGCAGAGATGTGACTGCATTCCAGCTGTGGTGATGCAGAGGAAAGCAGAAAGCAACAGCATGTCGTCTGTCCAGGGAGGAGAGGGCTCTGGATGCCCTCTCCCCCTCCTTTGTACTTGTCACTTTGCTCTGTTCCCTCCTTCCACTCCCGGTGCTCTAAGTCAGTCTTTGCTATTATGGTCTTTGTAACTGACCTCAGAAATGCCTTTAAAGCTAGCATGTCACTAATACAGTTCTTCTGGAGCTCTAGTAAAGAAAAAGACAAATTAGGATACAAAGCACTTCAATCGGCTTTATGCCAAACATCTAATTAAACAGAGAAATTGTCACACGCATTTTTCTGTCCACCTCTTGTTCATACACAGTGGGTATTTCCCAAGCAGTATTTCTTTTTTCCTTTTAGCCAAGCAGATGTCACAGGAACACCCATGAGAACCCTGCTCTAGTTCCAGCAGAGTGCTGATGGTCCAGTAAAACCAGAGTTCTGATTTCTAGTTTGTTTCTTCTCTAAACTGTAAAAAAGAAAATATTTATCTGAGAACAGTTCTCAAGAGAAGAAAATAGGAATCTCCTCATAGATGTGGAAATTGCCACTGTTTTCTGTATCCATCTTCTGAACAATCTGTGGAGATTATAACATGTTACTAAACCATGAGAATATGTTTACTAAACATGTTACTAAACCATGAGAATATTTCAGCAGAAAAAAAGACTTAGGTTAGATTATTTCTGTCCATGGCAACAAAGGGATAGATATACCATGAGACCTTGAAAGCTCTTTCTACCAGTCTTCTGGGCAGTGAACAGCAGGAAGCACAGAATTGTTTAGGGCACTTACTTGTGGGAGGGCTGTGCCTTGGGTTCAGACAGAGAGTCTCCGTGACAGCTCGCAGGAAGCACTTTGTTCCTTTGGGCCTTTACTTACAACAGCAGGTGCAGTTACTTTCCATACAGTGTAAATGGTGGACTAATGGCAGGTGGTTTTCCTGTGAAGGTCATCACCAAGTCCACTACCAAGTTAATCTTATTCTTCATTCCCTGCCTCCCGACCCCCTCCCGCAAAAGGTTGTTACCCTGAGATGGATTATACCATCTCACTGCCTCGGCACCTGGGAGGTACGGATGCTGCCAGTCTTCCCAGCAGAGTGTCCTCTGTGCTCATCTTTCCCATCCTCCCCATCCAGGTGTCCACGCACATCGAGTAATAATTACGTAGATAATGCCAGTCGTGTCCCAAAGTCCTAACCACTTTCAGGTCTTCTCCGACTTATTCTAAAAATAGTTATTAGTATCTCATCCCTTAGGTGTGATGTTAACGGCATAAACTGTCATTCTCAGTTCCATTATGGGTCCCAAAGCAGAACCTCTGATCCTGAGCTTAAGGGCAGTTATGCATTAAGGAGGAACTGGAAAGTGAAAGAAGAGATTTAGAGGTCCCAGATGAGAAAGTTTCATGGAGATGCCCGGTGACCAAAGCCTCTCTCAGTGTTGAGTGATCCCATGACGTTTCTTCCAGAAGCTGGAAATATTGCAAGGAGTGACTGCTTTGGTAAGAAGACAATTGTAAAGGTCACATTTCCCAGCATTGTTGGGTCAAACAATGCTACTGTGCCATATTGCAAACAGGTTCTGATACCTTAGGATATAATTTGCTACAATTATTCTCTGATTCTTTCCCCAAGTTAGAGGATAATTCTTCAGTTCCATTCGCTTAAATTTCATGTCCAGCTATCGGCCATTCTCACCACCACCCGGCCTCCTCCCAGGTGCTTCCTCATCTACGCTTCTCCCCACATTCCTGGACTACTTTTCCAGAATTCCACCAGCTCACATGTCTTCCAGTTTTAAAGTAGTGCTTCCAAATGATTGTCATGTAGCCGACCAGGAGCGAATGTCCTGATCTCCATCACTGCACCAACTCTCATGACTTTGGTGAGTGATAAGCTTGGTCATCAGGTCCATATTTATTACATATATTCATGTAATGCAGTTCTTTCCTCTCCTTTCTTTTCAAAACACTGATTTATGCTGATTTTCTATTTATTTTCCAGCTCCTCAGGCATATTGTAGGGAACGCTGTACATTCTGCAAATTGTAAATGTGGTTCACCAGCATTACACTACCTCGGTGCTGCCTCATCATTTTCCCATAATTTGATATTTAAGTTTTCAATCATTTCCCTTTAAATATCAATCAAAATAAATATTTATATTATCTTTCTGACAATTTCTGAAATGAGTCAGTGTTTTAAGTGGAGCATGACAAAATTCCAAAAATATTCCCATCATTTTACATAAACACTTCAGAGTCATCTCAGTTAGCAGCTTCTGCTCATTATATTTCTACATACAAATATTTTATAATCTGTGGTTTTCACCAAAAGGAAAGCATTAATGCTCCTTTCCACCTTTCTCAGCACTGTTTGTTCAGGATTGGTATTCTTCTTCATGTGAAGATCACGGGGAAGCAGAGGCCCGTTAATCCAAGGTTTGGGGCTGCTGTTTGCGACTCATTTCACAGGGTATAAATTGAGTGTTGAGAGTTTAGCCAAACTGCTCCATAATATTGCTGCTTTGGCATCCCTTTTGTGGGGCTAAGCAGCCTGCAGGGACCTTGAACTGGCACAGCCCTCCCACAGGTAAGTGCCCTAAATAACAAGCTGCAGACTCACAGTAAGTTCCTAGTATGACTTCCCCAACCAAACCTCACACAGGAAACAGGACAGACTGTCTCCTGCTTCCCAGCTCCTTCACTGTATTAGTGACAATGAAGTCCATGAACTTGTTGCAACACTGTTGCTGACCTTTTTTTATATCGGGGCATTATTCATTATGAATTTGTACCAACCAGACAAACAGTTAACCAAGTTTACTGTTTGGAAGTGCTGAAAACGCTGTGTGAAAAAGTTAGATGAAAGCAACCTGAACTTTTCACCAACGATTCATGGCTCTTGCATCACGACAATGCACCAGATCACACGGCACTGTCTGTGAGGGCGTTTTTAGCCAGTAAACAAATAATTGTATTGGAACACCCTCCCTGCTCACCTGATCTGGCCCCCAGTGACTTCTTTCTTTACCCGAAGATAAAGGAAATGTTGAAAGGAAGATATTTGTATGACATTCAGGACATCAAGGGTAATACGACAAAGCTCTCAGGGCCATTCCAGAAAAAGAGTCCCAAAATTGCTTTGAAGGGTGGACTAGGTGCTGGTATAGGTGCACAGCTTTTCAAGGGGACTACTTTGAAGGTGACCATAGTGATATTCTGCAATGAGGTATGTAGCACGTTTTCGTAGGATGAGTTCGCGAACTTAACTGTCCAACCTTGTGTGTGCCCCTAAGACAATCCCCTAGAGTTTACCAGAACCCCATTCTTCTTGGTTTGAATTGACTAATCCAGCCTTAGTCCCAGAACCCCAAAAGCACTCCACACTTGGACCTTAATAAAGGCATTGTGCTTCAAGTCTGCCTGGCTCTGCCTGCACCTGCCTTGACCTCCCCAGTGGTCCCTCTGGGCATGTCGTGTACCTCCTTTAGGATGCATGAGTAATAAACTTCTCTATTTCACTCTTTCTTTGTGAACCATGGCTCACACACTAAACATCTAATGCCTGCTCTGGTCTCTACTTAACATATTAATTTAACAAAAGCACAACACTGAAAATTTTTCCAGAAGCACCTGCAATCTGTGTAGCAACTCAGAGAAGTGCAGGTCCCATGGGAACTTTGGAACCTTCTAGCCAAAGAAGCATAAGCTCTTCATACAAAAAGGCAATTTTTCTTTCTTTAAACAATGTAGGTATCTTCTTATAAGTTCTTGTTTAGAGACTATTGCCCTCATGAAAATGAAAGCTTTAAGACATTTTTCATGGGTACCGACATGCCATTATGTACATCACTGTATCTCACTTTGCTGACAGAAACTGTCGGTATTATGCCTCTTTAGAAAAATACCAACTGAGGTAGATAACATAAATTATTGGTTTTAAATTCTGAAGAGAAATTGAAATAAGTAAAGTAGAATTTAATAAAGTATAAACGTTAAACTTTAGGTTAAAAGTTTCATATTGTATGGATCCTGGCTCTTCATTAATTGCTTATTTCTTCTCTCTAGTCCTTGTGTACTTGTTTTTCAGTTTGGAAAATAGTATGCACATGGTTTTACTGTGCTAAGAGTCACATCTACACAGGAAAAGTCACATGAGTGAGGAACATGACACACAGTAGAGCAGGATAAACATGGGGCTTGCGATTCAGATACTGTTACCAAATACAAGGGGTTCATCCCTTGGTAAGTATAGCCAGTGACTCTCAACCAAGACAGTATATGAGCAAGGAAAGTTTATTACTTGCAGCCAGTAAGGAGAGCACTGGGGATACCTCCCAAAGTAATGTCTCCCCGAATAGACAACGGGAATCACCTTTAATGGGACTAGCCATGCATATTCATCAAAAAGGGAAGGGTCGTTATATGTAGACGTTGGGTGAGCCTAGCACAGGCGCAGTCAGGGATCGTCCTTTTGCATACATCACATGTACAGAAAATGGTGGATAAGCTCGGCCAGGGGCGGAGAATTCAGTATTATAATCAAGCAGGATCAGTCTTGGTTTCTTTTAGGCATCCTTATCTGGTTTCAACAGGAACAGAGTGTTATCATCTTGAGGTCAGCCCTTCAGGGAACATCTTTGTTCTGTAAAACAGCTCAGCAAAGATTGTTAGTTTCACAACTCAGCAACCCTTTTAGCCTTATTCTGCTAACAAAATGTCTTATGTGTTCTATAATGAGAATGCATGAGGTGATTGTGGACATCTGGTTACCAACTCTCTGTACAGTAGAAAAGTCCTGAACATTTAAATTCATTCACTGAAGTCAGTGAGCACACAGAAGTGTTGCAATTAGAAAAATGAAATAAAACCACAACACCTCAAAGATACAAAAGCACTTCGTAAATGGAAAAACCTTAGCAGACATTAGAAATGCCTTTTGTAACGCATACATGTGCAACTCCCCACAGTCTGAAGTTCCTTAGGTAAGGAACAAATCTGAATTCTTTTGTGAATGATCAGGTTTCATGATCACTAATAATCTCTGCAAGGGCAGCCTCTGTTTTGATAGCCCAAGTTGAATATACAGAAAGAAAGCCTGTGTGAGGCTGGTCCACACAGTGTCGCCTGGAAGGGGAGTGGGCCTTCAGAGCAGAGACAGCCCAAGTTGAATATACAGAAAGAAAGCCTGTGTGAGGCTGGTCCACACAGTGTCGCCTGGAAGGGGAGTGGGCCTTCAGAGCAGAGCCCTGTGGTAAATGAAAGCTGATCCTTGAAAACTGGCCCAAGTGTAAGGCACTCGATCCTTACAGAGAGCCGAGGGGAGGGTCTGCCCTAGACAGCACCAGTCGGAACTCATCCCACTGGAACCCTGGGTCGACACACCTGCCCCTGATCCAGGAAGGACTAGTGCTGGGATTGAGAGGCTTCACCCGCAGGGACTAACTAGTTCCTCTCCCCGCTTCTAGGAGCGATTCTGCGAGATGGCTAGGGCAGCACACACAGTTTTCACTGAGGTACCCTGCTCCAGTCCGCTGAGCACCCAGCAGCCAGCCTTGTCAGCTTCTGGTAGGTTTTTACGGGAACTTTTAGTCTCCAGCAAGCAAAAATATTATTAAATTCCCAAAGAAATCTGAAAGCTTAGAAATTTTTATCAAACTCTTTTCCTACTATAATAGTGTGTTTTGTTTTGTTTTGTTTTGTTTTTCCCGTGCTACCAGCTATACACCTACATTTCATCAGCATCCTCAAACCGACGCTATGATACTGGAACTATTAGCCCTCATTGCATAGAAAAGGAAAATGTGGTTCGGAGAGGCGAAGGCACAGGCATTCTGCCACAAAGTGGAACTGGGACTGGAACTAAAATCTATCGGCTTCCAAGTCCAACAATCTTTCACGCTCCCACACCCAAATCGCCCACGCCAAGCGCAAACATCATCATCAATACTAACAATAATAGTATAAGAACGCGTGAGCACGGTGCCAGGCGCTGAGCGAGGGGCACCGACACGCTCAAGCTGCCTTCTCACTCCATCCATAAGGAGAAAGCTATAGTCGAATTCTGACCCCCATTCAACAGAGCAGGAAAACTGAGGTTCAGAGAAAGAAGCCGCTTGTTAGGCCGCACAGCTGCGCCAGGACTGATTCCGGAGACCTGGACGCCATCCATCCCCACCGTCTCCGGCCCAGAACCACCTACCCTGGCCTGCGCCTCATCTGCCCCTCGGAGCCCGCGCCCACTGGTGCCGCCCGCCCTCCCGGCCCCTATGATAATGTTTAAAGTTTCTTGTTGTTTTTTTTTTCCTTTCTCTGTAATTAAACCCATGGGTTACTGGCTTAGGTGCAGTTTCAGAATGGGGCTAAGGGTTTGTCCTTTGTAGCATAACTAATGATTGTTTTAGCTTAATTATTTTAAATTCATAAAACCTGTATCTTTATCACCAGTATAAACACTTTTAATGTGCACTTCTCGTGTATTTTTTAAATAAAACCATAATAAATGATTATTTTATACTCTACAGGAGTGTCTGTGACATTATTTGAAATAATTCAAACATTGGTGCGGCCAAACTAACCCCCTTGCCTGGAAGGCCAAACAAGACATTTCCCACCATGGGCTGCTTTATGAGACTCTGAAACTCCCATGCGCAAGGCAGTGTGGGTGCAAGTTCATAATTCTGGGAAAGGCAGCTTGATGAGAGTCAGACTTGGAAGGAAAGGCTGCTAGTTGTAACACAAGATAAAATCTCTATCACGGCAATGAAATTCCATTCTTAAGATCTTGATTAATTAAAAACTGTGATCAAACAGTTCGTGGCAAAATATAGTGTACCCTGCTGGCTGGCCAAACACGCAGAATCACTCTCGTAGATTCTGTTCATCATGGCAAACACTGCCCCCAATTTGTATTGAAGCAGCAAGTAATTTGTAAAAAGCACTTGATCTTTCTGCAGTATCCCTAGCAGCCTCTTTCTATGTTAATGGTGCTTTTACGTTTAGAAACTATTTTGTCTAATTTGCTGCCTAGATCCTATTGTCTAGGAATCGAGACTTTTGAAGGTTGGGCAGTGTGATTCATGCTGTGGCTGCTGCAGAGGTCTGCCCTGCTCCTCCCCACGCTGTCCTTTCCCCGGTTAATTTTTCACTCTAGGAGCTGGTGACGTTTGGACTGAGTGACTCTTTGTGGTGGGGCTGTCCTGTGCAGTGTAGGGTGTTCAGCAGAACCCTTGACCTTTGCCAACCACCGGCCCGTGGCAACCCCACCCCAACTGTGAGAACCAACAATATCTCCTGACTTTGCCAAATGTCCACCTCCACTGCTCTTAATCTGAAACAGAAACTTCCAGGGCTTGGCCCAAGGTCATGCCCTTTTCCGATTAAAGAAAACTGTCAGGGCCCTCCAGCCCTGGATGGAGTTCCTAATCCGACCCGCAGAGGCCTTTGCCGTGAATGCATCACAGTTCAATGCCTTCCTCTTCCATCTCCAGCTCCTTTCACTCCCACACAGTCACTGATCCAAGCAGCACACACCGCTTCATCTTCTTCTCAGGGTTAGCTTCTGGGGGAACCAAGTACGCAACGGACATTGTATTTCCTCAATTCACAGCAGCACATTTTTATCACAAGACACCAAACTGTCTTTACGCCGATGGCCATGAGTTAATTAGCACCGTATTTTCTTTCTTATGGCAAACAAAATAGCATGGTCTTAAAACTAACCTCATCTTAGGTGATTAAATGAAACAAGCAAAATAAAATAAAATAAGTGCATGAGCAAACGATACATTGGTCTCAGGTTATTAAATTATTTAGTCAAAACATCGAGTTGGAACATGAGAGTTTAATTAATATTTCTGCCATTTATTCTTCTTAGTTACTAATCATATTTAGATGTAGCAAAAATTTACTCTTTTACGTATTATATTTAAATTGATTAATCATGAGATATATGTCTGTGTGTACAAATCTATGTGTAAATAGATTACAAAGTGATAGCTAAAAACAAAGCTGCATTATTTTTCTGAAATATCTGTTTTCTCATTAAGTTACCTTCTTGAAAACATATATAAAAGAGCCAATGTTCTCTGTATATCCACCAGGTCGTCTAGGTCATAACTTTTCTGCAATTCAAGGCATCTAAAGCTATGACTAATCTATGTTATCACTTACATTGTCGTGAAATAGATGATGTAGGACTTCATTTTGAAGTATGTGTCATGAATGCCACCTCTCTCCACCTTGCGAGGTGTGGGCTACATTGAAAGCAATTCAATTTAACTGCAGTCTTTTGGCATGTATTTGCCTAGTATTTGACACTGAGCAAGATTTTTTTTTCTTTCCAAAATCAGTAAAATAATAACATAATTTTTTTTCAGCTTTTAAAATGGTCTCTAACTAAAATAGATTTTGAATTATTTATGCATGATTGCTCCATTTAATTTTTTAAGATATTAAAATAGTTTTGAGTTACAATAAAGACTTTATGTTAAACTCTGTAAAGGTCTTCAAAAGAGCAACATGTATATTTTTCAGAACGTAGCAATCATTCTCAGAAAAGACAAAAGTTTTTAAAATATATTATGCAAAATATGGGCTACTTGATAAAGCATTCATATATTAAATGGTCACATAAATATATTTCCAATACGAGGCTAATACCACAGTTGATCTAGAACAAACTGCAAAGTCAAACACTAAAAGTTAAAAATATAATGTTAAGAATTGTATCTTAACAATCATGTGATTGCCTAAACATTTCCTTGTTTATAAAATAACTAGTTATGCTGGACACTATTGCAATTTAATTGGTAACTTCAATTGGACATTGCAGAACAAGGTAACGTGGTATTCTTAAATATTCAGGCAGCCCAGCTCTACCAGGTAAGAGTGAAACTTCATCTTCTAAAATAAATAACAAATTTAGACCTGAGATTTAGGAAATTTTCATTCACAAGGCAAATGGTGAACTCTGAATCCTGCATCTCATTTTCTACCTCAAATAATGACTCAATCAAATGCAATTTAATTATCTTTAGGTCATAATCAATTCATGCACATACATGATGGTATCAGTGGACTATAAAAAGATGCCACAAGACAAAGTACCTCATCGTCTGAGTCTGCAATTAAGGCCCAATAATTCTTGGTACTGATCATATCGATGGCAGCTGTAATGCTGAACTAACCTTCATTAAATACTCTCCACATCTGCTTTCAGGTCACATCACACTATTAGTGACAGAAACAGCAGCTCCTTCCGAAAGAGCTTTTATCAATGCTGCAGGTGGCCCTTGTTAGCTCTGTGATAATACCAGTTTAACTGAAGCATAGAATGGAACTAGCCCAACTTCCTAAAAGGTTTTCCCAGGTATACTGACAAAGGGAAATACAAGATAGGTAAGAAAACGGCATTTAAAGAGCAAGCAGACTTTCTTAAAATAAAATGTTTGGTTTGATGAGATCATATTGAAAAAAATGAATAAAATAATCTTAGCATTTTACATTTTCAATATATGCCTGTTTCATATTAAAAAAAAAAAACTACTCAGTATGCTTTTTTAAAAACTGCCAAATTTTGGGTCTTCACTGATTCCACTTTAAAAAGGAAAAACAGAAAGTCTAAGATTTTTCCTAAGGCTTAAGAATTAAAGCTAAACTAGTTATTAATTTTTTCTTTCCTTTTTACTGAACAACAAAGGGCATTAGAAATACATGTTGCAGTGAAACCCTTCACTGAACAATTTCTGTTGCAAGATGTAGCAGTAATAAATGCAGCAGCTGAGAAAAAAAACATATTAGTGTTTCTTGATGTAGCAAATACAGAAGGATATATACGTACATTAGGGGTTAAAGATAAAATACATGCTTTTCCTCAGTTTATCTGTTTTGCTTGTGGATCCTTTCCTAACCAGGTACTACAATAATAGTGGTTTAAAAGAGCTATAATTGTCATACAATGTCATGATTTAGTAACCTACTCTTGTTGCAAATTAATTTCAATTAACCACTGTGACAAGACTCCATAGGTGAAAAGTAAAAATAAGAACCGTGAGCCGGATCAAGTCGACCGATCAAAAAATTATTATTGTACTGGTTTTAGCATTTTTCTTTTCCTTTGCTTTCCCAATTTGCTGTTATTGTCATTTTATTTGACTCGTGGAATCAAATCATATTCATGTATTTGGAACCTCAGAAATTATAGTGGTTTTCTTCTGTGAATTAAAAGCACATTTATATCATGATTCATAAGCTTTATCAGAAATAGGATATTGAATTTCAAGTGTTTACTATAGCACTTTCCTTCTTACAAACAGGTTCAAGCTTTTAAGGGGATTTTTAATTCAAATCCACTTAGACTATGATTATAAAATTAAAGTAAATATTTTGGAAGTGTTAAAGCTGCTAACTTTTTTATTTTCATACTGTAGACGCAAATATAAACAACATTTTCTTTGAGGATGTTGGAAGAGAAGATCGACTGCCCCAGGTAAAATGCTACAGAAAGGTTTTCTAGAGAAGGAAGGGATGCTGGTCAAAGGGGAGACATTGAATTCCAATGTTTTAAATATATTTAACATTTTATGAAAATGAATGATTTTAAAATAGCAATTAAAATATAGATTTATTGTTGGCTAAAAATAACGATAAAATGCCCTATCATTTAAAATATTGTTTCAAGTAATATACTTAAGTTTACTTAAGTATGGTTGACAGACAAACTGATATCTAAGAGATTCCAGTTCTAAAGATTTATTGGATAAGGATCACAGTGAATGTGAAATTTATCTTCCATTTATTGAATTCCCTCTGTGTGTTAGGAGCTTTACCTTCTTTATCTCCAGTTCTGCAAGTTAGGTGTTCTTATCCCCTTTTACAAATGAGATTGAGAGAGCACATTCTCAAGGTCACAGTTAACTTTCCTCTTTCCTTAGAAGAAAAATATATGCCTGATGATCTAAATGACAAAGGTAGCACAAGAATTCTGTCCCACAGGGCCTTCAGCTAGCAGGATAGATGCGCCAAAGTAAATGGAAAAATCCATCTCCAAATTTATATATAATCAGAAAGGATTACTGAAACTGGCACTGCTGACAGAGATAAGTGCAGGGAAAATTTTACTCACGTCTTCACCCAGTATTTCAGATGATCCAGGGCACTCCTCTCTACTTAACATTCTTAGCTGCATAGAAAGCATCCTTGCCAGCCTTGGGAATAACATACCAGGATGCCCAGTACACTCACACTTTTCTGATGAGATTAGGAAGCTGAAAAGAGTAACCTCAGCACGATCTGGAAATTGCCTTTCACACTGCATTGGTGATTTTTTGGTATTTTGAGGGTTTTCTCAAACTTTATGCCGGGAGCACAAAGGGCAATGTCTCCTGTCTCATTTTATACAGATTCTAACCCCTCTCTGATTCCTCCAAGACTGTTTTGTTTAGTGTAATTACAATACTTTTTCAAGTAGGGAAAGGAAAAATACCAAACAATTGCTGGCCAGGCTAGTGAAAGAAGACCAAACTTGAGAGGGGCGATCCCTTAAATCTCACCAAGCCAGACACAATCCTGAATGCTGTGGAGCCCCATTAGTCGTGGCAGCCTTCTTACTTTGCTGAACTGAAAATTAAGTCTAGCAGACTTAATCTAATTATCTTTGCAATGCACTCTTAACAATATTGACCTATTCAAATGTCCTCCTCTGGATAATGTTTATTATATACGTTTATATAGAACTAGCACATTACATTTCTCCAAAAATTATATTTTATTGCCACAAAATATTATTAATTCCTTTGTTTTTATCTCATTTCATATTCTTAATAACTTAAAAAAATCTTTTTGTTTTCATTATTTTTTTCACTAACCAAATCAGTTTTATTTTCTTACTAGATATTTTCAGAGATCCAAATTTTGATTATAATTCTCTCTCTGTTTTATTCTATTTTCAGCTTTTATGTGTATTTACAGCCTCATCTCACCTCATTTTATAATTTCCAGTTTCTGTATTTGAACTTCTGCATTAGCATTTAACAAGATTTTTCTTTGTATCAAGATAAGTGATGGCTATTTCTAAATCCCCTAAGGACATAAAGAAAAAATGCATATTCTCCTTTAAAGGGTACCTAGCTTGTACTATATCTTCATTAAGTATGAGTTGTTGGTGAATTATTTGAATCCTCAACATGTGTGCTGATTTTTCCTCCTATGTAAGTAGTGCATTTCTGAAAAAGTGCATATTAACATTTCACGCAGTAATTCTTTTTATTTTCCTCAAGATCTACTTGGAAGTATTTCAGGAAGCACTTCAGGAAGTATTTAAAATCTGTATCTGGTTCCTCCATTGTTTAGTGTAAAACGTTTTGATACATCTTTGTTGATTATGCCTTTTTTTTTTTTTAATTGGGGAAGGGGAACAGGACTTTATTGGGGACAGTGTGTACTTCCAGGACTTTTCCAAGTCAAGTTGTCCTTTCAATCTTAGTTGTGGAGGGTGCAGCTCAGCTCCAGGTGCAGTTGCCGTTGTTAGTTGCAGGGGGCACAGCCCACCATCCCTGTGGGAGTTGCACAGGCAACCTTGTGGTTGAGAGGACGCACTCCACCAAACTGAGCCATCTGGCTACCCGATAGCTGAGCGGCAGCTCATTGACTTCATTCTAGTTGCAGAAGGCACAGCTGTCTGGCCCACGTGGTAATCCAGCCTGCAAGCCCCGTTGCCCAGAGCTCGGACTCTAAACAACTGAGCCACCCATCCGCCCCCACCTTTTGTTGTTATATGTTTCAGTTATTCAAACGAATCTTCCATTATTAAATATTGATATTGTACACTCTACTTTCTTTTCATTTTTCTGTTAGCATATCTTTGTCTACTTAATTTTAATGTTACTTTGTCCATTTTACATGTGATTCTTATAAAGAACATCTTACTGTGTTTTGCCTTTCCTTTCTAAACCTGATTGGACTGTTTCTTTTTTACGAGGAGACCTTGGGATCTCGTGCTCCTCGCAGGGACCACAGGCCCCGGGCAGGCAAGGGCTCCTGCTGTCTGAGCCCCTCCAGGTGCTCCAAGGACCTGAGATCCCTGGACAGCAGCTTCCTCCTTGGTGCTGCTCCAAAGCTCATCTTGTGCCTCAAGAGGAGGCAGGCCACAGCTCTCCTGGGGACTTCTGTGGACCTGACAAGCACACCATCTGCAGGGCTTTGTGACTCAGGAGAGAGATCCAGGCTGAGCACTGACACTTAGGAAACATGGGAGTATATGTGGTCATTAAAGCCATGGGATAGATGAGATGACCTATGAGGAGCATATAGGAAGACAGCTGAAGGTGGAGTTTTGATGACCATCAGCATTTAAAGGCAGTTCAAAGAAGGGGAGCCTGAGAAAGATGCCCAGTGTGGTGACCACAGAGGTCACAGTATCACCCATGGGTCGTGGAATTACAGAAGCTTAAAGGAAAAGAAGGTTTCTAGAAGGTAGTGGTCAGTGCTCTCCAATGCTGCCGGGAGGTCATAAAACAATTTAAAACTATCCGTTGGATTAAACTTCAGGGAGGCTGTCAATCATCTTGAGCAGAGCAGTGTCTGTGAAAAAGGACTAGAGAACAGACAGAAGTGACCCCGGTGTGGGTGGGAGAAAAGGTTTGGACAGGGAACTGGCTGAACTCTGTGGGTACTGCACCTGATCCTCAGAATGGTTTCAGGGCTTTCCCACCACCCCACCCCACCCATGACATGGGGCCCCACAATGTGGGGGGGCACTTCCTATTTACTTACCCTTCGTCCTTAAACATCTCCTCATCCAGATTCCGTCCTTGGAATAATCTTCACCTTATCTCTTCCACTTCAGCATTTCAGGTTCCAGCACACGGAGAGGCAAAGCCCATCCCACACAGGTATCAGGATCCCAGGGGATAACTAGGATCAATAGTGAGTGAAGAAGCATTTGTTTCCTTTTATTTTCATATTCTGCAATACTGCCCATGGAAGAAGGTAGAAATGCAGTACTTCATCCACAAAGGAAACATAATAATTTACTATTTAAAAAAAACCCTAATTTTAATGTATTTTATTCTTTGCCTAATATATATTTAGTTTTTTTTTTAATTAAAGTTTATTGGGAGTGACAATGGTTAGTAAAGTTACATAGGTTTCAGGAGTACAATTCTGTAATACATCATCTATATATCACATTATGTGTTCACCAGCCAGAGTCAGTTCTCCTTCCATCACCACATATTTGATCCCCTTTACCCTCATCTATTGTTTTTGTTTGTTTTTTTAATCTATCTCCTCACCAGAGGAGGAGAGTTCTGACCTCCAAGAGATTTCTTTTAAGTGATTCCTGGCAGTGGTCACTATGGATTGCTAATGCCCTTAGAACCTGCGGTGACACAGGGCAAACTGCTTATTAATCCCTGTGAGGGGGCCTGGTCCTCCTGGGCCTTCCTTTCCATCCCACTTCACTAGTTAAGTTCTGATTTCCATCTGTCTCAAGCAGAGTTCTGGGAGCTGGAGCTCCACACTGAACACTCAAGAGCCTCAGACTAATTACTTTAAAAAAATCGCTTTGAGAAATGAAAAGGGATGCTAAGAATCATTATATGAAAAAATTAGTATTCATAAAACTGCAGAGATTAATATAATGTACTTTTTATCCATAAGAAAAAGAATGTGATCTTGTAATAATTGGCTTCCATTTGTTTTAATTAAAGAAATGAAATGTCACTGATGAAGTTTAAATCCTCTTTATATCCCTTCATATTGGAGATGTGAAGTATGCAATCTCTTGGCTCATGGTTGTACACATTTCTTTATATATAGATATCTGTCTATAATATTGGTTTGCAGTTCTGTTTTAAGTTTCAAATGGAAGCATACTGAATGCAATATTATGCAATATGCTTTATTCCCCCAAGACGATCTTTTCAAGATCTATTAATGCTGATAAATATAGATTTGAGAATCGCATCATATTCCATCCTATGAGTGGATCCGATCCATTCCCTGTTTCTCTTTGGAAGCTTTGCTGCTGAGCCAGGAAGGCATGTTGTGGGACCTCCTTCCCACGGCCACAGTCAAAGAACCCTGTACCCAGCAAGTATCTCTAATTTATGGCAAGTCTTGTAATCACACAGCACACTTGTTTGCTTATGCATTTGTTTAAAATACAGGCTTTAGGGCGTAGGTGTGTCTCAGTTGATCTCCACCTGTGGACTTCTTCATGGGCTTTCTCCGGGCTGTCAGACCCTCGGTATTCATGGCTGGATATAGTTCTTGCTATCTGGTCTATCTGGTCCTGCTTCCTTTGACCATCGCTCCAGTCCTCCAGGCTCTGCAGAAGGTAGAGTGATTTCTTTTATGCCTCTGTTTGTAGGAAGCAATTCTTATTGCTGAAATTGAACCTTCAGTTCTACAAACATCATCATCAAGTATTTCCCCAGAAACAGCAATCCTAAGGTTTTACTATTTAATCTTTCTACTTGTTACATTGAGTGATACAATAAACATTACAGAGAAGTGTGTGACTAATGTTTCCAGAAACTATGAGCAAAAGGAAATTATTGAAGAAGTGGGCCTGGGCAGATGTGAATGTCTGGAGAGAAGAGAGGCCTGGTGCTCAGAGGGGACGGCAGGGGCATCACCAGGAGGGCATGGGGTGGCGGGAGCAGAAAGAGGAGTGAGGTGTTGTAGGTGAGGAAGAGAGAACCAAGCTTTGGACACCTGTCACCTGGGAGGCACAGAGTTCCCCACGAGGAGACGCTGCACCACAGCCCTAGTGTTTTGATGAGAGCGAAAGGAATCCAATAACAACACAGAGAAAAGAAGAAATCAGTTAAAAGCCAGCTACAGATCCCAAGTTAATCAACTTATCCACTTCCATGTAAATTTGGAGTAAGATCTTCAAGATAAAAAACAATAAATAAGTAGAGTAGAAAATAATTTAAAGTAATTGTTTGTGTCAAAGGTGATAGTTTTAAGACACAGAAATTGAGTTAGTGAGGTGACTTGTCCCTGGAGGCGGTGAGGCCCAGTCTCCGAGACGGTGGGCAGACAATCCCGTGGGACACTGCAGCTTGTCCTGCCGATGCCCCACCCCACTGCTGCCCAGAACCCGCATGGCGTGGTGCTGCTCGGGCAGCTTCCCTGCTGCCACTTAGCACCTGCTCCAAGTCGGTCGGGTCCCCTGGGCAAGTAAAAAGAGGCTGCAGAGGGCAAGTCCAGCATTGTGGAGGAAGAGTAGAAGGTAGGCTTGGCCTTCCACTGACTTACAAAGTGAGGGATTCCCCAAAATTTTGCAAAGACTGGACCACTAAAAAGATGACAACTGGTTCTCTTACCTACAAATAAATCGGACATTTCCTAAGGGAGCAATTAAAATAATTTAAGTGAGTTTCTTGTGATCTGATTTAAACAGCGATGCTGACTCATCTCACTGCCCCCAGGCTCACTGGCCCCACTGTGCTAGCAGGTGGTTTCCCCTTGCCCCTTGAAGGACTTGGCCCCTGCCTGGGCAGTCCTCCATCCCTGAGCGCCCCCTGCTGTGTGACTTGCCAGATGCAACACCCCTGCCTAAGGAGCCTCCCTGGGTTTTCTTGTTGCTGCCTCTACTCTCACAGTGTGAACTCTTTTTCCCTCACAGTTGCCTTCTTGACAGGTGTGAAAAGCTACTGGTAAATTCAGCCTGACCTGGACTCCAGGGCCCGCCTGCTCACCAGGAACCCAACCCCTATGAAGCTCTCTTGATTTTGATTTTGAAATTCATAACTTCAGATATAAACTGTGCCTATTATAGCCCCAACTACAAGGCAGCTGAGAGGCAGTGACTCACGCCCTTGGCCTATGTCTAATGAATTCAGTCGGGAAAGCCTGTTCTCGCGGTACTCTCAAAAATATTTCTTGTTAAAAAGAAAAGGGAGAATTAAACTCTATTAATTCTAGTTAATCATAGCCTGGCTTGTTTCCCCAATAGTCTGAACTGCTTTACCTACCCTCCTGATGTCCTGCTCACAGACCACCAGCGTCTGCTTGAATCAGCCAAGCTCATCCCACACCTTCCCTGTCAGTCAGCATGAAAAGCTCCAGAACAGGGACAGGTCACCCTCTGTCACTGATACTCTCTCCAGCAGTTGTTTACATCTTAATTTTGGCAACCTCAGTATCCATATATATGCCCTTCCAACTCCTGGCCTCTGGAGGTCTCAAATTGCTCTCCTCCAATGGCCTCGTCCCCTCACCACTGCCACCTGCTCCCACAGCCAGACCCAGTCTCAGGATCCCTGAGGATCCCAGGTCCACAGCAGCAGCAGCACCTGGAAGCCTGTTAGAAACGCAAAACTGCAGACTTCATCCCAGACTACTGACACCGACCTGCGTTTTCAGAAGTTCCCCAGGTGATTCACGAGCATGAAAGGTTGAGAAGGGCTGGCTTAGATCTACAACTGAAATTCCTCTGCGGCCTTAACTTTCTGCCTCCCATTCTCTGCCAATACCTTCTGTTTTCCAAGTCATTCTCCAACTTCAGCAAGCCTTTTGACCCCCCACCCTAGGCTCTTACCTCCATTCACTGCACCAACCGTCCACCTCCCCCACATGGGCCTGGCCTGAAGGGAGTGAACGCCAGTGATAACGATGGCGGCTGAATAGATTCTTCCAACCTCATGCTCTCTTCCTGCTTTAGTGCTCTTGCTGGGCAACACCACAGCCCTCGTACTCATCCAGTGCAACACTCCATCTTTAGTGCGCCTGCATCCATGGCTGAACATGGCTGGAAAAACCCACACAGCCTCTGTGACAGGTTCGTGTCAGCCATGACCACTGCGAGCGGTCACACTGCCTGCAACCACATTGTGCTTCTCTGTGCATTTAGTCTCCCACCTCCCTACACAACTACCCTGCATTTTCCATTCCCACTTCACCCCCGGTACTTCCGTTCCCATCCCGGACCTTGCTCCCTACTTCACTGAGAAAACTGAAGATACCAAAGGAGAACAGACTCCTTTCTACCTGACATGTGCTCACAGACCAGCATCACTTCCACAGGCTCCTCCTGCTAATCCTGCAGTCAGATGAGGCCAGATGTGTGCAGTCCACAGAACCCCACTTGGACCTAATGTGGGACAGCAAATCTCAGTCTAAGCCACCCAGCAATAAATACGAACTCCATACACAAATCATTCTGCCTATCAGTTACTTGGTTACTTTACACAACCATTTCCCAATCTTCAAAGAATAAGTTGTGCTTAGGTTTTGTCACCCACCAATAGGTCTCTGTATCCTGTATCCTACTCGCATATTTTTCTATGCAGATAGAGCCTGAAGACATAATTCTTCTTGAATAAGGAGAGCCCTCTAGCATATTTCAAACCTTCATCGCTTTCACAAAGCAATAATGGTAGTATTAATAACGGTAACATTAATAATAGAGGAAAATCATTTTTAGCAAAAATTTAGTGTCATGAAAGACCTGACAATTAAGTTCATGAGCGTATTGCGATGATGTTGCTAACCTTTTTTGTACCAACTAGACAAACAGTTTACCAAGTTTACTATTTGGAAGTGCTGAAAAGGCTGAGTGAAAAAGTTAGATGACCTGAACTTTTCGCCAACAATTCATGGCTCTTGCATCACAACAATGCACCAGCTCACACAGCACTGTCTGTGAGGGAGTTTTTAGTCAGTAAACAAATCACTGTATTGGAACACCCTCCTCACTCACCTCATCTGGCCCCCAATAATTTCTTTCTTTGCCTGAAGATAAAGGAAATATTGAAAGGAAGACATTTGGACATTCAGGACTTTAAGGGTAATACGACAACAACTCTGATGGCCATTCCAGAATAAGAGTTCCAAAATTGCTTTGAAGGGTGGACTAGGTGCTGGCGTCGGTGCACAGCTTCCCAAGGGGAGTACTTCGAAGGTGACTGTAGTGATACTCAGCAGTGAGGTATGGAGCACTTTTTCTAGGGTGAGTTCTCGAATTTAGTTGTCTGACTTTGTATGTGCAATACATAGAAAATTTGGGGCAGGCTTTTATAACTGAGATGGAAGTTGGTGGCTAAAATTCACACCTCAGTGTTCTGTGAATCTTGAGAGAAATTTAAATTGCTACACTACTATTTTAGATACTTCTAAGGACCGCAAGGTCAGATCTATTTGTACAGTTTACGTGGATGCAACGTTCAGATCTGAGAATGAAATGGAGTTGAAGAGCAGATTTAAGAATTTTAAACCAATCATTCAGATGTTAGCTATGATTTTGTTGCTATGCTGTCCTTTGGTAATATTTTTTAATTTCCTAAAAGATGATGAAAGTTGATGATCAGACACACTATTTGGCTTCACCCTGAAAGGCTGATCATTTATCCCCCTCTGACAGATTGGGGAGAAAAAGAGGTGCCTTTGTCCTCCTACATGTTAATTCTACCTGCACTCTGCATACAGTGAACATGTCTTCCTGTCTGGCTCCCAGAAGGTCTTTCTCAAAACACTATACTGGCATTTTTAAATTTTTTTTATAATATGACAGAAGGCTATAATTTAAGCCATGTAAGATACACACACACACACACACACACACACACACAGACACACGATGCCAAAAAATGTATACACATTTTAAGAAAGAAAAAACTATTAAAATTGTAATACTCAATATATACCCGTAACAAAAGATGAATACAAGTCATGTGTATACATTTTTTTGGCATCCCTAGTATAAATATAAAATTTCAGATCAACAAGTTTTCAGATAACGGGAAATTAAAAGGTTTCATAACTCTTTAAATAATGAAATTATTAATGTTATGCTTTCTGGGGGACAGTGGCTAATTCTGGAGCAGTTACTTACCTCTTGCCAGGTTTCATTACTTTCTTTCCTTTTTTTAGAAATATGTTTTTCTCTCTATTTAGAGGCTGTAGTGCCCCGGAGACCCTCACACTGGCCTTTCCAGGCTTTCGAGTGCCCTCTAGAAAATGTTTATGTAGCATCCTTCACAAAGGGCTACGGGATCAATTAAAAAAGCTGTGTCTCCTCAGTGGAGTTTTGAAATCAAGTATGTAGAGAAATCCCATATCACATTCTGCCCCGAGGTCTTGTTCTAATTTAATCACATTTGTAGACCACCACAGTATTGATTTCTATGTGCAGCTTGTAATAACTTCAGATACACAGCAGCAGAAGGAATTGCAAGTCTAAGCAACATTGTGTAACTAATGAATGCACACAAATAAAACACTGGATGAATATGTTTAGAGTTTTACCAAAATTCTAAAAAGATTAAGTTGCTTCTAACCACGTATCAAATACTCACAGACCCACTGCAAATAAGTATACTGGTCCTAAAAAATATATAAATGATGCCTTCCCTTAAGCAAAGTAATAAAATTGAAATGTTTGGTTCAAGGACATTCCAAAACTGACTTAAAGAAGGCATATTTTTAACAAATACTTAAAAGATAATTTAGAAATTGTCCTGCTCAACTCTGAATGCATATACCTGCATTTTAATCTGATTGATCATAGAATCTTACTTTTGTCTTATTATGTTTTTGTTGTTGTTCTTCTTCTTTTGTTCTGTGTGTTGTTTTTCTGCATACCATAAAGGGTACTTGAATTAGAGACAATCCCATACTGAGCAAATCTACTGGGACAGGTTTTCAGTCTCCATGCAGGGATGATTTTGTCCAACCGGGGACTTTGGACAATGTGGGGAGATACATATGGTTGCCACAACCGTGAGGTAGGGGTAAGGAGCTGCTACTGGAATTTAGTGGGTGGAGGGCAGGAATGACGAGACACATCCTACAACACACAGGAAAACCCCCAACAAAGAAAGACCTGAAACCTGATATGAGCATTTCATGCCTCGGTATGGCTGAGCGGTATTGCATTGTATGAATGGACCTCATTTTGTTCGTCTGCTCACTTTTTCAGTGTTTGGCTAACATGAACAATGCTGCTACCATCATTGTGTGCAAGTGTTTCACAGATATACTATTTTATTTATTCTGAGCAAATAGCTAGAAGTAGACTAGTTGTATTTTATGGTAGATGCATGTCTAAATTTTTAAGAAAGTGTCAACTGTTTTTCTTCTCACAGCAGTATATGAGAATTTGAGTCCTTTTAATTTTAGTCATTCTAGAGGTGTTCAGTAATTAGGGTGTCTCGATGTGATTTTAATGTGTATTTGTCTCATGATGTAATGCTGCTGTAAGCCCTCAAAGATGCCCATGTCCGGAACCCCGGAACCTGTGGACGTGTTATCTTATGTGGCATCGGGGAACTAAGGCTGCAGATAGAATTAATTGGCTAATTAGCTGACCTTAAGATAGGAAGATTATCCTGGATTATCCAGGTGGCCCAACATTATCAAAGGGGTCTCTAAAAGTGGAAGAGAGAGGAAAAAGTGTAGGTCAGAGTCATTCAATGTAAGAAGGATTCAGTCCAGCATTGCTGGCTTTGCCATGGAACGGAGCACAAGTCAAGGAATGTGGACAACTTGTAGAAACTAAAAAGGCAACAGAAAGGATTCTGCCCTCCGGCTCCCAGAAAGGAGTGCAACCTGCTGACATCTGATTTTAGCCCACTGGTAGCCATGTTTCTGTCAGAACCTACAGAGCTGGAAGATAATAACAAACTTGTGTGCATTCAAGCCACTGAATTTGTGGTAGTTTGTCATGCCAACAATAAAAACTACTATGGATACTGAACATCTTTTCAGATGCTTGTTTGCTATCTATACATATTAATCGGTGAAGTATCTGTTTAAATCTTTGGCCCATTTTTGTGTGTGTATGTATTCTTATTTATTTATTTATCCATTCTATTGATGATTGTAATTTATAAACCATTAAATTCATCCATTGTAACTGCAATTTAATGATTATTTTGAAAGTTTATAGACTTGTGCAACCATCATCACAACCCAATTTTAGAACATTTTCATAACACTCCAAATCTCTTGTCTGAATGAGTAATCCCTGTTCCCACAATCAGGTCTAGGTAACCACTAGTCTGCTTCTGCTTCTATAAATTTTCTGAAGATTTCATATAAATGGAAGCATATCATACATAGTAATTTAAGTCAGGATTCTTTCACTTAGTATACTGTTTTTGAGGTTCATTCAAGTTCTCATATGTATCAGTATTTTTTCCTCTTTATTGTTGACGAGTATTCCATTGTGTTTATATATGACATTTTGTTTGTCCATTTACCAGGTAATAGACACTTGGATTGCTTCTGGTTTAAGATTATTATGAATAATGCTGTTATGAGCATTTGCTGGGTCATATGATATGTTTACATATTTAACTTTTTAATAAACTGCTAAACTGCTTTCCAAAAGAACCATTTTACATTCTCGGTATATCAAGGATAAATGAGGATTCCAGTTTCTCCACATCATTAATAGCATTTATTGCTGTCTATTTTTTATTAAAACAATTATAGTGAGTGTAAAGTGGTATCTCACTGTGATTTTAATTTGTATTTCCCTAATTACTAAGGATATTGAGCATCATTTCATGTGCTAGTAGGCCATTTGTATATATTCTTTACTAAGCTATTAAAATCTTCTGCTCATATTTTAATTGAGTTATTTACTTTCATATTGCTGAATCGTAAAAGTTTTCAATATATTCGGGATACAAGCTTTTTTGTCAGATATATGATTTATACTTTTCCCATGTGGCTTTTCTTGCACTTTCTTTATAGTGTCTTTTGACACACAATGTTTTTAATGTGATGAATTCCCATTGGTCATTTATTTTCCTTTTATAGATCGTATTTTCACTTATGTATCTATTTGCTTTTTGCCCAACCCATGGTCCAGATGATGACTTTCTCCTAGATTTCCTTACAGAAGTCATATAATTTTACTTCTTACCTTTAGCTCTGTTATCTACTTTGAGTTAATTTTTATGTATGTTGTGTGATAAAGGTCAAAGTTTATTTTTTTTGCATGTTGATATTCAGTTTTTCCAGTATGATTATCAAAAAATTATACTTTCCTTAGTGAATTATCTTGGCACCTCTGTCAAAAATCAACCATTCCCTTTTATGATAAATATTATTTAACTTTTCTGCATCTGCATTTTAAATTTTGTGCATGTGTGTTTATATTTTATCTCCCTTCAATTCTAAACCTTAATAACTTCCATTATTTAAAGATCACAGTGTAGACTGGCTCTAGACAACCTACTGGAATAAAAGTTAGAAGCCATATCATAATTTGGGGAATTGGAAAGATACTTGGAACTTGGACTTCAACTTTTTGTTTAGAGTAAAATTATATTCTAGTGTACTATGATTGTGCACTGAGAATTTATTTTTAATTTATAGTAGTATTTTCTGTGTTTAATATTCTGGAAATTAGAGAAACACAATATATATTCCATCTCATAATATATTCAACATGTACCAAGTTCTTCTTTCATGGTAAACTAAAGATGCATGCACAAATTTCAGGTAACTTTTATTTAAATTTGAAGTGATAGCTAACTGCTGTATGATCTTTAATTTTTACCTTGAGTAAAATATAACTAGAAACCTGGGGAGAGAATGTGACTGGTGAATGAGAATATGGTGGGTAAAATCCCAACCTCCTTTCAATCATAGGCATTTAGATTTTGAGAATAAAAAAATCTTTTCAAATCACAAACAAAGACCAATCAAATTGTATGTATTAATTAAGATGTCCATTTTTCAGCTTTTGCTTTTGGTGGATGACTTGGATTGATGGAGTTCTACATTCTTTAAATACATTTCAAGGCCATCCCATTGTCCTAAACCAGTATTGACATCATTTGCTTTCCTATCAATTCAAGACTGACCATATCTAGGTCTACAACAAACTTACACAGTTTCTGGGTTTTTTGAACATGGTAACCCAATCTAAACAGTTTTGCTTTATTTCCCTCTTGGAATTTGCCACCTTTTGTCCCTTCCTGTCCCCACACCTCTCTTTGCTCAGTTGCTGCCCCTTTTTTAAATATGTCCTGGTCCTGTTTTGCAAGTATCAACAAAGAGTCTGTTTAGACACCACTACATAAGTTTCAACATAAAGGTTTTCCTAGAGTCCTCTAACACACAACATGTGTCTCATTTTTAAGAGAGTAGGGCCACAGCTCAAATCCTTGGCCTTATTTGTAGCCCGTGGTCATTATGCAAATCAAACTTCAGTTTTAGGAAATCAGGTCAGAACAGTCAGTAACCACCAAACAGTTGATTAATGAGCACACATAAGTCACTGTTAAACAAATATCTCATGGAGGAAGCCTGAGCACAGCCTCCATCAGCAACTTTTCTGAGGCTGAACCTGAGCAAACTGATGGCTCTGCAGATCCACAGCCTTTATCAGGAGGACAAGATCAGAGTTTCACCCACTAGAGTCCCTGAATTAACAAGAAAGTCATATTACCATAGTAATAAGGAAACCACAGCTACCAATAGGAAGAAATACACTTCTTGACTTTTATTGATGGTATGAGGTGTACTTAAACAATATGATGAATGTTTAAATTTAAAAATTTTTATTACAGTAAAAGACACGTTGCCATTAATACCCTTAAAAATACTTCCCCGCCCTTTGAACACACTTATCCCATCATTCTGGCCACTTTCTGAAGCAGTTCTGGAAGTCCTCTTTTATGAGTGTCTTTAGTTGTGCTGTTGTGGCTGCTTCGATGTCCTGAGACATTTTGACTTTGGGGAAGAGCCAGAAGTCACACAGTGCCAGATCGGTCAACAAGGTGGATGAGGACACACCGTCATGTTTTTATTTGACAGAAATTGCTGTATACAAGAATCGATGTGTGACACGGAGTGTTGTCATGATGGAGGATGATTTACAGCACACTTTAAAACACACCTCTCAACCATAGCTCACACCCGACTGACTGTACTGAGCAAGTTGAAACTTGTTACACATTGTTACTAAAGCTCACTTAGTAACTTCCCATATTGAAGATCCCTGCCTTTCCGTTGGATGGCACTTGGCAGCAGCATTCACCATATTTTTTGATCACAGCCGAAAGCCTTCGTATCACACATCACTTCTGGTACAGCAATTTCTGTCAAATGAAAACATCACAGTGTGTCCTCATCCACCTTATTCACCAGATCTGGTACCATCCAATTTCTGGCTGTTCCCCAAAGTCAAAATGACAATGAAAGGAAAACGTTTTGAATCGATTCAGGATATTGAGGCAGCCACGGCAGCACAACTAAAGACACTCACAAAAGAGGACTTCCAGAACTGCTACAGAAAGTGGAAGGAATGATGGGAAAAATGTGTTCAAAGGGAAGGGGAGTATTTTGAGGGGGATTATTGGCAATGTGTCTTTTACTGTAATAAATTTTTTAAATGTAATCACTCACTGTATTTTTTTATCACACCTTGTATTTTGTACATTGAACTCAATATTAAAGCAGTCATGGCACTCTCTTTTTAAAAAAAATTTTACTTTTTTTGTACAAATTTATACATTGATAAATCCTATCTTTAGGACAGAGAAAGATCAATAATACAATTGTTACCACAGCTAGCAAGTGGAAAGGAAGAACACATGGAAAATCTACATGATAAATTTTGACCCAAATAGAAACTGTAGATAGATCATTGCTTAATAAGTTAGGTAAAAATCATTTTCTACATAAATCAAGCATCTACCATATCATTAATTAGAAACGTCACAACTTTGGGAATCCTGAATCCAAGTGATATTATAAAACAGTCTACTTCTGTTCCGATAACCTTAAATTACAACAGTATTTTGTCTTTTTCCTAAGAGATTCCTCTGTTCAAGGGAAACAAAAGTAAAAGATGAATGTCAAACCTATGCTGATACAAATATAGATGCAGAAAGAAACAAAACAAGTTTAATTGTTCAAATCATAAATTTAAAATGATAAAATCTCATTATGATAAGAATCCAGCTAATATCTTCAGAATGAAATGCAACATTTGTGTGTTTCTAAGACTGTGTGCACATTTCAAGATAATAAGAAAGCAAGTATTTAGCACCATCATAGAGTAATTAAATGCTATTGATAATGAAACTAAAACTGTACAACTCTTAATCCATTTAACAACTTTTATGCTGACAGGACTTTTAAAATATCATTGTGTAACATGAAAATTATCACTATCTGTTATCAAAATATTGTACAAAAATTTATCATGTTCATTTATATGCAACATAGATTACTTGAAATCTCCAGCTGTAAGTGTTCTAACATATTGATACCATTATCTCTGCTCCTGAGTCTCAACCCTCGCTTTTTACATAACTACTCCCAATTCCCCATTTTAGGCATTTTTTTCTGAACATTTTATTTTAAAACAATTGTAGATGCGCAGGAAGTTGCAAAGAGGTCTCATGTACCCTTTACCCAGTTTGCCTCAATAGTTACATTTCACGTAATTAGGCAATCCTAATTTACAACGGGTCAAGTGCTATCAAACTTCACTACAGTGAAAGGTTCATTCAAGTGATCATATTAATACGGTGAAGCAAATACCAGGGGTGCCAAAAATATATATACACATTTTAAGAGATATTATCTATGCTCAAGCCGTAGTTTGCCATAATCAAAAGTGTCTACTCTAATGGTAACCACTTTGAGCACCTCTTGTAATTGCAGAAGTCAAACGTGACTTGTATTCATCTTTTGTTATCAGTATATACCGAGGTCTGAAACTTAAGTTTGAGAATTCATCCTAGAAAAAGTGCTACATACCTCATTACTGGATATCATTATGGTCACCTTCAAAGCACTCCCCTTGGGAAGCTATGCACCCATGCCAGTGCCTATTCCACCCTTCTAAGCAATTTTGGAACTCTTTTTCTGGAATGGCCATCAGAGCTGTCATCGTATTACCCTTGATGTCTTGAATGTCATCCAAATGTCTTCCTTTCAATATTTCCTTTATCTTAGGGTAAAGAAAGAAGTCATTGGGGGCCAACTCAGGTGAGTAGGGAGGGTGTTCCAATACAGTGATTTGTTTACCGGCTAAAACCTCCCTCACAGACAGTGCTGTGTGAGCTGGTGCATTGTCGTGATGCAAGAGCTCCTTCGGGACCATTTGTGCACACACCTTTCTCATGCCAAGATTTTCAGTTCAGATTTTCCTAATTGTTTCCTTATCAATGTTTATTTGATCTGCTATGCTTCTCACAGTCAGCCAATGATTTTGATGCACAATTCGGCAAATTTTTGCAATGTTTTCATCAATTCTGCTCATTACTGGCCGCCCTGACCTCTTTTTTATCAGTGACGTGTTCTCTCTCCTCAGAAAAATGTTTAATCATTTGTACACTGCCATTTTCTTCATGGAATTATCCCCATAAACTTGGACTGACATGATTTCACTTCCACTCTTGCCAAGTTTAACAAGAAATTTAACGTTTATTCATTGCTCTAATTCAAGCTCAGACATTCTTGCAACAGCACACAGAAACACACAACAATAATAAACGCTGCGCAGCAAGACACCGCCACATGTTGACACAAACACAGCTGTGAGACGCTGTTATACCAAAGTTATGAAACCTCATACACCGAGCTGTTTGTACACTGCTGCCAATGTAAGTGCATGGTGGCAAGTTCATGAAATTAATTATCAGATCTTGTATTGTGGAAAAACGGCGAGAACTGAGAGACTCAAGCTGCACGCAGAGATCAGAGAGAACACAACTTTATTACGACAGCGGGCTCAGCGGGATTGTTTCCAAAGACTGAGCACTTACTGGGGTCCGGTGCTTTGTTTTATAGGGTTAGGCCTCCAGGTTGGGGGGGAAATCTGGCCGGGGTGCCGGGGAGGTCCATCCCTAGCAGCTGTGATCGCTCAACATTGTTTTGACGGGGAGGCCTCTAACTACCGTGCCCTCCGGAGACTGCTCCGATTAGTATTGGAGGAGGAGGGGGGATGGAGCTAGGAGCTCCATCTGTGCCCACAGGAAAAAACCGTCCCAACATATTCCCCCCTGTTGAGGATCGGAAGGGGAACCCTGAAGATCATCATCTAAACTGAGAGGGCGACAACCCCGCAGGGCAAGGACGCGGGCCGTGGTCAGACGGGAGACGGCACTTTCGATGAAGCGGACAAGGGCAGCGAAGATGCACGGGCGATGGCAACAAGGAGGAAAATGGTGAGCAAGGGAGGAGCCAGGAAGTCCAGGACTGAGAGCCAAACCCCCAGGAGGTGAGCTCCTCACGGCGGTTCTGTATGCAATCCCAGAGCTCACGGACCTTGGTGGCGATGATCCCAGACTGGTTTATGTAGTAGCAACATTCTTCTTGGAGGAAGAGACAGGTCCCACCCTTTTTGGCCGTGAGCAGGTCTAGGGCTTGCTGGTTCTGGAGGGCGACAGCCGCCAGGCTGGAGAGTTGGGTCTGAAGTGACGTGAGTGAGTCTG
Source organism: Rhinolophus ferrumequinum (assembly GCF_004115265.2). Lineage (NCBI taxonomy): Eukaryota > Metazoa > Chordata > Mammalia > Chiroptera > Rhinolophidae > Rhinolophus > Rhinolophus ferrumequinum. The sequence continues at coordinate 1,344,319 of NC_046295.1, read as the reverse complement.
CGACCCGCTCCATGTCATTATTGATTTCTTGAGAAAGTTTGTAATGAGAGTCGATGGAAGTCCCAAGGCCGGAGGCACCGGCAGCAACCCCTGTAAAGATGCCAGCACCTATGAGGAAAGGGATGACAGCCGCCCAATGGGCACAATGAGAAAGGAAATCCGAGACTGGAACTGCGAGTCAGTGTACGGGGAGGCGGAGGGGAATATAAAGGTGAGGGTGCAGCCAGTACCAGTGTCATTGGCGCCTCGGCATCTGAAAAGTAAACCACCCTCACAGGAGAGGAAAATGCCTGGAGGAGTGCAGCACGGTAAAGGTGCAGAAAAGCTCTGGCAGCGGGGGTCAGGAGCCTGTGCGCGGCCTGGGAGCAGATAACAGGTTAAGTTCGAGGCAGGAGCCAGGGGACGCCGATCGGGCCAGAGACAATGGAGGCTTTGAGCCGCCGGGCAAGGTCCTGGGCATCCGGGAGTGTGGCCCTGCGGAGGGAAGTCAGGCCGAGGCCATGGCAGCGGGGCTGGGGCGGAGCAGCCCGAGCCATCGCAGCAATCCGGGCCGGGCCGCCGTAATGTCGTGGAGGGCAGTGTCCTGGACTCCACTGCCATCGGGGGACCCGGCTTGGGCTAAGTAGGTCCAGCAGAGAGACCCTCGGGGGAAGACATTGCAGGGGGACTGGGAGGTCTGAGGCTCTTGTTCTGGACCCCCAGAAGCAGGGACACTTCGAGGAGAGACCCAAGGGGGAAAAGGCAAAGGAGACCTAAGAGCCAGAGGGCCGCAGGCAGGCGAACATGAGCAAAGGAGAAACCCATAACAGAAATCCGAACAGGAGGAGACCCCTCTGGGTGGGAGTAAAATCAGTCGGGGTCGCAGAGATGAGCAAAAGAGAGGCCAGAAGGGTCAGCAAGCAGAGGGCAACAATGGTTAAGGGGGGTACAAATGAGAACTGTTATTCAGGCGGTCTTCTTAAACGTGGTCTTCAATGGTCCGTCGGGTATTGGATGAGAAGTCCAGGCAGGCTGGTCCGACTCTGCTCACTTGACGCAGGAGTGTTGAATCCACGGTGTGATATTGAAGACCTTAAGAGCAGTGGGGGCGATAAGGATTAGTGTGTGTGGGCCCGTCCATATTGGGCGGAGGGGCTCGCGTTTCCAATCTTTGACACAGACCCTGTCAGCTGGAAGGTGGGGATGGACAGGGGTTCCTAATGAGATAGGAATTCTTTCTAGTAGATGTGAGTGCAGGCTCCTAAGGATCTTTCCTAGGGCAATAAGCTGACCTGGGAGTTACCTACTACTCTGAGGTTGCCTGGAATGGATGATAGCAACGGGGGAGGCCGGCCATAGAGAATTTCAAACGGGGGAAACCATCCTTTCGAGGAGTACACCGGGAGCGGAGGACGGCTAAGGGGAGTAGATCCGTCCATCCCAGGGAGGTTTCTTGGCATAGCTTAGACAATGTTTCTTTGAGGGTACGGTTCATGCACTCTACTTTCCCTGAACTCTGAGGTCGGTAGGCAGTGTGAAGCTCCCAGGAGACATTGAGGGCCGAGGCCAGAGTCCGTAGTACATCTGAGACAAGGCTGGTCCATTGTCGCTGTGAATGGTGAGGGGAAGTCCATACCGTGGGATGATTTTGCAGAGGGGAACTTTGGTGACTTCTCTGGCTTTTTCAGTTCAGGTGGGAAAGGCTTCTACCCAGCCCGAGAAGGTACAGACTAAGACAAGAAGGTATTTTGTCCCTCGGTGAGGGGTCATTTTTGTGAAGTCTACCTCGATATCCTTAAAGGGGCAGATCCTGTTCATTGGACCCCAGGTGGTGGGGTCGGTCCGGTCTTGGGATTGTGCTCAGCACAGCTAGCACAGCGCTCTGTGATGGAGCGGCATAAGGCTGTGAGCCTGGCTGTATAGAAGTTTTTGGCCAGCAGCTTTTTAAGTCCAGTCTTCCCTAGGTGGGAAGTAGAGTGATGTTCTGAAATGATGCGGGGAGCGAGGGCGGCCCAGATAAACAAGCGGCCATCACGCAGTATCCACCAACCCTGAGGATGCCGGGTGGCCCCCTCATTCTGCGCCCAGCTGTCTTCTGCTGCGGTGTAGGTAGGGCTTGGCGAGGCTGGGGTGGTGGAAGCATTGATGGCTGCGTCTGTGTCCTGGGCAGCTGCCCTCGCCGCTTGATTGGCGAGGTGGTTGCCAGCAGCCAGCTCATCGTTCCTTTTCTGGTGCCCTTGGCAGTGGATGATAGCTAGGTGCTGGGGTGCCCAAACGGCTTCCAACAGCTGTAGGATTTCGCCTCTTTTTGATGGTCTTCCCTTCAGACGTGAGGAGGCTATGTTCTTTGCAGATGGCCCCATGTATGTGCACGGTGGCAAAAGTGTACTTGGAGTCTGTGTAAATATTGACCTTTTTGTCTCTTGAAAGCTGCAGTGCCCATATGAGAGTCCAGAGTTCGGCTCATTGGCCTGACTACTCGGCAGGGAGTGCCTTTTCCTCCAGAACCTCCGAGGCTGTAGTCACAGCGTAGCCAGCTCTATGCAGCCTACCCTGTAGGAAACTGCTGCCATCAGTATAGAGTGTAACCTCTGCGTCCTGCAGAGGGGAGCTCTGTAGGTCAGGCCCTGTGGCATGAACCTCAGTGATGACTTTTAGGCAGTCGTGTTTTGGCTCGTCTTTGGCTGTGGGGAGGAAAGTCGCTGGGTTTAAGGCTTGAACAGTCTGGAGGCTTATGCGAGGATTTTCCAGGAGTCCCTGGTATTGGGTGAGCCTGGTGTTGGAGAGCCATCGCAGACCCTGACAGTTTATGAGCATAATTACAGAATGGGAACCTTGACTGTGAGTTGTTGCCCGAGGGTGAGCTTGTCAGCTTCCCTGATGAGCAGTACTGTTGTGGCTGAAGCCCACAGGCATGGGGGCCATTCAGAAGCGACAGGGTCCAATCTTTTGGATAGATAAGCGATAGGTCTCATCCAGGGCCCAACTGTTTGAGTTAGGAGCCCCAATGCAGTTTTGTCTTTTTTATGGATAAACAGGCAGAAAGGTTTTTCTGTATCAGGTAAGCCTAAAGCCGGGGCTCTTCTGAGCAAGTCTCTGAGATTTATGAAGCCTTTTTCCTGTGTCTCTCCCTATTTCCTTTTCTCTCTCACATTACCCAAACAAAATTGGTTTCTCTGTAGTTTGGGGACTGGATAAGGCCCAGGCTGCACTCGTGGAGCGCAGGTGCAGCTGGGGTGGCCGCCGGGGTGCTCCCGGGTCCCCAAGCCGAGCTGGGGACGAGCCTGCCAGTGGCTGCAGTCGGGCCGCGGTTTCGCCTAGGTTCGCAGTGGGAGCGCACGGGGCAGGGCGGCAGCGGGGAGCCCGCGGGCTTCCTCAGAGGTGGCCGAGCAGGGAGCAGCGCCCCGTTTGCTGCTTTAAGGCTCTCGCTCGGGTTTCTCCCTCCACCGTGAGGCCCGCTGAGCTTCCACCGCAGAAACGCTCTCGGTGTTGAAAAGGCAAAAGAAAAGGGACAGTATTGCCCCGGGCGCACGCCCTGGGAGCCCTGTGTTCCCAGCTTGTGCCGCCAGCGCCTGCGTCTCGGGGAGGGCACTCCTGTGTCTGCGCTTCCCAAACACAGTGGATTGCGGCTCCCGGAATGTTTTTCTGGCACTCAGATGTCTGTCCTCAAACATTCAGTGGAGTTTACTTGTGTCCTCTTGGTGAATGGGCTTTGTCGGAGGGGTGTTAGGAGTTTTTTTGGAGCCTGGGTTAGGAGAATCTTGCACTGTCCCTTTTTACTAGAGCAGAACCGTACCCAAGGTGGAAGGGTCCTGGCAATTTCTAACCAGGAGTCAATGTATGGATACTAATCCGGGTGACCAGGATTGCCGGTCACTACAGTATAAACACATCGGTCGACGGCCAGGTCTAGGGTTCCCTCTGCTGTCAACTGACGTTAAAAGTGGGCCATTCTAATTCACAGAGGCTTCTTAATTTTTCCCCGGGGTCATGCGGAGTCCATAATCTCCGCCAAAAACCCTTTCTAAAATTCTTTAACATGAAGTCTAGGACCGCAGGCTTACTTTGCTTCCCTCCCATAGTGTACGATGTCGCAGACGGGTGGGGGGGGGGGAGATTTACTCAGGTGCTGCCCTGCTCGTGTCCCTCGGGGGAACTTAGGAGCGTCTTTGGCTACAGTGTACAGAACAATTTACAAAACAGGCCACTCCGTGGAGTGAATCACCGTTATGCCAAATGACGCTCTGCGAGAATCAGGGTGAAGCATACTCAGGTTTCCATAGTCAAGGCTATGGAAGCAAACAATCAGATACACAATCTGTCACTCACACACCGGGTTGACACCCTCCCATGGGCGTCCCTGCCTGGGTAGGTTATAAGAACCTACCGGGAGGTGATCAGGCTCCCCTTCTGTCACATGGGACAGGACTGACTCGGACAATGGCCTCCAGGCTTACCTGATCCGATCCGACGGGAGGATCTGGCTGGTTGTCCCCAGTCCCTCTCAGCAGGCCCAGCTGGGGAGGCAACAGCTGCGGCTGCCGGGGGGGAAAGCCCGGTCCAGGGTCTGCCAAAATCGGCAGGGCGCGCCTACACCCTTCTCAGGCCTCCCGTTGCTCCGTGGCCCACCTCTCACCCCACACCGGTGGCGCAAGGGGCCAGCGCGATTGTGTTTCCCAGTCAGGGAACCAAATGTTGCGGACAAATGGCGAGGACCGAGAGACTCACGCTGCATGCAGAGATCAGGGAGAACAGAGCTTTATTACGCCAGCGGGCTCAGCGGGATTGTTCCCAAAGACTGAGCACTTACTGGGGTCGGGCGCTTTGTTTTATAGGGTTAGGCCTCGGGGTTGGGGGGAAATCTGGCCAGGGTGCCGGGGAGGTCCATCCCTAGCAGCTGTGATCGCTCAACATTGTTTTGACGGGAGGCCTCTAAGGGCTGTGCCCTCCGGAGACTGCTCCGATGAGGGAGGAGGAGGGGATGGAGCTTGGCCGTGCCCGCAGGAAAAAACCATCCCAACAGTATTGAATATTACAAGTAATAAACATTTTTCCTTTCTTAAGCTGTGTATACATATTTTTGGTACCCTCTGTATATATGTAAAAAAAAAAAAGCTTACACTGGTCTGATCATAAATTTAAGGTGATTGACATAGGCAGTAACTTACACCTCCTCTCATTGACTGCTAGAAAAAACTAACACTATTAAAGTATTCGTGTGCATTAAAACTTGTATTGAAAAGTCGAATAGTTCATTCTACTCTAAGATGGAATATACAACTCTGGTGGAGTCCAACAGACTCACACTTGTTTGAGTGCAATTGACCACTTGGGGCATCTTTTAGTTGTTACTCTAAGCATTACGTTTTACACACGTGACTTTTGTGACAGTCTGCTGATGTCCACATTTGGCCACATGAAACGGAGGAAACTTAATTTTCCCACTTTATAATATAACTATCTTAACTATTTCATTTACATACATTGAAAACCACATTAGACAATGTAGTAATTTTTGCTTCCACTGCGAAACAGTTTAGAAAACTCAAGACAAGAAGGTTATTGGTATTGTATTGAATTTACTCACATTTTTACTCTTCCTGTTTTTATTTCTTCATTCCTGATACTACAAGTTTCCTTCTTTCATCATTTCACTTCTGATGTAAGAACATCCTTTAGACACTCTTAACTACATTTCTGTGTTGTTTCGTGATCTGAGGTCTCCTATCCAGTGTAACTCTGGGATATGCACAGGGCACACACTGTGGCAAGTATTGGCTTCTGAAATAGAACAGGGTTTTACGGAAGCTGTGTTTCATAGCGATTATCTTTATTTGTGAAGATTAATATTTAGGACAATTTGGGAGACCTGGAAGCCCAACTGGAAAGCTTTAACAATGATTTCAATTATTATTTAAGGCTTGAGTGAAGGTGGAGCTTGTGGGGCTGGAGAGTAAACAGTAACATCTGGCATATTGAGATAATCTAAAGGTAGGAAACCAAAATTTTATATGGGGTCGATTTTTAAAAGAATAAGGAGGTATTTATGGCTCCGACTCTCATCTCTGGGAAGAATTATAATACTTGCTCTCCTTATTGTGAACACAACACAAAAAGATTCACACTCAAGGGTCATTTTCAGAAAACAAACACATAATGTTATTAGCAAAATCTTTAATTTAAAAAATCTACATGCTACTTGTTCTCAATGTGGGATGAATGCTGAACATTTATGTATTATCAGGAAAGAGGCCTTTCTTTGTGGTCTAATCAAAACTGGTAAGAAACTGTGATGGTCAGTGCTTTGCACTAAGCTCCATGTAAATGACCTAAAATTTTTCTCCTGGGAAATGTGTCTTTCAAATTTGAGTGCAACCTGTTTGCCTGACACAAGGAATCACAAGGACTGTGAGGCATGAGGCCATGTCCTTGCAGCATAAAGTCCACAACTGTGACCTTGATCTCATGTGTCCAAAAGCTGTACCCTCCAGCAGACCAGAACCAGCTGCTGCTCACAGCACTCAGCAAGGTCCACGTGAACTGCCCCAGGCCAGCCACCTCAGCGAAGGATGCTGAGTGTGGGTGCCCTCGAGGGAGACTTTGTCACCACTCCAGGGCTCACATACTGCACCATCATCCATATGGCATCTTGTGAGCAGAAACAGGAAAAGAGGATAGGCATCATGGACTACGGAAAGCAACACAAATCTGTAAAGTTTTTATTTGAATTTTTTCTAATCATTACTCCTAAAATTCAACAACTGCAAAAATAGCCCAATTCAAAAATGGACAAAGAACATGAATAGACATGTCCCCAAAGAAGATATACAAATGGCCAATAAGCACATGAAGAGATGCTCAACATCACTAATCACTAGAGAATTGCAAATCAAAACCATAATGATTTGCATGAGTTTGATACCTCAGACTCATTAAGATGGTTACTATAGAGAAAAAAATAATAATAGTGTTGGTGAGGATGTGGAGAAATTTGAGCCCTTGAGCACTGTTGGTGGGAATGAGGAACTGAAAGCAGGGTCTCAAAAAGATCCACCCCTGTTCACAGCAGCATTATTCACAATACCTAAAGTGTGGAAGCACTGAAGGGTGAATGAATTAGCAATATGTATCATATATATTAATGCAATATAAGTCAGTCTTAAAAAGGAAGAAAATTCTGACATATGCTACAACATAGAGGAACTTTGAGGGCATAAGCCAGCCTCAAAAGGACAACTACTGTATGACTTCATTACTTAGAGTAGTCAAAGTCACAGGGACAGAAAGTGTTAGTGGCAGCTGTCAGGAGCTGAAGGGAGGGATGGGAAGTTCCTGCTTCATGGACGTGAATTTTCAGTTTTGCAAGATGAAGAGTTTTAGAGATGGATGGTGGTGATGGGGACACAATAACAATGTACTTAGTACCATTGATCTACACACTTAAAATGGTTAAGACAGTAAATGTCGTGTTATGTGCATTTTACCACAATAAATTATTTTCAGTTATATAATGTAACGACTTTCCTGTTTAAAAACAATAAAAGCTTGTTACCATAATGATGAAGTCAAATTTGTATGGCCTATATATTTTCATTTTAAATCTGTATTTTTTCTGTGTGCATTAATTTCTCTCACAAATACAATTAGAAAATGTACATTTTGAGATTATGTGCCACACAGACTTATGACTAATGTAATATAATATAATATAACATAATATAATATAATATACTCCCTTAGGTTACAATTGTCCAATACTGTTATCACCTTCTAAAGTAGTGTAGCCTGGATAACCTAATGAATTCACATGGCTTGAGTATCAGGTGGAGCCATTGCAGTTAGAACCCATGGACAGCTGAATGTCTGCTGACATAATTTCTAACATAATTTTGTCACAGCAATTACCTACATTTGTTTGAGTGAAATTTTTTTAAAATTGGCAATCTCTTCGCAGAAGAAAGGTGTCTTGGTTTTTTTAGTGTTCTCATCAATGAACCCACCACCAACCATGGGTGTGTGTGGGGTGTGTGTGTGTGTGTGTGTGTGTGTGTGTGTGTAAAACATTACTCAGTTGCACAAAAAGACTCAAGAATCAAAGGATTGGAAGCTGACTGAAGGTAGTTCACATTTTACTACATACAAGGAATGACAAGTAAGTTCGGGAACTTGTTGCAACAATGTTGCTAACCTTTTTTTATATCAGAGGGATTATTCATTATGAATTTGTATCAACTGGACAAACAATTAACCAAATTTACTATTTGGAAGTGCTGAAAAGGCTGCGTGAAAAAGTTAGGTGAAAACTGTAAGAGACCGTTAGCATGAGAACTGCTATCTTAAGGTCAGGGTTAACAGCCCCTAGCCTTAAAACAACATAATTGTAAATTCCAGGATGTGGGCAGTTGCAGCATAGAGACTAGAAGTCCTGTAGCTTATCTTATACTCCTTGAAGCTATGCTGTAAGAGACTGTTAGCATGTAAGAGACTGTTAGCATGAGAACTGCTATCTTCAGGTCAGGGTTAACAGCCAATAGCCTGAAACAACATAATTATAAAATTCCAGGATGTGGGCAGTTGCAGCATGGAGACTAGAAGTTCTGTAGCTTATCTTATACTCCTGGTCTCCTTGTCCTGTAGTAAATCTTATACTCTTTGAAACTATGTAAGTCCTGTAAGTTTATCTTGTACTCTCAGAAGCTATGGAAGGCCTTGAAAATGCTATATAACCCCTTGGCTTTAAGTGTTTGGGGTCCTTGTTAAAAACCCGCTGCGTCGGGCAGAGACGGGGACCCCAGCCGGCTGGTAATAAACCTCGCTGTGTGACTTGCATTATTGTGCGGGTTCTCTGTCTGTCTGAGGGGGACAATTCCGGATCTTAACAATGCAAGTTCTGTAGCTTATCTTATACTCCTGGTCGCCTTGTCCTGTAGTAAATCTTATACTCTTTGAAGCTATGTAAGTCCTGTAAGTTTATCTAGTACTCTCTGAAGCTATGGAAAGCCTTGAAAATGCTATATAACCCCTTGGCTTTAAGTGTTTGGGGTCCTTGTTAAAACCCGCTGCGTCAGGCAGAGACTCGGACCCCAGCCGGCTGGAAATAAACCTCGCTGTGTGACTTGCATTATTGTGTGTGTTCTCTGTCTGTCTGAGGGGGGACAATTCGGGACCTTAACAAAAACAACCTGAACTTTTCACCAACAATTCATGGCTCTTGCATCACAACAATGCACCAGCTCACAGGACACTGTGAGGGAGTTTTTAGCCAGTAAACAAATAACTGTTTTGGAACACCCTCCCTACTCACCTGGTCTGGCCCCCAATGACTTCTTTCTTTACCCAAAGATACAGGAAATATTGAAAGGAAGATATTTTGATGACATTCAGGACTTCAAGGGTAATACGATGACAGCTCTGATGGAAGACCATTCCAGAAAAAGAGTTCCAAAATTGCTTTGAAGGGTGGACTAGGCACTGGCATCAGTGCATAGCTTCCCAAGGGGAGTACTTCGAAGGTGACTGTAGTGATATTCAGCAATGAGGTATGGAGCACTTTTTCTAGGATGAGTTCACGAACTTAATTGTCCAAACTTGTATGTAGTATCAGAGCAATTAAACTCTAAAATAATGTGTTTAATCAAATGTTCAATTAATACAGGAATTTTCCAAATTAGAGATTTAACAGCTAATACAATGAATATTAAAAAGCAAACCTATATATACAAATCTTTTTTCAGTCCTTCATATCCATTTTGAATGGCTTGGCTGCTAAAAGTTTGTAAGACAAATATAACAGCCTTATTGACATTCACATACTCCTAACTTAACAAAACAAACAAAAACAAATAACAACAACAAAAGCAGAGATGGGGGAAATATAAGAAAGACCCAAATGCCATTGAAGCTATTGAAATAATTCTAAGTCACACAGCCTGTGAATATTATAAAAATACAAAAGTAGTACACTTGAAACCTATCTAATTTTACTAACCAATGTCACCCCAATAAATTTAATAAATAATGAAATAAAATAAAAATAAAAATAATTGATGCAATTTAAAATTCAGCAAGAAAGAAAAGAGTTGTGGGGAGCGAGGAGGGCGGCGCAGGGTTAAGAAAAGACAGTAGTCATAAATAGAGTTTAAGCAGACCAAGGGACCCCAGTCTCAAGGACTGAACACCCTGAATGGGCCTAGCATCAGCTTTTATTAGTTAGGTGGAGAAGTAAAGGAGATAAAGCTTGTCAATCTCAAGATCTGTGAATTCTATACACCATAATAGGAAACTGATTCAAGCCAATCACCCTTGCCTGCAGGCAGCTGGGCCATAAGTCTCAACTTCCCCAAGGGACAAAACCTATATGCATATGAATAGATGGAGAGCACATCATTGAATCTCTTCCCTTGCAGGTTTTGGGAAGGAATGCAGCCACAGAGGCAGAGGCTCTCCTTAGCACGGGGAAGGTGGGGGGCTGTGCCCACCTCTATGAACCCCATGGGTTCTCCTGTTGGTCCCCACTCGGCTCCGCCTGTCTTAGGTTGCTTTCCATGTGGAAAGTCGTACCCATCATTGGCTGACCAGCCATCTTTCTGGGACCAAACAGGGAGGCATAATGTGCAAACACAAAGGTTTAGGAAAAGTCCCTGAAAGGATCCGTCTTACAGACTCCTTTCTTTGGGGGCAAGTACAAGGAAACAAATGGTTAGGCTGCTGCGTGGCGACAATCTAGCTTACTATACTCACTAAAGGAGTCTGGAGTATTACTAGAGTATTCTGAATTCCATAGATGTTTTTTTCCCCTTTAATCTTGTTCTTATCAGGCATTTTATTCTTTACAACTTTCATGGGAAGTTTCCAACAACAGACCTGTCATTTATTTTTTTAACATTATCTACTCTACATTCTCAGTGAGTCTATCCTATCAAGTGAATAGTTAAAGAGACTTTCTAGAATACTAAATTGGGCTTTGAACTTAATCAGGTGTTATTTTGGTTATTTTTTCCTGGTTTGCAACACAGTGACAGAAAATTCACGTACCCATGCATTTTCTATTGGCTGGCATCAGTCATTGGGATAGACTTACTACCACTCATGGTTAAAAAAGTAACCAGAAATCTTCCTCAAATAAAGAAAAGGGAGAGTGAGACCATATCTATAAAACTGCCTTTTTGAAGAATAGACTAGATAATAGAATATGAGATTTTCCTTTCCATTGAAATCACTTTCTCTTATATTATTAGAATCAGACAAGCAACGCTTCCCTAAGAGTGCACAAGTTATTTTCATAGTTTATAAGAATATTGACAAGAAGTTGGAGTGGACTTCAGAGATAATTAACCTAGCCTTCATATTTTGTTGGTGAATAAATAGGTCCTAAAGACTTTAAGTGACCTGCACCATGAAAAAGATTATTTTGATGTTCACTGTAGTTTCAACCATAAATAATACGTGGAGATCAATTATTACAATGGCTAAGTGTGGAAAAGTTTTCTATGCTGCCTGAGAATTTGTTTATTGTGACTCACTAGAGTTTGTTTGATTAGCCCATAAGCTGGGTAAATATTAGTTGACTCTCGTCTACCCTCTAATCTCAGTGAAATAAATGTGTAGTTTAGCAAATTAAACTAATTGAACTTTGTGATTTGATAGAGTTTAGAAGATGAAAGTATTTACTCATAAACATCCTAAAAACTCCTCTAGTTTTGTTTCATTTTATGAAATTATATTTGCTTTGCAATTTTGCAACACTTTAAAAAATTGTTTCTTGAGCCCCAAAATGAGTCTTTTAAAACCCATCTCTAATATAACCAAAAAAAAAGTGTTTTTATGGAAAAGAAAACAGACTTGATTTTTCAAATGAGGTAAAAGCAAACAAAACACAAATTAGAAGCACATCTGCTGTGCTCGTTCCCATGTACCCAAGAGGGAGAAACCAAAATAAAGACCATGTGAAGGAAACTATAAAATCCGTCATTCATGCTTTGGAAATTTATCTCCAGCAAAGTGAAGGCAAAATCCCCTCTCTCAGCTGCCTATAAATAATTTATATTTCTGTCAAAAGACTACCTTTTAAGAAATGTGGAAAGGTGATTCTCATGGGAAAAGGTAATACGACTCATGAGGAAATGGAGAAGATACACATCGATGATTCATCCTGTCACATTTATGTCTAGACATCAAGTGAATCAAGGAGGTGCATGCCTGGGGATAAATAATGACAGATTGATGAAAGTGCACATCTCTTTTTGGTGCACAAAATTGTGACTCTAGAACTGACGCCCCATCAGACTGCCTCCCACCATTTACTCTCCTGACAGAGATGTGCACATTGATTAGACTCTGTGTTTTATCTAAACAAACCCTCTTGCATACAGATGAGTAAGTAAGCTGAGTCTTAGAAAAATGAACTCACCCAAATTTACAAAAGTAGCTAACTTTATCACATGATGGGTGAAGATTTCCAAACATTATTAAAGTCTTATCTTCACAAAGAGTATTGAACAATCTGATTGTAAGATTGTTGGACAACTGTCAGCTAAGTTGTGCAAGATGCCCAATTCCTCTTCCATATTCCAAATGAAAAGTATCAGTGGGTACAGAGCTAACTCAGGGGAACTAACATACACAGGCAATAGCTGGTGTGGCCAGGAGTGCCACCTGGGCATTTCCCTGGGGGTTCTTTTTAAACAGATAGTATTTTCACCATCTTACCAAAGCCTTCCCAGTCCCTGCTCTAGGCTCCTAAAGACTTAGTCCTAAAGACTTAGTCCTAGAGACAGGTCCTAAAGACTTTAAGTGACCTGCACCATGTCACTTGTGTCTGCATCGGGCAAAGCCAAGAGTGATGCAATGGCTGTGCAGTGTTTCACTGAAATGGAAAATGAGGGCCCCATTCAGATGGCCCCACACCCCACCTCTAACCCCAGAGGCTAGAGGGAGAAAGTTTCAGCCAGAGGCATCACTCATCGCAATCCCAACACATACACGCACGGGCTCCTCTGAGCGGCCGTGTTCATTAGGGCCATCAATAGGGCCACTTGTCTTACCACACTTAGGGGGCCTCAGAATTCTTTTCATGATTTGCTTTAATATTCTAACACAAGATGAGGCCTTAAACTTTCATCCAATCTTTCCATTTCTCAGTAGAATACAATTGCTGCGCCTTTTTTTTATGTATCTATATAACTCTTGCACAAGTTTTTCCTCCTACACAGAGTTATTCCTGTTGGAATTTTACAGGATTACCCAAAACAGCCTTACAGTTTCACTCACCGTGCCATAGAGTGGTACTTAGCCCTCTACAGGCATTTGCATTGCTCTTCTCCAGGTTATCCTCATGGCTGTCTTACCTCCTTCCAGTGCAACATTCTCAGTAAATGACTCCCCATATAGCTCCCTATTTAAGGTTGTAGCCCACCCCATCCATATTCCCTACCCCTTTCCTTTATTTTGCTCCATAACCTTTGACAACTTCCAACATTCTACAGTTTTACTTATTTTGTGACCTATGAGGACAGGATTTTTTTTTTAACTTTGTTCATTTCTGTATTCCCAGTGCCTAGAAAAGCACCCATTACAACGTAAGTATTGTATAAATGTTTGTTGAATAGTGTTGAATTTTGTGCGAAGTCTTACTGTGACTCCTCAGTATTGTGTCCATACATGAAAGGTTCTTTCTGCCCATCAGGGGAAGGTGTACCAGCAGCCACCTCAGCCACTCCCATTTGAGGTCATCATCTGTGGTTATAAAATAAACATCATGTCAGGAATACCATCTCCTCCCCTCTCTCATTCACAAGCTCCTCATTTGCACTGGGGTGAGAAAAACTCACGCTAAGTCATCAGGTATTCTTCCAAGTACAAAAACTCAAAACATGACCATCTACTCTTTTTTTCTCTTTCCATTTCTGCTAAAATAACTCTTACTTTTAATTAGTAAACACCAGCTATTAGTATAGCTTGCATGGGAGAGGACTAGTAGGCAACCTGAGAACAAGGGATGAAAAACCCATCGGTTACTCTATCAAATTACTGTATTTAGTAATTTGATAGAGTGAGTGTAAAATTACGTATTTTGAAGTAGTTGTACATTCCAAGGGGCTTCTATTGAATAAGCAGGACGTGAAGGCCACGGTACAGCCTAGACTACATGTTCACATGTCATGTTTAACCAAATACTTAAAACAATTAGAGCCATTCCTGCAGACCGTCAGCTTCCAGTTATTCTTGTTTGGAGGAATGTCTTTGTAAACTTGACCTTGGTGTCGTCAAATAAAAAACAAATCAAGCCTTAACAAGGAGAGTTTTTATTTGAAAGGATTATTGCATGGAGAGAGAGGGGACTGCTGCAGGAATGGTAAGGGTCTACCCCAGGACAGACAACCTCTGGCCACAGGATCTGAAAGCATCTCCAGGGTTAGACAAAAACAGTTGTTCTTATACAGGGAGGAATAAACATGCCAGGAAGAAACAGGAGTGGGAACGTGGAATGAAGGGTGGAGGATCAGACCACAGATCAGAGTGTTTATACAGAAGCCGGCCTACCTCAGGAAAGGTTGTTCAGGGACTGGGGAAGGACAGGAGTTTGGCCAAAGTGTGCTTCACCAGCATTTTGTTGCTATTGACCAGTGGGAACAAGCAGTTCAGCCAATCATTTAGGAAACAAAGAATGGGAATTGGGAAGGTCTGTATCAGGCCTTGTCACAGATAACAAAGGAGTGTCTGTGAGTGAGCTTTACCTACACCATGTGGGCGAGGAGGAACCTTCACAGCGAGCACAAAGCATGGGCTTGTTTCACTGTTGCTGTGATATCTCAGGGCTCAGGTAAAGTTCTGCACTGTCAGCATCAATACCTGGTCAGAAATCATACATGAAAGAACTGAAGACTCCAAATCCTTACTTCCTGAGGAAGCTGCTAAATAATTGGGTTTATTTTCCACTTTCTGTTGACTAAGGATTTTTTAATGCTATGATACCCTGTACCTTATAGTCTGGCACATGCAGTGCCAAACTAAAATAAATCCCCCCAAATAAAATTAACCCAAGATAAAATTGTAAAGAACAACAGAACACCCTAAACTGAAGAGAGAAAATTAATACCCTCAGAAACTCTTTAATATAAAATATGTTTGTAAGCTAATTTGAACTAACAGTCACAAGAAGGAAGTCACATTGCACTCTGGTAACCATTATAGAAATTACTTAGCCTAGGGCCTGTTAGACTGCAGGAAGAGGGGTTAGGGGTGGAATGAATAGCCAAGAGAGCAGAAATAATAATAGCATACGATCAGTAAGAGTCACAAGAAGGATAGCTTCCTCCCCTGCACACCAAGAAACCTATTGACACACATTATTAAGATGTTTCTCAGCCCACAAAGCAAATGACCACTCCACCCACTGCAAGTCCCTGAAACTAGACAAGGTGACACCAGGAGGGAAGCAGATGACTGAAAGATGAACATTAACTGCTAACCTAATCAAGGACCCATCAGCCAGACCCAAGACCCCAAACCCCTTACTCATGATTCCTCATGATTTCTGCTCTATGAAACCGCTTGTCTATAAGTAATCAGGGAGTTCAGACTTTGAACATTAGCTTGCCATTCTCCTGGGTGGTGCCATTCATAATGAAATAGCCAAATCTTTCCTCAATGCAAAGCCTGGTGTCATTGATTAGCTGCACACAGGTGGACGGACTCTCATTTGGCTGGGTCGTTCACAAAACTACACTGATAATTCGGAATCAAGCCATGAAAAGAATATGTCATTGGAATGGCTGGAGTCGTTTCTAAGTTATGACGTACATTGTCCAAGCCACTCACTGTCTTTAGCCACCGTAATGGTGCAAAATGATGGAAAGTAAATAACTTGAAGTTGTAGCACTAGCACCAGAATCATGAAGATCTATAAATATCTATTTCTTTAAACAATATTCCAATCTTCAATTGACTTCAGCAGAAGATTGAAATTTTTGTATAGAAACTGAAGGTATTCTACAGAAAATCTGTCATTTCAATCTTCAATTTTCTATTCTTCAATCCAAAAGAAAGTCTATGTTGTCACACTGTAAAGTTTTTTTCTCAGTGCTAATGACAAAATGTTTGCCAAAACACCGCCAGGAATATCCATTTACATTAGCAAATCCCCTGAGCTCCTGGGGGTCACCGTGTCACTTTCATTGGACCACTTTTGGTAAAATCTCCTGACCACATCAGAAGTGCTCAGACCACACGGAGGAGATTGTAAGTGAATAATCTTCCTGAGGATTTTTAAGCTGTTCACAAATTTCAATCACAAATCCACCCATGGAAGTTTCCTTCCTTGGGGAAACCGCATTCCTATGTGAGCCCCCAAAGTAGAGTTAACATGATGGCTGCAGCCGCGCTATGCTCGCTGTCAGAGTTTCTTCTCGCCACTTGCCCTCAGGATTTAGCCAAGTAAAACATGTTTTTAAATTAATGTACTATCTGACCACTGCCACTGCTAAAGAAAACTGTTACTTCTAAACCACCAATAAAACACAGAAACAGTTCCACTAAAGAAAGATTGTTGCTTGTTTTGGGTGAGAATATCATTATTCTAAGACATCTGTAGTTATTGATCTGATCAAGAAAATACAGTGAAACTTTTTGTTTCAGATTATTAAGTGGAATATTTTATTAGATGCTCCACAAAGATAACATATGCATAGTAAATGATGACCTAATTTTTTATTATTACCATTAGACTATGTTTTAAAGATAATATATAACATGTCTACTTAAGAATTACACAATTACCGCAATGTACATCTATCAAAGGTGCAAACAGGTAACTTTTCCACCTGGTTCATTCTGATGTTGTGTATACAAAGGAGATATATGAATATGAATGCTTCTTATCCTGCCTGTGATGTTGCAATGTACTGTACAGGAAACAGTCACAGGGAGCTGCTTCCCTCTGCATGAGACAGGAAAGTCCACGGCATTTCCTCTGTGCTGTGGGCTTCTTAGATTGCCCAGAAGAGCTGTAAAAGAACACAGCTCATCGTTAAGTGGAATGGAATACAGCAAATCCTTTAATATTTCTAATTAGGACCTCAGAGGATTCTCACATTTGAATTACTCTCTATGATACCTATCAGGCATATTTTTTCATTAATATGTAAGACATTAGATTTGATCTGAATGAAAGGAAAAAATTTTTTTATGAAGGGAAATTTATTTTATTACCAGAGAGGTATGACATTGCCTGTACAAAATGAAAATTTGGTATATGTTTCTGTTATGAGGATGAAGGAAACAATAGTCAGTGTTTAAATGTGCAAGAAGGCATGTGACTAGCACACTATAACCACTTTGCTAGTGACTTTCATTTTGCAATGTCCTTTTATTTTCTCCAGGTAACTATTCTGTCTGTCCTTCTTTTAAATAGAGGCACAAAAAATCTAAAGAACAGAGTAAATCTCAAGACATATCACTGGGAAAACTGTAGATCTGAATCTCACATGCTGTAGAAATGTAAGATTCTCTTCAGCGTCATGGTGTCTAGAGTTCAGAATTAAACCCTATGACTAAGTAAAAAACTCTGATCCTAGAGTAACTGAATATCTGAAGTACATTAGTTTAATATCCATAAGTGATCTGCTACTACCTAAATATTTACGCTGTAATAGATTTTTAAATTTTGCAATAATTGTACCCTTGGCTTGCTTAAAACCAAGTTACAAATAAAATGTTTTTTGAAAGAATATGATTTTGCAAACCCACAGCTCCTCCTCATTAAAAAAATTGTTTATAAGCCATTTTCCATAAATGTTCTACAAATGGAAGTTCAATTCAATGTAATTGAAATTCAAAAAAAAAAAAAAAGCGAACATTTATAAGTAAAAGCTCACACTCTCACCCTACCCTAGGGTGCATACACCAGGACCGAAGGAGTGGCCGAGCACCAGTCATCAGAAGGATGGATGGGCTCATGCTGAAGAATAACAGCTCCAGTCTTGGTTCAGACTAGGGAAGAGATGGATGTATTTATAATATCAACACTGAATTCATTACCTATTATTTTACTTTTTAATATATGCATTAATTTTTTTCTAATATTGAAAGAAAATCTAGAGATGAGTATGGACATTGTTCTTTTTTTTTTTTCATTTTCTCCTTTCACAGAATGGAAAACTTAAAGGGATGCTCCATTGCACAAGGAAATTAGAAAAGTAAACAATACTTGGTAAATGTGGCCAAATGTCAACAGGGTTGTTTCACAGTCGATTGCCTGCATCAAGTACAGTCCTATTATAAATGCTGTGGAAGGATGTATGCACAAAGTATGTTGGGTGTCTAATGAGCTTTAATGTAATTTGTGTATGTATTTGGATACACACACATTGTGCTCATCAAAGCATAGGAAACGTCTGAATTGATAACAGCAGTAGCTTTTGGGATGGGACCTAGGATTGGACAGGAACAAGGATTGAGGTAGAGGCTTTGCTTTCGTGTACTGTTTGCATTTTTACATGACAATAGACAAACATATCATTTGCATAAATGTCTAAAACAACAATAGCCCACTCTCCCTGAGTCTGCCAGTCTCACCTGCCTCATGAAGAGTGTGATATTGTGATTTATAAGAAATATAATAAAATTGGTCTTCATCCCATTTCTGGCACAGAGCTCCTAAAATCCTTGGAATTTCCTAAGTGATGAGAATGACAAAGGAGTATCTTGTTATGTCAATGAATTCACTTTTGAAAGCACCACAGAATGAGGGTTCTGTGCCGGGAGAATCAACCATGCTAGTGGAGGGTCGGAACTTTCAGTCCCACCCCCTGACCTCCAGGGAGGAGAGAGGGGCTAGAGGTTGAAGCAATCCCCAATGGCCAGTGACTTCCTCAATCATGCCTATGCAATGAAGCCTCCACAAAAACCCAAAATGACATGGTTCAGAGAGCTTCCGAACATGTGGAGATGTGGGGAGAGTGGTGCCTGGAGGGGATGTGGAAGCTCCATGCCCCTCCCCCACACCTTGCTCTGTGCATCTCTTCATCTGGGTGCTCCTGAGTTATATCCTTTGTAATAAACCAGTATCTGGAAAGTAAAATGTTTCTCCGAGTTCTAGGAGCCACTCTAGCAAATTAATTAAACCCAAGGAGGGGTTGTGGGTACCTCTGATCTACAGCCAGTTGGTCAGCAGCACAGGTAAAACCGGGACTTGCAATTGGTGTCTGAAGGCCGGAGCGCCGTCTTGTAGGACTGAGCCCTTTACTGGGGCACCTCATGTTGTCTCTGGGGAGGCAGAGTCAGAAGTGAGCTGAATGGTCGGACACCCAGTCGGTGTCTGGAGAATCGCCGATTGGATGTGAGAGGGAAACACACATTGAAATGGGGTCCCAAACCCAGTGAATCGGTTGCTGTGATTTGCAGTTTACATCTATTTAGTTTACCTCTTTCAGATCCAATTGTGGGCCACGGTCTGTGTAATCATATCATTCTTCTTCAGAGTTGTCATCTTATTTTGATAACAGCTGATGATCAGGTTTCAGCATGAATAATCCATCAGTGATGATGTTTGATACACTAACCTGGGGAGTGGTGGAGCCAGGGAGTAGGAGCTGCCATCCTGGCGTCAGCTCCGAGACCTGCCCAATCCTTGGCCTCTGATTGCGGAGGTTACATGGCTCCTGGATAAAGGCAAGTGGTGCTCAGCACCAGAGACCCTGTGTACACAGAAGCTCCCTAGCCCGTGTCATCACTGGGAGATTGCAGGTTGGGGCCCATGACACCTCCTGATGCTCAGTCAGTTGTGTTTCACAGGCTCCTCTAGGAAGCCAGCACCAGGCTCCCAGAGATCCAGCCACATGCCTATAAAGTATAGTTACAATCTATACCACACCCTCTACCCATGGCTTCTGTGAAACTCAAATAATTTCCATGGGAGAATTCTGAAAAGTACTAAGTATAGCACCCCGTGAGGGGTGATGGTGGTCACCCTGCTGACGCAAGAGCGCCCTTTCCCTAAAGACCCAAGATCCTAGGAGAGAGTTGGAAGAGGGGTTACTCAGAAGAATCCGTGGCAATCTGACAAAAAGAATAGACAAAAACATAAGTAAAAAAACACGTAGGAAACCATGGGGATTTGAGGTTCTGCCATGTGTTTCTAAAAGTTAATGGATCAGAGGTCAATGACGTGTCATGGGCTTTCCAAGACACAGAGAAGTACTAGTCAGAAAAACAGTGTGGTGTGTGATGCTGGACAAAGGTGCCCGAGCTGTGCTCAAGGCCTGCCACAGCGGCTCCTGGGAGGGCGTTGCCTGCTCTCTTCCTTTTGAATTCTATTTGACTCCGTGTATTTGACACTGGAAGCTACTTCAACACCCCTATGGATTGAGGTGATGAAAAATACACTAAAAATTACCTGGTTGCTAAAATAGTCACATCTCATTATTTACAGATTTCGTATTTGCAAATCTGCCTACTTGCTAACGTTTACTTGTAACCCCAAATCAATTCTTGGAGCATTTTTGTGGTCAACTGTGGACATGCACATAGCGGCAAAAAGTTTGAGTCCCCATTGCAAATGTTCCCAGCTGAGTTTGAATGAGAGGACTCTGTCTCATCTGATCTGGCTCTAGTACAGAGGTGACCAGAGGATGGAGCCAGAATGGGACAGAAACTCCTGCTCTGGGACCAGCTGGAAAGGGTTTGAATCCCAGCTCTAGTACCTGCTGGGGGGCTGGCCTCAGGCAAGTCACCTAACACTTTGAACCTACTTTTCTCTTTTGTAGAATAAAGAAAAGAGAACCAGAACAAACTATATTTCAGGGTTTAAGATGATAATCTATGTGAGATTTGTATATGTATCCCTAGGAGCAATTGTTCGGTTTTCGCTAATTCAGAGTTCAAAATGATCTTACAGAAGAGCAAGAACTGGCCATACCCACATCTTCCCACATACTTGCCAACACACAAATGTGAATATGCACACCCAGGTAACAAAATGGGATCAAAGAAGCAATCAGAGTAGAAAGGACTGTACCGTTTTACACTCACTGGAATGGTAGGACCCTCCCTGTAAGCAGTGTCACATGCTCAGAAGGCAGGGACCAATCGTGGGCCAGTGCAGGGCTCCCGCTGAGAAGGGCCCCACCTCCGGGGAGTTAATTCTCTGCGATCACTCTCTTGAAATGCTTAATAATTTCATCTCAGAATTTGTGTTTTGCAAGTGAAGCCTAATCAAAAAATGTAGCATGCTGTCCTTAAAGGCTTGGGGCCTCGCTCAGGGAAGAGCCAACCTCCCTTGCCTGCCTCCTGGCTGTGGGTTCCCTACCACCTTGGACAGCCTCCCCTCACCATCTCCACCCAGGCACTTAAGCTGCCCTGCCCCCGGCGCAGGGAGAGTTGAGACTGGGACAGCCCTGGCAGCAGCAGCTTAGAGAGGGGCACAGGGCATGGACAGGAGACCACCACCTGATCCACATACCTAGGCCCTCTGGGGCAGAGACTGCAGTGCCCCTGCAAGTCACCTGTCTGCTGTGGGTCGAGGCAGCCGGCCCTGGGGATGGGAGATGCCTGGATCAGCTTTGCCCCCCGGGTTGGGTTCTCTGCAGAAGGTTCAGTCTGGCAGTTGACAAGAGGGACATCTGGCAGCCATTAGTCCCCAGTGCAGGCTTCAGTAGTAGTGGGGCTCTGGCACCCAGGAGCCCAGGAGGGTCTGTACTTGCCCGCCAGTCTCCCTCTCTTGAGCCTGGCTTGTGTTCTCCTTTCAGACCTGCTCAAGACAGCCTTCAGGGCAAGCCACAAAATGCAAATTGTGTGAGTTAGGTGATTTGGTATATATATATATATATATATATATATATATATATATATATATATATATATGTTTTAAATGTTTTGATATTTACATTTAGTGGTGGCGTTGCACAATGTAAAGATGAATGATAAAATTAATAATAAAAATTTAAATATTTTGAGGAACCTCCATACTGTTTTCCATACTGGCTGCACCAATTTACATTCCCACCAACAATGCACAGGCGTCCCCTTTTCTCCACATCCTCACCAACATTTGTTATTTCTTGTCTTTTTGATAATAGCCATTCTAACAGGTATGAGGTGCTGTCTCATTGTGGTTTTGATTTGCATTTCCCTGTTAATTTGCGATGTTGAGCATCTTTTCATATGTCTGTTGGCAATTGTATGTCTTCTTTGGAGAAATGTTTATTAAAAATAGAACTACCATATATTCCAGTGATTACACTTCTGGGAATATATCCAAAGAAATATATTTGGATATATGA
Source organism: Rhinolophus ferrumequinum (assembly GCF_004115265.2). Taxonomy (NCBI): domain Eukaryota; kingdom Metazoa; phylum Chordata; class Mammalia; order Chiroptera; family Rhinolophidae; genus Rhinolophus; species Rhinolophus ferrumequinum. Next base: position 1,322,063 of record NC_046295.1, on the reverse strand, counting down.
CGTCAGAGTGTCGAAGAACTTTTTGCATTCCCACATGCATTGCAGTATTATTCACAATAGCCAAGATATGGAAACAACCTAAATATCCATCAATGGATGAATGGACAAAGAAAATGTGACACACACACACACACACACACACACACACACAATGGAATATTATTTAGCCTTCAGTCCGAAAGAAATTCTGCCACTTGTGACGACATGGATGGACCTGGAAGATAGCGTGGTAAATGAAATAAGCCAGACAGATGAACAAATACTACCTGATAGCACTAATGTGAGGATCTAAAACAGTCAAACTCATAGATGCAGAGACTGGAATGGTGGTTGCCAGGGACTGGGGGAGCAGGAAACGGGAGGCACTAGTCACAGATACAAAGTTTCGGTTACAGGAGAGGAGTAAGTCCTGGAGGTCTGCTATGCGCACAGTGCCCACAGCTAACCACACTGCATTGTATACTTAAAAAGGTGCTAAGCCGGTACATCTCATATTAAGCGTTCTCGTCACCAATACATAAATAAATAAATGAAAAGGGCAGGAGAAGACTTGTGGAGGGGGTGGCTATGTTCAGGGCATGGATTGTGGTGATGGTTTCAGGGGGTATAATTACCTCCAAACTCATGAAGTTTATGCATTAAATATGCACAGCTTCATGCATGTCAATCATACCTCAATAAAGTGGTTTTAAAATTTAAAATTTGTATTTACTTAGAACAACATTACATAGCAAACAATAAACATCATGACAAGGCAAGAGAGAGCCTGCAGAAGAAATGAAAAAGCTTTACCTTTAATTACTACTTTTTCCTGTTTTTTTGAACAAGGGCCACGTTTGCGTTTTGTACAGGGTCCTACAATTATGGCTGGTCCTGGCAGGAGAGGTTTATACATTGGGAGCAGTTACTACACTATGACAGTGGGACAAACTCTTATGGACCCAAATCAGATTAATATGAAATTGATGAGGCAACATGAACAGGAAAATTCAGCTTGACTAAAGATGATTGGGCTTGTCCTCAAAGTTCCCTAATCCTGGCACTAAGGAATATATTATAAATACTCTAAAATATAACCATTTAACATGTAATTGTGAAAGTTGAATTTTCAACCCATATTCTGTTTTAAACAAGAAAACATGAAACTTTCTAAAAATGTATACTGTTATTCTCTTCTACACACAGGTCAGCTCTTGCAGAGTAGAACAATCTCTAGCACACCTTCTCCAGCTCCTGAGTCATACCCGCCATGATTTTTTATCATATGTGAAGTTGTGCAAGCACTTAGATTCTTATCCACAAATCAGAAGCAATTTGATGAGACAATTATTTATATTTATTCCCTTTTTGCGCCAATTTATCTTTTGAAAGACTTTCATGCAATGGAAAGCCCAGCTGAAATTGGAGATAGTTAAACTAAAATCCCTCACACTATCATACTTAAAAATCACTGAGAAAAATAATGAACCATTTAACACCTGATATTAGAATATTTTCTTATAAAAAATGTTCAAGAAGCAAATAAAAATGGTATGAATCATAAAAAAGACACAAAGGAGCCTGAAACTGAGCCAAAGACTGAGAACTAGTTTCCAGCTACATTAAGAGCTTTACTGGAGACCAAGGAGAACCTGCCTGCTCTCGGGAAAGCTGGCCTGTGAACACAAGGGGAAGAGAGATGACATGCATCTCTGCCTTTATTTATGGCATCTAGCCCAAGGGGCAGCCTGTGCGTGGGAAAATGTAGGACAAACACCATGAAGATGAAACTGAGAGAAAAGATTTAAGTTAGCATCTGGCCAATTTACACATTTTCCTGGCACAGACCGTATTACAGATGTGATGGGAGAGCCACTCTTAATCTTCTTGGAGAAAACATGTGAAATGGTTGGGTGTGCCTGAGGGATCGAAAAAGGCAGATTTGTTTTCATTTAACAAAAAAGGAAGGAGGAGAGGGAGGGAGAGGAAGAGGAGGAGGGAAAGCAGAAGGTGAAGGAGAAGGAGAAGGAGGAGAAGAAACAGAGTTGGGGAACTCTGTTTTATTTCCCACAACATTTCGGAAGAATCTGTCTAGCTATCCCTGAGAGCTGGGGCCGGAGGGTTCCTGTGGGGTTCCCCATACCACTGTACCTCGACACCTTTTGGAAGCAGTTTACTGAATGGGTGCATAAGAAACATGTGGACAAAGGGCACCTTGATTTTAGCAAAGTTAACGTAACAAAATAGAAACTAGGAACAGGATAAAATGTAACCAGGATAAATAAAAGTTCTACTTTTAGTGTCAAAACTAAATTCTGTCACTATTTTTAAACATGATTTTTTTTCTACTTCAGGAATCCCCTCTAATTGTTTCACATTCTACTTCAAGGGCAAACGTCATTTACCAAAGTGTGATGTAATCCAAATTCAGGAAGATAAAGCTTACAATAAAAGGTACACATTCTGAGGTAGGAGCTCTGGGGCCCCTGGCCAACACTGCCCAGCACCCAAGAGTTTGGGGTTCTCAGTGAACTTGGTGACACTTGGCTGGACCCTGATTTCTCCAGGACTCTATTGTCCCTCTGGACCCTAAAGTGGCCACGCTCACCTGCCTGCCTCCCAGGACTACTGGGAGGATGCAGGAAGAGAGGCATGCCATGAACGCTGGCAAGCACACAGCAACTGGAGGAGCTCGACCTGGGAATGGTAGTGTCCATCCCCAGGCCAGGCATGACGACCTCTACCCCCCCCTCTGCGTCCAGTGGGACCAGGATCACTGCCTCTGCTTCACCCTCATCTCTACCTAGAAAGGGGAAAGTTTGGGGAGTAGGAGGGAGTGCTGGCCACTGTGAAAGGCCAGGGCCAGAAAGGAGAGGCTGTGGGGAGGGGGAGGGGAGGGTCCAAGAGGCCTGAGATCAAAACAAAAAAAGATAGAGTTTCTTAAATCATGTATAAAAGGGGGTGAGGGAAGGTAAGAGAGAAACTGCAAAAGATTAATTTTGCCTGCTTCACTATTTTCTCTCAAATTGGTCCTGGAACATAAAATATGTGTAAAGACTGTGCCAAAGTAAATGGCTTACAGAGTGAGCATTTCTAAGATAGTGTTGTGGCTCACTCCATCACTTTTATTGCATAAAAATCGTACTGTCTGCTTCCAGTACATTTCAGAGACAAATCTTGAACAAGCAGTATGTGATTAGAAGGGCATTTTGATCTACAAGATCTTATCATTCCATGGATCTGTAAGATCTATAATTACACTCTTGAAGTTGTAGCCATTTCACACATTTCATGTTGAGCCTGTCAGAAGTCAGATTGATTTAAGAGGATGTGTAATCTCTCAGTGTTTCTACATGAGACTACTTTTCATCAAAATTGTAGAGTGTGCAAGCAATAACTCTAAATGAAAACACTGAAATAGCTTTCACTATTTCTTAACATTAAATACTCCAAGTAGAGCTGAAGTATTGTAAGATAATTTCTCTGTTGTTCCCTTGCCACTTAGGGACCTTCTTTCTCTTGCAGAATTTGAGTTCTGAATTTATTTTAAAAGTCTTAACTATGCTTAAGATAAATGTTTCTTGTTCACAACCTGAATTAATGTAGAAAGTCCTAATACTAGCATGACATTTTCAGCTCAACATTGTATTAGACAGGACAAGGGTCTCCAGGTCTGGGCGGTTCTTACTAAATGCTGTTCTTGCTAAATGTTCAAATGTAGCACAGTATTTCTCAGGCACAGCTGTAAATAGGATGAGCCTGATAAGAGGATAAGTGCAGTGAACTGAGAAGAAATCAACAGGTAATGAACCAAATAGGATACATAAGCAATGGCTAAGCCCCCTTTGGGGAGATAGAGCTTTGGATGTGAATCCAGTCTCCTTTACTGGCAAGTAAATAAAACCTACCTAATGACAGCCACGTCTTGTTATTGAATAGAACACCCTAAGCGGTGAACCCCTGGAGTTTGGGAACAACTGTACCTCAAATATTCCATTAATACAGAGTAGTAGCTAACACTCGCAGCTGCCTTGGGCGCAGGAGTTGACTTCTCACAGAACCCTCCTCACAGCCTCAGCTCATGGTTTAGAGGTGCTGGCGAACTTTTTCCCTGACTCCTGGCTTTTACGTTAGACACGTTAAGGGAGATCTGGTAGCCACAGAGCTGCTCCTGGGACGTCTTATTACCCCTCTGCAGTCACAGGGAAGGCCAAGGGTCATGAGAATTCTAAGACCCTTTTACTGCCCATATAGCCCCGGCCCAGCACTTCCCATCCCAGGCAGTGCCCTGGGATCTGTCTGCAGACCTAGGTGTGGCCTCTCAGGGCTGACTCTCAAGAGTGATGCAATCTGCAGACAGTGGACCTTTCTGCCCAGTTTTAATCCATTCATAAGTTTAGGAAGTCAGCACTAGATTTGGGGGGGGGGGGAATTAATAGTTTTTAAGTTGGAAGGTCTAGATCAGAATTCCTGTCCTGTCACTTCCAATTCCAGGTTTAATTCACTTAATCTTTTTGAACTTCTATTTCATTGATAATGGAGACACTGAGGATTGTTCCAAATCCTTTATCTGAAAGAATACATGTTAATTATTCTGTAAACACAACATAGATGGTTTCCTCCTCAAATCTATTGAGAATGAGACAGGATGAAATGAAAGAGAAAAAATAATAAAAGAAAAAATCTTGCATTAATTTTTACACTCTGATAAATGCACTAGGAGTTTGAAAGGTGAAAGCTACTGGATGTTTTATAGATAACCCTTCCATATGCCCGGAAATACCTTAGAATCTTCAGCAAAATGCCACATTTTAAAAATTCTCTATCACCATTAATGCCAAGAACAGAACACACCATTCTCTCTTTAACTTTCTTTGAACTAGAAGACTATGTACCTCAAAATTATATCAAGCACGATCAAAATGAAATCCTGTTTTTCTCACACTGAGGAAGGAAAATAAACATGAGAATGAGGTGATATTGGCTGAAAATGGATTCACTTTAGTTACAAATATAACCATTTTAGAAAAGCACAATGTTTCCTAAGTGTCTCTTTCTAGAAGATTTCTCTAGATCCTAGAAAGTCCATTTCTCAATGATTTGCTCACCACACCATACAGTTTCTTCCAGTGCTCATTTTTTTTTATTTTATAACCCTACCATGATACTTGGTTCATAGAGTGTGTTATTTTCCATCAGCCCTGGCTTATTAGTGTTACCAAACTCACGTTCAGCTGCTTGCCGCTTGAGCCAGTGATCGAGAGACAAGAGTTGATAGAAAGAAAAGCAGGTTTATTCAAAATGCTGGCATTCCTGGAAGAGGGCGAACTCCTGTCTCAAAGGCCACTTCCCCGATGCCAGACCAGCCAGAAGGTTTATAGGCATGGAAGAAGAAGCAGAACAAAGGAAAGGGGGAGCTAGTCAGGCAGGTGATTCCTGGGTATTGATGTCTGGGGAAAAACAAAAACAACAACATGTTTCCCAGAGTCTGGTTTGTTCTGAGGTAAAGTTATCTCGGACCCTCATGTAGGAGCGAATCTCAGTCTGGTTGCCTGAGAAGCAGATGTCTGAGGGCTAAAACAGTTTCTTTCAGGTCAGTGTTCTAGAGATTAAACAGATTAAGGAGGTATACATGCATCCTTGAGAAAACAGGGTCATTAAATCCAGTAGGAGGGAAGGGAAGCAAAGAAAACTTTAAAAAGTTTTAAACTAAATTACATTGTTACATCAAACTAGAGTGTTAAATATTGAAAATAGAAAATACAGTGTCACCCTTACATTAGGGCTAAAATTACATTATGTAAAATGCATTAGAATGAGGACCTTGAACAATGAATTTAGGCAAAAACTAAATAAATATACATACATGTAAATGTCTGCTATATTCTTTTAAAATACCTTTTAAAACATGCACTAAGTGACACTAGCCACATGCAAACATGCACTCATGGATGGAGAACTAACACTTTGTCCTCGCACATCCCATCCCATCCCATCCCATTCACAGTTTTACTGAAGACCAATTGGAATGGGGCGCAGCAACCAGCTGGACGGAGCCGGGCTCCCGGGGACGCTCCGGCTGGTGCGGGGCGCAGGCGCCAGGACCAGCACCATGTGGCAGCAGAGCTGCCCGGGGCTGCAGGGAAATGCAGCAGACACGCTGGGTGGGAAGTCAGGCAACGCTCAGGGCAGGCGGAGACCACAGATTTGGGCTTCACAACAAGATTAAACGGCTGCTAGGAGAGGAGGGACGTTTCGGGCACAGTGACCTCCACACAAAGGCGCTAAGGTGGGAGGACGAGGCGCGTTCGCGGCACAAACCGGACACTGGGTGGAACTTGGCTGCGGTTTAGGCGACGGGAAGGAGAGGAGAGGAGTCTGGGGAGCTGGGTCAGGGTGACACTGTGAGCCGCCCTGAGTGTCAAGGTGAGGAAGGGAGCCCACAGTACCCAGACTTTGGGGCAGGGGGACATACACCCACCTGCTCTGTGTGAAAACGACCAGTCAGGGCCCGGTGTGGGATAGGGGGTTTGTCTCAGAACACAGACTGGGGATCTAGTATTACATACTGTATGTGAAATGAAGTAACTAATAATAAGGAATGGGTTAAAATAGGAGTATATACCATATCTTTTGGAAACAGGCCAACTATTGAAAGGTGCTACAGTTGCAAGTGTGTTTATCTCCTGGTGCACAATCAAGTGTTGTTTTTGTTTGTTTCCCCCTCTTTTCTAACCAGCTACTGTGAATTCTGGGTGGGGATAGAATTCCCAGTAACTGTAAGTCAGTGCCCCTGGGACGGTGCAGTGAGGTGGGTCTCCATCTCCTTGTGTGGCCTTGGCTCATCCAGGGCTCCTGAAAGGACGGTGGGGTGAGCACCCCACAGAGCCATGTGTGGTCCTGAGCCCTCCTCCTTCCCCAGCCTGAGGTCAGAAAGGTAAGCAGTGCTGCTTCCTGAAAGGAGAGCCCTGGTGGAGGCCCTCAGAGGCTCCCCAGGCTGGCTCCTTGAAGGCCCTCAGAAGGTTTCCTCCACGCTGGTGCATGTAGGAGACGCAGGGCTGTGAGCAGGGGACCCAGAGAAATGGGTCATTTAGTGAGTCCTCCAGGTGGTGACGCTCAGCCTTGGGTCACATCTAGATCACCCTCAGGAAATGTGTGGTAGAAAAGGTGAGAAGTGTAGGTCACTGAAAATGGGCCTGGAGGGAGGAGATGCTGGGGCAAGGAAGGGCTTAGGGGACTTGCAGAGGCAGTGACAGCGGGACACAGGATAAGAAGAAGCCTGCTGTGGGTCGGATAGGAAGATGCTAAATGAAGTCATTAACGTAATTGGCCGTCAGTGCTGGTTCCCATCTGTGATACTAATCGCCTGTCAGCGGCACATCATGGCACATTTACTTCTCTATGGAGTGAAGGCTGCTTTACAAGCCAGTATACTTTTTATCACCATATGCCTGGTCACTTCCCAAACACCTACTCGCCTCGGAGCATTATCAATACCCTTTAATTCTTGTGGGGTGACCGACCAGGTGTGTGGTCTTATTTCCAGCAGCACCTGGAAAGATTAACAGCAGCCCTCTGTGGAGGGAGCAGATCTCCAGTTCCACACAGCCAGTCGGTGCTCTGCAAAAAGGGGTACTACCCACATCAGTTCAGAAGACCTCTTAGACAACACGTGACAGACTGGCAGAGTAAAGACCCTTTGCTTCCATCAGTGATTGAAATCTGTTCCCATTTTTATTTTAATTTTGAAAATACAAAAAAAGGAGGAAAATTGCAGAATATTAATATGTACCAATTAGCACACTTTAAAATTAGTTTGTTTTACAAAACTGATTTTAAAACTAAAGAAACATTTTTATTAATGTGATGATTGCAAATGAGAGCCAGACCAATTTGTGATACAGGGAAAACACATAGTTTCCCGCATATAGAACTCCCTGTAGTGATGGGGAACTCCACCCATCCAGGCCATACGTGCAGATTTCCTGCACACTAAGCAAGTAACTGTGGAGCCCATGTTCAAATCCACGGGATGTGACCCCAGGGTCTGCATTCTTACACACTGTGCTGCCCTGCCTTCTGGCTCTTCCCCATTGCTCGCTACTAAGACAATAATCCGGTCCTGACTTGACACTCAAGGCACTTTTGGAGCAGGCAGCAGAAGTAGGGCCCTATTTCCAGAGAGCCACTGCTAGAATACATCAGATGTTAACAGGTAGTGTCCTAGTGATTTTCACCAGTTTTTGTCCGCTAGCACATTAGCTCAGAGTTACAACCACACTCACTGGGCCTCCATCCAAAGAGCCTGGATAGTGAGGATGGGGACGGGGGTGGAGAAGACAGACAGCCCAGCACTTACTTGCCATGGAGCTCTAGCAGAGACCTCCTGTTCTAACATGTGATCCAACAGTACCTCTGGCTACTGGAAACCCCAGGTAGTGCCCAACAGATATCACAAAGGCATCTAGAAAGAGACAGAAGCAATAAATATACTTTCCTAAACCTAGCACATGCCATGCCAGTTCACATCCCATCAGTGGAATTCCCTTTGAGTAAAAACTTTTCATAGTTTAAATAAAGAATTTAGCTCAGAGAATAATCTTTAAAGACTTGTGTCTGACAACTACCACCAAACATCCTAAAATAATCATAGAGAAATGTAATGTGTGCATTGAAAGATTTAACTATAGGAAAGCAGTTTTTTTCAGTTCAGAGCTGCCCTGGCTTCTTTCACAGGTAAGATTTTCAAGAGAGCCCAGATACAGATATCACTATGAGTTTCTCTAAGTAATTGGTAAGTATATTTATTTAATATAAAGATAGAAAACCTATTGGCAATGTAATTCACTGACCATTTTGCTTATTATTATGGGATAGAAGGATAGAAACAAATATTGCCACAATAATTTTGCATTGAGTTTGGAGGATATTTTTTGGCAACTCTCTTCATACTTCCTTACAGTAAATATGAGCCTTCCTGTATCTGAATTTTCTTTCAGTAGGAACTTCAGTAATAAAACTATTTCTGGAGAGTAGAATAGTAGCTCCCTGAAGATCTCTTCCCACTGTTCAAGCAATCTTTTTCTCACTATTAAGAAAAAATGGTACTGAGTTCAAAGTGTGACAGGAGGATAAACTGTGCAGTTTGAATGAGTAATAAGGATAGCGACAGAAAATAGAAGACAGAAGTTCAAATCCAAATAAAATTTTCATTTGCACAATGGAAATCAAATTGCGTTCTTCTGAACTTCTCTTTCTGTTTTACAGGCACAGCCCTCAGGCTTTGTTCTGGTATTTTCACTGACCATTCTTCTCCTTTCAAGTTCATAGCTACTTCTGGACAATTGCCCTGATCCTTGAATCTTTTGCAAAAGTTAGCTCTTCCATAGGAATCCTTCCAAAGGCTTCCTCCACAAGCATTATATCTGTGTGTTACTGATGATAGAACCTCTACTAAGGAGGCCTTAACCCACCACGCAAGCTTCTCTGTATTTCCTTCCTTCAAGATATTGTAACACAACTATTTTTCTTTTAGTGTTTTATTTGTATTCTCATGCAATACTGGCATGAGAAAAAGATCTTAATATGTGAAATTTTAAAAAGTAGTAACAAGGAAAACATACTTACTGATACTGAATTTTAAGATACAATAGGGATCACCTCTGAAGTTGAACATTATGACCTTGCTGTTGAGCAAGTCAGGTTGGTTGGATGTTGGTGATTTCATGTGGTCCAACCTAGACAACTTTGGATCCCATTTCCACCCCTTCTTTTGTAATCAAAGAAAAGGTAGCTCACAGATTAACATTGTGTGTCACATGACTTTCAGGAGTCAACTTGGGATCAAGGATCAGTTGTACCTTAGCCAGTGGCTCCTCCCACCATATCATGAGATGGTCAGAGACAGCACAAGGACAAGTATCAGGAATGATTAAACAAATAGAAAAGATGGTTATTCATTACTAAATTGCTACAGCACCGAAAATGTGTATTTATTTGGGGAATTTCAATATGCACATACAATATATATTGTATGTGCCCTGCTTTAAAAAAAAATGTACCTTAAAGATCATTAAATGTATATGTATATATATACAGAGGGTGCCAAAAAAATGTATACACATTTTAAGAAAGGAAAACAGTATTAAAATTGTAATACTCAGTATATACCCGTAACAAAAAATGAATACAAGTCACATTTGACTTCTGCAATTACAAGAGTGGTTACCATCAGTGTCCAGACACTTCTGATTTTGGAGAACTACTGCTTGAGCAACGTTGACCAAAGTGTCCACTTGTATATATTTTTTTGTCACCCCTGGTATATGAGGCCAAACAATTAAGTTTGCAAACTTTGTTGCAATGATCTTGCTAAACTTTTTTGACATCAGAGGGATTATTCATTATGAATTTGTACCAACAGGACAAACAATTAACCAAGTTTACTATTTGGAAGTGCTGAAAAGGCTGCGTGAAAAAGTTAGACAAAAATGACCTGAACTTTTCACCAACAATTCATGACTCTTGCATCATGACAATGCACCAGCTCACATGGCACTGTCTGTGAGGAAGTTTTTAGCCAGTGAACAAATAACTCCCTTCCTACTCACTTGATCTGGCCCCCAATGACTTCTTTCTTTACCCAAAGATAAAGGAAATATTGAAAGGAAGACATTTTGATGACATTCAGGACACCAAGGGCAATACGACGACAGCTCTGATGGCCATTCCAGAAAAAGAGTTCCAAAATTGCTTTGAAGGGTGGCCTAGGCACTGGCATGGGTGCATAGCTTCCCAAGGGGAGTACTTTGAAGGTGACCATAGTGATATTCAGCAGTGAGGTATGTAGCACTTTTTCTAGGATGAGTTTGCGAACTTAATTGTCCGACCTTTTATATACATATATATTTATCTTATTTGTTCTACAGAAAAGTATTACACATTATATTATTTCATAAAATGGAGGTATTAATTTATGTGTTCATCTATTGACAACAAACTGGATCATGACTGTAAACAACGATGTGATCAATTTCCCCACAGGCACTTTCTGTTCACCTGCGAGTGTTCCCATTGGGATTAATTCCCAGAAGTGGACTTGCTACTTGGTATAGACGGTAGATTAAGGAGACTTAATATAGTACTTCTTTTGGATTGTCATCTTCAGAGCTCTGAATAGAAGATGCTTTTAAACATTTTTATTTAATTTTATAGAAATTCTCCAATGGCTTGTGCCATTGCTTCCCACAACCTGAGGAAGAGGTTCTCTGTCCTGTGTCATTTAAGTTTCACCTGCACAGTTTTATGTCCAACATTAATCTTCTGGACTGTAGTGAGGTGGTTTGAGTGTAGTCAGACTGCCTGGATTCAAATCCTTGTGACATCATAACTAGCTCTGTGGCTTGGGGATAGTGAACTTAAACTCTTCTTGCTTCAGTTTCCTTATCTGTGAACTATGCATAATAGGGCTGTTGTGATCATATATTCAATTAATATGTATAAAATACAAGACACAAGATCTGACATGCACTAAGTAAATGTCAACCATTATTATGTATTCAGTATTTTCTTGAAAAATGTTATTTTTAAATTTACCCTATACTAAACATACCTATGATATAATAGATATAATGTACTATTTACATTTCATCCTAAGACATAGTAAATACAACTATAAAATCAAAAGAAAAAAATGTTTATACTATACCACAATTTGAAAAGTTCTGTCCTAAGCAAAAGTGTCCCGACCCGCGGGACACTACACGAGGGACCCCGAAGCACCTAGAAGGGAGGAAAATGGGAGACACAAAGACCGGAGACAAGACAGGAGTTCTGATCAAGTCTCTCTTTATTGCAGCTCAATCATGGGTTATATACATTTTTGTGCTGGGTGGAGGGGCATTAACGTAAGCAGGGTTGCCGCAGGCTGATGGTCTTAAGCCATCTGGACATACCTTACAGAATGTGGGTGTTACCTAAAGACCCAAGTAACTTCCTCTATCTCATGCTTCTCAGTCATGTGATGGTGCCTTACAGGCACCTGCCCACTACAGGTCCCCCTTTTCTGTTTTATAAAAAAGAGCTCTGAGCCCCTAGGGAACTGTGCCTGTCTTAGGTTGGGACAGTCCATCTCTGTGAAACCTGGTACAGCGACAGGTTTTTGATTTTTTATGTTACTTAGAGAGCTGTCTTCTTACCCGTCATTGGCTATCCAGTTCATCTCACAGGGGAGGAGTCCTGTTTTATGACTCCTGTTATTGAAGATAGGGATCTCCTCGCTCTTGCATCTCCAGTCGGGTGTAATGGACCTGTATGGGCTTGGCAAGGCCTCTATTTGTTGTCTGAGAAAGCGCATGAGTTTATTGAGGAGGATGGGTCCCAGTGATAGTAGGATAAAGCACCCGAGTATGGGGCCAAGCAGGGGTAGTAAGTAGGGTAAAAGTCCATTGAATCCGGTCCAGAGAGGGTTGGAAAGGAGGTCTCTTCTTCTTTTTTCAAGGTCTTCTTGTAATTTTTTGACTCTGTCACGAACAATTCCAGATTTGTTAGCATAAAAACAGCATTTTTCTCCGAGGGCCAGACAGATGCCCCCTTTTTCTGCAGTAAGTAAATCTAATCCCCTCCTGTTTTGGAGGACAACTTCTGCTAGGGAATCAACCTGATCTTGAAGATCTTGGATAGTTTCTGAGAGTACCTGGACATCTGATATGAGTTGTCCAGATAATTTATGGTATTGTACTAGGGAATGTCCTATCCCCGCGGACCCGGTGGCAAGTGCGGTGGTGATGCCTAGACCCGCTAATAAGGGAATAAAATGGACTGCACGTTTAGTGCGTCCTGCAATATGTTCGAAAGTCGGGATAGGGACTGGCTCATCTCCTGGAATGATGGATACATCTGGGAGGAGGGAGCCTAGGGTACAAACTCCTGTCCAGTTTTGTGGTAAATAGGTGCAGGCATAATTATTTCCACAAATATATACCGATCCATTGGGTGCACACATAGGAGAGGATACATTAATGAAGGAGGAGCAATTTGTAAAGGACAGGCTTCCTAAATTAACCTCTGTAGTATCGTTTTGAGTGGGAGAGAGGATGCACGGGGTATTGTTAAAGCCAAGGGGTTGGACTAAAAAAGGGAGAGCTATGTTGCATGAATTATTGGTAGTAGAGGTGACAAAGGGGTAGGGTATAGCTAATGGTAAAGGGGTGCCTTGTAGTAAACACAGCCAGCAGTCTGTGGCGTAGGATGAATTAACAGAAAGCAATAACTTGTGGGTAGAACTAAGAATGTCAAGTCTGAGGATCAATGTCCACGTGACCCGGTTTTTTAGGGTGGGCCAAAGGGTGATAGGTAAGTTTAGGGTTAAGGGTCTTTTGTATTTCAGCAAATTTTTTAATGCGTTTTTCATTGGATTGGAGATCGGCTGGACCCCCGCCGTCAGAAACATATGGTATAGGGGATTCGATCTGCCAGCAAATATTTTTTCCTAACATATTAGATGTTGCGCAGGGTGCGGGTTTATAGGAGCCAATGCCAACCACAGCAGGGGTGTTAGACCAGTCAGAATGAGGGACAGCGGGAGCGGTGCTTGTCATGACAGCCGTATAATAAGAGGAGTTATCTTTTGTACATGTTTTATAGGTATTGTAACAAGAACTATGAATAATAGGGTAAATAGTAGAGCATTCAGCGGGACAAGGCTGAGGTTTTTCTTGTTTATATTGGGGAGAGGAAGTACAGACCCATTTGGTCGTGGATACAGTCTCAGATGTGATGAGGTATGCTATTTTGTTTTGACAACTTACGGTTTTGAGGACCGAGGTAGATGGTGCCCCCCAAAGGTTACCTTCGTCGCAGTCACATGGGGGTTGTTGTCCCGTTAGCTGTCTGAGCTTGTTGATGTCAACTTTTCCAGGGTCAAGACCAGAACGGAGGAGAGGCAAGACCAGTAGCAGGAGCCAGGGTGTAGCAGTCATTTTTGTGCCTGTCGCGAAAGATGGCTTCTCAGGGAGCGGGGCCGTCCCTGGAATGGGGGTTAACATCTATTTGTTTTGTAAGTCTCTCGGGAAGCCACCGGGCAGCTTGGGTTTTATTATCGAAAATGCAGACTGATCCTCGTCCCCAAATGAGGACGGGATCTGGGCCTGACCATCGATTTGTTATGGGGTCTCGCCACAAAACGGAGGCGAAATTATCAGCTGTGGTTGGATGCCAGAGGCGGTCAGCGGCAGTTTTTGAGTTTTGGTTGAGTTGCAGGAAGTTTAGAATAAAAAGCGCATGAGCAACAACATTTTTGGGGGAATTTTTTATAGTGTACAATTCTCCACTTTTTAACTTATTTATAGTGATTTTGAGTGTTTGGTGAGCGCGTTCAACAATGCCTTGGCCCTGAGGATTATAAGGGATGCCTGTAATGTGATGGATCTGTAAACTGGAGCAAAAGGACTGGAAATTTTTTCCTGTGTAGCCTGGACCATTGTCTGTTTTGATAGTCTTAGGCTTGCCCATTACTGATAGGCAAGTGAGGACATGAGAAATAACATGTTTGCTGGCTTCACCTGTTTGTGTGGATGCAAAAATAAATCCTCTGAAGGTATCAACTGTAACATGAAGATATTTAAGTTTGCCAAATTCAGGGACATGGGTAATGTCCATTTGCCAGATTTCATTGGGAACAAGGCCTCTAGGGTTTACTCCTAAGTGAGGGGTAGGTAGATATGTGACACAAGCAGGGCATTGTTTTACTATTTGTCGGGCTTGTTCACGTGTGATCTTAAACATTAATCGTAATGTCTGAGCGTTGAGGTGGTGTATAGAGTGAGCTTGTTGAGCCTGATCAACAGTGGAGACAAAGGAAACAGTTGTTTTGTGGGTGGCTATATCTGATAATAGATTTCCTGTAGAAAGGGGGCCTGGAAGCCCGGTGTGGGCTCTAAGATGACCTATAAAAAATGGATAAGATCGGGCATGGATGGCCTTTTGAACCCGTAAGAAAAGGTGGGTTTAATGAATGCAGTAGTTTCTAGTAAAGGAAGTGACTGTGCAATGTAAGCGCTGTCTGTGTAAATATTAATTGGATCGTTAGAGAATTTTTGCATAACTGAGAGGACAGCGAAAAGCTCCACAATCTGGGCTGATTTATAAGGGGTTTGAATGGCCTGAGTTTGATTGTTAACAGTGAAGGCAGCTATGCCTGTAGAAGATCCATCAGTAAAAACTGTAAGAGCATTTGGTAATGGTTTTTGAGAAGTATTTTTTGGAAATATAAAGGGATGAAGCCTAAGAAAATGTAGGAGCTTATTAGAGGGATAATGGTTGTCAATGTATCCTAAGAAGGAGGCGCAGGCTAATAACCACTGGTCTGTTGTTTGTAAGAGCCAATTAATTTCTGTTTTTGTATAAGGTTGAATGATTATGTCGGGCTCCTTACCGAAGTATCGGTGTCCGTTTTCTCTGCCAATTGTGATAAGTTTTGCAACTAACAAATAATATGGTATTATAGTTTTTTCGGGGGAGGCAGGGAGATGCGACCACATCAAAGGTGCTGTTTGCCAAAAGACACCGGTGGGTGTGTGTGGCGTGGCACAGATGATAAACCTAAGGGGCTGAGTGTAGTCAATAAAGGTGATAAATTGTTGACTGATGGCCTCTTCTACTCTTTTTATCGCAAGCAGACCTTCCTTAGTTAGCTTGCGTGGGGAGGTTGGGTTTGAGTCTCCTTGTAGTATATCAAAGAGAGGTTTTAGTTCTCCTGTAGTAAGTTTTAAGTATGGACGGATCCAATTTATATCACCTAATAATTTTTGGAAATCGTTTAAAGAGTTTAAATGGGTGGTTTTGAGTTGAATTTTTTGAGTTTTAATATATTTACCCTGGAGTTCAAAACCAAGATAGGTGTAGGGATCTTTTAACTGAATTTTATTGGGAGCTATTTGTAAGCCTTTGTTTTGTAGGCTATTGACAAGAGCGTCACAGCATAAAAGGAGGTCAGACCCATTCTTGCCAGCTATTAAGATATCATCCATATAATGAATAATATAAAGAGAGGGCCACTGAGTTCGAATGGGATCGATGGCCAGAGCAACAAATTTTTGACAGAGTGTCAGGCTGTTGGCCATGCCCTGAGGTAAGACCTTCCACTGAAATCTCTGCATGGGCCCTTGGAAATTAGTTATAGGTATGCTGAAAGCAAAACGTTGTCTATCTTGAGGGTGTAGAGGGATAGTGAAGAAGCAGTCTTTGAGATCAATAACGATTTTTAAGGATCCCGAGGGAATAGCTACAGGGGTAGGTAGGCCTGGTTGAAGGGCGCCCATAATTATCATTGTTTTATTGACTTCCCTAAGGTCTTGGAGAAGTCTCCAATTTCCAGATTTCTTTTTTAT
The DNA here is from genome assembly GCF_004115265.2 of Rhinolophus ferrumequinum. Lineage (NCBI taxonomy): Eukaryota > Metazoa > Chordata > Mammalia > Chiroptera > Rhinolophidae > Rhinolophus > Rhinolophus ferrumequinum. Next base: position 1,305,696 of record NC_046295.1, on the reverse strand, counting down.
GACAAAGATAGGTGTTTCCAGGGGGAGTTACTGGGCTCTAGATGCCCTGCCACCAATTGTTCCTGCACTAACTGATTGGCAGCATTTAGTTTTTCTGAACTTAGTGGCCACTGATCCACCCATATGGGCGAGTTGTCTTTCCAGGATATAGGGTCAGCATGGGGTGCAGGTTGGTCAGAGGCCACTAGTGAAAATATCCTAAGCCAAATCGAGGCGGGCGCTGGGCAGTAGACAGGGGTTTTTTAATTCCCTGTCCTTGTTTTCCTAATCCCTGACCTGGGAGAAACCCTTGTTTTAACATCTGGTGGTTATCTTGGAATTGGGGCTGAACATGATTACTCCCATTTGGGATAATATGTCACGGCCCCACAGATTTACTGGGAGGTTGGGTACAACGTAAGGTTGTACTGTGCCAGAGTTATTTTCTTTATCTAGCCATGTTAGGAACTTGGCACTTTGTTTGGGGTTAGTTGTTTGTCCTATGCCTTGTAGGTGAGTAAGTGTGTCAGAAAGGGGCCAAGAAAGCGGCCAGTCTTCTTGTCTAATAATGGTTGCATCAGCACCAGTGTCAATAAGGCCTTTAAAGGTTTTTCCATCAAGTTTTAAATCTAGCATGGGCTTATTGGGGGAGAGATTTTGAATCCAATAAGCATCTGAGGATCCAAAATTTTTATTGTTTCTAGGCTCATTGTTGGCAGGTTTATGGGTGGTCTGGAGTGGGAGAAGGAGTAGTTGAGCTATTCTCTGTCCCGGTTGTATAGAAATGAGAGAGGAAGTGGAGGAGGCTACAATCTGTATTTCTCCCATAAAATCATTATCTATAACACCAGGGTAAATATATAGGCCTTGTAGGCTCGAACTACCTCTTCCGATTATTAGACCAAAAGTGTTTGGTGGTAGGGGTCCGGTGACACCCGTAGGTAGTATCTGAGGTCCCATGTCAGGAGTTAATATTGATTTGGAGGAGGGACTGAGGTCCAGTCCTGCACTGCCGGGGGTTGCTCGGAGGGGACTTGAGATGGAACAAAGTTTTGTTGTGGATGAGCAAACCGAGTCGCCCCAAGGTTTGGATTCTCTATAGGGGCCTGGGGCTGGCCCATCAGGAAGTTTCCCTGCTGGGGCAGGAGAGGATTGCCGTGGGCATCTATTTTTGATCTACATTGATTGGCCCAATGTTTGCCTCTCTTGCATCTGGGACATACTCGCGGGGGCAATATGGGTGTGGGAGTGGGTTGGCCTAATGGTGTCTGGCGAGGGGTTGGGCATTGTTTGGCGAAATGTCCGGGCTGGCCACATGAAAAACAATTGTTTTTGCCTTTAGACGGATTAAATAATGAATCTTTTAAAGCTGCCCCGATAGCGAGGCCCATTTGGTGACCAGGACCAATATCAGTGCATAGGCGAATGTAATCAGAGAGTGAACCCTTTTTTCTAGGGCGGATGGCTGCCTGACAGGCAGAATTGGCATTTTCAAAAGCTAATTGTTTGAAAAAATCACTATCAGTTTCTGTGCTACCGAGGAGTCTTTCAGTGGCGTTGGTTAGGCGACTGATGAAGTCAGCATAAGGTTCATCTGGCCTCTGTCTAATACTAGTGAGTTGAGTTGTGGCCGGCCCCTTAGGGAGAAGTTTTTTCCATGCCTTAGTAGCGGCAAGGTGAATTTGAGAAAAAAGGCCAGATGGATATTGTAGTTGAGCTTCATTTGTATCGTAGGGCTTAAAGCCCCTGAGCTTATCATAGGTCCAATCAGTGCACTCGCCTCCCGCTTCTGCGTTGCGGCGTGCAGTTTCTTTACAGGCCTCAGAAAACTCAGATTTCCAGAGAACATAATCGCCCCCCGATAGGGTGGCATGGGCCAAATAGTGCCAATCGTGGGTGGTTAACCAGAGGTCATCTAGGGATTGTAAAATTGAGAGTGTAAAGGGGGCCGTGGGGCCATATTCGTCCACCGCTTTTTTGAGTTCTTTTGTGGTTTTTAAGTCAAGGCGTTTATAGTGTCTGGCGGGTTCTTTATTGTCTCTGTCGGGGTCTTCATCACTATCTGCACTGCCTCCTTCAGTTTTTATTGGGGGGAATTCAATAACGGGGAAAAGATTAAGAGGGGGTTTTTTATTTGAGATGGGAAATTTTTTTGTAGGATTTATGGAAAGGGGGGGAATTTTTTGAGTAGCAGCAGAGGAGAGTTGTAAATCTAACTGTTGAAGTTGTTTAAGGAGAGTTAGATGTTGTTTTTTGAGTTGAACGGTTCTTTGTAATTGTTGGACTTGGTGGGAGAGGAGAGTTTGATCAGGATCGTGGATAGGAGCTAAAGGCATTTGGGGATTATAGGGAGGGGGCAATTGATTAGAGGCCAGAAACTGCCAGTCAGGATTATGATATTTAGCGGCAGCTTCCTCTAAATCAGCCTCGTCCTCAGGGCTTAACTGATCGTCCTCAGGTGGGCTAGAATTTACATTAAGATCAGGACAATTAGGTGGTAGGGGAGGATATAAGGGCTTACTAGGATCTTTTTTGGTGGTCTCAGGATCTTCAGGAGGCATTGAAATAGAAATAGAATCTGAATCGTGGGAGGACTTAGAAGAGGGGTCCTGTAAGGAGGAGGAGGGGCGGGAAGCGTTTTGTAAGAATGTGTTTCCTTCTTGTAACACTCGGTCGATGTCAGGGGTGTAGCGATCTGCCATAAGTAGCTCATTAATGCAATGCCAATAAGTGAAAGCAGTGATGGGGATTTTTTCAGGGCCAAAAGTTTTATAAAAGTCATTAAGGGCATCTCCAACCCTTTTCCATCTTTTGTGGTCTATGGTTCCTTCCTGAGGGAGCCAAGGGCAAACATCTTTTAAGAAATTAAAAAAGATAACTAAATCTTTTTTCTTGACTTTAACTCTCCTTATTTGTAAGGACTCTTTTAGTCCTGAGATAAACTTGTCATAAACACTAACCTCTTGTCCCATTATGATAAGGAATAAAGACTCTCCTCACGTAGGCAGTCGGTTGGTATAATCCGCCAACACGGACCCAAACGAGACGGCATGGATGGTAACAACTCGCAGACGAATGTCTTTTGGGACTCACCCGGCCGGAGCGACGGGGGTGTTGGGGTGAGAGGAGAAAAAGCCCTTACATGAGCAATCGGTTGGTATAATCCGCCAACACGGATCCCGAGAGGCGACGCGGCTGGTAACGACCCTCAGGCGAAAGCCAGTTGGGACTCAACCGGTCGGGAAATCCTCTGGGTGGACGATTGGAGCTCAAAGTAAGCAGGCAAAATCTCGCTCAAACGGTCCCAAACACCTAGAAAACTGTCTCGTTGGTGAACGACTAAAACCCAAAGTGAGCTGAGAGCAGATAAAAAGGGAGACTGGGACAACAGGTTAGGGGAACCCTAGTCTAAGTGTCTGAGGGGAAGCCTGTAGACTATACATAAGTCTAGAACACAAATATAGGTCCCATTTTTTGAAGGAGTCGTCCGCTTACCTGTACAGATCTCCCACAAGTTGGGTAGTCTTATGGTGATCAAAGAAGAAATATGCTGCAGCTCCTTAGACCGGACGAACTCAGGCGTCTCGTCTTCTAGGAGACTTCAGGCCCCATGTTGGGCGCCAGTTGTCCCGACGCGCGGGACACTACACGAGGGACCCCGAAGCACCTAGAAGGGAGGAAAATGGGAGACACAAAGACCGGAGACAAGACAGGAGTTCTGATCAAGTCTCTCTTTATTGCAGCTAAATCATGGGTTATATACATTTTTTTGCTGGGTGGAGGGGCATTAACGTAAGCAGGGTTGCCGCAGGCTGATGATCTTAAGCCCTCTGGACATACCTTACAGAATGTGGGTGTTATCTAAAGATCCAAGTAACTTCCTCTATCTCATGCTTCTCAGTCATGTGATGGTGCCTTACAGGCACCCACCCTCTACCCAAAAGTATTATTAGCAAATGTCTTGGACTGTTCAAGTCACAGGTTAAGTAGTATCACATTGATGTTACAATATTCATTTCTTCAAACAGAAGGGAAGTTGACCGTTTTTCATATATTCACGAATCATTTTATTTTCTTTCTGTAAACAGCCTATTATATTTTGCCTGTTTTTATATGAAGTTGTGCTCTTTATCCATTGCTTTGTAAGAGGACTTTGTAAATGTAAGAGATTTAGCTCTTTGTAATTTATACTGAGAAAATTCCCTATTTGTCTTTGAAGACTTCTGATAGCATTTTTTTTTCATTCAGCTTCTTTCATTTAATCTAATTTATCACTCTTTTCTTCTGTCACATCTGGGTTTGGGTCTTGCTTTAAAGTACATGACCATTTCAGGACTTCCAGTCAAGATGGCAGAGTAGGTGAACACTATATTCGCCTCTTCCCAAAACCACATCAAAATTACAACTAAATTATAGAACCACCACCCTTGAGAACCACCTGAAGTCTAGCTGAACAGAATTCCTATAAGGATATAAAGAAGAAGCTACATCGAGACTGGTAAGAGGGGTGGAGATGGGAAACAGGCTGGTCCCGCACCCATATTTGGCAATTAACAATTGGGAGCAATATCTCTCTTGTGGAGATCCCCTCTGAGAAGCAAGGGGTCCCAGTCCCACACCAGACTCCTCAGCCCAGTGTTCCAGTGCTGGGAAGAGGAGTTCTCACAACACCTAGCTGTGAAAATCAGCAGGAATTCCATCCAGGTGAGATGGAGGGCAACTGTAGACCCTCCATCTAATAAAGGGCCTTCATCCTAATAAAGGGCCTTCACATAGACTTGTTCATAAATACTTGCCCTAAGCTCCAATGAAGGGACAGCCACTTGAAAGTAGTAAGGGACATACAGCAAGGAACTGAACTCTCTGGCTTCAGGGTGGGGGCTTAAAGGGCAGCTCTCTCCCAGAGAGAAGTGCTGGCAGAAGCCATTGTTCCTTTGTTGAGGCCGCCCCACACACAACTATAAGGCACAGGCAAGCACCATGTCTGAGTTGCCATCAACCTGGCTAGCACCAGTTGCCCCACCCTGGTGATTCCCTGAAACCCCACCATACCCAACTTGTGGGCCCACCCAAGCCACTTCCAGTGGTTTTTCCACACAAACAGCTGGTTTGTTTTTCCACACAAACAGCCTGTGTTTGGCTCATGCTGTGGACTTTCCTAAAATCTCTCAAAGGTTCACAAACACCAAACAAGCAGCACCTGGGCTCAGCAGGCCCCTTACCTCTTGTACTACCCAAGGCTAGAACTAGTGGCAGCAGGCCTCAGTTTGAAGCTTAGCCTCTCCCAGGCACCTCCAAGTTCAGCACAAAGGGCAACCATTTCTGGATCACTTTGTGGCTCATGCCAGGTGGCCCTGGGCAGGGCACAAGCAGAGGCTGAACTTAGCCTGTGGCAGGGTCCTGCCCAGGAGGTTTCGGGGCTGGCATAGCCAGTGGCTAGCTTCAGACCAAGCCAGAGCACCACTAGGCCACCTCCACAGATGACAAACCCAAAGGGCTAACTGGGCAGGCACCAGAGTCCTGTTAAAGTAAATCCTTGTCATTGGGGTCAGCCCCTGCACAACAGCTCTTCCACTGTAGTGAAGACCAGTCCTCATAACCAATCAGCCTGAGTGTCAATTCCTCCCACTGATGTGCAAACAGCAACCAAGGCTCAGCTACAATAGGAGGGAAAACACAACCCAAACAAGAGATACACCTGGAGCAAACAGCTCAGGTGACCAGAAAGATTGAGCCCCTGGGCCTCACAGCACACTTACTACATAAGGCCACTCTACTAAGACTGGGAGAAATAGCAGCCGTACCTAATACATCAAAACAAACAGAGGGAGGCAGTCAAAATGTGGAGACAAGGAAACATTTCCCAAATGAAAGAACATAGCAAAAAAAAAAAAAAAAAGAAAAAAGAAAAAAGAACATAGCAAAGCTCTAAAAAAACAACTAAACAAAATGGAGACAAGCAATATAGCAAATGCAGAATTCAAAACACTCGTTATAAGGATATTCAATGATCTCAGGGAGAACTTCAACAAAGAGATAAGAAACAAATAAATGGAGATAGAAAACATAAAAAAGAACCAGTCAGAAATGAAGAATACAATATATTAGAAGGAATCAACAATAGATTAGATGAAGGAGAGGTTTGAATCAGCAATTTGGAAAATAAAGTAGCAGGAAACACCCAATCAGAACAATAAAAAGAAAAAAAAATCCAAAATAAAAAACAAAAAAATGAGGATAGTTTAAGTGGCCTCTGGGACAACATTAAGTAACAACATTCACATCATAGGGGTACCAGAAGAAGAAGTGAGAGATCAAGGAACTGAAAATTATTTAAAGAGATAATGACTGAAAATTTCCCTAACCTGGTGAAGGAAATAGACATACAAGCCCAGGAAGTATAGAGAATCCCAAAAAAGATGAACCCAAAAAGACTAATACCAAGACATATCATAATTAAAATTCCAAAGGTTGAAGACAAACAGAGATTCTTAAGAGCAGCAAAAGAAAGCCATTTTGTTACTTACAAGGTTGCTCCCATAAGACTATCAGTTGATTTCTCAACTGAAACTTTGCAGGCCAGAAGGGATTGGCACGAAATATTCAAAGTGATGAAAAGGACCTACAACCAAGATTACTCTAGACTCAGAAAAGCTATCATTTAAAATTGAAAGAGGGATAAAGAGCTTCCCAGATAAGAAAAAACTAAAGGAGTTCATCAAAAAACAAACCAGTATTGCAAGAAATGTTAAAGGAACTTCTTTAAGAAGAAGAAGACAAAAAATATAAAAAACATGAATAATAAAATGGCAATATCTATCAATAATTACTTTCAATGTGAATGGATTAAATGCTCTAATCAAAAGGCATAGGAGGGCTAAATAGATAAGAAAACAAAACCTTTACATATACAGCCTACAAGAGACTCACTTCATATCAAAATACACAGAGTAAATATAAAGGAATGGAAAAAGATATTTTTTGAAATGGAAATGAAAACAAAACAAAAACCTGGGGTAGCAATACTTATACCAGATTAAATAGACTTTAAAACAAAGGCTATAACAAGAGACAAAGAAGGACCCAGTAATCCCACTTCTGGCTATTTATCCAAAGAAACCCAAAACGCTACTTCGAAGGGACGTGTGTATCCATGTATTCTTTGCAGCATTAGTTACAATGGCCAGGATATGGAGGTAGCCTGGGTGTCCGTCGATGGATGAATGGATAAAGAAGAGGTGGTACATAAATATAATGGAATATTATTCCACCATAAAAGAGAAGGAAACCTTGCCATCTGCAACAACATGGTTGGACCTAGAGGGTTTTGTGCTGTGTGGAGTAAGTCAGGCAGAGGAAGACAAATGATTTCACTAATGTGTGGACTCTAAAGAACAAAATAAATGAACAAACAAAACAGAAACAGACTCATAGATACAGATAACATTTTGATAGTTACCAGGTGGGAGGAGGATTGGGGAGTGGGTAAAAAACGTGAAGGGATTAAGAAGTACAAATTGGCAGTTACAAAATAGTCATGGGGATGTAAAGTACAGCATAGGGAAAATAGTCAATAATATTGTAATAACTGTGCATGGTGTCAGATGGGTACTGGATTTATCAGGTTCATCACTTTGTAAATTATATAAATTTTTAATCACTACATTGTACATCTGAAACTAATATAATATTGTATGTCAACTATAATTGAAAAAATTTTTAATTATGTTTTAAATGTTTAAGAAAAATTCTCAATCACAAACAAAGGAAAATAGAAAGAGCAGGTCTGAAGTTTTGCTCTCAGTGCCCTAGTGGGCGGAAAGGTGACAGCAAAGCTGGGCAGTGTGTGAGGAGCTGGCCTGACGGAAATGGATGCATCCCTTCATGCCTCCTGCTTCTATTTAGTATAAAGTGAGGAGGGAATTTCAGAGAAATGCATGGAGGAAACTGTAAGGAAGCTCCTGAAACAGGTCTACTTCATTCCTTTCATTTTGGAGAGGTTGGTCCAGAATTGCTTGTCTTAGCCCTCACCTCGGGGAGACAGCACTGCTCGCAATCCCCTAAGTGGCCTATGCTACCTTCTTACCCTGTGGTTATCTAAGAAAGAGACTGCACACTCAGGTCCTGTCTGGGGCTTTGACCCCTGAATGCAGAGAAGAAGCAGCTCAGTGCGCTGAAAGCTGGAGAAGTCTCCCTAGGTGCAGACGCCAAGCAACTGCTTCCCATCTTCCTGAACTTGCTGTTCACAGTACCCTCTGAATTGCAAGCTATTTTAGTGTCCTTTAAAAACAAAGAAGCATTGACAACATTAGTTTCTGTTACTTCTATCAAAAGAATGAGTCACCATCAGCCTAAGTGAGTCATGTCATCTTCCTGTAAAGCTGTGTCTGCAGGACCCCACCCCATCCCCTGCCAGCTGTGTCGTAGGCATCGTTTCCATAAAATAGATATTGACCACTGTGGGCCTCTAGTTGCACCAATTTAGCAACCACTTCATTAGGTAGAAAATTAAGGGTGTGTTTTGGATAAACATTACTTGAGGTTCCTATTTATTTTATTACATATCTAAACTTTTATGTCCCTGCTATCTCTACCTACCCCCACAGACATCTGGGATAATTCTTATACAGCAAGTGATTAGGAACCAAGAATACAGATATAAATAAGCCATACTCCCTGCTTCCAAGGAGATTAAAGTTTAAATGAGAGAATTTACATGAGCAACATAAGAGACGAATGAGTACAGTAAAAGAAATAAATGGGGTAAGTAAAAACAAAGTGCTAAAGCACAGGAAAGGGAGAGTGTTTAAAACAGCTAACTGGAATAGGTCATAACTTGTGAGTGGGGCCATCACAATTGGGTAAAATTTTAACAGATGGAGGGACATTCCAGAGAAAAACCCACAGGGAGGGGTGGGGGAGGGGGCACCGGCCACACAGGGACTCTGCCAAAGGAGTGTTCACATCTCTGATGAACTGTTTCATCTTCACCATTTCACTTATACATGTCCCTCTTGTCTCTCTCCCTCAATAGGTGGGTGATTCTCCTGGAAGCTGCTTTCTGGTGGTTTTCTAAAAGGAAACAGCCAGAATTTATCCCAATGACCCTCATGATGTGCTGCTGGTAACCAGCTCTCCCCCCCCACTCCACTCTTATATTCACGTGACCTCACCCTTCTCCGTGGTCTCATACCTGGATGAGCACCCCAGCTCACGTGCAGCATGCTCTGTTGCCTAACAGCCTATATCCTTTCTCTTTGATTTAGATTGGGATGCATTTACATTTATTTCAACATTCCTATATTTAAAAATCATAGAATTTGGAGTTTGGGGAGGTGAGTTCCAGATGCACGTGTCTCAGCTTATAGGCCGACTGACATGTGGAAAAATGGCTGCAGTTCACTCTGTTAAGTACAATCGTAAGTGTGTACAGAGGTCCTGCAGAGGAGGGACCCATCAGCATTGGGATGAGGTCGACTTCTAACCCCTTTATGGCCTCACAATGCCTAGCAGTGCTCTGTGAGGACATGTGTGACCAACTGCCAAGTCTGGAAGTAAGGCCTGGAGCTGGTGACATAGGGTGACACTCAAGCCAGACCTAGCAGACCTGCAGGTTTGGGGGAGCTTCTGAGAACCTCCCCTTTCTGTAGCTTCCTCCTGGGATGTGGGATTTGGATGGAGCTCTTTGAGCAGTTTCTGAGTCAACTCATTATCCACAAAAACAAGGTCATTCAGAAGTCCCAACAGGAACAAATGGACAGAAGCTCTGTTAGAGTAACTTAGTATCCTAATCTTGAAATAACTGCTTTTTATTTAAATAATCAAATAAATCGTGATCTCTCTCAAATGAGCTGCCCTCTTCCCCATCACCAAATTGGCTTTTTATAGTTGAATATCTACTATTTTCCCTTATATTTCACTGCGGTTTTTCTCATCACAATTGACTTCCCCTCCTTACTACAAACACATGGGCCATGTGAGCTTCTTATTCACATGATAAGTTTAATTCTCTTAAATATGCATCCAACATATCTCTTTTAGCATTACTTTAAATTATGGAATATTTCAAACCTACCCCAAAATAGTGGTTCTAATATGTGTTAACATTTTTTATCTTTAAAAATAAAGCATGGTATATATACCTAAAAACTGCTTCCCATCTTTCTTGTTTCTATTTTTTTCTGTTATTTTTGTGATCTAAGCCCTTATAGTTTTCCCAGATACTGAAACTTTCTCATACCTCTTTTTAATGTATTATTAACCAGGCTCATTCTAATAATAATCTTCATTTTCTATTTTGTTATTTTATTTTGTTCCAGGAATCTATTGGTTGATAATTCTTCAAGGCTACAAAAATAAAAGAAAATCTTTAAATGAAACATTTTTTATATTAAAACATATTTATTTAAATATAGTTTTTCCTCAAACATATTTTTCCAACCTGTTCTTAGAAAATAAATTTTTTCTTGCATATAGAAACTATATAAGAATATCTGCTTAAATTTTAAGCTGTCAATGTATGCAGAATAATTACTCCCATCTTGAATTCATAAATTAGAGTTCTGATGAGTTTTTAATGAAAACAAAGCAGTAATTGTCACAGAAAAATACAGATTAAGGACCAGACGATGGTTCTCTAAACTCTTCAACACCTGTTGTTATTTATGGGTTTCCTGGCCCTGTATTCCAGGCCAGTGCCGGCCAGAAGGACACAAGTCTCCAGCAGCCACCCCGTCATATCAGCAAGAAGACTCCTTACCTCCACTGCAGCAACAGTCTTCTGCTTGGCCTGACAGATGGACAGAAGGACACTACTTCCTAAAGACGGCAGAATAATTCTTACGGCTCCAGGCAACTGAATGGGGAATCATAGGGGCAGAGTTCAATTTAGATGTCTAGATCTGGTCTGTTGTAGAAGGAGGAACAGGGAGGAAAAGAACAATAATCTATTTGAAGAAGAAAAGCACAGGAGATGAAAAGATAAGAAGGGGCCACAAGAGAGAAAGAGAAAGAAAAGAATGTGTGCTGTGAAGGTGTAGCCTCCCAGCTCCCGAGCTGTGCCGAGAACTGCTGTCCTCGTCCCTGTACAAAGGGCTATCCTGTTTTTAGGTGGCTTTCCAACAGCCAGACATGCTTAAGCCAAGATAACACTCGTGAGGTGCGGGTGGGGCACACCTGAGATGGCCACCGTGGTACCCTTCCTCTGAGGTGTGCTTACCACATTCCAGACATGTCAAAGTGCCTTTCTGAGGGACTTTCTAATCAGCGTAGAGAAAGAAAAAGTGTCTTTCTGGTAGTGGAAGCTCAGAGATGTAAAGCTCAGAGCTCACAAAAGGCAGAGGCTGAGCTGCAGGAGTGCGGGACTGACAGATGGTACGGGGCATGGTTGTCTGCCTGGTTCCTGCTGTCCCTGGAACTCAGCTGGGTCTGCCCACTCTTACTCTGCAGAGGCATTTCCCATTTGCCTATACTCATTTGACTTGGTTTAACTTTGGGAATTATCGATGTTGCAGCATGAAAGTGGAAAAGGAGATTAAAAAATTGACAAGACAGGTTAGGAGAAAACATGTAATGGAACAAAGGAACAAAAAAAGGAGCAGACACACACTACAGGCTTTCTCCCTTGTTGGTTTTCATGCATGTGACCACCTGGGAGAGACTCACATGGCAAGGAGTGGAGGGCAGCTTCCAGCCACAAGCCAGCAGGAGGCTCGGCCCGCAGACACACAGCAGAAGGAAATGAATTCTACCAGCAACTTGACTGAGTTTGGCAGCACAGCCTTCCCTATTCGATTTCCAGAGGAGAGTACAGGCCTAGCTGACACCTTGATTGACGTCTTGCACAGGACAAAACTAAACCTGACTGTGGGGACAGAGCCCCAAAAAGCAGTTTCCAGGCTCTCAGCCTCACATAGAAAGGTGCTGGCTCAGGTAGTAAATGGCCGTCGACAGTGATCAAATGGCCATCAGCTGTGGCTAGTTGGCCGTCAGCTGTAACCAGTGAGCCGTTGGCCACTAATATAACTGCCGTGGCTACGCTAGCAAAGAATGGGGGCTAGCAAGAAGATGGTGGCTGGGCCTGCAAGTGGAGCAGTGAGGGTTGAGAATTGTGTTGCTCCTGGTTCCTGTTTCTCCAACCCAGCCGCCAGCGAGAGTATAGAGATATGACTCCCCTACTTATGTCTCCGTGGGTGTTCCTTTTTGGCCTAGCCATATCCTGGGTTCTTGTGTGGGGAGCGGGACCAGAGACCCCGCAGGCCGCCCCGCACGACACTGACCTACGGAAACTATGAGAGAGTCAATGTGTTATTAAGCAGCAGTAGATACTGCAGGTTTGGTACCTGGAAGTGTTATCTTGCTATAACAACTACCTCAAAATGTGAGTGCAACTGTGGATTCAGATAGTGGATGGAGGGGGAGGAATTTTGAGGAGCATGAGAGAGAAAATGTAAATTGTCTGACACAGACTGTGAGTAGAAGTGTGGGTGTTGAGGATGTTGCTGGAGAGGGCTCAAAAGGAAGTGAGGAAAACACCACTGGAAACTTAGAGAAGTGGGGTCCTTTTAACGTAACTGCAAGAGCTTGCAGAAGTGGTTTCCTGCAATTATTTAAGAAGTAGGACTTGTAAGTGGTAAACTAGGTTTTATAGCTAAGGAGATTGTGGGGACAGAGCCAGGAGCGCAGTTTCCAGGCTCTCGGCCTCACGTGGAAAGGTGCTGGCTCAGGTAGTAAATGGCCATCAACTGTGATTGGATGGCCATCAGCTGTGGCTAGTTGGCCGTCAGCTGTAACCAGTGAGCCACTGGCCACGAATATAACTGCCGTGGCTAACTTAGTAAGGTATGGCATGGTGGTGTGGCGTCCTAGAGTGGCGTGGCGTGGCGGAGTGTGGATTACAGATTGCAGAGGGCAAATTGCAGTTAGCAAGTGAGGTTGGTTGGCAGAGACAAGTGGACGGCGGGTTGCAGATCATGTAGTTCCTGCCTCTTGTGTCTCCAACCCAGCTGCCAGTGAGACTATAGTGGTATGACTCCCCTACCTATGGCTCCGTGGGTGTTCCTTTTTGGCCTCACCATGTCCTGCGTTCTTATGTGGGGAGCGGGAGCTGAGACCCGGCATGACATCCTGCATGACAGAGATTTCCAAGAAAAGATGTAGCTATCTTCTAGTTTGTTCTTACTACTTGTAGAACATGAGAGAAGAAACATAAATTAGAGGAAGAACTGTTGAAAAAAAAAGAGGTGACAGGTTTTGGTGATTTTGAAAATTCTCATCTTCTCTAGAATGCAGAGAGAAAAAGCCAAGGGCGTGACTGTACACATTTCATTAAACCTCAGAAAGATCAAACGGTCAGAGTATCCAAAAGCCTTTCAGGTAATCAAGGTTTCCTCACAGATCCTCTCAATCACACAGAGGGCTTCAGAAAATTTACAAAAGGGAGATCAAATATATGGTGATAGAAGGGGAACTTACTCTGGGTGGTAAGCACACAATGTGATATGTAGATGATGTATTACAGAATTGTACACTTGAAACCTATATAATTTTACTAACCATTGTCACCCCCAATAAATTTAATAAAGAAAAAAAACATTGACCCTCATCCCTATCAGCATGAAGCCAAGGTAAAGAAAGGCTTATCTAGAGAAGACATGGTATGGCTTTTGTCTACAGGTGTGAGCCCCAGGAAATCCATGGAAAACCCACCGTTCTTGATAAAATTATATCAGTAAAATCCTTGCCAGCTAAGAAGGAAAGGGATAGAGAGAGTACAAAATGGAAAAGATCTGTCAAAACCCGAAAAGTCTACTGGCAGGAAGCAGGCTGATCAAACTACTCAGCTGCAAACATATATTCCCCTCACGAGAAAGGGAAGATGACTCCTTGGCTGAACCAAGACCCCAGAGGACTGAGGCATGGAAAATTACTTCCATTCTTTGAAACCTAATAAATAAGCTCCCAACATTTGCGTGACTGGGTTTCAGAACGGATATGGGCCTCTTACTCTTTTGCACTTTCCATTTTCCCCTTTTTAGAATGGGAATGTTTATAGCTGTTATTGATGGCTATCCCACCTCTTCATGTCGTGTACATGAGGAGAGAACAGATAACATTAGTTTACCACTGGCTGCTGGCTTTGTAGATTTGCAAATCACCAGATCAACAGGAGCTTCATACAGAGAGTCCCATCCTCACCTGAAACTGGCTTACATGATGAGATTCTGGACTTGGAGCAGGTGCTATGGTGCGATCAGGCTCTCGGGGACCCTGGGATAGGATGGATGTATTTTACATTTGGGAGGGACATGAATCACCAGGGGCCAGAGGGCAGATTGGCAGACAGACTGTATGGTGGCCCCGCGATTCCTACGTTCTCATGTGCCCCTGTAGAGCTCCCTCTCCTTGAGTGTGGATGGAACCTGTGACTTGCTTCTAACCTGTAGAATACAGCAAAAGTGGAAGATGTGTGATTGTATATGCAGGATTAAGTTACATAAAATACTGACCTGTCTTGCTGGAGCCTCTCCTTGCAGACTTTGAAGAGGCGTGCACCTGTTCTGGGGAGGCCGGGACGGTGAGGAGCTACGGGCAGCATCTAACAGCTACGGGCAGCCTCTGGCCGACCATTAGCATAAAGCCGGAGCCCTCAGTGCTACAGCTGCAAGAAAGTGAATTCTACCAACGAGTGACTGAGCCTGGGAGGGGATCCCAGTCCAGCCTCCATGTGAGAATCCAGCCCTGCCTGACACAGTTGATGTGCCCTGTACAGAAGCCAGCTAAGCCATGCCTGTACTCCTGACTCACGAAACAGTGAGATCATACATGTGTGTTGTTTTGAAGCCACTAAGTTCGTGGTAATATTGTTATGCAGCAATATATAACACAGCAAGTAAGAAAAAGGGGGACAGAGAGAAAAGAATAGTAAAGAAGAAAGCAAATGTAAAATAAAATAGAAGAAATGATAACTAGTGGTTTTGAGAGAACCGTCCCATGGTAGAGTAGGGACGAAAGGTTCCCTGGGCCCGATGGGCCTTGCGGATAGAGCCTCAGTGTGGTGGAGGCCATCACTCACGGCCATCCCTACACACTGTCCTTTGAGAGTCGGCCCACCGATTCTGGAGATGAAGAAGAAATCAATTCGGAGTGTGTGGACTACAACTAGAACAGCTCCCAGGACTATGACACAAAGAGCAGGAGAACCAAGAGGGCAGAAGGAGGTGCTGAGGAGGTGCAGGGGCCGGGGAAACTGCCTGCCTTAGAAGCCTGTGAGGCCTGGTCTGGTAGGTACTCTGTAGCTGCTAAAATCCTAAGTGTGCTGCCAACATGCTTCGGCAGCTGCCAGGCCCCTCGGCAAAAACAGGTGTGGTATCTGATGCCAGTTCCTGGGCTCTGCATTGGGAGCCCAGAACACACTCACAACAGTCCCCTTTCAAATGGGCGGTAATGAGCTCAGCTTTAAGTCTGCCGGGTTCTCAGGGCAGCCTCAGGAAATTTTCACAAAAACATGTTTTTCTTAGGAGACATGTTTTTCTTTGGAGATTCTGATTCTTAATTCTTACTGAAATTGGTGGGAACTAGATTATCAGGGACAGTGACTTGTCAGTGATCATCAGGCTGCTATTTTGGTCAGTAGAATGTCATTAGATCATCCTTTAGCAGGACTGGAACGTTTATGTAACACCATTAGGCTAGATTTCCGAGGAATCTTCAGCCCACTGCTGCTCCTGAGTATCTGGTATGATTAGGCCAATGGTTCCTTAGACAAACCAACAAGCAGAAACACAGCTGTATGTCTCCCACACGTCTGCCTGTTCTCTTAGCACAAGCAGCGGTTCTGTCTTGCTTGAGTAACAGCATGCATGATACTTAACTGAGATTATTTACCATGCACCTGTCATGAGAGTATGTGCCTGGAGGTAACATACTGTTGCCTGCAACATAATAGATAGTAAAGCTCTTGAGTAATTAAGAAAAACATCACACACTCCTGTGTAATGAAAGGGTGTCTGTTTTGAACATGGCATTCATAATTAGGGTTTTATCCATGCTTTACATTGACTGCCATGAAAGCCATCAGTGTAAAGCTTTTATTAATAAGGGATAGAGGCTGAAAATAATCCATCTGGACTACTGACCTTTGATGATTGGTAGTCCTTGGTACCAGATGTGGTTCAGAATGCAGGGTTAGAAAAGTCACACTGTACATATACTATACATTGATTGCTAGGTGGTAATCATATGCATTATAATTTCTACAAAGGACTTATGAGTATTCACATTAAATAAGATAAAGACTTTATAAATGCCATCAATTAGGTGACACTTATTGAGTTCAGGTCCAGCCAGGTTTTGACATTATAACAGTCCTTGTTTCATTCAGAATGTCTTGTAATTCAGAATTGCAGATAAGAGATAAGGACCTTTAATAAGAGCCAACACTAACGTGGATGGTGGGTAGACCCTGACTGACAATTACTAAAGTCATTTACAAAAATAAGATAAGAAACGCATCAGAAATCACAGAAGGCTGGAGAACATACTTTTAAGGTGTTCTGATAAAAGTAAGAGAAATAGGTCTCCTGGTAAGAGTTGGGTTCTCCTGGGGGAAGAAGGTGAATGCAATCGAACGAAAGCACGTGGCGCAGCTACAACTTACCCTGTGCCAGGAAGGAAGTGGTGAAGGCCGGTGGCCTCATTTTGGTCTCTGTAGTGAAAACATAATGCCAACTGCAAGACAGAATTGTCACAGAAGGCACTGTATGACCCTAGATGCTATTTAAACAATATCTTTAGATCTAGGAACATGTGCTTAAAGAGGAGGAAACATATAAGAAATTCATAAATATGGTATTCTGGGCTGGATTGTGTCTCCCCAAAATAGATGCCGAAGTCCTGGTCTCAGACACCTCCGCATGTGGCCTTATTTGGAACTAGGGTCACTGCAGACGGAATTAGTTAAGATGCGGTCATCCAGAATAGAGTGACACCTAACCCTATATGACTCTTGTCTTTAAAATAAGAAGAGAAGAGACACAGACAGAGACACACGAAGAGAAGTCCACATGAAAACAGCGACAGACAGTGGAGTGAGGCATCTGCAAGGCAAGGAGCACCCAGGACTGGGGGAAGCAGCAGAAGCTGGGATGAGGCCTGGAGAGACTCTCGCATGGAGGCTTCAGAGGGAGCGCGGCTCTGCCAGCACCTTCATTTTAGACTCTGGCCTCCAGAATTAAGGGAGAATTCATTCCTGCTGTTTTAATCTATCCAAGTCTGTGGCAACTTGTTATGATCGCCCTAGGAAATGAATACATGTGTTCATGAAGCTTATAAAGGTATGTTATTTTCACTATTCAAGACTCCTAATATTTTAAGTAGTAAAAATAAATATCTTAACTCGTGTTAACCTCAACCACTTTTATCTAACGTTAATGCTTCAGGAAAAGGCCCAAATTATAAGTAATTTATTCTATAAACGGTTTGTGATATTGGGGACGGCAAATATCTGCCTATCCTTTTGAAAGAAAGGGTTAGTATAACTCTAGGAATTGTCCACTAGAGAAACTCACTTCAGTAAAATAAAAATGGCTCTGGTGAGAAAATGTTAACAGAAGGAACCCATAGGGATAGAAACCTGATGACAAACTTGGTGCAGCTGACATTTCTAAGGTGATGTTCCTCAAGTTCCACTGGTAATCTGCTAAACAAATACAGTGAGGATTGCAAGAAGGGCTGGAACTGAGAGGTTGGTGTAGCTTTCCAAGAAACTCAAATATTTTCACAAGAATTTGATGATCTAAACATGAGAGCCTTGATCCTTGCATTTTACAACTTTCATCATATTCCTGCTTTTCACCATCATTTTTGTAGTTCCTCTTTAATGGAATATTCCACTCCAGTCTCCAAGGTCACCTCACTGTGTCCTGTGCTTCCACTATCTATGCTTTCATTCACCTTGTTCCTGCTTCTGGGAGCATCCTACTTACCTCTTTGACCAATCAACACCATAAGGTTTTCTTCATGGCCCATCTCAGGCCTGTATCGTGACCAATTCTGTAAATTCCTAAATTTCTGTGCCTCGTATCTGAACAATCATTGGGATGATGTTCTGACTTTTTTCTTCTGATGGGTTCTACGTCTTTGATGGGCAATAACATTAACTTCTTACAAAAATTTCTGCAGTCATGATTTGCCAGTGATGGATCCAGGAGATGTAAAGATAAAGCTCTTCCCCGAAACAGCTCAAAGTATAGAGTCCCACTCATTGTTTCTCCTGCAAGTACTATCAGTCAGGAGCAACGTAGGGACTTGAAAAATGCAGAATTGGGAGGAGTCAGTTCCCGTTGGGCGACCAAAGATGCACCCCTGGAGCGAGTACACTTCGCTCATTCATTCATCCTGCAAACAGGTACTGCTGTCCAGTCTGCCTGAGGCAGGTCAGCCCCAGAGTCGCCTGGGGAAAGGCAGACTGTAATAGGGGTGGGGACTAAATGAGTGTGAAAACGATTTGACAATTAGAACCCGCTCTCATTTTACTATTTGCAGGAATAAGAACTTTGTGATATTCTTTTTCCCTTGGCACTGGTCCTTTCAGAGTGAGCAAAGGGGCAGATGACATGTGTGGCTATGGTGTTTGCTCAGGCCTCTGTAGCTGGAAATGGGAATATCATGATGTCTATCATTTTTTATTGTTTTTGTTTGGGGGGGAGGGGTCGGCCAGGCTGCAATGTTTACAACGTTCCTCTTTTCCAGCATCTCTTTTTAAACACATTTTTGACATTGTTAATCAGAGCAGAGCAAGATATTTAATTAGGTACTTATTAAATGTGTAATAAATTAAATACCTTTATAATATCCAAAAACTTATTTTCCCGAAAGAGGCATGACAGTCGTGTTACGGATGTAAGCTATTGCAAAGCGGTTCGGACTCCAGTGAAACCCAGTGTCCCCACAGTGTTCCCCCCAGTGTTCCCCCAGTGTCCCCCCCAGTGTCCCCCCCAGTGTTCCCCCCAGTGTCCCCCCAGTGTCCCCCCCAGTATTCCCCCCAGTGTCCCCCCAGTGTCCCCCCAGTGTTCCCCCCAGTGTTCCCCCCAGTGTCCCCCCAGTGTTCCCCCCAGTGTCCCCCCCAGTGTTCCCCCCAGTGTTCCCCCCAGTGTCCCCCCCAGTGTTCCCCCCAGTGTCCCCTCAGTGTTCCCCCCAGTGTTCCCCCCAGTGTTCCCCCCAGTGTTCCCCAGCCTGCGGTTCTGAACGCAGTGGCCAAGTACCAAAGGGCGATGTGGGCCCTTGTTCCCAGGGCAGGGTTATGCCCCTCGCATGCCTGTTTATTTACTATACATTTAAATGTGGTGCTTGGATTTGAATTTCCAAATCAAATCAGGACATGAAAGAATAAAAAATGTTTACTGATGTAAAGCAATGCACAGGTCATGCCAAACTGCTGTGTAATTGAACAACGTAAAAATAGATTATAATGACTTGTTTATTTCTTAGACTTCCACACGATATCCCCAATCAGAAATTGTTTTACCTTTCCTCCCCCAGAATTATACATGTGTATGTATTTTAAAGTGCAATGCATACCTTACTGTCTCTTAGAAAATATTTTCAAAGTAATTTGGTAGATTTGGTTTCTCTACTCAGTAGAATAGGTTTAAAATAATATGTGTGAATTTAGATAAAAGAATATACCTAGGGGTTTTCTTCTCACCGATATTGCTTCCAGTTCCTTCCATCATCACTGAACATCAGGAGGTAGCTGGTCACCCAGTCGGAGCTCCCGTATCCTCCCTGGGTGGCCACAGCTGTGACCTCCATTCTCTCTCCAACGTCAATCTTCAGCCACTGGTATTTGACATAAGCTCTTAACTCCTCTTTATGGAAATAGTAAAAGGAAAAAAATAGAAAAGGAGGAAATGGTTAAGAGCTTTGTTAATAGAGTAAAAACACCTGAGATTGTGTACATACATATTATTTAAGAAAATAATAGTTCTCCCATTCATAATGCACAACTTCTCATAATTATGAGAAAAAACATAATAAAAACATGAACTGAATGTAAAGAATGGGGGTTGGATTAATTGCTTGACACTTTGGAATACAGACATACCCCAAGTATGTGAGGTAACTTATATAAGAAGAGGACCCCAAACGTCTCCCACTCCTGTCAACCCACAGAAGTGGTGGCCTTACAGGTTCCTGAGCAAACTTGGTAATAACCCCTTTGCCTTTACCTGTACATCAGCAAATCAATTCACATCAAAGAAATCCTCTAAGATATTTCAGAATATTGAAAAGGATAAGAGATAAAACACTGGAAGCTGATCCAAAGAAAGTTGCATGATAATTCCTCCAGGTATAGAAAAGATGTTCACTACATATTGGAAATTATATCATGGGAAGAAGGCGGCAGACACTGTTCAAAATACTCTTGCTAAGTATTTTACAAAGAAATAAGATGCTTTCATTCTCAGTGTTTCTAATTTTTTAAATGATAGTGTACTAAATAAATATGGTTTTCATCTGGCATTACTGGATAGACACCCAGCCTGACTACATGACCAGAAGGACATAAAAACCCACTGAGAACTTTTGCCTGGAGCAATTCCAGAGCCAAGGTTCATCGCAAAAATGTGGCGGTTCAATCCAGAGACAAGTGTGTCTGTGTGCAGATAAGAACTCTGGGGAGCTTGGGTCTGGTCGTGTTTCGACCCCAGTGCTTTCCCATTCTATCCTTCTCTTGCTGCCCTGTGTTCTTTTCCTTTAAATAAAAACCATACATGGCTATCCTCTATGAAGTCCTGTATGTCCTTTCAAATATACAAAATTAAGAAATCTTCACACTTACCAAGTACATATACCACATTGCAAGAGACATTGTTATGACTCCAAGATTTAGAATGTGACTTGAGGCAGCATTCTAAAGGGAAATTCTCCAAGTATAATCAGGCATATTTTTGTGCCATATATTCAATGATATGAAAGAAACAAAAAGAAAACAACATTCTTACCTCGCCATAAAAGTATTTCTTACTGTTGCTCCTAAATCTTGAATTAGAAGACAGCAACATTTTCTGACTTTAACATTTTTCTCTTTCAGATACATTTTGTTCTGGGAAAATATATGACCCGGGTGATTTCAGAATGCATTCTAAAGTATTTTAAAATGTATTGAAGCCTATTAAAACTAGTAAGTGTTTATGGAATATCTATTATTAAGGAATGACGCCTGCATCTAGTCCACATCATCACATGAAAAATGCCTTGTGTTTAATGCAGACACCAGAGAATCAGAGTGTGGATAAAATGTTTACAGGGTTTTTAAGAGGGGCCTCTGGGAAGAGAGAGGGACACGGATAAGGCCTTCATTGAAATTCAGCCTTCACTTGATGTCATGGCAGAGAAGTGGGATGGAGGACCATTGATTCTTCTTGACCTGCATGACCTTGCACACGTCAGTGACTCCCTCTGTTCTTCAGGGTCCTCACTCAGAATACCCATGGCTTTGAACTCTCTAAACCCTCTTCCTGATCTATTAGCCTGATGCATCATTTAATCACTGCCTTACTTCACTCAACAAAGCTCTCCTAATCTTTGAATCTCTTGAATTCTTGGACATGGATCATCCTTTGTTATCAGAACTCTACTAAAGTATGTCAGTTGGTGAAAGTTTTTAAAAAACAGATGATATCAAGTACCTTAGTGAGCAGTCCTGGGTTCTACTGTCATTTATTTATTGCTCGACTTATTAGTCCAACTATGATTAAACTCATTCAATTTAACAAATAACATTTACCAAAAAATGCAATTTCAAAAAAATCAAATGTGTTATACAGGAAGTGCCAGGTGGTTTTAATTCAGTATGTCTAAACTTCCATTAAACCTTTTTGCTAAGATGTCAGTCTTCCAAGAAAAATCTTGTCTCTGATACTATTTTGCAAATGAGGTAAATGGCTGATTCCACCTTTTACATTGTCTTTTTAATACTTTAGAAAGGTTAACATACTTACCTAAAATTTTATATCCCAAAAGGATGATTTATATTTGTGTGATCTCTTTTTCTGGTCTTGGGTGTGTCTGTGGGGCCGGGAACTGCTGTGGCCCTTCTCTACCAGGAGGGAGCCAGGCAGATGACACCAGATCACACAGGAGAAAGAGCTGATGGAATGGAACTGCTCAAACAGTGTCTTAAACTTGACAAAGTCCAAGACCGTAGACTTATACTAATTTATAAGTTCTCTTTATGTTTTAACCATTTTCACACATGATTTTGGTAGGTTTTGATGGCTGAATTGAAATGTCAATCAATTTTTAGAATACTGTTCTTAATGGGGAAAATGGACTGTTAGTATAGAAACCATTAATTTAAATTTTTTGAGGAACCAGACATGTCTAAGTTTTACATGTAAAATTGGAGATAGTAGGTAATGTATATAAAGAAGTATCTGCTTTCTTTTTTCATTCTCAATCTAACTCCCATTTAAAATAAAAAATCTTATTTAACATCTTTCTATGTCTTTTGCACTAATACTACATTGGCTGTCAAGTAAATGCTAAAAATAAAACATCTGAAAGAAATATTTATGTATAGTTTAATATTTATTTTAATGTCATAGTATATATACATGAAATCCATTAAGAGAAAGATTTTGACTTTATTTTTCAGGTATCCAACAAAGTTCATATTGTAGATGCCAAATACATGACTTCTGAATAAAGGAAGAATGAAGCGCCTGACTCTCGCATCACTTTGTTTTGTAGACAGGCAGTGTATCACTGTCGTTAAGAATATATGGTCATAGGGACCTGAATTCACGTCTGGTTGTACCCACTTCTAACAGAATCCTTTACGTATGTTACATTCTCCTCATCTCTATAAGGAGAATAGTGACAGGTCCTACCTTACAAAGGCCTTCTGACTCTTCATATTGATTCTCCATATTTTCCCCTAAACAAATGCTTTGGGAGCATCGTGGCATAGCATTTTCTTAACTTCACCAATTAGAGATCACAACAGTAGGTACAAATATATCTAAAAATAAAGACCAAATAAAAATAATAAGAATCTGTAAGTATTAAGACTTAATAGGAATCTGTAAACGTAAAAGCCTATCAAAGGAATTGGCATTTTGTGATTACTCATTTTCTTATATTAAAAATTAACTGAAAAGATGAGATTAAATCAATTATGTTATATATTGGAGATTATAGTGAAGCTGGGAAATATTAAAGTAATTAATCCACTTTCAGTACAAAGTTAACCTGTTTCCTAAATTTGTGAATCTTCTGTAATATAAATTACCTATAATCTATCCTATGACCAAATCCAATAAGTGCCCTAGAAAGCTGCTAATCTAGCCTTTAATTCTGACAGAGCTGTTATCGGGAAGATCTCGCAGATCATAAAATGGGTTTTATAGTTTAAAGAGTCTACACCTGCCAGGTATGAGGATGAGTCTGGTGGAGAAAACAGATTCCGATCGATGTGTGTATATATTCTTTAATTCAATTTTTCCCTCCCTAATAGTCTAAAGACACATTTATTGAACACACAGAAAAGTCATTTTCACATTGCCGGGCCCCAGGTCTGCGCACAACAGTCACAGGGGCCCCCACTTGCCTCAGTTCCAGAAACTTGCAATGACTGCAGTCAGTGTTCTTCAGTAATTCCCTGACATATGGGAGTCACCTCTCCCCTGCCTGGCACATCTACTAAGTTGGATTTCCCCCTTTTTTCAATAAGATACACAGTCAATTTTTTAAAATTTATCATAGAAAAGCAGATATTTTTTTCTTCAAAAAATCAGTGTTTGTTTTTAATAGACTGACGTTTTGATCGCTTCAGCTGTTCTCATCCTCACGCAGTTTTCTACTCACTTCCATGTTCCACGCAGATACCTGAGTTGTCAGTCTGACGACAGATCTGATCGCACTGCACTGCTGCTCAGAAACCTCTGGAGATTCTCCAGTCCTTCCTTCAAGGCCTGGCCCTACTTACCAAGGAGACCCCGTGTCTTGCCACAACTCCTTGCATCCTCTTTCCCAACCTCCTCTTCCCTGACACCCCATCTATTACCAAAGGTCTACGCTCCTTCCCTCTACAGGCATCAAATTCCTCCTGTAGCGTTGGGGAAATGGAAGCTTCTCTCCCATCAGTCACTCTATTCATGTGCTTTGTAGGTGTTTCTCTCACTCACTCTCAGCTCTCCCTTGGGTGCCTTTTCACTTTGTTTTGCAGCCAGGAAATCCAGGACTATTTCTTCCTGAGACCAGTGCTGCTACAGCCTTCAATTCCTCAAAGCACCACTAACATAAAGATGAGTGATTGTAATATAGGAGGTTTGACAATTGAATTCGTGAAAGTGTTGCAACGATGTTGCTAACCTTTTTTGATATCAGAGGGATTATTCATTATGAATTTGTACCAACTGGACAAACAGTTAACCAAGTTTACTATTTGGAAGTGCTGAAAAGGTTGTGTGAGAAAGTTAGACAAACTGAGCTTTTTGCCAACACTTCATGGCTTCCTGCATCACGACAATGCACCAACTCCCACAGCACTGTCTGTGAGGGAGTTTTTAGTCAGTAAACAAATAACTGTATCAAACACCCTCCCTACTCACCTGATCTGGCCCCCAATGACGTCTTTCTTTACCCGAAGATAAAGGAAATGTTGAAAGGAAGACATTTGTATGACATTCAGGACATCAAGAGTAATATGGCAACAGCTCTGATGGCCATTCCAGAAACAGTTCCAAAATTGCTTTGAAGGATGGACTAGGCGCTGGCAACGATGCATAGCTTCCCAAGGGGAGGACTTCAAAGGTGACCCTAGTGAAATCCAGCAGTGAGGTATGTGGCACTTTTTCTAGGATAAGTTCGTGAACTTAATTGTCTGAGCTCATCTGTCACTGACGGGGTTGGATATCTAGGAGGAACTGTGATGCAGCAAACAAAGCTTGAAACTGGATGTAAACTTGGCTGTTTCAAGCTTTCATGGGGGAAAATGATGCAAACATGCCCAGTGGTGTGCCCCACTGTCAGCCTTGTTCTTCCGCCTGGAGATATACTCATTACCTGCCCCTAAGGGTCAAACCTCCACAATCCATGTCTTCATTCATCTTTAGGAAAACCCAAACATCTTTATGCAGGCATTGGCCTAAGCCTAGAATACACCTCTTCCACCTATCACCATGGTCCACTTGACACTCATTCTCCACCCATGTCCTTCTGTAGTCTGCGCTAAAACTGTCCCAGAGCCGAGCGCTCACAGAACACCCCAAGAACAGACTGTCCATGTCTAACAGGAAAGTCCAGGGAAGGCACTGACACTGTGTTGAGTCCCCTTTGAGTTCTTTCCTGCAGAGGGTGTGCCCTTGCATGCTTCCCGCACTGTTCCAGTCTGCTGTGCATCACTCTGAAAAGAACACATGCGTGCACACTCCCAGACATGCACATTACACACATGCATACACACATGCAGTGACGCACATTACACACACAGGCATGCACACGACACAGACATTATACCCGCATATGTAGATGCACTCATTACGCACATTCGTTCATTTAGCAGACAGTTACTGACACAGGCATGAAGACCACGATTATAAACAAAAAGTAGTCAGTCACAGAGCTTATGGTCAAGTGAGGGAGAGGGCAAATCATGACAAAATAAAATCTCTATTTACACTTTGTGATAATTAAATGAAGACCTAGAGCTTAGAAAATGCCCAACAGAGGGACTTGCCAGGACCACGGTGTAAGAGGAGCTTTAGAACTGCTCTGGAAGAATAGGGATTGGAAGAACAGTGAGTGAGAGAAGGGGCATTTGGGAGCTAGGGAACAGCACGTGCAGACACCCAGTGACATAAGGAAGCATTTCTTAAGCGCTTAGAATTTGTTCTGAAGGAAAGGCCAGGAGACAAATTACAACTTCATCCCCTACAAAAAAAGTAATGTAAAATATACATACTTGTGATGGTGAGTCAAGAAAATCACTGCTTTATTTTTATTTATATATATAAAATCCCATTTAATTTGTCCCTTAACTTGACTAGATTTGCCAAACTGCACATTTTTGTTCCATTATTAAAACTCAGTGTTTAAATGCCTCCACATCCACATGCCAGAGTTATCACTCTGCTGTTTTTCTTTGATCACATGAACTTCAATTGCACTTGGCTTTCTGGCAGACACATAACAGATTGATGACATACTTTAACTTTAACCTTCTCAAATTCTGAGAAAGAGCACATCTTACAATATATGTGTTGATAGCCGATGAACAGAAATGTCACTTGCCGACTCAGTTCAATGAACAGCCTTTAGAAACAAGTAAATGAACAAGTGAAATTGCTCTGTTTTATGGCTTCCAAAGGTTCTCTCTTTTACCCAATATGATTTCTGAATGGGTCCAATATAAAAATGTCAGGCATTTGCAATATCTTCTTTTTCCTCTGAGTAAATAAGACGTTGGCATTACATTATTTTTAAACTATGAATTTAGCAATTAAAGAAATAAACTTGGAGAAGTGATGAACGCCCAAGGTAAATCATCCAAATAAGAGACAATAGGGTTTGAAGCAGAGATTCTTTCTGGGAGACTCTGAGGGTTAACAACCCTAGAACTTGCCGATTAATTCGATGTAACCATGGAAGCAGAGGGCTGAGTTTTCTTCTGATAGCCCCAAACCCAAATCCAGTTCCTGATTAAAAGGTTTAGACTTGGTTCCTGCTTATGTCTTTGTACCTATGTCTGTGCCATGATTCAATAACATAAAGATGACTGTGAATGTCAATTGATGACTCGGGTCCGCTCTTCCCCTTTCCTCCAGTCTGATTACCCTCTTGACCTACCTGTGAACTTGTGGAGTAGTACAGGGCTGAAGGAGACTCAGTGGTCCTTGCCAGCCCTCTTGGGAATTGCCTGGGGTCTGTCCCTAATTATGACCCTGACCTTCAGCTTCATATTATTTGCCTACATCCCTGATTCTTGTAGCTTCATCTTCTAGATATTTCCTACCTAGACCACCCTACCCTTCTGCTTTTCTTCGAAGACTGCGAGGTTATTTTTCTTCTTATTTTATCAGGTCTTGTCTTAAAAATTGCTCATTCTGATGGGGTGGCCAGTTCACCTAGTCAGACCTGGCATTTTGTTCACTCTTTGATTTCTGAGGACATCCCAGAACTTAGCAGTAGCCTCATCTTCTAAATGGTGGTTTATCCCTCCCTACTATATGTTCCCTCTGGCTGGGACCCTTGTTTGTTCACTTGGGTCTCTCAGAACTCATAAGTCTAACGTACTTTGGAATCTGACACATGTTTCCCAGGCATGGCCCATTGATAAGCAGTCTAATACCTGCTCTGCTTCTCAGCAGAGCAGCAACTAAATTAAACCAGAACACACTTGTCCATTATTCTGTGCTATTAGCCTGACAAGGATAAAAGGGTCTGCAGTAACACATTTAATTACCAAGTACTACATGATGACTTATATTAGTTTGAGCCTGTTCCTTCATCAAGATTTCTCCTCATCAGATTTGAAGAGCAGGTGTCCAGGGTCCCCTTGGTGACAGGACTGACCCTGGGAGCCCAGCACAGGACAGACTGAGGTGATTTCCGGGACCCCAGCCCGAGTGGAGTTGGCGCACCTGCTGACATCTGAGCTCCAGGACGTGGGAAGTGACAGAGGTAGTGTCTGGAGGGCGACATGCGGCAGATCAGAGCCCAGCCAGACTGTCCTCCCGAGACATCCCGCAGAGGGGGCTAACGCGACAAAAGAGGCAAAGGAAGAGAAACCAGGCTTATCAGAGACAAGTGGGGGGGTTCATAGCTGAGCCAAGAAGCAAAGCCCTGAGACAAATTCCCCGAGTTGCTGTAGTAGATGTTTAGAATCTCTGAGATGGAGGAGTTTCTCAAGGGTTGGCTGGAAGGGAACTGTACAAGGATCCAACACAACGTCCCTAAATGCCGTCCACATATATGGACTGCAAGGTTTTTGCAGTGACTTAAGTGCAAGCCTGGAGATGAGCACACTCCCAGTTTATGGTCTAAGGACCACCTTTGACCTGAGCAGGATTCTCTTTTTGTTTTGTTTTATTTTCCATTAACACCTAGTCTAGTCACTTCAATCTTAATTACTTTGTAAAGTATAGATTCTTCCAACTTATCTTCCATGCACATACACGCTCCCTTACTACCTAAAATTATGTGTGTGCTTTAGTGTGCAAAATATCGTTGCATTTGGCTAGTAATTTTATTCTGTTTTATACTGTTTCCTTAACATCATGGTTTTTAAACCAATTCATATCACTGTATCACTTCTGACTCTTCATGGTGTTGCAGAGCAGTCATGAATCAGACTTTAACTTTCAAGTCTTCTGGTGATAGATGCTCGCACTCCGCTGCCACTAACAAGACTGCAGTGAGCATTATGTCTGTCCGACATTGCGGAACTGTGTAAGAACTTTTAATATGAGGAAGATCTTTTTAACAAAGTTGGTAATAAAATGTAATGTAAGTAATCAATCTATTCATTTGAATCTACTGCGTCGGGTTTCACAAGTGGAATCGAGCTGTCCTGACAATGTATTGCAGTGCCCTATGTAGAGTAAGCACTCGGTAAGTGTGAAACTGACCTGGTTTACATATATAATACATCTCTTGGGCACCTGCATTCATGGGACATTGTAAAGTGATCAATAATGCTCTAGTAACCCAAAAGATTAATGTCTTTTCTCATAAACTTGACATAGCACTAAAGAACACATGGTAACTATATGTTAGAAATTTGGAGCATAAGTGGTTTTGTTTTGAAACTTATGAGATACCTAATTCATACTTTAGTTAGGTAAAGTATTTGGTTCTGGATAAAGAAGTTATTTACTTCTAGAGGGATCATTAACATCTAAGGACGTCAAGTCTTCAATTTAAGAATTCTAATTCAGAATTTAAGAATTCAGTACCTCAGTTTTCTCTGTCTCCCTCTGCGAGGGTGCTTTATTCTTATCACTCTGGTGGAATGGTTCTCTTACTCCTTCTTTGAATGTGCCACTTAAGTTTATGGTTTTTTTTCAGGAGACAAATCAGATGGGAGTAGGGAAGTGAAACATTTTAATTCCATTTCAAATTCCTAGGCAAGAATTTTGATCATCCTACCTTGGATCCAATGCACATCCTGAATGATTCATTATGAAATTATAGGCAATTTGAGAGCAGAATCACTGTCTAATTTTACTTTGTATCTTTTAGAATACTTAGAACTGAGGTGATAAAGGAACAGACTTGACATATAAATGAAGAAGGATTTCAAGGAATTTGGGTGCAAGGGAAGAGGGAATCAATAATAAATTGACCAGGTAAACATGCCTTAAACAATCGGTCTTAAGTAGACTGACTTAGCATCATTAGGATATCAGTTATTCCTAAGTTAACTTACATATTTAATGTGATCCTAATTAAAACACCAACAGTTTTTGTTTTTAATTTTTGCTTTGGTTTGTGGTGGGTGCTTTAGTCAAGCCAATTCTAAAGTTCACATGGAAAAATAAACAAAAAAAATTGAGTAAAACTCTGAATAAGAGAGTAGCAATAAGAGCTGACAATTACCAGGTAATAACACACATGCATATTCCTCCCATGAGCAAAACACATTTATCCCATCCCAATATCGCCAAAAGTCTTAATCCATTCCAGCATCAACCCTAAGTCCAAAATCTCATCTGAATATCATCAGTGCAAAAGGTCCCAATTTCATCATCTAAATCGGGCATGGGTGAGACTCTGAGTAGGGTCTATGACCAGGAAAATATTCTCTCTGACTGTGGACCTGTGAAACGAGAAAATAACTTATCTCCTTCCAGAATAGAATAGTGGAACAGGTATACAGTAGACATTCCCATTTCCATAGGGAGAAATTGGAAGAAATAAATAAAGGGTTCGCCAAGGAAATCCAAATCCAGCAGGGCCAATCCCATTGGATTTCAAGTCTGGGGAGATCCTCTGAGTATTGAGGCCCTGTCTTGTAGCCTCTCGGTGGTTCTATCCTCTGGGCCTTCAGTGGTACTTCTGCTGACCTCTGACCCTAACCCTCTCTATCTGGCTACAGCTCTGTCTTTGGAGTCGTTCTGCCTTTTTTCCAGAAAGGCAGCCCATGTCTGTAGCCAAGTAATTCTATCAGCTCACTCTCTACTTGTAGAATCCCAGAAATCAAAAGCCTTTCTTTGCTTCTTCCTGTCCCTTCTATCCTTTCAATCCAGGCTGCCAGCATTTCTCAAAAACCTTGTGGGTCTTTGGTATATGTCATCATTAGTCAAAGCTCTCTCCACAGATCCTTTCTGCATAACCCCATCTCTATTCCTGGCTCTGCTGAGATAGTTGACTGGATCCATAAATTGTCTGCCTAATCTCTTCAGCAAAAGGATATTCAGCCATATCCTAGGTCTTTTCTCCAGAGTACACTTTCCTAATGGTGTATTTCCTCATTTTTTCATCCTTTGTAATCTGGATTGTCTTGGAAAATTCCAAATAATCAAGTACTGGTTTCTTTTTGCCTAGCAGTTCCTTCCTCAATTTATCTTTCCTCATGTATTTCACTATAAGCAGCAAGAAGCTTTGCTTGGAAATCTCCTCAGCTAAATATCCAAATTCGTCACTTATAAATTCTGTTTACCACCAAACAAAAGAACACATACAGCCAAATATTCTACCACTTTATAACAAAGGTTACCTTTTCTCCAATTTTCAATAACATCTTCCTCATTTCCTTTTAGAGTCTCACCAGAATCACCTTTAACATTCATAGTTCTACCAAGATTCTGTTCATGAACAACGGAAAGTTCATGATGAGAAACATTCTCTACAGTGCTTTTCATTTCTTTCTGGACTCTCAGCAGAATCACCTTTAGCATCCATATGTCTCCCTTCTCATCAAGACAATCTAGGCCTTTCTTTTCATCAGCCTAAAAACTCTTCCAGCCTTTATTCATTACCCATTCAATAGTCACTCCCACATTTTTAGGCATCTAACAGCAGCACTTCAGTTCCTGGTACCTGTATTTGTTTCCTAGGGCTTCCATAACAAATTATCACAAACTCGATAGCTTAAAACAACAGAAATGTATTCTCTACAGTTTGGAGCAGAGGTTGGGGCAAGGGGCAGAAGTCCAAAATCAAGGTTTTGGCAGAGTTGGTTCCTTCTGGAGGCTCTGATGGATTATTGGTTCGTACCTCTCTCCTAGCTTCTGGTGGTTGCCTGTAATCCTTGGCATTTCTTGGATTGTAGATACACCACTCCAATCTCTGTCTTCACATGGCATTCTCCTTTGTGTCTCTCTGTGTGTCCTTTTCTGCTTCTTACAAGAACAACCTTTGGTGGACAAATATGCTTAGTCACTTCCCAAGAAAACTGTTCCTTTACTACCCTCATGCTTCCCCTTGCTCAACCTTTTTTAGAGACAGAAACTCCATTAATCGAACCTAAGGCACAACAGCTGCTAACACCTGAGGCTGAAAAAGCTCGTTAGAAACTAGTTGGATGTCAGCATGAGCTGCCGTGGGCTGCCGTGGGCTGCCGTGGGCTGCCGTGGGCTGCCGTGGGCTACTATAAGCAGCCAGTGGCCAGTGTGAATGGCCAACAGCCAGCGTGAGTGGCCGGCAGCCAGCGAGAGCTTCAGTGAGCTGCTGTGAGCGGCCAACCGATGACTGGCGACCAACTGCCTCAGCCGGGGGGAGAGCAAGGCTCACAGTACCAGCATCGGCCAGGGAGCTGTGTCCTACGCAAACAGACTGAGAAACAATGGCTTGAACTGGAGTGGGGGCGCTGGCGGAAGAAGGGGGAAGAAAAAATAATAAACTGGCTGGATATTTTGCCACTCAGGTGGATTTTGAAGACACTCAGGTAGCCGCTTGGTCTCTTGCCCAAAATTTAGTCCACAGTCTCCATAGGATTACACATCAGGGCAAAGGAAATGTTGAAGATTTCCTTCATACATATTGGTGGGGCAAGGATGAGAACCCGCTCTTTTATAGGACCCAGGGAGTTTTGTATTTCTATGCATTTGCCTGACCCATGGCTGAAGAGTTAGAATTGTGTCTGTGAGTGTATAATATTTTCCTACTTTGGGACAGAATTATGAAATTAGGCTATAAAATTTCTTAAAGGGACTTCTATTCTGATTGGCTTAAAGATAAACACACAAACTGAATAGTTCTAAAATTCCCAGAAATTAAGGAAATTGGACTTCTGATATTTTCATATGCTTAAAAAAAGGTATTCTTGTAAAACCTGTTTAAAAAAAAAAAAACACAAACAATAGGCCAAAATGGAATAATTTGTGTTAAGCCACATCACTAAACCAAAACTTAATAATGAACCTAATCATAGTTTCAGCCTCTCCCAGGAGTGTAATTTTAAACAAATCAGACTGGAATTTCCTGATCAACACTAGTGAGGTAATGTGCTTGGTAAGACCCCCTGCCCTTCCCTAAGCAAAGGTGACCTTGGCTGAAATAATCGATTCTTTTAACTTAGTTCTACTCTTTTTCCATATATAAAAGCCATCCATTTTCTAGAACCCATGAAGCCCCCTTCTAGTGGCTGGATGGGATGCTGCCTGAATCATGAATTGCTTAGTAAAGCCAATAAGATTTTCAAATTTACTCAGTTGAATTCTTTTAACAAAACTAACTCCAGGTTTTTTTAAGTTAAAGTATACATAATTTAGGTAAAAATTTGGCAAACAAGACTAGGTTAGTATTGTTGGTTTAATAAAAACAGCTATGTTTTCAACGTCAAGTGTAATACAGATGCACCGACAAACACTTTTATTCTATTTGGGTATGTTCTTCCTAAACTTTTAAAGGTTTTATGATTCAATAAACTAGCATTGTATCTGCCAGATGTTTCAAATATGAAAAATGTAAATTCGTGTTTAACCAAATTGAATCATTATTTGGACTAACCTTATTTCAACAGCATGTATGTAATTGCAGAACCAGCTCAAACTGGTGCTGTCCTGTTTCTAACAAGACACTAAGTTGCTTTTCAGAGACAACAGACCAAAAGCACAAGTCATGCAGCCAAAGAATATGCAAAGGAGAGAACTCTGACCTCCAGTTCGGTCTCATTCCCACCCCCACCCCCGCATGAAACCAAAGGATCGGGACATGACTGGAACGTGAACCCCAACACCTTTTCAGAAGTGAAGGGTCCATTGTGCAGGAAGATCCAGTGCTGAAGCCTCTTACCATAAATGGGCAAGTTCCAAAGCTCTCCAATCAAAACACACTTACACATACCAGCCTGTTCCTTTTAACCCCTTAAAACTCACCTCGAACTCTGGGTTGGTGTGGGGATAGAGCTAAGAGTGCAGTTTCCAGGCTCTCGGCCTCACGTGGAAAGGTGCTGGCTCAGGTAGTAAATGGCCATCAACTGTGATTGCATGGCCATCAGCTGTGGCTAGTTGGCCGTCAGCTGTAACCAGTGAGCCATTGGCCACTAATATAACTGCTGTGGCTACACTAGCAGAAAATGGGGGCTAGCAAGAAGATGGTGGCTGGGCTAGCAAGAGCAGATTGCAGTTAGCACGGCGGATTGCAGCTAGCAAGTGAGGTTGGTTGGCAGAGAAGTGGCCGGCAGGTTGCGGATAGTGTGGCTCCTGCTTCCTGTGTCTCCAACCCAGCCGCCAGCGAGAATATAGTAGTATGACTCCCCTATCTATGGCTCCGTGGGTGTTCCTTTTTGGCCTCGCCATGTCCTGCGTTCTTATGTGGGGAGTGGGACCAGAGACCCCTCATGACACCCTGCATGACAGTTGGGAAGACAGATTTGAGCCTTGCCTCTTGTCTCCTTGCCAGTCGACGTAGCAATAAAAACAGTCTCTTTTCTCAAAAGCCAGAGCCATGGTATTGGCTCCTCTGCACATCAGGATTTGGGCACGTGCTTGGTAACACCTGTGATTTGTAGTATGAAAATCGTTTCCAAGCTCTTTTGGTAACTTAAACCTTAGACTTATTTTAAATTGAGTTAATTAATAGATATTCATTAGGTTCCTACATCATTTATAAAGAAGATAAAATACTGAAAATTAATTACTAAGCATAATTTTAAATTTATATGTTTTTGCCTCTAGTTTTTCCATGGTACAGAGAGGTTATAGTCTGTTTACTTGCTATAACATTTGATATTAATATTTCTCCTTTTCGTTTCTGTCATACACCCACTGCATCCCCTATAGAAAGAAAAGACAATCTGCATGATAAAAAACCCTTCCCATTCTCTTTCTCCCCAAGAGAAGATGTCCCAGACCAAAAATAATCCCTTCTTTTCTTTCTGTAATAGCTTCCTTGCCCCACCCTTTTTCCATTTTGCACAATTCCTCAGAGCCCCCCCTCTAGTTGCTAGATGGGATGCTATCTGATTTGTGAATCACTTAATAAAGCCAGTTAGATCTTCAGATTTACTCGGTTGAATTTATTTTGGTTTTCAACACATGTTTCCTTATGTTTTCTTGTGGTTGCCCTAGAGTTTACAATATGCATTATTAAATGATCTAAGCCCACCGTGTAACAACACTACACCACTGCGTGTGTGCGTGGACTTTATAACACAGTACTCCCAATGCCTCCCTCCTGGCCCTATGACATTGCTGTCATTCATTTCACTTATTCCTGTGCTGTAATCACATAACATGTTGTTACTATTGTCGCTTTAAACAGTTACCCTTAGACTGATTAAGAATCAGAAAACTAAAGGATTCCATTTCACCTTCATTCATTCCTTCTGGGAAGCTCCTCCTTTATGTAGAGCCAACTCTGGAATCTTTATCAGTAGGGCCCTGCTTAACGTTTGTGGTAAGGTAGGTGCCAGAGGCTTCATTCAGTATCTTCACTGCTCTTATTTGTGTCACCCTCCTTGACTTTGAAGCTTCCTGAAGTGCTCCTCCTCAGAGAGAGTATATTTGCAGCTCTTTGGTCTGTGAGCCACTCATCCTAGACTGGAGACCTGTTGGTGTGACGGTGAAGTGTGGGGGAGGGAAAGCATTCTGTAATCTTCCAGGAAGTCCCAGTCTTTAGTGGCCTCTGTTTGGGGCAAGTATTTCTGACTCTCCTCCAGGGATATGTCTCTCTCCCCCATTCCTATTCCGATCCCTGGCGGCAGCACTCCCAACCTATTTCCTTGAAGCCCTGTCCTCTGTCGATATGTTCCTCCCCCAACCCCCACCCCACTCACCCCCTCACATGAGAAAGCAAGGATGCAGAAGGTTGAAATGGGGGAGAATTTATTTCCCCTAGCTGGGATAAGATTTCAGAATTGTGCTCTGGCAAAGCCTTTCTCCTGGAGAGTAAGCTTAAAGTAAGTTAAATGGTTTTAAAATGGCTTCATATCCACCGGGCGGTCACTCCCTCTCTTCCACCTCGTTGGAGCCACCAGGATACCTTTCTCCGTCCTCACCATGAGAATCTGCAAGGATTCCTGGAGGGAAAGCCCACAAACTGTGCCTCCCTGCACCCGCCCCCAAGTATGTCCTCACTCTCAACTGGTCACACTCAGCTTCTGGTAATTTGTCCAAATGACCATTTAAATCTTCCTACTTGTCTATGGTTTCTGCTACAGGTAAACAGATCTCAATCCCTGTATCTCTCTGGATGTGCCTGTCTCTCCAAATTTCAGAGTGGTTGTTAAACTTGCAATGTTAGTTCTCTGATGAATCCCAAAAAAGTTGTTGATTTTCAATTTGTCCAGATTTTTCTTATTGGAAGGATGGGAGTGAGGACTTCTGGCAGTTTCCTCCCTTCATCTTAACACCTTATGTAACTATGGTGCATCTGGTAATACTAAGCCATCAACACTGGTCCTACGCTATTAATTAAACTACACACTTTACTCTGATTTCACCAATTTTTCCATTAATATCCTCTGTCCCCAAATCCAAACAAAAATAACACACTGCATTGAGCCATATTTCAGTTTAGTCATCCTCAATCTGTAACAATTTCTTGGTTTTTTCTTGATTTTTATGACTTTTTCAGTTTCGAAGTTCTCCCATTTGGGGTTTTTCTGATATCCTCATGATTGGTTTGGGGTTATGGTTTTAGGGAAGTGTAGTACAGAGGTGAGTGCCCTGTTTATGCATCCTATCAGGGGTACGTGACATCAGCATGACTTATATCAAGGATGTTGGCTTGATCACTCAGCTTAGGTGGTAGCTGCCAGGTTTCTCTACTGTAAAGTTACTGTTTTTCTCTCTCAAATCCTATTAGTTAGAAGCCAATCCCTAAATCTAGTACACACTCAAGGGGAAGGGAATTAAACTCCACCTCTTGGAGGCAGGAATATGTATATATTCACATACATTATTTGTAACTTTTCTGTAATTTATTTTTATGGTCAATAATTTATATTAGTACGGACTCATGGACCTTTATTTTATTCTTTGGTTTATAATCCAGTACTTTGTTATTTGTTTAGTCGTTCAATTTGTGACAATTTTCTAGTTGAATCTTTGTTTGGGCTTATAACCTACTCAGTCTGTGTCTGCCCTAAGTAAACAAATGCTTAGCTCCTGTTTCTCCCTGGAGATGCCTGTCACTCTCTAGAGTTCGCATTGGTTGTTTGTCCTATAAACTCAGTTCTCTGATGGGGTGGAAAAGAGACATAAAGATGTCTCACAAAAATCCCTGGTAAATCATAATCCAAGAGCTCACATGAAAATCATGGATGTATAATCACAACATAATTTCTGACTCCCTGGTTCAACGTATTTTGAAGTCTTTTGATCCAGGCTGGTGCCATTAAAGAAAATAAAACTTGAGAGATTATTTCTTAGTGTCATTTCCATTCTCTCTCTTTGCATCACTTCCATTTGTCCCTAAGTTGATAGAACCTGTTACACACATGAGGACCTCGGCTCTTGGCTTATTTCCATCCTCCTGATCAATCATGCTTGTTGCCTTACAGTAATATACTCACTCCCTGCTTCATCTTCAATGGAGAACTAGTGAATTATCTAAAGCAGGAAATACACATTATTCTCCTAAGCATAGACAACAGCAGGGAGACTAGACTGTTCATGCCCCAACCCCACCCCCACCCCCATCAGACAGTTCTCATGAGAAGTGGGACAGCAAATACCAATGGCCTGAAAAATGAAGGTTTTTCAAATGGGCAGACCTCCCAGGATCTTAGAAAGAAATGCAACCTGCCTTTAGGACTCGAAGAGGTTGAAACAGGTCAGAGATAATAAACCTAACACCATATCATAGATTTGAGTGATTACCTGGGGAAAATCCCGTTCCTACTGCACCTGATAGAGGCTGAGGAGTATGGAAATGCACCATCTAAAATGATAAAACACTGTACACTGTGTCTGACAGGAAACCAGTGACGTTTACACTGTAAAGAGCTTTTCTCAGCTTCCTCTCCAGATAACGTTAATTAGAAAGAGATCCATACCTATGGAGCATGTGACCCAAAAGAACTGGATGACCTGCCCACCACTTGAATTAATAAGAAACTTCTGCTTGCTGAGGACTCAAATTATTTGTGAAAAAACAGAGAACCTGAGTTTCTCAACTGAACATTAGCACATTAAATGATGATACTAGAATCACTGGAATTGGAAAAGGAAGCCACAAAAGGTGCTGTGTTAATGGCCTTCCTACTGCTCCTCCACGGCCTACTGGAACAAGGATGCTTCAGTGGAGAGAAAAGGCAATCCTTCTGAAGGGCGCCTTAATATCTGAGCAGCAGGTGCTTCCCACACTTGTGTCTTCTTTTATTATAGAGATCGAAACCATCATACATGTCAGGGAAATAATCCATTGTAATATTGCTAAATTATTTGGGGGCATCTTTATTTAATACCAGGGGTTCCTCTCTACTATACACACTATTCTACCGTGTTTCCCCGAAAATAAGACCGGGTCTTATATTAATTTTTGCTCCAAAAGACGCATTAGGGCTTATGGTCAGGGGATGTCTTCCTGAAAAATCTGCTAGGGCTTATTTTCCAGTTAGGTCTTATTTTTGGGGAAACACAGTAGTTGGATTGGGTTTCCTGGAAGAGTTTTCTTATCGGTTTACATTTAAAACACATGCCCTCATCAAACCTTCTCTGAGGTGGGAGGCCAGCTAATTCAGTAAATATGCAGGAAGACGGAGTGAGGTAAGAGCCTGTTCTCCGTGTAGCCAGCTGTGAGGGCCCAACAGTCCCAAGCTCTTGTGCAGGACAGCCTGAAACTGGGACTCAGCGATCAGTCACTGGTGTTCCTCTAACATCCCCATTTGGGGCACCGACTCCCCCACTGGCCTTTGAATCCTGAAGGCAGCTTTTGCGTGTGTTGCTCCCAGCCTGTGGGAGGAGCTCACCAGGCCCGCCTTCAGGAGAGCTGGCTCTTCCTCTGAGCAGCTGCCGTGCTATTACTTTAGTTTCTGCTCTCCTTTGCAGGAACATGCGGTCCCATGCTGTATCTGAGAGGAAAACTGACATCTGGCATCTCTGGTGACGCCCTGACGTGGGAGTGCATTTCCTTAAACCCTTCCCTGGAAAATAGTGGCTTACATGGAGTTCCCACTACAGTCTGCAGGGAATCTACGATGTGGTATCT
Source organism: Rhinolophus ferrumequinum (assembly GCF_004115265.2). Lineage (NCBI taxonomy): Eukaryota > Metazoa > Chordata > Mammalia > Chiroptera > Rhinolophidae > Rhinolophus > Rhinolophus ferrumequinum. Next base: position 1,267,113 of record NC_046295.1, on the reverse strand, counting down.
TTAAAGGAGGGCTGAGGGCTGGCTGCACAGGCCAGATAGGAGGTGGGTGACTGCTGGAACCGTGGGACGCAGCGGGCAGCTGGCGCCCTTGCGAGCGGGCAGGGCCTTTGCAGCCCAGGCCTACCTCAGCCGCCCTTGGCCCCTCTCCTTGTACTTTGCTAAAGCCCTGGGGGAAAGCGGCCATTCTGTAGAACAGAGTACATGAGGCTGCGGCCCTCCCAGCCGCCTGTAATATGGAAGAGTGAGGTGTGGCTGTCCTGTGGTTCAGTCCACTAGCTAGAAGTGAGGTTTCTGAGATAGCCCAGGGAGTCCAGCAGCGCCCCCATCAGGCCAATATCTGCAGGCTTCACCAAGGAGCTGGGAGCTGGCCTAATGTGACCACCTGCTAGCCAGGCCACCCCTGGGTGCTACAGACAGGTACCAAGCCAAGTCAGGCTCCAGAGGCCACAGGCTCAGAGTCAAGCCCAGGCACTGACTGTGACGGAGGGGCCACTACCCAAAGTTCACCTAGGCCCAAGTCCTGTGTTACCAGACAGTGAGAAGCCCCAAGGTGAGAAGTTGGGAGCAGGGCAGAGAAAAAGGGGGGAAAATGAGTCTTTGAAAGTAGCCCAGGGCTGTAGCACAGGGTCACAATGATTTTGTGTCCACGATCATGAGACACACAAATGCCCCACGAAGTCCAAGTTGTTCTGTTGTCCTGAACTAGGAGAAGCTTACATTTTAAAAAAAGAAAAGGCTAAAAAGGTCGGACAGTTAAGTTAGCGAACTCACCCTAGAAAAAGTGCTACATACCTCACTGCTGAATATCACTATGGTCACCTTTGAAGTACTCCCCTTGGGAAGCTATGCACCGATGCCAGCACCTAGTCCACCCTTCAAAGCAATTTTGGAGCTCTTTCTGGAATGACCATCAGAGCTGTTGTCGTATTACCCTTGATGTCCTGAATGTCATCAAAATGTCTTCCTTTCAATGTTTCCTTTATCTTCAGGTAAAGAAAGAAGTCATTGGGGGCCAGATCAGGTGAGTAGGGAGGGTGTTCCAATACAGTTATTTGTTTGCTGGCTAAAAACTCCCTCACAGACAGTGCCGTGTGAGCTGGTGCATTGTCGTGATGCAAAAGCCATGAACTGTTACCAAAAAGCTCAGGTCGTGTTTATCTAACTTTTTCACGCAGCATTTTCAGCACTTCCAAATAGTAAACTTGGTTAACTGTTTATCCAGTTGGTACAAATTCATAATGAATAATCCCCCTGATATCAAAAAAGGTTCGCAACATTGTTGCAACAAGTTCACAAACTTAATTGTCAGAACACCTAAGAGTTTCATAAGAAATGGATTTGTAAGCCTAGAAGAAGTACTGAACAGGATTAGGTTTTAGCGTTTGTTGAACATAAGAAAGCCAAATTAAGATTGTTAAGAATATGATACAACAGGAAAATAAGTCATTTAAGATATTGAATTGTACCAAATTATTTTTTTGCATCTACTAAGGCAATCATTGCATTTTTCTCATTTATTCTGTTAATGTGATATGTAATAATGATTGTTTTTTGAATATGAAAACAACCTTACCTTCATAAAATAAATTCTCTGTAATGGTTTTTGTGTCCATTCACATTTCCCCAAGACTTTTTCTCTTTTTTTTTTTGTAGCAGTAGTGGATTTCTTTCATCCGCTCTCATTCCTTCCACCTTGCTGGAATTTACCATGCATTATAATCCAAGCATCAGCATTGCACTTGGCAGCAGAAAATGCTGAGACCAGAGAAAAGAACACACTGGAAGACTAGTGGAGGTCATGGCTTAGCTATTAATGAGACCGGGAACTTTCCATTTCAAGAAAAGCCACAATCTCCTTCAGGAACATAGATGCGCAATTCATAAACAAATCACAAGTAAGACAGCACAGTGAAGATGAAAAGATTTGTGATACTAAAGAGAATACCTACATGGTTTTCAGGTCCCGTGACAAGTTTTTAAATGAGGAGAGCCAGTAGGCTATCTCCTCAAAATGGTATTTTATTATACGGAAGAAAGCTGAAAACTTATTTGGGGCATATTAATAAACATGATTTTTCTTTTTTTTTAAAGTTTTCCCTTCTTTCCTCCTTAGTCCCATGTTGCTACGTTTGGCATATTTTAGTGCCCAATATCTACTTATTGGCTTATTATAAGGCCATTCTTGTTATATAAGGACAATTGGGTTAAAATTGTGTTGAGCTGTGTGTGGTGTAAAGAACAAAGGACTCAGAGTCAAGGAACTGTGTGATAGGCCTACGTAGGCTACAAACCTTGGACAAGTCACCTGGCTCAACCCTACCCAGGGTTTGCATGGAAGAGCTAGGCCTGGGCCCGTAGAACCTCAAGGTTTTTCCATGTGGTGTGAGCCTGTTCAAAATAGTTCCTGCTGTCCAGAAATTTGCAATCTAGGAGAAAAGTCAGACATATCCATAGACAATTCACCTATCAAGCAAATGCTAACAAGTGGTTTAATATAAGTGGAATGATGTGTATGGGAAAATTTACTTTGCAGTTTCTCTGAAATTCTCTTAAAGTAGGTTTTTATGGAACTGAACTTTTAATCATGCTTAAGATCTTACAGAAGTATTGGGAAGATACAGAGAAGAGGAAAACCCTGATTAAAACAGCATAGCAGGGTTGAAATGCATAGCATCTTCAGAAGTGGTCAGTGCACAGACTGTTTTGGTGGAGTGACGCTTGGGAATTTGCTAGTCAGAATGCCTGGACAGAATACAGAGCTCTGGTTTGACAAATGGCTGACAGGACTCCTTGTTCGGACACACTTGTGATGCTCCCTTTTGCTTCAGATCTCACAGACATGCACTACATGCCACACTTGAACTATTAGACTATTAAACAATCAGTATTTTTTAAATATTTAGAACTATGCACAGAACTTCATAAGTACTACATGTTACTTTTAAATATAAAAGTAACTTTTAAATATAAACATAAAATAACTTCCCGGTATGCCCAACACCTTTCTTGATATGCTTCTATATGTTTCTTAATTTGTCCCTACATCATCTGATGATGAGGCAATAAAATAGCAGACTTGGATTGCAGTCCCAGCTCCAGAAAAGGATCTTTGACATATTAAGTATGAAGTTGTTTTATCCGTCAAGAAAGATATTAAATGTGATTTTGGTGCCTACTAAGAGTTAACTATACAGCAAATTATTCTGTGATCAAAAATATGTATAAATTGGAAGTAAACTTACCAGCTTAGGGTACTAAGAACAACTTATACCAGACCTCTTTTGGCATACCCGACATTATCTTTTTATCAAGTAAAAGATTATCTTTCTATAAGCTATAAGCGTGTGTATGTATAACTGTGTAATAATGACAAAATTGCCTACCTAAGCACTTATGTGTACCAAAGCATTTGTAGAATCATTCATTTGAACTCAGGAAATTATTTCTCTGCTCTTCAAGTGGATTCCAAGATTATCAAGTCCAAAGGAGGAGCCACGCATGGTGATGGCTCCTTTCTTGCCCACTGAACCCATGCTCCCGCACTCTCCTAGCAGGCCACATTCTCCCACTTACCTTTCTTGCACAGAAATTAGGAAAGGTGGGTGGGCATCAGTTTCACAAAGTGTGAAAGTGTACTAGGAAATGTAACTCAGGGTCTCTCATGAGACAGACACACATTTACTTATCAGAAGCTGTGTTACTGAGGTTGTGTGAATTTCTTGTGTATGCAATGTGAGGGTTATTTTCAGGAACCTAAACTTCATAACATACAGTGTCTCTATAAGTATATTTGTTTTATATACTAAAGAATAATCAAGACTACAAAAAAAAACAATAAAAAAAAAACACCTATACTGCCAATCAGAAATTCACTCTTCTTTTCTGAGGTCACTTTTTTTTTCTTCTCCTTCCCAGCAATGGAAACATGTGGGAGAGCAAAGCTATGACTCAAGCCCATATCAGAGCCCAGGAAAATTTCTAAGACCATAGAGATGCCCTATAACCAGGAAGGAGGGTTTTAGGGGCACTATGATTAGCAATTAACAATAGAAAATCTGGACTGACAAAAGTGAGGAAGCCAAAAGGAGGCACCGAGGCCTGCCAACCTAGGATGAGATGCAGAGTTCTCCCAAAGAGGGTGTCACAGCCTGCAACAGCCCCCAGGAATCTGTTATGGTGTCGCGGTGTGAGGAAGCGTGGGTGGTCAACAGGTGCCTCAGGTCTTTGGAGTAGGCACACCAATGTACAGTTGGATGGACAGCGGTTAAGACATGTGTCAGCAAAGTAAAGTCTGTGAAGAAGACATATGTTGATGAAAACATGGACACAGAAAACCAGTGTCTCAGAGTACCCTACCAGAACCACACAATCATCTTCTTTATTCAGAAAACAGAGCACAGGTTTTGAAGGAGCACAGGTCCCAAAACAAATCTTTGACCTAAATGTGGAGCTAATGTGGCTGGCTCCCCCTGCTCCACAATTCTTGTTCTCTCACTCAGAGCTCACCTGCAGAGATAGCCATGGTCTGATGGGAGTCTGTGTTAGAAAAACCCAGTCTTTGCCTCCTGAGCCGGAAAATACCCATTCTCCTCCTCCTCCTCTGTGTTTCCCTTTTATTTTTACACAGAACATTTCACTTCTGACACTTCTGGTCACCAAATGTGTGAGGAGTTTTTCCCACACCAAGCAATTCTCCACAACACCAACTGGGTTTCTACAGTTTAACTCAATTCTGACACCATCTACCTGGAGAGAGCATCAGATCCCACAGGTTAAGGGCTCGGTCCCACAAGACTGCTTCTGCCCCACGTCAGAGGCCAGTCATAAGAAGTAGGTCCCCAGATTACCCACAATTTCTCTCCAACCTGACTACAAATCCGAGTTTCCCATGATCCCCTCCTTGGGTTTCTTTAACGTGCTAGAGTAGCTCAGAGAATTCAGGGAAACACTTACTTAAATTTCTTAATGGGTACGATAAAGGACACAGATGAACAGCCAAATGAAGTGATACATAGACTGAGGTCTGGGAGGGCCCTGAGTGCAGGAGCTTCTGTCCCCAGGGAGTTGGGGTGTGTCACCCTCGTAGTACACGGATGTGTTCACCAACCTGGAAGCTCTCTAACTCCTGTACTTTTGAGATTTTGATGGAGGCTTCATCACAAAGATATAACGGATCATTAACTCCCTTTTCAGCCCTTCTCCACTCTCAGGAGTATGGAGGATGGGGCTGAAAATTCCAAGTTCATGGTTTGGTCTTTCCAGTGAGCAGCCCCCATCCAGGAGCCATCCAAAAGCCCACCCAGAGCAACCTCATTAAAACAAAAGACATTCCTATCACCCAGGAAATTTCAAGGGTTTCAGGAGTTTTGTGTCAGGAACCAGGGTCAAAAACCAAATATTAGAATAAAAGATGCTCCTAGTGCTCTTATCACTTAGGAAATAACAAGGGTTGCTGTGCCAGGAACTGCAGTCAGAGACCAATATCTATTTTCTATTATCTCAGAGTCATATTGGAAGGTGATTCCTTGCACACCCAAGCTTGATTTTCTAGGTCAAAATGAGACACACTGATCAGTCATAATTCCCCTGCAAATGAAGCAGAAATCAAGGCCCACCATTCATCCTATTTGTCCAGATTGGGACCTCATGCTCCCCAGGTACCCTAGTTGTCCACACTGAGATTATCACGCCCTAGTGACAATATCATAAAGGGTGAAGAGATTGTAGACAAATAAAAGCAACAGTACATGCTGATAATGTGCTCTTGAACTGTACAGTCCCGACAGTTCATTTGCAAAAATGCAAATGCTCCATGACCAACATTGAATATACATTCTTTTCAAGCTTATATTTCAAATATTAAGAAAAATTAATTATGTAGTGATTAAAAAGTACACTCCCTAAGTGAATCCGCAGTTACCCCTGCCGGAAGGGATGTTCAATGATGTCACAGGGGAATTTCCCATAGGACTCAAAGTGCCGTCTATAAGGCACAGGCAAGACTTGGGGTCCCAGGGGTTTGGAGGGGGCAGGAGAGGGAAGGCAAGGCCTATTCCAAAAAAAGAGAATATGTACAGATATGTACATATGTAAGGATATGTAAGGATATCAGAAAAGACTTAAGACTTAAGACGAGACTTAAGACTAGACTCAAACCCAGGCCTTGGTCCCCCAGTCCCATTGTCCACTCCAAAGATCAGAAGCTTAGCTCAGCTAACCCATTCCTAGCTCCTGGGTATACCACACATGTTCCTCAACTCTGGGGAATGGTGACTATTTGGGGCAGAGTAAGAACAAGTAGGGTCAAGGCAACATATAAAAGATTTAAACAAAATGAAATGCTTAATTCTTGAATTTGAAAATATTGAATTGATCTGTCAAAATGTGTGTATGTGTATGTGTGTGCACACATGTATATGTGTGTATGTGTATGTGTGTATACATGTATATGTGTGTGTGCCTATGTACATATGTGTGTATGTGTATAGATATATAGATGTGTGTACATATATATATATGTCTGTATGCATTGTACATGTGTATATGTGTGCATGTGTGCATATGTACATGTCTGTATTTGTATGCATATGTACATGTGCAGTGCATGCATTGTATGTGTGCATATGCATGTGTGTGCATGTGTGAGCGTGTGTCCATGTGTGTACATTTGTGTATGTGCATGTGTACATATGTATGTGTGCACATGTGTATGTGTGTATTCATATGTATGTGTGTGCATATGTATATGTGTGTATGAGAGAGCATGTATATGCATGTATGTATAGCAAGTCCCATAAGTCTGTGTGAAGCTTTTCCAACTTCAAACGTATTAATGTTACTAACATAAAACATATTTGGAGGTTTGATTCTTTATATTTTTATTATACTTATATCATTTTGTGAATTTTCAATAAATCATTAGTTTCAGTTTTTGTGTCAGTCATTCTGAGAGAAGATGGCAAAGGTTGATGAAAATGATAACAACTTAAATCGTCAAAATTAAATAAGTATGAAATAAAGTTCTGCTTCTGGGTTGATGAAAGTAAAAAACCTATTATGTGAGAAAAATCACTTGAGATTTGCAATAACATGGATGAAACTGAAGGGTATTATGCTAAGTGAAATAAGCCAGACAGAGAAAGACAAATACTGCATATTGTCCTTAAAAGGTACAGGCAAGACTTGAAGTTCAGGGGTCTTTTTTTCTCCTGGAAAAAAAAAAGGAGGTGAACTCAAAGAAAAAGTAAAAATTGACTGCCCTGGGGCCATGGGTTGGGGTTGGTTGAAATAGGGAGAGGCTGGTAACAGGCTACAAACTTTCTGTTGTAAGATGGTCTGAGGATCTAATGTAAAACGTAGTGACTGTAGTTGATAACACTGTATTGTATAACTTAAATTTGCTGAGAGTAGAACTTAAATGTTCTCACAAAAAAATATAAGTAAATATGTGAGGTGAAAAAACATGGAGCTGAGAACAAAGATTCTGAGAGTACAAACTTTTGTGAAATGACCAGAATTCCTGAGAGAACTTCAGACTTTCAAAGGCTACAAAATCAGTGGATTCAAGTCAAGATCTCCAAGAGATACAGGAACTAAGTAATACCTGGCTTCCTGGTGGTTTGAATAGAAAATTGATTAAGGTCTAGAAGGTCCATGAGAGTGGAGGAATGGAGCCTGCTAGGCGGGATGGTGGGAGGAGCTGTGGTCCAGCCTGCTCCCCTTCTGCTCCGCCCACACGCAAGAGCCCTTTGTGACCAGACCAGCTCTGTGATGCAGGCCTGGGCCTCTAGTCCCCAAGTCACTCCCAGTGCTTGCTCAGTTGCCTGAGGGCAGCAGTGCGATTCAGATGATGGAGAATCCTTTCCTTTGTCTGAAAAGCGATATTGCTACCTGTCTGAGCTCTAGTCTCACTCCTTGTGTGATTGATACCATCTCCACCATCCTATTTGGAGTGGGAGTCTATGTCTTATTATTTCTATTCTTCAATAGGGAACCATCCTCACCACCACCGAGGAACCATAGAAACATCAGGAGGGTAAGGAACCCTAGGCCCAGACCCAACAGAGATTACCTTTCTCTCATTCTTAATTCCACTTTTTCTAAATCACCCAGAGAGATCCTGAGATGGGATTTCTCAGGAAAGAAGAGAACCTGTCATCCTTCTAGGAACACCCAGAAGGGGGCGGGGCAGGGGTGAGAGCAGGCACGAGAATTTCTATCTGAGACCTCAGACCAGCAGTCCAGGTGTGGTGCAGGGCTCCAGGGCACAGTCCCAGGTGCAGTGACCAGTGGCCGAGGACTGGATACAGAGTTGGATCTGTGTGGGGACAGGCCCCCAGGCACTGGTTCACCAGCTGCATTCCTCTGGCTGGTGTCTCCGGGGAGCTTCTCGTCCTCTGTCGGGGCCGATCCCAGGGCAGTGGGAGACCTTGTGGGCCTCTGAGCAGAGGCTGCAGTGGGACTCTGGCCTCGGGCAGCAGAGTCCTACCCGAGCTCACACGGGACTGGAGGTCTGAGAAGGCGTGTGTTTCTTGAGTAGAGGAAGAGTGATGGAGAGAGTCATGGTGGGTCTCACATAGAAAATCCTTCTTTATGTTTTTCAAAGAAGAAAAACCAGAAATATATTTACCCATTTTGCAAATAAAAGAGGGCAAACCGCAGTGCCCCATTAGTTAAATATAGAAAGTCATTCTGACCATGAACCCCAAGTTTCTGGCTGGACCTCTTGTAGAGAGGAGAGTGAGAATGGGGTCCCAGCCCTTCTTATTTTGTTGTCTCTCAGCATCCAGTGGAGCCGAGGCGGGGGAGCAGGAAGAGAAGCAGAAAATTGAGAGGTGAGCTTCTGTCCCTCAGCCGTGCACCCCACAGATAGCCCCCACCTGTCCTGTCCCTAAGGGCCCAGCTCCAGGGCTCCCAGAATCCAGCGGCAGAGCTTTCACCCAGCAAACAGAGCCCTTAGGGAGGCTCCTGGGGAGAAGATCAGAACCCGGATCCTTCCCAGCTCCCGTGCTCAGAATGAAGCCCTGAAGCGCCGGGAAACGGGTGTTGCCATGTGGGGTGTTTGGGCTGTCGGGGGCCAATACTGCCTGACGGGTAGGTGGGACCTCCAGGTTTAACCGTGAGCACGTTGTGTCCTGTGCTCAGATTAGACTGTGAGTTGCCGCCTGCCCTTCCGTGCACACAGGGCAGATGCGAGGGCTTCAGGGGTGATGAATGTGGAAGCCCTTTGTAAATGACAAAGCTCTTGAGCCTGCCATCACTGTTAGGGATCACGTGTCCCGGGACCCTGATACTTGGGCTCCACAGTCCACTCTCCCAGGCATGTCCCCTAAAGGGTCATTGCACTCAGCCTCCTATAAGACCTCCAGGCCCTGCCTTCACCACATGACCCAGTCTCCTGATTTCCAGCTTTCAGAGCTTGCCTGCATGAACTGCAAGAGGTTCAGCGAATGATTTTGATTCTGCGAAGGTAAAGTATCTTCCCTTCTCTCCTGGATCCTCCCCACTCCTGAGCCTATGATATGACCCCCGTGCCACAGACCGCCTTGGACGGCCCTAGGCTGGGGGCAGGGGACAGGCTGTGGCTACAGCCCTGGGCTGAGGGAGAGCAGGAGCATTGTGAGGTCAGCCTGGGGGTCATGGAGGACACTGGGCCCCAGGAGCCCACCCCCACCCATCCTGCCCTACCTGTCCCACCTGCCCAGCCCTTCAGGCCCTCCCAGCTCTCCCAGCGCCATCAGCTCTTGGCTGCAGCCTGTGCCTCTGTCTTCTGCAGCCGCCTGGGGAGACTTCGTGACAAGGATGGATTTTGTCAGCTCTCATGTCAAGACTCTCCTGGTGAGATGTGCACAGCAGAGCCTGATGGAGCCCATCAGCCGTGCGAGAAGCCTGTGGAAGATATTGCTCCTGCCATGTCCCCATCAGCTACTCCGGCTCCTCTGACCTTCTGTCCTCTACCTCTGGCCTCCACCCTGTCAGCAGAACATCAAGAAGACCAATCTGACATGAAGAGAATCCCACTGGGCACCATTGTAAAGAGTTCACCTCCAGGTAACTACTTTTTGACATCTCCCATCCCAACCATCTCAGCCTTTGGCTATTCAAGCTGTCACATTAAGTTCCTGTCCTGAGGGCAGGCAACTACCAAGGCCTTGTTCTTCCCCACCTCGTCACAGTGTGAGTCCCAGAGAGAGTACGGGTCCCACCACCCACCAGAGGCCTCATTCTGGGGCCTCCCTACACACCTGCAGGTAGAGTCTGGTAGCCCCTCATTTGTCAACCCTGGTGTCCAGAAGCTGCTGGAGATAATGATCACCAAGAAAGCAGAACTGAATATTTGGAAGGAAAAGGAAAAGGGTGGGTCGTTTTCCAAACAAATGAGCTCAGACCACCACCTGAACTCCTCGGGGAATATATGGAACTCACTGGGTGCTGCATGGGGCACCATAATCCCTCCCACCCCCGGTCCTTCTGGAATGTGAAAGACAAACAGGAGCAGTTGCCCAGTCCTCAGCAGCTCCCACTTCCCAAGTTCTTGGGGGACCCTCTCTAGCAGAAATGCAGCCAGTTCTGGGGTCTTCCCTCTCTGCACAGCGAGTCCCTGGTGGCTGCTTCCTGGGTAATTAGGAGATCTTCTCACCTGCAGTTTCCTTCTATTTTATTCAATGGAATTTCTAAGTTACAGTGCAGCCTACAACACCTTCCAGTTACAGTGCAGCCTACAACACCTTCAGGGCTTTCCCAGGCTCTACCCTTGTCCTTCCCTGGGGCCCAACCCCAACCTCTGGCTCAGATCCTGACCCAGACCCATCTCTTATCCTCCCTCCCAATCCAACCACCTTCTTCTCAGCCCCAGGTAAGGATCTCTGGGGTATCTTGCCCTACATCCCAGAATAAGTCACAATCTCTCATCCCTACTGAAATTCAACATGTGGAATGGCCCTTGTTGTGGAAGCAACAGAAAAGCGAGAGGACTTTGCCCTTTGCAGCCAAAAGATCTCAGGAAGTCTTTAGCCAACTCACTCCCAACCTTCCCCAGGACAACAGGGCCTCCCACAGCCAAAGATCAGTTTCCATTCCTCACAGGGAATTTATTAGCCCTAATCTCCAGAAGCAACATCTTCAAAGGAGACTCCTAAAAGATGAACATCAGGATGGCAGGTGCTTCAGGATCCAAGTGTCTCTGGAACTCAGGCTCAGGGCAAATTCCCAGGGGTGTGTCAGGCACAGGACAAGCAGGGGCCCTTGCAGCCCTCTGTGTTTACAGGTAAAAGCAGCCATGGGTCCCAGGTTAACCTTCCAACGAGGGAAGGAATTCAGCAGGGGCTTACAGCAATGTCTGAAGAGGATCTTAAAAGATACTCTAGAGGTTCAGCCAGCTTCCCAGGGAAGACAATGAACTCCAGGAAGGAGTCAGAAAGATACTTGATGAGGCCCTCAAAGAGTGACTCAGGAAGTTGCTTACCCAGGGGCCCAGATAAGAAACATCTAGAAAAGATATTGAAAGCCCATTTGGGCAGGAAGTTGGAGCAGATCAAGCAGGGTTTGATCCCTGTGTGTGCGCCGATCCTGGCTTTCTGCCAAGCATGATTTTCCCAAGTTCCATACTCACTTGGAAGGCAGAAATCTAGCATCCTTGAAGGGTTGCGAATGCTGCATTCACACCTCCTGTGAGCTTTCCACCCTCGGTCCAAGCATTCAACAGCTGCTAGAAGCACACGTTATAAGGGTGCGGGTGAGGCACAGGTGGGGCCAGCCCCTCCAGGCTTTTGAGTTCATACATCTCAAGCTAAGTGAGGCTCAACACTTACCTCTTCCACTGTCCCCCTTTCCCTCCTCAGCCACCTGTGTATCTGGGGCCCACTCGAAAGTCAAGTTGACCAACCTCTTGGGAAAATCTCAGCCCCTTCCGAGAAAGAAGGGGATAACGAAAGAGTCATTTCCCACCTCAGCGAGTCCCCTCCCTGCCCCCTCACCTGCTTGTGAGGAAGCTCAGAAGGCCATGGGACGGACGCCACCTGATTATGACTGTGGGCCTTCACAGGCCCGTCCGACTGAACGGGAGGGTAGGCTGCCTTCCCAGTCTCTCTTACTCGGCCTCAGGGACAGAACCCAGCAGACTGGCACTGTCGTGGGCGTTGAGAAAAGGAGCCTGGAGCCGAGTCCAAGTTTCGTAGTAGCCAAGAACGAGCCAAGGGAGGAGCGAAAGGGTCAGGCCTCAGGACACCCCTGCCATAGGGTAGCAATACTGGAAATAAACTTGGGGTCCCACTCTTCACGGGCTGAGGAGACCAGGGAGGCAGTGGAGGCGAGGGGAGCCTCTGCATGGGAAGCCATCCGGGAGCCCTGCGTGCTGGCCCCGACCATTAACATCGATGTGAGGACATCAGGGTCTCTAGGGCCCGGGAAAAGCTCTTCACCACCATCAAAGTCGGCAGCCCAAGACCAAGAACAGCCATATCTTAAAACAAAAATTGCTAGTAAGTTTGAGCTCCGAGGGAAGGCAGAGGCAAACAACCAGCCTCAACGCCATGCCACCGGCGTGTTCCTCCAAGACTCGGACACCTGCATGTTCCTCCAAGACTATGCCACCGGCGTGCTCCTCCAAGACTCGGACACCTGCGTGTTCCTCCAAGACTCTCACACTAACGTACCCCTTGCTGCAGACATCTTAGCTTCTCACAGGTCACTGTCCAGTTCCCAGAGGGCACATACCAGTGGGGACATGACAGTTCCACAGGTGCCATATGACCTCATATTGAATGGCCACAGCAGCCAGAGGCAGCAGGAACCCAGGATACCAAAAGTTAAGGAGCCATATAAGAGCCAGAGCAAGATGTTTGTCCCCACTGGTGAGAGAGAGGGCAACAGGAGGCCCAAGCCAGGACAGCAGGACGAGGGGTTGGCAGGGCTGAGGACCCCTCGAGCCAGTGAGATGAGCCACTCTCCCCAGGTCAGGGGAATAGGAGACACTCTTGGGAGCAAATGTTTCCAACTCCTGTCAGAGAAGAAGGAGGTTTTTTCAGAAAACCACTTCAGAAAAAAGAAGACTCACTTTCCACAGTATCTTAACTCCGATCAAAAAGACAAAGGACCGGAACATGTCCTTCCAAAAGGCCAGCCTGCATCAGCAATTGTCCAGAGCTGCGACCCAGGAAAAAGCCCATTGGTTATGGACGACAGGCCTGTTGAAACTCAGTCGATCGTGACAGCTCTTGGACAGCTCCTGGTGGAGCAATTGGGGTTTCCCCAAGGATTTCATGCCTCGGATTTAAATCAGAACATAAAACAATTCCAGGCCCCAGTATGTGGCTATTCCTGCTACCACAGGCCCCTCTTCTCCCCAGAGAACAGGAAAGTGATAAGTGAGATGACCTATGATTATCAAGCCACCTCCAATGGACACAACTACCCTAACATGAGTGGGTGGACCAGAGACCGGAACAGCGAGTGGGCCTTCCCACCCCGGGAACTAGGGTCCCCAAGCAGATCCTGCCAGCATGAGCCAAGGGTGGCCAAAGCCTCAGACCACCCTCACTATTATCCAACATATCTTCGAAAACGTGCCTCTTATGGACAGCCAGGGTGCAGTTCTTACACCTTTCCTGGTAGGAATGCTCTCTAACAAAGAAGACCCAAAATACATGGTTTTTCCAATGAGAGCTGGTGGCCTCTGTCTGTGCCCTGCAGGGATGTGAGGAGGGGGGAGAGAAGGGATCAGGGCCCACTCCTCCCGAGAGCCTGCTTTGGCTTCCAGAAGGGACGGGGCCATGGAGGGAGCTGACCACCGCGTGGGGTACCCACCCTCACCCCCATGGCCTCACTGCCCCTGTTTCCATAGCACCATCGTTATAGAGCAAACAAAAGCGTTCAGGGCTTGTCAGTGGAGCAAAGCTACAAGATCTCCCCCAGGGATCTGGCTCAGCTCCTCCCCTCCTGCTTTCTCCCTACCTTGAACTTGTGGGCTGGAGAGGAGGGGTTTGCACAGACTAAATACACCCCTCAGTCTCCAGGAAGTGTCACGGAGTGGGGAGGGGAGTTTGGGGGGCTGCTCCCCTGAGTCTGGAGCGGGGAGGACTCTTGCCCTGGATCTCTTGGTGGGAATGGCTGATGTCTGCTCCCTGAGTCCCTTCTCTCGCTGAGGAAGCTGGCATTGAGATGGGCCACCGAACCCCTCTCAGCTCAGTGTCACCGTCTCTCTGCGTGTCTGAGGCTCTGGAGCAGCTGTGAGAATGAGCACAGTGCCCCAGCTCTGAGGGGTATAGGTGGGGAGCACGGAGGTTTCTGAGGGCCCCATGCCTGCTCCAGAGAAGAGAACGGCCTACTCACGGGCACCCACAGCCCCTTCTGCAGAATGGGGCAGGAAGGGACCGTGTGTGTGATCACCAGGTGACGGTGGGATACTGTGCACCCAGGGGGAGATGCTGGGGAAGGAGGCCAAGTGACATGCGTGCCCATAATTGTGCAGTGAGCAAGGAGCCCCTGGTGCCCCACCCCATCTACGGGCCCCGAGGGGAGGAGAAGTTAGGGGTCCAGGCTCACATGAGGCCCACCCCAGTGTGTCCACCCCACTATGGCTCCCACGCCAAGACCAGCGAAGCCACCTGTCGCTGCCACTCAGAATGCCAGGCTGACACAGGCCGCAGAGCCTTCCAGCCTGGAAGGTCCCCTTCTTTACAATATATTACGCAGCTTGCAGAGGACTGGGAACTTTGGGAAGCTGTCTGTGACCTTTAATTACACGTGTGGCCCAAGGACGACTCCCAGGAGACAGGTGGGACCTGAAAGGCCGAGGGACTGGCCTGGGATCATGTATGTGGTCTCAGCTGGCTCACCTTGCTTACCCCAGAGCCCAGAGGAGAAAGAGGCCATCAGATGGTGATGCTGACAGAACAGTGAGAACCGCCAGCGCGCAGTCCCTTTGCCCCTCTTCTGCCATAACAAGGTGCAGTGGGTCAGCCATGGAGAGCCCCTCACTGAGTGTCCCACAGTCAGACGAAACTCAGAGATCTCTGACAGAGACTCACAAAGAGACCCCACACAGAGTCCTCTCACAGAAATCCCTTACAAGAGATTTCACCCAGAAACCCCTGGCAGAGACCTCTGACAGACCCATGTCCCGAGACCACCCACAGAGACCTCTGACAGACTCACACTGACACATCTCTGGCAGAGATCCACACAGAGAGACCCCACACAGTGTGACCGCACACTCAAAGACCTCTCGCAGAGACCTCACAGACCCCACACAGTGACACCACACAGAGACATCTGTCTCACAGAGACCCCTTACAGAGAGAATTCACCCAGAAATCCCCAACAGAGACCCACATTCAGAGACCCCACACAGAGACCTCTGACAGAGCCAAGTCCAGAGACCTTTGACAGAGACAGACCTCCCACAGAAACCTCATACAGAGACCTCTCTCAGGAATCAGAGATCTCAGCACAGAGACCCACACAGCTACACACAGATCCACACGGTCCAAACAGAGACCACCAGGGCCACAGAAAGACCACAAACAGAGACCTCACATCCATCCTTCGGAACCTGAGCAGCCACGCAGTGACACACCTTCTTAGTGGATCTGAAGCCACTTAGCAAATTGGCAGCACAGGTGGAGTATCAGCAGCTCTGCCCCCAGAGAAAATGCTTGTGCATTTTTTAATCACTTCTGAAAAAAAAAAAAAAAGTAGATGCCACATGTAAACCTGCAAAATCCTTTCCTTCACAGGTTTTCATTAGCTTGAGCTGTGACCCCCAGTTTAGAGAATAACAAACTTTGAAAACAAGCAAAACTCTGCCAGCATCTAATAAGGGAAAGTATCTTCTTTGTCAAACTAGTTATCGTTCGATGGAATGGCATCAGGGGGTCACATTTTTTATTTCGTTGGGGACAAGTCCTTGCACAATGCAAGAAGGCCTATAAAATGGACCAGCAAAGGGACATGTGACTCGTGGTCACCAGCTGTACAGCTAGCACATTATTTAACACAGAACAGCTTGTGTCGGGTTTGTGAGGTTTGCTTTATTTTTAAATGAAAAGAGGCACATTATTGAACACATGAAACTTTTTCACAAATGAAACAGATCTTCGGAAATACTTCTATTGCAGCCTCTGAAATATTTATACTTACTACATAATATTAAAAATTAAATGATATTGTTTACTTTGCTCCTTTTAAATGTGGTAATACCCTCAGATGGTATTATGTCTATCTCCAGAATGTGAAAAAATCCTAATGTTCAGCTAAGATAGCTTAAATTTCTGGACTATTGAGAAGAATTCATGGTTTATATAATTCTAAGACATGCACTCAGGAGGTGAGGCTCTGTTTTATAGTCACTATACAGCTATAAAACGGACACATTGTTTAAAATAATTTTAAAATCTCAGAAAATATGTCACTTAATTAGTGCTTGAAATATACATGACCTCAAATTACTTCAGAATTGGCATTTTAACATCTATTAAAGAAAGGACACATTTAATCACCATGTGTATAGTAAGGGTCTCACTGTCTTACCTCACACTTCCCAAATTGTGCACTTAGTTGAGACTACACATTTCTCACTGGTCATAAAATCCTGTTGCCTTTGACTTGGTAAAATCTGCATAATAAACAGATGTCAAGTATATGTCTGGCTGAGTCTCTCAGGTTCCCCAGTGACAGTGCCATAGTCATTTCTCTCAGAAGAGAGGAATGAGCTAATGTGACGGCTCTGTGGGTGTATTTTTTTTTCTTAATTAAGAAAAAAACAGACAGTTAAATATTTTACAAAAAATCATAGCTATTAATTTTTTGAAATTTGCTCCCTCTGTGATATTTTCTTATGTTATTAAATCATAGAACTATGGAAAGTGGCCACAGAGGCCCTCTACTGTTCAATCAATTGGATTTAATAACTGGAATAACTCATAATTGCCCTGCAGTTAGCCATATCCACAACATTTCACAATCATGAATACAATAGTTTCATTTGGGAAGTTTAAGCCCATATTCTTAAACCATGTCTTTAATTAAGATAAAACTAAAGTCTAGTGAGAGGTATAAAATAATGTGACTCCCACTGAAATAGACAAGGCTTTAGGAAATGCTACCATCTTTCATAGGAAAACGCAAGGGCTTCATTTCACCCTACTAACAAAAAATGGGGGTGACATGGCTCTGATCTAAGCAGGAACTGGAGCTGGCCAAAGCGTACCCAATGCTGCCTCTTCCGCTTACACAGATGACACCGCCCTTCACCACCTCACCCCATAACCCTCCCTCATTGTCTGGGGACTTCCTGGAGGCTTGGAATGAAGAAGCAGGTGAGGAGAGGAAGAGAGGAGATGGAGGAGAAGCAGGAGGGGCGAGGAAACATGAGAAGGAGATAAATGAAAAGAGCCATTGCCAAAAAAATGTGTGGCCTCTTCTCTAGTACACTCACCTAATTAACAAACGGAACCTGGGGCACAGACATTCTCCAAACCGCACATGCTTCCTTTGTTACACCACACAATCTGCACTAAAGAATCCCTTTCATAGGCCAACCAGATGCTAGCCTGAGAGGAAATTACCTCCACCCCAGGTCATAGTACCTATTGCTAAGGAAGGAAAGAAGGGAAGGAGAGAGGGAGGGAGAAGGGAGGGAGGGAGGATAGGGATGGGGAGAGGGAAGGGAAGAGGAGAGGGGAGGGGAAAGGGAAAGAGGAAGGAGAGGAAGGAAAAGAAAGAAAAAGTCACTTTGACATTTAGATAACAAAGTATTTCAAAGTATGGAAGCCCTTCTTGATAGCAGTCTGTTATTTCTAATTATAGCATGGAGTTAAAAAAAAGAAAAAAAAAAGACTGACGAGAGAAGAAAATTAGGCTTTATTACTAACTTCCATGAAAAACAGTGCAATATAGTGTGTTCCACATCTCTCTCTGGGTAAAACTACTTCATGAAAAGTGTACCTTTTCATGAATCTTAAATCCATCTGCAATTCAAGGTAGTCATCACAGATTTTGAGGGTTGAAGTACACAAAAAAAAAGTACACAGAATCCAGTTCCTAGAAATGCCATCCTTGCTTTTCCCCCATCCCCCACACACCCTCCCTCACATGGAAAGCTTGGAAGTTCAGTAGGAGTGAGGCCCCTTGGTCAAAAAACCTGAATCACTAATTATTCAGGGTGCTACAACCTAAGTACAGTTTCTGTACTGTTAAGAATGAATTGTTGAAGTTTTAATAGAAGGATTCTTTAAAACAGACACGCACACACACACACACACACACACACACATTTGATTGAATAACCACTGGCCATTGACTCAGGGTGGAAGAGGCATATATGCAATTTACTGTCTCTGATTAAATTTCCAGAATTTCATACTGTACGTGATGAGTGCCCCATCTCTAGAAAGAGGACCACAGTGATCAGAAGGACTATACAGAAGGCTACTTTCTTCATCTTAGTTCTAATCCAAAATGTTCTGTGGTTTTTTTATTATTTAAAAGGCAAATCCCAAATTTCTTAACATGGCGTTGTCTGGGGTTCAAAATATAATATTGTTGATCACTCCTCCTAGAGTTATATGACTGTCCCGAGTCTGCTCAGATATGTGAGATTACTTGATTAATTTCTCTCACTGCATTAGATTATAATATGGCTATTTTTGCTCAACACCATATCCCCACTGCCCAGCAACAATAAATTGGTTAGGACATTTGTCTGTACATCATCCTTCCTATAAATTCCCTTCTCACTTTTCACCTCTTACCAGGCCCCCTCACCTCTAGTCTCTTAACTGTTCAACCCATATTAAAATCATCTTCTGCTGAATTTTCTAAAACCCAGTTACAACATATCACACTTCAGCCCAGATATCTTTCCTTGTTCCTCAACATCTCTATCCAGATCTTGACTTCCTGGGTTCTTCATGTTGGTCTGCCTTGTATTTCGCCCCGTCCATCAGCCGTGCTGGACTACTCCCATTGGCCTCAAACATCCTCCACCCCGTTAGCTCACCGTGTCTATCTGTCTCAGGTGCCCCGGTGCTCCTCTGCCTGTTTAGCATAAAAACCAAGTTTCAACACCTAAATGTCACTTCTTCCAGGTAGCTTTTTTGTTATTGCCCGACCTGAAAATGAGATTCTTTCTTTAAGCTTCTTTGGCATTGGAGATACACCTCTTTTAAGATATGCATTCTATTAGACTGATCACAATTCTGTGAATGTTTGCTTCTGCGAAAATTCTCTTGAAGTCATGAATTGGGCTGGATTTCCTCTGTGTCCATGGCATCCTGCAGACAGTCGATGCAGACTCAGTATCGGACAAGCTGGAAAAAGGGCCCTGAACTTAGCTGGAGAACTGGGGGAAGATGTTAGAGGAAATGTGAGAGCCCTCTGACCAGGTGCTCTATGCAAATCTTCAGCTACCAATTTGGCCACTGCCAATCATGGCCGAGGCCATGGTGCTCTTAAAGAAATGCACCAGCTCAGTGGGCTAAATGGCATTAGGGAAGCACATCTTTCGTTGGTCAGTTTGTTTTCACTTAAAATACAAGGATCACACATTATGCACACATGGTTTTCTATTTTTCATTTCTAATACACTTGCATAAGTATTAGGTTGGTGCAAAAGTAATTGCAGTTTTTGCAATTATACCTTATAAACCACAATTATTTTGCACCAACCTAATATTAAAGAGTGGAATATATTTTGAGTGCTTATTGTCACCGAGGAAAGTGGTTGACATAACTGAAAAGAGGAAAAGAGCAGAGATGCTCTGAGTATCCTCATTCTAGACTTTATTAAATTTTTAAAGCTTCTAAGCCTTGAATGTCTCAAACTAGAGCCACTGATACGACCTATGCAACTAAAAACCTCATTGGGCACATAGTCGGTTATATAAGTATGGCAGGAGGTGAAAATAAATACTCAGCCTTACATTCATCTGGAGGTCAATCCAATAGCATTACATGAATTCTTTAGTAATTGTAACCTTTGGGTTAGAATGTTTATTTTTCACGTTTGAAAATATAAAATTAGAAAATATGGACATAGAAGAGATCTCAATTAGATGGTACTGTAAGTCCCTTCAAGTCTTAGTTTAGAAATTCACATTTGATTGATTGGAAGAACAACTCATTGTCATGACAGAGCTCTTCTGGGACCCACATTCTACAGCTAAGTTACTAAGCACAAAGGAACAGCCCAGCCCCAGCCATTGTATATCTTGGTGCTAGGAGTCAAGTCTCTTGTTATTAGCAAAATAGCCCAGAGGCAGGCTGTAGTTATGGGTGTACCTGGCCTCACACGTGCATGCAGATTCCCACAGATGGAGGAAAACGGGGACAATGGTACAGGGCTACAGCATAGTACATGCCATGCTTTTCACTGCGGTCTGACAGCAGCCCTGGACAAAGCTGGATAAAGCAGTGCTTACTAGGTACTCATTATCATGCGTCCCCAGACCTGAGGGGTGTGAAGCAAATCTTTATGAGGTAAAAATTTGCTACATCAAATGAACAAGTAAATAAAGGTATCAGAAATTGTGCCCAGATTAAGAAGAGGTGAAATTGTTATACTGTACTCTCACTGAGTAATGTTTTAAACTGACAACTACACACTTTATTCTCTTTTGTGGAACGTCATGACCCATTGAGACTTTATGGTGATTATTATTTCTTCTGTGCTTTCATCGGCCTAATTAACTATAAAATTCATCAGATGTTTGGAGAGAAGATTAGGCATTGATGTCATATAGAAGCATTTAGTGTATTTCAAAGTGAAATACAGAAATAGTTCTGCATATTCATATATGTCCAAGATGAAAAACAGATGATTTGAAGTTTAGCCCACATTTATGCTGGAGAAATTATACAACCTAAAACAAACTCAGTTCTATCTGTCCTGATTCAAACAGGAAACGTTTATGTATCCACCCTTATTCTGTATGTCTGGTAGTCAACCCAGTGCTAAGTATGTTCATCCAATGTAGAAAAAGTTCTGGAAATCACATTCATATCTGCACACTATACATAGTGTAACCCACAGGAAAGATCTTCAGCTGCATACCCAGTTCTCCCACTAGATATACCTGTATACATGCTATTCATTTTTGGTGATTTATGTAAATAAATTAAACAAGTATAAAAAAGTTGTATTCAAAAATATATTCATACATATATGCATAACAGAAAATTTTAAGTTGAAAATTATTAATCAATTTTGCAAAGAAAAAGTAAATATGGCAAAAGTAAGAATATAGCATAATTTTTAAAGCTAAATATTGCTGACTATGCAATTTTTATTTTATATATTTTTGCATGCATCTATGTAGGCTAAAAGTCAACATAATGCAAAATGAGCAATTGATTTACATCAGATGAGAAACATTAGATGCCTCCAGAAGAGGCATCCAATAAAGTTATAATGGTAAATGTAAATGTTGTAATGAAAGCACTATAATTTCTCAATGACTTGTGGGAAATTAAGAAACTTTTAATATATTTACAATCACTTCACCACCATTACTCAGATGTCTTTAAAGGGAAACAAAATCTACATTTTAATCTGAGAGGAGGAAAAAGGTGAAGCTCAGTCAGGGATTCAGTTTCCTTTCTTGCATAACTGAAATTTTGTAGTTCCCCTGCTTCTGACTGAGCCATCAGGTTACATACATTTCAATACTTATCCCAGCCCCTCCTACCTCCATAACCAACACCTTTCCCTCTCTCCTAGTTCATCTGAAGTTACTGGGCCCTGATAACTTGTCTTTATAATGAACCTTAGCCTACTTCACTTCTGACTTCACCTCCCTCTCCAAGGCTCTTCTCCGCAGCGCTGTGCTACAGGGCATATGTGCAGACTCACACTCACACTCAAACACACCTTCTCTACCACACTTACACTTCAAAATTTAAAACCAGGACATTAAAAAAAATTACCATTGGTATTTCACAGGTTCCAAAACTATCAGGCTATTTGCCATTCATATTTCTTCCCTGGTGAAGTTTCTACACAAATATTGTGCCAATTTCCTTAGTGGTTTTTCTTCTGTTGTTGAGCTGTAAGTCTTCTTTATATATACAGGATATAAGTCCTTTATTCAATATATGTTTTACAGGTGTTTTCTTTCAGTCTATGACTTCCCTTTTCGTTTCCTTAACAGTGTATTTCGAAGAGCAAAAGCTTTTAAATTTAACAAAATTTAATTTATTAGTTTTTTGCATAATGTAGAAAAATACTTGCCTAATTCAGAACTACAGAGATCTTCTCATGATTTTTCCTGCAAGTTTTTTTTTTTAATTTAAGTTTATTGGGGTGACAATTGTTAAAGTTACATAGATTTCAGGTGTACAATTCAGTAATACATCATCTATATCTCACATTATGTGTTCACCACCAAGAGTCAGTTCTCCTTTCATCACCATATATTTGATCCCGTTTACCCTCTTCCAGAACTCCCCTAACTCCTTACCCTCTGTCTATGTCTATGAGTTTTTGTTTCTTCATTTGTTTGTCTTGTTCTTTTGTTGTTTTCAGCTTTATATACCACATATCAGTGAGGTCATATGGTTCTCTACTTTTTCTATCTGACTTATTTCGCTTAGCATTAAAATCTCAAGATCCATCCATGTTGTCGCAAATGGTACCATTTCATTTTTTCTTATGGCCGAATAGTATTCCATTGTGTATATATACCACAACTTCTTAATCCATTCATCTATTGAAGGACATTTTGGTTGTTTCCATGTCTTGGCCACCGTAAATAAAGCTGCAATGAACATTGGAGCACATATGTCTTTATGGATAAATGTTTTCATATTTTTGGGGTAGATACCCAGGAGAGGGATTGCTGGGTCATACAGTAATTCTATTCATAATTTTTTGAGGAACCTCCATACTGCCTTCCATAGCAGGTGCACCAATCTGCATTCCCACCAGCAGTGTATGAAGGTTCCTTTTTCTCCACACCCTCACCAACACTTGTTACTATTTGTCTTGTTGATGGTAGCCATTCTAACTGGGGTGAGGTGATATCTCACTGTGGTTTTTATTTGCATTTCTCTGATGATTAGTGATGTTGAGCATTTTTTCATATGTCTGTTGGTGATTTGCATGTCCTTTGGAGAAATGTCTCTTCAGGTCCTCTGCCCATTTTTTAATTTGATTGTTTGTTTTTTTGTTGTTGGGTTGCATGAGTTCCTTATATATTTTGGATATTTGCACCTTATTGGAGGTGTTGTTTGCAAAAATCTTCTCCCATTCGGTTGGTTGCCACTTTATATTGTCGATGGTTTCTTTTGCTGTGCAGAACCTTTTCAGTTTGATATAGTCCCATTGATTTATTTTGGCTTTTACTTCCCTTGTTCAAAATGTTCTTTGAACCCAAGGTTCATAAGTATAGTACCTACGTTGTCTTCTATGCAGTTTGTTGCTTCAGGTCTTATGCTTAGGTCTTTGATCCATTTTTAATTAATTTTGGTACATGGTGACAGATAGCAGTCCAGTTTCATTCTTTGGCACATGGCTTTACGATTCTCCCAGCACCATTTATTGAAGAGGCTGTCTTTTCTCCATTCTATGTTTTTTGCTTCTTTGTCAAAATTATCTGTCCATATTTATGTGGGTTTATTTCTGGGTTCTCAATTCTATTGCATTGGTCTGTGTGTCTGTTTTTCTGTCAATACCATGCTGTTTTGATTATTGTTGCCCTGTAGTACAAGCTGAAGTCAGGGAGTGTGATACCTCCAGCATTGTTCTTTTTTCTTAGGATGGCTTTGGTTATTAGGAGTCGTTTGTCATTCCAAACAAATCTGATGATTTTTTGTTCTATTTCTTTAAAAAATGCCATTGGGATTTTGATGAGGATTGCATTAAATCTGTATATTGCTTTGGATAATACAGCCATTTTAAGTAAGTTGATTCTTCCAATCCATGAACACTGAATGTCTTTCCATTTCTTTATGTCTCCTTCAATTTATTTTTAAAATGTCCTATAGTTTTCAGCATATAGGTCTTTCACATCCTTGGTTAAGTTTATTCCTAGGTATTTTATTTTTTATGCTGCAATTGCAAAAAGAATTGGGTTTTTTTTTTTATTTCTTTTTCTGAGATTTCATTGTTAGTATATAGGAATGCAATGGACTTTCGTACATTGATTTTGTAGCCAGCAACTTTACAGTATTTGTTTCTTGTTTCTAATAGCTTTTTAGAGGAGTCTTTAGGGCTTTCCATATATAAAATCATATCATCTGTAAAAAGCAACAGTTTAACTTCTTCATTTCTTATTTGGATGCTTTTTATTCCTTTCTCTTGCCTGATTGCTCTGGCAAGGACTTCCAACACTATGTTGAAAAGCAGAGGTGATAGGGGACAGCCGTGTCGTGTTCCTGAACGTAGAGCAAAGGGCTTCAGTTTTTCACCATTAATTATGAGATTAGCTGAGGGTTTGTCATATATGGCCTTTATTATGTTAAGGTATTTTCCTTCTATACCTATTTGATTAAGTGTTTTAATCATAAATGGATGTTGTATCTTGTAAAACGCTTTTTCTGCATCAATTGACATAATCATATGCTTTTTGTCTTTTATTTAGTTTATGTGATGTATCATATTGATGGATTTCCATATGTTGAACCATCCTTGTGCCCCGGGGATGAACCCTACTTGGTCGTGATGAATAATCTTTTTAATGCATTGTTGTATTCGATTTGCTAGAATTTTGTTTAGGATATTTGCATCTGTTTCATCGGAGATATTGGTCGGTAGTTCTCTTTTTTTGTGTTGCCCTTACCAAGTTTTGGTATCAGGGTAATGTTGGCCTCATAAAAGGACTTAGAGAGTACTGTCTCGTCTTCAATTTTTTGGAAGAGTTTGAGCAGGATTGGTATTAGATCCACTTTGAAGGTTTGGTAGAATTCACTAGTGAAGCCATCTGGTCCCAGACTTTTGCTTTTGGGAAGGTTTTGGATGACTGACTGAATTTCCTTACTGGTGATCGGTCTGTTTAGATTTTCCAGTTCTTCATGGTTCAGCCTAGGAAGGCTCTATGTTTCTAAAAACTTGTCCATTTCTTCTAGGTTATTGAATTTCGTGGCATATAGTCCTTCATAGTATTCTTGGATGATCCTTTGTATTTCTGTGGCATCTGTGATAACTTCCCCTTTTTCATTTCTGATTTTGTTTATTAGTGTCTTCGCTCTTTTTATCTTAGGAGTCTAGCCAAGAGTTTGTCAATTTTGTTAATCTTTTCAAAGAACCAGCTCGTTGTCACATTAATTTTTCATATTGTCTTTTTGTTCTCTATTTCATTTAGTTCTACTCTGATTTTTACTATTTCCTTTCTTCTGCTGACCTTGGGTTTCATTTGTTCTTGTTTTTCTAGTTCTTTAAGGTAACCTGAGGTTATTTATCTGGGATTTTTCTTGTTTCTTGAGATAGGCCTGTAATGATATACATTTCCCTCTTAAAACTGCTTTCATTGCATCCCAAAAATTTTGGTAGGATGTATTTTCATTCTCATTTGTTTCTATGTATCTTTTGATCTCTCCTCTTATTTCTTCCTTGATCCAATTATTCTCTAAAAGTATGTTGTTTGATCTCCACATGTTTGTGTTTTTTCCTACTTTCTTTTTGCAGTTGATATCCAATTTCAAAGCCTTTTGATCAGAGAATATGCTTGGTTTGATTTCAATCTTCTTACATTTGCTTGAGGCTAGTTTTATGTCCCATTATGGTCTATCCTTGAGAATGTTCATGTACACTAGAAAAGAATGTATAATCTGATGTTCTAGATGAAGTGCTCTTATGATGTCAATTATGTCCATTTCATCTAATGTGTCATTTAGTGTTGATATTTCTTTATTTGTTTTCTGTTTGGATGATCTATCCATAGCTGTCAATGATGTTTTTGGATCCCCTACTATAATTATGTTTTGGTCAATTTCTCCCTTTTGTTCTGCTAGTAGTTGCTTAGTATATTTCGGTGCTCCCTGATTGGGGGCATAAATATTGATGACCTTTATGTCTTCTTATTGTATAATCCCCTTTATCATTATGAAATGTCCATCTTTGTCTCATTACCTTCTTTATCCTGAAGTCTGTTTCATCTAATATAAGTATGCTATACCTGCTTTTCTCTGTATTCGGTTTGCTTATAGTGTCAATTTCCACCCTTTCACCTTGCAGCTGAGATGTGTCTCTTGGAGGCAGCATATGGTTGGGTTTAGTTTTTTTATCCACTCTGGTATTCTGTGCCTTTTTATTGGTGAGTTCAGTCCATTTACATTTAGGGTAATTATTGATATATGAGGATTTCTTTGGTTTTCTGGTAAAAGTGTGTCTGCATAGTTTCTTTGCCTTTTTGTTGCTATCTATTATTTCAGTGTGGTGGTATTCTATGATTTTTTCCCCTCTGCTTCTTCTTTTATTATGTTATATATTTCAGTTCTGGGTTGCTTTTTGTTTGTTTGTTTGTTTTTGAGTGGTTACCATTAAGTTTATGAAAAAGAAAGTTTCATATTTAGAGTATTCCATTTTCTTGAGCATGCTTACTTTCTCCATTCCCATATTCCGGTTCAGGCCTTTACTCTCCCCGCTTTTATGTTTTTGTTGTCACAAATTATCCCTATTTATGCTGGTCAAACAGGCTCCTTCAGTATTTCCTGTAGTGTGTCAGAAAATTCCCTCAGCCTCTGTATGTCTGGAAAAGTCTTTATTCCTCCTTCATATCTAAAGGATATCTTTGCTGGATATATTACTCTTGGCTCATAATTTCTCTCTTTGAATAGTTTGAGTATTGATTCCACTCCCTCCTGGCTCATAGAGTTACTGCTGAAAAATCTGATGATAATCTAATGGGCTTTCCTTTGTAGGTTACCGTCTTCTTTTCCCTGGCTGCCTTGAGGATTCTTTCTTTGTCGTTGATTTTTGACATCTTCAATACAATGTGCCTTGGAGAAGGCCTGTTGGGGTTGAGGTAATTAGGTGTTCTATTTGCTTCTTGGATTTGAGGATCCAGTTCTTTCCACAAGTTTGGGAAGTTCTCGTCAACTATTTGTTTGAATATACTCTCTGTTCTCTTCTCCCTTTCTTCTCCTTCTGGTGTGCCCATTATTCTTATATTGCTCTTTCTGATGGAGTCAGAAAGCTTTTGTAGAGTTCTTTCATTCCTTTTAAGTCTCAAGTCTCTTTCTTCTTCCATCCATGTCAGTTCCTAATTTCTATCTTCGATGTCACCAATTCTTTCCTCCATCTGGTCAACTCTACAACCTAAGCTGGCTATTTCATGCTTCATTTCTTTTATTGCATTCTTCATCTCCAGAAATTCTATTTGGTTCTTTTTTCAAATTTCAATCTCTTTGGTAAAATGTTCATTTTGTTCTTTGATTGTGTTTCTGAGTTTATTAAACTGCCTGTCTGTGTTTTCTTGCATCTCGTTGAGTTTTTTCAGAACTGCAATCTTGAATTGTCTGTCATTTAAGTCACATATTTCCATGTCTTTAAGCTAATTTTCTGGAGACTTTTCATTTTTTTCCTGAGCTGTCTTGTTACCTTGGTTATTCATGGCAATTAATGATTTATTATTTCTCTTCCTAGACATCTATAGGAGTGGGTTCTGCAACAAGTTTGAGAGGAAGAGGTCTTTCTTTTGTTTTCCAGTAGGTGTTGGTAGAATGTTTTACTTTCTCTCCAACTGCAGCCTTTTATTCTCTCTCACCCTGTAGTGTTATATTTTCACTGCACTATTCCGGCTTCTCACACAATCAGGGGATTCCCTGGAAGGTGGGCTTCTCCTCTGTGAGTAGGTCATGTGGGTCTCAGGGCACCGCCTCAATGGGGAGATGTGGAGAGCTTCTGAAGTTCCAAAGCTCTTCCTGCAACAGATTCAGAGCCTGTGTGTTTCAGTGACTCTGTTTACTCCTGCAGGGATCCACCTAGATAGGTGGGGACCAGGGTGGGGTGGGTTGTCAGAGGTGGCCCAGAGCAATGGCGATGACCACCACTACAGCCAGTCCTGTACCCAAGGCTCCCTCCCCTTTGCCAAAACTAGTTGGGCTGTGAGTCCATGGCTGAGGGACACAGATCTCAGAACTGCAAATATTCTGTTCTTTTGATCTGACACTGCTACTGTTCCGCTTCTACGTAGCAGTGGGGGGCAGGGCAAGTTTGGGAGGGTAGGGAAGGGGCGGCTAGGCTCAGTGCCTAAGGCTTCCGTTCTCTGCTTAGCAGTGAGGGCTTAAACCACCATTTTCACCCTTCTTCCCTCAGTCTTTGCTCTGAAGTCTCTGCCATGAGTGTTGGATTCAGCCGTGTTATATACTGATCTCTCACGCGGGACTGTGGGCCATAAGGGGAGCACTAGCAGTCCGAATTCTTCCCTCTCTCACAGCTGCAGTAGCTCCAGAATACAGGGATCTCGGCGCTCCAGTCTGTGTCCTGCTCCCCCTGGCCTGCATCCCTGCACTTCCTGCTTCTCTCCCCCCACTTGCCCAATTTGCCCACTTTTAGGTGATTTCAGTTGCACTCTTCTTAGTCTTGCCTGTTTGCTGCACAGGGAGTCCTTTGCAGAATTATAGTTGTTCAATTTGTTGTAAATTCCAGGGGAGATTTCAAGAGGCTTACCTCACGCTGCCATTTTTATGACATAATCCCCTCATGCAAGTTTTATAGTTTTAGCTCTTAGGTTTAAGTCTATGATCCATTCTAAGTTTACCTTCATATATACTTTGAGGTAAAAGTCAAAGTTCATTTTGTTGCATTTTATTGTATATCTAATTATTCCAGCACCATTTATTGAAAATACATCTTTCCCCTTTGAATGACTTTGGCACTTTTGTTAAATATCAGCAGACCACTCCTTTATGTGTGGATCTAATATTCTGGACTCTGTTGTATTTAGTGATTTACTTATCCATCTTTACACATACCTCACACTGACTTGATTATAATAAATCTTAAAATCAGAGTAAGTTTTCCAACTTTGTTCTTGTTTATCACAATTGCTTTAAATCTCCATGTAAATTTTATAATCCACTTGTCAGTTTTTAGTTTGAGTATATTGAATCTACAGATCAATTTTGGAAACACTCACATCTTTAAAATGTTTTTTCTTGGCCATTTTGCCCTATATCTGCTATATACATTTTGAAATATTTTTGCCAGTATGAAGTTAAAAATGACTATTGAGATTGTTATTAGAAGTGTATTAAGTTTACAGATGCACTTGGGGGAAATTGATTTTTTTTTAAGGAGGGTGCAGCTCACAGTGTCTCATGTGGGGATCAAACCAGCAACCTTGCTGTTATTAGCACCACACTCTAACCAACTGACCTAATTGGCCACCCCTTGATATTCTTTTAACAATGTGTCTTACTATCCATTTGCATTAATTTCTATAAAATTTAAAAATGTTCTTCCATAACAGACATAATACATATTTTTAAGGTTTTACTGTTGGGCATTATATAAATGATGTCTTTACATGTCCCAATAATTTGTTGCTGTGATATCTAAATGCAACTGATTTTAAGATAATGTTCTAATATTAAGTATAGTTGGCACTTTGTATTAGTGTTTTCATTTTCTTCTTCTTTGTCTACATTTCTTAAGTATTATTAAAATCTTATACAATCTGGTCTTATCTCTTTTGCTAGTCACATTGTTTTTAATTTCTCCCAAAATCCCATGCTTACCCATCTTGAAAATGTGTATCATTGCCTACTGCACTGTTTTATTTTTGTTGCTTATTTTCTCTTCCCACTCTGTCTTTGCTAGTCTTTCTCCAAGGAATGTCTTTCCTCTTCATCTGGTGAAGTCCCTCTGTAACGTTTATGACCAGTACAAGTATCACCTCACCTGAAATGCTTTCTCCAGCTCCCTCAATCAGAGCAACTGGCTTCTAGGTGTCCTTAGAATCTTCTGCAAACCTCTGGAGTGTCCTCAGTACATTGTTTACTTCTGTTTGTCCCAGTTAACTTTTGTTACCACCCCTGTCCACTTCAGCATCTAACATGGGTTCATGCATATGGTAGATAATAAATGGAGGCTGAGGAAATTAATAAGAATATAAATGAACACTTGATACCAAAGAGCATTCCTAAAAACAAATATTTGTTGTCAATCAAAATATCTCTTTCACATTCCCAGTATATAGTATTTCTTCTTGTCTATTTCAGAGAAAAAAAAAGTGGGCTTTCCTCTTAGAAAGTCTTTGATCTGTCTTTTTTTGCATCAAGGATGTAGGGGTCTTTAATCTTCTATTATAATAGTATCACCTTGTCATTATCAACAACTCAATTTCAGCTTTCCTGTGGAATTGGTCTTAAAGAAATATACGTGCAACACAAGCTAGAACTTAACAAGAACACTATAAAAGAACACTGCTTGTATAAACAAGCAAGCAAACCAACAAAGCCTTAAAGTGGATTTGATATCTTGACAAGGATGTGGTGTGCATCTTACAGTCATGTGATTCAGAACATGAGTAAATTTAGATCCAATACACACATTTACTGAAAGTCATGTAATTCTTTTTCTTTAGAGAAAGAAATGTATGTGTATATAAAAGAGTTATTTAATTGTCTTCTGGAAATCATGTAATTCTTAAGCACTTATACTGGAATTACTGAGTTGCTTTGTTCAATTTTTATAATGTACTTTCCATCTTTATAATATGTTAATTTTAAGATATTGACACCCTGATTTAAGTTTTCCTATAATATGTTTGACCACATAGAGCTTTGTTGTTGTTATAATTCACACAAATCATCAGTTATAAGAAAAGTCACAAACAAATATGGAAAAAAATATCTTACTAAAAGATTAGCTGAAATGTTTCCATAAGTGGATGTACATACATGTACACACGTGTATATATATGGGTGTATGTGCATACTAGATCTCTGTGAACTTTCTAAAGTTCCAAAGGCAATGGAGAAGACATCCACTTGTTCTGACTGAGGGGGCTAGTGAAGGTACCTCAAGTGAAGTGACAGTTGTGCATTGGTTATAACAGTGCAATGGGAGCTCCCTAGATGGAAAATAATTAAAGTGCCTACTATCTACTTCTTATTTCGTGGAAAGAATAAGCATCCCATGAGTCAAGAACCAGCAATAAACTTAAGAGACATTAATTCACAGCAGAATTAAATGAATGCTGTATGTCTACCATGAGTGAGGCTCGGTATTGATCCATATAAAACCCACAGAACACAAACATTGCACAAAAACCTGGAAAGTATTAGCTAGACCTTTGATCTAAAGCATGTATTCAATACAACATTCATGAGCCTTTACTTAAATTCAAAAAATGATAAGAAATGTACTCTCTCTTTTAAATCAACAAAATAAGAACTATTGTTAAGAAATTTGCTTCCAAAAACTGCAATTTTCAAATTTTGTCCTAATTTTATTTTATATTCTTTTGTATTTTAAACACAAGACTTTCTTTAAATTAATAATCACTTGACTTTGTTTCTAGATAGTCTATTAAGTGGGTCACTTTATTCTAGAAATAGTCAATGTCTCTCAAAATGCAGAGTGGATAACTGAACAAAGTGCTAGATAAGGTCTCTTTTCTTATATAGGTTTTTAGACATTCTTTCATTTGTCTTTCCCCACTAATAGATTATCTTTTATTTTTATAACATACTTATTACAAACACAGAGTGGTGAATTTTCATTTTTAAAAATTCATTTTCTATATGGGTCCCTAGAAGTTTTGGAAGTCCACTGACAGCAATTAAATGAACATAAAAAGTGTCGTTTTTGTGGTCAAATGTCAATTCATTTGATGCCATTATTGGAAAATCATTAAATCTTCACAAAAACTCTCAAACTACCCAAAAGGCCTACAATGCCTCAGGCTTCTTTGAGACACTTAAAACATATATAAATAAAAGAAAATGTGCTCCTTAGGAAAATTCAGTGATCACACAGCTAAATTGATGACTTAAACCGACCAGGATATTCAGGAGACGCAGTGTGAAACGTGGTCTCAAAACCACGTTTCTGAAAGGACATGCCCATGGAGTGTAAAGTGAGTGTCTGTGTATCTGTTGACTTCCTTTGGAAGTGAGAGCCATAAAGAAAGAATATTGAAAACTGAATGAAGAATTAAAAAGCAAGATGTTCAAAATCTTTAGGTGCATTATACATGTGTGTTTCTTGGTTTCATTTTGGTTCATCAAAATCTTAAAGCTCCAGAATAGAGAGCCCAGAAATAAATCCATGCCTATATGGCCACTTAATCTATGGCAATGGAACAAGAATGTACGATGGGGTAAAGATAGTCTATTCAATAAATGGTGCTGGGAGACCTGGACAGACACATGCAAAAAAATGAAGCTGGACCACCTCCTTACACCATATACAAAAATAAATTCAAAATGGCTTAAAGACTTAAATGTAAGATCTGAAACCATAAAATTCCTAGAAGAAAATATAGGAAGAAACTTCACAGACATTACTCGGAGTAAGATTTTTACTGATATATCTCCTTGCACAAGGGAAATAAGAGAAAAAATAAACACGTGGGATTACATCAAACTATAAAGTTTTTTCACAGCAAAGGAAACCATCAATAAAACAAAAAGGGATCCTACTGAATGGGAAAAGATATTTGCCAATAATATATCTGATAAGGGGTTAATATCCCAAATTTATTAAAAAAAAACAAACAAAAAAAAACACGCAACTCAACTCCAAAAAAACAAACAACCTAATTAAAAAATAGGCAGAGGACATGAAGGGACATTTTTCTAAAAAGGACATACAGATGGCAAACAGACATATGAAAAAAATGCTCAAACTCATCATTAGAGAAATGCAAATAAAAACCACAATGAGATACAACCTCACCCCAGTCAAAATGGCTATCATCAATAAATCAACAAACAACTGCTGGCGCGGATGTGGAGAAAAGGGAACCCCATACACTGTTGGTGAGATTGCAGATTGGTGCAGCCACTATGGAAAACAGTATGGAGGTATCTCAAAAATCTGAAAATGGAACTACTACCCTATGATCCAGTAATTCCACTCCTAGGTATCTATCTGGAGAAATGCAAAACTCCAATTCAAAAAACTTTATGCATTCCTATGTTTATTTCAGCACTATACACAATAGCCAAGACATGGAAACAACCGAAATGCCCATCAGTAGATGACTGGATTAAGAAACTGTGGTACATTTATACAATGGAATATTACTCAGCCATAAAGAAGAAAGAAATCTTACCATTTGCAACAACATGGATGGACCTAGAGAACATTATGTTAAGTGAAATAAGTCAGACAGAGAAAGACAAATACCATATGATCTCACTTATATGTGGAATCTAAAGAAAAGCGTAAGTGAATGAATTAATCAGAAACTGTTTTGGAGACATAGAGGAAAAACTGAGTGTTGCTAGATGGGAGGGAGTGGTGGGGATAAGGGGGAAGGTGCGGGGATTAGAAAACAGTCAGTAACCACAAGATGGCCACGGGGTTCTGAAAATTAATTTGGGGAATGTAATCAATAATGTTGTAAAAATTTTGTAGGGTATCCGATGGACATTTGTCTCATTAGGGAGACCACCTCAGGGATGATGTAGATGCCTGATCACTGCACTGTGCACCTGAAGCTGAAGCTGAACAATAATGAATGTCAACTACAAGTTTGTACGTATATGTATGTATACACACATATATATGTGTATATGTATGTACTTACAAGAAGCGGAGTACAGCATTAGGAATAGAGACAGTGGAAATGTAATGGCTCTGTGCGATGTCAGAGGGTTAGTGGATGGGGGGTGGGGGGTTAACAAAATGTGAGGGATATAAAAGATAAACGTCTAAGTATTACTTTGTCTTGTGCACCTGAAACTAATAAAACAAAAAAGGTTAAAAATAAAAAAATAACAAAATTTTTTAAAATTCTTAAAGCTCATTGGAACCATTTGTTTCAGTATAATTACAAGCTGGAAAACCATCAGGCAAAAACAGCATTTTGAAAAGTCATGTTTCCCAGACTGGAAAACTGTGATCAATGTATGTATGTGTGTGAGTGTGTATATGTATGTACTTATTTTTAATAATGAATCAAATTCTCTTTCTCACAAAAATTTATTTTATGTAAAATAAAGACAACATATCTCCCTCTCAATGTAATGATAAATCGTGACAGTATAGTCATATCTTGAAAAATACTGTGGATTAGCAGTTTCTTTTGATGAAAACCATGTTAATATTTAAATAATGTTCACCTGAAATTTCCAAAGCAAATTTTCAGTTTCTGAAGTAAATGGAGTTTCTTTTTGTTTCACATATAAACTCATCTACATGTGAAGTTTTAAGGGGTAGTTAGTGATGAAACTGGAAAGGAAGTTCTTGTTTTCCCTAAAATGTAAATTTTATTGCCTCTAGACATCTTGATATGAATTTATGGGGCCAAGAGTTTCGGGAGCCAATAAATAATTGTCTCAGAATGGTCTTTGTACTGAAAAACTCTTCCTCTCATATTATATAAACTCTCTCATTTTAGGATAATCATCTGTTCACACAGGTTACTTTCCCCATCAACTGCGAGGCAAAGGGGCAGGAACTGGGCCATATTTACTATTGAATCCCTCATCCATAACATAATAGGAAACTGATGGATATTGATTGATGAATAAATGAAAAGGTAATGCTGGAGTTGCAGGAATGGAAGGAGGTAATGCCCTGAAAGCAGGAGAAGAAAAACTCATAGATTCAAGAAGTCATAGGAATGTTAGGAAATTCTAGCAAAATTTGTGTATCAAAGCTTGATCTCCTCACTTGCAGTCATAAAATATATATTTGTAATTATAAAATAAATAATATAATGTCTAGATAACTATACTGTATACTCCTAATGGGCAATAAAAAAGGTTCACTTTCTCTCTGGAACCAGGGAAACCATGACTGACTTGATAAGTCAGTAAAACAAAATTAACCTTGAAATATGCTACGAACATGTTAATGTTCATGTGAAGAATGAAGACTTTCCTTACTATAGATTTTCTTTCTTCTTGAAAATTGCACCCCTTATATTTGATTGCATGAAAAATAAAACCATGTGGCTTTTCCAGAGGATAAAGAGCCACTGGTCATCATCAGTTCATCAGGTTAAACATATCCCTTTTTATTTATTGATTTTTAATGACGCTACATTAGTGGCACCCAAGAAAAAGAGACTTCTATATCATAAATACACTGGTTGTAGTAAAAGACTCTAAAATGGCCACCGAAAATCCCCACTTCTTGTTTCTCTTATGCAATTCCCTCCCCTGGAATAAGGACCAAACTCAAAGACTTTCTCCTAATTAATAGGTTACAGCAGAAGCAATGGGCTGTCAGGTCTAAGATTAGGATATAAAAAAGACTGGCTTCTTTCTGTGTTCAATTCTTTTTTTTCTCAGATCACTCACAATGGGAAAAGCCAGCTACCATATTATGGGACAACAGTTTAGAGAGGTCCACATGATGAGACCAAGACTGCTAACAATCATGTGAGTAAGTTTGAAAGTAGACTCCATCTCTGCCTCATTTATACCTTCAGATGAGACCACAGCCCAGTCCACAACTTGACTGCTACCTCATGAGAGATCTTGAATGAAAGGTTCTACCCAGTTAAGCCATGCCTGTCCCACAATAAAGTGTAAGATAATATAAGTTTATTGTTTGAAGATGCTAAATTATGGTGTAACTTTTTATACAACTAATAGATTTTAGTATGCCAATATAGATATACATCCCCTCATCAATACCTCAGATTATGCTTAAAATCTTAGTTAGTGATATCATCAAAATGGCAGTTTGAGGTGAGCCTCTGGAAATTTCTCCTGGAATTTACAACAAATTGAAAAACTATAACTCCACAAAGGACTCCCTGCACAGCAGACAGGCAAGACAAAGAGGCTCACTACCGAATTCACCTAAAGGTGGGCAAATTACGCGAGCAGGGGGGAGGAGGGAAGGGAGAAGTGCAGGGAGGGGGCCACGGGGGCGCAGGACACAGACCTAGCTCAGTGCTCTGAGCTCGGTGCATCCCGGAACTACCGCAGCTATGGAAAAGGGAAGAACTCAGACTGCTAGGGCTCCACTTATGGCCCACAGGGCTGAGGGGACAGCATATAACACGGCTGAACCGAACGCTCACGGCAGAGACCTCGGAGCAAAGACTAAGGGGAGAAGGCTGAAAACGGTGGTTTAAGCCCTCACTGCTGAGCAGAGAACAGAAGCCGTAGGCTCTGAGACTAGCTGCTCTCTCCCTACCCTCCCAGAGCTCGCCCAGCCCCCACCTGCCCAGTGCTAGAAGTGGAACAGTAGCAGTGTCAGATCAAAAGAACAGAATATTTGCATTCTGAGAACTGTGGTCCCCAGACACAGATTCTCAGCCCAACTAGTTCTGGCAAAGAAGAGGGAGCTGTGGTAGCAGGACTGGCCATGGTGGTGGTTGCCACCATTGCTCTGGGCCACCTCTCACAACTCACCCCGTACCTGGCCCCACCTATCTGGGCGGATGCCTGCAGGAGTAAACAGAACTGCTGAAACATACAGGCTCTGAATCTGGTGCAGGAAGAGCTTTGGAGCTTCAAAAGCTCTCCACATCCCCACAGGGATGCGGTGCCCTATGACCCAAGCGAACTGTTAACAGAGGAGAAGCCCGCCTTCCAGGGAATCACCCCATTGTGTGAAAAGCTGGAATAGTGCAGAGAAAACATAACACTACAGTGTGAGAGAGAAAAAAAGGCTGCAGTCAGAGAGAATATAAAACATTCTACAAACACGTACTGAAAAACAAAAGAAAGACCTCTTCCCATCAACCTGTTGCAGAAGCCACTCCTGTAGATGTCTAGGAAGAGAAATAATAAATCATTAATTGTCATGAATAACCAAGGCAACAAGACAGCTCAGAAAGAAAGTGAAAAGTCTCCAGAAAATGAAGTTAAAGATATGGAAATATGTGACTTAAATGACAGAGAATTCAAGATTGCAGTTCTGAAAAAACTCAACAAAATGCAAGAAAACAGAAAGGCAGTTTAATGAACTCAGAAACACAAACAGAACAACATGAACATTTTACCAAAGAGGTTGAAATTTGAAAATAAAAACAAATAGAATTTCTGGAGATTAAGAACTTAATAGAAGAAATTAAGAATGAAATAGCCAGCTTAGGTTGTAGAGTTGACCAGATGGAGGAAAGAATTGGTGACATCGAAGATAGAAACCTGGAAATGACAAGGATGGAAGAAGAAAGATATTTGAGTCTTAAAAGAAAGGAAAGAACTCTACAAGAAGTTTCTGACTCCATCAGAAAGAGCAATATGAGAATAATGGGCATACCAGAAGGAGAAGAAAGAGAGAAGGGAACAGAGAGTGTATTCAAACATAGTCGATGAGAACTTCCCAAACTTGTGGAAAGAACTGGATCCTCAAATCCAAGAAGCAAATAGAACACCTAATTACCTCAACCCCAACAGGCCTTCTCCAAGGCACATTGTATTGAAGATGTCAAAAATCAACGACAAAGAAAGAATCCTCAAGGTAGACAGGGTAAAGAAGACGGTGACCTACAAAGGAAAGCCCATTAGATTATCATCAGATTTCTCAGCAGAAACTCTACAACCCAGGAGGGAGTGGAACCATATATTCAAACTATTGAAAGAGAGAAACTGTGAGCCAAGAATAATGTCCCCAGCAAAGATATCCTTTAGCTATGAAGGAGGAATGAGGACCTTTCCAGCCATACAGAAGCTGAGGGAATTTTCTAATACATGACCTGCACTACAAGAAATACTAAAAGAGACTATTCAACCAGCATCAATAGGGACAATTTGTGGCAACCAAAACATAAAAAATGGGAGAGTAAAGGCCTGAACCGAAATATGGGAATGGAGAAAGTAGGCATGCTGAAAAAAATGGAATACTCTAAATATAAAACTTTCTTTTACGTAAACTTGAGGGTTTAAAAAAAATCCAGAACTGAAATATATACTGTAATAAAAGAAGGAACAGAGGAAAACATCATCGAATACCACCACACAGAAATAATAGACAACACAGAAGAGAAAGATTCTTTAGGGAGCTGTTTTGATGGGTTTTGCTCCTCCAAAGGAAGGATAACTTGCCTGAGTCTTATATGCTTTATCCTGTATACTTTGAATTATTAGTAATGTTTGCTATTGTAGGTATCTCTGAATTGACAATTCCACCCTTTGTATTATCTTAGATTTATATAGAAAACTATAAAACACGAATGGGGTAAATTAAATAAAACCTTCCTAAATGGAGAGATACATTGTGTTATGGATTAGAAAACTCAATGTGGAAAAGTTATATATTCAATGTAAAGGAATTATTATTTCTAAAATAAATGTATGTGTTTGTGTGTGAAAAAAAAAAAAAGAAATAATAGACAACAACAAAAAGGCAAAGACACAATGGAGACACAGTCTTACCAAAAAACTAAAGACAGAATGATAGGAAATCCTCACATATCAGTAATCACCCTAAATGCAAATGACCTGAACTCACCAATAAAAAGGCATTTGACAAGATACAACATCCATTTATGATTAAAACACTTAATAAAATAGGTATAGAAGGAAAATAATTTAGCATAATAAAGGCCATATATGACAAACCCTCAGCTAATCTCATAATTAACAGTGAAAAACTGAAGCCCTTTGCTCTATGTTCAGGAACACGACACGGCTGTCCCCTATCACCTCTGCTTTTCAACATAGTGTTGGAAGTCCTCGCCAGAGCAATCAGGCAAGAGAAGGAAATAAAAGGCATCCAAATTGGGAATGAAGAAGTTAAATTGTCACTCTTTGCAAATGACATGATTCTATATATAGAAAACCCTAAAGACTCCACCAAAAAGCTATCAGAAACAATCAACGAATACAGTAAAGTTGCCGACTGCAAAATCAACGTAAAAAAGTCCATTGCATTCCTATATACTAACAATGAAATCTCAGAAAAAGAAATACAAAAAACCAATTCCTTTTGCAATTGCAGCAAAAAGAATAAAATACCTAAGAATAAACTTAACCAAGAATGTGAAAGACCTATATGCTGAAAACTATAAAACATTTTTAAAATAGATTGAAGAAGACACAAAGAAATGGAAAGACATTCCGTGTTTGGATTGGAAGAATCAACTTACTTAAAATGGCTGTATTACCCAAAGCAATACACAGATTTAATGCAATCCCCATCAAAATCCCAATGGCATTTTTTAAAGAAATAGACAAAAAAATCATGAGATTTGTTTGGAACCACAAAAGACCCTGAATAGCCAAAGCAATCTTGAGAAAAAAAAACAATGGTGGTGGTATCACACTTCCTGACTTTAGCTTGTACTACTGGGCAACAATAATCAAAACAGCATGGTATTGGCAGAAAAACAGGCACGTAGACCAATGGAATAGAATTGAGAACTCAGGAATAAAATCTCCTAAATATGGACAGATAATTTTTGACAAAGAAGTAAAAAACATACAGTAGAGAAAAGACAGCCTCTTCAATAAATGGTGCTGGGAGAATTGGAAAGCCACATGCAAAAGACTGAAACTGGACTGCTATCTGTTACCATGTACCAAAATTAATTAAAAATGGTTCAAAGACTTAAGCATAAGACCTGAAACAATAAACTGCATAGAAGAAAACATAGGTACTATTCTTATGGACCTTGGGTTCAAAGAGCATTTTATTAATTTGACTATAAAGGCAAGGGGAGTGAAAGATAAAATAAATGAATGGGACTATATCAAAGTAAAAAGCACAGCAAAAGAAAGCATTGACAAAATAAAGAGGCAACCAACTGAATGGGAGAAGATTTTTGCAAACAGTGCCTCCAATAAGGGGCTAATATCCAAAATATACAAGGAACTCATGCAACTCAACAACAAAAAACAAACAACCCGATTGAAAAATGGGCAGAGGACCTAAAGAGATATTTCTCCAAAGAGGACATACAAATGTCAAATAGACATATGAAAAAATTCTCAACATCACTAATCATCAGAGAAATGCAAATAAAAACCACAATGAGATATCACCTCACCCCAGTTTGAATGGCTATCATCAACAAGACAAATAGTAATAAGTGTTGGGGAAGCTGTGGAGAAAAAGGAACCCTCATACACTGCTGGTGGGAATGCAGATTGGTGCAGCGCTATGGAAGGCAGTGTGGAGGTTCCTCAAAAAATTATGAATAGAATTACCATATGACCCAGCAATCCCTCTCCTGGGTATCTACCCAAAAAATCTGAAAACATTTATCCATAAAGACATATGTGTTCCAATGTTCATTGCAGCTTTATTTACGGTGCCCAAGACACGGAAACAACCAAAATCTCCTTCAATAGATGAATGGATAAAGAAGTTGTGGTATATATACATAATGGAATACTATTCGGCAGTAAGAAAAGATGAAATAGGACCATTTGTGACAACATGGATGGATCTTGAGATTATAAAGCTAAGCGAAATAAGTCAGACAGAAAGAGCAGAGAACCATACGATTTCACTGATATGTGGTATATAAACCAAAAACAACAAAAGAACAAGACAAACAAATGAGAAACAAAAACTCATAGACACAGACAATAGTTTAGTGGTTACCAGAGGGTAAGGGGAGATGGGATGGTAGATGAGGGTAAAGGGGATCAAATATATGGTGATGGAAGGAGAACTGACTCTGGGTGGTGAACACACAATGGGATTTGTAGATGATGTAACACAGAATTGTACACCTGAAATCTATGTAACTTTACTAACAATTGTCACCCCAATAAACTTTAATTTAAAAAAAAAAATCTTAGTTGTTATTTTTAAAAGAAAGTATTTTTAAATTTACATTTCCCTTAGGATTATAAGCCATTTAAATTTATATTAATATAAATAAATATATGAATATTTTTAACAGAACACTTAAAATTACTTATTTTGGGGAAAAATGAGTAAAAATTTATATTTGTGCCAAGATATAAAAAGGGCCCATGTAAATATAGTTCAACATGTTAAATCTTAGTAAATATGCTAAAATACATATTTGTACTTACATGCATAGTTCTACAGATTGAACAACAATAACCAAGAGAGACAAAACTTTGTTTTCCTTAGAGTATCATTTCTCACCTCCTCTCAGTATCTTACAAGAAGATAAGCCTAACTGAAGAATTGAAAGTGCTTTTTGAAAAACTAATACCCCTGTTCACAACAGACCTCAATAAAATATGAGTAGCAAAAATAAAATAAATAAATAAATAAATAAAAATATGAGTAAGCATTCTCTGGTATCCTTGCCTATGTTTATATATTGGGGAAAGACACATAGTTACTTTAGTTTCAGGCTGACCTAATATTAATAGAAAGTAACAACAATAATATTATTAATGATAATAACAATCATTTTGTATATTTTTTGCTTTACTTTTTTTTATTTTTCAATTACAGATGACATTAAATATTGTTTGATATTAGTTTCAGGTATATAACATAGTGGTTAGCAAACTGTAATTTATTGATGTAAACTAATTTGTTGGAAATGATTATTTAAGGGATAGTAAAAAATCAGGCTCAGAGATATGCAATAACAGTTAGATATCTACTGAGTGATACATTTGTAGTTCAGATCAGTTCACTAATACTTC
Source organism: Rhinolophus ferrumequinum (assembly GCF_004115265.2). Lineage (NCBI taxonomy): Eukaryota > Metazoa > Chordata > Mammalia > Chiroptera > Rhinolophidae > Rhinolophus > Rhinolophus ferrumequinum. The sequence goes on along the minus strand of NC_046295.1, from coordinate 1,225,461 downwards.
AAAGCCAAGAAAAAAATCCCAGTATGCAAGAAAAATAACATTAATATGAATTTCAATAGCATCTTTGAAAGAAAAACTCGTCACAACCAAGCAGTATCATGAAGAACATGACTGGTGTTCCTCAAGGATTACACAAGGGAAAAGAAGAGAGCCAGGATGATCCGCTGACTGACTGCATGTGTTTCCCTGGGATATAATTTGCTGTAATGGGGAAGACATCTTCTTTCCCACCAAGTTTTTTTCTAAAGTACAAACCTCACAGGAAGAAGACAGACACTCTGAGTGCTAAAAGGGGACCTGAAAGAAAGTAGGAGAGGGATGAAAGAGGCATGGAGGACATAGGACAGTGGTTCCCAAGGGTGGAGGAGAACCAAACCCCAGGATCATTTGGAGAAGTTTTGAAATGATTTGTGTTTGGCTCAATGATACGGACTGAGTAGGTGAGTGTCAAGGATGCTGTACATTCTGTCACACACGAGATTATCAGTCAACGTCCAACTATTCAAATAAAATTTGTATGGGTGAAAACACTGTGCATACATGTGTCATCTTGGTCCCTTCCTAGGGATAGAGATGCTATTCACTAGGAGCATTGGAGCTCTCACCTGGGCCCATATTACTCCTAGCAAACCCCACAGACATTTCTCCCACTGGGCCAATGTTGTGGCTGGACCAGACCTGTGGTTCTTGTGATAGCAAGAGTCACCTCAGCAAAAGCCATCAGGGAATTTTGTGGAAGAAGATTTGTTATTCACACGTTGTGGAGGGGACACAGCACACCCAGGGCCACACTGTGAGGTCATGGGTAGAGAGAGGGATGGAGTGTGAACATGGGCTTTCCTTTATTACGATTTGAGCGTAGAATGTTTTGGGTTTCTCAGGTTCACTCCTTATTGGTGAATTTAAAGCATAAGCAGGAATTAGGGTGTGGGAAGGGAGAGGCGGAGTCACTCAAATGGTCAGTTATTTAGGTCACCCAGGATTTCCTGAAAGAAAGAACTTCATGGGTGGAGGCAGCCTAATTCCTTATCTGGTTGTTTTGCTAATAGCTGTGTCATACAACTGACAATATGTTGATTCAAGACGGAGGTCTTTGAAGTGGATGCCCAACAATCAAAAGTTTAATGTCAGGCACTTGTATTGCAAACATGAATCTATTAGGTTGGTGCAAATGTAATTGCGGTTTTTGCATTTATTTTTAACCTTTTCAACCACAATTACTTTTGCACAAACATAATAGAATCTAACTTTTTTATGCATAGTAATCCCTCAAAATTCACAGGGCATTGGTTCCAGGATCCCAGTGGATATCCAAAACCACAGATGCTCAAGTCCCTTATCTGAAATGGAGTAGTACTTGCCATATTTGCATATAGGCTACAGCAGGTTGTGCCTACACATCACTTCATTCATGTGGATTCAGTATAGTGCTAAACAAATGGCAAGTTCAAGTTTTGCCCAAGAACTTTTTGGGTTGTTGTTGTTCTTTTTTCTGAATATTTTTTATCTGTAGTTGTTTGAATCCACCGATGCAAAAACCATGGATATAGAGGGCCAATTGGACTTATGAATGAGTTTTTACACATTTTTTTAAATTAAAGTTTATTGGGGTGACAATTGTTAGTAAAGTTACACAGAGTTCAGGCGTACAATTCTGTAATATACCATCTATATGTCACATTGGAGTTTTCACACATTTTTAACGTTTGCAGAAATTTCCAGGAATGTAACTGCTGCTTAAATCAACAAATGATTATTCTTTATTTGTTTGAGATTTATTAATAGTTGCTCAGCATTTTGGAAAAATCACATCACTAATGCCCCTCGCGGTATTTAAGCCAAGACCCCTGTATCATCATCCTGCACTCAACACCACGTTCAGTTATACCCCCATATGAGTACACCTGACCACTGCATTATGTTTTTAATGTACTTGTGACTGAGCATATTTTATTCTAAATTACATGTTTTTATTTTTCCTTTAAACACGTGCAGTGTGTATGTGTGTATAACGGTAAAGCATAAAAGAGGTGTCTGCCAGTTATCGATTCAATGATTCTACAAACCAGATTTATACTTTATTGCCCAATCCATGACAGCGGAGTTGAGTATTTAAATATTTCCCTTGCTGGGCTGCCATGATGTCCAGCTTTGTCAGTAGAGGGCTCTGGAGAGACATTGCAAGAGGAAGGGGTTTTCCTTCCTGATTCCTGTATGATTCTTCACCAGCCTAACATCACACGAGCCTACAGTGGTACCCCCACTCCTGCTGCATGCCTGCCTACAAGCTCACGTGGGCCCCAGTGTTATTCCCGCTTTCCCAGTGACTGTGGACCAGCTCTAGTTTGGCAATCTAGCAGACTTCTCTGCCATCTAGTGGTCTCTTAAACACACCTTGTTCCACATGGTCTACATTCCCCTTCCAAGTTTGTTCTGTCTTGAGTCCTCTCCCTAAGCCCTAAGGTACCCTTTAGAGTTCTCCTTTCATTTCTAGAGTTACTTTCCTATAACAGCGTAATAATTCTTGATACTTCCCCTTTTTAAATCACTGCGTGCTTTGTGTCTCCTGAGTAAACCCGTGTTGATAGCAAGAGTGGACCCAGAAGATGGACCCATAAGTGTGGGACTTGGGAGTTAGTTTGCTCATGCCATTGGGCTTGGCACAGTGCTGAGCTCCTGTCTTGTGGAAGGTGAGATGCTAGCGATCCATGGCATGTGGTGACATAAAATGTAATCAAGCCACACTTGCCATCTGTGGTTCATTGTGATACAGCACCAACTGAAACATGTGTCCCGGGAGCCCAGGTGACTGCTGCCTTTGACGATTACAGCAGTGATGCTGACACAACCTATGTCTGAGGCATTTTTCCCTGTTTCCAGTCTCAGCAGCTATGGAGTAAAAACTTTTTTACTATCTGAGGTAATTGCGTCACTTAACATAAAGACTCCAACAACAAAAAAAAAAAACAAGAAAAAAAATCAATTTAGCATACTAATAAAGCTCGTAAGCATGAAGGTATCTATTATATTTTCCAAAGCTGATAACTATAATGCTGTTCAAATTAGTTTGATTTTTAGAATAAAAATGTACCTTTCTGACATTACTTAACTGATGTAAGAACAAGAAAAAAAACGGCATCTGATTCAATAGGAGCTGTCAACAAATAGAATATTGTTAGTCAAATGTACAAGCCAGATCATTTGTTTTGTAACTTTATTTCTTCCATTCAACATGGTGCAAAAATTTGGTTATAGTGTTCTGAAATCATACCAAACATGAAAACTTTGATCCTGTAATAGCTGTCGCATTTGTGACACTTTGGTGTATATGATACAAAACAAAAAGAATTACAGGCACACACACATGTGCCCATGCATACACACTCACTTACACACATATACTCACATATACACATGCACATACATATATACAAATTTTCACAGAAACGTACACTGCATATACATGTGTATACAGACACACATACATGCCCACTTGTATACATGTACACATTTATACACATACACACTTACACACACATACACCAATTCATGCATACACATACCTACAAACGTGCATATGCACACTACACACACATATTATAAAGTGTGTGTATAGATGTCCAAAAAATAATTTTTAAAATTGAATTTTTGAAAATATGAAAGAATCCTAATAAATTCTGCATTAAAACCAAGTAAAATATGTAAATGCTTATTTGAACAGAACCTTTAGCAAAGAAAATATCCTTGAAAATATTGTGATTATTATGAACCGTGGGTACAAATGGACCCTATAATGTAAAGCTGAAATATTCTCATGTGTAGAATTGTTCCATTTCATCCCAGCCTCTTGTCCTATTCTGTCTCTGCCCCAGTTCTCTCTTCTCCCACCATGTGGCGCTTCAGCCCTAACTTAAAAGTAGTAGAAGTTCAATGCTGAAGGTACCAGCATTTTATAGGCTGATTAGAATTGCTAGGCAATTACTAGGAATAAAAATGGTTCCATACATTCTGGTCTTCCACTCTTGCTAATGTTGTTCCAGGTGTGGAGAGAGAGAAAGAATATGCTATGTCTTCATTGTAGTCCCATTAAAACAAACTACTGTATATTAATTCCTGCTTGGAAAATTGCAGACACTACAGTTAGCAGCAAGCTCAAAAAACATAGGGAAACTATTTTGACAGCTTCATCCAGTTTCTTTTAAGGGAGAGGGCTCCGTCTAAGGGAACAGGTTGCATCAGAGCCCCATCTTGACTTACATGAAGACCATTGCTGACTTGCTGTGATTCTCCTCTACTTGGTGGAGGAAGCGGAGAGAGACTGGACAGGAGCACCCGGCTGGGCTGCTCCATCCACCGCCAGGCAGAAGAAAACTGTACTGTAACGAGCAGCAATCCCAGTCATTTGCATTCCAGGCCTACTTCGCCAGGAGAACTGAAACACTGTCAGGAAACACACAATATTAGATTCTTCAAGAGAAACATACTTGGGCCTGGAGAAGGTGCACTGTTTTGTGTTATTCTGGATTTACCCACAGAACTCAGAGAATACTGAATAGTTAAAAGACACAACTAATCTTACTGTTCAGCTGAAGATTCTTAAATTTTACCAGCGTCGCATGACCAATAAATTGGAAAAACAAATAAATATATATATTTCAAAGTACAATGCTCTATAATAATTTTAAAAAGCAAAATTCCTCCCTCTTTGGAACCTTAGATGATAGACGCCTTTAACCATTTTTAAATATGTAAATTGACAAATAACTGGTTATCAGCTTGAGTTGAAACAACAATCTACTCTAAATCCAGAATTTAATACAGATGAAAAGCTTTGGGGGCATTTCTTTTTGGAGATTGAATTAAAGCAGAGCAGGACAGATGTGTGGTAGAGGGAATGGCGGGAGTGAGGAATAAATACTGAGAGTGTAGACGAGGAAAAGGCTAGTGCACTCTGCCCCTTCTATTTCTTTTTTTTTTAAGTTTATTGGGGTGACAGTGGTTAAAGTTACATAGGTTTTGAGGGTACAATTCGAACCTATTGTACCTTCCTGACACTACTTCACTTTGTGTGCTCACCACCCAGAGTCAGTTCTCCTTCCATCACCATATATTTGACCCCGTTTACCCTCGTCTACCATCCCCAAACCCCTTCACTTCTGGTAACCACTAAACTGTTGTCTATGTCTATGAGTTTTTGTTTATTTGTTTGTCTTCTTCCTTTGTTGCTGTCAGTTTTATATCCCACATATCAGTGAAATTCTATTTCTACTCTATCATCCCTGGCTGGGTATTACCATTTTGCACCCAAATGGCCCAGCAATCCTCCATGTTTCCTTAGCTGATGTTTAGTCCGTTGCTCTCATGTACACCAAAGCAATGGAGACCCTCAGTTCTATGTGACCTTTCTGTGTTCTAAGCAGTCCTGAATGCAAATCAGTTTTATTAACAATTTAGGATAAACATGGAACTTGGTAACTACCCAACAAACTCTAGAAGAAAGTGAAAAAAGATCTAGGAGGAGTGATTCATATTCCAAATTTAAATTTTTAATGTAATTTCCATAAACTTTCTATATCCTGGAAAAAAATGGAAAAAATGACTTAAGCCTTTGTTACCTATGCGGCTGCTCCATTAAGGACTGTACATATAGGCACAGTCACCTGCTGTGTGGGGTCACAGGGCTCCCACTTCAACGTGCCATCATGCAGGCAGACACAGGATCATGCTCCTTCACAGAGGCCTGAGGGAGGCCTGGTGACAGGTCCTTCCTCCTCACAGCTTCAGGGTTGGTGGGCAGCGTTCAGATGGAAAGAAGTGTTAATGATCATGTTTGGGGTTTTGTTTGCTTGTTTGTTTTTTGTTTTGTTTTGTTTCAGGACTGGATTAAATGTCTTACAATAACAACAAACACTTGGGACATAAAAAAATAGCTCAAAACATTAACCATGGTAGTATTTGGGAAATATTAGCATTTTCCAAACATTGCCAAATTATCCGGCTTCAGATGCCCAGAAACAAAGTTTTTCTCTCCTTTAGTCTTCTGCTAGATCATAAGGTTGTTCCATTTTTAAGTTTTCAAGGAACCCCTACACTGCTTTCCATAGTGGCTGCACCAATTTACATTCTCACCAACAGTTTTCTCCACACCCTCACTTTTGGGTACTTGAAAGCAATCCAAAAACATCCCTGTGTTGTGTGTATGCAGTTAAGGTAAGGATGTTAGGGAATGGAGATAGTAACAGTCTCGAGTCAGCATTTCCATCTGGAAAAACATGAAGGGGTTCACACCTGCCATTATTTTTTTAAAGGGCAGTAGAGTGCTGATCACACACACAGGTGGGATACTTAAAGCAAACCCTGTGTGTGGACTAAAAAGGAAGAAGCTTTGCCTGACACTTATGCGGAATTTTCCAGAGAGGGTTTCCTATCCTTAAGTATTCCTCTTCCTAACCTAGCGGGTTCAGCGGATTAGTTATTACATGCTTTGCCCTGCTGTTTTTCATTCAGCAGAGGCCCTTTCTGCGTGAAAAAAAAAGGTACTTAAGTGACAAAAATATCTATTCAATGACTTTTATTGTCTTATAGATAAAATGTCAACATGGCATCAATCCATCAAATTGACACAAGGACTGGGAAGCAGTTCTCATGTGGTTGCAGGGTGAGTTATTCCCTGAAACGAGGTGAAGGGAACACCGATCCTTTACGTATCCAGAATGGGCTAAACCAGCCCTCCACGCAGCCCTTCCCAGAGCTCCTCCACAGCCCTACAGCCAGAGCAGTCACCTTTAGAGTCACACTGAATTTTGATCAACCTCAGCAGTCTCCACTTCATTCAGCCATTTCTGATGAGCGCTCCTGAAGGCTGAGCCATGGGGTATGGAGAATGACTGTGACTTAGCACCAGCAATCAAAATTATAGTTTGTTCAAGGTTACAGGTTTTTCCTCCACACATTAGTTAGAGCATAAATATTCTGAAGTATATGCCAATTCTAAAAGACAGGGAACTGAGAGAACACCCAGACTGACCAGTAACACTGGCCACGGTGACCTGGGTGTCTCTGTGCCAAGGGACAATGTGGAGAAAGGGTATCCATGGCAGAGGCCAGCAGGCCATGGGTCAGGACCTCCTCCCCACCCCTCACCAACTCCCCATGCCAAAATGCCAGAATCCCTCCCACAAACACAGGCGCACGGAGAACCTGTGTTCCCACAGTACAAGCTCACATTCACTGAGAAACTTCTGCAACGAACTGAGAAATCTGGAATGGACTCGATTTTCTACTGTCAAGCAGAAATGGGATTTTATGATGGAAAATGAGATACTAAAAAACTACAAGTTTGCCCTTTTCAGTTGGTTTTTTTGGGGGGGATGGCAGCTATGAAACTTAAACATGGTTTTAGACTTTATTTTCAAAACAGGAATGTTTTTAAAGCTTTACTGAAGTAGCATTTATTTTTGCCAATTGCCAAAGGAAAATATACAAACCTCTTTATCTCTTTCCTTTTCTAGTGAAATGAATTCTGTTTTCACCTTGAAAACAGGTGCTCCTTCCCCTCTAACACTAAAACATTTTGCTGACGAAGCAGGCATTATAAAAAATATCTCAACCCTTTGAATGTGATAAGCCTTGTGATTGTTATAACACTTTTGTTCCTCAGAAAGCCTTCCCACGTTATTCCAGACCCACAGATGTGAGAACAGGGTACTATATCAAGCAGCCTCCCAAGCAGACAGGACATTAATTACTGAGACAGGAAAAACCATGGCCTAATTATCATTAATCTAAGTCCATCTGGATCCTAGAGAAGCAGAGTGCTGTAAAGGGCAGAGAACATGGGTATTCACAATATCACATCCCTACTAAGCAACTGGTGACCTATTTCAACTTCTATGCTGATATCCCAAGTCCAGAGAATTACTTTCCAGTCTCTACCAAATGCCTGAAAAAATTACTTTTTTCCCATTACTTTGCTTTTTCTGGCCCTCAGAAAATTCTGCCATATGACAGATCTGATTGGATTTTGAATTCCTCTGCAGGCTCTTTCACTCCACCTCCTCCCTGTGAGATCCAGCAACACACCCATCAGGGAAGTGTGATTCTTCTGTGACCAGCATATGCTTGTCTGTCCCCACCACTTCAATTATTTGGATGATCCCCTAAAATAGACTTGTTTATATATTTTCCAGTACTTATACGTTACTAAAAGAAAAGATAATCAGGGCTCACACTTTCATTTGTTTCAGATAAGGTGGAAGTCAGGAATAAATCACAAACCTTTTATCAAGGATTTGTTCCTCCTTTTTTTAACACTTCAAATGATATTTGTGTCACCAGGCTACCATTCAATAGACCCTAATGTTTCTCAATACCTAAATTATGTCATGAGCTATGCTTGCTTACAGGAACTGAAAAGGACCCCAGAATGAGGAGAGCCAAGCACAAAGACCAAAGGTGCCGAGTGCAAAAACCAAGATGACAATGGACAACCACGTGCAAAAGGGCCGTGTGCAAAAAAGGCCCTGCACAAAAGGGCTGAGTGCAATAGGAGAATAACTGCACATGCCTAAAAGAAATTAATCACTCCACGCCGCAGCTAAGAAACACAGAAATTCCTTCCGAGTCAGGGAGAAGGTGCTGTTAGGCCCCGGTTCACCCTTCCCCATTCCTTGATCAAAATTTCTGCTCTGCCTTAACAAACTCAGTCTCATTCTATTCGCTGCACCCCCTGATCAGGAAGGGTCAGTAACATTTGTGCCACTATTCTCCCGTAGAAGGTGATTGTTTATGCCCACTGTTTGGATCATTTACAGATTTCAAGACAAATCAAAGAAATCTTAGCTTTAAGATAAGTCTTGGATTTAAATACCAACTTTGCTGATCTCCTAATGGCGGTGATTGTGCAAGTTACATTAATTCTCTGAGTTGTGTTTATTCCTCCATAAAGTAGAACTACTACCTATCATCACAGAGCTCCATGAAGGCAGATATCTTGGGCCATTTTGTTCTCTAGTGGATATGTGGTGCCTGACATATGGTAGGAACTAAATCAATAATTGCTGAATTGTATAAAACAAAAACAGCAATTATAATAACATGACCACCTTCCCATGATCTGTAGTAGCCAGTGGATCAAATACTATATAACTTTCATTGTATACAAAAGTGCTCTACTACAAAGAGAGCAAAGTAAATGATGGTTCCACCAGTGGAGAAGTTGGAGGGAATAACCCACAGGGATCATGATAGATCACAGGAAATTCTATGTCAAAGAAGAAAGGATATTACAAGTCACCTTTTCTACTTGTCACATAACCAAGTGCCACTCCTTAGGGACTGAGACCGAAGTCAATTCTAGTAATGGTCAAGACACAGGCCTGAAGCAATGACCAAGTCACCCAATATGTGGCCAGAACCATACCTGAAATGCCTTCCCAATGTTAGGGTAGAATTACTTATAAAGACAAAAAGAAAGCACAGAGATCTCCCCAGAAAAGAAAAAGAACTCACCTCCAGGGAGCGCTCACTGTCTCTGGGAGTTACTAGTGAGCATATGATACCCCCTTAACAGGCTTTGTCCAGCATCTTACTATAAGAGTTGGCACACTTCTGTGAAACTTCCTGTCAATGCTATAGCTCACGTGGATAGTAGCAGCTCAGAGTATGCAATGGACCCAGTAATAAACAGAAACCATACTCGTAGCCCCAACTCATCATCAAAGAATAAAGTAGGTCGTGAAAAGTCTAAAATACCTTCCTAAGGATGTAAGGGATAATAATAACAGCTTGGAATTAATTTCTGATGACTTTTACTATTTAATTATCTGACATAGTTGTTTAGGGTGCATTATATTTATGAAGTCAAGGAAGAAGGACCAAGAAAAAAGTACAATGACACAGGCAAGGCCACCAAGTCAACGAGCAGAACGAGAACCCTGGTTCTTGAGCCTGAGGGACATGAGACTGAGGAGCTGCACTGGAAATTACGGGAGAGTGGTGGGCCTCAGGGCTCCCAGGAGAGGCTCTACCTACAGCTGCCACAGTTGCCAACCACTTCTCCTCCTCCCAAACGTGGAGCAGCTCCAGCCTGATTGAATTTTAGGAGGTCTTTTTACTCTGTATACCCCTGAGGGAGACAAATTCTCTGTACAAGTAAAAAGGAAAACAGGAGCCTTCTGTCTCCTGAAAGACTCCTACTTCTCGTGCCTGCCCTCATCCTTCAAGGATGGGAGAACTTAGTCACCAAGGGCACACTGCAGGGTTTATCAATTAAGTGCCCATTTTTGTAGAAACATTCTAAAGAAGTATAACCCCTCTAGGTGCCCTTCCCAATGTCCATCCCCAGGAGCACCTGTTCCTGAGAGGGAGGTGAGGAGAGCCAATCTCTCGTTGCATACAGTTAGTTCTACACGTCTCGCCCAGGCACAAGCATTGAGCACCAACCCAGGGAAAGGCCAGTTCCCATGTTCACATGAACCCTGACTGAAGCCAGACCTTGACTTCTGGGAATAGTCCATCTTTATCCTCATGCAGCCTTCCTCTAGATCCTTCAGTGTATAGTATCTCTTCTTTTAGGTGCCATGTTTATTTCCTGTGTGCATGGTACACTTTTGCAAAGAAAGGTAATTGCTTCTTGATGACAACATGGCAGGCTCTTTGCATCACTTTTGCTAATGGTGTCTGACTCACACCCACTTTCCAAGACAAGATCATTCCTCTCTTCACTATGCAGAATCTAAGACTCGGGGAGTAAGTAAATGGTCAGTGGACACACCACCAATAAGAACAGAAGCAGGTCTGTCCATTTCTAAAATCCCCATATTTCACTATGCCAAGCTATGTCTAAGAGCAGGAGTCTCATATATTTAACAAATAAATCTACTAAATGACCTGTAACACAACATGATTAAGCCAGGACAGAGAAAAATTTATAAATGGACTAAATAAAAATCATCTATATCATACGGTCATGATTAGAGGAAAAATGTTTCAAAGTCACATGAATAGAACTGACCAACTCAAAGCCAAGTGAGAGTTTTAAGAAAAGCTTTCCCAGCAAAAATATGTTATTTGTATATTTTTCTCCTAAAAAAAATCATGTTTGGTCTGTTTATTAGTGACATACAACATGAAAGATAATGGTAAAGCCACATACATCATCGCTACATCCCTTCAAACTATAAATCAAGAAGTGCTTTTCATCCTCCAATCTAATAAGAGAAATTGTGGTGATGTCCTTAGTTACTTTGAAGGAAGTGAAGGCAAATACATCACTTAGTATGAGAATTTTACCTGCTTCAGAGTTACTATGAGATAACTAATAAAATTATCTAAAACATCTTTACCATGCTAAGAACCATAGGAAAAAATGTCCACCATGATGTAAAGACATCCATGGGAGGGGCAGCAGCAGAGTCTGCGCTCTGGACTTCTGCATGGAGCTGGAGGTGGAGCTACTGGTTAGCCACAAATAAGAACATCCACACATGTATTTAAGAAATTACAGCCAATAGTTCTAGGGACAAGCAGAAAGGAAAGAAAGCACCAAGTCTTAGCAAGTCTCAAGACGTGTTGGGGGAGAGCATTTGTTTTTATCAATATTCCATAATTATTTAGTTATAAGCCTCCACTGCATCTATTAACTCCACAGAAAGCACAGTCCTGTTTGTGACAGGAAGCAGCAAAGACAAAACATTGCTTCTGGCTATAAGAAGCCCTACTCCTTGGAGGAGCAGACAGCCAACATGCTTGCTACTGGGAAGAGAGGCGGTTGCTAAGGAGTGTCATGAGTCCATCCTTTAAGAAAATTGAGTCTGTTAGAAATAGTAACCCACAGTAACAGCTGTGCCCAAGGCTCCAGCTCACTCAGACTAACTGCTTTGTGGTATAAAGTACTGTCAGTCAGTCCTTCCACAGGGGTAGGCACCAACAGACATGCATAGAAATGCTCACCATGAGACATGTTAGAATGTCACTGCAGCATTATTTGTAATAGCCCCAAACTGGAAACTACAAAATGCCGAGCAAAAGCGTGCAGGAAAATAAAGTGAATGCAAAGTGGGAAACAATACTGCAGTTAGCATAGATGTTCCACCACTATGTGACATGACATAGACAGACCCACACCCATAATAGTGTGCAAAAGCAACTCATGACAAGAGATACATCCTGCTCGATGTCACTCTACAAAGACCAAGAACAGGAAGTACCATGCCATGTACAATACAACTCAATGACAAAAGGACAGACAACTCAATTATAAGGTAAGCAAAGCACTTAAGTAGATATTGTTCCAAAGATATACAAATGGCCAACAGGCAAATGAAAAGATGCTCCAAAGCATTATTCATTAGGGAAGTGCAAATTAAAACCACAGTGAGATACCACTTCACACCCACTAGGATGTTTAGAATCAAAGCAATGGAAAATCACAACCGTTGGCAAGGATGTGGAGAAACCCAAACCATCATCTGTTGCTAGTGGGAATGTGAAATGGTACAGCCAGTGTGAAAAACACTTTGGTGGTTCCTCAAAAATTTAAACATAAATTACTGCACTCCTAGACATGTTTTCCAAACAACTGAAAACAGGTGTGTAAATAAAAACTTTAATATAAATACCATTTCTGTGACGTAATCCTCTGGTCTCTTCCCATAAAGACACTAGTCCCATCATGGGAGCCCCACCCTCGTGACCTCATCTAAACTTAATTACCTCCTGAAAGCCCCACCTCCCAAACATTGGAGTTTAGGACTTCAACAGATGAATTTGAGAAATACACAAACATTCATTGTGTAACAGGTGACCTCCCACATTTACTATTTAATTTTAAAACAATTATAGAGCCCACTTTCCCAAACTTTGTAGGCATGTGAATGTCTGCACACTGCGGAGAGGGTTAACACTTCCCTCTGAGAATCAGTATTCAGTAGCCCTGAGAGAAAATCTGGCAGACAGAAATCTCTCTCTCTCTCTCTCTCTCTCTCTCTCTCTACACACACACACACACACACACACACACACACACACACTTTTTGAGATATACCTTACATGCCATACAATTAATCTATTCAAAGTGTACATGTCAGTGGAGGAATCTCTGTAAGTTTTGTGGGAAGGCTATTCTTAAATAAAACAAAAAATGTGATAAAGGAGAATGCTTGGGAATCTTACATTTATGAGAGTTATTAGTGGCAATGACACAACTAGATCAAAAATAGGAACACTTATGCTGTAAAGTAGACATCTAGTTTATTTTGTGAGAAATACTTCATAGACAATTCTGAACGAATTTTGGCTATTGTTCTTCCTTGGTTTAAATATAGGTCTTGGTAATTTGCATGCTTGTATTGTTTTGGGTGGGTTCTTGTATTCGGTTCAATTCAAAGGGGGGTTATTTGCAATAGAACAAAGTGGGGTATAAGAAAGGGGAAATCTTGGGGAAAGGAAGAAGTAGCAGGAAAACTTCTGTGTTTAGTTTAGAGGTTTTTGTAATGTAAAATCTAATTCCATTCCCTGTGTTGTTCAGGATTCTGTGTGGGGACGGTGAGTGTCTTCTTGGCTGCACTCTGTGTGTTCTCACTCCCTTTTGCCTCTGTACACAGACAGGCAGTTGCAATGATGAGGTGTAATAAATCAGGTGCTGAGCTCCTGGCAGGAGTTGCAAATTATTCAAGACTTTCACACAGGATCTTGGACTAAGCATATCCAGGTAATTCTTCAATCAATCACAGAGTAGGAAACCGACCTCAGTCTGCCAAGGGAAATCAGGGAAGGCTGTCTCAGAACCTTGCCAAGTGACCCTGTGGTAGATGAAACCAGCAAAGGAGACTGTTTATGAAAATAATAGCTGATAGGATATTATTCAGGCTGCCTCTCCTAATGGAAATTCTGACTGTGTCAACTGGACTTTCCCTCTTTTCTAGTACACAAAACTGTGAAAAAATTACCTTTGAAAAACATTAGAAGTTTATTTTTGAGGTTAATCATATCTTGTTCAACAGTGAATGAATATCACTGTGCTTGAAATATTATAGCAGTTTGAGTGTTAAAGAAAAGCAAAAGACACTTTCTTTAATTAGGAGATTTTCAAAAACTTCTCTCCAATGTTTCAGAAATAAAAGAGGGGAAGTTACCATGGATGTCACAGAAATGCAAAGGATTATCCAAGAATACTATGAAGGACTATATGCCACCAAATTCAATAAACTAGAAGAAATGGACACGTTCTTAGAAACATAGCCTTCCTAGGCTGAACCATGAAGAACTGGAAAATCTAAATAGAGCGATCACCAGTAAGGAAATTGAATCAGTCATCCGAAACCTTCCCAAAAGCAAAAGTCCACGACCAGATGGGTTTACCAGTGAATTCTATCAAACATTCAAAAAGGATCTAATAGCTGTCCCACTCAAACTCTTCCAAAAAAACTGAAGAAGAGACAGTACTCCCTAACTCATTTTATGAGGCCAACATTACCCTCATATCAAAACCTGGCAAGGACAACACAAAAAAAGAGAAGTACAGGCCAATATCTCTGATGAATACAGATGCAAAAATCCTAAACAAAATTCTAGCAAATCAACTACAATAATGCATTAAAATGATTATATATCACAACCAAGTGAGGCTCATCCCAGGGGCACGAGGATGGTTCAACATCCGCAAATCCATCAATATGATACATCACATAAACAAAATAAAGGACAAAAATAATATGATTATATCAATAGATGCAGAAAAAGCATTTCACAAGATACAACATCCATTTATGGTTAAAACAGTTAGTAAAATGGGTATAGAAAGAAAATACCTTAAGATAGTAAAGGTCATGGATGACAAACCCTCAGTTGAAATAATTGTGAAAAACTGAAGCCCTTCACTCTACATTCAGGAACAAGACAGGGGTTTCCCTTATCACCACTGCTTTTCAACATAGTGTTGGAAGTTCTAGTCAGAGCAATCAGGCAAGAGAAAGAAATACACAGCATCTAAATTGGGAATGAAGAAGTTAAATTGTCACTTTTTACAGATGACATGATGCTATATATAGAAAACCCTAAAGACTACACCAAAAAGCTATTAGAAACAATAAACAAATACAGTAAAGTTGCTGGCTACAAAAATCAACATACAAAAATCCATTGAATTCTTATATACTAACATGAAATCTCAGAATAAGAAATAAAAAAAATTCCTCTTGCAATTGCAACAAAAACAATAAAATACCTAGGGATAAACTTAACCAAGTATGTGAAAGACCTATACACTGAAAACTATAAAACATTTTTTTAAAAAATTGAAGAAGAAACAAGGAAATAGAAAGACATTTCATGTTCGTGAATAGGAAGAATCAACATAGCAAAAATGGCCATATTACTTAAAGCAATACACAGACTTAATGCAATCCCCATCAAAATCCCAATGGCATTTTTTTAAGAAATAGAACCAAAAAAATTCACCAGATTTTTATGGAACTTCAAAAGACCCCATATAGTCCAAACAGTCCTAAGAAAAAAGAATAATGCTAGAGGTATCACACTCCCTGAATTCAACCTGTATTACAGAGCAACAGTAATCAAAACAGGATGATATTGGCAGAAAAACAGACTCATAGACCAATAGAATAGAATTGAAAACCCAGAAATAAACCCACATAAATATGGACGGATAATTTTTGACAAAGAAGCAAAAAACATACAATGGAGAAAAGACAGCCTCTTCAATGAATGGTGCTGGGAGAATCGGAAAGCCACGTGCAAAAGAATGAAACTGGACTGCTCTCTGTCACCATGCACAAAAATTAATTCAAAATTGATCAAAAACTTAAGCATAAGACCTGAAACAATAAACTGCACAGAAGAAAACATAGGTACTAAACTTGTAGACCTTGGGTTCAAAGAGCATTTTATGAATTTGACTCCAAAGGCAAGGGAAGCAAAAGATAAAATAAATGAATGGGACTATATCAAACTAAAAAGCTTCTGCACAGCAAAAGAAACCATCGACAAAATAAAGAGGCAACCAACTGAATGGGAGAAGATATTTGCAAACAATATCTACCATAAGGGGCTGATATACAAAATATACAAGGAACTCATACAGCTCAACAACAACAAACAATCTAATTGAAAAATGGGCAGAGGACCTGAAGAGACATTTCTCCAAAGAGGACATACAAATGGCAAATAGACATATGAAAAAATGCTCAACATCACTAATCATCAGAGAAGTGCAAATAAAAACCACAATGAGATATCACTTCACACCAGTTAGAATGGCTATCATGAACAAGACAAATAGTAACAAGTGTTGGAGAGGCTGTGGAGAAAAGGGAACCCTCATAAACTGTTGGTGGTAATGCAGACTGGTGCAGCCGCTATGGAAGGCAGTGTGGAGGTCCTTCAAAAAATTAAGAATAGAATTACCATATGACCCCTCTCCTGGGTATTTACCAAAAACTTTGAAAACACTTATCTGTAAAGATATATGTGCTCCGATGTTCATTGCAGCTTTACTTACAGTGGCCAAGACATGGAAACAACCAAAGTGTCCTTCAATAGCTGATTGGATAAAGAAGCCGTGGTATATATACACAATGGAATACTATTTTGCCATAAGAAAAGATGAAATAGTGCTATTTGTGACAACTTGGATGGCTCTTGAGATTATTATGTTAAGTGAAATAAGTCAGACAGAAAAAGTCTAGAACCATATGATTTCGCTGATATGTGAAGCCACAAAGTAAGACAAACAAATAAAGAAACAAAAACTCATGGACAATAGTTTACTAGTTATCAGAGGGTAAGAGGGGAGGAGTGTTCATAGAAGAGTACCAGTAAGGGGATCAAGTATATAGTGATAAGAGGAGCACTGACTCTGGGTGGTGAACACACAATGTGATATGTAGATGATGCATTACAGAATTGTACACTTGAAACCTATGTGATTTTACTAACCATTATCACCCAGTAAATTAAGTTAAAAACACAAAAATAATATTTATTGTATTAGCTGTTAAATCTCCCATATAAATTGAAGATTTGATTAAATATATTATTTTAGAGTTTAATTGACATAACACTACATATTTAAAAGTGGAGCTAAATTTCTTTCCAAAATTTTATTTTTGATTATGGGAAACCTTAGTTGAAGGGCATTCATCAGGGCCAGTCTCTACAAAGTGGGAAAGAATGTGTCGAGCATAATGTGATGGTTTCAAAGTAACCTCATACGAAATCAGCATCTAAAGGCAGACTGACAAGGTGATAAGAAAGTGGATGATAGAGAAGGGAAGGCATTCAACTCACGGGGCAAGAAAACGATTGGAAGAGGATCTTAGTCCTTTTGGGCTGCTATAACAGACTATCGTGTTCCTTTGTTGTTTTCAGTTTTATATCCCACATATCAGTGAAATCATATGGTTCTCGACTTTTTCTGTCTGACTTATTTTGCTCAGCATAATAATCTCAAGATCCATCCAAGTTGTCACAAATGGCACTATTTCATCTTTTCTTATGGCAGAATAGTATTCCATTGTGTTTATATACCACATCTTCTTTATCCAATCATCTATTAAAGGACACTTTGGTTGTTTCCATGTCTTGGCCACCGTAACATAAAACTAAAAACAATAAAGGAACAAGACAAACAAACAATGAAACAAAAACTCACAGACATAGACAATAGTTTAATTGTTACCAGAGTGTAAGGCAGGAGGGGGTGGGACATGAGGGTAAACGCGATCAAATACATGGTGATGGAAGGAGAATTGACTCTGGCTGGTGAGCACACAATGTGAGATATAGATGATGTGATACAGAATTGTACACCTGAAATCTATGTAACTTCACTAATTATTGCCACCCCAATAAACTTAAAAAATAATAATAGCAATAATAATAATAATAATAATAATAATAATAATAATAATAATATCATGGACTAGGTAACTTATAAACAACAAAAACTTATTTCTCACAGTTCTGGAAGCTAGGAAGTCTAAGATGAAGGTGCAGGCAGATTTAGTATCTGGTGAGATCCCACTTCCTGGTTCATAGAGGGCCATCTTCTGGTTGTCCTCACATGAAGAAGGGGCAGGAGAGCTCCTCTGGGGTCTCTTAGAAAGGCACTAATCCCTTCAGGGTTCTATGCTCATGACCCAATCAGGGTCATGAGAGGAAGGTTGGGCCTCCACTGGAGAGAGGTGCATGAGTGAGGTAGGAAAAATGCACAAACTTAATCCTGAAGAATGAGTCTGGCTCCATGTGGAAAAAGAAACAGCGTGTGAGGATCTAATGTTATTTTACTCTGTAAAGAGTGTTCTGTGGGTCCCAGTGAATGAGCACTGGCCCCAAGTGCTGAGAATACTGGCTTCAAATGGCTTGCATGGTCCCCAGGGTGATAGTCCATGTTGCTGATGCTGCCTCCATCATCCGTCACTGGGGATGGAGAGGCTCTGCATTGTGGTGCCAATTGGGCATGAGAGATGACTCTGCTGAGTGCTGGCAGGACTGATTTAGTAGTCATGGGGCTGTGGGCTCCTGTGGCTGCCTTAGGCATGTGGCTGATGTAACCTGGAAGTGTGGTGGAGTAGACACCAATGGGAGAAAGAAAATAGTCAGGAGTCAGCAGATACATTCTTTTCCTCCCCCATCCCTCACGCTATCCTGAGGAGTGCTGGTACAATTCGTATCTCTAAAATTATTCTGTGTGATCTGCCAAGTGCTGGCCTGATAAGTAATACTTTCCTTCCTATTTGTTCTCTCTCCTTCCCTGCTTTCTTCCCCACTCTCTCCTGCTTCCCTAAGATTTCACCCCTTCCCCAATACAATGTTAGCATGTAACCTGACTTTCAGGGAACTAGAGATATTACAGTTTACAAAGTTAAGTCTTTGGAACATAGAACAGCATAAAAATAAAAAGTAAAAGCACATAAACTATATGATGGGATTATGAGGCAATTAAATATTTAACTAACAAAAACTAAGGAGAACAAGACAAGGGAAACAGAGCTCAAATACAAGATTATTGTGAAGGAAACTACTAAAGGCAATTAGGAAACAATTAGTGTTGAAGTAGAAACAATTTATGATTAGATGTCAAAGAATCAGTGAGCCAGTCAACAAGTACTATTAAACTCCTGCAGATTTGGAGAGAACTTTAGGGAGTTTGGACACTTCTTTTGATAGTTTCAAATTGGAAACAAACAAACAAATCAACAACCCTCACAAAAACACCAGAGAAGATAATCGTTATAAAGAAGAAAACAGGCACAGAGTTTCATAGACCTCCTTCTAGTCGCTCTCATTCTGTGATTGTATTTTGGTAAAACACAAGAGTTTGCCTGCCTTTAGAACAAGAGAGCGGTGCCTAAAACCTTATAAGTACCAAATCTCATGACCAAGGCAGGAGAGACACTGATTAGGGAAATGAGACTTGAAAATGAGAAAAGGAAGAATCACAGGTGGCAGATGTACCAAGAGAAAAATAGAATGGCCTAAACTTAGGACAAATGATCAGGGAAAATGGAGAGCAATAAGACATCTGCAAAGACCAAAAATAAAACCAATTTTATAATGAACAACTCAAGGGAGGAATGTTATAACATTCAATGACAGTAATTCATTTTCCTGAAGTACCAGTTCTGAACCATTTTAGAGAAAATAGTAAAGTATTCATGTGGTTATCCAGCGTGGAACTGTGCCTCTGATGGTTAGGTATTAGTTTTTCCTAGAGAACTAAGACCACTCTCATGGGGCTCTATTGCTCTCAAGGTAGGAAACCTTTCATTACCCTCAGATCCTTCATATGTCGGTAGAAGAAGCTTTATGGTTGAACATCCAAAAAATAAAATTGGATTCCTCTAGTAAAATTGTTTTCTAGGACTCTTCTAAATAAGAAATTCATCCATTGTGTTTCTAAATAATTTGATGTGTTTACAAATATAAGTAAATCAAGCTGAGGAGAAAAATGAAGAACTTAGAAGATAGTTATGGAGACCAGGATTAGTCCTAGGTGTGCTGAGAAAGTAACAGACATTAACTATCTCCTCATACTGGGTCCCTTTTTTCTCTTTGGTGAGTCCTAGATACTGAATACTTGAGTCTTCCCAAAATTCATGTTGAAACCTAATTCTTAAATGTGATGATATTTGGAGATGGACCACTTCAGACCCTGCCACAACTAAGTCCATACTGCAGGAGGACTTACCAGCAGCTGAACTATAAGGGAGCCGACAGGTGGCAGCAGCCCTCAGAGTGTCCTGGCTATTTGTGGAGCTACCTCAGACCCTCTGCAGGTGTCAGCTGTCCTCGGTTCACAGCATGACCATTCACACATGTTTCCAGGTCCAGCATAGGCAGTGACCAACTGTGGATCACTTTGTAGCTCCTACCAGGTAGTTCCTTGTGGGTCACAGGCAGTGGGTGACCTAGGCCTGCACCAGAGCCCCTCCCAAGAAGCCCCAGAACCAATATATTTGGAGATTGGCCTCAGACTACAGCAGAGTACCACCCAGTTAGCCCCACAAGTGGCACACCCAAAGGGCGGTCACAACAGGGTTCTTGCCATCTGCAGCAGCACAGGTGGACCTGGAAGGTATTGTGCTCAGTGGAGGATGTCAGACAGAGAAAGACAGATGCAATGTGATTTTGTTTATATGTGGAATCTAAAGAACAAAATAAAACAAGAAAACAGAAACAAACTCACAGATACAGAGAACATTTTGATGGTTGCCATATGGGAGGGCAGTTGGGGAGGATGAAAAGGGGGAAGGGATTAAGAAGCACAAATTGGTTGTTACCAATAGTAGTCATGGGGAGGTAGGGTATAACATTAGGAATATAGTCAACAATACTGTAATAACTATATATAGTGTCAGAAGGATATTAGATTTATCAGGGTGATAGATGGGAGGCGGTTAGGGGCAGGGTGAAAAGGTGAAGGGATTAAGAAGTACAAATTGGTAGTTACAAAACAGTCATGGGGATGTAAAGCACAGGGAATATAGTCAATAATACGGTAATAACTATTTATAGTGCCAGGTGGGTACTAGAGTAGTCAGGGGGATCACTGTTTAAATCATACAAATGCCTAACTGCCTATACTGTACATTGGAAATTAATATAAAATAATATTGAATTTTATTTGTAATTGAAAAATTAAAAAGGGGGGAAAAGGTAAAGGGCAATAAATGATCCAAATTTCCAGGTATAAAACAAATAAGTCATGGGGATTTAATGTACAGCATAGGGAATATAGTCAATAATACTGTGATTGCATGATATGGTGTCAGATGGTTGCTGGACTTACGGTGATCACTTCTTTAGGTATATAAATGTTGAACAACTATGGTATACACCTGAAACTGATACAATGTTGTATGTTAGCTATGTTTTTTAATAAAAATCTTAAAAAATAAACAAGATGATCTTGTCAAAAATTTTTAATAAAATAGAAAGATAATATATTTTATGTAATACATAATATTATATACATTCAATGTGTGTAGTACAAAAATGTAAGCAATTGTATTCATTCATTCATTGTCTAGCCTTTATTTTTCAGATTTTCCTATAATAAATATCACCAAAGGAGACTTGTTTTGTAAATAAATTTAGATACACTCACATCAAGCAACATACATGCTAAAATTTCATCATTATTTACACTTCCCAGAAGCACTGATTGCTTCATAAACAAGTAAAACAGTGAATTTCAGATTATTGAATGGGAGTCAGAGCATTATCAACTCTCTTTCTATTGAGAGAGAAAGGTTTTATGACCTGATTTTCTTTTTTGGTGCTTAAGAAAAGTCCATAAAGATTCTCCTGCATGAAAATTTACTCTTTTGGAGTTATGAAGCTATCTTCTGTGTAATTTTAGAATTCTCTTGATAAACTATGTTTACTGTATTTATCATCCAACAGATGGGCTAGTACTTAGAAGCTGGCAATGAATATGTATCTTGTGGTTTTTAGTTCTTTAGTTTTTTAATACAGGATTTTTAGTTTATGTTTACCTTTCAGCACAGAGGCATATACCAAATGTTTACTGTAATTACACTTTATTTTGTTTTCTTTAATCTCTACCAACATTTTAGCATCAAATTGCATCTAACTAATTTGGAAATATATTAATCATATTTGTTTTAAAAAATCTAAGTTATAAAAAAACAAAAGTGTTCTCCAAGATATAAGAATACATAGGCTTAAATATGTCAAATCTGAAGCCTTCTATACCAACCAGTTCATAATACAATCAGATAAGTTCTTAGACAATTACTGGGAAGTGTTCCATCATAAATGATTTTTTCCACTTACTGGGAATTTTACCAAAATCTTTAATGTTTGATTGTAAACTATTCATGCTTTCTTCTTCCCTTTTCAGCTATCATATTATCTAAGACTAGCCTTTCTTCTGAGTAAATATAAAAGGAGATGAGGGAGAAATTGAGGGGATTAGAAAGCACAATTGGTACCCACAAGATTGCCACAGAGATGTGAAAGTCAATTTGGGGAATATAATCAATATTGTTGTAAAGATTTTGTAAGGTATCTATGGACACTGTCTTATTAGGGAGACCACCTCATGGATGGTATAGATGCCTGATCACTGCACTGTACACCTGAAGCTGAAGCTGAACAATAATGAATGTCAACTATAATTTATATATATATATATATATATATATATATATACACACACACACACACACACACACACACACACACAGTCACAAGAAGCGGAGTACAACATAAGGAATAGAGACAGTGGAAATGTAACAGCTGTATGCGCTGTCAGAAAGGTAGTAGATTGGGGGAGGTGGTTATCACTTTGTGAGTGGTATAAATGATAAATGTCTAACTATTACAGTGTTTTGTACACATGAAACTAATTTTTTTTAAAAAAGGTAAAACCTTTTATCAAATGTAAAGCTCATTTTTCTTTTTATAATTTATGTAATAACTTAAAACAAAAGATCTGTAATAAATTATTCTGGCAGTAAATTTTTAAGTCTGGTTGTCAGCAGACTCTTTCTCCTTCCTAATAACAGGAATTATATTAATGCTCTTATACAGTAGATTAAATAAATATTCACCAACAAGCTAAGATGTCTGGTTTTAAACTGGTAGAGTAATATGACTCTGCCTCTTCTCCCAAAAATATATCCTCTATAAAAGGGAATAGGAAGAAGAAAGATAAGTCCTTCTTCAATAAAAATAGGAGACATCTACTAAACTGAAGCACAAAACATGAGGACCAGCTACGAAAGGTGAAAATCAAGCAAGAGAAAAGAAAAAGCATTCTTAAAGCTGCAAATCTCAAACATCGCTTGTACAGTTTAGATCTCCCAAAAGAGATTATTCAGCTTGACTGGCAAAACCATCAAGCTCTTGTTTTAAACAAGAGGAATGGGGTACATAGGCTGGCAGCATAAGTTTCCTTAGGATTGTTCTGATGCCACAAAGTAACAGAATAGAAAAGGCTGAGTACCTACAGATATGCCATTTTTGCAGGAAGTAGTCTGACATTGAAGCAATGTGGTGGAGAGGCCTTGAAATGTGAGCCACGTGACAGTGCCAACCTCTGTTGGCTTGGGAGAATGACAGGCTATGAGGACTCATGAAGAAATGCAAGGTTGTGTCATATGGAGTCGCCAGGAACAAGTAAGAATGCAGGCTAAGGTGAAATAATTGTTAGTGGAAATCACCTAGTCCAGGAAGCACTGATCTCCTTAACAAATAAATAAAATTCAGAGGAGCAAGCATCTGTATAACTACATAATATATTTTTAAAAGAAGGAATCAGGAAAAACAAAGAACAGTTGAATTACACTGACAAAAAAAATACATAAAAATAATGAATAAAATATAAGCACAAAATCAAAGGAATGGATGAAACTAAAGAGTTTAAAGCAGAAATACAAGAAAGAAACATCCAGCAACTAAAGAGATAGAAACATGAAGTGACCAGTTAAGGAAAGTAGTAAAGGGGAATATGAAACAACCACAAACACAAAGGTTCCACTGAAGGCAACACAAGAAAAATAGATACTGCAGAAAACACAATAAGAGACTTAGATTTATCAGTAAGGACTAATAAATGGGAATAAAATGAAATAAGAATAATCAAGAATTAAATATATTAGAGTGTTCTAGTTTCAGTTCCAGAAATGGAAGAAACAATGTAATCTAAAAACCCACATGCTACAAAAGATCTGGATACTGAATATATTGTCTTGTCTCAGAAGGGACATGAAAACTACCCCCTTCCTCCCACAAAACAAAGGTAAGTCTGAAACTGAAATTACAACATCTGAAATTGAATTATCTTGTACAGCTTTCCCAAGCCTCCTAATGTTCCTTGCCTCCTGGTATTCATACTCTCGTGTAGTCCTCTCTCACATTACAGCAGAGTTAGACTGTATAAAAAATAACACATGACACAAGTGATGGTATGCCACTTCTGAGATTAGGATAAAAAAGATTCCAGTTTCCATGACATCCTCTCTCTCTGAGGAAAGCAAACTGCCATGTTGTGAACAGCCCTGTGGAGAGGCATAAATGGTGAGGAATCGAAATCTCTGGTCACAGCCAATAAGGAATTGAAGGCTGTTAACAACCACGTGAGTAAAACTGAAATGGATTCTCCAGCTCTGGTCAACATCCCCAGCTGAAAAGTTGAGTGCAGTCTCAGAAGAGACCGTGAGCCAAAACCATGTAGCTAAGCCACGCCCTGACTTCTGATGTGTAGAAACTGTGTGAGATGATGCACATTTCTATTTTAAGCTGCTATATTTTGGAGTAATTTGTCAAATAGTTGTATGTAACTAATACAGCTACAAATGGAACACAGAAGAAGAGGTTAAATATATCCAATAGAAATTAACCAAAGTAATACAAAGGGTGGGGGGGGGGGACTAAAAAAATCCTCAGAATCCTCAAACAAAACATTAGTGACATGTGGAAAAACATCAAGTACTCTAACCTAGAGCTCCAGAAAAAAATGGAGTTGGAAAATGACAAAGACAATGTCAAGAAATAATGGCTGAAAATATTCAAATTTGAGGAAAATACATATCCTCAATTTCAAGGAGGTCAGCAAGTACCCCATAAAATTTTAAAAAATAATCTATAATTAGGTCAATGATGGCCAAATTGGTTTTAAAAAGCAAAGATTTAAAAAAAAATTCTAAAACCAAGCATAGAGGAAAAAGACTTAAAATACAGGGAATCAACAATGAAAATGATAGCTGAACATGTCATCAGAAACAATGCAAGCGAGAAGACAAAAGAATGACACTTCTAAAATATTTTTTAAAAGGTCAACTTAGAATTCCATATCCAGTGCAAATATCCTTCAAAATTAGATTGGAGTAAACATTTTCAGATAAATGAATGCTGTGAGAATTCCTTTTGAAGATCTGCATTTTAAGAAATTTTATAAAGAAGCTCTTCAAGTTGAAATGAAATAGATCTAGAAATGGTAAATAAGTAGATAATCTTAGAAATTGTTTTTTTTTTCTTTTCAAAAAAATTTGAATGATATTTTATTGTTTAAAGTAAAAACAATAAAATTGTTCTCTGGAGTTTCTATCAAAGGTAGAAGTAAAATATATGACCCAATGCCACACAGGATAAGTGTGTGGGCAAATGAAATTATTTTGTTGTAAGTTTATTATTTTATACATAGTCATATAATATTATTTAAAGATAGGCTGCAGTGAGTTAAGGATGCATATTATACTCCTAAGTGCTACTACTGTAAAAAGTAAAGAAGGAAGTATAAGTAAAAATCTCATAAGTAAAATAATGTCCAATTAATTCACAAAAAGAAAGAAAAACAATGGGACATAGGAAAGAGAAAGAAATAGCAAAATAAGAGACAACACAGCCATGTGAATAATTACACTAAGTGTAAGTGGATTCAACATTCAACATTCAAAATACACCAAATTATTTTAAAACTATATAAATATATATAGTCGTCTATACCATAAAAACACTAACAAAAATAAAGCTGGTATGGACATAATACTTTTGGACAAAATAGTCTCCAGAACAAGGAAGATTATCAGGGATAAAGAGAGTCATTAAATAACAATAAAAGGATCAATTCTCCAAGAAGGTACAACAATTCTAAATGTGTGTACATATAATAACAGAGGAATAAAATATGTGAGTCAAGGTTGTCTGTGAAAATGTTGGAATAAGGGCCCATCCCTCCACAGAAACAAAAATTTATAAATCAAGAAAATACTGCCAAAATCAACTTTATCAGAACTCTGGAAAACAGTCAAAGGTATATAGCAACCAACCAAATGTGAATTCAAAAGAGAGGGGTAACTTTAAAAGGGTAGTAAAGTTGTTTAGCATTTTTTACCTGCTCTTCCCCTAATCCCCTCCTTGATTTGGCCATGGTCTTAAAGACAGCAACCCATGTTCCCAGTGGGGGACTCTGGTCCCTGGCTCTGAAGGGAGCAGAAAACTATATTATCAAAGAATTGTTTTTTCTGTTATAACTTATATGGGGTACCTGAAGGACTGACACAAAGCACTTGTCTTTGTTTCACCTAATTCAAAACTCACTCAGATGAGGAAAGCAACAAGCATTTCTTAAAAATTTAATAAGGCAAATGAATAACCCACAGCCACCTGAGGAAAAGGTTGAATTTGAGTCAAACAATATAGCATTGATACCCAGAGAGGAGAAGCTGGAAAGAGAGCTTCTTTTGGAAATTTGGAAATTGAAAAACACCAATGTATGACTTCCAGTCATGATGGAGAAGGAGGTAAACTCTGTGCTTGCCTCTTCCCACAATCACATAAAAATTACAATTAAATTATAGAACCATCACTGAGAATTACATAGAGATTAGCAGAACAGAATTCCTGTAACTAAAGATATAAAGAAGCTACGTCGATAATGGTAGGAGGGGCAGAAATGTAGAAAAGGCAGAAATGTAGAAAACCCATGTGTGACAATTAAGAAACAGGAGGTATATTTCAGCTGCAGAGATCCTCTCTGAGGAGCAAGGGGCCCCAGCCCCACATCAGGCTCCTCAAACCTGGGCACCAGTGCCAGGAAGCAGAGCCCCCATAACATCTCATTGTGAAAACCAGTGGGAGTTGCATCTGAGAAAGACAAAGTCTGCTAGAAATTGAGGCACTGCCCTTGAAGGGTCTGTGCACAGACTCATGCATTCAAAAACTCACTCACCCTAATCTCAAGCACAGGGGAAGTAGATCAAAAAATACCAGGGATATATAAGGAGGAATTAAACTGACAAACTTCAGAGTGAGGGCTGGAGGGGCAAGGGTCAAGGCAACTCTTTCCAGGGAGAGAAGCACTAACAGACTCCATCGTTCCTTTATTGAGCTCTCCTCCCACCCAACCAGCCCACTGTAGGCAGAAACCAAATCTGTGCTCTCCACTAACCTGGCTAACACCCTTTGTCCTGTGTTAGTGATTCTCTGAGACCCCACCCCACCTAACTCGCTTACCCAGCCCAAAATTCTTCCAGCGCTTCCTCCATGAGAGTCGCCTGCTTTGGCTCATGCTGCAGACTCACCCAAAGGACTGCACACCCCACATGAGTGATGACTGCCCTAGATTTGTGCTACAGACTTTCTCAAAGTTCTGCAAACCCTACAAAAGCAGTGGCAAGCCTCATTGTAGCCCCCATCAAGTGGCCCGAAACCCAGCAGAAGTAGCAACAATCTCAACTTGCATGTAAATCTCATCATGTTGCCCCAAAACTGGCATAACCAACAGCCAGCCTTGGTCTGTAATGTAGCTCCAACTAAGTGACCACAAGCCTGGCACAAGTGGCAGCTCACATCGTAGTGCTAAAAAATGGTCCCAAGGTCAGCACAAATGGCAGCCAGGCATGGTTCACAGCATAGCTTACCCCAAGTGCCTCCAAGCCTAACACAAGTGGCAACCAACTATATCACTTTGTACCTCCTAAAAAGTGTCACCAAGCCTGGCACAAGTGGCAACTGATCTTGGCCTACCCCAGAGCTCCTCTCAAGAGGCTCAATAACCAACACAATTGGTGGCCAGCTTCAGACCACAACATGGTACCAAGCAACCAGTTCCACAAATAATATACTGAATGGGGACTCACTTGCACCAGAGCCCTGCTAAAGCAACTCCCTTTCCATGGGTTCAGAGCACAAACAATGGCTCATATGCTATAGTCACGGCCAATCTTCATGACCAGGCAGCCTGAGAGTCAAGCCCATCCACTGATATGCCAGCAGCAATTGAGACCCACCTATAACAGGAAGACACACACAACCCACACAGGGTACATCCCTGAAGAACCCAGCTCAGGTGATCAGTGAAACTGTACCACTGAGCCCCAGAGGACATCTTCTACATAAGACTACTCTGTCAAGACCTGGAGGTGTAGCAGATCTATCTAATACACAGAAGCAAATACAAAGAGTCAGGCAAAATGAGGAGACAAAGAAACATATCTCAAATGAAAGAATAGGAAAAAGCTCCAGAAAAAGAACTAAACAACTGGAGACAAGCAATCTACAAGATACAGAGTTCAAATCACTGGTTATAAGGATAATCAAGGAACTTAGAACTTCAGCAAAAAGAAGTAATCATAAAAAAAAATAGAAACCATAAAAAAGAAACAGTCAGAGAAATAAAGAATACAACTGAAATGAAGACTGGATTAAAAGGCATCAATAACAGGTTAAATGAAGCAGTGGGTCAAATCATTGATTTCGAAGATAAGATAGCAGAAAACACCCAATTGGGACAGCAAAAAGAAAAAACAATTTTTTAAAAATGAATATAGTTTAAGGGGCCTCTGGGACAACATCAAGTGTAATAACATTTGCATCATGGGGGTACCAGAAGTAGAAGAGAAAAAGCAAATGATAGAGAACCTACCTAAAGAAATAATGACAGAAAACGTCCCTCAAAAGAAATAGACATACAAGCCAAAGAAGCACAGAGTCCCAAACAAGATGAACCCAAAGAGGCCCACACAAAGGCACATCATAATTAAAATGCCACAGGTTAAAGACAAAGAAAGAGTCTTAAAAGCAGCAAGAGAAAAGCAGTTAGTTACCTACAAGGGAGCTCCCATAAGACTATCAGCTGATTTCTCAACAGAAACTTTGCAGGTCAGAAGAGATTGGCAGGAAATATTCAAAATGATGAAAAACAAGGGCCTAAACCAAGGCTTCTCTACCCAGCAAGTATATCATTTAGAATCAAAGGAGAGGTAAAGAGCTTCCCAAACAAGAAAAAACTAAGGAATTTATTACCACCAAACCAGTATTACAAGAAATGTTGAGGGGATATCTCTATGAAAAAGAAGTGGTGAAAGAACATAAATATAAATAATAAAATCACAATAGCTATGTACCTATTAATAATCACTTTAAATGTAAATGTACTAAATGCTCCAATGAAAGGACGTAGAGTGGCTGAGTAATAAGAAAACAAGACCCACACATGTGCTGTCTACAAGAGACTCCCCTCAGATCGAAAGACATACACAAACTGAAAGTAAAGGGATGGAAAAAGGATATTTCGTGTGAATGGAAATGAAAAACAAAAGCTGATATAAATATTTACATCAGATAAAATAGACTTTAAAACAAAGACTATAATGGGAGACAAAGAAGGACATTACATAATGATAAAATAATCAAGTCAACAAGAGGACATACCCTAGTAAACATCTATGTACCCAACATAAGCACACTTAAATATATAAAGCAAATATTGACTGACATAAAGTGAGAGATCTATAATAATACAGTCATAGTAGGGAACTTTAAACCCCATTGACACAAATGGACAGATGTTCCAGACAGAAAATCAAAAAGGAAATAGTGGTCTTTAATGACACACTAAACCAGATAGATTTAATTGATATTTTTAGAGCATTTCACCCCAAAGCAGCAGAATAGACATTTTATTCAAGTGCACATGGGACATTTTCCAAGCTAGGCCATGTTAGGCCACAAGAGAAGTCTCAGTAAATTTAAGAAGATTGAAATCATATCAAGCATATTCTCTAGCCACAATGATATGAAACTGAAAATCAGTTACAACTACAACAACAAAAATGAAAACACACAAACACATGGAGGCTAAATAACATGCTATTAAACAATGAATGGGTTAACAATGAGATCAAGGAAGAAATCAAAGGATACCTTAAGAC
This sequence comes from Rhinolophus ferrumequinum, assembly GCF_004115265.2. Lineage (NCBI taxonomy): Eukaryota > Metazoa > Chordata > Mammalia > Chiroptera > Rhinolophidae > Rhinolophus > Rhinolophus ferrumequinum. The sequence continues at coordinate 1,195,258 of NC_046295.1, read as the reverse complement.
AAATAAAACTGAAAACACAATGACCCAAAATCTATGGGACAATAGAGGCCTACCTCAAGAAACAAGCAAAATCACAAATAAACAAGCTAACCTTACACTTAAAGGAACTAGAGAACGAACAGCAAACAAAGCCCAAAGTTATTAGAAGGAACAAAATAACAAAGATTGGAGCAGTAATAAGTAAAATAGAGTCTAAAACTACAATAGAAAAGATCAATGAAAGCATGAGCTAGTTCTATGAAAAGATAAACAAAATTGATAAACCTTTAAACAGACTCATCAAGAAAAGAAGAGAGGACCCAAATAAATAGAATCAGAAATGAAAGTGGAGAAATGACAATGGACACCATAGAAATATAAAGGATTATGAGAAAATACAATGAGCAATTATATGCCAACAAATTGGACAATTTGGAAGAAATGAATAAATTCCTACAAATATACAGTATACCAAGAATTAATCAAGAAGAACCAGAAAATCTGAAAGAATGGATTACCACAATGAAATCAAATCAGTAATCAAAAAACTCCCAACAAAATAAAGTCCTGGATCAGATGGCTCCACAGGAGACTTTTACCAAACATTTGAGAAGAATTAACTCCTATCCTTCTCTCACTATTCCAAAAACTTCAAGAGGAGGGAAGGCTCCCAAGCTCATTTTATGAGGCCACCATTACCTTTATCCCAAAACCAGATAAAGACCTTACAAAAAAAGAAAACTATAGGCCAATATCCCTAATGAACATATATGCAAAATTCCTCAACAAAATATTAGCAAACCAAATTCAGCAATCGATTAAAAAGGCCATCCACCATGACCAAGTGAGATTCTTTCCTGTGATGCAGGGTTGGTTCAATATCTCTAAATCAATTGACGTGATACACCACATAAACAAACTGAAAAATGAAGATCATGATTATATCAATAGATGAAGAAAAAGCATTGGACAAAATCCAGCATCCATTTATGATGAAAGGCCTCAGCAAAGAAGGAATAGAGGGAATATATCTCAACATAATAAAGGCATATATCACAAACCCTCAGCTAATATCATACTTAATGGGAGGAAGTTAAAATATTTCTCCTTAAACAGGAACAAGATATTAACGTCCACTTTCACCACTTTTATTCAATATAATATTGGAAGTCCCAGCCACAGCAATCAGACAAGGAAAAAGAAATAAAAGGCATCCAAATGGGAAAGGAAGAAGAAAAACTGTCATTACTTGCAGAATGACATGATACTATATAAAGACTCCACCAAGACACAATTAGCACTGACAAATAAATTCAGTAAAGTAGCAGGATAAAAAATTAATATTCAGAAATCAGTTGCATTTATCTACACCAATAATAAACTATCAGAAAGAGAAATTAAGAAAACAATTTTATTTACAATTGCACCAAAAATAATAATAATAAAATACCTTGGAATAAATTTAACCAAGTAAATAAAAGACCTCTACTCAGAGTAAGACATTGAAGAAAGAAATTGAAGAAGATACAAATAAATGGAAGCACATATCATGCTCATGGAGAAGAAGAATTATCATAATTTAATGGTCCACACTACCCAAAGTAATCTTTAGACTCAATGAAATCTCTATCAAAATAACAATCGCATTTTTCACAGAACTAGAACTAATAATCCTGAAATTGATATGAAACCAAAAAAGACCCCAAATAGCCATGGCAATCTTGAGAAAGAACAAAGTTGGAGGCACCACACTACCTGATGTCAAACTATTCTACAAGGCCATAGTAATTAAAACAGCAGGGTACTGGTATAAAAACAGACACATAGATTAATGTAACAAAATACAGAGCCCAGAAATAAATCCATTACTATATGGTCATTTAATCTAAGGAGCAAAAATATACAATGGGTAAACACAGTCTATTCAATAAATTGTGCTGGGAAAACTGGACAGATACATGCAAAAAATTAAATTAGTTCTCTGTTTGTTTGTTTTTTTTTAACCATATACAAGAATACCCTCAAAATGGATTAAAGACTTAAATGTAAGACCTGAAACCATAAAACTCCTAGAAGAAAACACAGACAGTAAACCCTCTGACACTGTTCTTAGCAATATCTTTTTGGATATATCTCCTTAAGGCAAAGGAAGCAAACGAAAAAAATAAACAAATAGGACTACATCAAACTAAAAAGGTTTTGCACAGCAAAGAAAACCATTAGCAAAAGGAAAAGACAACCTCATGAATGAGAGATACATTGATACATCAATAAGGGGTGACTATCCAAAATTTATAAAGAACTCATACAACTCAACACCAAAATAACAAACAATCAAATTTAAAAGTGGGCAGAGGACCTGAATAGACATTTCTCCAAAGAGGACATACAGATTGCCAATAGACATATGAAAGATGCTCAATATCACTCTCAGAAAAATGCAAAGTAAAACCACAAGGAGATATCACCTCACACCTGTCAGAATGTCTATCATCAATAAATCAAAAAACAACAAGTGTTGGCAAGGATGTGGAGAAAAAGGAACCCTCGTGCACTGTTGGTGGGATTGCATATTGGTGTGGCCACTATGGAAAACAGTATGGAGTTTCCTCAAAAAAATTAAATATAGAATTACCTTATGACCCAGCAATTCCACTTCTGGGTATTCATCTGAAAAAAATCCAAAACACTTATTTGAAAAGATATATGCACCCCTGTGTTCACTACAGAGCTATTTACAATAGCCAAGATATGAAAGCAACCTAAGTGACCATCAACAGATGATTGGATAAAGATGTGGTACATATATACAATGGAATATTACTGAGTCATTAAAAAAATGAAATCTTAACATTTGTGACAACATGGATAGACCTAGAGGGTATTATACTAAGTGAAATAAGTCAGAGTGAGACAAATACCATATGATTTTACTTATATGTGGAATCCAAAGAACAAAAAAACAAAAACAGACTCATAGATACAGAGAGCAAACTGATGGATACCAGATGGGACAGCAGTTGGGAGGCTGGGTGAATATCTGAAGGAATAATAAAGTACAAATTGGTAGTTACAAAATAGTTACAGGAATGTAAATTACATCATAGAGAATATAGTAAATAATACTGTAATGACTATGTATAATGTCAGAGGGGTACTAGACTTATTGGAGGATCACTTCATAAATTATATAAATGTCTAACCTCTGTGTTGTACACCTGAGACTAATATAAAATAATACTGAATGTCAGCTATAATTGAGAATTTTTTTAAAGATGTAAAAGGGTGGAAAAAATAAATAAAACTCAAAAAAAAAAAAGCATTAGAAAAAATCTTAGAAACACATAAATTACCAAAACTGTTTCAGGATAAAATAGAAAATCTGATTAGATATATAGCAAGCAAGGAGATTGAATCAGTAATCAGGTACTGATACATGCTACAATGTGGATGAACCTTGAAAACATATGCTAAGTGAAAGAAATGAATCACAAAATATCACAGATTGTACACTTCCATTTATATGAAATATCCAAAATAAGTAAATCTATATAAATAGATTGGGGGCTAAGGAGAGGGGAGGATGGGGAGTAACTTCTTAATAGGTATGAGGTTTCCATTTGGGGTGATGAAAATATTCTGGAATTAGATAGAGGTACAAGTTGCACAACAATATGAATGTACTAAATTTCACTGAATTATTCACTTTAAAATAGTTAATTTTAGAATCTGGTCACTCTGTTGTGCATATAAAATTGACATATAAAGCATGACATAAAAAATTAACCATCACAGAGACCCACAGAGGTGCACAAATAAAATCTGCTCAATTATTGGCTCTGGTCAAGATGGCAGAGTAGGTAAATGCTGAATTTGCCTCCTCTGATAACCATATTAAAATTACAACTAAACTATAGAACAATCAATTAAAAATTGCCTAAAGACTAGGTGAACAGAAATCCTATAACTAAGGACATACAGAAGAAGCCTCATCAAGACTGGTAGGAGGGGCAGAGATGAAGAACAGGCTGGTCCCACACCCACGTGTGGAGGTTAAAAATTGAAGGGATATCCAGGTACAGAGCTCCCCCCTGAGGAGCAAGGGGTCCCAATCCCATGGCAGGCTCCTCAGCCCACGGCTCCAGTGCTCAGAAGAGAAGTCCCCACAACTTCTAGACTGTGGAACCCAGTGGAGATTGTGGCTGGATGAGATGGAGGATGCTGGAGTTCCAGGCATTCCCCATAAAGGGCCCACACATGGACTTACTTTCTGATAGACTCACTCACTCTGATCTACAGTACTCAAGAAGCAGCTTAAAAGGCACCAGGGACATACAGGGAGGTACTGAATTGTCTGGATTCAGAGCAAGGGCTGGAGAGGCAGCTTTCTCCCAGACAGAAGTGCTGCCAGAAACCACTGTTCCTTTGTTGAGCCCTCCCCCTCACTGAGCATGCCAACACAGGCGGCTGCCATATCTGAGACTCCATCAACCTGGTTAACATTGGTTGCCCCATCCTGGTAATTCCCTGAGACCTTGCCCCATACAACTTGTGTGCCCATCAGTGGCTTTTCCATATAAACAGTTTGTTGTGGCTCATGCTGCAAACTTTCCTAAAATCTCTCTAAGATTCACAAACCTCACATAAGCAACATCTGGCTTCAGCATGTCCCATACTTTTTGCTAAGCAGCCACAAGCGTAGCCCTAGCAGAAGCTGGCCTCAAATCCCAGGTTAGCCTTTCCCAGGTACCTCCAAATCCAGTACAAGTGGCAACAATGTACAAATCACTTTGTAGCCCATACCATGTGGCCTCAGGCAGGGCACAGGAAGCAGCTGACCTTGGCCTGCAACAGATCTCCTCCCACAAAGCTCCAGAACCAACACACCTGGAGGCCAGCTTCAGACCACACCAAAGCACCACCCAACCACCTTCACAAAAGACACATCCAAAGGGCAGACTGAGCAGGCAAATCCTGCTCCATAGGGTCAGCCCCTGTGCAACAGCTTCTCCACTGTAGTCACAGCCAATCCTCACAACCAATCAGCCTAAGGATCAATTCCTCCCAGTGACATGTAGACAGCAACCAAGGCTCAACTGCAACAGGAGGGCCCACACAAGAGTCACACCTCGAGCACCTGGCTCAGGTGACCAGGGAGACTGTGCCACTGGGCCACACAGGACACTTACTACATAAGGCCACTGTACTAAGACTGGGAGACATAGTGGTTGTACCTAATACATAGACACAAATACAGGGAGGCAACCAAAATGGGGAGACAAAGAAACATGTCCCAAGTGAAAGAACAGAAAAATTCCAGAGAGAGAACTAAGCAAAGGGGAGATAAGTGATCTACCAGATGCAGAGTTCAAAATACTGGTTATAAGGATGTTCAATCATCTCATGAAAACTTCAACTAAGAGATAGGAAACATAAAAAATGGAAATAGAAAATAAAAAAACAGAACAAGACAGAAATGAAGAATGTAACAACTGAAATGAAGACTATACTAATGGGAATCTACAGTAGATTAGATAAAGCAGAGGATCAAGTCAGCAACTTGGAATATAAAGTAACAGAAAACACCCAATCAGAACAGCAAAAAGAAAAAAGAATACAAAAAAATGAGGACAGTTTAAGGGGCTTCTGGGACAACATCAAGGGTAACAACATTTGCATCACAGGGGTACATGAACAAGAAGAGAGAGTGCAAGGAATTGAAAACCTATTTGAAGAAATGACAGAAAACTTTCCTAACCTGGCAAAGGAAATACACATACAAGCTCAGGGAGCACAGAGAGTCCCAAATAAGATGAACCCAAAGAGGCCCACACTAAGACACATCAAATTTAAAATGCCAGAGGTTAAAGACAAAGAGAGACTCTTAAAAGCAGCAAGAGAAAAGCAATTAGTTACCTACAAGGGAGCTCCCATAAGGCTGTCAGCTGTTTTCTCAATGGAAACTTTGCAGGCCAGAAGGGACTGGCACAAAATATTCAAAGTGATGAAAACAAGGACCTGCAACCAAGATTACTCCACCCAGCAAGGCTATAATTTAGAATTAAAGGAGAAATAGTGTCCCAAACAAGAAAAAGTTAAAGGAGTTCATCACCACAAACCTGTATTACAAGAAATGTTAATGGGACAAGAAGAAGGAGGATCAAAATATGAATAAGATGACAATAACTACATATCTATCAACAATTACTTAAATGTAAATGTATTAAATGCTCCAATCAAAAGACATAGGGTGGATGAATGGATAAAAAACAAAACCCTTAATATACTACCAACAAGAGACACATTTCAGATAAAAAGACACACACAAACTGAAAGTAAAGGTATGGAAAAAGGTATTTCGTGAAAATGGAAACAAACAAACAAAAAAGGTGGGGTAGCAATACTTATATCGGACAAAGCAGACTTTAAAACAAAGGCTATACATGAGACAATGAAAGACCCAGTAATCCCATTTTGAGGATTTATCTGAAGAAACCAAAAACACGACCTCAAAGGGACACATGCACCCATATGTTCATTGCAGCATTATTTACAATAGCTAAGATATGGACGCAACCTGGGTGTCCATCAGTGGATGAATGAATAAAGAAGAGGTGGTACCTATATACAATGGAATGTTACTCAGCCGTAAAAAAGAATGAAATCTTGCCATTTGTAACAAAATGGATAGACCTAGAGGGTATTGTGCTGAGTAAAGTCAGATAGAGAAAGACAAAGGTTATATGATTTCACTTATATATGGAATCTAGAGAACAGGATAAATGAACAAACAAAACAGAAACAAGCTTATGGATATAGACAACATTTTGATGGTTGCCAGATTGGGGGTGAGGGGTTGGAGAGATGAGTGAAGGGGGGAGAAAATTAAGAAGTACAAATTGGTAGTTACAAAATAGTCATGGGGATGTAGAGTATAGGATGGGAAATACAGTCAGTAGTATTGTAATAATTATGTATAGGTATTGAACTTATCGGGGTGATCACTTTGCTAATTTTATAAATGTATAGTCACTGTATTGTACACCTGAAACTAATATAATATTGTATGGCAAATGTACTTGAAAAATAAAAAATATTTTTAAAAATAATTTTATGTTGTATAAATTTCACCTCAATTAAAAAAATATGCACATAAAACAAAAACTGATAAGTCCAAAAAAAAAAGTGGACAAATCCACAGTTTTAGTTGAAAACTTAAGCATTTCTCCTTCAGTAATAGGAAGAAAAAGTAGGTAGAAAATCAGATATGATATATGTGAACTGAACAGCATTATGAACCAGCTTAAAGTAGTTGACATTCCATCTAATAACATCAGAATACAAATTGTTCGCAAATACACATGATAGACAACATTCTGGGTTGCAAAACAAATCATAAGAAGTCTAAAATAATAGAATTGAAATCACTTAAACACGTTCTCAGGTCATAACATAATTCAAACAGAAACCAATAACAGAAAAATAGCTGATAAAGAGAATGAAAAAATTTTTTCAAGCCTCTTATGTCTTTGGCTAAGTCTGAAAATGAAACTGACAAAGACAACAGGAGAAAAGCACACAAATTTATTTAATAGAAGTTTTATGTAACACGGAAGCCTTCATAATCAAGACTCAAAGACAGTTAACCTGGGTATATTTATGCTACAGTTGATGAAGAGTGGACAGTTGTGGAAGAACATAGGTTAAATAAAATAATGTGAGGTAATTGTATTAAACTGGGAGAAACTTGGCAAATCCTATTTTTCTCAGGGTCCCTTTGTCTTTAGAGTTAAGAATGCTTGTTTCTTTTGGGTATGGAGAAGGTACCTCTCACGTGAGGAATTTACAACCTGTTTCAGAAGAGGAGGTTGGGGAGAATGTCAAAGTTACCCTCTTACTTCTCAAATTATTCTCAAATATCTTCAGCTTAAATATTCAATATGCTAAGATGCCATATTTTGGGGTAGCATGTTCTGAACCCCATCACTGGGAAATCTACAAACATATGAAGATTAAACAATATATTCTTAAATAACTTATAGGTTAAAAAGAAGTTTCACAAAAAAATTAACATTTAAATGAAAATACAATATATCAAAATTGTGGATGCAGCTAAAGGAGCATTTATAGAGAAATTTATGGCACTGAATGTATTTATTAAAGATGAAGAAAGATTCAAACTCAATAACCTAAGCTCCCACCTTAGGAAACTAGAAAAATTAAATTAAGCATACACATAGTAGCAAAAAGGAAATAATAAAAACTAGAGGGAAAATAAATAAAATGGAAAGCAAGAAGCAATAAGGAAGAATCAATGGGGAAAAAAGCTGATGATTTGAAAAAACATAAAATTTTGAAGCTTCTAATCAGGCTAACCAAGAAAACAATGAGAGAGTAGACACAAATTATCAATATCAGGAATGATAAAGGAGGCATCACTACTGATCCTACAAATATTAAATCAATAACAGACTTTATACAAAATCAGTGATATGTCTTATAAAATAATTAACTCAAAATGGATCTGAGACCTAAATATAAAATGTAAAATTATGAAACTTCTAGAAGAAAACATAGAAGAAAATCTGCCTGACTTTGAATTTGGTGATGAGTTTTTAGACAAAACAACCAGAGCATAATCCATGGAAGAAAAAAAAAGGCACCATTAAGAGAATAAATGAGTAAGTCATTGATTAGGAGAAAACATTTGCAAATCATATGTCACATAAAATATTTGTATCCTAAATAGAACTTTTAAAACTCCCAGCAAGCAGCCCAATATAAAAAATGGGCAAAAGCTCTGAACATTTTACCAAAGGAAAAGAAGATATACAAATGGCAAGTACACAAAAGGATGCTCAACATCATTTGCCATTAGGGAATTGCAAATACATCAACAAGATACTTCTAGATCCCTATTGGAAGGGCAAAATTTGAAGACAGGGACAATGCCAAATTTTGGTGAGGATGCACAGGAACTCTCATTCATTGCTGATGGGAATGCAAAAGGTTATAGCCACTTTGAAATATTTTGGCAGTTTCTTGTAAATTTAAATGTACACTTATTGTACAACCCAGCATTTATGCTCCTTGGTATTTCTCAAGTGAACTGAAACTTAAATCGCAGAAATTCCTGCACATAAATGTTTATTCATAATCACCAATAACTGAAAGTAACCAACATGTCCTTCGATGGGTGAATGAATAACAAACTATTGTACATCCATGCAATGGAAAGCTACTCAACAATGCAAAGGAACCAGCTATTGATTTATGAAGAAAACATGGATTAATATTAAGCATTCATTTTGCTAATAAGCCAAATGCAAAGGCTACATATTGCATGATTCTACTCATTTCTAGAAAAGACAAGACTATAGGGACAGAAAAGAGATTAGTGGTTGCCATGGTGTGGGGGAGGGGAGTGGTGGTGACTACAAAGGGATGCACAAGGGACTTTTTAGGGTGATGGGACTATTTTATATGGTGCTGGGGGTGGTGGATACATGACTCCATACAATTTCCAAAATACAGAGAATTTACACCAGAGGGAGATTTAATATATACCAATTAAAAACTAAAATCAACAAGCAGGTCAAGGTATCCCAGAATAGAATTTAGACTGTACCAAAAGAATACAACTACCACAAATATATAAAGTCACTAAAGGGAGTGAGGAAAAAGGCATTGACCTAATAGTGTTTTGACTAAAAACTCTAAGTCTCAAGCTTTTAAAAAACAAACAAACAAAAAAAAAAGGTACATATTTAACACTATTCTCCAGTTGACAAAGTTGTTTTTTATGAGGCACAGTCAACAATTCTGAAAGCGCTCCACATGTTCTGGAGTCACACAAATAAGCAAATGGGTGTTTGAGAGTAAAAATCAGGGTTTCCTTGTTGGAGGGGAAACTAAATGGAACCAAAGGGCAGGCTAGATGGAGCACATAGGATGGGATTAGAATTGGAGACATCAGTGTGAACTCATAATTAGCTTGACGTAGGTGTATATGGGTGAATATAGAAGTAATTTTAGGGGTGTGTGTGTGTGTGTGTGTGTGTGTGTGTGTGTATAATAATATACATAACAAATCATACAAATACTTCTTCGCTCTGCCCATTGAAAGAGTCCCATGACACCCCAATGGTAACAAGCACACCCAGAACCCAGACTGGAGTTTGTAAGCACCACTCCCCAATAAAATGAATCTCAGGGCTCCCTGTAGAAAAGAATAATTCTAGGACAAGGAAAATACAAGAAAAGGGTGAAGCATTTCATGCTAGTGCTCAAAAAATAAAAGAATGGGGACATGTGAAAGGGCCACAGAAGCCAATTTGACTCAAGCTAAATCTGCTTCAACTTGAGCAACAAAAATAATAATTTAGCACTGGATTATAACCCAAAGTAAAAATAAATAAATATCCATGAATGCATGCATATAAGTTATTGAAAAATAAATGTGGCACAGAGACAAATCTTTTTTACAAGAGAATTCCATATAATTTATGTACACTCTACCTCCTCCAGGAGATGATGCTCAATCCCCACCCGCATCCCCATCCTGAGTACGGACTGATTTAGCAATTTAGCAATTGGCTTCCAAAGAACAGAGTGGGAAAAACAGAAGGGGTTGGGGAAAGTAACAGTACAATGGATAAGCCTGGAAAACGCTACCCTGGCCAGGTAACATCACCAGTGACATCTTGCTATCGTGCTCCCCCTAATATGGTGTAATAAAAAGGGTCCTTCACATGTGTGGCACTCTTTCCAAAAGTCTATAATCCTAGTTCAATCATAAGAAAACACAAAACAAACCCAAACTGAGAGAATTTCTATAGCATACCTAGCCAGTACTTCTTAAGATCATCAAAAGCAAGAAAATTCTGAGAAACTGTCACAGATCAGAGGAAACAAAAGAGATGTGTGACAACTAAATGCTATATTCTGTGGTGGATTGCATCCAGGAACAGAAAAGTGCCTGGTGGAAAAACTGATGGAATACAAACAAAGTCTGTGTTTCAGTTACTAGTGTGGTATTGCTGTTAGTGTCTTGGTTTTGACAAAAATGCCCCGTAGTAGTCATCTACGACATTAACATCAGGAGAAACCGGAGGAAGCGTACTTGGCTACATGCGGTACTATCTTTGCAACTCTCTTCTGTACATCTAAAATTATTCCCAACTTAAAGTCTTACAAATGGTTTCGCATCACGGAAAAGGATTGACTTCCTGTGAAAAGGAACAGCATGTGTAAAGACCTGGGGGCGGGGGGGGGCGGATTAAAACACGTCTTGTTCATGTAATAGTGGAGTGGAGAATGTGTGAGAAATAGGCATGATGCCTGACCTGGAGGAGAGTTCTGAGGCTGGACTCAGGCGAGTGAGGCTGGGAGCACAGACACCACACCCCAGAAGGCGGAAGCAAGTCTGAGCCCAGCCAGGACTGAGATTTCTCTGGGCACCGTAATTCCTCAAGACAGCAGCCTCCCACCATCGCTCAGCCCACGCATTCAAAACACACGTCCTCTAGTGTGTACTAAACCCAGGGCTGGGCAGCGGAAGGACAGAGCCTTGTCTTCAGGAGCCACAGGCCCTGGGAAGGGCCACACCACCAAACCTGGGTAGAAGTGACCAGGGTGCAGTGGTCAGTGCGAGTGCAGGAGGCAGAGGGGCCCAGGAGCCAGGCTGCTGGTGGAGGCCAGGAGCGCTCCCCAGCGGAGGCGGCGCCTGTGCAGAGACACAAAGAATGAGCAGGAGTTTGCCAGGTAGGAGAAGGAGAGGGTTCCTGAGAAGGAAATACTTTATGTGCAAAGAACAGGGTTTAGGCGGCTTGAGGAGCGACCAGCAATTTCCAGAACAGAAGACTCTCACTGTGGTTCCATGACAGAAACTGACCCAGTCCTACTCTCTAAAGTAAAATGTTTCAAACCTATTGAACATTTTGTACAGGTTTAGGACAAAATTTCTTATTTACCACATGAAACAATGTGTTTTAATATCAAGTAAACATTAGGGAAATGATGTGAAATTTATTGACTAAAATAGCTTCACACCATTTAAAAATATACAAAGTTTAAAGTGAAACACTTTGTACATACAAACTGACTCCCACAGGGTAAGAAGAGAAGTAAATAGTATTTTAGGAAAGTTCTTAAATTTTCTTAAATACAAGCTCTGCATGATGGGGTGTTTTATGCCAAGTAACTTCTACCTAAATCTAAACTGATTAAAGTTGGAGGGCACAGGTAGTCCCTGAGCAGCTTGGATGAAATAATAATAATAATAATAATAATAATAATAATAATAATAATAATAAATGCAAAATTGTAAAACTTGCTTTTAGGCAGGGACACCAGAAAAAATAATTATTAACTGTGATTCTCTGCGATCACTGGCCCTAAAGCCATGCCCAGGCCCCGGAGCGCCCCCGACAGCGTCTCCCTGCTCTGCTGTCAGTCAGCCAGTCTGAAGCACATAGAAGTCAAATGAGCAACATGCAGATCCGTCAGGCAGACACATGCCAACACACAATCCAGAGCACACAAGTCAAAAACACGCTTCATTAAATCTGGAGAGTCAGGCGATCATCATGAGACTCACAAGCACCCGGCAGGCAGACCAATGATTTCAGAATTATTTTAAAGTCTCTAACATCGAGTGACCCACCCAAGCTTCTGGGACAGAATGCTAGAAACAACTCATGTTATTTTGATGGCGAGAAATACTACTCCTCACATTGGGGAGGGGTAGCTGTTGGCACTTAGCAAATGTCACTCATCCATTAGCTTGAGGAAGACACACTGGCATAATGAAAAGGCTATCTCAGGACCATCTTTGTCAGCATGCACATTTCATCCATCACCAGCTCAGCCTTCAGCCCCTCTCTGAGGACTTAATCTGTTTATTCCATGCTCCACAGTAAAAGGACAGAGGACTTTCCAGAACCAAACAACATGGGTAATGGTCACTCACTACCACCATTTTACCAGAACGCTCCATCCTGTGTCTGAGGCTATACCAGATGGTGCACAAAACATACACAGCAAACCACTTTTAGCACGGGGATGTCTTCTCAGGTGAGGCATGCTGACTGTGCCTCAGTGCAGTATTAGAGCACAGCTCCTGTAGGGGTCTCCCAGTGGTTCTCCCAAACCCTGTGGATCCTCTCGCATCATGCCATGCCTCCAGTCCTCATGCCTTCCAGGTCCTGGTCCAAAATGTGTTGCCCAGTCTGCCCTGTCTGCTGACCTTTATACATTATCAAATTCCCTAATACTTCCTTTGTGGCAAGTCTAGCATTATCACATGCATTCTTCCGTCAGCCCTTATGGGTATAATCCATTCTTCAGAACACAAATATATTGCAAAAACAGAGGTCATCATGAAGTAAACCTCACACATTACAGAATACTTTCAAAATTAGATGCAGCCATGGGGTAGGGGTGGGGCTCGGGAGCTGAGAACAATTGCAGTTAGCTGCATTCATACTCAGGCCAAGTCTGCAATGCTAGTTTGCACTGACTGAGAGTGTAGGATAGTATCAGAAAGTGGGGACTATATATATGTTGGGCTGCCCAAAGCTCCAAGTGCTGCTCCTTAGGGACGCCAAAACTCTTCTGTAAAAATGTTTTCAAGTATACAAAAATTAACAGGGACTAATTAACCAAGTTGGAATAATACATTTATGCAGCCATTCTAAGTATTAGAATGATACATAATACTATGGGAAGAAGAGCAGTATACATAATTGTGCATATCAAAAAGGGCTGATAGGTGGACACCAATGGGCCTATTTCAATTTGCTACATGTTGTTTATCTTAATTAAAATTTTTTCTACTATGAACATGTATTAATGTATAACATATATGTGTGTGTTTTGTTTTCTTCATCACATAAAGATCCCTGATCCATGAGTGACCCCTTGGAAAAGAGGTACAGGAATGTTAAGTCACTTGGCACTTAACTAATTATGTCTGAAATATGAGGAAAAAATACATTTTAATTGTGTTGCCTGTGAGATCTGGGGTTGCTTGTTAGAGAATAGTAACGCCAGTGCCCACGCATGTGATGTCAGAGCCTGGCACATGAGGGCACCTGGCAGAAGTCTCATATCTCTACTTATTCAATCTAGAGGAAAACTGCTGACACAAAGTGGAGTGTCAATTTATGCTCATATGTTTTGTGCAGTTTACTGTGAAATGAGAATGTGTTACTGACATGCTTCTTCTCTGAAATAACAGAAAAATTAGAAGGGGAATCAGGGAAATTTTTTTTAAATATAATTTCATTCTTTCAAAATATCTTAAGATCTGTAAACACGGTTTTCTCAAATAATTTAAACATGCACATAGTGGTTATGAGCTTGGGTTTTGGGGTCCAACAGACATTCAGGCTTCATGTTCAGGTGACATATAAATGTACGAGCTGCGTAAATGGGTAAACTGAGGTTAAATAGGTTCATAAGATTGCCTTAGACCTGTTCTGAAGATTAGAGAACACAAGTTAGTGTCTGGAACACAGAAAACACTAAGTAAATATTTATTTCTTATTCTGGAAAATATCTTCTTAATTAAAATGCATTCTAGCTGTCTTTGGTCTAAAATGAGTGAAATAAATAAAAAACCTGAGGAATTTGTAAAAATAAGTTTCTCAAAGTTTGTTTTTACAAGGTAAAGAGAATTCCAAGAACTATTTCCCATTTGCAGAGTAATTATCTGAAGCTTTCAAAGGAGTGGCTACACAAACACAGATAGCCAGGGCACAATTTCATAGTGGCCAAGCTTCCTGAATGGAATTTTCACCTTGTCGGTTCTTCAATAACAAGGTACCTGCTGTGATTCTTTTAAGATCCTCCAGTCTCCTTCTTCCCTTCCCACACTGTCTCCAGGACAATCCCCGCTTGGTCTGCTTACATCTCCCACTGCTGACCACCATACTCATTTATTTCATTCTCTCAAAACCCTGCAAACACCTGGGCAAAACACCAATAAAATGCAGATAAGTTTCCTTATATTGTACACGTCTGTTTCCCTGCCAGTCTCCCTTTTCTCCAGCTCCAACTGATCTCTTCTCCATAAAGCAAAGATTAACTAAATAAATGTGATATATGCCTACCATAGATTATCTCACAGCCATCACTAAATAAACAAATTAGGTTTATCCATAGAACAGTCATGTGGTGTTAATTACGTACCAAAAGTAAGCTGCTAAAAAACACAAGTAATCCAATCTAGCTATACTTCACACATAAGAGTGTTTAGAAAGCTAGCAAATTGTCTCGCAGTATTATCTCCATGGGTGGATTTATCTCCATCTTTATTTGGGCACAGATACAAACTTCTTGCTTGAGAATCATAGGAGGAAAAAACAATGCATAATTAAAAGGATAAAAGCCACTATCAATTCAAATTCTAACTGAAATTAATGTAAAATTTCTCTCAAGCTGTAATCTCTCAGTGAACATAATTCTACCTGCAAAATATGCACTTAAGCACAAATTGTACAAAATTGCATCCAATGTTGCTTTTAATGTACTTGTTCAGTGGCCAGCAAGTCTCTCTCTGAGCTCTGCACTCTTTCTTTAAAGGCCAGCACACCATTCTGCCTCCCCAGGGGAAGTGTATTTTCTTACGCTACAAAGAGCTGTACAGAATGGCAGATGTGGAAGCTCTGGGCTTCACCAAGGACCTTCCTATTCTCTTTAATATGGTTCACTGTTTAACGGATCTTTCTGCCTCTTTTGAGTTTTTGGCCCCCTCTTCTGGACAATCTGTTCTACAACTGCAATTTGCATTCATGAAAGCTGGGCACAGGATGACTTTCATGAAAGCTGGGCACAGGATGACTGAATATGTTAGGCAAAATAAAATAAAAAACATAATTTCTAACAGTCAATGGTAATCCTAATGCCTTAGGAAAATGTGCTTGTTTTCCCTGCAACAAACATTGTAAAACAGAAGTCTGTTGTTTCCTATGCTTGAGCCTATTCTTCACCAAGGTCCAGAAAGTTGCGTTCGTTCCCACTACAATCAGAGAAGGTCTTGTGTACTTTAAAAACAAGGGCATCTGAAATGACAGCGTGTGGCTAATGTCCAGCCCAGAACGTGGAGTACCAACCATGAGCTTGAGGCTCTGTGGCGAAGCATTTTGCTTAGAGAACACAGAGAACAAAATCAGTGTGTCCACACAGCCCAAAGTGCTGCTCCTTAGGGACGCCAAAACTCTTCTGTAAAAATGTTTTCAAGTATACAAAAATTAACAGGGACTAATTAACCAAGTTGGAATAATACATTTATGCAGCCATTCTAAGTATTAGAATGATACATAATACTATGGGAAAGAAGAGCAGTATACATAGTTGTGCATATCAAAAAGGGCTGATAGCATACCAATGGGCTTATTTCAATTTGCTACATTTTGTTTATCTTAATTAAAATTTTTTATGCTATGAACATATATTAATGTATAATGTATGCTATAATAAATAAAGACAAAAATGTGTGAGTGTGTGTATGTGTGTATACTAATCTTTTAGGATTTTGCCCAAAGAATGACTTCTTCAAACCATTTTATTTTGAAATAATTGTAGAGTAACAAGAAGTTGCAAAAAAAATAGAGAGCTACCCTCTCTGTACCCTCCACCTAGTTTCCTCCAATGATAACATCTTGCACAACTAAAGTATAATATCACAATCAGGAAAATGACATTGGTGCAAGCCACAGGCCTTATCCAAATTTCACCAGTTTCATATACACACATTTGCGTGTGAATATATTTAGTTCTATGCAATTTTATCTGCATACAGATTCGTGTAACTACCATCATGATCAAGGCACAGAGCTTTTCCACCACTGAATCTCTCACACTACTGTCAACATTTGAGTTGCCAATACCTTTGGTGTATCTAAGTAGAGATGTCCAATAGGCATTTGGTCTGGTATTCAGGGGAGGAATCTTACCTGAGTGATCTGCTTAAAAGTTATCAATCAACCAAGTGAGGGCAGAAGTCAAAGACAGAAATGTATAAGGTTTTAAGAGATTATGTGTAGGGTCATAAGAGAAGCAACACTGTTCAAAACTCTGAGAAATCCCATTGATTAGGAAGTGATTGGAAGAAGTGAAACCACCAAAGAAATCAGATATAGCAGAATTGTTCTAAAATCTTTTAAAAAGGAGTTTCATAAGAAAGGACTTGTTGATGATGCAGAAACTACAGAAAAAGTAGGGGCTCTGTTGTGTCATTACTGAATTCAGCAAGAGGAGCTTCCAATTCAATGGAATGATGAAAGAAAAATCCAGAATACAGGGGATTGATAAGGGAATAGGGACTTCAAATGTAAAGGCAAGAATTACAACAAATTCTTCAAATACTCAAATTTTAAATAAAAAGGATTTTTTTAGTAATGTTTGTTAAATATCTGGGCTTATAATCCCTGGTCCTTCTACTTAAAATAATCTGCTACATCCTGTCACTCTCTGGTCTTTCCCTGCTTCATATTTCTTTTTAGAATTTTTTACCACATGATGTATATTTATTTGTTTATTTCCTATTTTTCCACATCAGAATGTAAGCTCAGTTAGAGCACGGACATTGTTTATCTTGTTCCTCATTGTATTTTCAATGTACAGTAACTTGCCCCAAAGAAACGGAGATCCATAAATTACCAACATTTCCAAATAATTGTCTTAAGGCAGGTCAGAGAGCTATAAGAGAACACAGACAGACCCTTCCACAAAATCAGAAAATAGTAAATGACAAAGATGGAAGTTTCAACAGAAAAATAGAAATTATATTTTTTAAAAAGAAATACTGGAGCTGAAGAAGAAAAAGAATATTTTTTTAATTCAATAGAAGCAACCAGTACAATTAACTTTATTTGTGAAACAAGGAAAATAAAGACTTACTTCCCACAAAAAACAATAGAGAGCATCAATAGTAGACTTCAATTAGAAGAAGAAAGAACATGTGAATTTTAAGACAGATCAGTTGAAATTATTCAGGCAGAGGAGAAAAAGAAAATGATATAAAAGAGTGAAGAAAGCTATGTGAATTATGGGACAACATAGAATGAAACAATATTTACATCAAGGGAGTTCCAAAAGGCAAAGAGAGCTCCTTTTGGAGCATAAAATTATTTGAAGAAATAATGCCTGAAAACTTTACAAATCTAGAGAAAGAAATGGATATCCAGGTACATGAAACTCATATGTCCCCACACAGATTCAACCCAAAGAAGATTTCACTGAAACACTTTATAATAAAACTGTCTAAAATGAGAGACAGAGAAAAATTTTTGAAAGCAGCAAGAAAGAAAACTCATTTCATTCAAGGTAACTCTCATGAGGATATTGGCATAGTTCTCAGCGGAAACTTTGCAGGCCAGGAAAAAGTAGGATGATATATTCAAAGGATTAAAAAAAAACAAACAAACAACAAAAAAAGGCCAACCAAGAATACTTTACCTGGTAAAGCTGTCCTTCAAAAATATGAGAGAAAGACTTTCTCAGACAAACAAAAACTGAAAGAGTTTATCACTACTAGACCTGCCTTACACGAAATGCTAAAGGGTGTTCTTTGAGTGAAATGAAAGGATACTAATAAGTAACATGAAAGTATAAAACTCATTGATACAGGTAAATATATAGCCAAATTTAGAATACTCTAATACTGTAATGGTAGTGTATAAATCACTTAACTCTAGTATAAAGGTGAAAGTATTAAGACAAGGTTCCAGTCAAGATGGCACAGTAGGTAAATGCTGTGCTTACCTTCTCACATGACCACATTGAAATTACAACTAAACTCCAAAATAACCATCACTGAGAATCACTGAGCTGAAGCCCTACAAATAAGGACATGTAGAAGAAGCCAACTTAGGACTGGTAGGAGGAGCTGAGACACAGAATGGGCTGGTCTCACACCTGGGTCTGACCATTAAAAATTGGGAGAGATAACTCAGCTGTGGAGGTCCCCACCAGAGTAGCAGGAGGTCTAAGCCCCACCCCAGCCCAGGGCTCCAGTGCCAGGGAGAGAAGTCCAGCACAGATTGTGGCTGAGTGAGACGCAGGGCAGCTGGAGTCCCAGGCGCTTCCCTTAAAGGGACCACACAAGGACTTACCTATGGAATCCCTGACTCTGAGCTCCAGCACTGGGGCAGCAGCTGGAAAGGTGGCAGGGACAAATCATGGGGAATTGAGTTGTCTGGCTTGGGACAGGGTCTGGAGGGGCAGCTTTCCACTGGACAGAGGAGCAGGCAGAAGCCATTGTTTCTTTCTTGAGCCCTCCCCCTTCACTGTGTGCAGACGCAGGTGGCCACCATACCTGAGTCTCCATCTAGCTGGCTAACACTATTCATTCACCATACCCTGGTGATTTCGGATCACACCCCACCCAACTTTTGGGCACACCCAAGCTGATTCCAGTGGCTTTTTCATACAGACCTACCTTAGCTCATGCTGCAGACTTTCCTAGGGTCTCACAAAGGTTTCTGGAACCCAGACAACCAATATCTGGCTTGAGCGTGTCATGTACCACTGGCTAAGCAGCCCCAAGCCTGGCACTAGCAGCAGGCATCCTTGGTTCCCAGCTTGGCCTCTTGAGGCACTTCCAAGCACAGCATGGGTGGCAGCCATCTGCGGATTTCTTTGTGGCTCTTGCCGAATGGCCATAGGTAGGGCCTGGGCTGCAGCTGAACTTGATCTGCAGCAGATCCCCTCCAAGATGATACCGAGGCTGGCACCCCCAGTGGCCAGCTTCAGAATGAGCTGGAGTATCACCCGGCTGTCTCCAAGAACGACACACACAGGGGGCGGTTTGGGCAGACACCAGAGCCCTGCTGAGGCAGATCCTGCTCTGTAGGGTCAGCCTCTGCACCACAACTCCTTAACTGTAGTCACAGCCAGTCCTCACAACCAGTGAGCCCAAGGGTCAATACCTTGGATTTATGTGCAAATAGCAACCAAGGCTCAACTACAAGAGGAGGGCACACACAAGGGACACACATGGAGTTCGTGGCTCCAGTGACCAGGAAGACTGCATCGCTGAGCCCCACAGCACACCTACTACATCAGGCCACTCTACTAAGACCAGGAGACATAGCAGCCCTACATAATGCATAGAAACAAACACAGGGAGGCAGCCAGAATGGGAAGACAAAGAAACATATCCCAAATAAAAGAACAGAACAAAGCTTCAGAAAAAGAACTAAATAAAATGGAGACAAGCAATCTACCAGACACAGAGTTCCAAACACTGGTTATAAGGGTGCTCAGTGATCTCAGTGAGAACTTCAACAGAAAGATAGGAAACATAAAAACAGAGATAGAAAACATGAAAAAGAACCAGTCAGAAGTAAAGAATACAATAATGGAAATAAAGGCTATATTAAAGGGAATCAACAGTAGATTAGATGAAGCAGAGGAATGAACCAACGAATTAGAAGATAAGGTAACAGAAAACACCCAATCAGAACAGCAAAAAGAAAAAAGAATACAAAAAACTGAGGAATAGTTTAAGGGGCCTCTGGGACAACAATAAGCATACCAACATTCAGATCATAGGAATACCAGAAGGAAAAGAGAGAGAGCAAGGAATTGAAAACTTATTTGAAGAAATAATGACAGAAAAGTTCTCTAACCTGGTGAAGGAAATAGATATACAAGCCAAGAAGTGCAGAGAGTCCCAAACAAGATGAACCCAAAGAGGTCCACACCAAGATACATCACTTAAAAAGCTGAAGGTTAAAGACAAAGAGAGACTCTTAAAAACAGCAAGAGAAAAGCAATTAGTTGCAAGGGAGCTCCCATAAGTCTATCAGCTGATTTCTCAAGAGAAATTTGGCAGGCCAGAAGGGATTGGCAGGAAAAGCAAGGACCTACAACTAAGATTACTCTATCCAGCAAAGTTATCATTTAGAATCAAAGGAGAGATAAAGAGCTTCCCAAACAAGAAAAAGCTAAAGGAGTTCATCACCACCAAACCAGTATTACAAGGAATCTTAGAGGGACTTCTAAAGATGGGAAAAAAAAAAAAAAAAATATATATATATATATATATATATATATATATATATATATGAATGATAAAATGGCAATAACTACATACCTATCAACAATTACTTTCAATGTAAATGGATTAAATGCTCCAAAAAAAAATATAGGGGAGCTGAATGGATAAGAAAACAAAACCCTTACATATGCTACCTACAAGAGTTGCACTTCAGATTTAAAGACACACACACTGAAAGTAAAGGGATGGAAAAAGATATACCAGACAAAATAGACTTTAAAACAAAGACTATAACAAGAGACAAAGAAGGACCTAGTAGTCTTACTTCTGGGTATTTATCCGAGAAAACCCAAAATGCTACTTCGAGGGGACATGCTCATCCATGTGTTCATTGCAGCATTATTTACAATAGCCAGGATATGAAGGCAACCTGGGTGTCACTGAATGGATAAATGGATAAAGAAGAGGTGGTACATATATAAATGGTATATTACTCACCCATAAAAATGAATGAAATCTTGTCATCTGTGACAACATGGATGGACCTAGAGGGTATTGTACTTAGTGCAGTAAGTCAGACAGCGAAAGACAAATGTCATATGATTTCACTTACAAGTGAAATATAAAGAACAAAACAAACAAATGAAACAGAAACAAACTCATAGATACAGAGAACATTTTGAGGGTTCCCAAATGGGAGGGGCATTGGGGGAGGGTAAAAAGTGAAGGGATTAAGAAATACAAATTGGGGACGTCATCAAAATGGTGGCATGAGGTGAGCCTCTGGAAATCTCCCGTGGAGTTTACAACAAATTGAACAACTATAACTCCACAAAGGACTCCCTGCACAGCAGACAGACAAGATGAAGAGGCTCACTGCTGAATTCACCTGAGGGTGGGCAAATTGTGCAAGCAGGGGAGGAGGGAAAGGAGAAGTGCGGAGATGGGGCCGCGTGGGCGCAGGACGCAGACCTAGCTCAGTGCTCCGAGCTCACTGCATCCTGGAACTACTGCAGCTGAGGGAGAGGGAAGAACACAGACTGCTAGGACTCCATTTATGGCCCACTGGGCTGAGGGGAGAGCATATAGCACGGCTGAACCCAATGCTCACGGCAGAGACCTCGGAGCAAAGACTGAGAGAAGGCTGAAAACAAAGGTTTAAGCCCTCACTGCCACAGAGAAGGGAAGCCTTAGGCACTGAGACTAGCCGCCCCTTCCCTACCCTCCCAGAGCTCGCCCCACCCCCACCTGCCCAGAAATAGAAGTGGAACAGTAGCAGTGTCAGATCAAAAGACCAGAATGTTTGCAGTTCTGAGAACTGGTCTGCAGACACATTTGCAACCCAACTAGCTCCAGCAAAGGGGAGTGAGCTGTGAAAGCAGGACTGGCTGTGGTGGTGGTCACTGCCACTGTACTGGGCCACCTCTCAAAACTCACCCGCCCCTGTTCCCACCTATCTGGGCAGATCCCTGCAGGAGTAAACAGAACTGCTGAAACACACAGGCTCTGAATCTGGTGCAGGAAGAGCATGGGAACTCCAAAAGCTCTCCACATCCCCACAGGGACCCGGCGCCCTATGACCCAGACAAACTGTTAACAGAGGAGAAGCCCACCTTCCAGGGAATCCCCCCATTGTGTGAGAACCTGGAATACTACAGAGAAAACATAACACTACAGTGTGAGAGAGGAAAAAAGGCTGCAGTTGGAGAGAAAATAAAATATTCTACCAACACGTACTGGAAAACAAAAGAAAGACCTCTTCCTATCAACCTGCTGCAGAACCCATTCCTGTAGATGTCTAGGAAGAGAAATAATAAATCATTAATTGCCATGAATAACCAAAGCAACAAGACAGCTCAGAAAGAAAGTGCAAAGTCTCCAGAAAATGAACTTAAAGATATGGAAATATGTGACTTAAATGACAGAGAATTCAAGATTACAGTTCTGAAAAAACTCAATGAGATGCAAGAAAACACAGAAAGGCCTTTTAATAAACTCAGAAACACAATCAAAGAACAACATGAGCATTTTACGAAAGAGATTGAAATTTTTAAAAAGAACCAACTAGAATTTCTGGAGATTAAGAACTCAATAGAAGAAACAAAGAATGAAATAGCCAGCTTAGGTAATAGAGTTGACCAGATGGAGGAAAGAATCAGTAACATTGAAGATAGAAACCTGGAAATGACACGGATGGAAGAAGAAAGAGACTTGAGACTTAAAAGAAATGAAAGAACTATCTGACTCCATCAGAAAGAGCAATATAAGAATAATGGGCACACCGGAAGGAGAAGAAAAAGAGAAGGGAACAGAAAATACATTCAAACAAATAGTCAACAAGAACTTCCCAAACTTGTGGAAACAACTGGATCCTTGAATCAAAGAAGCAAATAGAACACCTAATTACCTCAACCCCAACAGGCCTTCTCCAAGGCACATTGTATTGAAGCTGTCAAAAATCAACGACAAAGAAAGAATCCTCAAGGCAGCCGGGAAAAGAAGACGGTGACCTACAAAGGAAACCCCATTAGATTATCATCAGATTTCTCAGCAGAAACTCTACCAGCCAGGAGGGAGTGAACAAAATATTCAAACTATTGAAAGAGAGAAATTATGAGCCAAGAATAATATATCCAGCAAAGATATCCTTTAGATATGAAGGAGGAATGAAGACCTTTTCAGACATACAGAAGCTGAGGGAATTTTCTAATACACGACCTGCACGACAAGAAATACTAAAGGAGGCTATTCAACCACCATCAACACAAACACTTTGTAGCAACCAAAACATAAAAAGGGGGAGAGTAAGGACTGAACTGGAATATGAGAATGGAAAAAGTAGGCATGCTGAAGAAAATGGAATAATCGAAATATCAAACTTTATTTTACATAAACTTCAGGGTAAACACTCAAAAAAAATCCAGGGGTCTGCCCGGTGGCTCAGCCGGATAGAGCTCCATGCTCCTAACTTCAAAGACTGCCGGTTCGATTCCCACATGGGCCAGTGGGCTCTCAACCACAAGGTTGCCGGTTCATCTCCTCCACTCCTCCAAGGGATGGTGGGCTCCACCCCCTGCAATTAAGATTGAACACGGTACCTTGAGCTGAGCTGCCGCTAAGCTCCTGGATGGCTCAGTTGTTTGGAGTACATCCTCTCAACCACAAGGTTGCCGGTTCGACTCCCTGCAAGGGATGGTGGGCTGCTCCCCCTACAACTAGAAAACGGCAACTGGACCTGGATCTGAGCTGTGCCCTCCACAACTAAGACTGAAAGGACAATAAATTGAAGCTGAACATCACCCTCCACATCTAAGATTGAAAGAACAACAACTTGACTTGGAAAAAAGGCCTGGAAGTACACACTTTTCCCCAATAAAGTCCTGTTCCCCTTCCTCAATAAAATCTTATATCTCCGATGAATACAGATGCAAAAATCCTAAACAAAATTCTAGCAAATGGAATGCAACAATGCATTAAAAAGATTATTTATCACGACCAAGTAGGGTTCATCCCAGGGGCACAAGGATGGTTCAACATATGCAAATCCATCAATGTGATACATCACATAAACAAAATAAAGGACAAAAATCATATGATTATATCAATCGATGCAGAAAAAGCATTTGACAAGATACAACATCCATTTATGATTAAAACACTTAATAAAATAGATATAGAAGGAAAATAATTTAGCATAATAAAGGCTATATATGACAAACCCTCAGCTAATCTCTTAATTAACGGAGAAAAACTGAAGCCCTTTGGTCTATGTTCAGGAACACGACAGGGCTGTCCACTATCACCTCTGCTTTTCAACATAGTGTTGGAAGTCCTCGCCAGAGCAATCAGGCAAGAGAAGGAAATAAGAGGCATCCAAATTGGGAATGAAGAAGTTAAATTGTCACTCTTTGCAAATGACATGATTCTATATATAGAAAACCCTAAAGACTCCACCAAAAAGCTATCAGAAACAATCAACGAATACAGTAAAGTTGCCGGCTACAAAATCAACGTAAAAAAGTCCATTGCATTCCTATATACTAACAATGAAATCTCAGAAAAAGAAATAAAAAAACAATTCCTTTTCAATTGCTGCAAAAAGAATAAGATACCTAGGATTAAACTTAACCAAGGATGTGAAAGACCTATATGCTGAAATCTATAATACACTTTTTAAAAGAAATCGAAGAAGACACAAAGAAATGGAAAGACATTCCGTGCTCATGGATTGGAAGAATCATAGTTAAAATGTTAAAATGGCCATATTACCCAAAACAACGTACAGATTTAATGCAATCCCCATCAAAATCCCAATGGCAGAGTCACGTCATAGGAATGGCGGCAGCGGGGAGCACTTTTTGAGTTCTCCTCCAGATCTTATCACAAACGGGACATATAACCCATCAAAGGACTCTCTGCTCATCACACAGAACAGCTAAGTGACTCATGCAAGGATTATTTGCAGGCAGGCAAATTTGGTGAGCAGGGGAAGAGGGAAGGGAGCGGAGGGGAGACGCAGCCGGCATCTGCAGCTATGGAAACGCGGTCCGCATCTGCGGCGGTGGAAACGCAGCCGGCATCCGCAGCTGCAGAGACACAGGGGATCCCAGGACGAAACAGAGAGCACAGAAGCCAGGAGGTGGGCTCTTTCCCTGCATCCCACAGCTGATCTCTCCCGCCGAGGGGGTAGCATATCTCCAGCATTTGAGACAATAACCTCAGCTGGGACCTCCAGTTGGGCCCTAGGCCGGACAAAGGACACAAACGCCATACCTGGGCCCCTCTCCCCCCCCTTCCAATCTTGTCCCAGCCCTTCCAGAGACTTAAACTGGCCCCTGAACTAAGGAGTAGTGTCAGATTACAGAGGAGCCATAGTGCTCAGGTTCTGGGAAGACTGGCAGGCAGCGCTGACCCAGGGAAGAGGCTGGAAGAGTGTGATTTTTGCTGGGCTGGGAGAGAAGAGACTCCTCCACCCTCAGCCACCACCTTTTCTCGCCTGCAAGAAGAGTGTGACACAGCTGGGCTGGGAGAGAGAAGACCCCTCCATCCCCAGCCCCCACCTTTTCTGGCCTGCCTAGGGTGGGGCAAATACAACTGCGGAGGCACTCCCAGGGATCAGCAGCAGGCGGCAGAGGCAGCTCTGGGCTTTCAGCAGCTCAGAAATCTCCCGCCCGCCATACACACACACACTCATGGAAGAAATGGCCTAAGACTCAGGTGAACTGGACACAGGGCTGGTGGTGCTACTCTCAGTGTGCATACATGCAGGCAAGGGCAGAAACTGCACTGACTTTGTAAAAACTACCATCAAGACCCCTCAGCCCCACCCATCTAAATCTGCAGTACCAACGTCACTCTGGGCACCAGGTGACCGGCTCTGCCTGCACAATATGCACGGGACTCTTTGGTACAGCAGAGGACAACCTGGAGATTACTTGGTGGGCTTAAACAAAGATTGGCTCTGCTTTTTGTTTTGTTTTGTTTTGTCTTTATATCTTGGATATCTTTGCCAGTGTTGAGTGAGGGTTGTCGGTTGTTTTTTACATGTGGATGTATTTGATTTTTTCTTTGTTGTTGTTGTTGCTGTTGTGCTTGGTGATTTGCTTTGTTCTGAAATTGCCCTACCAGGGCCCAGTTTAAGAGGAACAAGATTCAACATATCCAGAGGCCAACTCCAGACCAAACCAGAGTACTACCGGGTTTGACCTACAAATTTCACACCCAGAGGGAATTCTCTACAGGCACAAGAGCCCATAGAGGCCAAACATAATTTAAGCGGTCAACCCTCATGCAGCAGAACACCCTGCGGTGGGCAGAGACAAGTCTCACAACTAGTCAGCCTAGGAGTTAACCCACCTACTCACAAGCGAAAAGCAATTAAAGATCTTTAACAGGACAATATACACAACACAAGAGTCACCTTTGGAGCAAACACAGAGGAGAAGAACGAACTAGTGCAAGTCAGATATAAAGGACACATACTACAGAAGATAACCCAGCAAGAACTAAAAACTCTAGCGAATCTACCTAATATGTCAAAGCAAATACAGAGAGTCAGACAGAATGGGGAAAGAAAGAAACATGTCCCAAATAAAAGAACAGAAGAAACCTCCAGAAGTGGAACCAAATGAAACAGAGGTAACCAATCTATCAGAGACAGAGTTCAGAACACTGATGATAAGAATGTTTAAGGAGCTTAGAAACGACATAAAGAAGGATGCAGAAATCATAACGAACAACCAGTTGGAACTAAAGAATACAATTACCAAAATAAAGAACTCACTTGAAGGAATTAACAGCAGGTTAGATGAAGCAGAGGATCGAATCAGCGACTTAGAAGACAAGTTAGCAGAGATCACCCAAACAGAACAACAGAAAGGAAAAAAAATAAAAAAACAATGAAGATGGTTTAAGAGACCTCTGGGATAACATCAAGTGCAACAACATGCGCATCATAGGAATACCAGAAGGTGAAGAGAGGAAGCAAGGGATTGAGAACAATTTGAAGTAATAATGTCCAAAAACTTCCCTAACCTGATGAAGGAAACCAACCACCATACAAGCCCAGGAAGTGCAGAGACTTCCAGCCAGGATAAACCCAAACAGGTCCACACCAAGACACATTATAGTTAAAACGGCAAAGCTTAAAGACAAAGAGAGAATCCTAAAAGCAGCAAGAGAAAGACAGAGGGTTACATACAAGGGAATCCCCATAAGACTATCAAGTGACTTTTCTACAGAAACATTGCAGGCCAGGAGGGAGTGGCAGGAGATACTCAAAGTGATGGAAAACAAAGGCCTACAACCCAGATTGCTTTATCCAGCAAGGCTATCATTTAAAGATGACGGAGAGATAAAGAGCTTCCCAGAAAAGAATAAGCTAAAGGAATTTATTACCACCAAGCCAGCATTGCAAGAAATACTAAAAGGACTTCTGTAAATAAAAGAAAGATGAAAACAATCTAACTACAAATTTAAAAATGGCAATAACTATGTACATATCAATAATCACTTTAAATGTAAACAGATTAAATGCTCCAATCAAGAGACATAGGGTGGCTGAGCGGATAAGAGAACAAGACCCTTGTATATGCTGTATACAAGAGACTCACCTCAGATCAAAAGACACACACAGGCTGAAAGTGAAGGGTTGGAGTAAGATATTTCATGCAAATGCAAATGAGAAAAAAGCTGGAGTTGAAATACTTATATCTGACAAAATAGACTTTAAAATGAAGAACATATTAAAAGACAAAGATGGAAAATATATAACAACAAAGGGATCAATTCGACAAGAGGACATAACCCTAGTAAACATCTATGCACCCAACATAGGAGCACCTAAATATATAAAACAAATATTGACTGACATAAAGACAGAGATCAACAGTAACACTATTATAGTAGGGGAATTCAACACACCTCTGACAACAAGGGACAGGTCTTCCAGACAGAAAATCAATATGGAAACAACAGCCTTAAATGATACATTGGACCACTTGGATTTAATCAAAATTTTCAGAGCATTCCACCCCAATGCTGCAAAATACACGTTCTTCTCAAGCGCACATGTAACATTTCCCAAGATAGACCATATGTTAGGCCATAAAACAAGTCTTGATAAATTTAAGAAAATTGAAATCATACCAGTTGTCTTCTCTGACTACAGTGCTATGAAATTAGAAATGAACAACAGGAAGAAAACTGGAAGACACACCAATTTATGGAAGCTGAATAACATGTTACTAAATAATGAATAGGTCAAGCAGGAGATCAAGGAAGAAATCAAAAGATATCTCGAGACAAATGAAAATGAAAACACGACGACCCAAAATCTATGGGATGTTGCTAAAGCAGTCCTAAGAGGGAAATTCATAGCATTGCAGGCCTACCTAAAGAAATAAGAAACATCACCAATCAACAGTTTATCTTCACACTTAAGGGATCTGGAAAAAGAACAGCAAAATAAGCCCAAAGGGAGCACAAGGAAGGAGATAATAAAGATCAGAGAGGAAATAAATGAAATAGAAACCAGAAAAACAATACAAAAGATCAATGAATCCAAGAGTTGGTTCTTAGAGAAGATAAAGAAAATTGACAAACCTTTAGCCAGACTCATTAAAAAGAAAAGAGAGAGAGGACCCAAATTAATAAAATCAGAAATGAAAGAGGAGAAATGACAACAGATACCACAGAAATACAAAAAATTCTAAGAAATTACTATGAGCAACTATATGCCAACAAATTTGACAATCTGGATGAAATGGACAATTTTCTAGAAGCATACAATCTTCCAAGGCTAACTCAAGAAGAAATAGAAAACCTGAATAGACTGATTACCACCAGGGAAATTGAATCAGTAATCAACAATCTCCCAACAAACAAAAGCCCTGGACCAGATGGCTTTACAAGTGAATTTTACAAAGCGTTCAAAAAAGAATTATCACCTATTCTCCTCAAGCTCTTCCAAAAATCCAGAAGGAGGGAAGGCTCCCAAACACTTTTTACGAAGCCACTATCACCCTGATCCCAAATCAGACAAAGACACCACAAAGAAAGAAAACTACAGGCCGATATCGCTAATGAACACAGATGCAAAAATCTTCAACAAAATATTAGCGAACAGAATTCAGCAATACATTACAAAAATCATACACCATGATCAAGTGGGATTCATCCCTGGTATGCAAGTGTGGTTCAACATCCCCAAATCAATTAATGTGATACACCACATTAACAAAATGAAAAATAAAAATCACATGATCATATCAATAGATGCAGAAAAAAACATTTGACAAAATCCAGCAGCCATTTATGATAAAAACCCTTAAGAAAGTGGGAATAGAGGCATCATATCTCAACATAATAAAGGCCATTTATGATACACCCACAGCCAACATCATACTCAATGGGGAAAAGCTAAAACCATTCCCCCTAAGATCAGGAACAAGGCAAGGTTGCCCACTTTCGCCACTTCTATTCAACATAGTGCTGGAAGTTCTAGCCACAGCAATCAGACAAGAAAAAGAAATAAAAGGCATCCAAATTGGTAAGGAGGAAGTAAAGTTATCGTTATATACAGATGATATGATACTATATATAGAGAACCCTAAAGACTCCACCAAGAAGCTATTAGAGCTGATAGATGAATTTAGTAAAGTAGCAGGATACAAAATTAATATTCAGAAATCAGTTGCATTTGTATATACCAATAATAAAACATCAGAAGGAGAAATTTAAAAAGCAATCCGTTTACAATTGCTCCAAAGACTATAAAATACCTAGGAATAAATTTAACCAAAGAAGTAAAAGATCTGTACTCAGAAAATTATAAGACACTGAAGAAAGAAATGAAAGAAGATACAAATAGATGGAAACACATATCATGTTCATGGATAGGAAGAATTAATATAGTTAAAATGTCCATACTGTCTAAGGCAGTATACATATTCAATGCAATTCCTATGAAACTACCAACGTCGTTTTTGACAGAAATAGAACATATAATCCTAAAATTTATATGGGACCATAAAAGACCCCAGAGAGCCTCAGCAATCTTGAGAAATAAGAACAAAGTAGGAGGTATAACAATACCTGACATCAAATTATACTACAAGGCTAGAGTAATCAAAACAGCATGGTACTGGCATAGAGAAAAGACACATAGACCAATGGAAAAGAATAGAGAGCCCAGAAATAAATCCATGCCTATGTGGCCATTTAATCTACGACAATGGAAGCAAGAATGTACGATGGGGTAAAGACAGTCTATTCAATAAATGGTGCTGGGAATCCTGGACAGACACATGCAAAAAAATGAAGCTGGACCACCTCCTTACACCATATACAAAAATAAATTCAAAGTGGCTTAAAGACTTAAATGTAAGATCTGAAACCATAAAATACCTAGAAGAAAATATAGGAAGAAACTTCACAGACATTACCCGGAGTAAGATTTTTACTGATGTAGCCCCTCGCGCAAGGGAAGTAAGAGAAAAAATAAACATGTGGGATTACATCAAACTCAAAAGTTTTTTCACAGCAAAGGAAACCATCAATTAAACAAAAAGGGATCCTACTGAATGGGAAAAGATATTTGCCAATGATATATCTGATAAGGGATTAATATCACAAATTTATTAAAAACTCACTCAACTCAACTCCAAAAAAACAAACAACCCAATTAAAAAATGGGCAGAGGACATGAAGAGATATTTTTCTAAAAAGGACATACAGATGGCAAACAGACATATGAAGAAATGCTCAACCTCACTAACCATCAGAGAAATGCAAATAAAAACCACAATGAGATACCACCTCACCCCAGTCAAAATGGCTATCATCAACAAATCAACAAACAACACTGCTGGCGCGGATGTGGAGAAAAGGGAACGTTTGTGCACTGTTGGTGGGATTGCAGATTGGTGCAGCCACTATGGAAAATAGTATGGAGGTATCTCAAAAATCTGAAAATGGAACTACCTTATGATCCAGCAATTCCACTCCTAGGTATCTATCTGGAGAAATCCAAAACTCCAATTCAAAAATCTTTATGCACTCCTATGTTTATTGCAGCACTATACACAATAGCCAAGACATGGAAACAACCGAAATGCCCATCGGTAGATGACTGGATTAAGAAACTGTGGTACATTTATACAATGGAGTATTATTACGCAGCCATAAAAAAGAAAGAAATCTTACCATTTGCAACAACATGGATGGACCTAGAGAACATTATGTTAAGTGAAATAAGTCAGACAGAGAAAGATAAGTACCATATGATCTCACTTATATGCGGAATCTAAAGAAAAGAATAAGTGAATGAACTAATCAGAAACAGTTTTGGAGACATAGAGGAAAAACTGAGGGTTGCTAGATGGGCAGGGGAGTGGAGATAAAGGGGAAGGTGAGGGGATTAGAAAACAGTCAGTAACCACAAGATGGCCACGGGGTTTTGAAAATTAATTTGGGGAACGTAATCAATAATGTTATAAAGATTTTGAAGGGTATCTGATGGACACGTGTTCCATTTGGGAGACCACCCAGGGATGATGTAGATGCCTGATCACTGCACTGTACAACTGAAGCTGAACAATAATGAATGCCAACTATAATTTTATATATATATATATATATATATATATGTATGTACATATATGTATGTACATACTTACAAGAAGCGGAGTACAGCATTAGGAATAGAAACAGTGGAAATGTAATGGCTCCGTGCGATGTCAGAGGGATAGTGGATGAGGGGAGGGGGGCTCCCACAGTGAGAGGGATATAAATGATAAATGTCTAAGTATTACTTTGTCTTGTGCACCTGAAACTAATTTTAAAAAAAAAATCCCAATGGCATTTTTTAAAGAAATAGAACAAAAAATTATCAGATTCATTTGGAACCACAAAAGACCCTGAATAGCCAAAGCAATCTTAAGAAAAAAGAACAATGCTGGAGGTATCACACTCCCTGACTTTAGCTTGTACTACAGGGCTACAATAATCAAAACAGCATGGTATTGGCAGAAAAACAGGCACATAGAACATGGAATAGAATTGAGAATCCAGAAATAAAACCACATAAATATGGACAGATAATTTTTGACAAAATTAATAATTTTTGATAATTTTTGAGCAAAAAACATACAATGGAGAAAAAGACAGCTTCTTCAATAAATGGTGCTGGCAGAATTGGAAAGCCATGTGCAAAAGAATGAAACTGGACTGCTATCTGTCACCATGTACTAAAAATTAATTCAAAATGGATCAAAGACTTTAAGCATAAGACCTGAAACAATAAACTGCATAGAAGAAAACATAGATACTAAACTTATGGACATTGAGTTCAAAGAGCATTTTATGAATTTGACTCCAAAGGCAAGGGAAGTAAAAGCTAAAATAAATGAATGGGACTATATCAAAATAAAGAGCTTCTGCACGGCTTTAGAAACCATTGACAAAATAAAGAGGTAACCAACTGAATGGGAGAAGATTTTTGCAAACAATGCCTCCGATAAGGGGCTAATATCCAAAATATACAAGGAACTCATGCAACTCAACCACAAAAAAACAAACAACCCAATTGAAAAATGGGCAGAGGACCTGAAGAGACATTTCTCCAAAGAGGACATACAAATGGCAAAGAAACATATGAAAAAATGCTCAACATCACTAATCATCAGAGAAATGCAAATAAAAACCACAATGAGATATCACCTCACCCCAGTTAGAATGGCTATCATCAACAAGTCAAATAGTAATAAGTGTTGGAGAGGCTGTGGAGAAAAAGGAACCCTCATACACTGTTGGTGGGAATGCAGACGGGTGCAGCCGCTATGGAAGGCAGTGTGGAGGTTCCTCAAAAAATTACGAATAGAATTACCATATGACCCAGCAATCCCTCTCTTGGGTACCTACCCAAAAAATCTAAAAACATTTATCCATAAAGACATATGTGTTCCAATGTTCATTACAGCTTTATTTACGGTGGCCAAGACATGGAAACAACCAAAATGTCCTTCAATAGATGAATGGATATATACACAATGGAATACTATTCAGCGATAAGAAAAGATGAAATAGGACCATTTGTGACAACATGGATGGATCTTGAGAATATAATGCTAAGCGAAATAAGTCAGACAGAAAAGGCAGAGAACCATATGATTTCACTGATATGTGGTATATAAACCAAAAACAACAAAAGAATAAGACAAACAAATGAGAAACAAAAACTCATAGACACAGACAATAGTTTAGTGGTTACCAGAGGGTAAGGGGGGATCAGGGTGGTAGATGAGGGTAAAGGGAATCAAATATACGGTGATGGAAGGAGAACTGACTCTGGGTGGTGAACACACAATGGGATTTATAGATGATGTGATACAGAATTGTACACCTGAAATCTATGTAACTTTACTAACAATTGTCACCCCAATAAACTTTAATTTTAAAAAAAAAGAGATACAAATTGGCTGTTACATAGTAGTCATGGGGATATAGGGTATAGCATGAGGAATATAGTCAATAATATTGTAATAATTGTGTATGGTGTCAGGTACTAGATCTTTGAGGTGATACATGGGAGGAGGGTTAGGGGCAGGATGAAAAAGTTAACGGGATTAAGAAATACAAATTAGTATTTACAAAACAGTCATGGGGATGTAAAACATAGGCAATATAATCAATAATATGGTAATAACTATGTACAAGGTCAAGGTCTGACAATTAAGTTCACAACTCATCCTAGAAAAAGTGCTACAAATCTCATTGCCGAATATTACCATGGTCACATTTGAAGTACTCCCCTTGGGAAGCCATGCACTAACGCCAGTGCCTAGTCTACCCTTCAAAGCAATTTTGGAATTTTTTCTGGAATGGCCATCAGAGCTGTCATCGTATTATCCTTGAAGTCCTGAATGCCACCAAAATGTTGTCCTTTCAACAGTTCCTTTATCTTCAGGTAAATAAAGAAGTCATTGGGGGCCAGATCAGGTGAGTAGGGAGGGTGGTCCAATACAGTTATTTGTTTGCTGGCTAAAAACTCCCTCACAGACAATGCCGTGTGAGCTAGTGCACTGCCGTCATGCAAGAGCCATGAATTGTTAGTGAGAAGTTCAGGTCTTTTTCATGCAGCCTTTTCAGCACTTTGAAATAGTAAACTTGGTTAACTGTTTGTCCAGTTGGTACAAATTCATAATGAATAATCCCTCTGATATCAAGAAAGGTTAGCAACATCACTGTAACAAGTTCACAGACTTAACTGTCCAATCTCATATAGTGTCAGATGTACTAGTCAGGGGGATCACTTACTAAATTATATAAAAGTCTAACCACTATGTTATAATATAAAATTATACTATATAATTTTATAATTAATTATAAATTATATTAATTATAATTATATAATTAATTATTATATTGAAACTAATATAGAATAATACTGTATATCAACTCTAACTGAAAATTTTAAAAGGTGGAGTGAAGATCAATAATGTTGTGATAGCATGGTACTGTGTCAGATGGTTGCTGGACTTATGGTGATCACTTCTTTAGCATAGAGAATATAATCAACAATGTGTTAATAACCCTGTATAGTGCCAGGTCGGTACTGTTGAATAACTAAGATGTATACTTGAAACTAATATAATACTGTATGTTAGCTATATTTTAATAAAAATATTAAAAGATAATTTTAAAAAGGAAGATTAAAAAGTATTAAGGCAAAAGTATTAAAAATAATTATAGCTATAATAATTATTAATGCATAATATTAAAAGATGTAAATTGTGACATCAAAACACAAATGTGAAGGGGAAAAGTAAAGGGGTAGTTTTGTACGTGATTGAAGTTAAATTGTTAATGTCTGAAAATAGACTATTACAACTATGAGATGTTTTATGTAATCCTCGTGGTAACCACAAAGCAAAACCTTATAGTAGATACAGAAAAGAAAAAGAGACAGGAATCAAAGAATCCTACTTCAGAAAAGCATCAAGTTAAAAAGGAAGACAGCAAAACAGGAATAAAGAAATAGAGAGAACTACAAAAGAGCCAGAAAAAAATTAACAAGATGTCAACAATAAGTCCTTACCTATCAATTATTACTATAAATGTAAGTGAATTAAATACTCCAAACAAAAGACAGAGTGGCTGAGTGAATAAAGAACAAGACCTGAAAATGTGCTGCCTACAAGAGACTCACCTCAGCTTTAAGGACACATGTAGTTTCAAACTGAAGGGATGGAAAAAGGCGTCTCATGCAAATGAAAACCAAACAAGAACGGGGCCAGTTATATGTATATTGGATAACACAGACTCTTAGTCAAGAACTGTAACAAGGAACAAAGAAGGTCATTATATTTGTAATGATAAAGAGATAAAACCAACAAAAGGATATAACAATTGTAAATATATGTGCATCCAACATTAGAGCATCTAAATATATTAAGCAAATTTTAACAAATATGAAGGCAGAAATGCACAGCAATGTACTAACAGTAGAGGACTTCAATACCCCCACTTGCAACAATGGATACATCATCCAGACAGAAAATCAACAAGGAAATATTGGACTTAAACAATAATTTAGGTCAAATGGACCTAACAGATACATACAAAACATTCCATCCACCAACAGCAGAATACAAATCCTTCTCTAGTTCACACAGAACATTCTCCAGGATAGAACATACATTCAGTCACAAAACAAGGTGTAACACATCTAAGAAGATTGAAATTATATCAACTACCTTTTCCAACCATAACACTACCAAACTAGAAACAAATAACTGGAGGAAAGCTAGGAAATTCGCAAATAGGTGGAAATTGAGCAACACAATAAGTCAAAGAAGAAATCAAAGCAAAAATCAAAAAACATGTTCAGAGAGGAGTCCAAGATGGCAGTGTACAAAGATCCTGAAGTCACCTCCTCTCATAGACACACCAAATTTAAAGCTACAAATGGATCATTTCCCTTTGACAATAATCTAAAAACTAGACAAACCACTCTCCACAACAAAGGACAAAAGGACCACATCAAGTTGAGTAGGAGAGGCACAGACATGAATCTTACCTGAGAGGTGCTTCTCCTGGAAAAGAAAAGGATTGGTGCCCCACATCTGGCATCCCAATCCCTGGGTACTCCTCTTTTAAAGGGTTTGCAGGTGGTCTCACTCACCCCAAGATCCAGCAAAAAAAATAAGGAAGGAAGGAAGGAAGGAAGGAAGGAAGGAAGGAAGGAAGGAAGGAAGGAAGGAAGGAAGGAAGGAACGAAGGAAGGAACGAAGGAAGGAACGAAGGAAGGAACGAAGGAAGGACAAAAAACAGTTTAAAAAACACCTAGACTAGATGGGAAGAAAATTTATTAGCTAATCTAAAAGCAACTGCTGGAAGGGCAACAGACAGATGAAATGCTCCCTGGAAACAAAGGCACTGGCAAATGCCTTATTGCACTCTCTGCCTAGCCTGCTAGCATGAGCAGGCAAGCTGAGACATGGTCTTCCTGCCACCTTACTAAGACAGATGAGGCTGAGTGCTCACAGCACTATCCCATTGCCTTTCTAAAACCAGACAGAGGGGTATATGCAGCACTCTCTTGCTCCCTGGCTGGGGCAGGTGAGCATGAAAACTTGCAACACTCTCTTGCTCTCTAGCTAAAGTCTGTGAGCACAAGTGGTTGCAAACTCCCCAGCCTTGGCTGGGCCTGGCAAGTGCAAGAGGTCATGGCATTCTCCTGTATCCAGCCTAAAGCTAGTACATATTCAGAGACAACGCATTCTCATTGCACTGCTGAAGCCCCGAAACACACACAGCCAAGAGTATTCCTGCTGCTTTCCTGAAGCCAAGAAGCAAGCCCCACCCCTACAATAAATAGCTGCTCTGCTAAAACCAGTAGGTATGCCCAATCCACACAGGGAAACCCCTTGATTGCCTAACGCTGGTGGCCAAGGGGAATGGTGTAAGTGAGCTCCAAGGGACTGTAACAATCCGAAAGACAGTTCTTGGCAGGCCACCACCCCCAGGGCACTGCACAAACATCATACTGAAACACAACCCCAGTCTTCCTATTATCTTAGCCTTGACCTGCAGCTGGAGGGAGAGGCTTTATGCTTCTTACTTATCCTGAAACTAAGGAGGCACTCCCAGTAAATGAAAGCAGGGAGACACCATCCTTGTGCGTTCCATTGATCTAATTACAGTTCAGTGAGACTTTCCATAAAGGAACTTATACATTTGTCTGAAGTCCTGATTTGGGCAACAGTCATCCAGGGGACACCTCCAGATCTCCTGGTCAGGGGGCCAGCAGAAATAATGACCCCACAGAACTATATAAACTTGCACACTATAAATAAGGACTGCTGCGAATCAGCCTTAAACTAGGAGTAAAATGAGATTTCTATCTTTGCAGAATTTAAAGTCTTGGCACACCCTCAACAACAGGGGAATATCAAGAAAAACTCTAGCAGGAAGGCTAATTAATCACAAAGGTTCCAGAGACAACCAAGAGCTAGAGCCAGGATGATGAATAAGAAGGATCACCATTTACACAAGGCAACTCCTTCAAGACTGAGAATGGTAGCTGTTTTGTCTAATACATTAAAATAAACACAGAGTCAGGCAAAATGAGAAGACAGATGAGTATGTGCCAAAAGAGATAACAAAATAAAACCTCAGAAAAAGACCTTAAGGATATAGAGGTAAGTAAACCTGACAAAAAATTCAAAGTAATGGTCATAAAAAATGCTCACCAAACTCAGGAGAAGAATGGATGAACACAGTGAGAACTTCAACAAAGAGTTAGAATATAAGAAAATACTAAACAAAATTTATAACTGAACTAAAAAAGTACACTAGAGGGGTTCAACAACAGAATGGAAGAAAAAGAAGAATGAATCAGTGAGCTGGAGTAAAAGCAATGGAGCTCACCACACAAAGCAGCAAAATGAAAAAAGAATTTTAAAAAGTAAAAACACATTAAGTGATCTCTAGGACAATATCAAGTGGAATAACATTTATATTATAAGGGTCCCAGAAAGAGAAGAGAGAAGGGCCAGAAAAATATTTGAAGAAATAATGGCTGAAACTTCCCTAATATGGGGAAGAAAATAGACATCCAGGTTCAGAAAGACCAGAGAGTTCCAAACAAGATGAACCCAGAGATCCTCACTAAGAAACATTATAATCAAAATGGTAAAAGTTAAAGACAAAAGAGAGTAATCAGAAAGAGAAAAATAATTTGTCATGTACAAAGGAAACACCATAAGGCTAAAAGCAGATTTTCATCAGAAACTTTCCAAGCCAGAATGGAATGGCATGACATATTCGAAATACTGAAAGGAAAAGAACTTCCAACCAAGAATTGTCTACCCAGCAAGATTATTAGCCAAAACAGGAAAGATTAAGAGTTTTCAAACCAGCAAAAGCTAAACCAGTCATATAAGAAATGTTAAAGAAACTCCCTTACGATAAAAATAAATGGCACTAATTAACAATA
Source organism: Rhinolophus ferrumequinum (assembly GCF_004115265.2). Taxonomy (NCBI): domain Eukaryota; kingdom Metazoa; phylum Chordata; class Mammalia; order Chiroptera; family Rhinolophidae; genus Rhinolophus; species Rhinolophus ferrumequinum. Next base: position 1,156,274 of record NC_046295.1, on the reverse strand, counting down.
GAAAAACATACAATAGTAAAGGTCTCACTGAAAAAGGCAAATATATAGTAAAGATAGAACAATCACTTATAAAGCAAAAATGATAGAGTCAATAAGGGGTTGATGTTCAAATATGTAAGGATCTCATACAACTTAACACCAAAACACTAGCAAACAATCCAAAATGGGCAGATGACACTTCACCTGCATAGACACTTCACCAAAGAGGACATACAGATGGCCAACAGACACATGAAAAGATGCTCAACACCACTAATCATTAGGGAATTGAAAATGAAAACCAAAATGAGATGTCACATCATACCTGTCAGAATGATTATCAAAATTTCAACAAACAACAAGTATTCAAGAGGTTATGGAGAAAAAGGAACCCACATGCATTGTTGGTGGGATTCAAAGTCGATATAGCCATTATTGAAAACTATATGGATGTTCCTCAAAAAATTAAAAATAGCATTATTGTATGACCTAACAATTCCACTCCTGGGTAGTTACCTAAAGAAATAAAAAATAAAATAAACACTAATTCAAAAAGATCTATTCATTCCTATGTTCACTGCAGCATTATTTACAATAGACAAGGTACGGAAGTAATGTAGGTGTCCATCAGTAGCTGAATGGATAAAGAAGATGTGGTACATATATACAATGGAATACTATTCAGCCATAAAAAGAATGAAATATTGGCATTTGTGGCAACATGAATGGACCTAGAGGGTATTATACTAACTGAAATATCAGACAAAGACAAGTACCATAGGATTTCACTTATATCTGGACTCAAAAAAACAACAAGCAAGCAAAACAAAACAAAGACAGACTTTTAGAAACAGAGAACAAACTGATTGTTGTCTGAGAGGAGGGGAATAGGGTGATTTTGAAAAAAGTGAAGGGAACTATAGTAAGTAATATTGTGATAATTTTGCACAGTGACAGATGGTTACTAGACTTACTGTGGTAATCACATAAGGTATAAAAATTCAAATCATTATGTTGTATTCCTGAAACTAATATAATATTGTATGCTAAATATATTTTAATATGAAAGTTAAAAGACAAAAGTAGTAAAATTAACTAAAATTAAAATAATTCGTTAGGAAATGCATATAATAAATAAAAAGAAGTAAAAAGTGTCATGAAAAATATAAAATGTGGGGAGGGGAATAAAAACAGAAAAGTTTGGAATGTGTTCAAATTTAAGTTGCTATAAATTTAAAATAGACTGTTATATACATAGGATATTATGTGACCCTCACAGAAAACACAAAGAAAAAACTTATGTAAATGTGTAGAAGAAATGAGAAAGGAATCTAAATATAACACTACAGAAAGCCATCAACCACAAAAGAAAAGAGAAAAAGAAGAAGAAAGGAACAGAGAGGAACTACAAAAAACAGCCATTAAAAAAATTAATAAAATGGCAATAAGTACTTACCTATCAATAGTTGTCCTAAATGTAAATGGACTAAATTTTGCAATTAAAAAAAAAAACAGAATTGCTGAATGGATAAGTAAAACAAGACATCAATATGTTGCCTACAAAAGACACACTTCAGAAGTAAGGACACATAGATTGAAAGTGAAGGGATGAAAATAAGATATTCCATACAAATGGAAACCAAACGAAAGCTGGTGAAGCTATACTCATATCAGACTTTAAAACACAAAACAGACTTTAAAACAAAAACTGCAGGTTATTACAGGTTATTAAAACTGCAGGTTATTATGTAATAAAGAAGGTTATTACATAATGGAAAAGGAGTCAATCCAACAAGAAGATATAACACACACACACACACACACACACACACACACACACACACTTAAGATAGGTGCACCCAAGTATGTAAAGCAAATATTAACGAACATAAAGGGAGAAATTGAAAGCAATGGAATATTAGTAGGAGACTTTATCATCCCACATACATCAGTTAATAAATTATCCAGACAGAATATCAATAAGAAACATTGGCCTTAAATGTCACATTGCACCAGATGAACAGAACAGTCCATCCAAAAGCAGCAGAACACACATTCTTCTCAAGTAACACTTTCAAACTCATTCTATGAGGCCATCATCACTCTGATACCAAAACCAGACAACAATACAACACACACAAAAAAAGGAAATTATGGGCTAATATCCTTGAACAACATAGATGCAAATATCCTTGAACAACATAGATGCAAAAATCCTCAACAAAATATCAGCAACAGAATTCAACAATACACTAAAAGAATCATACACTATGATCATGTGTTCCAGGGACACGAGAAGGGTTCAATCTCCACAAATCAATTGTGATATGCTACATCAACAAAATGGAGGATGAAAATCCTATTAACATATCAATGGATGCAGAAAAAGCATTTAACAAAATCCAACATCCATTTATAATAAAAACTATCAGTAAAGTGAGGATAAAGGGAACATACCTCAACATAATAAAGGCCGTATATGAGATACCCACAGCTAGCAAAATACTGAACAATGAAAAGCTGAAATCTTTTTCTTTAAGATCAGGAACAAAGAGAAAGATGTACTTCCACCACTTTTATTCAACATAGTACTGAAGTTCTAGCTACAGCAATCAGGTAAGAAAAGGCAATAAAAGGCATCCAAATTGGAAAGGAAGGAGTAAAACGGTCATTATTCACAGACGATATGAGAACCCTAAAGGTCCCATCAAAAAAATATTAGATGATGTAGATGCCTGATCACTACACTGTACACCTGAAGTTGAACAATAATGAATGCCAACTATAATTTTATATATGTATATATATATATATATATATATATATATATATATATATACACATATATATATATATATATATACTTACAAGAAGCGGGGTACAGCATTAGGAATAGAGACAGTGGAAATATAATGGCTCAGTGCGATGTCAGAGGGATAGTGGATGGGGGGAGGGGGGTTCACACAGTGTGAAGGATATAAATGATAAACGTCTAATTATTACTTTGCCTTGTGCACCTGAAACTAATAAAAAAAAAGTTACATTGAATCCCATCTCCAGAAATATAAAAAAAATATATTAGAACTGATAAATTAATTAAAGTAGCAGATACAAAATTAATATTCAGAAGTCAGTTGCATAAAAATACACCAATAACAAACTATCAGAAAGAGAAATTAAGAAAACAATACCATTTACAATTGCATCAAAAAGAATAAAATACCTAGGAATAAATTTAACCAAGGAGGTAAAAGACTTGAACTTGGAAAATCATAAAAATTGAAAAAGATTGATTTTTTTAAAAAATGGAAGCGTATACGTACCGTGTTCATGGATAGAAAAAATTAACATCGTTAAAATGTTCATACTACCCAAAGCAATCTAAAAATTTAATGCAATCCCTATCAAAACATCAGTGGCATTTTTCGCAGAACTAAAACAAATAATTCTAAAATATATATGGAATCACAAAAGACTCTGCATAGCCACAGTAATCTTGAGAAAGAAGAACAAAGCTGGAGGTATCACGCTACCTGATATCAAACTATACTAGCAGGCAATAGTAATCAAAGCAGCATAGTATTGGCATAAAAACAGGTACAGAATTCAATGGAACAGAATAGAGAGCCCAGAAATAAATGCTTGATTATATGGTCAATTAACTATGAGGAAGGGTGCAAGAATATACAATAAGGAAAAGATACTCTCTACAACAAGTCGTCATGGGAAAACAGGACAGAAACATGGGGGAAAAAAATGAAACTGGACCACCTTTTTACACCATATATAAAAATAAAACTCAAAATGGATTAAAGACTTAAGTGTAAGACCTGAAACCATGAAACTCCTAGAAGGAAACACAGGCAGTACCCTCTTTGGCATTGTTCTTTTTAACTTTTTTTTTTTGGATATATATCCTCAGACAAGGGAAACAAAAGAAAAAAATAAGCAAATGGGACTACATCAAACTAAAAAGTTTTTGCATAGTAAAGGAAACAATCAACAAAATGAAAAAAAAGAAAAGAAAAAGAAACCTACTGAACCGGAGAAGATATTTGCCAAGGATACATCTGATAAAGGGGGGTTAATATCCAAAATACAAGGTCTGACAATGAAGTTCGCAAACTTATTACATCGAAGATGCCAACCTTTTTTGATATCAAAGGTATTATTCATTATGAATTTGTACCAACTGGACAAACAGCTAACCAAGTTTACTATTTGGAAGTGCTGGAAAGGCTGCATGTAAAAGTTAGACAACCCGAACTTTTTGCCAACAATTCATGGCTGTGCATGACGACAATGCATCAGCTCACACGGCACTGTCTGTGAGGGAGTTTTTAGCCAGGAAACAAATATCTGTATTAGAACAGCCTCTGTACTCACCTGATCTGGCCACCAATGACTTCCTTTTTTACCTGAAGATAAAGGAACTATTGAAAGAAAGACATTTTGGTGGCATTCAGGACATCAAGGATAATACAACGACAGCTCTGATGGCCATTCCAGAAAGAGTTCCAAAATTGCTTTGAAGGGTGGACTAGGCACTGGCATCAGTGCATAGCTTCCCAAGGGGAGTACTTCAAAGGTGACAGTAATGATATTCAGGAATAAGGTGTGTAGCACTTTTTCTTGGATGAATTCGTGAACTTAATTGTTCGACCTCATATATAAAGAACTCATACAACTTAACACCAAAAAAATAAACAATCCCATTTAAAAATGGGCAGAGGACCTGAACAGACATTTATCCAAAAAGGACATACAGATGGCCAACAGACATATGAAAAGATGCTCAACATCACTAAACACCGGTGAAATGCAAATAAAAACCACAATGAGATACCACCTCACTCCTGTTAGAATGGCTATCATCAATAAGTCAACAAACAAGTGTTGGCAAGGATGTGGAGAAATGGGAACCCTTGTGCACTGCTGGTGGAATTGCAGATTGGTGCAGCCACTATGGAAAATACTATGGAGCTTCCTCAAAAAGTTAAAAATAGAACTACCCTAGGACCTAGCAATTCCACTTCTGGGTATTTATCCGAAGAAATCCACAACACTAATTTAAAAAGATAAATGCACCACTATTGTCACTGCAGTGTTATTTACAATAGCCAAGCTATGAAAGCAACCTAAGTACCCATCAACAGATGACTGGATAAAGAAGATGTGGTACATATATACAACTGAATATTACTTGGCCATGAAAAAGAATGAAATCTTACCTTTTGCAACAACACGGATGGACCTAGAGAGTATTATGGTAAGTGACATAAGTCAGGCAGAGAAGGACAAATACCATATGATTTCACTTACACTTGGAATCTAAAAAACAAAATACATGAACAAACAAAACAAAAATGAACTATTAGATACAGAGAACAAACTGATGGTTGCCAGATGGGAAGATGGTTAGGCAGATGGGTGAAAACGGGAAAGGGATTAAGATGTACAAATTGGTAATTATAAAACAGCCATGCAGATGTAAAGTACAGCTTAGAGAATATAGTCAATAATACTGTAATAATTATGTGTGGTGTCCAGCCATACATTAGGACTAGACTTATCAGGGGGATCACTTTGTAAGTTAAATGTCTGATCACTATGATGTACACCTGACACTAATATAATATTGAATGTCAACTGTAATTGAAAATTTTTTCAATGAAATGCAACCAAACAAATAATAATAGACACAGATACACACAACATTCATGAATCTCAAAAGAATTACAAAAAGTGAAAGAAGCCATACAAAAAAATAGTATATAAAGTGTGATTCCATTTATACGAAGCTTTAGAAATGCAACAGTATCAAAACAGAAAGATCAGTGATTTTCAGACAATAGGTGGGAAAGGGGGGTTGACTGAGAAAGACCATAAGAAATTTTTTTAGGGTCATGGAAATACTCTATCATGAATTTAGTGGTGTAACTGGTGTACATATTTTTCAAAATGCATTGAATTACACACAAAAACTTGCTGAATTTTATTTTCTGTTAATTATGCCTCAATAAAAGTGATTTTTAAAGTAAAAGAAGGAACAGAATAACAAACATACTCTAGAGAATCACATGGTAAGGTAAACTCCCCGCGAGACAGGTGAGGTGGCTGTACATCTGCAGCATCACATCTCTGAGGTGGGCCCTCTGAGCAGGGCCCACATGCCGCCACTCCTCCTGGGTGAACTCCACAGTCATATCCTCAAATGACACTGATACCAGTGGAAGCACAGGTCTGATCAATCTGAAGAATCCAAAATTAGGTGATATAGAAAATACGTGTTGGTATACTAATTAGCATTTGGTATACTAATTCAATTCATGTAAATGGTTAAGAATTTAAGACAAAAATCTTTTTTTTCACATTAGCAAAAATCCAAAAAGACTGACAGTACATTCTATTTGCAAGGCCCTAGGGATGCAGGTATTCTCATACTTTGGCTCTGCCTTCAAAATCCACCCAGAATCTGATCACTTCAAAGTACAACTGCTAACATCATCATTTCTAGCAGGAGTACTGAAAGAGCCTGCTGAAGCGTCCCTGTTTCCACAACTGCCCCTGGAGTCCCTTCTTAGACTTATTATTTTAAATTATGTCAGGTCATGTCCTTTCTCAGCCCAAAATTCTCTAAACAACTAAATAAAAAGATAAATACTGTATTCATGGATTGTGTGTGTATTGTATGCCATTGAGTCAGCTGTGACTCCTGGTGACCCTATGAATAAAGTGTCCTGTCCCCAGCAATGTCCTATCCTCACAGCCCTGCTCAGTCCCTGTAGACTCCTGCCCATGGCTTCTTTCATGGAGTCGATCCATCTTGTATTGGGTCTTCTTATTTTCCTGCTGCCTTCTATTATTCCCAGCATTTTTGTCTTTTCCAAAGAACCCTCCCTTTTCATAATGTGCCCGAAGTAGGGCAACTTCAGTTTTTGTTCAACATGGTAGAGATGTCAGTTCTCCACAAATAGATCTATAGATTCAAGCCATCACAATCAGAAGCCCAGCATGCTTTCTTAGAATCAGAGCTGATTCTAAAATTTATGTACAAAAGCAAACAACCTAGAATCTGAAAACAATTTTGAAAAAGAACCAGTTTGGAGGACTCACATTATTTGATTTCAAGACACACCATACAGCAACTAACCAAGACAGTGTAATATTAACAAAAATAAAAGATACAGATCAACAGAAAATAGAAAGTCCAAAAATCTCTCTCTCTCTCTCTCTCTCTCTCTCTCTCTTACACACACACACACACACACACACACACACGCACGCACACACAATTGGGGTGCCAAGGCAATTCAAAGAGAAAATACATCCTGACAAAAATCATACTGGACTAAAAAAACGAGTTAAACATACACTTGTCACAAAATCAGCAATACTACTTTCTTCTTTGCCCAGGAGAAATTAAGACAAAATCTATAAAAAAAAAAAAAACCTGAAAATTAATTTTTGTAACAGTTTTATTCATAATCATCAAACCCTGAAAATCAACTCCTGAAGCTGAACCTGAACCCGAAACAGAACCTGAAGCTATCAACTGGCGAGTGGATAAACAAATTATACCCATGAAACAGAATACTACTCAACAATAAAAAGGAATAAACTACTGATACATGAAACACAAAGCAAACTCCAAAGCTTTATGCTAAGTCAAGCATTCTTAATAGGAGAAATACTGTCCCCAAGGGCAAAAAAAAAAAAAAATCTGTTCTTAGGTGCCAAAAAAAAAAAAAATAGACATTGCAGTCATCTGGAGGGTGAGAGGTGGGAGGAGTGCAATTACAAAAATAAGGTTGAAAAACACTGCTAAGCAAAATGAGCCAGAGTCAAATGCTACATTCTGAGTGATTCCACTTATATGACATTCTGAAAAAAGAAAAATTCTAGGAAAGAAATCATATCAGTGGTTGTTAGGCACTGGGGATGGTAGAGGGGGCTGACTACAAAGGAATGTTTTGGGGTGATGGAATTATTCTACATCTTGAGGGTAATGGTGGTGACTTGGCTCTATACATTGCTTGACATTCATAAAACTGTACACCTTTAAAAGGTGTATTTTGTTATGAGCAAATTCTACTTCACTAAGCACAAAATCTCTATCAGACAGCTATAGGAGAGGAATAATGATTACGGGGTGGGGCCAGGTGCAACTATGAAATACAGACTGTATTCCACAGCTAATTCTCTTGTAGCCATACAGGATTAACAAAGGTAACAGACTGTACTAAGCACCACCTGAAAGTCTCAGTAACATGGTGGACTTAGAGCAGGGCACAAAGAACCTAAAGAGCAAGGGCTGGACCAGATTCACATAGGTGCCCTGCAACACATGCCCGGATCCCCGCCAGCCTTCCTCGGGGCCTGCTGCCCTGGCAACCTCTGATGCCACCTCAGGGCTGCATGGAGCAATGGAACCTACTGATTAATCCAATGGCTAGTGCAGGAGGCTGGACGTTCCCTGGGGCAGCCCCCCAGCTGAGGACAGAAGGTTGTGGGTAAATGTTCCACCTTCTCCCCCTAGAGGACACTTGTGGAACATTCCCTGTGCTTCCCTGGGTGTTTCCAGGTGGGCTGAGCTCCGTGGCCCACTGGAGTGACGAGCTCAATATTTCTTCCTTCGACTGACTTCCCCTCTTGCCTATTTCACTCTCCCCTACGTCCCACTCCTGTTCCGGCATTAACTACCCACACGCAAGCCGTGTTCTCAGGGTGGAGGGGAATCCACACCCGTCAACCATGTCACCTCCACAACAGCAGGTGCACCACCTTCCCCACCCCAAGTTCCCAGTGCCCCACGTGACCTGAGTGCCTTAGCACTCCAGCTACCCTGCAGCCACACCCACTGCTTGGTGTTTGCTGAGCAGCGCTCTGCCTCCGGTGTTTGCCATGGAGCTCTCCTCAGACTCAAGTGTTCTCCAAAAGACATTCCCAAGGCTTCTTGCTGCATTCCCTTCAGATATTTTCTCAAATACTATCTTCTCAGGAGAGCCTCCCATTGTGTTTAAAATTAAAAGTGGTCCTTCCCAACACTTTCCATGCTACTTATCCTGCTTTACATTTCCCACACCTATTATCAAATTCCAACAAACATACAGCCTTTTATTATTTCTCGCCTCACCTGAATGTATGCTACAGGAGGGGAGACTGTTGTGTACTGTGCTCACGGCTGTCTAGTGACTAGACGGTGCCTGGTACAAAATAGGTACTTAAAACATGAATGATGAATAAACAGAAACTTGGCATGCAGGAATGCAAAATGTTACAATCACTATAAAGGACAACTGTGCAATATTAAACAAAATGGAAAATGCATTTAACTCTGACAAAGTATTCCCACTTCTACCATCTTATCCAATAGTTTCGCCCAAACAGATAGGAAATTTAGTGTCCTTCAATGGGAGGCTGATCAAATTACCTAAGGTGCTTTCACATAATCGACCACAATGCTCCTGTAAAAAGAATAAGGCAGCTCAGTATATTAGCTTATTAGGACTGCCGTAATGAAGTACCACAAACTGCCAGGTTTAAAACAACAGAAATGTATTGCCTCGTACTTCTGGAGGCCAGAAGTCTGAAATCAAGGCCAGTCTCCATCTGAAATCTGTGGGGCAGAATCCTTCCTTGCCTCTTTCTAGCTTCTGTTGGTGGTCATCACACCTTGCAATTCCTGGGCTTGAAGCGGCATCCTTTAATCTCTGCCTCTGTCTTCACTTGGCATTCACCCTGTGTGTCTGTGTCTCAATTTCCTTCATCTTATAAGGACACCAGCCAGATTAGGGCCCACCCTAAGGATTACATCTTAACTTGATTGCATCTTCAAAGACCCTATTTCCCTATTTCCAAATAAGGCCACATTCCCAGGTACCCAGATTTAGGACTTCAACATATCTTTTCTGGGGACACATTCGACCGATAACACTCACTAAGTAACAGTATGGAACAATATGGAAACATGCCATAAAAAAAAGAATATATTGTTATGTGGTATGGGGGATGGAGATGGGGAACTAGTATGTATGTGTGTTGACGGTTACGTAAGAATTGGGAGGAAATCAGAATGAATACACTCATATTCACTTGTTTTCATAAATAATAAACAACTGAAAAATACATGACACAATGAAAGTTGTTACCTGTAGGAGGCTGAGGACATTGGAATAAATGGGGAGAGGAATGGTAGGAGGACTTCTCAATACATAACCTTTTTAAACTGCTTAGATTTTAGGGTCATATGAATATATAGAGAGTGCCAAAAAAAGTATACACATTTTAAGAAAGGAAAAAACTGTATTAACATTGTAATACTCAATATATACCAATAACAAAAGATGAATACAAGTCATGTATATACATTATTTTAGCACCCCCGTATTACCTACCCCCCCAAAAAAAAAAAAGAAAGAAATTGACAGCTGGTGTACTGAAGTGGAAAGCAGCAAAATAACTGAGTGTATGCTCCCTCAACTCTCAGTATGTAGAATTCACTACCAGTACAAATTCCCAAGCCCATCCTCAGATTCTGAAATTCTAGATTTCTGATACGGTCAACAACAACACATTTGGTTGTTTTATGATCAGCAGTCCCTATATTAAAATAAAATTTTTAAAAGGTTGGAAACAGGAATTACTCATATAAAAACAGATATAAGAGAATACTATATTTTTATAGTATTCTATAAATATAACATATAGTATTTTATATTATATTTTTATAGTATATAGAGTATACTATAAAAATATAGTATTCTCTTATATCTGTTTTTATATGAGTAATACGAGCTTATAAAAATACATTTAAAAACGTTAAAATGGGAGGACATCATAGGAATGGCAGCAGCGAGGCAGACTTTTTGAGTTCTCCTCCGGATCTTATCACAAACGGGACATCTATAATCCATCAAAGGACTCTGCTCATCATGCAGAATAGCTAAGAGACTCGTGCAAGAATTACTTGAAGGTGGGCAAATTGGGCGAGCAGGGGAAGAGGGAAGGGAGTGGAGTGGAGTGGAGACGCAAGGGATCCCAGGACGGAACAGAGAACACAAAGGCCAGGAGGTGGGATCTTTCCCCGTGTCGCACAGCTGATCTCTCCCGCCGAGGGGGCAGCATATCCAGCATTTGAGGCAGTAACCTCAGTTGAGACCTCTAGCTGGGCCCTAGGACAGATAAAGAACACAAACTCCATACGTGGGCCCCTCCCCCCACTCTCCCAATCCTACCCCGGTCCTTCCAGAGATTTAAACTGGCCCCTGAACTGAGGACTAGTGTCAAATTACAGAGGAGCCTTAGTGCTCAGGCTCTGGGAAGACAGGCATGCAGCTCTGACCCAGGGAAGAGGCTGGGAAGAGTGTGATTTTTGCTGGGCTAGGAGAGAAAAGACTCCTCCACCTCCAGCCACCACCTTTTCTGGCCTGAGGGAAGAGTGTGACACGGCTGGGCTGGGAGAGAGAAGACCCCTCATGTCCAGCCCCCACCCTTTCTGGCCTGCCTAGGGCGGGGCAAATACAACTGCAGAGGCTCTCCCAGGGATCAGCAGCAGGCGGCAGAGGCAGCTCTGGGCTTTCAGCAGCTCAGAAATCTCCCGCCCGCCACACACACACACACACACACACACACACAGAAGAAGTGCCCTAAGACTTAGGAGAACTGGACACGGGGCTGGTGGTGCTACTCTCAGTGTGCATATGTGCCGGCAAAGGCAGAAACTGCACTGACTTTGTAGAAGCTACTATCCAGACCCCTCAGCCCCACTCATCTAAGTCTGCAGTCCCAAGGTCACTCTGGGCACCAGGTGACCAGCTCTGCCTGCACAATACACAGAGGACTCTTTGGTACAGAAGAGGACAACCTGGAGATTACTTGGTGGGCTTAAGCCAAGACTAGCGCTGCTTTTTTTGTATTGTTTTGTTTTTATATCTTTGATATCTTTGCCTGTGTTGAGTGTGGGTTATTGGTTGTTTTTACATGTGAATGTATTTGGTTTGTTCTTTGCTGTTGTAGTTGTTGTGCTTGATGATTTGCTTTGTTCTGAAATTGCCCTACACCAGGGCCAAGCTTAAGAGGCACAAGATTCAACACACGCAGAGGCCAACTCCAGACCAAACCAGAGTACTACCGGCTTTCACCTACAAGTGACACACCCGGAGGGACTTCTCTACTGGCACAAGAGCCCATAGAGGCCAAACCTCATTTAAATGGTCAACCCTCACGCAACAGAACACCCTGCTGTGGGCAGAGCCAAGTCTCACAACTAGTCAGCCTAGGAGTCAACCCCACCTACTCACAAGCTAAAAGCAATTAAAGATCAACTTTAACAGCACAAGAGTCACCTTTGGAGCACACGCAGAGAAGAAGAAGGAAGTGGTGCAAGTCAAATGTAAAGGACACATACTACGTAAGATAACCCAGCAAGAACTAAGATCCCTAGGGGATCTACCTAATACATCGAAGCAAACACAGAGAGTCAGCCAGAATGGGGAAACAAAGAAACATGTCCCAAATAAAAGAACAGAAGAAACCTCCATTGGAACCAAATGAAACAGAGGTAACCAACCTATCAGAGACAGAGTTCAGAACACTGGTGATAAGAATGTTTAAGGAGCTTAGAGAAGACATAAAGAAGGATGTAGAAATCATAATCAACAACCAGTTAAAACTAAAGAATACAATTACTGAAATAAAGAACACACTTGAAGGAATTACCGGTAGGTTAAATGAGGCAGAGGATCGAATCACCAACTTAGAAGACGAGTTAGCAGAGATCACCCAAGCGGAACCACAAAAAGAAAAAAGAATAAAAAACAATGAAAATGGTTTAAGAGACCTCTGGGATAACATCAAGCGCAACAACATGCACATCATAGGAATACCAGAAGGTGAAGAGAGGGAGCAAGGGATCCAGAACATATTTGAAGTAACAATGACTGAAAACTTCCCTAACCTGGTGCAGGAAACTGACATACAAGCACAGGAAGTGTAGAGAGTTCCAACCAGGATGCACCCACACAGGCCCACACCAAGACACATTATAGTTAAAACGGCAAAGCTTAAAGACAAAGAGAGAATCCTAAAAGCAGCAAGAGAAAGACAGAGGGTTACATACAAGGGAACCCCCCTAAGTCTATCAAATGACTTTTCTACAGAAACATTGCAGGCCAGGAGGGAGTGGCAGGAGATACTCAAAGTGATGGAAAACAAAGGCCTACAACCTAGATTGCTTTATCCAGCAAGGCTATCTTTTAAAATTGAAGGAGAGATAAAGAGCTTCCCAGAAAAGAATAAGCTAAAGGAATTTATTACCACCAAGCCAGCAATGCAGGAAATATTAAAAAGACTTCTGTAAACAGAAGAAAGATGAAAACAATCTAACTACAAATTTAAAAAATGGCAATAACTATGCCATTTATATTAGTGGCCAACAGCTCAATGGTTACAGCAGATCACCAAAATGAAGGCAACGCCTTCCATGGCCAAGAGGGTGGTGTGCCAGCTGGAGGCTTGAGTCTCCCAGGCAGACCGTGCCTCCTGTTCCCGGTGTCGCTCCTCATGGGCCTCCCCAAGCTGGGCTCTCACACGCACAAACCGCTGCACCATGCTTCAGTAGGTTTTGGCTGGCACCGTACCCTGCTTACGAAACTGACCTTTTATACGTATAAACTGCTCCAGTACATTCCGGAGAGTTTCAGCCGACACCACACCATGCTCGCTGTGCCATTTGTCATGCGGGGAGTCATCAGGCGGGGTCTCAGCTCCCACTCCCCACATAAGAACGCAGGATGTGGCCAGGCCAAAAAGGAACACCCACGGAGCCATAGGTAGGGGAGTCATACCACTATAGTCTCACTGGAGGCTGGATTCACATGGCGTGCGACCTGCTCTCCGCTTTGCTGCCAACCGACCGACTCTCTCCTCGACTTCCCTGACTCTCCTCGACTGCCTAACGCAGCCGCGACAGCTGACGGCCAATTAGCCACAGCTGACGGCCATCTACTACCCGAGCCAGCACCTTTCCACATGAGGCCGAGAGCCTGGAAACTGCTCTCTGGGGCTCTGTCCCCACAGATATGTAAAATTTGATAGATGTTAACAATAAATCTTCAAAAGGGCTGTGGTAGTATATGCTCCCACTAGTATTTGTTAAAGAAAAAATTATTCTGACATTTGTTAAAATGTAAGGAAGATTTTATGCAATATTATTGCAATAGGAGAGATATCAAGCTCAACTCCAAAAACATCACAGAAAGCTGGGGAGTTATAGCTAAGGAGCAGACTGAGAGAATAAGTGTATGGCAAATTACTACAAGGAGGCTTCAAGAATAGGGGGATTCTTGCTAAACTGGCCTAACAGAATTCTTGCTAAAGACAGGCCAAGTATTTAGATGTCAAAGGTGGGGGATGAAGGTTAAGGACTAGGATTCTCTCTAACCTGATTAAGGAGGATTCTTGCTAAAACTGGGCTGTTCAAGCCTGTCAAGGAGGGAATGGATATGAAATAACAAGGTCAAGCCCTTGTCAATAAAAGGGCCCAGAGGAGCCTGACTGAAGCTTAATCAATGTGAGAGACGTTGTCACATTATAAGGAAGTTCCACTTCCCCCCTCCTATCTCAACATAGGATGTCATCAATCTTTGATAACCATCACAGAGTCTAACTGAACTGACTGTTCACATCTAGATATTTCTACTGGATATTTAATCACTGTATTCCTTTCTTTGGGCTGCTGTAACAAAGTACCACATACTGGGTGGCTAGAAGTTCAAAATCAAGATGTCAGCAAGACTATGCTCTCTTTGAAAACTTAGGGGGATTTTTCCGTGCCTTTTTCTAGCTTCTGGTGATTGCTAACCATCTTTGGTGTTTCTTGGCTTATAGCTACATAGCTCCGGTTTCTGCTTTCCTCATCACATGGCATTCTCTCTAAGTCTGTCTTCACATGGCTACCTTCTTGTAAGGACTCCAGTCATATTGGATTAAAAGCCCAACCTCCTCAATATGACTTCGTCTTAGTTGAATCTGTAATGGCCCTATTCCTAAATAAGGTCAAATTCTGAGGTAATAGAGGCTAGGACTTTAACATTTCTTTTTTTTTTTTTTTTTTTTTTTTGGCTGGGTGGCGGGAGAGACACAATTCAATCCATAACAATCATTTTTCTCTTTAATGTTTAAGATACTTTATAAATTAGCCCTTCCTTATGTAAATATTTGATATTTGTTGTGGACATTATTAGTCACTTTTTAATGTTGTTTTTGGTCAAATGGAAGATTTTAGCTTTTATAAAAATTATATTTATCAGTCTTTTACTTTTTGGCCTTTGTTATTTTTGCTATGTCTTGAAAGGCAGCCACAACCCATCAAGATATGACATAATTTGTTAAATAATGCATCGTTTCTTTATTAATTTGACATTAGGGTAATGATAGCTTCATAAAATGAGTTGGGAAGTATTCCTTCTACTTATATTTCCTGGAAAAGTTGTGGAAAATTAGTAATATTTTTTCATTAAATGGTCATTAGAATTCACCAGTATACTATCTAGACATGGTGCTTTCTTTTTTATAAGGTTTTAAATTATTGATTTATTTTTTAATAAATAGAACTTTTAGGTTACTGATGTCTCCTTGAGTAAGTTTTTGTAGTTCATGGCTTTAGAATAACTGGTGCATCTCATCTAAGTTATCATATTTGTGGGTATAGAAGTGTTCTAGTATTGTTATTATCCTTTTAATGCCTATGGCATGAGTAGCGATCCCACTCTGTCATTTATGTATTGGTAGCTTGTATCTTCTCAATAGTTTCTTCATTAGCCTGGCTAGACTTTTATCAGTTTTATTAATGCTTTTCTCAAAGAAATAGCTTTTGAGTTTTTTTAATTGTCTCTATTCCTTTCCTGTTTTTGATTTCATTGATTTGTTATAGTAAATATCACTATAAAAGCAATCATATTACAATATATGAATGTATCAAAGTAACACATTGTACACCTTACATTTACATAATTGATATATATTTCAAATATATTCAATTAAAAACTAACTATGAATAATATGTTAAGTGGCCTAATGGAAAAGGTAGATGGCATGAGTTTAAGAAGAATGTGTATTCCTCTGTTGTTGGATGAAGTATTCTATAAATCTGATTAGTTCCAGTTTATTGATGGTGCTGTTCAGGTCAACTACAACCTCACTGATTTTCTATCTGCTTGATCTATTGATTATTAAACGAAGGATAACAAACTCCAGTTATACTAGTGGCTTTGTCTATTTCTCCTTTCAGTTCTATCAGCCTTGCCTCGTGTATTTTGATGTTCTGTTGTTAGGTGCATACAAATTTAGGACTGTAACGTCTTCTTGGAAAATTCTCCCTCTATTTTTATTTAATACCACTATTTACTCCTGCTAGTTTGTTCTTAGGTATGCATTTTCTGAAATTAATGTAGCTACTCCAGCTTTCTTTTGATTAGAGTTAGCATGGTTTACCTTTTTCTATCGCTTTATTTTTAACCTACTTGAATATTTATATTTAAAGTCGGTTTCTTGTAGACGAAATATAATTTGGCCTTTTCCTATCCATTCTAACTACCTCTGTCTTTTCATTGGTATGGTTAGACCATTCACAGTTAAAATGATTATTGATATTGTTGGATTAAAAGCTATCATATTTGTGACTGTCTTCTAATTGTTACTTTTGTTCTTTGTTTTCTTTTTCCCTTTCTTCTACCTTCTCTGGTTTTAAATGAAAATTTTCTAAGATTCTATTTACACTCCTCTCTTAGTGTATCATTTATACATGTATTGTTTTAATGTAGTTGCTGTAGAGTTTACAATGTAAATTTTTAAATAATCTAAGTCGACTTCCAAATAACACTGTACCACTCAATGTGTAGCACAGGAACCTTATCACCAAGAATTCCAAAATCCTCCCTCTGTCTCCTGTGATATTGCTCACACATTTCACTTATCCATATGGTATAATTACCAATACATTGTTAATATTATTGCTTTAAGCAAATAGTTGTCTTTAGATCAATTAAGAATTAAAAAACTAAAAAACTTTGTTTCTTCTTTTATGCTCTTCCTTTATGTAGATCTAAGTTTATGATCTCTATTATTTTTTTTTTCTGCTTGAAGAGCTTCTTTTAACATTTCCTGCAGGTCAGGTCTGCTGACAATGAATTATCACAGTTTTTGTCTAAGAAAAGAGTAGTTTTCTCCTTGAATTTTGAAAGATATTCAAAATTTTATTTCTCCTTAATTTTTGAAGGATAATTTCACTGGATATAGAATTCTGTGGAATTGGTGGAATTTTTTCTTTTAACACTTTAAAGATTTATTTTTAATCTTTTTTTTAAAGATTTTTTTTTAAGTTTTTTTAAAAAAAAGTCACTTTTTGCTTGCAAAGTTCCTGAGGATGCCTCCTCTGTAATTCTTACCCTTGTTCCTCTATAGGTAAGGTGTTACTGTTTTTTCTCTGACTTCCTTCAAGATTTTTTCTGTATTCGTTTTCTACAGTTTGAATATAATATGAGTATGTCTAGAGGAGTGTGTGTGTGTGTGTGTGTGTGTGTGTGTGTTTGAGTGTGTGTTTATTCTTCATGGTGCTCTATGAGATTCTTGGATCTCTCATTTAGTTTATAACATTAAGTTCTTGACCATTATTACTTCAAATATTTCTTCTGTTTCATTCTCTGTTTTCTTCTCCTACTGGTATTCCAAATATGAGTATGTAATTCCCTGTAATATTGTCTTAAAATTCTTGGCAATTCTGTTCTGTATTTTTAATTTTTCACTTTGCATTCTTATTTGGGAAGTTTATATTGCTATATCTTCAAACTCACTGATTTTTTCTTCAGCTATTTCATGTTTACTGTTAAACTTATTGAAGGCATTATTCATTTGTTGCAGGTTTTTCTAGCATTCCTTTTTAATTCTATCTTAGAGCTTCCATCTCTATACTTACATTATCCATCTGTTTTTTCATGCCATCTACTTTTTCCATTAGGCCATATTATTCATAGTTATTTTTTAATTGAATACATTTGAGATATATAACATTACATAAATGTAAGGTATACAATGTGTTGTTTGATACATTTACTTATTATAATATGATTGCTTTTGTAGTGATATTTATTACATCATTATACTACAATATTGTTGTCTGTATTCATTATACTATGCATTAAATTACTATGGCTTATTTACTACTCATTTCAAGTTTGTACCCTTAAACATTATCAATCTTATCTCTCCACCCTCATTCCCTGGTAACCACAATTTTACTATTTTTTCAGTTTGATTTTTATTTTTAGATGCCACATATAAGTGATGTCCTACAGTACTCTGTCTGACTCGTCTCACTTAGCATAATGTGTTCAAGTTCCATTTATATTGTTGCAAATAGCAGGATATCCTCCTTTCTCATGGCTGAATAATTCCATTGTGTGTGTGTGTGTGTGTGTGTGTGTGTGTGTGTGTGTGTATCACATCTTTTTTATCCATTCATCCTTTGCTGGGTAATTAGGTTGTTTTCATATCTTGGCTATCATGAATAATGTTGCAATAAACATGGGAGTATGTATATCTCTTTGAAATACTGTTTTCATTTCCTTTGAGTATATACTCAGTAGTGAAATTGCTGGATGCTAGATCTACTTTTAATTTTTGGAGGAATCTCCATATTGTTTTCCATAGTGATTGGATCAATTTATATTCCCACCAACAGTGTTTACGGGTTCCATTTTCACCATATTCTCACCAGCATGTGTTATCTCCTGTCTACTTGATGATAGCCATTCTAATGGGTATGAGGTGGCATCTCAGTGTGGTTTTAATTTGCATTTCCCTGCTGATTAGTGATGTTGAGCATCTTTTCATGTGCCTGTTGGCCACCTTGATATCCTCTTCAGAAAAATTTCTACCTAGTTCTTTTTACCTTGATATCCTCTTTGGAAAAATTTCTAACTGTTTTGGTTTTTTGTAGTTAAGTTGTATAAGTTCTTTAGATATTTTGGATATTACCCCCCCCATCCAACATATGGCTTGCAAAATTTTTCTCCAATTCCATACTTTTCATTTTTTAAGTTTTTTTTTTTTGATGTGCAGAAGCTTTTTTTAAATTAAATTTATTGGGGTAACAATGGTTAGTAAAATTACATAGGTTTGAAGTGTGCATTTCTATAATACATCACCTATATATCACATTGTGTGCTCAACACTCTGAGCCAGTTCTCCTTCCATCACCATACATTTGACCTTTACCCTTTTCTACCATCCCCCCCCACCCTCACCCCCTGGTAACCATAAACTGTTGTCTGTGTTTATGAGTTTTTGTTTCTTTGTTTATCTTGCTCGTTTGTTGCTTTCAATTTTATATCCCACATATGAGTGAAGTCCTATGGTTCTTGACGTTTTCTGTCTGACTAATTTCATTTGGCATAATAATCTCAAGATCCATCCATGTTGTCTCAAATGGCAGTATTTCATCTTTTCTTATGGCAGAAGCTTTTGATTTTGATGTAGTCCCATTTGCTGATTTTCACTTTTGTTGCTTGTGCTTTTAACTTCATGTCCAAAAAGTCATTGCCAAGACTGATATCTAACAGCTTCTTCCCTATGTTTTATTCTAAGAGTTTTATGGTTTCTGGTCTTGTATTTAAGTCTTTGGTCCATTTCAAGTTAATTTTTGTGAGTGGTGTGAGACAGGGGTCCAATTTCATTGTTCTGCATGGGTTTCTCCAGTTTTTCCAGCACCATTTGTTGAAGAAACTATCCTTTCTTCATTTGGGTTATTTGTCAAATATTAGTTGACCATAATGCTGGGATTTAATTCTGGGCTCTCTATTCTGTTCCACTGATCTATGTTTATTTTGGTGCCAGTACCACAATATTTTTATTACTATGACTTTGTAGTATGGTTTAAAATCAGGAAGCATGATACCTCTGGCTTTGTTCTTTTTTCTCAGGATTGCTTTGACTACTCGGGGTCTTTTGTGATTACACACAAATTTTAGGAATGTTTCTTCTATTTCTGTGAAGAATGCCTTTGGGATATGGATGAAAATTGCATTGAATCTGTAGATGGCTTTGAGTAATATGGACATTTAAACAATATTAATTCTTCTGATCCATGAAGATGGGATGTCTTTCCATTTGTGTGTATCTTCCTCAATTTCTTTCAACAAAGTCTTGTCGTTTTCATTGTACAGATTTTTCAATTTCTTGGTTAAATTTATTCCTAAGTATTTTATTGTTTTTGATGCAATTGTGAACAGAATAGTTTTCTTTATTTCTTTTTCAAATGTTTCATCATTTGCATAAAGAAATACAACTGATTTCTTTATGTTGATTTTGTATCCTGCAACTTCACTGAAATTGTTGATTAGTTCCAACCATTTTTTGGTTGACTCTTTGGGATTTTCTATGTACAAAATTATATCATCAGCAATTAGTGACAATTTTACTTCTTTCTTTCCCACTTGGATACTTTCATCTCATTGTCTTGACTAATTGCTCTATCTATGACTTCCAGTACTCTATTGAATAGGAATGGTCAGAATGGGCATTCTTTTCTTAATCCTGATCATAGGATTAAGAAAAAATCCTTAGAGAATCCATAGAGAAAAACTTTCAAACTTTTGCCATTGAGTATAATATTAACTGTGGGTTTGTCATATGTGTCCTTTTTACTATGTTGAGGCACGTTCCTTCTGTACCCAATGTGTTGAGGATTTTTATCATGAAAATATGTTGTATTTTGTCAAATGCTTTTTCTGTATCTATTGAAAGTATCATGTGATTTTTACCTTTCATTTTATTGATGTGACATATTATATTTATTGATGTGCATATATTGAACCATCCTTGAATCCCTGGAGTAAATCCCACTTGGTCATGGTGGTCATCTTCTTAATGTATTCTTGATTCAGTTTGCTGATATTTTGTTGAGAATTTTTACACCTATATTCATCAGGGATATTGTCTGCACTTTTCTTTTCTTGTGGAATTCTTACCTGTGTTGGGTATCAAGATAATGCTGGCCTTGTAGAATGTGTTTGGAAATTTTTCCTCCTCCTTGGTAGTTAGGAAGAGTTTGAGGAGAATTGGACTTAATTCTTTCTTAATGTTTAGTGGAATTCACCAGTGAAGCTGTCTGGTCCAGGAGTTTCCTATTTTGAGTGGTTTTTGATTACTAATTCAATATTTACACTTGTTGTTGTTTTGTTCAAATTTTCTTTTTCTTCTTGATTTTGCCTTGATAGATTGTATTTCTAAAAGTGTATCCATTTCTTCTAAGTTATGTAATTTATGGGAATATAATTGTTCATAGTAGTCTCCTATGATCCTGTGTATTTCCATAGTATTGGTTGTAATGTCTTTTCATTTCTTATTTTATTTCAGTCTTTTACCTTTTTTTCTTTGTTAGTCTAGCTAAAGTTTTATCAATTATGTTTATGTTTCCAAAAACCAGCTCTTAGTTTTGTTGATCATTCTATTGTTTTTCTGGTCTCTATTTCCTTTATTTCTGCTCTGATCTTTATTTGTACCCATCCTTCTGCTAACTTAGGACTTAATTTTGTTCTTTTCCTAGTTTTTTGAGATGTAAAGTTTATTTGAGATCTTCTAGTTTCTTAATACAGTCATGCATCACTTAACAATGGGGATATGTTCTGAGAAATGCATTGTTAGGTGATTTTGTCATTGTTTGAACATCATAGAGTGCATTTACACAAACCTAGAAAGTCTAGCCCACTACACACATAAACTCTATGTATGGTCCAGCCTATTGTTCCTAAGACACAAATCTGTATAGCATGCAACTGCACTGAATACTGTAGGCACTTGTAACACAATGGCAAATATTTGTGTATCTAAACATATCTAAACATATAAAAGATATAGTAAAAAAAAAAGGTAAGAAGATGAAAAATGGCACACCTGTATAGATCACTTCCTATGAATGGAGCTTGCAGGGCTGGAAGTTGCTCTGAGTGAGTCAGTGAGTGAGTGGGAAGTGACTGTGAAGGCCTCGGACGTACTGTTACACTACTGTAGACTTTATAAAGACTGTATATTTAGGCTACACTAAACTTATTTAAAATATTTTTTCTTTCTTCAATAATAAATTACCTTACTGTAACTTTTTAACTTTATAAAATTTTTAAGTTTGTAATATTTCAACTCTTTTGTAATAATACAGCTTAAAACCTAAACAGATTGTATGGTTTACAAAAATAGTTTTTTTCCTTATATCTTTATTTTATAAGCTTTTTTGTGTTTTTCAATTTTTTTTATTTTTTTAATGTTTATGCTTTTTTGTTGAAAACTAAGACACAAACATACACATCAGCCTAGGCCTACACAAGGTCAGGACCACCAATATCACTGTCTCCACCTCCACCCTTGTCTCACTGGGAAGCCTTCAAGGGCAGTATGGAGCCGCCATCTCCTATAGCAACAATGCCTTCTTTTGGAATACCTCTTGAAGGACCTGCCTGAGATTCTTTTTGAGAAGGTATTACTCTTTTCAGTAATATGTCTACGCTGGTTTGTTTGTTTGGCTTTTTTAGCATAGATTTTCTTGTGAGCAGATAATGTATCATGAACATTTCTTTCTATTAACGACAGTTATGCTGTCACTAAGCATTAGGAATTTTTTCAGATTTGTTATAATCTTATGGGACCAGGGTCCCATTATAATCTTAGGGACTTCATTATAATCTTATGGGATTATTCGTCATTGACCGAAATGTCTTTATGCAATGCATGACTGTATATATGTTTATTGCTATAAACTTTCCCCCAGAACTGCTTCTACTGAATCCCACAAGACTTGATATGTTGCATTTCCATTTTCTTTTGTTTTGAGATAACTTTTTATTTCCCTTTTGATTTCTAATTTGACTCATTTGTTCAAAAGTGTGTTGTTTAGTTTTCATATATTTGTGGATCTCACTTTCTTCTTGTTGTTTATTTCTAGTTTCATACCATTGTGGTTAGAAAAGATAGTTGCAAAGACTTCAAAGCATCTTAAATTTGCTAAGGTTTTGTGTCCTATCATATGACCTATCCTGAGGAATGTTCCATGTGCACTTGAGAAGAATGTGTATTCTGCTGCTGTTCTGGATATGTCTGTTAAGTACATTTGTTCTAAGGTATGGTTCAATACTGGGGTATTGAAATCCCCTACTCGTATTGCTGTCTATTTCTCCTTCAAATCAGTTAGTATTTGCATAATATATTTCAGTGGTCAATTGTTGGGAGTGTAAAATTTATGATTGTTGTATCTTCTTGAGGTATTGACCGCTTTATTGTTATATAATAACTTTTGTCTTTTGTTACCATATTTGGCCTCAAGTCTCTTTTGACTATTATAAGTATGACCACACCTGCTTATTTTGCTTTTATTTGGTCACTTGCTTGAAATATCATCTTCCATCCCTTCACTTTGAACCTATGTGTGCCTTTAGAGCTGAAATGAGTCTCCTGAAGGTAACATATAGTCGGGTATTGTTTTTTAATCCATCCAGCCACTCTGTGCCTTTTGATTGATGAGTTCAGTTCATTTACATTTAGGGTGATTATTGATATGTGAGGTCTTATTACTGTCATTTTGTCTTTTGTTTTCTGGTTGTTTTATATCTCCATTTTCCTGTTTCCTTTTGTTTCTGTCTGGCTTTTTATGTTGGTGGGGTTTTTTTTAATGCTAATTTACTCACTTTTTTCGTTTTTATGTTTTCTGTGTCTGCTCTAGGTTTTTGTTTGTTAGTTACTATAAGGTTTGCATAAAGTGTCTCAAAGATAGAATAACCCATTTCCTGTTGATCGCACCTTCTCTTTATTTGCTATACAGATTCCATTTTTTACTCCTCCCCTTTCATATTTTTGCTGTCACAAATTATCTTTTTATGTTGTGAATTTGTTACTAAATTGTAGTAGCCATAGTTATTTTTAATGCTCTTTTCCTTTAATCTTTATGCTATAATTAAGTATTTAACACCCTATTCTAAAATAAAGTTACAGTTTTTAAATTCTAGCACTTCACTCAGAATTTTGTGTGCTCTTTCTTTTGTTTCAGCTAGAAGAGCTGAATATTTCTTGTAGGGTAGGTTTGGTGGGGGTGAACTCTTAGCTTTTGTTTGGGAAAACTTTGTTTCTTCTTCATATCTGAAAGATAATTTTGCTGGGTAAAGCATTCCTGGTTGGAAATTTTCATCTTTCTATACTTTAAATATGTCATTCCACTTTCTTCTGGTCTGCTGAGAAACATTATAGCCTTAAAAAGGTTCCTACTTTCTTTTTCTTCCTGTCTGCCTTTCATATTCTTTTTTATCATAGACTTTTGACAGCTTCATTATAATGTGTCTTGGAGAAGGTCTTTTTGCATTGAGATAATAAGGTGATCTATTAGTTTCCTGGACTTGTACATCTAGTTCTTTCCCCAAGTTTGGGAAGTTTATTATTTCTTGAAATAAACTGTCTTCTCCCTTCTTCCTCTCTTCTCCTTCTAGTATACCCATTATTATTATGTTGGCTCCCATAATGGAGTCTAATAGCTCTGGTAGGGTATTCTCATTTTTTTTTTAAGTCTTAGTTCTCTCTTCCACCTGAATTATTTCTAGATTCCTAATTTCTGGATTGCTTATTCTCTGTTCTATCTGATATGCTCCTTTTCCAATGTTTTCTAATGCATTCTTCATCTTATTTATTGAGTCCTTCGGGCTCCAGGATTTCTGTTTGGTTCTTTTTCAGAATTTTATCTCTTTGGTAAAGTACTTCAATTCATTAATTTTATTTCTGAGTTCATTGAATTTCATTTTTAAGTTTTCTTGTAGCTCAATTGAATTTCTTCATAATAGCTATTTTGAATTCTCTGTCAGTTAGATTGCAATAGTCCATATCTTTGAGTTTGGTTTCTGGAGAATTGTCTGTCTCTGTGTTTGTGTGTGTGTGTGTGTGTGTGTGTGTGTGTGTGTGTGTGTGTGTGTGTGTGTGTGTCTGTGTGTGTAACCGTATTACCATTTTTCATAGTTTTTGATGAGACGTGCCTTTGCCACTGCATTTGAAGTGGCCAACACCTTTCTTATTTAGGTGAGGCTTTGATTCTAACAGCTCAACAGGTTGGCATTTCTTTTGATTTCCAGCAGGTGGCACTATAGCACAGGTTTTGATTTCTCTTATTGGCGCTGCTTCTGCTGTATTTGGAAGTTAGTGCTTTATAAAAATGTGCCTCTCTCTCTCTCTCTCTCTCTCTCTCTCTCTCTCTCTCTCTCTCTCTCTCTCCTTCCCTCCCTCCCTCCCTCCCTCCCTCTTTCCCTCCTTCTCTCTCTCTCTCTCTCTCTCTCTCTCTCTCTCTCTCTCTCTCTCCTTCCCTCCCTCCCTCCCTCCCTCCCTCCCTCCTTCCCTCTCTCTCTCTCTCTCTTTCTTTCTAAATGGGCTGTTAGCCGAGTTGGGGAGGTGTCTGCTTAGCCCTTGGGGCACTGGGTTTGCTTAAGGCTGATGAGGGATCCTCAAGCGGGGGGAGCCAGGAGGTCCAGGGTGGTCCTCTTGCTGAACTCCTGGGACAGACAACAAGAGTTTCCTTCTCCTTTCCCCCCAGTCATGAATGTCTCTCCTCACAAGCCTGAAGAGCAATAGGCCTCCACCTGCAGCCCATGTGGCAAATAGACTTTCACTCACCACGCTTACCTTCCATCCCCTCTGCCTGAGGCGTTGTCCATTGCAGCTGCCACTCCTGGTGCTGCCAGTGCCACTACTACCTTCAGGGTCACTGGTGCCACCACAGCCACTGTCGCCAGGGTCTCCTCCGAGGTTACAGGTGCTGCCATCACTACTGGTGGCTTGGATGCCACTACGACTACTGATGTCACCAGTGTCACTAATGAGCTGCTGCTGCTGCTGCTGCTGCTGCCTCAGACCCCCTGGCTCTGCAGACTCAATGAGGTCTGGTTCACCCACTTGTAGATACACTGAAGATGGGTCTCTCACGTGTCCTGGGGTGCAGTGCAGAGAAACCATCTTGGGGTTATGGTCTATCTACTAGTTGTAAATCAAAGGGAAGAGGCAAAGGGAATGTCTCATATAGCCATGATTTATGCAATATTATTTTTAGTCATTTTTTTGTGTGTTTTGAACATTTATTTTTTTAATTAAAAAATATATTTGACATATATATTTATCGTTATTTTAAATTTCCTGTCTCATAATTTTAGCATCTGTGTCATATCTGAGTCTGGTTCTGTAAGATTTTTTAATCTCTTCATACTGTGTTTTGTGTTGCCTTTGGCATATCTAATAATTTTTTTTTATTTAAAAGCTAAATATGTATTTGATTATAGGAACTGAATGGCTTTTAGTGGGATGATTTATCTTATCTGGCTAGGAGTCAGGCTGTGTTCCATGTTTGTTGTGGGTATAGGTACCAGAGGCCCAAATTCTCTAGTGTTCTCTTTTTTCAAAATTATATTTATTGGGATGACACTAGTTAATAAGATTATATAAGCTTCAAGTGCATAATATTATAATACCTCATCTGTATATTGCATTATGTCCTCACCACCCAAAGTCCAGTCTCCTACCACCATACAGTTGACCCCCTGTACTCTCTTCAACCTCCCACATCCCCCTCCTCCTCTGGTAACCACCATACTGTTATCTGTGTCAGTGAATTTTTTGTTTTATTTGTTGCTTTCCGTCTTATATCCCACATATGAGTGAAATCATATGATTCTTGTCCTTTTACATCTGACTTGTTTTGCTCAGCATGATACTCTCAAGATCCATCCATGTTGTCACAAATGGCAGTTTCATCTTTTCTTATGGCTGAGTACTATTCCATTGTGTATATGTACCACATCTTCTTTATCCAATCATCTGAAGGACACTTTGATTGTTCCCATGTCTTGGCCACTGTGAATAATGCTACAATGAACATAGGGGTACATATGTCTTTATGAATATATTTTTTCAAATTTTTTGGGTAGATATGCAGGAGAGGAATTACTGGATCATATGGTAATTCTATTCTTAATTTTTGAGGAACCTCCATACTGTTTTCCATACTGGCTGTACCAATTTACATTCCCACCAGCAGTGTATGAGGGTTCCTTTTTCTCCACATCCTCGCCAACATTTGTTATTTCTTGCCTTGTTGATAATAGCCATTCTAACTGGTGTGAGGTGGTATCTCCTTGTGGTTTTGATTTGCATTTCCCGTATAGCTAGTGAAGTTAAGCATCTTTTCATATATCTATTGGCCATTTGTATGTCTTCTTGGGAGAAGTGTCTGTTCAAGTCTCTTACCCATTTTTTAATTGGTTTTTTTGTTGTTGTTGAGTTGTGTAAGTTCTTCATATAGTTTGGATATTAGCCCCTTATTGGAGGTGTTTGCGAATACCTTCTCTTATTCTGTTGGTTGCCTTTTTTGTTTTTTTGTTGTTGTTTTTGTTTTATTTTGTTTTTTATGGTTTCTTTTGCTGCGCAGAAACTTTTTAGTTAGATGTAGTCCCATTCATTTATTTTTGCTTTTACTTCCCTTGCCTTTGAGGTCAAATCATAAAATCTTCTCTAAGACCACGGTCCATTAGTTTAGTGCCTATGTTTTCTTCTATGTGTTTAATTATTTCAGGTCTTATACTTAGGTCTTTGATCCATTTTGAGCTCATTTTCGTGTATGATGTCAAATAGCAGTCCAGTTTCGTTCTTTTTCTTTCTTCACTGTTAGCTCTGGGGATGTCCTCAAGTACAGCTTACTGAGTCGAGTCTGAGTCTTGCAGTTGCAGTCCACTATTACTATTCCGGAGCTGTGTTGGTGTGGTGGTGCAGTGTGGGGGAGAAGAAATATTCTATAATCTTCTAGTCATGTCTCATTCTTTTAGTGGGCCTCTGACCTTTCACATGTTTCTGTTTCTCCACCAATGGTATAGCTTTTTTTATTTTCAAGCCATACTCTCTTTCCTAGTTGCAGTTTTCCAAATCTACTTCCTTGAAGTCAACTCCTTTGTTGACTCTTCCGGTATTGTTTATTTACCCCTTAGATGAGAAACAAAGGATGCAGGGAGCTGGAGTAGGGAATAATTATCTTCTCTCAGCTAGAATAAAATTTTAGAATTCCACTCTGGAGAAGTCCTTGACCCTGGAGTGTAGGTCTTTTTACAGAGAAAGTTCTGGGTGTTTCTTTACGGTTACTCTTCTTCTCCTTTACCAGTGCTTATGGGATTTTGGGGGGATCCTCAGCTGAGAACCTGGTGGAATTTCTGGACGGAAAATGCACAAAAGTGTGGGGATGTCCTAATACTTCTACCCATACATAGAAAACTCTTACTCTCATAATACACCACACTTGTTCTCCAGCAATTTGTTAAAAATACCAATTACGTTCTCTTATCAGTGTGGCTCCAGGGGCTTCTGCATGACGTATGCACATCTCTCAGTTGTATCTTTCTGGATGTTCCTATCTCTCTTGATTTCAGTATGGTAGTTTGCCCTGCAACTTCAGCTCTGATGAGTTCAAGAAAAGTCATTGATTTTTCAGTGTGTCAGCTTTTCTTGCTACATGTATAGGAGTGACAAGTTCCAAATTCTTTACAACTAGGATCTGAAACCAGAGGCCTCTTTATTGTTTTGAAATACCACTTTTATTATATATAAAATTCCATTATATACTTGGATCAATTTGTAGAATTTTTGATGTTGTTATTCCCATGGTCAGTGTATTGATGCACCATTTACACAACGTGTTGATTCTTGTAGCTTTATTATGTATTTAAGGAACAGATAGTTCTAATCATTTATCTTGACTTTTAATTTTCAGAATTTCCACAACTGTTCATAAGCTATTTATCAAGATAAACTTTAGTATAAGTTTCTAGGGCCAAATCTCTAAAAAAAATTATTCTGGGGCCCTGATTAGCATTATACTTATGAATTAAAGTGAAAAGTAACATTTTTACAATAGTAAAATAATAACATTATCCTGTCTACCAATAATATAATTTTGTGCCCCACATAGTCTGTTCTTCTTTAAATCCCTCATGCAGGTTAATAGTTTTTTTACACATAGATGTGCATAAAGGTAAACATTTATTATTAAATTCTTTACATTTGATTCTTATTGTAAATAAAACATTTTCATGTATGTTCGAACAAGTATTTATTGCACACGGGAAAGCTGTTGCTTTTGCTACATTAACAGTTTTGGTTTTGTTTTTGTTCTTCTACTTAATTCTCTTTTTTTTTTAATTTATTGGGGTGACAATTGTAGTAAAATTACATAGATTTCAGGTGTACAATTCTGTATCACATCATCTATAATTACATTGTGTGTTCACCACCCAGAGTCAGTTCTCCTTCCATCACCATATATTTGATCCCCCTTACCCTCATCTCCCACTCCCCACCCCCCTTACCCTCTGGTAACCACTAAACTATTGTCTGTGTCTATGAGTTTTTTGGGTTTTTTTCTTAGACGTTTATCATTTATATCCCTCACACTGTGGACCCCCCTCCCCCTATCCACTATCTCTCTGACATCGCACCGAGCCATCCCATTTCCACTATCTCCACTCCCAATGCTGTACTCTGCCTCTTGTAAATGTATACATACCTATATATACATATATATATATAATATTATAGTTGGCATTCATTATTGTTCAGCTTCAGGTGTACAGTGCAGTGATCAGGCATCTACATCTTCCCTGAGATGGTCTCCGAAATGGGACACATGTCCATCGGGTACCCTACAAATCCTTTACATTATTGATTACGTTCCCCAGATTAATTTTCAAAACCCCGTGGCCATCTTGTGGTTACCGACTGTTTTCTAATCCCCTCACCTTCCCCCCGACCCCCACCCCCCCCGCCCATCTAGCAACCCTCAGTTTTTCCTCTTTGTCTCCAAAACCGTTTCTGATTAGTACATTCACTTATTCTATTCTTTAGATTCCACATATAAGTGAGATCATATGGTATTTGTCTTTCTCTGTCTGACTTATTTCACTTAACATAATGTTCTCTAGGTCCATCCATGTTGTTACAAATGGTAAGATTTCTTTCTTCTTTATGGCTGCGTAATACTCCATTGTATAAATGTACCACAGTTTCTTAATCCAGTCATCTACCGATGGGCATTTCGGTTGTATCCATGTCTTAGCTATTGTGTATAGTGCTGCAATAAACAAAGGAGTGCATAAAGATTTTTGAATTGGAGTTTTGGATTTCTCCAGATAGATACCTAGGAGTGGAATTACTGGATCATAGGGTAGTTCCATTTTCAGATTTTTGAGATACCTCCATACTGTTTTCCATAGTGGCTGCACCAATCTGCAATCCCACCAACAGTGCACAAACGTTCCCTTTTCTCCACATCCACGCCAGCACTTGTTGTTTGTTGATTTATTGATGATAGCCATTTTGACTGGGGTGAGGTGGTATCTCATTGTGGTTTTTATTTGCATTTCTCTGATGGTTAGTGAGATTGAGCATTTCTTCATATGTCTGTTTGCCATCTGTATGTCCCTTTTAGAAAAATATCTCTTCAAGCCCTCTGCCCATTTTTTAATTAGGTCGTTTGTTTTTTTGGAGTTGAGTTGAGTGAGTTTTTAATAAATTTGTGATATTAATCCCTTATCAGATATATCATTGGCAAATATCTTTTCCCATTCAGTAGGATCCTTTTTTGTTTTATTGATGGTTTCCTTTGCTGTGAAAAAACTTTTGAGTTTGATGTAATCCCACATGTTTATTTTTTCTCTTACTTCCCTTGCGCGAGGGGCTATATCAGTAAAAATCTTACTCCGGGTAATGTCTGTGAAGTTTCTTCCTATATTTTCTTCTAGGTATTTTATGGTTTCAGATCTTACATTTAAGTCTTTAAGCCATTTTGAATTTATTTTTGTATATGGTGTAAGGAGGTGGTCCAGCTTCATTTTTTTGCATGTGTCTGTCCAGGTTTCCCAGCAACATTTATTGAATAGACTGTCTTTACCCCATCGTACATTCTTGCTTCCATTGTCGTAGATTAAATGGCCATATAGGCATGGATTTATTTCTGGACTCTCTATTCTTTTCCATTGGTCTATGTGTCTTTTTTTATGCCAGTACCATGCTGTTTTGATTACTCTAGCCTTGTAGTATAATTTGATGTCAGGTATTGTTATACCTCCTACTTTGTTCTTATTTCTCAAGATTGCTGAGGCTCTCTGGGGTCTTTATGGTCCCATACAAATTTTAGGATTATATGTTCTATTTCTGTCAAAAACGTCTTTGGTAGTTTCATAGGAATTGCATTGAATATGTATACTGCCTTAGACAGTATGGACATTTTAACTATATTAATTCTTCCTATCTATGAACATGATATGTGTTTCCATCTATTTATATCTTCTTTCATTCCTTTCTTCAGTGTCTTACAATTTTCTGAGTACAGATCTTTTACTTCTTTGGTTAAATTTATTCCCAGGTATTTTATAGTCTTTGGAACAATTGTAAATGGGATTGTTTTTTTTAATTTCTCCTTCTGATGTTTTATTATTGGTATATACAAATGCAACTGATTTCTGAATATTAATTTTGTATCCTGCTACTTTACTAAATTCATCTATCAGCTCTAATAGTTTCTTGGTGGAGTTTCTAGGGTTCTCTATATATAGTATCATATCATCTGCATATAATGATAATTTTACTTCCTCCTTACCAATTTGGATGCCTTTTATTTATTTTTCTTGTCTGATTGCTGTGGCTAGAACTTCCAGCACTATGTTGAATAAAAGCGGAGATAGTGGGCAACCTTGCCTTGTTCCTGATCTTAGGGGGAATGGTTTTAGCTTTTCCCCATTGAGTATGATGTTAGCTGTGGGTTTGGCATATATGGTCTTTTTTATGTTGAGATATGATCCCTCTATTCCCACTTTCTTAAGGGTTTTTATCATAAATGGCTGTTGCATTTTATCAAATGCTTTTTCTGCATCTATTGATATGATCATGTGATTTTTATTTTTCATTTTGTTTATGTGGTGTATCACATTAATTGATTTGCGGATGTTGAACCACCCTTGCATACCAGGGATGAATCCCACTTGATCATGATGTATGATCTTTTTAATGTATTGCTGAATTCTGTTCGCTAATATTTTGTTGAGGAGTTTTGCATCTATGTTCATTAGAGATATCGGCCTGTAGTTTTCTTTTTTTGTGGTGTCTTTGTCTGATTTTGGGATCAGGGTGATAGTGGCTTCATAAAAAGTGTTTGGGAGTCTTCCCTCCTTCTGGATTTTTTGGAAGAGCTTGAGGAGAATAGGTGATAATTCTTTTTTGAACGTTTTGTAAAATTCACCTGTAAAGCCATCTGGTCCGGGGCTTTTGTTTGTTGGGAGACTGTTGATTACTGATTCAATTTCCGTGGTGGTAATCAGTCTATTCAGGTTTTCTGTTTCTTCTTGAGTTAGCCTTGGAAGATTGTATGCTTCTAGAAAATTGTCCATTTCATCCAGATTGTCAAATTTGTTGGCATATAGTTGCTCATAGTAATTTCTTAAAACTTTTTGTATTTCTGCGGTGTCCGTTGTCACTTCTCCTCTTTCATTTCTGATTTTATTAATTTGGGTCCTCTCTCCCTTTTTTTTAATGAGTCTGTCTAAAGGTTTGTCAATTTTGTTTATCTTCTCTAAGAAACCAACTCTTGGATTCATTGATTTTTTTTGTATTGTTTTTCTGGTTTCTATTTCATTTATTTCCTCTCTGATCTTTATTATCTCCTTCCTTGTGCTCCCTTTGGGCTTATTTTGCTGTTCTTTTTCCAGATCCCTTAAGTGTGACGATAAACTGTTGATTAGTGATGTTTCTTGTTTCTTTAGGTAGGCCTGCAATGCTATGAATTTCTCTCTTAGGACTGCTTTCGCGGCATCCCATAGATTTTGGGTCGTCGTGTGTTCATTTTCATTTGTCTCAAGATATCTTTTGATTTCTTCCTTGATCTCCTGCTTGACCCATTCATTATTTAGTAATAAGTTATTCAGCCTCCATGAATTGGTGTGTCTTCCAGTTTTTTCCTGTAGTTCATTTCTAATTTCATAGCATTGTGATCAGAGAAGGCAATTGGTATGATTTCAATTTTCTTAAATTTATCAAGACTTGTTTTGTGGCCTAACATATGGTCTATCTTGGAAAATGTTCCATGTTCGCTTGAGAAAGATGTGTATTTTGCAGCATTGGGGTGAAATGTTCTGAAAATATCGATTAAATCCAAGTGGTCCAATGTATCATTTAAGGCTGTTGTTTCCAGATTGATTTTCTGTCTGGAAGACCTGTCCCTTGTTGTCAGAGGTGTGTTGAATTCCCCTACTATGATAGTGTTACTGTTGATCTCTGTCTTTATGTCAGTCAGTACCTGTTTTATATATTTAGGTGCTCCTATGTTGGGTACATAGATGTTTACTAGGGTTATGTCCTCTTGTCGGATAGATCCCTTTATTATTATATAGTGCCCATCTTTATCTTTTAATATGTTCTTCATTTTAAAGTCTATTTTGTCAGATGTAAGTATTGCAACTCCAGCTTTTTTCTCATTTGCATTTGCATGAAATATCTTACTCCAACCCTTCACTTTCAGCCTGTGTGTGTCTTTTGTTCTGAGGTGAGTCTCTTGTATACAGCATATACAAGGGTCTTGCTTTCTTATCCAGTCAGCCACCCTATGTCTCTTGATTGGAGCATTTAATCCATTTACATTTAAAGTGATTATTGATAGGTACATAGTTATTGCCATTTTTAAATTTGTAGTTAGGTTGTTTTGATCTTTCTTCTATTTACAGAAGTCCTTTTAGTATTTCTTGCAATGCTGGCTTGGTGGTAATAAATTCCTTTAGCTTACTTTTTTCTGGAAAGCTCTTTATCTCTCCATCAACTTTAAATGATAGCCTTGCTGGATAAAGCAATCTAGGCTGTAGGCCTTTGTTTTCCATCACTTTGAGTACCTCCTGCCACTCCCTCCTGGCCTTCAATGTTTCTGTAGAAAAGTCATTTGATAGTCTTATGGGAGTTCCCTTGTATGTAACCCTCTGTCTTTCTCTTGCTGCTTTTAGGATTCTCTGTGTCTTTAACTTTTGCCATTTTAACTATAATGTGTCTTGGTGTGGACCTGTTTGGGTTTATCCTGGTTGGAACTCTCTGCACTTCCTGGGCTTATATGTTGGTTTCCTTCATCAGGTTGGGGAAGTTTTCGGACATTATTACTTCAAATATGTTCTCAATCCCTTGCTTCCTCTCTTCACCTTCTGGTATTCCTATGATGCGCATGTTGTTGCGCTTGATGTTATCCCAGAGGTCTCTTAAGCCACCCTCATTGTTTTTTATTCTTTTTTCTTTATGTTGTTCTGTTTGGGTGATCTCTGCTACCTTGTCTTCTAAGTCGCTGATTCGATCCTCTGCTTCATCTAACCTGCTGGTAATTCCTTCAAGTGAGTTCTTAATTTCGGTAATTGTGTTCTTTAGTTCTAACTGGTTGTTCGTTATGATTTCTACATCCTTCTTTATGTCTTCTCTAAGCTCCTTAAACATTCTTACCACCAGTGTTCTGAACTCTGTCTCTGAAACGTTGGTTATCTCTGCTTCATTTGGTTCCAGTTGTGGAGGTTTCTTCTGTTCTTTTATTTGGGACGTGTATCTTTGTTTCCCCATTCTGGCTGACTCTCTGTGTTTGCTTTGATGTGGTGGGTAGATCCCCTAGAGTTCTTAGTTCTTGCTAGGTTATCTTATGTAGTCTGTGTCCTTTATATTTGACTTGCACTACTTCGTTCTTCTCCTCTGTGTGTGCTCCAAAGGTGAGTCTTGTATTGTGTATATTTTCCTGTTCAAGAAGATCTTTAATTGCTTTTGCTTGTGAGTAGGTGGGGTTAACTCCTAGGCTGACTCGTTGAGAGACTTGGCTCTGCCCACCACAGGGCGTTCTGCTGTGTGAGGATTGACCACTTAAATGTGGTTTGGCCTCTATGGGCTCTTGTGCCTGCAGAGAATTCCCTCTGGGCGTGTGACTTGTAGGTCAAACCCAGTAGTATTCTGATTTGGTCTGGAGTTGGCCTCCG
Organism: Rhinolophus ferrumequinum; assembly: GCF_004115265.2. Classification (NCBI taxonomy): domain Eukaryota; kingdom Metazoa; phylum Chordata; class Mammalia; order Chiroptera; family Rhinolophidae; genus Rhinolophus; species Rhinolophus ferrumequinum. Next base: position 1,121,202 of record NC_046295.1, on the reverse strand, counting down.
GATATGTTGAATCTTGTGCCTCTTAAGCTGGACCCTGGTAGGGCAGTTTCAGAACAAAGCAAATCACCAAGCACAACAACAACAACAACAACAAAGAAAAAAATCAAATACATTCACATGTAAAAACACCCGATAACCCCCACTCGACACAGGCAAAGATATCAAAGATATAAAGACAAAGCAAAACAGAACAAAACAAAGCAAAACTAAAAGCAGCGCCAGTCTTGGCTTAAGCCCACCAAGTAATGTTCAAGTTGTCCTCTGCTGTACCAAAGAGCCCCCTGCTTATTGCGCAGGCAGAGCCGGTCACCTGGTGCCCAGAGTGACTTTGGGACTGTAGATTTAAATGCGTGGGCCTGAGGGGTCTGGATGATAGTTTTACAAAGTCAGTGCAGTTTCTGCCCTTGCCTGCACATATGGACACTGAAAGTAGCACCACCAGCCCATGTGCAGTACTTCTGAGTCTTAGGGCACTTCTTCTGTGTGTGTGTGTATGGGGGGGTGCGGGCGGGAGATTTCTGATCTGCTGAAAGCCCAGAGCTGTGTCTGCCTTACTGCTGATCCCTGGGAGTGTCTCTGCAGTTGCACTTGCCCCGCCCTAGGCAGGCCAGAAAGGGTGGGGGCTGGACATGAGGGGTCTTCTCTCTCCCAACCCAGCCGTGCGTCACCCTCCTCCCGCAGGCCAGAAAAGGTGGTGGCTGGGGATGGAGGAGTCTCTTCTCTCCCAGCCCAGCCAAAATCACACTCTTCCCAGCCTCTTCCCTGGGTCAGGGCTGCCTGTCAGGCTTCCCAGAGCCTGAGCACTATGGCTCCTCTGTAATCTGACACTACTCCTCAGTTCAGGGTCCAGTTTAAGTCTCTGGAAGGGCGGGGGTAGGATTGGAAGAGCGGGGGGGAGGGGCCCAGGTATGGAATCTGTGTTCTTTGTCTGCCCTAGGGCCCACTAGCCGCCCTCCCGGCGGGAGAAATCAGCCGTGGGATGCAGGGAAAGAGCCCACCTCCTGGTCTCTGTGCTCTCCGTTCCACCCTGGGATCCCGTGCGTGCCCGGAACTGCGGGTGCCACCGCGGTTTTCGCCACCGCCGCTGGCCGGGACCCGCCGCGGGCCGGGATGCCTCCGCGGGCTGCGAGTTTTCACTCCGCTCCCTTCCTTCCTTCCCCTGCTCGCCCAATTAGCGCACCTTCAAGTAATCCTTCCACGAGTCTCTTAGCTGTTCTGTGTGATGAGCATAGAGTTCTTTGATGGGTATAGGTCCCATTTGTAGTAAGATCCGGAGGAGAACTCAGAAAGTGCGCCCCGCTGCCGCCATTCCTATGACGTCATTTGAAAATTTCTTTTAATCAAAGTGATCATTCACATACCATGACAAATTTGGTTATTGATATAGTTAGGGTTCATTCTACCATCTTGCAATTTGATTTTTATTTATTTCACTTGTTCTTTGTTCCCCTTTTTCTCTTTTCTGTGGTTCTGTGTGCTTGAGCTCTAAACCAAGAGCTCTGAGACCTTCATGTTGGTGCGTTGATGAACCCCTTGCAGCTGGGCTAGTGTGCTCACCACTGGCCACTGGCCTCTGGTCTGTGGTTCTGAACGCTGGGGAGGGTGAGCTAATGTGGGGCACAGAAAAGAGCAGTAAGTGATTCCTTCCAGTTTTCTGCCACAAATATGTCTTGACCACTACCCCCTTCTCTCTCTATTTCTCTCTCTCTCCCTCTTTCTCTCGTATTCACTTAATTTTAGTTTGAAAATGTGTGTGTATGCAAGTAGGGATAAGTATAGTTTTCATATTACAAATAGACTGTGTACCAAAATTATTTAATAAACCATGTGTGGTGTGATGGACTGAATATGTTCTGCCAAACTCATGTTGAGGCCCTTATCCCCAATGTGACTATCTGGAGATACGGACTTCATGGAAGTAATTAACATTAAATGAGATCACAAGGGTGGGGCCCTAATCCGATAGGATTAGTGTCCTTATAAGAGGAAGAGACAACAGAGCTTTCCAGGTGTGCACACGGAGGCCCTGTGAGAACAAAGAGATGACGGGTGCAGAAGCTGTGGTTGTTGATGACTGTTCTGGGAGGTGCAGGATAGGAAACGTGCCCTTAAGTTTTGCCCCTGGGAGGCTTAAAGCCAAGCGTGACAAAGGGATAAAGGAGACATACACATGAGACCCCTCTGGGGGTCTGGTGAGGGTCCTGCTGGAGTTGCAGGAAAGTGAGCAGCAGCAGCAAGAGGCAGAGGTGGGGCTGGCGAGCCATGTCCCTGCAGCCAAGTCTGAAGCAGGGAACCCATCTGATGGGTGAGGTGGACAGCAGAGAGCCTTGGATTCCCAGACAGGGATTGGGACTTACCCTAGGGGCTCTGGAGGCTGGGTGTGCAGGGCCCCAGAAGACTTACGTGCAAGAACACCCCCCCCCCCACACACACACACACACACAGAGGGTGACGGCTTGATCGTCACCAGCACTGGCCTGTCCCTCCATCTTGTTAGGCCATATTTAGGCCGGGAACAGGAACCTTCTTATCTTAAAAGCCATCTTGTCTTGCTTTGTACCTTGTACCTGCTGGTTCGTGTTTGCCTTAGGCCTGGAGAATCCGCCTGGAATGTGGAAACCATCTTATCCTGTCTTGCTTTGTACTTTGTCTTCTGGGGCTTTTGATCTGGGGCCTGAGGGCCAGAGTGTGGAGCCGGAGGGCTTGGTCATGCCCAAAACCCTTGGTTGCTAGAGACAATGCAACGAAATCCCCCTGAAGCATTGAAGGGGGAACAACCTCATTTACCCCTTCCTATAAAACTCTAAAACACCATACCCCTTTTTGCTCGGAGACTTGTATTTTTTCTAGCCTGACCTCCTGCAGCTCAAACACGCCAAATAAATTCTAATACCAATTTTGGTCTCCTGCAACTCATTCCCCTCGGCCCCGGCCGTGTCTAAGCTCTGTGCTTATCAGCCCTGCAATGGAGAACTTCCAGAGCGCCATGAGGGTTTGCAGGGAGAACCCAACCCACTGCTCCAAGTGGGGGTGGGGCAGACTCTGCTACGCAGGTTCCCAGGAGTTAGAAGTGCAGACTGGCTCCTGCTCAGAAGGCAATTCATGCTGGGGGAGCGAGTAAGCTCTCAGTTGTGCGATGCTGTAAACCAGGGCTGTCCAAACTGCAGCCCGGGGGCCAACTGCGGCCCGCGATCCATTGTCAATTGGCCCGCAGCAAATTCCAAAAATATATTTAGTTTACTTACATAAACCAGGTGAGGCAATACGTACTTCACCTCCAGTGAGTGGCCCGGCTGTTTGTGTATTTTACCACGTATGGCCCTTGGTGAAAAACGTTGAAAAAAGTTTGGACACCCCTGGTGTAAACAGATGTCTCTGCCTTCACAATATTTACCATTAGTTCATGTACTATTCTTACCATTTTTCCACTAATTACTATCTTAAGACCCATTTTTACCATTAGCACCTGTACTATTACTTGCTTAAAAGGAATGATTTAAATAAATTTGCTGTCCAAAAAGGTAAACTGCATTACTACCGTCATTAGATATGCACTAACAGGAGCCACAAACAGTGACAAACCGAAGAGTGAAAAGACAGGACATCGTTAAGTCTGGCGGCACACTTCCTCCTCTGCTTTATCAGAGCAGAGCAGGGTCGGGAGGCTGGCGGGGTGTGTCCGCTGGCAAGAAGGGGTGGGCAGCCCTGTGCAGGTCCCCATGCTGCGCCCACCCCCACCCACACTGACACCATGCCTGCCCACCTCAGGCGGATGCCAGGGCTGCAAGCCCTCCCACTGCACCCATAAGCTCCCAGAGAAGCTGTGGGAGAAGGAAACCTGCGCTGCTCTGCTTTCATCAGCCAGGTGGACAGGAGTTGAGTCTCAGAAGCTGACATTTCATTGGGATGAAGATAAAGGTCTGAAGCAAGCCGTGACAGCTGGAGTATCATATGCAGCATCTGTGGGCTCCAACGGTGACACGCCCCAGGGGCTGCAATCCCCATCCCACATTTCACCCCAGAAGCACTCAGTTCCATGGGAAATCAATGAAAACAAAGATGCACTTACCCACCACATGCAGGTGAGCCCTGAGTTCCAGCCCAGTACCCAGGTCCCAACGTGAGCCCGTTCCTGTGAGCCAGGCTGCGATGCCACCCCCCACATTTCTGGAGGGACGTTTCAAGGCCACTGTGGATGCCCCTGTGGGCCTGGGAGGCAGAGACATGCCTCCAAGTGATATGGAGCAGGGGAGCCAGAAGGTTGGCGAAATGGAGCTGTGTGCAAACATCCATGTCTGTGCAGGCCAGGGATGGACACTGCACAAAATGGACATTGCCCTGGGCCTGAAGGGGAAACGCCTGAAAACGGACAAGGCCACCTGCCATCCTGACCTCGGCTGCTTGTTCAAGAGGTGGGACCTCGCGTCACCTGTCTGATCTAGCCCACTGCCATCTGATTCGAGGACCTCGACCTCTCAGGTGCCCTGTAAAGCGCCCTGTACACTGCAAATGTTCATCGCCACACCCAGGACTCCCTCAGCTGTGGGCACTTCAGAGGGCCCACTGCAAGGTCCCAAGTTTCTCCAGCACCCCTCACCTGCTCACTGCTGTATCAGGCCACCTGCCTGTCTAGGGACCACCAGAAAGGAGAGTTTGAAAAACCAAAGTCCTTTTTCCCCCAAAATATTTTTTATTCTTGCATTACATTTGTGTTTCCAATTGTGAATAAAAAATGCTTAGAAAGTGTTTACAAAACAGTGAACTGACACGAGGCGCGGACTCGCTTCTCTGCGTGACGACACAAGGCCTGGCGTCTGGGTCAGGTCAGCCTGCCTGGGCTCAGTCGGGCTTCTCACTCTCAGAATCTAGAAGACAAAACCGCCACAGCTCATTACGGGCCCTACACAGTCGCACCAGGCCCTGGAAGGTGGAGAAGTGATGCCAAAGCAGTCACATTCTTCAGGGGACCGGGGGACCCGACTGTAACCTGCGCACTGTGCAGAGGGACCCAGGCCACCTCCGCCATCCAGCCCCCTTCCACACTGACCACCTGCCCAAATCAGACAGGGCCTCCCAGTGCCTGGGAAGCAACAGGGGGGCCAGTGGCTCGTGAGCACCGCAAACCCAGATGTCCTGGCCTCTGCCCAATGCCAGCACTGAGATGAGGCACCAAATACAGCAGGGGGGTCCCCATCCTTCCACGGGCAGATGCACAAAGCCAGACCACATCTCAGTGGGAGTGTGGGACCAGCAGACCAAGGCAACCACCCCAGCTGGGCAGAGCAGGAGGTGCTGTGCCCCCTAGCGTGAGTGCGTGCAGGAGTTCAGGCCACTGAGCGTGAGGCCATCAAGGAGCACATGATGAACCCCATGAGGGGTGGGGGAGAACCCTCCCCAAACCCACACCTGCACCACGACCCTGCGCCTACAGGACAGCAGAGTCCCTTGCATGACCCTCAGACGGCCCCAGCCCCACACCCTCCTCTCACAAGACCTAGAACCTGACGCCTCCTGATGCCTCATCCAGAGTCACCAAACCCAGCTTTCTGGAAGACAGCCAACATAGACAGGGGTCAGGGACACTGTTTAGTTGACCATGGGACTCCCTCTGTCTGTGTGGCAGAGCCTACCCCACGTCTAAACGCAGTTCAGGTTGAGTGGTTGAAAGCAGAGTGAACAGGCCACGCCAGGCCCGGAGCTGGCAGAGGCTGGCTGACCTCTGGGCCCAGGCCACACCCAGCTGGCACTGTGTGCACAAGACGGGGTCCCGCCTGACACCTCACTTTCAGCCCGAGCCCAGTGGCGCAGCATCCACCACACCTGGCTCCCGCCGGGGAGGTGGCCCCCGCTGCCTGCCCACCCACCCGGCTACCCTCTCCTGTCCCCCCTGAGGCTGGTTGGTTCGGCTTTTACATGGACAGAGAATAAGAAAAAGATGTTGTTCCACACTGTTTTCAAGCAAAAATGTTTATTTTTCTCCTTCACATATACAATCTCTTGGGGATTCCATGCCACTGAGCTTTCGTGTACAAGGCCAGAACTCCACACCTCAAGTTGGTGCCGGGAGGGGAGCAGGAGAGGGCAGCTTCCACCACCCTCAGGAACCAGACGCAACAAAGGACCATGGGGCACCTCACAGAACAGAATCTCTTACTACAGCATCGTGCCCTGGCAGAAGATTCTGCGTAACTGCCTAGAAAATGTAATTCTAACTTAATTGATGGAATAATCAATTTAAAGCAAAATAAGTTAGCCAGTTCTACTGAGGTCCCAAAGTACAGCAGGATGCTACCACTCACAGCCCGGCAGCCCAACCAGCTGCCTCCCTTTGGGGAGTGGGACTGCGCAGAGGGACCCGACCCAGGCCACATGCTGCAGTGACAAGCAGGGCCTGCAGCTCCCACTGGGGCTGTCTGATCCCGTCTGGGATAAGTCCCACTGATGCCCCAGGGGAGGAGCACCCCACCCCCAGCAGGGTGACCTTGGTGTTTGGTGAGCAGCTTGGGGCCCAGAGGTAGGCAGACTGGCCTGTGACCGCGTGGCAAGTCGAGGCCCAGGAGGCCACAGTCCTCAGTAAAGATGATGGAAAAGGAAGGAGGGCCAGCAGGAGGGTAGGCTGGACCCCGGATACAAAGGGGCCACACTGTCACTGCAGGGTGGTGGCCTGCTGTGACACATACCCTGACCTTCCCCACCTTACAGTAGCCCTGCCTGGCTTTGGGGCCTGAGGGTGTGTCTGCTTACCTAGTACTTTCCAGCAGTTTCCACACAGCCCAACACAGCTACTACTCTGTTCCTAAGAGACCGACTGCCACGAGCAAGGCACGGCCCCAGGAACCATACATCACGGGCGGCTGCTGGCAGCGCCTCAGAGCTGCAGTTGAGGGTATGTGTCCATCTGTCTGCTACCAGTGCCACTGAGCCCAGAGAGACCTCCTGTGATGAGCAGGAGTCAGAGCTCCCCTCCATTTGCAATTCTTCAATATTTAGTGTCACTAGTTCAATTTGTTTTTTCAAAAAGCCATTTACAACAGAAAACTAAAGATTAGACTTTAGCTTCAGATTTGTAAACCATTTATATCTCTGCAAGTTAATGGGAAATAAAGTTATCAATGCACAATCCAATTGTAAATGAAATACACCTTTTCCAATATATGATTTTTTAAACATCTCCTTCCATTGGGGAACAGAAAAGCTGGAATTCAAGGCACTGTAATTCTGCAGGGTGATTACAACGTTCTAACCATCGATTCAAGTGCAGGAAGTAGGTGTAAAGTCTGTGAGTGTAGACCAATGGAGCCTAAGAGAAAATGGGGTCTGCAGCAACAAGGGAGCAAGGTTCCTCACACTGACCCCTTCACTGGGCACCCTCGGGAAGGCAGGGCAAAACTCAGACGCCAAGCCATAACCAGGCTCCTCCAGGCTGTTCAATTCAGTGCATTCCATCTGGCAAGTGGTTAGAGAGCTACATGATCCGCAGCCTGGGACTGGGCGTACAGACCGCAGGCGGCGGTAAGCACATGGGGAGCACAGGACCGCCTCCTGTGCCCAAGTCTGGCCCCCAGGCAGGGCTCTGGCTGCCAGCCTGGGCTGCCCATGGACCCCAGGCGACTGGAGCTGGGAGCAGGCTTCTGTACTGGCCCAGAGGCAGTGCACAGGGCGAGACTGAGAGGCCAGAGAGGGCAGTACCTGGCGTGGGCACGGGCAGGGTCAGGGCAGTTCCAGGAATGACCGTGGTGGGTAGAGGGCCAGGCGCCAGGGCCGGACATGGCGTCCCCACTGCTGCTCGAGGTGCGCTCATCTACAAGACAAGAAGAGGAGGACACATGCAGCTGCAGTCAGCTGGCCTCCCCCAGTGGCCCCAGGGGTCCCCGAAGTTTCTCCATCCTCAGGAGACAGTGTTCCAGGACCTGCCCTGGGGTACCCTCTAACAGCTAACACCAGAGTAACAGCATGGGGGCGGGAGGCAGAGGCCATCTTTCCTTGTTCTCCAAATCTGCAGCCTGGCCACCTCACCTCTGCGTCACATGCCTCTGCTGTCCACAGGCCAGAGCAGGCCCTGTGGGGCCTGACCCCTGAGGGGGCAAAGAGACCACACACCCCAACCCAAAAGCCTCCTGCTTGACTGGTCAGTGCCATCACGGGAGGCCCAGAGCAGCCAGGAGTTGTGAGGGGCACGTGCCTAGAGCCTGGGGGGACAGCTCCTCTGCTCTCACACCCCAGAGAAGCGGCACAGGGTGGCACAGTGAGCAGTGACAGCTGGTGAGGCCAGCACGGCCATGATGCAAAAACCTGAGGAGAATGCAACAAGAAAGGAGACCGACAAACTTCATTCAGACTCCCTAGACAAAATGTTGGCATAGCTAATCCAGCAACTAAAAACAGATAAAACATCGCCACCTAGTGGGGTTTGCCCAGAAGTGCAACGCGGCTGTCCCAGTGGAAATCACTGCACCTCACTCCAGCTACACCCCTAGGGAGAACCCCTAGGTGCTCTCCTCAGATGCAGGGAATGCGTCTGAGGAATGCCACAGTCCAAGGAAAGCACAGCAGTCGAGGCCAGAGGCACCTCCTCCATCCTGGAAGAGGCTCTGCCAAACCCTAAGCTAAATCCTATACAGACGAGAAACGCCAAATACACTTTCCCACAGTGCCCCTGCTCCTAGTCAACATGCATGGGAAGTCCCAGCCCAGGCAAGGAAAGAAACAGAGGCACAGACTGGAAAAAAAAAGTAAAACCGTCTTTATTTACAGATGACAAGATTGTGTATGGAGAAAACCCAAAAGAATGAACAAACCAATTTCTAAAACTAACAAGCAAACCTAGCAAGATTGCAGGATACAAGGTACAGAACTCAACCACATTTCTATATACTAACACACAACTGGAGAATGAAATTTTAGAACAATACAATTTACAACTGCATTCCAAAACATCCACTACCCAGGTAAACATTTAATGAAATACGTGTAACACCTTTACATTGAAAACTACAAAATTTTGCAGAGAGAAAATAAAAAGGATATGAACAGAAACATCATGTTCATAGGAACACTCAACACTATTAATATGTCAAATCTCACACAGTTGATCAAAAGACCCAATAAAATCCCAGCAGGTTATTTTGTAGAAATTAACAGGCTGTTTCGAAAATGTATATGGAAATTTAAGGACCTAGAAAAAAAATTTTTAATTCTTGAAGAAGATTAATGCCACAAGTCTTACAGTATCAGACATTAAACTTACTATAAAGCTACAATGATTAAGAGGGTCTAGTACTGTCGTTAGGATAAAAGAATGGCTCGATGGAAAAAAACAGTGAGTTCAGAAACGGATCTACACATATAGAGCCACATGATGAATGTCTATGGAAAGGAAGGTCCTGGAACAACCAGATATGCATACAGGAAAAAGTTTGACCCCCTACATCAAATTATAAACAAAAGTTAATTTGAGGTGGCTTACAGGCCTGACTACAACAGTTAAGACAATGAAACCTCTAGAAAAAACATAGGAGAATATCTTCCTGGTCTTGGAATAAGCAAAGATTCCTTAGTTAGAATAAAAAAATTACTGAACATAAAAAATTTGATAAACTGGACCTTAATAAAATTAAAACTTCTGCCATTTCACTTCCATCATTAAGAAAATGAAAAGCTTTACTACAGCAATCACCAACTAAGGTCTCTGCAGAAGGCTGGCTGATAAGAGGTTAGTGGATGCCTTACAGGCCTGCCATGGATCTGCCTTAGAGAATTGGGCCTTTTAGTACAAAATGCACTATCCAGAGCAGACAGCTAAGAGACTACAGAAAGCAAACCTGGAACTACTAGTAGATGACACATTGTTTAAGTTGTTTATGCAAGAGACATGGTGTGAACTCTGATCACCGGACTAATTTAAAGTCAACCATGATAGACAACTACATGAAGTCCAGTTGAACAGAACCCCTATAACTAAGGATATAAAGAACAAGCCATATCGAGACTGGTAGGAGGGGCGGAGATGCAGAATGGGCTGGCCCCACACCTCCATGTGGCAGCTAAGAATCTGGAGGGATATCTCAGCTGTGAAGATTCCCCACTGGAAGAGCAAGGGACCCAGACCCACACTGGTTTCCCCAGCCCAGATTACTGGTGCTGGGAAGAGGAGCCCCCACATCTGGCTGTGAAAAACTGGGGATTTCAACCACCCGGGTGAGACAAAAAGGTTGTGGGAAACCCAGATGTCTTCTTGAAGGGCCCATGCACAGATTCACTCGCTTGTAGGCACTCTCCCTGGACTCCGGTGGAGATACAGTGACTTGTGAGGTGTCAGAGATATACGAGGAAAGATTGAATTGTGAGGCTTCAAGGCAAAGAAGACAGGAGGGACAGTCATCATTTTCCCTGTGTAGAGTTCTCCCATGCAGCCGCCAGGCGGGCGCCATCTTTCCTGTGTTGAGGCCTTCCCCACACAGCCAAATCTGAATCTGCACTGGCCTGGTGAACTCTGCTCGCTCCCCCCGGTGACTCCCTGGGACACCGTCACACCCAACTCACGCAATGACAAAGACACTTTCTCAGCAAGCAACCAGCCCCATCCGCATTAAACTCTTTCTTGGACAACTCTTGGGGGTCCACGGGCCCCAGGTGGCAGCAGATGGCCTCGGTGTACTCTGAGACTTTTGCTGAGTAGCTCCAAGCTCAGCACTGGCACCAAACCAAAATCTGCATTAATCTGGTGAACACCACTCGTCCCACCCTGGTGATTCCCTGAAATCCTGCCTCAAGCAACTCACATGTCACAAGAGACTCTATCATCAGCTGAGCTTTATGGGAGTGGGTAGGTGGCAGCAGGCTTCTGGGTGCTCAGGGCTTTTTGCAGAGCTACCCCAGGCCTGGTACTGGTGGCAGCCATTCTGGGTTCACAGTGTGGTCTATCCCAGGTCTAGCACAGTGATCAACCAACCACAGATCTCTTTGTAGCTCCTACCAGGTAGCGGCTGACCAGGGCCTGCACCAGAGCCCCTCCAAAGAAGGCCCAGAACCAACATATCTGGAAGTTGGCTTCAGACCACAGCAGGGCACCGCCCATTGGCTCCACAAGTAGCACACCCGAAGGATGGTCTCAACAGATCCAGAGCCCACTGGGGTGAATCTGGCTCCGTGGAGTAAGCCCCCCACACAGCAGCTCGTAAGCTATGGAAATGGCCAAACCCCATAGCCAGTCAGCCTAAGAGTCAATACCACCCACTGACATGCCAATAGCAATCAAGGCGGGTATAATAGGAGGGTACACACAACCCACACAAGAGAAACTCCTGGGGTACCTGGTACACATGACCAGGGAGACTGTGCTACTGGGCTCCATAGGGCACCCACTACGTAAGTCCACCTGGCCAAAACTGGGAGATGTAGCAGATCTACCTGATACATAGAAACACACACAGAGAGGCAGCCAAACTGAGGAAACAAAGAAATACATCCCAAATGAAAGAACAGGAGAAAACTCCAGAAAAAGAGCTAAAAGAAATGGAGGCAAGCAACCTACCAGATACAGAGTTCAAAACACTGGTTATAGGGATTCTCAAGGAACTTAATGGGAACTGCAATAAATATATAGCAAGCATAAAAAAGGACAGAGAAACCATAATAAAGAGCCAGTCAGAAGTGAAGACTACACTAGAAGGAATCACCAGCAGACTAGAGGAAGCAGAGAATCAAATCAGGGATTTGGAAGATTGGGTAGCACAAAACACCCAATCAGAACAGCAAAAAAGAAAAAAGAATCCAAAAAAAATGAGGATAGTTCAAGAGGTCTCTGGGACAACGTCAAGCCTAACAACATTTGCATCATACCAGTACCAGAAGGAGAAGAGAGGAAGCAAGGGATTGAGAACCCATTTGAAGAAATAATGACTGAAAACTTTCTTAACCTAGCAAAGGAAATAGACATTCAAGCCCAATAAGCACGGAGCCCCAAACACGATGCACCCACACAGGCCCACACCAAGACACATTATAATTAAAATGGTAAAGATTAAAGACAAAGAGTGAATCCTAAGAGAAGCAAGAGAAAGACAACTAGTTACATACAAGGGAGCCCCCATAAGACTCTCAGCTGATTTCTCAACAGAAACTTTTCAGGCCAGAAGGGATTGACACGAAATATTCAAAGTGATAAAAAGCAAGGAGCTGCAACCAAGATTACTCTATCTAGCAAGGCTATCTTTTAAAATTGATGGAGATGATAAAGAAACTCCCAGACAGGAAAAGCTGAAGGAGTTCATCACCACCAAACCAGTATTACAAGAAATGTTAGGGGGGAATGGCCGGATGGCTCAGTTGGTTAGAGCGCGAGGTCTTAACAAGATTGCTGGTTCAATTCCCGCATGGGATGGTGGGCTGCACTCCTTGCAACTAAGGTTGAAAACAGCGACTGGACTTGGAGCTGAGCTGCGCCCTCCACGACTAGATTGAAGGACAACTTGGAGCTGATGGGCCCTGGAAAAATACCCTGTTCTCCAATATTCCCCAATAAAATAATTAAAAATAATAATAATGTTAGAGGGACTTGAGAGAAAAAAAACATATGGATAATAAAACGGCAATAACTACATATCTATCAACAATTACTTTAAATGTAAAGGTAAATGCATTAAATGCTTCCATCAAAAGATAGGTGGCTAAACGGATAAAAAAACAAGACCCATACATATGCTGCCCACAAGAGACACTTCAGATCGAAAGACATACACCGACTAAAAGAAATGGAAAATGGAAACGAAAATTTTAAAAGCTGGAGTAGCAATACTTATACCAGAAAAAACGGACTTCAAAACAAAGGCAATAACACGAAGCAAAGAAGGATCCAGTAATCCCACTTCTAGGTATTTAACTGAAGAAATCCAAAACACTACTTCAAGGGGACGTGTGCATCCATATGTTCATTGCAGCATTGTTTACAATGGCCAAGAAGCAGCCTGGATTTCTGTCAATGGATGAATGGATAGAGAGGAGGTGGTACACATACACAATGGAATATTGCTCAGTCATGGAAGGGAATGGGTTCTTGCTATGGGGAGCGGCATGGATCGACCTGGAGGTTATTGTGCTGAGTGGGGTATATCAGACAGAGCAAGAGAGATGGAATGTGATTTCGCTTATCTGTGGAATCTAACAGAAACAAACTCATAGATACAGAGAACATTTTGATGGTTGCCAGATGGGAGAGGGATTGGGGGGAATGGGTGAAAAGGGTGAAGGGATGAGGAAGTACAAATTGGTTGGTACATAGTAGTCATGGGGCTGTAGCATAAGGAAAATAGTCAATAATACTGTAATAACTATGTATGGTGTCAGATAGGTACTAGATTTATCAGGATGATAGATGGGACAGGGTGTGGGGGGGCAGGGTGAAAAAGGTGAAGGGGTTAAAAATGTATAAATTGGTAGTTACAAATTAGTCATGGGATGTAGTCAGTAATATGGTGATAACTATGTATAGTGCCAGGTGGGTACTAGACTAGTCAGTGGGATCACTTCTTAAATTATATAAATGTCTAACCACTATGCTGTACACCTGAAATTAATATAAAATAATACTGAAAGTCTTATTTAATTGAAAAATTAACAAATGTGTGAAATTTATAGTATAACAAGTCTTCAGAACAAAGCAGCTGACTGTTTAAAAATAAATAAAACAAGGATATAGAAAGACAAAATAAAGAATGGGAAACCATACTCCATGTAAATAATAACCCAACACAAGCTAACATACTTACAGCAATTTCAGACAAAGTAGATTTAAAGGCAAAGATCATAATAGAGACACTTCACAATGTTAAAAAGTTCAACTTACAAGTCAGACATGGTAAACCTAAATTTGAATATACCTAATAACATAGCTTCAAAATGTATAAAGCAAAAATCAACAGATCTACAATAAGAAATACACAAACCCACAACCATAATGGAAAATTTTTAAATTCCTCTTTCGATAACTGACAAATATACATAAACACAGAGAAACTCCTTAAGAGTGATATCAGCAAAATGGAGTAGGCAGTTCCCAACTTCCATCCTTCCACAAAACCATTGAAAAAAACAACCAGAAATTGTCAGAACTAACTTTATCAGAACTCCAGAAAACAGCTAACGATTTATAATAACCAAGTAGAAGTAAAGGCAAATAAAGAAAAAAGCAAATTTTAAAAAGCAGGAAAGCACTGTGGTATTTTTACTGGCCTTGGGCCACCCACTCCCTGGCTTTACAGCTGTCTTGAAGAAGGTGGCCTGCATTCCCAGTGCGGTACCATGTTCTAGAGGGAGCAGAGATGATCTTATTCACAAATTATTTAGTATGTCTCTCCGAACCTGTCTGGGGGCCACCTGAAGGACTGACACAAGGTGTACATCTTTGTCTGGCCAAACCTGGGATTCTCTCAATATGATAAAAGCCAAATATATATATATATATATACCATAACTAACATCATACTCAATGGTGAAAGACTGAAAGCATTTCCTCTAAACTCGGGAATAAGACACGGATCCTTGCTTTTGCCACTTCTATTCAATATAGTATTAGAAGTTCTAGCCAGAGGAATTAGGCAAAGGAATAATAATAACAATAATAATAATAATAATAGGCAACCATATTGGAAAGGAAGAAGTAAAATGATCTGTGTTCAGAGGTGACATCATCTTATATGTAGATATCCTTAAAAAAAAAATCCACCAAAACAAAACAAACAAAACACCTGTTAGAGTTAATTCATGAAGTTAGCAAAGTTGCAGGGTACAAAGTCAGTTGCATTTCTATATATTAATGATGAACAATCTGAACAGAAAACTAAGACAACAATTGCATTTACAATATTATAAAAAAAGAATAAAACACTTAGGAATAAATTTAAGGAGTTAAAAGACGAACACACTGAAAACTACAAAACATTGCTAAAAGAAATTAAAGAAGACATCCCATGTTCATGAATTGGAAGACCTAGTATTGTTAATATGTCAATACTCCCAAAGTGATCTATAGATTCAATGCAATCACTATTAAAGTCTCAATGGCATTTTTTCAAGAAATAAAAAGCCCATCCTAAATTTCATTAGGATTTTCAAGCGACCTCCAATACCAAAACAATCTTGAAAAAGAAAAACAAAGTTTTCAACATTTCCTGGTTTTAAAACTTACCACAAAGTTACAGAAATAAAAACAGTATGATATTGGCAAAAGGACAGACATATAGATCAATGGAATAGAATAGAGACTACAGAAATAAACCTTTGTACATATGTTCAATTGATTTCCAACAAGGGTGACAAGACCATTCAAAGGGGAAAGAACAGTCTTTTCAACAAATACTACTAGGAAAACTGGTATCCACACGCAAAGGAATAAAGCTGAACTCGTACCTAACACCATATACAAAAATTAACTCAAAGGGGATAAAAGTGCTAAAAATAAGAGCTAAAATTATTAACCTCTTAGGAGGAATCATACAGGAAAAGTTTCATGATACTGGATTTGGCAATGTTTTCTTGGATATGATACCAAAGACAGAGGCAACAAAAGAAAAAAATAGATAACTGGTCTTCATGAGAATTAAAAACTTTTGTGCATCAAAAGGCACTATCCACAGAGTAAAAAGACAATCCACAAAATGGGAGAAAATATCTGCAAATCATATATCTGATAAGAGATTAATAAAGAACTCCTACAATTGAACAACAAAATGCTATTCAAAAACAGATAAAGAAGATATACAAATGGTCAATAAACACATGAAAATATGTTAACATCGCTAATCATATAAATGCAAATCAAAGCTACAGTGAGATACCACAATTCACATCCATTAGGATGGCTACTATTAAAAAAAATTAGAAAATAAAAAGTATTGCCAAAAAGGAAGAGAAACCGAAACCTTTGTGTACTGTTGGTGGGAATATAAAATGGTGCAGCCATGTGGAAAACAGTTTAGCAATTCCTCAAACAATTAAAAATAGAATTACCACATGATCCAGCGACTCCACTGCTGTGTATATACACCCAAAAGAATTGAAAGCAGGGTCTCAAAAAGACATCGGTACACCCATGTTCGTAGCAGCATTATTCACAATAGCTAAACCCAGGTGTCCATGGATGAATGAATGGATAAACAAAATGTCGTATATACACATGGACTATTATTCAGCCTTTAAAAGGATGGAAATTCTGACTCATAGATGAACCTTGAGGACATTATGCTAGATGAAATAAGCCAGTTATAAAAAAACAAATGTTATATGATTCCACTTATATGAGGACCTAGAGTAGTCAAATTCACAGAGACAGAAAGTAGAATGGTGGTTGCCAGGGGCTGGGGTTGGGGGAGGTGGGTAGGGAGTAACTTTTCAATGAGCACAGTTTTAGTTCTGCAAGATAAAAAAAATCTGGAGCTGGATGGTGGTGATGGTTGGACAATATTAATGTACTTAATGCCACTGAACTGGCATTTAAAAATGGTTAAGATGGCAAATTTTATGTTATGTGTATTTTAGCACAATAAAAAAATTGGAAAGAAGAGAATGAAGTTCTAAAACATGCTACAACATGGATGTACCTTGGAAACATTATGTTAAGTGAAATAAGCCAGACAGAAAAGGACAAATACTGATATGATTCCACTTATATGAGGTACCCAGATAGTCAAACTCCTACAGACAGAAAGTAGAATAAAAGTTAACGGGCTGGACAACCAGAGGTACCAGAGGGAGGGAACTGGAGTCATTTCTTAATGAGTAGTTTCTGACTGGGATGATGAAAAAGTTCTAGATATGGATAGTGATGATGGATGCACAGCATTGTGAATATACTTAATGTTATTGAATTATACACTTAAAATGATTAAAATGGTAAATTTTATGTTCTATAGATTTACCACAAAAAACAAACAAACAAACAAACAAAAAACCTTAGTAGGAATCCTAGTCATCTGAGCAACAGGATCAGCAGGACAGACACACGGGACATGGCCCAGCACAGGCAAAGAGCCGGTGTGGGGGCCCAGACAGCAGAGCTGACGCAAGCCTGCCCACGGTTCGGGCACTGACCCTGCATGGCCTTGGGGCCATGTGAAGGATTCTCAACTTTGTTGCAGAATGATGGAGAACGGACCTGAGTTAGACTGATGAAGGTATAGCTGCAGTCGGAAGAGAAACAGGGCAGGTTTAGATGGGTAATGTGCGTGTGAGAGGGAATGAAAGAGGCTGGCTCAAGCAGCCATGTATAGAGCAGGGAAGCAAGATGGACCACTTCGATCAAAAAGCTAGTCCCGGTAAGTTTTAACAAACTGAAAACACTCAAAATTTGTTCTCTTATCACAGTGCAATTAGGCTAAAAAACAGTAATAAAAAGATCACGAGGAAATTAATAACTACATTGCTTAGAATCATAGTGGAAATTGCAAAACATTTTGAACTGAAGACCAAAGAAAATGTACATAACAAAACTTTTGGGATGCAGCTAGAACCACTAGAGGCAATTTTATAGTCTGAAGCCTGCATTATGAAAGAAGAAAGGCTGGAAATCAATGAACTGCACATCTCAAGAAACTTTCTAGAACAAAAAAGGAACCCGGGACAGAAAGATGGCTCAGTTGGTTAGAGCGCAAGCTCTGAACAACAGGGTTGCCGGTTCGATTTCCACATGGGCCAGTAAGCTGCACCCTCCACAACTACCGTTATTTCCCCAAAAATAAGACCTAACTGGAAAATAAGCCCTAGCATGATTTTTCAGGATGCTCGTAATATAAGCCCTACCCCAAAAATAAGCCCCAGTTAAGATAGTCAGCCAGACAGACACATTTAGTATATCCGTTGCAACACACGAAGGACGTATTGACATTAATACTTAAAATAAATGATAATATAAATTATAATTAAGTATTTATAAATACCCAAGCGGGTGCCTTTGGACGAGAGGTAAACACCTATGTAAACAGATGAACTCGAGACTTACTGCCAAATGACAAATCGGAGTACAGACACAACACACGAATAACATGCGCACCTGATAATGAACAGACAGGGCTGTGTCTAATATGAATCTTCATAATTCAATACATCTTGTGTTGTAACGCATGTACTTATTGCACTCATGTGAAATAGAGAAACGTTTTCTGAATTTTGGTACCTGCAATTTTTCATCCCTTTTGTGTGGACCATCATTCTTAACTGTCATCATTTTTGTTCCCACTCCTGTCTCATAAGTCTTCAATTAACACTTGACTTAATGGTAGATTTAAAGGGAATAATATTTTCACCCCCAAACAAGATGAGTGCAAAAAGAAAGAGCTATTCTGTCAAGTACAAGAAAGGAATTGTGGAGGGTTCCCGGAGCAAGAATCTTATAGCTTTCTGCAAAGAGGAGAAGTTGGATCTCCGAGTGGTCTGAAATGGCGAGCAGAGTACGATAACCTCAGTCAACAGGTGGACGAGGGAAATTCTAGGAAGCGCAAGTATGGATCAGGTCAGCAACCATTATTTCCTGAGCCAGAAGACATCATCTGTGAATGGACTGCTGACAGGAGAGCAAAGGCTTTGGTTGTGCACAGGGCTGATATTCAAGCATTTGCCCTCACAATGGCACCACAGTTAGAAACATCCCCAGAAGAATTCAAAGCATCACAACACTGGCTGGATGGCTTCCTTCAGCGATATGAACTGTCTCTAAGATTGACAGCACTGTTCAAGCTGGAAGATGCTGAAGTTATTAAATGTGCACTTGCATTCAAGTCCTTTGTTAATGGCATCGACTTTCCTACATACCAACTCTCCAACATGATTGCTATGGATGAAAATGCAGTGTTTCTGGGCCAGGGATCTCAAACGTCAAATGGTCAGAGGGCTGCCTCGTCAGTCTACATTTCCTCCACTGGTTACGAAAGTGAACGTGTTACCTGTACTTTGGCAATTCCTCTGGATGGAAAGAAAGCCCCACCTCTAATCACCATTAAGGGCAAGAAAGATAAGGTTGAATGTGTTTCAGGCATTTATGTTCTTGAAACCAAAAAAGCCTGGTGCACACAAGCAGTTATAAGGAAGTGGGTCGATTTAATGCTGCCACTTCTTTTGAGAGGTGGCCAAAGAGGTCTGCTGGTCTGGGATGCAGCCAGCACTCACTGCGCTAAAGACATGAAGAACTTCCTTGTAGAGAGAAGAATTGATCAAATAATGATTCCCACAGGAATGATTGCCTATCTCCTGACGCTTGATATTGCCATAAACAAGCCATTCAAGGACCGTTTGGCAATGGACATTAATGACTACACTGAAAATAGAAAGGAGAGAAATCAGTGTGGAAACTTGGTGAAGCCTAGCCTGCAAGAGGTCATGACTTGGGTGAAGAATTCATGGGATAAAATCACTGCCAGCTGTGTTGCCAATGCACTACGAGCAGGCTTCATGGACAAGAAGTGCTCATTTAAGGAGAGCTCTATTGCTGGACATGAGAGATTGGGGCCAATGGTTCTACAGGAAATGGAGTCGCAAGAAATTCAAGCAGGAATTTGGGGTTTGGAGAGCTATGACTATGTTCCAGAAGATGATGACATGACTGTATTTGAATAAATGTAGATTTTTGTACATGAATAAATGTAGATTGTTGTACATGAAAACATAAGACATCCCCTGAAAATAAGCCCTAATGTGTCTAGCAAAACTTAATATAAGACCAGTCTTATTTTCAGGGAAATATGGCAGATTGAAGGCAACGAGCTGCCACTGAGCTACCGGTGGGGTGCCCGGATGGCTCAGTTGGTTAGAATGAGAACTCTCAACAACAAGGTTGCCAGTTCAAATGGGATGGCGGGCTGTGCCCCCTGCAACTACAAACTGAAAACGGCGACTAGACTTAAGAGCTGAGCTGCGCCCTCCACAACTAGATTGAAGGACGACTTGGAGCTGATGGGCTCTGGAGAAATACACTGTTCCCCCAAATTCCCCAATTAAAAAGTAAAAAAATAAAAAATTAACCCAAAGGTAGAAGGAAATAATAAAAGAAATTAATGAAACATACAATAAAGAATATCATCAAAACCAAAATGAGGTCCTTGAAGACCTAAAAAAATTTATAAACCCCTAAAGACACTGTATAAGAGTGAAAGTGCACACATGCAGAAATCACCGACAGCAGGAACGAAAAACTAGACATCACTGAAATCCTGCGAACCATGAAAAGAGAAGGTAGTATGAACTTGAAAACTTAGATAAATTTAGAAATGTACCAATTGCTAGAAAAAGAGAATTGAACACAAAGAAGAACGAGGAGTTCCACTAAAACTATAAAAGAAATTGAATCCATGAAGAAAACCTTACCCTCAAGGGATAGACAGACGGGTGAGAAAAACAGCAAAATGTCAACCACAACATGCAGGTAGCGGGTACATGAGAGTTCACTGCAGAATTTTCAACTCCTCTGTATGTATGAAATTTTTCAAACTAAAAGGTCATAGGGAACCTTCCCACGCTCAAAAAAAAAAAAAAAAAAACAAACAAACAAACCTCCCAGTCAAGATGGTCTCACCAGTGAACTTTGCTAAACGTTTCAGGAAGAAATAACAATCTTGCACCAAGTCCTCCAAAGATTGAAAAAGAGGGAACACTCCTTCAGGTAGGTTTGAAGTTGACAGCCCTGACACAGGAACGCATCACACGACAAAACCTAAGGCAGCAGCCCGTGGCTTCCGCCCTACGTGGTCCGGGCATACCTGAACTAAAGCCCAACAAGGGGTGGCCCTGGATGCTGCTGCTCTGCTGAGACCTGAGGTTGCAGCCCCGCTCCCACCCCGTCCCTGACCCCACCAGGCCCCACTTACGGCCTGCACCTCGCCAGGGCCCAGGGGCCAGCCAGCCGAAGCCTCCATGTCATGCAGCTTCTGCGTCTGCTTTAGCTGGTTGAGCGATGGCTTCAGCTGAGCAGCCCCCACTGTCTTGCTGGTCCAGT
The DNA here is from genome assembly GCF_004115265.2 of Rhinolophus ferrumequinum. Classification (NCBI taxonomy): domain Eukaryota; kingdom Metazoa; phylum Chordata; class Mammalia; order Chiroptera; family Rhinolophidae; genus Rhinolophus; species Rhinolophus ferrumequinum. The sequence goes on along the minus strand of NC_046295.1, from coordinate 1,100,225 downwards.
CATCCACCAGCTTGTGAAGGTCATCCGTGAAAGTGCCTTTCTTGTTGTTGCTGTTGTTCACCTGAGCCTGGACATGCAGGGCGGGCGGGGGACCTGGCTCGGGGCCTGGGACCAGGCTGCTGGTGGAGGACCCTGGGGAGGCACACACAGGCCAGGGTTGGTGACACTGCCCAACAGTACAATGGCCAGTTTGCAGTCATTCGTACAATGGCGCGCTTAGGCTGGACAACACCTTGCTTCAGGAGATGGTCTGCATTGAGGGGACCATGTGCCAGTTTTAGACACAGGGGACTGGGCTGTGTGGCCATCTCATAGCCAGGTGCCAGAACAGGACCCCAGCGGCCGGCAGCCTCACTCAGCATCCACCCTGTGCCCACACTGCTCGGGCCCACCAGGCTCCAGAGTGAGTGAGCGCAGCAAACCTGGCACAGACTGGGGGACCTCTTCAGGCCCCTGCACTCTGAGCTCTAAGACAAGGCTCAGAGGGGTCAGCGCTTTGGGCTCAGCACACAGCAGCTCCCGCTGTTCTTCCAGCGGAGGGAAAATGATGGCGATAGACTAGATCACGGGCATTCCTATGAATTTAAAGGAATTCATAGGTGGTTTGAATTCCTTGGTGGTTTGGAACTTGAGACACAGAAACTGCACCCAGGCGGAGCTGGCAGGGCCAGCTGCTGGGGAGGCCCGCGGCCAAGACTTAGAGCGGGACCAAGACGAGTGCACTCGCCACTTCACTGACAGGTTGTTTTAAATGACCAAAACAGGACATCTGACTTTTAAAAAACTGTGTCCCCTCCCTCCCTCCAACATAATTCCTGGCTGGCAATTTTGAATAAGCCAATTTTTAAATGTTCTGCATTAAAAAAAATAACCCAATGACCATCTCTTCAAACAAGCCGTTGCAAAATGTAGTCTACTTTAGTGGCTAGCAACGAAAAAGCACAGACACACAGTTAAACATTAGTGATGAGATTCTACACACGCAGAGCTTAGCTACATGAACATTTCAGCCAGAGAAGAAAAAAGGAAAAACAAACAAACAAGGCGCGAGATGAGAGCAGTGGGCGGCCCAGGTGGACTGATACCCATTTTGTCCCGGCATCTCTCCTCTGGGGGGGGGCACTCATCTTTAGCACTTCAAGGAAACACTCATTCCTATGGTTTTGGAAAAGGAGCCAATTAACAAATGGTAATGTGTTTTGTTCTGGAGAAGGAGAGTCTGTTAGATGTAAACTGGCAAGAATGCACAAAGTCTAGGAGCCATGAGGACGCGAAGGGGCACCTGCGGGGGGTGGGGGGGGCGGGGCAGGGAGGGGTACTGTCCCACCAGGTGGAGACGTGGCAGCACCCGCAGAGGGTGGACGCAGAGCAGGCCACAGCTGCCTGCCCAGTGGCCCGTGGCTCCAGGCCTGGCCACAGAAACCTTGATGCACACTAGCCACAATAAAGCCCATGCAATGGAGAGCGGACAAGGGGTAAAGAAACCCGATAATTACGACTGCTGTGCTCTTTGCCTAGACAGAGACGCTTCAAGGCAGACCCTGCAAGGGAAAAAGAAACGACACAAGACCACAGGATTAGGCAGGACAGCACACACGGGGACAAGCCACCACAGTCTAAGCAAAAGACATCAGTGTGCGAGGAGGAGCACAGGCCAGCAGTTCAGAGAGAAGGGACCAGCCGCCTGGGCTCACTGGGCGTCCCCGAGTCAGTGTGCAGTTCACAAGAGTTTCACCGAGGGGCGGAGGTGCAGGGCCAAGCCCCAAGCTTCAGATAGAAGTATGTGTGTCTCTAGAAGCATATTCAAAAAAAAAAACAAAAAACAAAAAAAAACAACAAACAATAAAGGTAAAGCATACCACTTGGCTTTCAAATGTAGGGCTTTGGGGAGCCCCACTGGTTGAGGCAGGAAACCCCACTAATGTCAGCCAGGGGTGTACTCACTGGAGCAGGGCCTGGCTCTGTCTGGCCAAGAGGCCCATGGAGGGGTTTCCAAGTGCAAAAAGATACATTGTTTTGCCGGTTTGAGGCCAATCCTGGATCTCGGACAGCTGCCCTGACCAGGCCAGTGGTGGGTGTCACAGAGGAAATACAAGGGGTCCTATTTATGGAGGTGGGAGGCTGGGCTGACCTGCTTCTCTGCTCCACTCAGTCTCATCTGGTGGACAGGGGTCCACCAGGGCACAGCAAGCCCTCCTTGTCATTGGACCTCCACCAAGGGCTGCCGGACCCTGCAGTCCCTAGAGACTGTCAGTGTCAGCAGGCGACATGTGACTGTAGTGTCTGGTGTGACCTACCTAACGGTCAGTGTCCAACTAGACAGCAGATGAGCTGGCCGGGAGGGTCTGCCACACCAGCTCACCCTGCTCCCAGGGAGCAGGCAAGGAGCCCCCAAGGTCACCCAGCAAGGCTGCACTATCACAGAGGGTCTGCTGTGCTCCCACCACAGCCCCCACAGCCACGCTGCTCCCTGGGGTGTCCAGCACTCTCCCCAGCACCCCAGCCCTGGTACATAGGCCGCTGCCTCCTGTGTTTGAGGACGGGGCAAAGGTCGGCCCAGGCTCCTGCAGAAGAGCTGCACGCGCTGCACTCAGAATTTTAGTGCAGCCTGTGTGCTGAGGCTGTCTTGGGGAGAGGGAGGTGACGTTCTGCTGGGATCTCTAATGTGCAAATGAAAACAAAAAGGCTGAGCGGCAGTCCAGACCCATCGACTTGGTATTAGCGCTGAAGGGCCCTGACTGGTCGCATTCCAGATGGGGACCTACTGGGTGCACGGGGCCCTTTGGGGTGCCTGGTGTGGGCGGAGGGCCCCAGGCGCAGTGACTGTGCAGGGCACCAGGCGCGGGCACCTTCCCTGCCAGGTCCTGTAGCTGGAGCCTCTCAGACCACAGCAGTCTCCTGTAGCTGACGGACAGCATGGACTCAGTTACTGAGGGTCCTGCACCTAATGGCAGCAGGTTCTTGCAGAAAGCTGCTCTGGGCCTGCCGGGTGAGAGGCCTGGGTTCAGGGCTGATTCCCGTCATCCTCACGGGAAGGAAAACACCCACAGGAGGACCACCCACGGCCAGCTGCCTGCTCAGAGCTGCCTGTGGGAGCCTGGGGCTGCGATCAGGGCCCCAGACAGACCTTGCTGGGAAGCTAGGGCCGGGGCCACTGGCCACCGGAACACCATGCTTGGAGCTGGGGAGACACACCAGCCCCCAGAGGCCTCCACACCCTTGCCCAACACAGACCTGAACTGACCAGAGCAGATGGCTCCTGGCCCTCCGGGCTCACCTTTCAACACAAACCCACTGGATTTGGGGCCTTCCACACTGAGATCATGCCATCCAGCGGAGTGCAGAGCCACAGCTGGGCAGCTACCATGTGGCTGGTGACCAGCCCTCATTCGAGCCACAGCCCTGCCTCTCCAACCTTTCCATAGTTTGTGTCCTGGCCTGGTGCCTGCTTACCACAGTCGGCATCTGACGGACAAGCCCCACGCCGTCCTGCTCACCCCACCCGCTGGTGTATACGATCCCTGCTTCCTGCCCACAAAGCTACCAAGCTACAGAAAGGCAGCAGCAGGTGCCAGGGCCCACACAGGGCCCACACGGGGCCTACCTGTGACCCAGACAAAGCCATAGGGGACCCACACAGGGCCCGTGAGAGGCCCACAAGGGGCAGGAGGTTTCGAACCAGCCCCGACCCTGGGTTCCTATGGAGAGTGGCTTCCCCTGCATGACTCTGTCTTTGGCCAAGGCTCTGGGAAGTCCCCGGCTCCAGAACTCCACGTGGGACAGGTGCTGGGGTGGGGGGCTCGAGGGCCCCCCGTGTTGGGAACACTGTTCTTCCCAGACTGAAAGGGTAGCACACAGGATGATCGAGCGTCTGTCCTTGTGTAGTGCACCTACCGCAGTGCGCCACAGCAACCAGCTTCCTGCCCTCAAGGACGGACTAGGGGCTCAGGCAGCCCCCAGGCCTGCAGTAGGCGAGGCCCCACACCACTCGTCCCCGTATTCCCTCTGGCACAAGAACAGAGGCTGCTCCTGCCGTGGACAATCAGCCTGCTCGGCACCACCCTCCCATACCCCCCTCAGGCCTTTGGCTGGCTACCAGGAGGACGCCTCAAATTCAAGGGCATCTGATGCGGACAGACTGCTTAAAAAATGGGCCAACCTACAGCCATCCCCACACTTGCCATTTATCACTGTGTTCAAATACTGACAAAGGCCCGGAGGAGCGGTGGGGCCGCAGCCTCAGGGTGGGCTCCCCCGCCCCCCACCCATGACGAAAGGCACATCTCCAGTGGTGGCCTTACACTCACTGCAGCATTAGGCGCTCGGTTCTGGCACAAAGAAATAGGTGGATAGCACCAGAGCGCCAGTCTGGGGGTCTATGTATTGAGCCACCAAGTTCTCAAGCTGAAAAAAGTGCCACAGTTTGTTTGTGAAGCAGCTGCGTCTTGGCTCTGCCCTGGGGTGACTTCATTCTGAGCATCACTGCCTGGGTTGCATGGTCCCCGAAGTACAGGGGCCAGCCCCTTGAACAGCCTGCTGTGCAACCCACTCACCAGTTTGGCCTGGGTGGGCTCGGGGACGGTGAGGGGCTGTGTGGGAGAGCGTCCTCCCCTGCTCCAGGGCCCTCTCCCACAACCCACCAAGGTGAGGGCAGAGCCTGGGGGGAGGGGTGCTGCACAGTGGCAGTGGGCGTCCCAGAAACAACCCTGCTGCAGTATGGACGCCAGGCCCACCGTCAAAAACAACGTGAGAAAAACAATGGTTCCATGTGCACAGAAAGGTCCTGGAGGATACTGGCAACTGCACCTAGTCAGACGAGGAAAAGCCAGAGGCAGGGAGGGTCAACAGGTCTGAGAACAACTTCTGACCAACAGGACAGCAGACACCATTGTTTCCGCAGCCCAAGTTGCCCGAACCGCTCACTGGCACAGGAGGGGCCCGATGGGATGGGTAGCCGCCTCAGGGTCCAGCCCTCCCTGGGGGCCTGCCCACCCTGAGGAGGTGCTGTGACGTGGACCTGGCTGCTTGTCCCACATGGGGTCACCCCCCCACCTCCTGGAGCTGCCTACAGTTCCACCCCAAGTGCCACCACCCTTCCCGACTTCCCTCATCTTCTCTGAGTTTCAGGGAAGCTGGGGTTTCCTGTTCTTCAGATTCTGTTTTCCCAGAACTTTGTCTCCTGCTCCTTTCAGGACAGGGAACTGAAAACCTCTCTCGGCCCTACTTCAGCTTGGGCTGGCCAGCTGCCCCGCACCGCACAGCCGTGGCTCTCAGAGCCTGAGTTCCAGTTCCCTCCTCCCTTTGTGGCCAAGCTCTCAGCCCTCCCCGACCAGCTCTGAACTCCCCTCCAGTCTTTCACAGCTATGCTCCCTGGTCACCCAGGAACCAGCAGACAGCAGCTCCAGAAAGAGCCCTGAGAGCCAGTGGGGTGGCTATCAGGACGAGACAGAGAGTGTGTGCATCCTGACTCAGCGCGCCATGCGAGCAGCAACAGTCCCTGTGGCTGTGAGCAAGAGAGCCACGGCCAAGCTGTCTCCTCACCAGCAACCTCAGAATGAGTGGGGCCACATCACGGCCTGAAGAGGCCAGGAGCTCAGCCAAGACGTGCATGAAGACAACAGGGCTGAGAACAGCAGCAGCAGCGTACCCACAGCACGGAGGAAACAAGGCCCAGCAGACCCGCACGTGCCACAGCCAAACACCAGCCCGCCGGCCAGGGCCCAGTCCACCCCACACTATGCCTCATAAATCCCGTCCTCCTAGCCAGAGACAAAAGCAAAACCTAAACTCTTTGTCCCTGCTGTGCCTCACACTGTTCTTTTATCCTGGAACAGTAAGTAATAATGAAGCAAAAGAAAACCCTTTAGAGAAAGCAAAACCAGGGTGGTACAAGGGCAGACGTGACGACCTGAGAGGCAGGCCTGGTGTGCGCACTCACAGGGCTTTACCCAAGGACCCCGGGGAAACTACCACCTACTCTAACGTGCTTCCCATGTCTGGCCAGAGGCCCTTCCTGTAGGGACACAGTCGCCTGTGTGACCATAAGTTGCCTGGAGACCCAGGTGCCCTCACACTGTGGCTTCCCAGGCAATAGCCGTGCACTCCCCACCACCCAGCTTGTCAACTAACCAGCAGCCCAGTGACACCCGAGCGAGCCAGCCACCTATCAATGGCTGAGGAGCGCTGGGCAGTGCCTGGGAATTTCTGTCTCGTCCTGGGCCTCCGACCTGTCCTCCCTGCCCGGGGTGGATACCGTGGACCCTCTGATGGGGATGGGTGCGTACTGCGGAAGGCCTCAGGTCCCAACAAGCACAATGTATCTTTATTGTACAAGCAAAAAGCCACGTGCCCCAAACCAGCATGTCCAATCCAACTGGTACAAAGCTTAATTTTTCTGTTAAAAAACAAAAACCTGAAAACCCCACAGTTTCTGATTCATTTGCCAATTGATATGAGGGATGAAAACAATTTTGGATGGCCCTGAGCAGATACGCCATTCCTGGGCATGAGTCCTGGGTTCTAGGAGGGCATTCCAGGGACTGAGAACAACTGGAACTGAGTTTTGGTTTCACAAGGCTTTGAGGAACTGCGTAATTGACTTCATCTCTGAGGTCCATGAGATAAGAGGGAGACGCACCAAGTCAAGTGCAGGAGCTAGAGAGAAGACCAGGAGGGGCTAGGCCCAGATGGGGAGCGCGGCGGGAGGCTGGGCATCACCTCTCCCAGAGCAGAGTGGAGAGAGGGGCTGGGGCGTCCTAGCTGGAGCTTGTTCTCCGCATTTCCACATGCAGGAAGCAGGTGGTGGGTGGACAGTACTGGGTGCTGTGAGACGGCCCTTGGACAGATGTCACCCCCTCCAGTGACCTTCTAGCGCTGTCTCGGCTCACTACATGCATGTCTTCAAAGTACAGACATGTGAGAAACACACCATGCGTCTAGAGAAGGCCAGGACTTTCTTTTTGCTATTATTGGAACTGGGGACAGTGGACGTGTGTATCTGCCACAATTGCAACAGAAATAAAATTACGTCCAATGTAACAAATAAAAACAAAATGACTGATGCAAGAAATGCAGAGTGCCTGGCAGGGGTGCCGCGGGGTGGGGCACCGAGGTCGGGATGGGCAGGCCCCTGCACATGCTGTTGGTGCCCAGACAGGAGCCGAGAGCATGCACTGCTGCTCTCTGGGCCCAGAGGGTGGGTGTGGACAGGGCTGTTTTCAATATTGAATTAGGTGAGCTCAGTGGGGTGGGGGTGGCGCCCTATACAATGTATGAAAGGTAATGAAGACAGGGAGGGGTGGGAGAGAAACCAAGGGCCAGGAGGTGGTAAAATACAAAAGAACAAATACAGACAGATGGACACAGACACGGGTCCACTGAGGAATCGAGTGCGAGGTTTGCTACTAGACTTATAGGTCACTCTCTCAGACGTTGGGTGGTAAACCGTCCAGCCTGCAAATGAATATAGAGGGAAGAAAACAAAGAGACAGGAATCAAGTACAGTCTCTGGGCTTCCTCCTACACCACCAGCCACAGCAGCCTCGTCACTTAGCATCCTCGGCTGCACCTAGCCCAGCCCAGAGGACCACAGCCACTGACCACATAATGGAACGGAGGAAGCATTGGAGCGGAAGAGAAGCGGACCCCAGGAGAGGGGGCGGGGCAGGGTGGGGACCAGACGCGGCAGCGGTCACCACCACGTCTCTGGGCAGAGATGGCATGGGAAGCACCTCATCACGGCTGCTGAATCCACGGCAATTCCTCCTCAAGGCCAAACACCCAGCTCGAGAGCTATGCCCTCGACCCCCAACGGCCCTCCTGACAGAAGGACCTGTATTTAGTGGGGGGCGGGGCAGCACCTGGGGCCCGGCACAGAGCACACAGCAGAACCCGCATGTGACCACTCTGTCTCGGTGCCTTCCCCAGGTTGCTCTAACCAAGCACGCCTCCCCGAGCCGCTTACAGCAGGACTCGCTGACGGGGGCCATCCACTCTTTTCATTCAGGCTACACCTACAATTACTTCTTTCAGGAGTCTTGGCCACAGCTCACACCCCTCTACACCACACGGGCCCTATGTGGCTAGCACATGCTCAGAGACGGCAAGCTGGGAATCACCTGGGCCACGCGCTCCGCCTCCGTCACTGGCTAAGCCGGAGCAGATGTCTGCAGACAGGGAGGCCCGCACCGAGCAAGGCTGCTGGGTCTGAACTGCCTTCCCACAGGGGTCTGACGCTGCTGCGGGCCCCACCCCGGCTTTGGCGGGGTCCTTGGCAGGAGGGGCTCTGCTGCAGTCTGACAAATGACCTGGGTGGGGAGAAGGGGGACAGGCACGATGAGGTGCCGCAGGGCAGACAAGCCAGTGCAGGGTGCATCTGTCCTCCCTGCTCTTTGCTGGGTGACCTTGAAGAAGCTGAGTAAGCCATGGGCGTGTGGCGGGGTTGCCCACGTGGGTGTTGGGAAGATGAAACAATGACCAGTGTCTACCAGTCACCAACACCGTGCCGGGCTTGTGTTGCACAAATACAGTGGAAGGACCACAGCACATCCGGGGATGCACACCTGGGCTCACAGTGGGCCTATAAACTTCCTCCTCACCTAATCAGTCTCCCGTTAGCTTTGGGCATTGGCATGGGATTCGTGTCACTCTTGCATTTCATGAACGTGTGCCCTGCGGGTTATGTGCCACATCAAGAAGGATGATGGCTTGGGACCAGCTCACTGCCAGCTTCCTACCTGGCGCAAAGGAGGATTTCAGCACCCTGGACCTCTACCCCAGAGTGCAGGGGCTCGGGGACAGCGTACACATTCCGTACCCAGGCATCATGCTTAAGGGCCAGGGGTCCTCGCCGCCCTTCCCCTCCTCCCCAAACAGCTGCTCAACCCCCACTTTCAGCAGGTGACATATGTCTGAGAATCAGGGCAGGAGGAAGCAGACCTGTCCCAGGCTGTGCCCTGCAGGGAACAGGTGGGGGACTGCAGCTCTCAGCTCTGGAGACCTGAGCCGCCTCCTCCCTCGCACACTGTAGCCCATGGTGGCTGAGGCCGTTGAGCAGGCCGGCCCACTCACAGTCCTTTCCTCTTGCCACAGCATGGGGCAGAGGCCCAGGCCTTTCACAGCCCACAGCGGCTTCCCCGCTCCCATGAAAGGCGAGTCAAGGAGCCCTCATCCAAGTATAGGTGTCTGCCTTCCATCTGCCCCACTTCCCACCCAGTCCACGCCCACGAGTGGCCAGGAGGGCACAGGGCCCACCTGTGCTGGAGGCCACGACCTTGAGCTGCTGCACTAGCGGGTTCAGCAACCTCCCTGCCTTCAGCTTGCTCTTGCTGGTCTTTCTCCGGCGGCCGGCAGGGGGCGCCGTGTGGAAGAGCCCCAGGTTGGGGGGCAGAGGCTTGCCCAGGCGGTGGTACAGAGCCTCGATCTCTTGCTTCTGCTGGCTCTGCAGCTCTGAGATCTCCTTCAGGTGCCTGCAGGGGGAGAGAAGAGGAGGCAGGGGGGCCTTCTGGTCATTTCCACCACACACGGCCCCTCCAGGAGAGCCTGCGGTGGGTGTAAGAAGTGGGGCGGGGAGCTTACAGTCCAGCCTGGGCAGACTGGGCCACTCAGAGGGGACACAGGAGCATTTATTTAATTTAAACATCACTTTGTGTTTACATCTAAACCAAATGGCCGTCACTGGGGGCCCCTGGCATCGACACCCAATGACACAGAACTGCAGAAGGCCAGCCTAAGAGGACTCAAGTTTTCCAACATCTAGGCTCAGAGATGTTTGTTTGTTTGTTTGGGGGGGGGAGTTGGGGTGGAATGGGTGACTTTACACATTTATGCTTGAAATATAAACCCACATAAAAATAAAAACAGGTGAAAAGAAAAATAATCAGTGCTCAGAATCAGGAGGTTGCCTTGATTTATCGGTGTTATTTCCTCCACGGGAAGGAACACAGCACGAGAGGGCTCTCGATGAAGACGTGCTGTCAGGTGCAAGTCGAGACACATGTCGTCAGCCAGAGGCTGGGGCTCTGGCGCCAGCCCGTCTCTGCCAGGGGGGCTCTCAGCTCAGGCAGCACCCCCAGGGCACAGAGCTAAGTTGACAGGTCACACAGGCAGGAGACCTCCGTTAAGACTGAGATGGAAGTATTGGCTGTGGGCAAGGGCAGTGCCAGAAAAGGGCCGGGCGGTCGCTGCCAGCCTCCCTCAGGACTCGCTGACTGAGCCCCTGGCCACTTCCCCCACCTGCTTTCCACCCTCCTGCAACTCGAGTGGCACTGGGCTGCGCACCGTCCCTTCAGCTGTGTATCATGGGCCCCTGCCACTCCACGAGGAGGCTCAGTCCCCCGGCCTCACTCCAGGTCTATCTCCTCTGTGTGCAGCTGGGAAACAGGTCTTTTTCATGGTTGGACAGAAAGAGGCAAGTTCTGATTTTACCTCTTGTGTCTTCAACGCTTGACAGGTTTGTTTTAGAAAAATGATTCTCTAAACATCAAACTGCTACTGCATCAGATTAGCTTATGACAACGTATGATGTTTCAAAGTGAACGCTGGCTGGAGGGGAGAGGGATCCTGGGTCAACTGGGGAGTTTGATTTAGGAGGATTTGGGGAAGGCCCCCATTCTCGGAGACTCCTGCCCCAAAGCCCACCCTTCCCGTCCACCCAGTCCCAGGAGCTGCAGTGGGCCTCTCAAAGGGGGCTCTAAGGACTGCAAATACTGGCTGTTCCCACATGATGCCCAGGGGATCTGACACAAGCAAAACTGCCTTCTATCCAGCAGCCATCAAGTCCCCTCAATTCAGGTCCAAACCCTGCCCCCTTCTAAATGGTCTCCCCTTTCCACGGTGTCCACCGCCCTCTTATCAGGCCAGAGAGCCAGGACTTAGTATCCTGAATTTCCTCCTTTCTCCAGCTCCTGAAATCCTTTCCTTTGAGGTGTTTCTTGTTCTCTCCTTTCCCCTACCCCTGCCCCACTCCTCCTCCAGGCCCTGCCCCCACCCAGGGCCCCCCATCATCTCTGGGCTCCGCCCCTTCCCCTCCAGGCCCCGCCCTCTCCCCATCCCCTCAGAGCGCACAGCAGCTTCTCCCTGAGTTTCTCACACCCAGACCCTCCCACCCCTCCACAGCTTCCCCCACAGTGGAGGGCAGCTGTGTCTGGGCTCCCGTTGTCTCCTCTTGTTCCTGCTGACTGCAAGCTTCCAGGGCAACACCCCCATGAGAACACAGACCAGGCCCCACCCCATGCACCCAAGGATCCGGCTCATGCCCCCTCGGACACCACACCCCTGGAACCTGGCGCCTTAACAGCTGCTCTGCACCCGGACCTCGGCTGTCAGAGGGCACTAGCATCAGATGCCCCACTGTAGTCTTGAACTTCAGCAACTGGAATAAGGGACTGGAAAATGGGCGGGGCCAGAGCCAGTGGGCAGGGTGGGTGTGGGTGGGGCTAGGCGGCAGGGACCGTCGGCAGGGCGTGGCAAGATCTCCCAGGCCCTCCCAGCATGCGCCGCCCCCGGCCCCACCCACCACGGGGGAGCAGTAGGCTCCGAGCTCAGGCTCCTCCCCATGCGTGGGCAGTTTCAGGCCCCACTCTAAGAGCTCGCAGCCCATGGCCACTGCCTCCCCAGGACACGGGCCTTTCCCCGCTTAGTAACTACACTGTGGCCCCTCCAGGCCGGAAGGAGACTTCAGGGTGCAGCTGCGTTTCAGGGACTCTGATCACAGTGGGGGCAGGGAACACTTGCAGATGGAGAGAATAAAGGTAAGGGAGTCCTGGGTCTGAGCAAAACCAGGCCTGTCCTGTTGAGGGTTACAGGAGGGGGGCAGAACACGCAGGGGGGAGGCACGGCCCCAAGACCAGGGACCAGGCCAACAGGCGGCAGTGACATCGCCTCTACTCTGTCACCTGCCCAAGCTCCAAACACACATGGTAGAAACCAGAGCTCAGCTGCCCACTGCACCCTGGACCCCACACCGACCGGCTGCCCATCCCACAGGACCTACTTCTCTCGAAGACTCTGCAGCTCCTTCCTGATGTCGGCGTCCTCAATCTCTGAGTCATTGTCACTGCTGATGTAGGACGACTGGGACTGGAAGGAGGTCACACTGATGGTGGGGACCTTCACGCCCGTCCTGCTGGGTGTGTCCGGGCCCGGGGAGCCAGCCCTGGAGGACCTGTGTAGGAAGGCGGTAGCCTTCTTCACGAAGTCACTGGCCACGCTGCCACCACTCCCCGGCAGGGAGCCATGCTTCTGCACGGGGGCCCTCCTACGAGGGCACTCGTCCCCAGAGTCACTGGACAAGGGCTCGCCAGGGCCAACCTCGATGGAGGAAGCCGTCTGCGCCCGCCGCAGGGCCAGCTTCACGTCGGGGCTGCGGGGCCCCTCTTCCAGGTACACGTCGGGTGGGGCGGAGTACCGTAAGCTGTGAGGGGAGGCCACGGTCCACTCGTCCTGCGTGCTGACTACCGAGAACCGGCCCACAGTTTTGGCTGGTGAGCTGCCATCCTGCTGCCCTGGCTGCTTCAGAGGGGACCCCGAGGCCAGAGGACCGTGCATCTGGGGGTGGCTGGCCTGACTGCCCTTGGTCAATATCCCCAGGCAGCGCTGCATGGGCTCGGCTGAGGTTTCCCCAGGGACCCCGCCACTCTGGTCTGTGGGCTCCGGAAGTGCAGGAATGGCAGAAGCGGGGGTATCCTTGGGAAACAGAGGAAAGGAGAATATTCCACGCAAACACAAGCAGAGAGCAAACCCCACCAACCAGCCAAGCATCTCCTCATCTCACCACAGAGAACTACCTACCTGGGGGACGCTGGGTGTTGCCGGGGAATCTGAGGCCACCCAGCCTCCATCAGAGCCCAGAGTATTGCTCAAAGACGGTGCTGCTGTAGGAACATCAAAATCATTACTGGGACTGGCGCCGAGCACACGGGCAGGAATGGCTCAAGGCCTGCTGAATCACAGTGGAAGGGCAGTGGGCAGGAGGGAAATGGAGCCCAGTGAGAAGCTGTCCTCAGCCCCTCACATCACAGGAGACGCCCTAGAACCTGAGGAAGGGAGGAGGTCCTGCATGCATCTGCTCTGGACCCTCAGACACAGCTAGGCCCTCTACACACTTGATGGTGTCATCTGTCTTACCTGATGGTGTCACTTGTCTCACCTGCCATCTCTATCACTTGATGGTATCACCCTGTCTCACCTGCCATCTCTAATACCTGATAGCTGTCACCTGTCTCATCTGCCATCTCTACCACCTGATGGTATCACCCTGTCTCTCCCTGACATGTTCTGATGATAAAAGGGTCTCATGAGGTCCTGGAAGGAGATCAATAGAGCCAATTCTTAACCCTGCTGTTCCAGTGTCCATGTCATTTGAGGCTGTCTCAGTTTCCCCATCTATAGAATGGGGACACAGCATATATCTGGCCTGCTTTCCCAGAACTGCAGTGAAGAATGAACAACAGGGCAGGAGCTGATGTGTGGGAGACTGGCCTGAGCTGAGGCCTACACACGGCAAAAGAAAGCCACGGGCAGGCTGGGGCTGTGTGTCAGCCCCAACCTGGACAGCCGTGCTGCAGCAAAAAGGAAGAGGCCAACAGAGCCTGCAGCCAGGCTGGGGTGCGGGGTGGGGCTGTCATCCATTTCCACAGGAAGGACTTTTTCTCCTTGGGGTGTGAACATACACAAAGGCACATGACAGGCTCTGCCATGGCTGGTTCCCACCCAAGATGCTGTGGGGTGAAAGGTGGAGATGTAAAGTGCCCCAGGGCAAGGAAGGCTGGTGGCACCTCGTGCATGGTAGGGGCAGGGCTGGTGACCTGGGGCTCCTTACCTGTCACTGGTGAGGATGTGGCCTGCTCCAACATGGCCCTGGGCCCAGGGGCCATTTCTGACTTGTCCAACTGGAGGAAGAAAAAGGAGAGAGCCGGGAGCCTCACTTGCTGACATCTCTGCAGCTAAACTACAAATCCTCTCCGCCTGTCCGAAGGCTGGGCTCCTCCCTGCCAGGCCCAGGCGCTCCACACGCACTCGGCCATCCCAGCTGGGTCCTGACCCTGCACATGCATGTCCCACATCCCCAAACAGGCCACTTGTTGCAAAACATGCTGGGCAGGTGGAGTGAAGAGGTGGGTCTCCAAGAGCAGGACGACGGCCAGGCTGAGTGAGGCAGCTCTGCATGGCTAGGATGTGTAGCCACCAGGCTCCAGCTGGCCCCCACCCGTCTAGACCCCTGCCCCAGGACGGCACCTCTAGGCAAGGCCAGTACTCACCACAGGCTGGGGCAGCAGGGGCAGGTCCCCCTCGGAGGCCTCTGTGTAAGGCCGGTCCCCTCTCGGGGGCTCCAGGGAGAAGTCTCGGTCGCCTACATCCACAGGGGTCCCAGCCGAGGCCGAGGAGGTGGGCACGTGCTCCTGGTATAGCAGCGTGCGCAACTTCTCGTCCAGGCTCTTGATGGTATTGTCCACAAAGCCCACCCTGGGAGGCGGCCCTTCCCCATCCGACTCCAAAGCTGAGAGTGGCTGAGGGGGGATGGTGGGCCCCAGTGGGGGACTGGGTAGCTGGGAGGTAGCCAGGCTCACGGCCCCTACTGCATTAGGAAGTGGGGTTAGGGGTTGGCCCAGAGTAGGCTGAAGGGTCCCACTGGGGGCACTGAGCGCAGGGGCTGGAGTTGGCAAGGTCTCCCCCTGGGCGCTGGTCTCCCTGGAGGCAGATTCCCCCAGACCTGTGGGGTGGTGAGGGGCCCCTGGAGGGGAGGCACAAGGCCCTAGGACCACACCCAGGGGCCTTGCAGTAAGCGGGGCGTCATGAGTCTCTGCCAGTGGCTGGAGGGTCTCATGCTCGCTGGCTATACCCTGAGAGATCCCTGGGTCCCCTGCCTGCACAGCAGCCCCTGTTGCTGGCTCTGGCTTGGGGCTGACAGCTGGTGCAGTCGAGTCCTGGGGCACAGCAGTCATGGGGGGGGGGGATGGCACCAAAGGGGCGGGTACACTCTCAGGGGCATCCCCGGGGCCCGCTTGGCTCAGAAGCTGTGGACCAGCTGGGAGGTCGGGTTTTTCTTTCGAGGACAACTGGTCTTTACATGGCGCTGGATCTAGAAGAAATAGGAAAAATGCTTCTGTGCTGCCTACTCTATTCTTATTTACATAGCTGTGCTGGCCAAAAACATGCCCTGTGTGAGCGGGCGGTACCCCATACACTGGTCCCCTGCAAGCGGGCGGCACCCCATACACTGGTCCTTGCTTCTTTTCTGTGCTGCGTCAACTTCAAAATGAGGCAAGTGTTAACAAACATATTCCTTGGAAAGAATTATAATTTGGCCCTATGCAATAAATCTTATATCAAGGCCTTCTTAGAATAAGATAGTTATCTTGTTCTGTCCAAATTTTTAATTAGTAATGCTAAAAAGAACAACCCCTTTTATGTAGCACCAATATGGAATTACATTGAAAAATCTGCATAATCACCCACCTCTGAGGATCTTACTACAATGGCGTGAATTATGTATTCATTTCCACTGAGAGAGTGGTTAATATTGGAACAGATAATAGAAGGAAGCATTCCTTAAGTTGGTAGCAACTGAAACAAGCAAAAATTCGCTTTGGAAAACCTCGTTTTTCAATGAATGACATTTTCTTCAAATGAAAAATAAAGCACCTCCTTAAAGTGGACAGGGCACTGTCTCTTAAACTTGGCTGCAGACTGGATCACTCACAAGAGGACGGTGAGCGCCAACCACAGAAAGGCAGATTTCACTGTGTGAGGCAGTGCCCGCTTCTTCAATCCTACTGCTTTTCTTTTGATCATTTCTTTCTCCCTTTCTCCTCTTCCTCTGCCTCCCTCCCTCCCTCCCTCCCTATTTCTCTCTTATGGATCATTGATCATATTTTTGGGCTCTCTATACTGTCCTATTGATCTATGTGTGTTTTTATGCCAGTACCATGCTGTTTTGATTACTATAGTTTTGTACTATGATTTGAAATTAAGCAATGAGATGCTCCCGCTTTGTTCTTTCTCAAGATTGCTTTGGCTATATGGGGTCTTTTGTGATTCCATATGAATTTTAGGATTGTTTTTCCTATTTCTGTGAAAAATGCCATTGGAATTTTGATAGGGATTGCACTGAATCTGTAGAAGGCTTTGGGTAGTATGGACATTTTAACTATATTAATTCTTCCAATCCAAGAACACAGGATATCTTTCCGTTTACTTCAATCTCTTTCATCAATGTCTCATAGTTTTCAGGGACAGGTCTTCATCTCCCTGGTGAAATTTACTTCTAAGTATGTTATTGTTTCTGATCCTATTGTAAATGGAATTACTTTCTTATCTTTCAGATAGTCTGTTGTTAATGTATCTGATTTTGCATGTTGATTTTGTATCCTGCAACTTCACTGAGTTCATTGGTTGTAACAGTTTTTAGTGGACTCTTTAGGTTTTCTATATATAAGATTATGTCACCTGTAAACAGAGAATTTTATTCTTCCTTTCTGATTTGGATGCCTTTTATTTCTTTTTCTTCCCTAACTGCTCTGGGTAGGGCTTCCAGCACAATGTTGAATAGAAATAGTTAAGAGTCGGCATCCTTGTCTTGTTCCTAATCTAAAAGGAAAAACTTTCAGTTTTTCATCATCGAGTATGATGTTAGCTGTGGGCTTGTCATATATGGCCTTTATATGTTGAGGTACATTCTTTTTATACCTTATTTGTTGGGTTTTTTTTTTATCATGAAAGGATGTTGAATTTAGTCAAATGCTTTTTCTGCATCTATTGAGATTATCATAATTTTATCCTTCATTCTGTTAATGTGTATCACATTTATTGATTTGCTTATGTTGAACCATCCTTGCATCTCAAGAATGCCATGATAGTGTATGCTTCTTTCAGTGTGCTGCTGAATTCATTTTGCTAGTATTTTGTTGAGAATTTTTGCATCTGTATCAAGGATACTGACCTGTAATTTTTTTCTTGTAATGTCCTTGTCTGTCTTTGGTATCAGGCTAATTATGGCCTGGTAAAATGATTTTAAGGTGTTTCCTCCTCTTCAATTTTTTGTTTTGTTTTGTTTTTTAAAGCTTGAAAGGAATTGACATGAAATCTTCAAATGCTTGGTAGAATTCACCAGTGAGGTCATTTAGTCCTGGACTTTCCTCTGTTGGGAAATTATTGATTACTGTTTTAATCTCCTTACTAGTTATGGGTTCATTCAGATTTTCTATTTCTTTATGATTCAGTCATGGTAGGTTGCACACTTTTAGGAATTTGCACATGTTTTTCTAGACTACCCAATATGTTAGCGTATAATTGTTCATACTCATCTCATGATTCTTTGTATTATTGTGGTATCAGTTGTATTGTCTCCCCTCTCAGTTCTGATTTTATTTGAGTCCTCGTTTTTATTAGTCAAGTTAAAGGTTTGTCAATTTTGTTTAATTTTTCAACAAGCTAGCTCTTAGCTTCATTAATCTTTCCTATTGTTTTTCTAGTCTCTATTTCATTTATTTTTGCTCTGATTTTTGTTGTTTCTTTTCTTCTGCTAACTCTGGGCTTAGTGTGTTCTTTTTTTTCAAGTTCCCTGTGGTGTCAAGTTAGGTTGTTTGAGATCTTTCTTGTTTCTTAATGTAGTTTTAACTTTCTTCTTAAAACTGTTTTTCCTGCATCCCATAAATTTCAGTATGTTGTGTTTCCATTTTCATTTGTCAAGATATATTTTATTTCCCTTTTGACTTCTTCGACCCATTGGTTATTCCGAAGTGTGTTGTTTAATTTCCATGTATTTGTGCATTTTCCAGCTTTCCTGCTGTTATTGATTTCCATTGTGGTTGAAAAAGATAACCTGATGTGATTTCAATGTTCTTAAATTTGTTCTGTGATCTACCAAATGATCTAGCCTAGAGAATGTTCCATGTTACTTGAGCAGAATGGGTTTTCTGATGCAGTTGGGTGGAATTTTCTGTATATGTCTGTTAGGTCCATTTGTTCTAAAGTGTCATTCAAGTCCAATATTTCCTTATTTATTTTCTGTCTAGATGATTTATCCATTGTTGAAAGTGAAGTATTTAAGTCCCCTACTGTTAGTGCATTGCTGTCTATTTCTGCCTGCAGATCTGTTAATATTTGCTTAATATATTTAGCTGTTCTGATGTTGGGCACATATATATTTCCAATTGTTATATTCTCTTGGTGAATTGATTCCTTTATCATTATATAATGCCTTCTTTGTCTCATTACAGATTTTGACTTAAAGTCTATTTTTGTTGGATGTAAGTATAGCTACTTCTGTTTTGGTTTACATCACCCTGGAATATATTTTTCTATCTTCCACTTTCCTATGTGTGCCATTAAAGTTGGAGTCTCTTGTAGAGAGTATATAGTTTTGTCTTGTATTTTTAATCCATTCAGCCACTTTATATCTTTTGACTCGTGAACTTAAACCATTTACATTTGAAGTAATTACTGAAAAGTAAGAACTTACTATTGCCATCTTGTTAATTGTTTTCTGGCTGCTTTGTAGTTCTTTTCTTCCTTTCTTCCTCTCTGGCTGTCTACCTTTGTGATCTGATTTTTCCACAATATTATGTGTTGTTTCCTTTTCTTTATATTCTATGTCTCTATTATAGGTCTTTGCTTCGTTACTATCATGAGGCTTACATTAAAAATATAGTTGTAACAATCTATTTTAAGTTAACCTCAATCACAAAAACTCTACTTTTTTCTTCCCCCACACACATTTAGTGGCTTTGCTATCACAATTTATATCTTTTTATATTGTGTATCCATTAAAAATTATTGTAGTTATTTTTAATACTTTTTCAACCTTTACATTAGAGTTGTGATTTACACGCAACCATTATATTATTCTGAATGACTACATACTTATTTTTACCAGTGAGTTTTATACTTTCATGTGTTTTCATGTTACTAATTTGTGTCCTTTCACTTCAGCTTGAAGAATTCCCTTTAGCCTTTCTTGTAAGGCTGGTATAACAATGAGGAAATCCCTTAGCTTTTGTTTGTCTGAGAAAGTCTTTCTTTCTCCTTCATTTCTGGAAGACAGCTTTGCCAGTTAAAGTATTCTTAAATGTTAGGTTTTTTGGGGTTTTTTTTCTTTCAGTACTTTGGTCATATTGTTTTCACTCTCTCCTGGCCAGGAAGGTTTCTGCTTAGAAGTATGCTAAATGAGTTGGGTTTTTTTCTCTCCTGCTGCTTTCAATATTTTCTGTCTTTGATTTTTGATTGTTTTATTATAATGTATCTTGATGAAGTTTTCTTTGGGTTAAATATGTATGGGGATCTATGAGATTCATGTACCTAGATGTGCATATTTCTTCCTAGATTTAGGAATTTCTTAAATAAGATTTCTGCCCTTTCTCTCTCTTTCTCTTCTCCTTCTGGGACTCCCATAATGCAAATGTTAGTTGCTTCATGGTGCCCCATAATTCACACAGGCTTTCTTCACATTTTTTTCCATTCTTTTTTTCTCCTATCACTGATAATTTCCAATGATGTGTCTTAAAGTTCACAGATTCTTTCTTCTGCTTGATCAAGTCTGATGTTGACACTCTCTACTGCATTTTTTTTTTCTTTCATTCATTGTATCTTTGGCTCCAGAATTTCTGTTTGGTTCGTCTTATTATTTCTACTTCTCTGTTGAACTTCTCGTTTTGTTCATATATTGTTTTTCTTGATTTTGTTTAGTTGTCTACATATGTTGTCTTGAAGCTCACCAACCTTCCTTAAAGAAATTATTTTGAATTATTTGGAAGTTCACAGCCCTTCAATTCTTTAGGGTCACTTACTGAAAAATTATTGCTTATTTGGTGGTGTCATGTTTCCTTGCTTTTTCAGGTTTCTTGTAGCTTTGTGTTGACACCTGTGCATTTGATGGAATAGTCATCTCTACTGGATGTTACAGACTAGTTTTAGTGGGGAAAGACTTACACCTGCAACAGTGTGCAAGGATACTAGCTGGGTGGAGCATGGTGGTTCCAGCTTCAGGGCAGGCCCAGCAATGCAGCCTCCGTGCAGCCCCATCAGCTGGAGTCAGCATGAACAAAGATGGCAGGGATCCTCAACTGCACATGGCTGCAGTCGCTGTGGGGGCTGTGGGTGTCTTCAGTGGTGAAAGCTGCTGGGCACCTCCTGATCTATTGTTCTCTCATGGGGATGCTGTGGTTAAGGGGATCCCTCTTGGCCCCAGGTTTAGCTATGGACATTCGCAGGGATAGTGGTAGCACTGGTGTCTGATGTATGGGCACCCATGGAGCAGAGATAAAGCAGAGGTCTGGAATGTAGGTGCTCAGAGTGATGATGACTCCAGATTCTGGGGCTCTGGCTCGCCCACAACTGCAGTGGCTCTAGTGCCTGAGATGCGTGAATGTGGAGCTGCCATAGAGCTGGGGTCTGAAGTATGGGTGCACTCCAAACAGCCAGGGTTCTGGGGTCCGGGGTATGTGCAGGGTTGGGGGAGGCCGCCGGCAGTCCTGGTCCCAGGGCTATGCAACAGCAGCAGCTCCTTCAGGGGAAGGCTGCAATAACATCTCTCTCCCTGGGGGATCCATGGCAGCAATACTGTTGCTTACCTCAATGCAAAAGCTGTCAATGTCCTCTGCAAAGCCAGCCACTAGGGTCCATGCCCACTAACACTGTGGGGTCATCTGCTGTGAAATATTCGGGGAGTCCATGGCTGCTATGGGGGCTGTGGAGGTCCTCAGCAGCAGAGGATGATGGGTCCTCCACAGAGCAGGCCACTGGGAACCATGATGGCACCTGCCATGTGACTGATATAGAGCTACCCTTCTTTGTTCCTAGTTGTCTCCTGATGTCTCAGCAAATGCCATCTCCCCAGCAATCCTTTCTGTGCAGTTATTCTCCACTGTTGCTCCACCATGTTCCTACAGGTTCCTTCGCAGGCTGTTTCCATTTATAGACAGATGTCTAATTGTTGTTTCTATGGGTGGATGAAGGCTGCTATCTCCTATTCTGCCATCTTGCTGACGTCATTCCTCCCCATTATCTTCTCAAGGGTTTCTTTCCCTCTTTCTGTCTTTTAAACCTGGGCAGAGTTCTCCACCCTTCAGATAAACTCCATTTGTTCTTTCTCTTTTTCTCAACAATTATCACCTCTTTTCCAACATTTGGGTGAGTCCACATTTCTTACTATTGTGAACATTTGCCAGTTTTGACTAAGCAGCATCAATCCCCTCTTCCACTCTGAATTTCCTCTCGAGAACAGCTGTCTCTATTTTCAACTCCAGGAATGTGCATGTAACTTGGACACAAGTCAGTCTGTGTATTGCAGCACTTGGACATGTAATTGCTGTAGAGACAGATATGACTCTTCGTTTTGCACAGTGGAGTCAGGCCCAAAACT
The DNA here is from genome assembly GCF_004115265.2 of Rhinolophus ferrumequinum. NCBI lineage: Eukaryota > Metazoa > Chordata > Mammalia > Chiroptera > Rhinolophidae > Rhinolophus > Rhinolophus ferrumequinum. Next base: position 1,078,867 of record NC_046295.1, on the reverse strand, counting down.
TCTACAACCTTCTGAAAACAGATGATTCTCTTTCCTGCCTGCACTTGAATCTGTAAGGCTATATGCTGAGCTGTTCCAGCAACCTTGAGAGTAAAGTTGAGTAAGCGTGAGGTTGTTAATTACTGATTCATTTTTTTTGTTTATAGCATTTTTCAAATTTCCTGTTTCTTCTTAGGTAAGTGTGGTAAGTTGTATTTCTCTTTTTTCCCATCCTGACACTAATTGTGCCTTGTCTTTTTTTCTGTAGTCTCACCAAGGGCTTACCAATTTTATTGGTAAGTCATTTCAAAGAACCAACTTCAAGCTTTGTTGATAGTCTATTGTATGTTTGTTTTACATTTCATTAGTTCATGCTCTTATGTTTTATTTCCTCCCTTTTTTATTTGCATTCAATTTTCTTTTCTCTTTTTAATGTTTTACAATGAATATATTTTGGTTGTTGATGTTTAGCCTTTTCTCCTTTCTAATATATACACTTAAGGCTGCAAATTTCTGCAAAATACAGCTTTAGCGGCATCCTACAAATTTTTATATGTAATATTTTCATTTGCATGATTTTCGTATCATTATCATTCAGAATGTTTTCTTTATTTCTGTTATAATTTCTTCTTTGCTTCATGGGATATTATAATGCATTTCTTAACTGTCAAACATGGAAACATTTTAGATATCTTATTTTCAAATTTTAGCTTACTTCTAACTATAATTAGAGAACGTGTATTGAATGATTTTGATCCTTTGAAATTTGTTGAGATTGACTGTGTGTCTCGCATATGGCTAATTTTAAAATATTCTGTGTGGGCTTGAAAACAAAATATGTACTCTTCAGCTATTAGGTGTTCTACTGTAGACCAAAACTGCCAATTCTATTGTTGAACTTCTTTATACCCTTATTTATTTTTTTGTCTTCATGTTCTGAAGGTTGAAACTCCCATTATGATTATAGATTTCTCTATTTCTTCATTTAGTTCTGTTAAGTTTTGCTTTATATATTTTCAGGCTGTTATTAAAGACACAGAAATATAGAGTGATTCTATCTTACAGAATAGCTGAATCTTTCACCATTATGTTTTACCTTAAAGTCTACTTTGTCTGATATAAAAAGATCTACACTAGCTTTCTTTCCTTTTAACCTTTCATATTCTTATGTCTTACTTTGTTATTGGTTTGTTCTATTTTTTCCTACATTTGACAACCTTTTATTTAGTTCATTTATATTTAATTACCAATCTAGTTGGATTAAAAGTACCATCTTACTAATGACTCTCTTTGTGTTTATAATATTTGGTGTTGCTTTTCTCCTTCCTTATCCTTTGTTTTTAAAAATTCTTCCCCATTCGACCCCTCCACTATCAGTGTAGAAGTTGTCTGCTATTTTACAATTCTCACAGCAGTATTCTAGAGACTACAATATCCATTCTTGATTTTGGCTCTCTTCCCCAACAATGTAAGAACTCGGGATCCCTGGGAGTACCCTTGATCCCCTTGATAAATATGCCCTTACTTTCATGTATTTTAACATAACCATCACATTTCCAATCTCAGAATACATTGTTTTTATACAATCTACACTCCTTTAGACCTACCTATGTATTTATCATTCCATTACTTTTATTCCCTCTTGCATTTCTGAACTTCCATTTGGGGTCACTGTTCTTTTATCTAAAAAATTCCCCTCTAGTATTTCTTCAGTTGAGATGTGAAGGTAATGAATTCTTTATTTGTAATGAATTTCATCGTTATGTTGATCCTATCAGTGGGTAGAAATTCAAGGTTGGCACTTACTGTGTTTCCCCCAAAATAAGACCGGGTCTTATATTAATTCTTGCTCCAAAAGACGCATTAGGGCTTATGTATTTTCTTCAGCATTTGAGTAAAACAGTATTCCTTGGTCTGCTGGTAAACATTTCATCTACTGAGACAGGAGCTATCCAAATCATTCTTGCTCCATTAAATATACCTTTTTTTCCCTCTAGTGTCCTTTACATTCTTCTGTTTTTAGTTGTCAGCACTTTAAATATTATATATATTTAATTATCGTTTTTCTCTCAGAATTTGGAGGGCTTCTTGAATTGGTGGCTTAATGTCTTTCAATTCTCTGCATTATCTTCTCAAACTTAATTTTATCTTTCTCCTACTTTCTGGGACCCCAATTATATCATATGTTTGACCCCAATTATATCACATATCATATCTTAAGGTAACCCCTTATTTCTTAGCTCCTCTTTTGTATTTTCCATCATTTCTAATATCATTATTTTACTTTATTTTCTTTTGAATTACATTTCAGTTTGCAATTCTCTCTCCAGCAGTGTACAAACCATCCAGTGAGGTCTAATCTTAACTACTGTTATCTTTCAGTTCTAGAATTTCCATTTATGTTTTGTTTATCTCTTTCTTTTTTTGGTGGGAGGGGAGTATAGTTACCAATTCTTCTCCAAAAACTTCACTCTAGTCATTTATTTATTTATTTTTAACACAATAAGCAGACATACTTCTCTGATAACTCCAATGTCTGGTGCCCGAGTCTGCTTTCTGTTACTGCTGTTTGGTTTTTAACCACTGTGTTGAAGTATAACTGACATGGAATAAATTGTACACATTTATAATTTTTTCAGTTTTATAAATTTCGACACAGGTATATAAGCAAAACCTTCACCACAATCAATATAATGAATATATCCATCATTGTCACGTTTCTTCACGAACCTTGCAATTATCCCTCCCTTCCTTTCCTGCCATACCCCAGACAACTACTGATCTGTTTTTGTCCCTATAGATTAATCTGCATTTTCTAGTCTTTTATATAAATGTGGTCATAGATAATAGTATGCATTTCTTTTTGTCTGGCTTCTTTTTTTTTAGGCGGGACAAAAGCATAACCATTTTAAGAATCACCATGCAGTAAGTGTATCAGCAGTTCATTCCCCTCACTGCAGAGTTGTGTCACACTGCGTGGATAAACAGCAGTGCTCACTTGCTGCTCAACACCTGGCTGGTTCCACTTTAGGCCATTGTGAATAAAGCTGCTGTTAACACCCTGCGTTACGTCTTTGTATCGGATGTCTACTTCCTTTTTTTCTTGGGTACATACCTAGGAGTGGAATCGCTGAATCCTATGTTAGTTATGTTTATTTTTAGAAGAAATTACCACCTGTTTTACCAAGTGGTTGTATCATCTTCTACAGTGTGTAACACTTCCAATTCCTCCACCTCCTCACTAGCACTTGGTCTTTTGCATTGGAGCTATTTTAACAGGTGTACAGTTGAGTCCTGTTGTGGTTTGAATTTGCATTTCCCTACTGAATAATCTTTTCATGTACTTCTTTGGCATCCACATATCTTAGATGAAGTGTCTGTACAAATCTTTCATTAGCTTGCTTATTTTCTTCTCTTCGCATTTTGAGAGTTCCTTATATCATCTGGACACCAGTCTTTCATTACATAATGGTTTGCAAATATTTTCTCCTAGTCTCCAGCTTGTCTTTTCATTTGCCTGGTGTTTCTCAAAGAGTAGACATTTTACATTTGACGAAATTCAACTTACCAATTTTTTTCTTTTGCAGATTATACTTTGGTGCTCTATGTAAGAACTCTCTGGTCTAATCCAAGGTCCCACAAATTTGCTCCTACGTTTTGTACTACAGGTTTCATAGTTTTCAGTTTTACATTTAGGTCTACATTCCATTTTGAGTTGATTTTGTACACAGTGTTAAGTATGGATTGACATTCATTTTTCACATATGGATGGTCAACTGTTCCAAGAGTTGAAAAGGCTGCCATTCACTGAATGTTCTTTGCATGTTTATATAAAAAAAAAGAAGTGTATCTATGTATGGGTCTATTTCTGGACTCTATTTTTATTCATTGATCTATTTGCCTACATTTACACCGGTATCACACTGTCTTGATTACTATAGTTTTATAATAGTTCTTGAAATCAGAGAGTGTTAGTGTTCCAATTTAATTCTATTTCCAAATTCCAATGTCCTTTGAATTTTCACATTAAATTCAGAGTCTGCTTTTCAACTGCTACAAAGACTTCTGGGATTCTGATAGCAGCTGCAAAGAATCTATCCATCAATTGAGAGAGAATTAATACCGTAACAATGCTGTGTTTTATAACCCATGATCAGGGTACTTGCTTAGGTCTAATTTAGTTTCCATCTATATTGTTTTGTAGTCTTCACTATATAGGTCTTACAGATATTTTATCAGGTTTAACCCTAATAGTTCATAAATTGTTAAAAAAAAAACAGCTATTTTAAGTTTCAATTTTTCTTATTTAATAAAGTTTTATTTTTCTAAATGTACACTTGGTTGGACCTGTTGTTCCTGCATCTTCACCAGCAGCTGAGGCATCCCCACCCTTGGTGTTTCTGGTGTAAATGACTTGAGTTCTATGCTTTGAAACTAATTTAATAAGTCCTTTACTAAGGAAGGGCTGCCCTGGCTAAGGAACCACGGATCTTGAATCTCTCAGAGACAACAGCAGGGGTTATAAGCTTATAGGTGGGAACCTCCTTACACTTTGTCATACATCACTTTGTCAGACAAGACTAGGTTACTGAGCTTGTCCTGAACTTTGCCTTTGGACCACTTCTTCTTTTTGACCTGTCCTCCAGATGTGTTCACTGGGTCTTTGTCTTTCTCAGCCAACTTTCCAGCATCTTTCTTCTTGTCGTCTTTGGGCAGCATGGCAAAGCGCAGACAGCAGTGGCTACAACAGAAGCCTCGCTAAAATCATTAAATTTCAATATTTGATTGTTGCTAGACAACGGATTTTTGTATATTGATCATGTATCCTACAACCAGGTCACTTATTGGTTTTAGCAGCTTTTTTGGAGAGTCCACTGGATTTCTACACAATCATGTTGTCTATGAATGAGGACAACCTTAGGTCTTTGTTTCCAACCTGGATGCCTTTTATTCCCATTTTATGACTTACTGTCCTGCCTACAATCTCCGATACAATGATGAATAGACACTGTAAGAGCAACATCCTTGTCTTATTCATGATCTTGGGGAGAAAGATGTCAGTCTGTCACCACTGAGTTTGATATTAGCTATAGGATTTTGTCGTCTCTTGATTAAGTTGATAAATTTCTCTTCTATTCTGAATTTGCTGAGGATGTTTATAGTTGTTGAACTTTGTCAAATGCCTCTTCTGCATTTATTGAGATAACCATATGAATTCGTTTTGTTCTTTGTTTTCTAGTTTATCAATATGGTGAAGTACATTCTTTTCCTATAGCTTTCTGAACACATGGAATACAGTTAACTATCTTAATGTGCTTGTCTGCTACTTCTAACAAATGTGTTAGCTAAACATTGGTTAGAATGTGAATTTTTCTTATATCGTCCTTCCCAATAATTATGATTGGCTATCAGACAATGTAAAATTTACCTTCTTGGGAACTGAATACGTATACCGATAAACATTCTTTGTTGTGGGATGCAGTTAAGCTGCTCTAAGATGGCTTGATCTTTTCAGATCTCGCTGTTAAGGTTTTTCAGGCGGGATAAAAGAACAATTACTCTAGGGCTAAGTATTCACTACTGAGAGAAGGCTCTTCTCAGCACTCTACCCAATGCCGTTTAAATTATAAGGGTTTCCAGCTGGCTGCTGGGACAAACATTCACAGAACATATAAGTTCCAGTACTATTCCCTTCAGCTCTTTGAGGTGGTTCATTTTGTGGCATTAGCTAGTTTCCTCATGAGCAGTGCTCTGCAAGATAATCAAGGGGAATCCTCTGATAGTCTCCATACTTGTTTGTGCCACTTTCTCCTCTCCAGAACTCAGCCCTTTAAACTCTTGCCACTGGATCTCCCCAGACTCTCAGGCTGATCTTAGCACAGGGAGTCTGGTGAGCTCTGCCTGAATCTTTCCCACCTTCCCTCCCTGCTTTGTGGCTGCAATCTTTCTCTGGGCTGTAAGCTGAGAAAATCAGTTTTCTCAGTGTTGCAAGGATCAATGTTCCTTATCATCTTATGTTCAAAGCCTTGAAAAACATTGCTTCATGGATCTGCCTGCCTTTCTGTTTTCTGAGGAAGAATAAATCTAGTGCTTGTGTTCCATCTTGGCCTAAAGTAGAAGTCTGAGGATCTCTTTTATTGTTTGTTGTTGTTGCTGCTGCTTTTCTTTCATACTATTTTGCTTCATTATCTGCCACGTCATTTTTTTCCAACGTATGTAAACTTTTTTTTCACTTTTTAAATTATCACACACAATTAAATAGAACACACATATATCCATATCCACAATCGAGATACAGAACAATTCCATCACCCCCAAAAAACTTCCTGGTGCCATTTCTTTATAGTCACACTCTCCTACTCTTAACTCCTAGCAAACATTGACTCCGTTCTCTATCACTATAGTTTTTTGGAGAATGTCATTATAAATGGGATGGTACAGTATGTAGTCTTTTGAGACTGGCTTCTTTCACCTCTCCATGCCTATGAGTTTCACTCATGTTGTTGCATGTATCAATGTTTGTTTCTTTTTCAAAATACCAGTTTATCCATTCACCCACTGTAGGATATTTGGGTTGTTTCCAGTTTGGGCAATTGGGCACATATGAATAGAACTGCTATCATCATTCATACATAGGTGTTTCAATGAACATGAGTTTTCATTTCTCTAGTATAAATGTTGAAGAATGAATTTGTTGTCTTGTAATTAATATATTTTTATTTTTAAAATGGCATAATGTTTTCCAGAATAGTTGCATCATTTTGAATCCCCATCAGCAACTGATGAGGTCCAGCTGTTCCATATCTATACCAAGACTTGATGTTGTTAGTTGAGCCATTCTAACAGGTGTGCAATGACCCTTCACTGTGTCTTTAATTTGCATTTCCCTGGCTGTCAATGACATTGAATATTGTTTGATACACTTAACTGCTATCCTCATATCCTCTTTGGTGAAGACTGGTCAAGACCATTGTTCAGTTTTTGTGGGTTTTTTTGAGATTTTTTTATTGGAGAAGGGGAACAGGACTTTATTGGGGAACAGGTGTGTACTTCCAGGACTTTTTTTTCCAAGTCAAATTGTTGTCCTTTCAATCTTTGTTGTGGAGGGTGCCATTCAGCTTCAAGTTGTTGTCCTTTCAGTCTTAGTTGTGGAGGGCACAGCTCAGCACCAGGTCCAGTTGCCGTTGCTAGTTGCAGGGGGCACAGCCCACCATCCCTTGTGGGAGTCGAACCGGCAACCTTGTGGTTGAGAGGATGCACTCCAACTGAGCCACCCAGGAGCTCAGCGGCAGCTCAGCCTAAGGTGCCATGTTCAATCTTAGTTGCAGTGGGCGCTGCCCACCATCCCTTGTGGGAGTCGAGGAATCGACTGACACCCTTGTGGTTGAGAGCCTGTGCTCCAACCACCTGAGCCATCTGGGAGGCAGCTCAGCTCAAGGTACCGTGTTCAATCTTAGTTGCAGGGGATGGAGCCCACCATTCCTTGCGGGATTTGAGGAGTTGAACCGGCAACCTGTGGTTGAGAGCCCACTGGCCCATGTGGGATTCGAACCAGCAGCCTTTGGAGTTAGGAGCATGGAGTTCCAACTGCCTGAGCCACCGGGCTGGTCCCCATTGTCCAGTTTTTAATGGTGCTGTTTGTTTTCTTACTGTTGGGTTTTCAGATTTCTTTACTTATTTCAGGAACAAATGCTATGTTGAATATGTGATTTGCAATTATTTCCTCCCAGTCTGCAGCTTGTCTTTTCTTTCTCTTAACAGTGGTTTTCAGAGAGCAAAAGGTTTTTATTTTAACAATATCTGAATTATTCATTTTCTTTTATGGATCATAGTTTTGGTGTCAGGTTTAAGAACTCCCTAGCACAGGTCACAAATATTTTTCTCCAAATGTTTTATTCTAAAAGTCATATAGTTTTACATTTGGATATATGATGCATTTTCAATTAATTTTTGGATAAGATGCCAGGCATAGGTCAAGGTTCAATCATTGCGTGTGGGTAACCAAATGCTTCAATAAATTTATTGAAGACTATCCTTTCTCCATTGAATTGCTTTTGCATCTTTGTCAAAAATCAAATGGCCGTATTTGTATGGGTCTATTTCTGGGCTCTCTATTCTGTTCCATTGATCTATGTGCCAATCGCTTTGCTATACTACACTGTATAGATCACTGTAACATAATAATAAGTCTTAACATTGGGTAGTATGGGTCCTCCGATTTGATTCTTTTTCTTTTTTTTTTTTAATTTATTGGGGTGACAATTGTTAGCAAAATTACATAGATTTCAGGTGTACAATTCTGTATTACATCATTTATAAATCCCATTGTGTGTTCACCACCGAGAGTCAGTTCTCCTTCCATCACCATATATTTGATCCCCCTTACCCTCACCTACCACCCTCCACCCCCCTTACCCTCTGTGATTCTCCTTTTTCAAAACTGCTTTAGTATCTTTTGTTGGAGCTGCTATAAATGGTATTCTTTCAAAGTTTTAGTTATCAATTATTCACTGTCAGTATATAGAAATATAGAGTTATTTTTATATAGTGACTATGTGACCCGCGATCTTGCTAAATTCATTGATGGTTTTAGGAGTTATTCGTTGCTTAGAGTGCTTATGATCTTCTCCATATGAAATCATATTTCTGTAAATAGAGACAGTTTTATTTCTTCCTTTTCAATCCTGATGCTTTTCATTTCTGTTTTTCGTCCATGTGTAATCTGGCTAAAATTTCTAGTTCAATGTTAAATAAAAATGGAGAGAGCGGACATCTTCTAAACTCAGGGAGAACACATTTGGCTTTTCAGCAGTAAATATGATGTCAGTCATCAGTTTTCTGTAGACATCCATTATCAGGGTGGAAAAGTTTCCTTGTGTTCCTAGTTTGCTGAGAATTTTTGTCACGAATGGATTTTGTATTTTGTCAAATACTTTTTCTGTATAAACTGATATAATCATGTATGTGTCATTCCCGTTGTAGGAAAGGGAAGTTCCCATTAATATTAATATGGTAGATTAATTGATTTTTGAATATTGCCTTCCCTAGATATACTCCAGTTTGTCATGGTGCATTGCTCTTTTTATATATTGCTCAATTTGACTTGTTAATATTTTATTGAGAATTTTTTCCCCTCTATCTCCATGAGAGATTTTAGTCAGTCTTTTTTAGTATTCTCTTTGTCTGTTTTTGATATCAGGGCAATGTTGGCCTCATAAAATAATGTGAGAAGTGTTCTTTCCTCTTCTATTTTCTGGAAGAAAACGTGTAGATTTGGTGTTATATGCTGTTTTAAAAGGTTTGATAGAATTCACCAGTAAAATCATTTGGGCCTGGAAAACTCTTCTGGGGAAAATCTTTCACTGGAAATTCAATCTCATTAATAGATACAGGAGAATTCAGGTTACCTATTCCATCTTGGATGAGTTTTAGTAGTTTTTGGCTTTCATGGAATTAGTCTCTTTCATCTAAATTGTAAAATTTATGTGTGTAGGTTTGTTCATAGTATTCCATGATTACTATCCTTTTATAGAGGATCTGTAGTGATTATCTTCTCTTTTATTCCAGATACTGGTATTTTTGTGTTTTTTCTTTGTCAGTCTTACAAAAGGCTTATCATTTTATTTGTTTCCCCAGTCAGTTTTTTGTTTCACTGTTTTTTTCTATTGTTTTTGTTTCAAATTTCATTGATTTCTGCTCATCTTTTATTTCCTTCCTTCTGCTTGCTTGCTTTGGGTTTTTGTCTAGTTTTGTTTGTTTGTTTGTTTGTTTCTTAAGATGGAAATTTGAGTTACTGATTTGAGACCTTTCTTCATCTAACCATTTAGTGCTATAAACTTCCCTCTAACTACTGCTTTAGCTGCACCCCACACATCTTATTATGTTTTATTTTCATTCTTGTTCATTTCAAAATGTTTTCTAATTTTTCTTGAGACTTTCTTTGATTTATAGCTTTAGAAATGTTATTTAATTTTAAAGAGTTTGAAATTTGTTATATTTGTTAATGATTTCTAGTTTATTACATGATATGAAAAGAACATATTTGGTATAATTTCAATCCTTTTAAATTTAAGTTTTGTTGTATAACTCAGAATATGGCAATTGGTCCATATACACTTGAAAAGAATATGTTGTTATTGAGTGGAGCGTTCTATAAATGTCAATTTGATAATTATGTTCAGATCTTCTAAATACTTGTTGATTTTTCTGTCTACGAGTTTTATCTATTACTGAGAGCAGAGTGTTGAAGTCTATTGCTAGATGCATACATATTTAGGACTGTTGTATCATCCTGATGAATTGATCCTTTTATGAATATGTAATGTTTCTTTTATTTGTGGTAATTTTCTTTGCTCTAAAGTGTATTTTGTCTGATATAAAATACTACTGCAGCAGTCTTTTGATTAGTGTTTGCATGGTATATCTTTATTATCCTTTTTCTTTTAACCTACTTATATCATTATATTTGAAGTTTCTTTTAGACAGCAAATACTCAGGTCGAGTTTTTTGGTTTTTTTTAATCCACTTTCACATTCTCAGTCTTTTATATGACATGCTAAGACCATTTACATTTAATTCAATTATTGGTATGTTTATATTTAGAACTATGATTTGTTCCTGCCCCCCTTTTTAATCCTGAGTTTTCTTTCTTTTTGGAGTATTTTAATTTTTTTCCATATTCCACCTCAGTTTATCCATTATGATTTTCATTATATTTCGTTGTGCAATTCTTTTAGTGGATGCCCTAGGAATTACAAAATACATACTTAACTTTTCACAGTGTACTTAGAATCAGTGTTTTACCACTTTAATTGAAATGTGGTAATAACAGTACCAACATATAGGTCTCTCTCTCCCTTCCTATGATCATGGTGTTATATATTACATTTATATAAATTAGAAGACCCAACAGCAGAAATTATAATTTATTTAAATTGTCAAACATGTTTTAAAGAACTCAAGAGGAGAACAGTCTGTTATATTCACTCAGATATTTATTATTTCTGTGCCTCTTCCTTCAGCCCCGATATTTCAAGTTTCCTCCTGGTATAATTTCCCTCTGCCTAAAGATATTTAGCAATTCTTTTATAGTATGTGTACTAGCTATAAACTCGCTTAGGTTTTTATTTTGTTTTTTAAATCTAAGAATGGCTTTATTTCAGTTTCATTCCTGAAGAATATTTTCTCTAAATACAGAATTCTGGTTGACAGTTCTTTTCTTTCAACACTTTAAAAATGTTGCACCCCTTCCTTCTGTACTCCATGGTTTCATGAGATATCTGCAGTCCTTTGAACGGCCATTCATCTCCAGATAATGAATAATCTTCTCTGGCTGCTTTCACAATTTTTTCTCTGTCTTTAGATTTCAGCAGTTTATGATATGTCCAGGTATGGATTTCTTTGGTTTTATCCTATTGAAATTCACTCAACTTCCTGAATCTGTAGGTTTATGTCTTTCACCAAACTTGGAAGGTCCAAGCATTATTTCTTCAATATTTTTTCAGCACAGAACATTTTCTCCTCTCTTTCTGGGACTCTGATGACACAACTGCTCGATTTTTGTTCTTATTCCACAGGCTCTGTTCATTTTCTTTGTATCTTTCTTTCTAAGCTCTGATTGGATAGTTTCAGGTATTTCAGTTTCCAGTTTTAAAATTTCCTTGTCTCTTTGCATCTTCTGCACAAATGTTTTCTATTTTAACATTTGTTTCAAGAATGCTTGTGATTGCATTTTTATAGTGGTTGCTTTAAAGTCTTTGTCAGATCATTGTAATATCTATGTTATCTTGCCATTATCATGTGCTGACTGTCTTATTCCATGCAAGTTGACATTTTTATGGTTATTCATTTGAGAAACAATTTTGGATTGCATTGGCTGGATTGGATTAGACTGGATTTTGAATTAATATTATGAGATTCTAAGTCTGTTTAAATCTTACGGTAAATGTTGATATTTTTGCTTTAGCAGGCAATCGACCTGGTTAAGTTCAAACTGCAAGTTGCAACCTGCTTTTTATGAGCTGTGGCTACACTGTCAGTTCAGTTATCTATTTCTTTACTATACTAATCTCATCTGAAATGCATGTGTACCACTGAGGGGTGGTTTGGAAGCTGGTGGAAATCTACCTACTAGCTCAGTTCTCAAAGTTTTCTATATGCTAATTAGGATCAGATCAATGCATGCACAGGTTGGGGTGAACCTAGGAATTAAAAAGCAACTTTAGGGGCCTGCCCGGTGGCTCAGGCAGTTAGAGCTCCATGCTCCTAACTCCGAAGGCTGCCGGTTCGATTCCCACATGGGCCAGTGGGCTCTCAACCACAAGGTTGCCAGTTCAATTCCTCGAGTCCCGCAAGGGATAGTGGGCTCCGCCCCCTGCAATTAAGATTGAATACGGCACCTTGAGCTGAGCTGTGCCTCTCAGATGGTTGGAGCACGGCTCTCAACCACAAAGTTGACAGTTCAATTCCTTGAGTCCCATAAGGGATGGTGGGCAGGGCCCCCTGCAACTAAGATTGAACACGGCACCTTGAGCTAAGCTGCCACTGAGCTCCCGGATAGCTCAGTTGTTTGGAGCACGGGCTCTCAACCACAAGGTTGCCAGTTCAATTCCTCGAGTCCTGCAAGGGATGGTGGGCTGCGCCCCCTGCAACTATAAACGGCAACTGGACTGGAAGCTGAGCTGCGCCCTCCACAACCAACTAAGACTGAAAGGACAACAACTTGACTTGGAAAAAAGCCCTGGAAGTACACAATGTTCCCTAATAAAGTCCCGTTCCCTTTCCACAATAAAATCTTAAAAAAAAAAAAAAACCACTCTGAAACATTACTAAAAAAAAAAAAAAGCAACTTTATAAGGTTGCTTCCCCTATTCCTCCCTTTCTGTGATTTTCCTGGTACTTCCAGGTTCCCTGGGACTCCCCTTACAGAATCTCTGGAGAAACCATCCACTTCCACAATGTGAGCAGGGCTACGTGGCAGGAGGACAGAGAGAGAAAAAAAGTAATAGGTTTTGGTTCTGAACTTTTTGAGCCCCATCGCTACCCTATGGAGGGGAAGTCTCTCCCTTCTCCCGGTTTTGGCTCCTGTTACCTTCTGCTGCCCCTCAGAACTGTCTGTGGGCTGGGGCACACAAGAGAAGGGAAAAAATGAAAAAAGGAGGGATCTGCCCCCTTCTCTCTGAGCTTTAAGAGTTCTCTTCCTCCCCCAAAAATAAAGGGACATAAAAATCTAAACAAACAAACAAAAAGTTCCCTTCCCTGCTCTGCCAGCTGAAACTAGAGGGTGTCTCCTAGAGCTTCTCTGTCTGCACCCAGCGCGCATTCCCAGTCTTTATGCTGCCCTGCGCTAAGGCCAGGAGACACCAGAGGGAAAACACTAAGCTCACCAGCAGCTCAGTGGTACTGGGAATTTTGGTGTGCTTCCCCGTCTTCCCGCTGCTACTTATTTCCCGAGCCTTCAAAGAGCTGTGCCCCGTGTTGACTGGCTCCAGTGTGTAGTTAGGTTCAGTGGAGAAAAGGGGTGGTGGGGTATGCATGCACCATCTTACCCAGAACCAGGACTCTCTGCCTAGTCATCTTTTATTATGTGCTGAATACTGTGTTCACAAAATTGTTTGTGCTGCTAATGTGGTGTCCAGAATGGTGTCACCTTCCTGTAAAAAGAACCTGTGTGTTTCCAGCTAAGCACATGGCATTCCGAGGTTGCCTTCAGGAAGGCACTGTGCTCTGAGTAGCTCCTCTCTCTGCCTGGCCCAATTCCAGCTAGTCCTTCCTATTCCAGCACTATACTCCAGCAAGGCCAGCCTCCTGGCCCAGGGCTCTGAGCCCCTTTTTCTCTAGCCAGGTGAGCTGTTGAAGCCTCAACACTCAGCCTCTCCTCCTGCAGGAATGGAAAATGCCCCCAGGGGAACAGACCAGTACTGGGCCACATCCTGAGTCTCCATCCTCCTCTGGACCCAGCCTGGTAACTGTCTAGTCCTCAGAATCCCTGAATACCTTCAAGATGATCTTTATAATTCATCCAACTTTTCCTGTCATCCTCAGTGAACGGTTAATCCAAATTAACAGGTCTGCCATCCCTGTAACTGGCCACCTCTTTTATCGTTTTTTATAAAGAAAGGTTTCCTGAAGTCGGTGCACAGATGAAGGAACTAGGGCTTAACTCCAAGCATGTCCTTTAACTATTAAATCATACTGAAAATTAGCTTTATTTTATAAGGTTTTTTCTCCCCCAATTAACTGGGTGAATGTGTATCAAAATCATAAAGTAATATCTAAGCACATTCTTATTTTAAGATTAAGCCACTGCAGACAGTGCTGCTTCTCCCTTGACCCCTCAGCCCAGGTTGGGCCTGGCCCTTTACCAGAGGTCACCAAGTCTGCCTGTGGCTCTGCCGGGGGTTATTATGCTGACCCTTTCCTCATGGGAATGAATCTCCAAAGGCATAATCTCACTGAATATACATAGTACAAAATTAAAACTAATTTACACATATTTTTAACGAGTGTACAGTAGTTCCTCAGCATGGCATATGCTGCCAGACCCCCACTGGATGTCTGAAACCACGGACATTACTGAACCCGGGATATACTCTGCTTTTTCCTCTACACACATACCTATGGTAACATTTAATTTATAAATTAGGTGCAGCAAGAGATTAACAACAATAACATAATAAAACAGTTATAACAATGTAATTAAAGTTATGTGAATGTGGTCTCTCAGCTAACTCGCACTAATTTCTTCTTCCTTCTTCACAATTTCAAGGATAGAAAGTTCTTTCTTACCATAGATCTTAGCACCCTCGATATACGATCTTTGGTCGCTTATTAAGTCAAAAACTTTCACCTTTTCACTTAAAAGAAGCACTTTACAGCTTTCTCTTCGGCCATAATCACGAGCATCACTACTCTTGTGCTTTGGGGCCATTAGTAAGTAAAATAAGGGTGACCTGAACACAAGCCCTGTGATACCGTGACAGTCGATCTGATAACCAAGACCGCTACTAAGTGACTAAGGGCAGACAGCATCTACAGTGTGGAGAGGCTGGACAAAAGGAAGATTCACGTCTTGGGTGGGAGGGAGCAGGACAGTGCAAGATGTCATCCTGCTACTCAGAACAGTGCAATTTAAAACTTACAAATTGTTTATTTCTGGGAGTTTCCGTTTAATATTTTGGACCACGGTTGCACGCAGACAACTACACCTCAGAAAGGGAAAATGCGGATAAGAAGGACTACAGTACCATAAATTAGGTCAAGTTATATAATCGGCAACTGTTTCCTGCCAGCTTCTAGAGAATTAAAGCTAAGTCTGTTTAAGTGATTATTTTCAGCCTCCCAAGGAACCACAAAATCAAGATTTAACCAACAGTCCCAAGGGCAAGTCTATTGGTTTGCCCGTGCAATACAGGTGCAGATCAATACCCAAGTGTCATTTTCCTTGGTGACAATTTAAAATCAGTCTTATCACTACAAGGGACTTTCCCACCCCACCCCAAAACAAGCAGGGTGTCCCTGCAGGTGGGCCACGAAGAGGGTAAGGACGAGGAGTTACGTGTTTTGCGACGACACCCATAAGAAAGAGCGAGTGCAGAGCCATTTCAGCACACACCTGTGCACAGCACAGGGGCCCAGCAAGCCCAGGCCTGAGTGTTGCCTGGACGTGGCTCACGCGGTAGGACACCTGGACAGGGATGCAGCGACGCAGGCTGCTGGGGCTTCCGATGGCCCCGCAGGGCGAGGCCCTTGCATTTCACTGTGCTGTGCACTCGGGCTGGCCAGTGAACCCTGAGTCCAGGAAAGCCAGGCTAAGGACCGCAAGGTGACACGGAGTGAGACGCGGGACAAAGGAGCAAGGCGGAGTTATTAGGCAGGCCTGGGATGCTGGCTGCTCCTACCTGGGCTGGCTTCTGGCTGCAGGGAGCTCAGAGGAAGTGGAGGTGAAGATTCGGGGGCCTCGGCCGCGGGGTGTTCGGCCACTGGACAGATGATAAACCACCTCTTCCCAGTGTGCAGGACTAAGGACAAGACAAAAACAAACAGCTGGTGAGAGTGAGCGCGTTCCTCCCAGGCCAGCATGGCCCTCGCTGTTGGCACAAGACCTGCCACAAGAGGCTTCAGGAAACATCTCCCACCAGTGAGGGGCTATGCAGCCCACTTGGGGCTCCTCGTGGCCACTGGAGGCCCTTGCAAGCACCCCCAGCACAGGCTTAGCTCCTATGACACACAAGGTACCATCAGGGAAGGGATACTGCTGGCCAAGAGACCAGAAGGCAGCAGCCAAGTCCACAGCAGGGACAGACAGAGTGGCCGTCCTGGGGCGGTGGCGTGGTGATGCTCTGACAATGCCCCCATGTGACGGCCAAACCCCCTAACAATATGCTCGGTGGGGCTCTTATCAAATGCTTGCTGGGAGATAGAACAGACAATGACAGAAATGCTGCTTCCGAGGCAAGCATGGTGGAGTGTGGCCCAGGAGGCAGACATACCATTCTGCTGATACACCGGGGCGTTGGCTTGGGATTGGCGACTCTCCTGAGGGAGGTAAAGGGTCAGAAATCAGCAGACTGTGTGCACCGAGAACTGGGAGCACTTCGGTGCCCCCAGACATCCCAGGGCCTCGGACTTGGGTGTTTCCAACTGGACACAGGCGCCCACCTCCTGCCACGTCCCCCCCACAATACACACCCTGAGGGCTCCTGCAGCAGGCACGTGATGTCCCGGCATTGCTCTCAGAGCCTGTGGCTGGGAGTCAGCAGGCCCTGGGCCTCCTGCGACCTGGCAGGCCCACTCACCTCCCCAGTGCCCAGGCCGCAGGTGCTGAGGGGCGGTGGGCTGGCCCCAGGGTCAGAGCCACGGTCGGCATCCGTGTCCTCGCTGAGCATGTCCTCCGCCTTGTCCATGACGTCCTTCATCTGCTCAATGAACGTCTCCCGCTCAGCCTGCAGGATGAAGTCGTGCTCCACCTGCAAGAGCACAGCAGCCCTGCCATGGGAGCGTGCTGCGACCTGCCCGGTCTTCACGGACTGGTCTGGTTGATTTCTGCTCTGTAGCAAACCCCAGAGGTGAGACCTGGCCAGGGGGCTTGGTCACCGAGCCCGGGGCTGCACAGCTCAGCAGGAACACCTATGGCTTGAGAAGCAGGCCGCCGGGTGACAAGCCAGCACAGCTGGAGGACAGGAAAGGCTGGCCACAAACATTCCCTCAGCGGGGCTGGCAGTTGAGGACCCGAGGGACACAGAAGAGATAGCCTCACCAACCAGGGAAGTCACTGACTGACCTGACCCAGTAGGACCCCCACTTACCATGTACGTGGCGATCTCGTCAGGCGCGTCCCCATCCAGGTCAAACTTGAATGTCACCATCTTGTGGTTGTGCGTTTCCAGCTGGCACTCCACCATCTTGTCACCCGTGTTGCATACCTACGGGACACTGGAGCAGTGAGACCAAGGAGGAGACCGTTCCCAGCCAGTCCTGCGCCCACCAGCCTGCCCCGCCGGGCTCCTCACATTCAGGATGGTCAGCCGGGGACGGTTAGCCCTCTCTTGGCGGGAGCGTGTGCGTGTGGACCTTCGGTGATGTTTCCGGGTGGGCTTGCCTTCCAGCTTCCCCCCACCAAACACACCCTCACAGCCATCACTCAGCTCCCTTGCAGAAGTGACATCGGAACCTCCGTAGCTGCTGGAAAACCAAGAATATTACTGAGCCCATGGAAACGACCTGCAAGCTGGCCTCACATGAGAAGCTTGGCTTTTCAGGAAACAGCCAGAAGCTCTAGCATCTGAGTGTGCTCAGCTGGAAAACCCACGCCCAGCAGAAAAGCTCCCGAGCCTGCAGCCCCTTCTTGGAATCCTGGGCGGCACTGAGGTTGTGGGGGACGCTTGGGCTTTCTGACTCAAGACCTGGGTTCTCTCAGCCTCCTGACCTGTGAAGCAGCCAACCTGCTTATGGTAAACATCAGGATTAAGAAACAATCATGTCCCGTGACTGAGTCTCCCTATCTGTGCAACAGCAATGGGAACATGCCAAGCAGTGGGGCCGCTGCAGAATCGGAGGAGAGTGCAGAGCAGTGCGCTCGGTGCTGACTCACTGAGACGCGAGACACAGGGTCACTTCCTACAACCAGGCCCTGCCCAACACGACATCCCAGGACTGGGAGACACCGAGGTGTGCGCTGGACTCTGCCCTGCCCTCCCAGCCTCCCCCACCTCCTGGACCTACTGACTCTCCCTTCTGGGACATTCTCGGTACCACAGACCAGCACCAGGACGTCGAACACAGCTGGGAGTGTCTGACAACGACTACATTTCAACAAGTGGTAACAAAGACCCCGGAGGAGCTCCCTGAGGCTCCCCCAAGTCAGGCTAGGAACCAGGGAATGTTGTTAGAAGCCCAGACACGTGGGGGCAGAGTGAGGCAGGATCCCTGCACCCCGGCAGCAGGCAGGCTGAGTTGGCATGTGGGCCCACGCCATCCCCGTGCGTCTCAGCTGAGCCATTACCTCTCACAGCTCTGCAGGAGACTGGGCTGCTTGTCTTGTGAGGCCTGCTCCTGCAATAAAACCATGGAAACCGTGGGGTTACAGTGGATTCCCCACGGCACAGCCACAGGCGGCCGGCTGTCTCCCCACCTCCACAGGCCAGCCCACTGCCCGCTCCCTTCTGACGACAGGGCGGCGGATGTGAGTGTTTTCATCTCGTTGGAGCCAAGTGGATTCCTAAGTGCTGGAGCCCTCCCCTTCTCAAACACACTAAGCCACTCTGATCATCCCTACGAGGTAGCACATGCATCCATCCAGGAAGGCTTGTTGCAGAGGCCTTCCCATCACCTCCGAGGGAAAGCACACTAAATCTCTCTGTAAAAGTCATCCCCCTTCCACTTGGATGCGCATTTAAGGAAAGTGTGACAGGGCGGCAGAGCGAGGAAGAACGGCACCCACAGCGGTACTGGGGCACATGCTTCCACCTTCCCCAGCGCAACCCGACTTCCGGGGCCGAGACCCAAGGACACCGCAAGGGGGGCTGCTGCGATGCTTGGGCCAGGCATCGGGGTGACACGCTGGATGCCTAGCCCCGTGGGGAGGGCACACACCTCAGGGGCTAGCTCTACCGTCAGCTGGACAGCTGGGCAGGAGCTGGAGAGCCCAGACCCACTGGGCAGTGGTAGGTTAGAAGGCGGCAGGAGCGCAGTGGTCTGCACGGGCAAGCTTTGAGCAGCAGACACCATCACAGGGGCCAGGGAGCTGGGGAGCTGAGGCAGGAGCTCAGGGGCAGCGGGCGGCACTACTTCTGGCAGAGGTGGGGAGAGGACGGCAGCTGGAGTGTGCACCGTGTGGACCTGGGCGGTGATGTCCATGGCATACGGAGGTGGGTGGCCAAGCAGGACCTGGGGGCACAGAGGACAGGGATGCAAATCGGGGTGCCTTGCTGTCCCTGAGGAGCCCTAGGTATCCTGTGGCAATGCAGGCCCTTCCCTGTCCAGCCAGGCCGTGAGCACACCTGGGCTGCGGGTGTCAAGCTGTGTCTCTACAGTGCACCCACACCCCCCACTAGCAAGGCCTCGCCTCAGAGAATGTGTACAGTTAGCAGACACAAACAAGAACAGGCACTTGAGTCCACACTTGTGTAAAATCTAACCTAAAACCACAATCACTTATGCACCTCTAGCTGAGCCAGGCTGGAAAGCCGTTAAGTGTGGTCACTCAGCAGCACCAACACGGGCTGGACTGCATGCTACCCCAACTCCTCCTCCTGAGGAGGGGCCCCATGGGGCAACCTGGGAGGCAGGACTAACTCCTTACTGTTCCCTCTTTAAAAACTATCGGCGGAGAGGCTGACAGGCAGGAGTACCCCAGCTGGAAATGGCAGGAGACTCCATCCTGCCCCAGCTGAGGGTTGAAGTCAGAAGTAGAACAACCCCCCGCTGGGCCTGCTGGCACAACACGGGTCAGCCACAGGGAAGCCCGTGGGGCAGCCAGCCCAGCCCATCAATAAAGCCCGGACCTGCCACTGGTCAGGCAGTGGGGAGACCCTGGGCCTGGCTGGTGACCTCTGAGTGCACAGTGCCTTCTCCAGCCACAGGCTGAGCAAACAACCCAATGTCAATGACGTGCCAGGCCAACATGGGCAGCAAGTGCCCAGGCCCTGATACTTCAGGCCTCCAAGCAGGCCTCGGCTTTCCCGAAGGCCCTGACCCATGAGTGGGCGTTACTCTGAGTAACAGGCTGTCCAGGCGCTCGCTCAGTCGGGACACGGGACTGTTGTGCCTCCTCACTCTTATGTTTAATCAACAGAAACCATCCTTCCTGTCTCCGAAAACAAATCCCTTCTGGGAAGACAGCAAGAGGCGTGTCCAGCATCTACACACACGCAGGACATGGAGTCTTAGTCAGGCTGGAGTAATTCCCATGAGCTAAGGGCACCTGGCACCCTGGAAAGGTGTGGGATGAATCTTCCTGACAGAATCAAAAGGGAGCATCAGCCCCACCTTACAAAGGAGGAACCTGAGCTTTAAAAGGCAGAGGATAGTGCCCATCGGCACAGGGCTGTTGAGGTTTAGAGCCAGAGTGGGGCCATGTGAGGGGTGCCCAGGTGAGAGGTGACCAGGGGAGAAGATCCCCAAGTAAGAGGCCCAACCCACAAGAAAGGCCCCCAGGTGGAAGGGTGCCAAGGTGAGAGGCCCCCCGGTGGAAGGGTGCCAAAGTGAGAGGGTGCCCAGGTGAGAGCCCCCTCAGGTAGGAAGGTGCCCTGGAAAGGCACCCAGGTGACAGGCCCCAACACTGCTCCTGTCCTCACACAGGCTGGATAACAGCCCTGACGCTCTCAAACACGTGGGGGCTGTGGAGCCACCATGAGGCCAACCCATCCAGCAGGGCAAGTATCCCTGTTTCCCTGCAGTCAGCCTGGCAAGCCACCTGAGACCCCCACCTGACTGGGACATCATCGTTGCCATCACTGCCTTGGAACCAGCAGCCATGTGCCTCCAGCATTTGCCCAGCCCACGACCGACAGACCCCCCCCCCCCGAGAACCCTGGTACCCCATTTCCTGGCTGCTGACATGGGGTCTGGGAGGGAACAAACAACGGGCAGTGTGAGCCTTCCCAGCACCCACAGAGGAGCTGACACAGCCGCATACAGACTGCCAGGTGCCACCTACGTGAGGGCAGGTGCCGTGACCCCCAGTGTGGCTGGAGATCCCCCGCGAGCAGCTGCTACTGACCCTTGGGAAGGGCCCACGGTGGAACCTTTGCCACCCTCATCCCGTGGCTCCTGACATGTGCCAGGCATGGGAGGGGCAGCATACATCCCCACGCCTGCAGGACCGTGGCGCCTGCTCGTCCGTACCCACTCTGCCCACACCCCCGCCATGGTGCTCAGAAGGAGCAGAGGCCTGCAGACCCCTCACATCTCACGGGGTCTCCCAGTGCCTAGAGGGCAGGCCCCTAGCTGGTGGATTACCTGGCTCCCCACCCCAGTGGCAGGAGCCGTCTGCTCAGGAAGGTGGGTGATGCTTGGCGGGTGGGGCGGTGGCAGCGTTGGGGGTGCTGGCTGCGGAGGGGTGGCCCTCAGGCTCTGTGCCGTGTGGAGGGGAGAAGGTGGGACGTCGCTGGGCACTATCTGTGGAAAGGCTGCCTGGTACACGGGCTGGGCTGGGAGCTGGGCCACGGCAGGATGAATGGACAGGGCAGCCATGCCCTGTGGGGCCACAGCCAGCAGAGGGATGGCAGTGGCGGCGGCTGCCACGTTTGGCACAATGGTCCGGCATGGCATGGCCAGAGGGGCCCCGGCGGGGTGGGGCAGCTTGACTGTCTGCAGAGGCAGGGCCGGTGACGCGGGCAGGGGAGCGGCGGTGTTGAGTGGGAGGCTTGGCAAGATGACGGCCGGAGAGAAATACTGAGAAGGGGGAGGCACAGCGGGCCCGCTGGCAGCCGGCAGGTCGGGGAGGGCTGCGGGCAGGCTGTCAACTGTGGCCAGCGGAGCGACGGGGGGGATGACAGGAAGTGGAGGCATCTGAAAGAGACATGAGCATGTCAGCCCCACTGGGGCTCAGCCCCACCGGAGGCACACCTGCCCCGGGCCGGGCAAGAACACCTCCCGCAGGTTCTGCCCAACACACTTTCATGCAGCTGCCAAAGGAACTCAAATGTACATCTAATTTAAATGGAACCAGGTGCACAATATGTTCAACCAGAGAAAGAAAGGTGGAAAGCTCGAAGGGGCGATGGGCGCAGGAACAACCTGGGGGAGCTCCCTTCAGTACCACCACAGAGGGACTCCGAGTGGCTCCGAAGATGGCAGAGGAAGCTCACGTGCGAGCAGCCACAGCAGTGACCAGCAGCTTCACAGCTGGGGCATGTTTCATTCACAAAGGCTAGGATGGTGAGGGCCACCAGACCGGGCCCAAACAGCTGAAATTACTTTGCCTGATTCTCCCTAATCTGCATCAATTCACACTGAGGCCAAATTCCCTGGTGGGTTCTCTTGGGGAAAGCATATCATTGAGCCCCTGCTGCTGGCCGTGCCACTCAGCTGGGGTGAGGGCGTCTCCCCACAGTGGAAGCTTCCAAAACTTCCATGTCCGGTCTTCCACCCTGGAAACTCCCAGTATCTGGATCCCACGCTTGAAACACTTCAGCAGATTCTCTGACAGTTCTCTCTTTAAAGTAAAGCCTCTCTGGTGACAGGCACATGAGCACCACGTAAGTGCCTTTGTGTGATTATAAGGCAGCGAAAATGTACAAATCGACTTCTGTATATCTGAAAAGCCACTAACTGCCATGACCACCAATAAGCAAGGCAGTGGTTTAACTGGACAATGAAAGTGACTCTCACACAACCTGACAAGGACAAGCCAGGTGACGGGGAACAGCTGACAGGTCAGAGCCGCTGGGTGGCGGGGTGAACCGCAGGGACACTCACACCCTCCTCATGAAGCAGCGCTTCCATCACTGTCCCGAGACAACTGTGACGGGACCATGAGATGAAAGCCAGCCCCGTGACCATCAATGGCATTAGCCTGGGCAACTGGGTATCCACCATGTGGACCAACCATGTGGTATCAAGTGTCACTGGTCACACAGTGCCCACCCCCGCCCCCAAGGGACCATGGTCAGCATGGCCTCAGATGGCTCTAAGGACAGACAGTGACTGTATCTGCGTACCTGAGTCAGGCAAACGTAGCCCGTGCTGGACACACCTGACACAGACACAGGGCAGGTGGGCATCGTGGCCCTACTGTGGGAGAAGGGTGAAGGACAGGAGTGGGGCGGTACCTGCGGAGGGACTTGAGCGAGTGGCTGCAGGGGCATGGGTGGCATCTGGAGGGGCTGCAGCTGAGCAGGGGCCACCTGGGAGGTCGGAGCCAGGTACGGAGGCAGGTGGGGGGGCCCTGGCTGGAGAGGGCCCACAGGCTGCGGGGCCAGGACCTGTGGCAGGGGTGCTGGCTGGGCCAGCGGAGGAGGCTGGAGGAGAGAGGGGGCTTCTCTTAGACCAGCGTCCTGCTGAGAGATGCCCCAGGTGCTGAGACATGACAGAAAAAATCAACGAGCACGTGCGCATGCATATACCCACCCAGCAGGAGCCCAGGACACGAAGACTTGGGAGAATCGTTGTATGTGAGCGAGGCCCCTCCAACTGCGGTGGGTCCACAGCCACAAGAGACCCGCCCTAACTCCCATCGGCACCCGGGCCCAGACCAGCCAACACAGATGGTCGGGGCAGACTGAGGCACCCATGGCGGCCACAGGGAAGGGCAACCTGCACTCACCTGGTGGCCAGAGGGCATAGGCTGGCCTGGGCCAGTAGGCACGGGGCTGAAGCTCATGGCCGGCTCCGGAAAATGCTGCTGTGGAAGTGGAGCTCGGGTGAGGGGCAGGACAGGGCCCATCGACACGCCAGGCTGTAGAGAGCAGAGGGGGCCAGGCTCAGCGGCTGCCCTGAAGACCCCCACCCAGCCACGCACGTGACAGCCGCAGGGCCCCATTTCTCACTCCCCATGCCCAGTCCTGCCAGAGATGCTTTTCCTAAGAACATGAATCAGCAGAAGCAAGGTGTGGTGGCCCCTAAGCCAAGAATGGCCACAATTCATAACCAGAGAACATTCTGGAACATCAGCTCCACAGAATGTTATGCAACCGTGAAAAAAAATCATTATAAGGGCTTTGTGAAACCATGGAGAAATACTTGTTATGTCCCTCAATGGGGAAAAGATACAAATGTACATGCTTCTTGTCTATAGTACTACACAACACGTATCCATGCGATACGTTCACAGAAAACAGAAACATGGGAACAAACTGCGGGACAGCACCAGATGCAGGGGTGTTCCAGAGGCAGGGTCTCCAGTGACTCCGACACTAGGAGAGAAATGGGGCCACAGATGTGAGCCCTCATGCATGGGCACAAGAAGTCCCAGAAGAGGGGCTCTGCTCCCAAGCCCTCTGTCCTCCACTGTGTCCCCGGGGCGGCTCACCACAGCAACCCTCCCCAGGAGCCCTGGGCGTGCCCTCGGGACCCCCTCCAAGCCCCACCCTTCTGTCCAAGATGTAAACAGGCAAGACATGGGGAAAACCCTCCAGCTGAGTGGTCTGGCCAGCCCGCCCTTGACCTCCCTGTGCCCGGGCTTCCGTCTGCACGTGGAAGCTGGGACTGGCCGGGTGCTGCCAACATGGGCAGAGCACACCCTGCAGGAAGGGAACACCTAGTAAGACGCTCCAGCTCACCTCCAGCACAGGTGAACCAAAAGTTAAGAAACACCACTGAGCAGCACAGGGCCTTTTCCTAAAAGCTGTTCCTGCCATTTAAAACTACATTTCACTTCATTTCGTGAAACGAGCAAAACTGCAAAGGCAAATTGCCAGTGAGTCCTAGACTCTGATCAGCAGAGGCAAACACTTCAACTGCTTTTCCAAAGGGACTTTCTGATCCCAAGCAGACAACAGAGGAGGGGAGAGAGAGCAAGGTGGCCAGAGGCTGCAGTACCCAGAAGGCAGTGTGCCAGGAAGAGCCCGGGGCACCGGGGCAGCAGGCAGGCAGGCAGCTCCTAGGGCAGGGGCACCAAACCCTGGCCCACTTCTGGGCCTCGGGGTCTAACCTGTCTCTGGACCCCACTCCACTGCCTGCCTCGAGGCCAACTTCTGACTGCTTGGGGCTGCGAAGCAAGCGATTGTTTTACTTTCTTCGGAGTGAAAAACAAATCAGAATCGAAAAACAAATGTCAAATGTGACCCTCTCGTCTAGCCATTTCCATTTCGCCTAGTAGGCTTACCCATTAACCCACATACAGGTGTAAGCATGAGGCCCTTTCAGTCCAGCTTCTCAAATGACACAGAAAACGTTTCCCACGATTCAGCCTCATCTATACCTCTAACATTTAACAGCTGCCTCCTACCAGGCGGAGAGGTGCCACCTCCTCAGGGAAGCTGAACAGACAAAATCAAAGATTTCCTTACTACAGATGATGCCAGCTTTGCATGGCTCTGAGAGTGGCACCCTGGCAGCTCATCACAGCTTTGCAAGCACTGGGTGTCACTGGCTGCTTGTTTTCTCACCCTCTCAGGGTAGGTCACAGCCTGCGCCAGCCTGCAGCCCTGCAGTTACTGACAAGGATAGGCCTCCCATGGGCCTGCTTTTGCGTGGCCAAGAACTGACCACAGGCCAGCCAAGCCTGGACAGGCCATCACAGACTGCACGAGGGTCTCTGGTGCGAGAGCCGAGCTGACTCACCGCAACGGAAGGCTGGTAGGCACCCAGCGAGGGCAGGCTACGCGGCAAGGCAGTCCCATCGCTCACGCTCACTGGGGGGCTGCACACGCTCTGGGCAGTGGGTGGCACTGCGTCCACCAGCGAGCCCAGCACCACGCTCTGCTGGCTGCTCTGCGAGTCCGAGTACACGGTGGAGCCCTGGCCACTGTCGAACGTGCTGTCGGCTGGAGAGGACAAAGGCACAGCTCAGAGGGAGCTCCCCAAACGTCATCCCCACGGCATTCTATACAAGACTCGGGGGCGCAAACGTGGGCTCACACACGAACGCTTGGCTCATCCATATGTTTTCTTCTGCAAAACAAAGACTTGGTTATGTTTCCAGATCACATAAGTACTGAATGTGGGTCATTTACACAGTCAACTACAGAGCAGTATGGGGACTAACTGTACCACTCAGAGATGGCCCTGCTGGGGGAGGGGTGTGGCGCCACAGGAGGGCACCTCACACAGGCCTCATCGGCAGGACAGCTGCTTCCCTGGCTTAGACAGGGACCCCATGTGGCACCCAACCTGCACTTGACGGTGACCCTCATTCAATTCGCCCATGGAGCAAGGGGTCTCGGGAGGCCAATGGAATGTCCACGTTAGGAAGTGCTCCCTCATGTGGAAGAAACAGGCATCACATGGGGGTGTCGGGGGACCCTGACCACCTTTATTCACCATGCCAAAGAGCCTGAAGCAGGGAGATCTGGGTCCAAACCCAGCCTCTCATATCATATGTCAGGTCTAACTTGGTTGAAAAATGGGGCTGACAAGGCCCGTATCCCGCAGAGAGGCCATGAGAGGGGACCCAGAGGCCCCATGGCCTCAGCCACTTAGCCCAGCATGGCCAGTGAAAGTGGCCACAGTGGCAAGCAGCCCCCAGGACAGGACCCACACAGCCCACAGCTCATCTGCCCAAACGCACCAAGGAAGGCAGGTCACCTGTGTGGTCCTGCGAGTAAAGAGTGACAAACAAAAACCTACTTGAAATGGCACTTCTAGTTTACTGCTTCCAGATTCTAAAGCTACACAAACATTACGATTTGTCACCTTTGAACACCAAGCTATTCCTACAGGGAAGCACATTTCAGATTCTCAGCACAATGTCCCTTTGCAACTTCAAACAACTAAAATAAAAGGGGATCTTGTCAGCTTTGCATCAAAATAATTTTTTCCCAGGGTTGATCAGAACTTATTTTAACCATGGAAGACACAATACTGAGATTTGATTGTGCAAAACCAATGAGACAAATGGCTCTGGTTTTTAATGAGGTGTCTGGTAGTGATTTCCACTGACACAGAGAAAGGGGAGAGAGAAGTAAAGACAGAGAGAGGAGAGAGACAGACAGACGAAGACAGAGGCAGAGTGTGCTTGCACAAGACGGAAGCACAGACACAGAAACAGAGAGAGAGAGAGAGAGAGAGGATGCATGAGAATGGGTACAGACCTCACAGATTTCACATAAAGCAACTCTAACTGTACATGTAACATTTAAAATTATTTAAGTGGACATGTTTAGTATTTGTATAATTAAAAATTGGTTTAAAAAATTGCTTTTAAACCTACTGACAAACTACTCTCTTGCAGTCATCAGGTGCTAGGCCAAGCCCCCTCACTGAGCTTGATGTGGATTGTGGTGCATAGTTACGCAGCAGAAAACGTAATGGAGACTCATAAACTGTGATGTTTGCTGAACCTTCCAACATATGAACATGCGTGTGTGCCAATCTTGTTACCTAAGGTCAGGTCCTTTCTCTCGCGATGTGCGCGGCCTGGCATCCCCATCAGGTTACCTCCATGAAGCACAGCCAGCCATCCACGGGCACTGTTACCATCCACGGGCACTGTGGCCAGAGGACAGCTGCGCACAGGCCTCCTGTCTGCATCCAACTGAGTGCAGTGACAGTGCTGAGTGACAGCGTGCGCTGGGTTGTGGCACAGAGGCAGGAGTGCACGTGTGCACGTGTGTGCATGTGTGCATGTGTGTGTGCGTGAGCAATCATGTGTAGGCTCTCTCTGGAAAAAGGTACAGTTAAGGGACAGGTAACATCAGTGGCCTCCAGAGAGGAATAGTAACTGACTTTTGCTGTTCACCATCTTGCACTTTTTGAATTTTGTATGACGTGAATGTTACTTATTTTTAAAAAATTACAATAAATGGTAAAAAACACTTTATCCATAAAACATTCACTTCTCCTGGCAGAGAAGTGTAGCCGCTGCGTGAAGCATGCACAATCCTTCTGAGCTGGAAGGAAGGGGTCTGTTTGCAGACAGAATGACCACCCTGAACTGAACTCATCTGTTGATCCCGTTCTGTCTACACAATGGGTCAAAGCTGCATCCTGACCTCGGACCACAGCAGGGCCTATTCTAGGTCCATACTGTCCCTCCAAAGTACAACAAAAAAAGATGTTTTAATTCCTGTCCTAGAAATTGTTCGACTAACAATTGCATTTTAAAAGTGTGCAGTGCTTTTTCCTAGAAAAAGTTTATGCTCTTTAATCAGTATTTTTGGTTTACCAGAAAATGAAACACGATAATGCAGCAATTTTATTCTCCAAAGCAAACTTGAGCAGATCAGAAGGAAGTAAACACTAAGCAAACCGTCTCCAAGTGACAGCCAGCCACTGCTTTTAAATGGCACAGCCGACTCTGAAGGACGTTCAGCTACTTTAATGACACACGAAGGGTGTGCCATTAAACAAATTAAACTGTTTCGTCTTTCCATGTGAACACACGGAAACAGTGGCTTCAACAGGCTGTTCAGCTCTCTGCACACTTTTCTCAGACAGACAGAACAGGCCACGGCCGCCGTCCTCAGCTCACAGCTGCATTTGGGGACACTGAGGGCAAAGGCAGGACACATTTCTGCTAGACTTGCAGACGACACTGGGTTCTGACTTCCGGTGCTCTGAGATGAAGCCAGGTACAAAGCGATCCCACTGCCCATCAGCAACACCCCCGGTAAACAGACAACAGGCCCAAAGGTTCCGCACTACAAGGGAGATAATCTTGGAGACGCACACTCCCGGAAACAAAGGTCGCAGTGGCATGACTGCTCCACCTGCAGCCAATGGCAACCCAGAACAAAGGTGTCTTGGCACAGACTCTCTCATGGGTGCAGCGGCCACACTGAGCCCAGGCAGCCATGTGGCTGAGACTAACATCCTCCAGGCGGGAGAGCAGCCAACTGAGCCACTGCATCCTGCTGGCTCGCAGCACAGGAGGTCCCGCCTGCACGTTTGTCCCCAGCTGTCCTGAGGGGCACGGGAGGTCCCGGGTCTGCCTGCACGTTTGTCCCCTCCTGTCCTGAGGGGCACGGGAGGTCCCGGGTCTGCCTGCACGTTTGTCCCCAACTGTCCTGAGGGGCACGGGAGGTCCCGGGTCTGCCTGCACGTTTGTCTCCAACTGTCCTGAGGGGCACGGGAGGTCCCGGGTCTGCCTGCACGTTTGTCCCCTCCTGTCCTGAGGGGCACGGGAGGTCCCGGGTCGGCCTGCACGTTTGTCCCCTCCTGTCCTGAGGGGCACGGGAGGTCCCGGGTCTGCCTGCACGTTTGTCCCCTCCTGTCCTGAGGGGCACGGGAGGTCCCGGGTCTGCCTGCACGTTTGTCCCCAACTGTCCTGAGGGGCACGGGAGGTCCCGGGTCTGCCTGCACGTTTGTCCCCTCCTGTCCTGAGGGGCACGGGAGGTCCCGGGTCTGCCTGCACGTTTGTCCCCTCCTGTCCTGAGGGGCACGGGAGGTCCCGGGTCTGCCTGCACGTTTGTCCCCGACTGTCCTGAGGGGCACGGGAGGTCCCGGATCTGCCTGCACGTTTGTCCCCTTCTGTCCTGAGGGGCACGGGAGGTCCCGGGTCTGCCTGCACGTTTGTCCCCTCCTGTCCTGAGGGGCACGGGAGGTCCCGGGTCTGCCTGCACGTTTGTCCCCAACTGTCCTGAGGGGCATGGGAGGTCCCGGGTCTGCCTGCACGTTTGTCCCCAACTGTCCTGAGGGGCACGGGAGGTCCCGGGTCTGCCTGCACGTTTGTCCCCAACTGTCCTGAGGGGCACGGGAGGTCCCGGGTCTGCCTGCACGTTTGTCCCCTCCTGTCCTGAGGGGCACGGGAGGTCCCGGGTCTGCCTGCACGTTTGTCCCCAACTGTCCTGAGGGGCACGGGAGGTCCCGGGTCTGCCTGCACGTTTGTCCCCAACTGTCCTGAGGGGCACGGGAGGTCCCGGGTCTGCCTGCACGTTTGTCCCCTCCTGTCCTGAGGGGCACGGGAGGTCCCGGGTCTGCCTGCACGTTTGTCCCCTCCTGTCCTGAGGGGCACGGGAGGGCCCGGGTCTGCCTGCACGTTTGTCCCCAACTGTCCTGAGGGGCACGGGAGGTCCCGGATCTGCCTGCACGTTTGTCCCCTTCTGTCCTGAGGGGCACGGGAGGTCCCGGGTCTGCCTGCACGTTTGTCCCCTCCTGTCCTGAGGGGCACGGGAGGTCCCGGGTCTGCCTGCACGTTTGTCCCCAACTGTCCTGAGGGGCATGGGAGGTCCCGGGTCTGCCTGCACGTTTGTCCCCAACTGTCCTGAGGGGCACGGGAGGTCCCGGGTCTGCCTGCACGTTTGTCCCCAACTGTCCTGAGGGGCACGGGAGGTCCCGGGTCTGCCTGCACGTTTGTCCCCTCCTGTCCTGAGGGGCACGGGAGGTCCCGGGTCTGCCTGCACGTTTGTCCCCAACTGTCCTGAGGGGCACGGGAGGTCCCGGATCTGCCTGCATGTTTGTCCCCTCCTGTCCTGAGGGGCACGGGAGGTCCCGGGTCTGCCTGCACGTTTGTCCCCTCCTGTCCTGAGGGGCACGGGAGGTCCCGGGTCTGCCTGCACGTTTGTCCCCAACTGTCCTGAGGGGCACGGGAGGTCCCGGGTCTGCCTGCACGTTTGTCCCCAACTGTCCTGAGGGGCACGGGAGGTCCCGGGTCTGCCTGCACGTTTGTCCCCTCCTGTCCTGAGGGGCACGGGAGGTCCCGGGTCTGCCTACACGTTTGTCCCCTCCTGTCCTGAGGGGCACGTGAGGTCCCGGGTCTGCCTGCACGTTTGTCCCCTCCTGTCCTGAGGGGCACGGGAGGTCCCGGGTCTGCCTGCACATTTGTCCCCAACTGTCCTGAGAGGCAAGCCTTAAACCCCTCTGGTCTGTTCTCTTTAACATTGGGGATGCTCCCAACGACCCCCTTGAGAAGGCTTGCCCGTACCAATGGCCCACACCTGCAGGGTGAGCCGGGGCAGGCATGGGGGACAGCAGTACTCACAGGCCAGGGAGGTGGCGCTGGCTGGCAGCGCGGTGGGGAGGTGGTGCTGGTCAGCCTCAGGCTCCTCGGGCTCCAGGAGCCCGGCCTGTGCGTGGTAGGTCACCTGGACTTGCAGGGGCGCGTGTGGGCCCCTGGCCTTCTCGGGGCTGCCTGGCTCCCGCTGCTCCTGGGGCTGCAGCGCTGGCCGGATCCTTTCTCGCCGCCACTGGATCAGGGCCACGCGGTCGCGGATGGATTTGGCCACAATCTTCACATCGCTCTCATGAAAGAACCCCGACTCAATCTGTAAAGGGAGTCACCTGTCATTACTGGGACCACCTCGCAGGCACATCCCACTGCTGGGCCCATCCTGCCGCCTGCACTGGCACCTCTGGCTCATGCAATCTCTGCTGAAAATTCCCTCCTCAGGGGATTTTCACCCTTGTCTTTCAGGGATGCCTTCGTCATCCCATAAGGAAATACCCTCCAGCCACCGACTATAAATCCACCGGGAGTGACCATCCAAACCTGCAGTGACCTAGCTCCTGGAACAACTCCTGGGAGAATGACGACATGGCAGGTGCTCTTACCAAAGGGCTGGGTAAGGACAGGGGACCCTAATCCTCCTCTCACCCTGGAGCAGCTCGTCAGCTGGGCCCGGGGGCTGCCTCAGGGTAGGAAGGAGGTGCTGGCCCAATGTGTGTTCAGGAACCACAGGACGGGGATGCACAGCCCTTGCTGTCTGTGGCCTTCTCTTAGAAGTCGGGGAGACCGGGAAAGAAGCACATTCTGTAACTTGAGACTGAAAAGGTATGAACTGTGTCTGGCAAAATTCTGAACCTGATTTACTCAACAGAGCATTTGGAGCATGTGTAAAGGAGCCGAGGCTCGCCAGGAAACGTCACGGCTCTCTCCAAGGATATTCATGGCCAAACCACAAGACAGCAGAAGGAAGCCAGGCCGCTCGCTGTCACCACGGCATCCCCACGTGGAAAGTGAGAAACCAGAGAAGGAATCTTGTGGTGCTGGTCGGGAACTGTGTGAACTCGCAGCTTTCAATGCACAACAGACAAACACATGCAGATGTCGACAGACGCGTGCGCATACGGCGTAGCGTGTGCACAATACACAGATGTGCTTCTGAACTGATCACTGAGGGCAACCACGACCGAACGCACACGCAGAACCAGGACGCGCCGCTAAGAGCGCAGGCTCCCACGCAAGAGCAGGTTTAGGTCCGCAGGGAGAGGACAAAGGGGCCTGGACGTCAGCTTGTGCCACAACGTGAGGATGTGCTTGGAGAATGGCAGCCATGGAGGGAGACAGCCAGCACCCAGGGCCGCCCACTGGCCAAACTGACATTCTGAGCATCAAAATACACAGTGACACCATGATGCTTGAAAGGCGTATCCACAAATGCACACAGGAGGAGCACAAGTGATCTGTGGTGGCACTGCCAGTACGAGGTTCCACAAAGAGGGACATGTCTTCGCACTGTCTGCTTCTCCGTTGCTCCCTCGCCTCGAGTCTCTCCCTCCTGTGGATCGCTTGCATCATGAGTGCCCCTGTGGAACAACCCTCCTGGCTGGAAACTAAATCTCCCAGCAGCAGCCAGGTGAGTAAGTGTGGACGCCGACCATCGGCCCCAGTCAGCCCTGGCCACACCTCATGCAGGGCCCTGAGTCCAAAGTGCCTGCCTGCTAAGCCACTACTGCCGGTTCCTGACCTCGGAGACCGGGGGAGGTCACGTGCACAGTGCTGGCTTGGGTCATTTGCTGCACAGTGACAGGTAAATCACCACTGGCACCTGTAACCTACCGTGAGTGCAGAGATAGAAATAAATGGAAAATTTGGTGAAACTGGGACATTTGCATAGTTCCAAGGTACCTCCCCACAAAACAGTTCCTAATTATGACTGCGGCAGGCACCCCGCAACCACGCGATCACAGGAAGCATCCTTGGAGAGCCGGTGTGCGCCCAGCACTCCTGCAACCGCACTGATGGATCGAGAGGGAGCTGAGCAAGGTGGCAGGACTACTGAAGCGGACGTGCCCCTGACTTGTGAAGGCTCCACCGGGCAACGGGGGGTCCTGAGTGGGGCTGGGGTGCCCCCCGGTTCCTACTGCCTGGGCGGCTGTACAGGAAAGTCCTTATCTGGGAGAAGCAGACACCGCATATTCGGGTTCACGGGGCATCAGGCTGCAATGTCAACTCAAAACAGTTCTGCGTCACACATTTGCAACTTTTCTGTTAAGTCTGCGATTAGTTCAAAAACTCGTTTCAGAAGACAACTCTGACAGAACGAACCCTACTGACACCCAAGCCCCAGCAGGCTCAGCCCAGGAGGGCGGAGGTGTGAGCAAGGCCACCCACATCGCCAGGGTGATTGAGGGGCTGAGCCTGGGGTCGGCCCTGCCTGCCGCCCAGCGGGGCCCACGCAGCCACCTGCCCGAGGCCACTCACACATGATCCTGCCGCTTCTATTTTTTGCCCATGACCCATTTTTCCTTCTGTCTCCGTCTTCACAGGCTCCCCCCTGCCCCCAGCAATCCTCTCCAAGGTGTTTCTTCTATTTTTTCCCAAACAGGGAAGGATTTGGCCAATTCTATGCCTTACTGGGACGTCCCGTTATCTGGAGACTGTGAGGACAGGGGAAGGGCTGGCACCTCGGACTCAAGAATCCCGGGGGCTGGGCCCCAGTCCTTCTTCCCGCCCCTGACGGCCCACACCGAGGGGACACCTCCGGATCAGAGGCAGCCCAGGCCCAGAGAACCCACCCTGCCCTCAGCCCCCGGGCCTCACGCCCTGTTCCCCGCCCACACACGCTCCCCACAACCCCCATGTCCCTGCCTGCAAGTCCTGCAGGGGTGACTTCAGATGTGGATTTAGGGGCAGAAGAGAAACTGTGCATCCGCCTCCCTCCCACCCTCGGGCGGCCTCATCAAGTTCTGGAACATCTTCCACACCCAGCACTCACTGATGTCGGCTACTACGTGAGAACAAGGCAGCCCAGACACCGTTCCAGGTCCCCAGACCCACAGTACGGTGACACCCTGTGCTCCCATTGAGTTTCCTTATGAAGTGGCCTTCCGTTATGACAACTGACACTGGTGTTTCATTCATGGTTGTCTCTGTTACTTTAAGTTTTGAAGAAACATGTGTGCTGACTTACCGCGCGGGGGGTCAGCGACCACCCTGCAGAGCAGCTGGGGCGCCTCCTCAGGGCCCCGGGGCCCGGCCCAGGGGTGGCCCAGGAGGGGCCCGGGGACTGTGCTCCCAGGCCCAGGGAGGGCCCGGACCCTGGTGTCCGCCGGAGCCCGCACCACCACAGGGCCCAACCAGGAGCCAGGAGCAGCAGCCAGTGCGATGAAGACCCCTCTGGGGGACCGCAGCCGCTTTCAGGTCAGCGCAGCTGGCTGCAAGGCGCTGGACTTCTGTTTCCTCAGCAGAGCAGTAGGGACGTGTTGTTTCATTTTTATTCTTTACGTTGTTTCATTTTTATTCTTTACCTGAACACAGGCACGCGCCCCCCGCACGGGCACAGAGGACGGGGGAAGGCAGCACGGGGCTGGCCTCCGCTGCCCACCACTGCAGCCAAGTGCCAGGACTGCTGAGGAGGCGCCTGGGGAAGGCGGCTATGCGGCAGGAGGCGCTGGGCATCTAGACTGAGACCAGTCCTCTGGCGGGGGGCTGGGGGGGGGGCGGGACCCAGGAAAGCGACTGAATCCGAGACGCTGAGCCACAGGTGGCTGAGGCACAGATGGCGCTGAGCAGCACCAACACATGGAACCCCTCAGCGCCAACGCCCGTTGTCCTCCTGGGACTACATACTTGACCCTGCCTGGCTCCCACTGAAGCCCGAATCCCTTCTGGGGCAGGAAGGCTCCCCAGTGCCCTCACAGCTGCAGAGAGGTGACGCTCACGGGTGACGGAAGCACTGTCTGTGCTTCTGGAGCTGCTGCGGCGGCGCGACCTCAGCATCCCAGAGGGGCACACCCCCCAGGCTGCCCCAGGGGCTGTCCCCGTCCACTGCCACCTGGTCAGCCCCAAAGGTCCCCCCAGGACATTCTGCACATGACCTGCTCTCTGGAACCTTGGCTCACAGGCTACTGGCCGGCACACCCCCTCGCTCATTACTTATGCTAGTGCTTTAAATTTCAGCAGGAAGCGGAACGAGACAGCGATGTCACAGCACAAGGAGAAGGGGAGATGCTCCGTTCTCAAGACTACCATGCTGGTTATTATCTTAACACAACTCCCAGCAAACACACAGCAATCCGACAGCGCACCAGGCAAGGTCCGTGGGAGAGCCTCCCGGACGCAGGGAGCTAGAGACCCATTAAACCCGCTTACAGCACATGCGTCTGTTTCTAGGCCCCGGGATGTTGCTGGCGGCTGGGAAGGTGTGGGGTGGTCGTGACCTGGGCTCTGGGCCACCCACAGGAACACCTCACCCAGCTGCACGTGCCCGGTGCAGCGGGGGCGCAGGCTGCTGGGCATGGTGGCCGTTCACTCCTGCTCCGTCCCACATGGACCTGCTACATCACCCACACCTAGCCCCCCGGACGCCTCACAGGCCATGTGCCTGGGCCCCTCCATGAGGCTCCCACACCAACATGGTAAAGCCAGCCTCTGTTTCGAGCTCTGAGCAGGTCCTGGAGAACCGCAGGTGGATGTGCTGCCCACAGAGCCTGCACAGGCGGCCTCCCGCCACAGCTCCCACCCACCCTCTACACCACGGTCCACTTCCCACTCTTAAAGCCCATCCAAGTTCACGGAGTCCAGTTGTGGAGAATGGCGGCCGTACCCTTGTGACTTATGCACACTTTTGATAGATGTGCTATATTCAGTAAAGCGTTCATTTAGAAGGAGAGGGAAAGGGGCGTGCACTTCGTATGGTTACAACAGCACAGCAAGTGCTGGTTCCCCTGCAATGAGCAAGTTGGTTTTTACTTCTGCTCAGTTTCCAGTGAAAATCAGTGTCTCATCACTTTCTCACATGCCCCTTTCTCCCTCTGCCACACTGAACACCCCCACAACCCTGCTCCACTGGACCTTCTGGGCCACAAGGCCCCTTAAAACCAAAATGAAACAGATGCAAACTCAAAGGCCCACATTTACACAAAGGCAGCAAGGAGCTGGCTGAAAAGGCCTTTCCTGCTACACCAGGTCCTGGGCCCCTCTCTGCACCGTTCGTTCCTGAGTGGGTGTCCAGCGTCCAGGTGGTGCGGGGACCCCCATCTGTGCTGTCCTTCACAGAGGCACCTGATGAATGGTCCTCCTCCAGACTGCCCTCTGGCTGGGACCGTGCACCCTTTCTGACTTTGTTCTAATCTTTGGAAACCACAGGCTTTCTAAGCACGTGCCACGATTTGCCACAGCCCACCCACCACCACAGCAAGCGAGCATAGCATTACCATCTCCTGAGCCACGTCGTCCGGCGTTTCCCTTTCCAGGTCGAAAGTGAACTCAATGGCCCCATTGTCCTTGGGTTTGCCCTTCAGTTTCTTGGGGTCCTCGACCCAGAGCCGCAGGGCAATGGTGGACTTCCTGCCATGGTCTTCCTCGGCCAGCTCCACCCTCACGCCCGTGTCCTCCGCGAAGAAGGCGTGGCTGAGCAAGTCCTTGATCTCATACCTGGGGAGGGGGAGGCTGAGGGACACACCTGCTGGGAAACCCTGAACAGGGGTGCTGGGGCCAGGAAACACCCAGCTGCCTCTGGAAAGTTCTCTGACTACTTACTACCTGCTGGGCAGTCTCTGTCCTCCAGGGGGCACACAACAGTTTGCATGTGCATTCCCTAACTCCCGGGGAGGAAAAAATACTCCCAGCCACATATCACTGGGTAGTAGTTAAGACTTTTCTCTGATTATAAAAAGAACACACGCCCACGGTGAGAGACTCAGGGAATCCAGAAAAGAATTTCAAGCCAAACTCTGCTGTATAGACATAGGCTTGCTGAGGGGCAGGTGAGCTGAGTCGTCACAAAGATACCTGGCTCTAGGTAAGACTGAACTGGACCCATTTTCAGGGGAATTTTGGGAAACTCCTGAGGACAGGGAAGGTGTGGCTACTGGGTGTTGCCATGGTAACCACCTCAGCCAAACACTAGTTTAGTTCCCATCCGCAGCACGAAGGGATCCATGCATTATCCCAGGCCTGGCTTCCTCCCAAGGTCAAATCTGTGGTCACCGTGGGCTGTGAGCTCTAGTGGCCCAACCCCTGTGGTCAGCTACCTCAAAATGAAAGGGGGGACACCCAGATGAGGTGACCCTCAGCAAGGCTGACAAACGCTACAGGGCCCCAGGAGAGGGGCCGAGGTCATGGCCGCTAGGGAGGATCAGAGGTTGGTTGAGGTCCCCTGGGGGTGGAGAGGGGATAAAGGCGGGGGGGGGGGGGGGGGGGGGGGGGGGGCGGGGGGCGGGGGGGGGCCCAGGTCACGGTCCCTGGGCTGCCTGTAGGTCCTGGACTGGAAGGTGGTTTTGCAGGGTTTACTCTGAGGATGCTTTGGCCTGTGTGGTTTTTCTTGTACTTCTCTAACATGGGTTATATCTCACAATATAACTCATATAATCACAATATAACCCAAAAATATAACATGGGTTATATTTTTCTTAAAGAATAAAACCCGCAGGGGGCAGGAAAGAAGGTCCAGGGATCAGGACCAGGCCCCTGCCTTCGAGATGATGGCTGTGGGAAAGGACAGTGACCACCGCTGGGGCCAGTGCCAGGGTGGTCATGTGCTGGGTGTGCATGGGCCAGGAGGGCACATGAGGGGGTGAGGAAAACGTGAGGGGAGGGGGGAGGAGGCATGGGGGGAGTGGGGGATGGGCAAGAGAGGAAAGACAGGGGCAGAAAGAAGAGAGGAAGTGGGGGAAGCGGGAGGAGGGAGCAAAGCTCAGAAGAGACGCCCAGTTTCCTGGCTGACCAGCTGCGGAGGTGGGCGCTGGTTTTGGGGGCGTCTCTCACTTGGACATGATAACCTGCAGGGGTTTGGGGTGGCTCAGACACAGGTGCATGAACATGCAGCCTGCAGTTGAGAGGAGAGGGCAGGAAGAGACAAACCAGGGAGCACAGGCACAGGCGTGTCCTGAAGGCCGGGGGACAGAGGGGCCCACCAGGGACAACACAGAGAAAAGGCAGTAAGGGGCAGAGCGAGGCCCCAGGAGCCCCCCTGCTCCAAGCTGGGTGGGCAAGAAGCACTCAGCAAAGGAAAGAAGGGGCTCCAGGACGGTCCCCAAAGTCTGGGAGTGTGTTCCAGGGGCTGCCCACGGACTGCCCGGAGGGCCTGCTTGCACCCAGGACGCCCATGGCCTGAAGCAGCCATCTCCCAAAGCTCTCTGCAGGCCAGCTGGAAAGAATTCAGCAGAAGAAACATCCTAGATGCAGTGCTGCCGGGAACTCACCTCTCTTCCTTATTTTTGCAGATACACTCCCCAATAATCTCCTTGATTTCTGGATCGTGCACTTTCTCAAAGCTGGCTGGCTTGATGCCCTGCAGATGACATAAGCAGAGTCACCTGACACAAAAGTGACCTCTCCGAGGGGTCTGTTTCCTGCCCACCTCACACTAACCCCTGTAGAAGAAGAACAGGGAGGAAGTGCAGAGATTTGGGGGATACGTGGGCTGTAGTAGTGAGGTCTGGGGAAGGGCAACTGGGGGACACATGCTCACTCTGCTGACGCAGAAGCTGGGGTGGACCGTCTGAAGCCACAGCCAGCCAGCCAGGGCTTCCAGTGCCACCCAGAGGGTCTCAGAGGCTGGAGGAGGAACTGCCCCCCACATAAGGCCGGCCTTTCTCACCACACCCCGCTCAAGGGTGCTGAGGGTACTATCTGTGGGTACTGCTGCTGGCCAAGGGCCACCAGAGCCTCTGGCCCCACTGTGGCCACAGCGGGATTGACTTTCAAGGCCTGGTAGCTCGAAGGTTTTGCAAACGGTCTGCCATGCAATTCCACCATGCAGTTCCGTAGCTAGTGGCCAGGCCAGCTGACTTTCAGGCTGGGGGTGTCAGCGTGTGGCCCAGCATCCACACTGACCAGAGACGTGGCAGGTGCCAGCAGGGGGCGGCCACTGCTCAACCCTGTGGTCATGGCAGGAAGGGAGCAGAACTGGCAGACAGGGATTTCAGGAGAAGCAAGGGTCAGCCCACAGAGTTCACTTGTAATCTGCTGGAAGAGGGGGTTGCCTGAGGGGCACCTGGTTTTTAAACACTTTAAACACACTGAGGGCTCAAGTATCCACATTCTTCCTCCTTAAACAAGACTCTGCCTTCGAAGGCCTATCCTGATTTCTTTTTTAATGTACAGAACGGGAAGCATACATTTCCCCATAATGAGGGAGGGTAGGAAGGGGGTGGCCCGTCCATGGACAGACCAGGAAGCACAGGACCCCCCGTGACTCCCACAAACCCAGGTGTGGCCCCACTGTGCCCACCAAACTCCTAACCCCCAGGACGTGTGCCCGTAACCACTGGGGTCGTGTTATATCCGACGTGCGGGAAAGTCTGCAGGAGACAGAACCCTGGGCTTTAGAAGTGGCCGAGGGTTTCCCCTTGGAGATGAGTGAGACCCCTATGCCTTTCCACTGAAGCCAACAGAGAAAGAGGTTTAATTATGCCAGGAGGAAGGGCCAAGTGCCTGTGGGGCCAGGTGGTCTGAGAAACTATAAACACAGGTAAGTGTGCACACACTGTCGTTTCACTCTCTGAAAGACTGAGGCCCCTGAAGCCGGTGCAAAGCATAACAGAAAATCAAGACGCTGTTCTGAAGGGGCTCACACATCTGGGCTCAGAAACAGAGTCGGGACAGCAGAAAGCCAGACCCTGGGTCACAGGCTGGACCAGCGAGCATGTGGGTGCACAGTGAGTGAGGGGCCAGCAGAAGCGCAAGGGTGTCACTGAACAAAGGACACACGAGGACCAGGTCACAATCCCGCCTGATATCCTCGGGGAGGCCGGGGGGTTGAGCATGGGCAACACAGGAGCCTTGGGAGCCCGGCCATGTCGTGTTTCCTGGGGCCTAAACAGGGCAGTCGGGCTGCTAGGAGAACCAGGACGGCTGAGGAGCACACCCGGAGGGCTCGGTCCATGTGACCCCAGACCAGCAGATGGACAGCATGAGGGTCTCCAGGCTGCCTTCCCGTATCCCGACCCTGGCACGTCCCTCAGGTCTCCCAACCCCCTGGAGGACACTGTCCACAGCTCTCTCCTGCCAGCGTCACTGGGCGTTGCACACCTCTCTGTGGGTCTCTGACCCACACCCACAAATGCCAGCAGCCAAGGACCCTGCGCTCCCACCGCACAGCCTCAGCGGCACGCAGGAGGGGCTCAGAGGGCACAAGTGACCGCTAACTCAGAACTAAAGAACCGAAGCAGAGAGACAAGCTGTGACCCTGACGGAGGGCTCAGGGAGGAGAGCGGGATGAGGGCACTGCCCTGGGTGGTAACAGCCAGGCTCATCATGCAGAAGTAACGAGGGTCTATAGTGACACAGCCCCTACGTGGAGGCCGTGGGGCCAGGCTGCGGGCACAGACGGGTGGCAACGGACTGGGACCCAGGAAAGCCACAGTCCTGCCGCCCCGCCTGGGACGCTCCGTCTATGTTCCCCCCCCAAGCAGGAAAGCCACACAGGGAGTGTAGGATGACCTGTCCGATCAAATCTGGGGACATACTGGAAGGCGGAAAAGCCAGCAGACCCCCGAGTGGCCCAGACGAGGGGTTCTGAGGACAGGGGCCTGGGCACCTGGCGGGGCCCCTAGTCTTGCTGCACTGGGAGGCCCAGACGACAGCCTCCGGCACAGCCCTAACACCCACATTATTACTGTTGTGTGGCTTCCACCCCCATTTCTCCATCTGGGAAATGGCCTCATCCCCGTCCTCACACAGCCGCTGTGAGGATGTCACAAAGGCGCACGGAATCCCGCGGGGACGCGCAGCGTGCACAGCGGCCGGCACTCACGCAGGTGACCTTCCGGTAGATCTGGGCGGCGTTCTGGCACTCCGAGTAGGGGTACTCCGAGGTGGCCATCTCCAGCATGCACATCCCGAACGCGTACACGTCCACGGACTCGTCGTAGTGCTCCTCATACATCTCGGGGGCCATGAACTCAGGGGTGCCTGTGGCCGGGAGCAAGACACAGGGCCAGCGGTCATCGGCCGGGGAGCCCCCAGGACCCCTCGGAGCCCCAGGCCTCCTCCCCCACCCACAGGTCCTGAAATCCTGATTCAAACAGGAGTTTTCCGCAGACAAGTTTCAGACAATTCCGCCTGGACCCTCCGGATTCTGGGCTGGGTCAGCCCATAGAGCTGGGACTGTTCTTTCCCAGGGGAGGATCTGTGCCTGAAAGGCTGAAGGTGTCTTTCACCGAGGCAGAGCCCCAGGCAGCACACGCTCCCCGCCCGGCCGGAGCACCCAGAACAGACGAGAACCTGTGGTCACCACAGGACTGCCTAAACTGCAAAAACCCCGAAAGGCCCCAAATCTCCCAGCCAGCCACAGCACACA
Source organism: Rhinolophus ferrumequinum (assembly GCF_004115265.2). Classification (NCBI taxonomy): domain Eukaryota; kingdom Metazoa; phylum Chordata; class Mammalia; order Chiroptera; family Rhinolophidae; genus Rhinolophus; species Rhinolophus ferrumequinum. Next base: position 1,037,381 of record NC_046295.1, on the reverse strand, counting down.
GCAGAGCACGAGGCAGCACAGACGACGATCAGGGTCATCGGGGCTGGCCGGGCAGGTGCACTTCCCCTGACGGCGACCTGGGAGGTGCTAAGGTGGGGACAGCTCATGCATTCTTAAGCACAAAAGGTTTTAAAATAATGCTCAGCCTGAATTTGTAAGGACATGGAGACTTACGATAGGCTGAGTAAAATAAACAAAATATAAGATACATGTACACGCTGACCTCACCTATTCAAACCACAACACAGACCAAAGTGACTTGTCTGGCCAGTGGGCTTATGGCTGATTTTTCCTTTCGTTACACTGGTCTGGGTTTTTTTACTGTTTCTATAACAAACTTCTTGCTTAAAAATCCCGCCATCCTCCTACGAAGAGAGGGCCACCTGAGCTTCTGTGGAGCTGAATACAAGGAACGGGCATCCGCTTCAGTGAGGCTGCTTTTAACTTCTCTGTTAACTTTGGAAGATTTTCACAATGTCCCAGTTTTTTACCACAGCAGATGAAAACTAGCATGAACTAACTACTGTGTTAAAAAGTAGATAGGGGTCATCGAAATGTTTACACAGCCATCTCTGGGATGGCTTCCAGGGCCACAGCTAAAGCCATGGCCCTGCAGCACGCTGGGGCTTTCTCAATGTCCTGAACCCCATAAACAGCTGCCCCGAAGCCCCTCCAAGCACTCTCTTTGCAAAGCTGGGACATGGACCCTGTGGACACAGGGCCCCCTGTGTGCCAGGACCCTGCCTGAGGCCGGCATACAGACACCAGATGCTGTGGATGGCAGCTGTGGCCTGGGGTCCCACCCAGAAAGGCTGCAGGGTAATTTCTCAGGAGGACAAGAAATACAGAGGAAAAAATGGCCAGTAAACGGGCATCCACACCAAATCCCTCGGCCCCAGACCTACTGACCCCCCCGAAAGCATGCTTACTCCAGCCCAAACATCCCGGGGCTCCCTCCAGGCCTCGGGGCCGCCTCCCCACCGCGGAGCGGCCCCCGCAGGACCCGCCGCAGAGCCCCCGCCTGCCTGTCATCGGGCTCCTCACCAGCTGACCACACAGCCAGGGACCCACACAGGCCAATGCAGGGCCGCAGTCTGGCCGAGGAGGGAAGGGGTGCAAAGACGCAGGCTTACCTATCACGCTCTTGGCAAAGGACGCTCTCTTGAGGGTGGCCAGGCCCAGGTCACCAATCTTCACAGAGCCGGTGGGCCCGGTGATGAAGATGTTGTCGCACTTGAGGTCCCGGTGGATGATTGGGGGCGCCCTGGTGTGCAGGAACAGCAGCCCCTTCAGGATCTGCCGGCACCAACTGCGCAGCACCTTGGGCTTCATCACCTTGAACCGTTTCAGGTACCTGCGGGGTGGGGATGGGGACAGCTCACGGACCACTCGTGTGGGGAGGGCTTCCCACTCAGACGGGGACACATGTGAGAGAGGGCTGCAGGCCTCCCCCCAGTCAGGACGCCCTGCCACGGGGCCACACTCCTGGGGCCAGGCCCAGCCTGAGGCCCCCGCCAGCCAGGCAGGTGGTGTGCTCACGTCTTCAGCGTCCCCGAGGTCATGAGCTCGGTCACCAGCACGATGCAGCGCTTGCCCTTGGCGCTGGACTCCCAGAAGTCGTAGAAGCGCACGATGTTGGGGTGCTGCAGGCCCTTCAGCATTTCGGCCTCCTCCTTGAACCGCTGCCGCTCCAACTTGGTGAGCTTCCGGTCCTGCAGGGACACGCAGCTGAGAGGGACACTGGAACAGCCTTCCCCAGCCAGGTGAGCTTGGGCAGGCGCGGCCAGGCGGCTCCCTCAGCTGCTTCTGCTTAGGGAGCAGGACCGAGGGCAGGGCCAACCCAGGGGAGTCACACCCTGCACGGGGAGCTCAGGGAAAAGGTCTCCAGAAGCCAGAGACACCACGAAGCCCACTGCCGTGCTCACAGGCTTCCTCATAAAGATGCCTGTGCCTTTGCTCCCCGCACGTCCACCAACGGAAAGAACTGACACGCAACTTTGAGGATGCGTTTACAACCATGCGGATGAGAACCAGAAAGCCAAGAGAGAGCTCCAAGCCGAGAGCAGTGAAGAAAAGACCCAGGCCAGCCCGCGTCGGCACTGGGCACACAGCACACAAACCTCCCGGGCCCGGGGCAACCTGCGTCTAACACGCTCAGCACATGTCAACACCCTCCAGTACCATGACCCACAGGCTGCAGTGACCCCCTCCTGCATCTACCACCACCCACCCCCCACCTCGTCCACCCCAGCTGCCTGGAGCCTGGCCCTTCTCTGCCTAAAACTTGCCCATAGATTCTGACCACAGAGCGCTCAGAACAAAGCACGAACACTCGTCTCACAGACGAACCTCATTCCAAAGGCCCCAGGTTGGCCTTCTCCCCACGCCTGAGCACGCGGCCCCCAGTATCACCTCCATCCTGGTCCAACGGCCCACAGAGCCCATGCAACACACGCCTGGCCCTCCCAGCAGGAGGACCACCCCCAGAGAAACATAAACACAACTGAACACGGATGAGGGGGCTTTGAAGAGTTCCAGGAAGACTGAGATGCAATTGGACAGATAAGGGGAAAAATCAGAGCTGAAAGGAAACACAGGCCAAGACCCTTCGGGTCCTTCCAAAAAACCCCAAAGGACATCAAGGCAGACCCTAACCAATCCAGAGAGGAGAGGGGGGCCCCGGGATCATGACAAGGTCATCTGGTTAAGGAACTCTACCCAAAGTGGGGCTGTACCCGTTTACACACTCTCCCTCCCACCTACCCCACCCTCCAGCCTGTCCATGCACAAGTGGGACCAGATAGCGTGATCACCCACAGAGCAAAGAAATGCCAGGAGGAACCCCTGGCATGGCTGATCCCAGAGAAACAACTCAGGGACAAAGGCAACTTCAAAACCATCTAGTTCATGCCCTCATAAGGATCCAACAGGCTGACACACATAAATAAAACCAAGCTTCCATTTATAAAGTAACAATCGAGAAAGAGCTCGCACAAATTAAAGCTCAATGTTTAAAAAAAGATATTCTATAACCCAATGAAACAGTAAGTACAAAAAGTCAAAGTTTAATCTAGATAAAAACATGAAAACAAATTCCACTTATCAAAAATGATGATTTACTTAAGAAGATAAAAGTCAAGCTACCAACTGAGAGAAACTGTTCCCAGTACAGGTATCTGACCTGGGACTCAGCTCCAGAATACAGACGAACTCCTGTAACTCAGTAATAATAAAAGACAAACAGACACGTCACAAAAGAACATGGAGAAATGGCCAAACAGCACATGAAAAGGTACTCAGCATCCCAAGTCACCAGGAAAATGCCATGACAACCGCAAGGTCCCACTTCACACCCAGCAGCAGGATCAAACGAAAAGAAGGATCGCTTCAGCCGCTGGGCACCAGGGAGGCTGCTGGAAGTGCAGGCGGCAGGTCCCCACCCAGCTCTAGGCCCAGCTCCCCACCCGCTGGGTACCCACCCAAGACAAAGAAACAGGCATCCACAGAAGATGAATACACGGAGTTTCAAGTGGCTCCGACCAAAACAGCCCCAAATTCCAGAAATGGCAAACCTAGCAAGTGGGGTTGAAACCAGAAGGGTACTTGACTCTGGGCGGGGGGTGGAGGGTGCGGGGTGCAGAGCTGAGAATCTGGGGGCAAGGGAACCCGTGTAATGGAGAACGTGGTTACAGGTACGTACACCTGCTTGTTCACCTCAGATGGGTTTCACTGTTATGTCAGTTATTGCTCCACTTTTCAAATGTAAAAAAATAAAGTGAAAACTCCAAAAACTAAATGTGAGAAATACAAGAGAAACAGCAAGAGACGTGGAAGAACCAGCTGGAAGTCCTAACAGACATGTACCAGGAGTTCTAAGAGGAAAGAAGAGATCAGGAAGGACAGGAGATAGCGGGATAGCATTTCCCTGAGCTGAGCGCACAAGTCTTCAGAATAAAAGGCAGTGCCCCGTCAGGTCCAAGTGCAGGAAAACGATCCCCACCACACTGGTTCCAACAAAAGAACTCGGACGCCTGAGGCCCCCCTCCCCACCCCGCAGAGCTGGGGGTGGCGGGAGGGGCTGGGAGGGGCTGGGAGGGTCTCCTCTGTCCCCCCTCCCTGCGCAGTGACACTGCCAGCGGCCTCATCACAGTGCTCACTCTGACCTGGAACTCGACACCCAGCCAAAGGGACGTCACACCCGCGGCCCCAGGGCTGCTTCTCAGACACTGGAGATCTCAGAGGCGACTCCACGCACGCGGGGTGAGACAGTCACTGAAGTGTTTCTGAACAACACAGCAGAGGGAATGCGGCCAGCGGGCCTGGGGCTGAATCGGCCGCAGACACTACGTGGAGGGAGCCAGGACGTGAGGGTCCCCTGCACACTCCCCACCAGCAAGCTGGCTTTGGGCAATGACATTCCAGTTCCAATTCCCTTCCGCTGGTCTGGGCGCTGATTTTACAGGAAACTCAGAGAATCGCTTATAGTATAAATTGTTTTTGCCAATATCTCAGTATCAACCAACAGCCAAGTCAAAGGCTTCATTGTAGTTTCAGAGCTAAAGGTTTGTGTTAAAAATAACGTAACTAGCAACTACCGAGAGGGGGTGGAAAGGGCCCTGTGTATGCTCCAGTCTGGTTCTGTGACAGATACAGGGTAACGGTGACAAAGTCACAGGGATAACTCGGAAGTCAGATCTTTCCGACAGTGCCTCTCGGAGCTGGGGGAGGGGGAAACAGACCTTATTTTATGTTCTAAGCCACCAGGCTATTTTTAACTAGGTGACACACTGCTTGATCATTTCAAAGGTCAGCTGTGTGTTCTCAGAGTGCTGCCCAGAGTTCTCCTGCAGTGCTGCCTGGTTTCCCCTCGCAGAGCTGGCCCGAGTCCTCGTCACTGTTTGTTGATCGCTAGTCAGCCCCGTGAGATCAGCAACTCCATGGAGGCAGAGCCACCCGAGCGACTGGACTGGCCATTGTCACTGCTTGTGTGATGAATTCATGACCTTATGTGCTGGGATGGCTGGAGGTCACAAACCAGGGCAGGAGGGCAGTTCCTGACCCCACGGGACCCTCACAAACTCCAGTCAGGTTGTCTTGGGGTGCAGCACTTGAGAGGGTGGGCTCCGGCGACCCCCATGGGGCTGACAGCTCACCCACCCCAACGGCCCCCTGCCACCACGCCCCAGGGCTGCCTGAATTAGTGGTTGCTGCTCCCCCACAGACAGTGACAGCCGACCAGATGACAAAGGAGAAGGCATTCTGTAGAACGCTGCCTCTTGTCTCCCAGCCAGTAGCAAAAGTCACCCTCAGAGCGGGGATAGCGAAATGGGGTGAGGGTGCTTGGGTCAGACAGCCAAAGTAGTCAGAGGGGGCCACCCTGGATCTGAAAGCCCTCTCCTGCGTGACCCAAGAGTCACCTGCTCGGCCTGGAAACCATTCAGGCCACCAGTGAGGGCTGACGTGCTCAGATCCAGGAGGCCACCCTCCTGCTCACGGGCTGCTTCTCCGGCCACTTCCTTTCAGCCAGGCAACCCCAAGCCCAGTCCGGGGAAGCTGCGTCCCACACACGCAGGGCACAGAGGGGTAATAAGCACTGGACGAGACTGTCCAGGATCAGCACAGCATCCTGGCTGACAACCTGGCCTGGGACCTCTCTCCAGTCCCATTCGCTAGGTCATAAATCAAAACCAAAAAAAAAATCTTTGCGAGTCTGTTGAGACCTGTCCTTGTACAGGGAACCCAGCCCAAGAGGGGACTTCGGGTACTAAGTCAGTTCAGAACAGGCAGCTTCGGGGACAGTCGACCCAGGACCAGGTCCCCAGGGATGGGCTGACCCAGTGGAGAGGGTGCTACTGTGTGTTGCTCCTCCAGGTGGGTGCCCACAGGCCCGGCTCAGTCACCAAAACGGTCACGGAGGCTCTAGGTTGCACGTAAGGGCTGGACAACCTCAGGGGGAGCAGGCAACAGCCAAGAAAACGGGTAAACATGCAATTACACTGCACCTAAAGACGGGGAAGGGACAGGTGGGCGACGCCAGCAGACACCCCTGGGACAGAAGAAAAGCCCCAATGGCCTGAGGAGAAGGGCACCTTCACCTCCCAGGGCACCGGCAGGGCGCTGCCCCGGAAAGAAGGATCCTATGTGTAGGTGTGAGGGCCCAAGGGAGCGGGCCGAGTGTGGCTTCAGTCCAGGGACAACAACAGGCGCTGCTTTCCCACTGGGGCCACCAAGGGAGAGACCCGGACAGCGTGATGTCTCACGCTTTGGGCTGTGACCCATTCCCTCTAGTATTTGCTGCAGGTATAAAAATAAGTTTACTTCTTTTAAACCCAAGTGTTCTTTAACCTCATCTAAGTAATAAAATAAGTGAAATCTCAGGTGAGTGGTGCATGCTTTCGCTAATTCTTGTTTAAAATAAAGGCATGTTATTAAAACGAATGGTCCTCCAGCAGGTGGCTGATGCTACATTAGACGCGCCCCCCCCCCCACCCCAGGCTGAGAAGGCACGAAAACGGAAGACCCCGCTGGGCAGGGGCTGAGGGCACAATCTCAGTGCACAGGCAGGCCGCGCAGGGAGGCTGGGGCTCCAGCGACCGATCCCGTTGTCACTGTCACAGCCGCCAACACGGTGTGACTCCCTGAGGAGGGCAGCTAAACACTGCTCTGCAGCCCTCACTACTTTTATTAAACAATACTATCTTCTTAAGTAAGGATGTGGACAAAGAGCTGAAAACGGTGGCTTTCAGGGGCCTTTGCTCTTTAAAAGGCCTTGCTGGGACTCCTGCTCTTCCGTCAAAGGCAGAGCCACCAGCAGCCCAGCCCGAGGGCCAGCCCTGCCTGCCACCTGCAGGAGACTGTAAACTGGGCGCCCTCACCACCCGGGAGCTGGATCTCTGTCACGTAGTTGTAAAGGGCATCATGTCCAGCATGTCGCAAACACTGACATTATTTTAATGTTCTCTGAAACAGTTCCCATGGAATTGGACAGTCTCTCCGGCCGTTTTACAAACACGTGAATAAAACCCCGGTCTGGACCCATACCTCCACTCCCACAGACCTAATGCAGCAGTTTCCCTGAACTCGGTTACTGATCACCTGACCGCACTTCTCTGCCCGAAGCCCGTGCTTATTGGAATTGCCGGGTTTCATTTACTGTGGTCACACGGCTCTGAGGGTCCGCCGTTTTTCCGGATTGAGTTAGCCTGACAAACCAGGAGTGTGCCACTGGCTAAACAGGTAACACGGGTGACTGAACACGCATCTCTCCCAGTCGCTTCTGTCCCCAGTGAGCCTTAATTATCACCCGAAAGAAGCCGAACCAGCACTTTCCCTTCACCTCGGCTCACAGCACACAGAAGGGGTGGGGAACCCGTTATGCCAGGTCTCTACTCAACCCGTGTGTCTCCAACCCCAACTGACCCTTCAGGACCAGCTGGAAGCCCATGAGGGCCGCCTCCAGTTCTACGGACACAGTGCGGTGTGTCACCCCATCCATGATGGCCCCTATCCCCAGGCCTTCACTGGGACCTGGGGTGGTGGGGGGTGATCCCTGCCCTCCTGTTAGGGAGCCCATCCCTGGCAGGAGCACTGAGGGTCAGTTTGGGGACAGGCCCTCTGAGCTGGGCACTCCTGGAATGAAGGCCTCTGCCCCATCCCCCACCCGGGCCGTGGGTGTGGGCAGGCTGCAGGACTCCACCCACCGCAGGCCGGCCCACGAGCCTCATCACCGGGTGCAGACAGGGCCATGGTAGGAAGTCAGTGGAAGCTGCTACCACACAGCAGGCCAGGCCGAGGAGGAGCCCAAGAGAAGGAAGAGGACCTGGGTGGGATGTGGACAGGAGGGCAGGCAGCCACTGCTCTAGGAGCAGGCAGGACGGGGGTTGGGGTGCTTTTGCCTAGTGACACGACCACAGGCCACCAGCATCCGCAGGGGCAGGAGCAAGCTGGGCAGTGCCCATCTCACAAGCTCTCCACCCCACAACACCTCCCGCGGGACTTCAGGCCTCACACAGACCATGGAGAAACCTGAACCAGCCCCAAAGACAGCCCAGGGCAGGGACAGACAGCCATGGCCGAGACGCGCTCTCCCTCCTGACACAGCTTCTCTCAGGTGCGACAAGAGAAACCACTGCGGTCAGGGCAGCAGACACCGCACAGATGGTGGCATCCAGGAGGGCTTTGCTTTTCTCAGGGGCACACCTGCTCTAACTCTGGGACCTGGGACCTGGGCCGGAGCGGCAGGTCATCACGGTGTGAAGGGCAAACAGAAGCCACAAGGGAACACCTTCCGGCCACTCCCTCCTCAGGCTCCCAAGAGGACATCCGGGACCCAACCAAAAGGGTCGGCACTTACCCAAGGTGACCTCAAAGGCCAGCGCACAGAGGCTAGGCAGCCGCTACCCCTGCAGCTGACCACACCACATGTCTGGTTTCTAGGAAGGGCCAGCCCCACCCCAGGCCACTGCTCATGGGGACACCTAAAGATAGATGTGGACACACCATGGACATGGTCAGCCAAGATGAGCACCTCAACCAAGGACCACGCCTATGGGAAGGTCTGGGGCAGCCCCAGGACCAGGACCTGTTGACAGGTCAGCCTTTTTGGGGTAGGGCCAGTCAGGAGCACCCCACTTTATCAAGCAGCTGCCCCTCCCACTGCATGGGGTCTAAGGGCTGGGACACCTCAGCGTAGCAGTGGGTGCAGGATCCTTGTGACAATCTGCTGAATTCTATGGACCCCCACCCTCGCACACCTCCCACCCCAGGGAACACCCAGACCCACAGCGTTGGGTGCTCAGGAGCAGAGGTGGGGGACCTCCTGCTGCAGAAGCCCCGTCTGCCCAAGACCTCTAGCCCTACCCCCAGGAAGACATTACCTAGACCTCACTCTTCTGCCCACAGGCCGTGAGCGGCCTGAGCAATTGCACCAACAGATCTGAGATGCCCTCCCAGGCCCAGCAGCAAGGACTTTGGCCACTGATGGCCTCAGGCCGCTGTGTGAGTGGCCTGCTGCCAGTCCTGAACATGCATGATATCCCTCTGGGGCAGGCACTGCAGCACGGTGCGTGGTGGAGGGCACGGGGCATCAACAGACAAAGCAGCACGTGTGACCAGGGCCACAGAGGACCATGGAGGCCCAGGGACCTGCAGCTCACGTCTGCCCCAATCCTGTGAACTAACCCTTGGTTCTTCTCCAAGGTGGCAGCAATAGCCTGGGGGCCACAATGCAGACCAGACAGCAATCGCACAGGGCACATACACGTGGCGACCCACCCGCTCAGGGGATGGCTCCCCTAAAGAGAAGAACCCCCACATTCTGCACATTCTCCCCAAGAGCTGTGTGGTCTGAGACAACAGGTATGAGCATGTGACATACAGCTAGTCATTTTTTAAAAACAAATTTTTAAATTTTCATTAACAATCTTATATTAACTACATATTAAAAAGATAGTATTTTGGATACATTGGATTAAACAAATCATATTATTAACATCCCACCAATGCTCTTCATACTTTCAATGTGGCCTTTAAACTGAGTATGACACATGTGGCTCACGTGACACTTCCACAGGACAGTGACGACAGAGTGTCGGCACTGCACGCCACATAGACTAGAAGCGGAGACTCTGGACGAAGCTTCCACAGCCCGACAGGGCCTGCTGAGGAGCGGAGGCCGTGGAGCACACAGGCGCTCACTCTACACCAGGACACAAGACCAAACGAGAGAAAATCAAGAGGAGAAAAGCATACCACAGCAACAACACCCACCGCCCCCACCCACCCAGAGGATCCAAATATTGTAGTTATCAGACAGACTTTAAAACTACTGTGATTAGTGCAGTCAACAAAACAGAGTAAAAGGGATAATTTCATCAGAACTAAAATCTATGAAATAAGAATCAAATGAAAGCTAGAACTGAGAAATAAAATTGGGAATGCAATATATGGGTTTAACAGTAGATCAGACATAGCTGAAAACAGTATCAGCAAACTGGAAGACATACCAGGAGAAAATATACAGACTGAAACATGGAGGAACAAATGGATGGAATATACAGGAAAGAGGGTAAAAAACTGATAGAACACAGTGACAAGGTCCATTCTATGTGTAAATGGGGTTTTGGAAGAAAAGGGCATAAAGAATGGAACAAATGCAATGTTTAAAAAATAATGCCCCAAAGTTTTCTAAAACTTAAGCAAGATATCCAGACCTAGATTCAAGAAATGCTATAAACCCAAATCAAGTTAAATATAAGAAAACCACACCAAGGCACATTACAGTAAAACAAACAAACAAAAAAACCTCCTAAAAATTGAAGACTCGAAGAAAAATTTTAGAATCAATATCGTAAAAGGCAGGTAGGGGGTATGGGGATAGATGGAGTTCGATGTTCTGAGGCCTACTAGTTTATATCAGACTTTAGAAATCAAAGATACATGTGGAACTCTAGTGGAACCACTGAAGAAGTACAAAAGAATGTATAACAAGCTCCCTAAGTGTGAACTCTAAACTGCCCAAAGCCCAGAGCTCCAAGAATGGTTCGTCCTATTACAGGACAGACACATCTGAGACCACACCTCAATTGTTAAAATTACCACTATGTGGATACCCAAATATGTAATGAAATGGTGACCAAAATTTACCAATGCAGTGAAATGCGCATCCCCCGTTAACCTGTTCTGTCCTCTCCAGACGTCCAGCCCTACAGCACAGGTCTTCCCGGGGTGTGCCCATGTGGAAGCACAACACCCTTGCTGCCTTGATCACCTATGTGAAGATGGAATCTTTGTCCTTCCCCAGGATCGGAACAAATCCCAAATGCAACAAAGAGCCAGTGCTCGGTGGGGCTCCCTTCCTACAGGTGGGATTACTCCGCAGGTGATAGTAAAGCTACCTCGCCATGTCACTACTGAAACCCAGAGAAGCTGTGTCTGCCATCCCCCAGGGGCTTCTCCGCCTCTGCCTGTGATGTCTCACCTGCAAAGGTGGGAATAACCCAAGGCCCAGGAGCCACTCTGAGGTCTGACCCCACGGGGTGGGGAGCGCTGGAGCTGGGCGTCTCTCCACCCTGGAGGGTAAGGAATGCCCCCCCACACACACACACACACCTCTGTCTCCCTCAGGCAAACATTTACCGATGGCCGTGACCTGCTGGACAGCCACTTGCCGAGCCCATGCAGATGACCCTGACACGAGATCCCAGCCCTATGAGCCGGGCAGTGCAGGCGCCTCACTTCCAGAAAGGAAGCTGAGGCTCAGACGCTCAACACTTCCACAAGACGCAGGTCAGAACGTGGCCCCAGGCCAGCCTGGCTCCCGCTACCTCCAGATGTGTGGGGGGGCCTGAGTGTCCCAAACCCTAGGGGACAGCAGGGGAGGCAGGAGTGTGAGCACCTGGCTGAAACAAGCGGGCCTCTGTCAGGAAGAGTGTTGGGGCGGGGCCAGCCCCTCTGGGACACTGCCTGCTGGCACACATGCTGTGACCACACCAAGCACAGCAATGGGATCAGCTCGAACCCCTAAAGCCAATGCCCCCTTATTTCACCTTCCAGAAGCTGACTTTGCTGAAACCCAGAGCCACCCCAGAAAACAGGTAAGGAAATCCCTCTGCTTTGTAGTTCCCTGCGGGATCTGGGGGTACTCCACAACTGACAGATGAGTGAATGAAGGAGTAAATGAATGAATAATGAATGAAAGGTGAGTGAATAAATGAATGATGAAAACGCAGATGAACACATGAAGGCACCAGTGAATGAAGGAATGAAGAGTGAGATGAATAGCTGAATGATGCGTGAGTGGCTGAAGGCTGAACAGTCTGCACAGCGGCCGGAGAGGAACCAGCCGCATCATGGAGGCCCTAAAAGCCCCCCAAATCCCAGGGTACACAGTACACCATGTCATGCTCTACACGCCACACACCACTTCATGGATCGTCATATCATCACGTCATGTCATGTCACATGTCACATCATATCACACGTAAAGCTGCACATCACACGACTTCCTCAACTATGGCTCTGCCCCTCCCCGTTTTTGTAAGATCAGGGAGAATTTTACTTTATCTCTGCCCGTCCACTTCTTCTGAATACCGGTATCACATCCTACAGAGGTACCGGACTGTCTCTCACCGCGGCCAAAGACAGTTCAAAGGGCAGGAGGCAGCACTCACGTCGTGTCCACCTGACAGGTGGGGACGCCAAGGCCAGCGCAGACGCATCACCTGGGGTCAGGCACCCCCACCACCACCTCAGCCCTGGGGTGTCCTCCAGGGGCCTGTCCCCCAGGGAGCCCCCCCAGCCCTCATCACACTCGTGAATCATGTGTCCCACTAAACCCATCACCACAGAACGGCAGAGCATGTCTGTCCTGTCCCCACAGTTTGGACAGAAAAGAGACCACAGTGGTGTGCTGTGCTCTGAGACAGGGGACCCTCCCAGGTGTAGGGCCTGCCCATCTGCCCCCCGCTCGGCTGACCCTGGATGTGTACCTATGACCCGGCCTGCAGGCTCCCAGAAACATGGCTGCACAGGTGAAGCAGGACTAAGGTGGGGAGTGGGTGTCAGTCAGACTGCAGCACACATCATTCAGGGCCGGGAGGCTTGAAGGGGCCCGGGGCCCTGCACACGTGGAGAGCACCCACCCTCCAGCTCACCCTCTGCAGGGCCCCTTGCACACAGCAGAGTGACGCCCTGGAAGGGACCCAGCATCGGTCCCAGAGCAGAAGGTACCTGGCTGCCCCACCCACACCGCCGGCTCTCAGAGCCTTTTGTCCCTCGTGAGCACCAAGCCCTGCCTCCCCCACACCCCGTCCTCCCGGAATCCACAAGCAGGAGCAGCAGGGACAGGGGGGACACCACTGCCATGAGGGAGTCTGCACAAACGGTCAGCAAGCCACCCCAAATGCAAGGGTCAGGGCTCTGACACCCCCACCTGCACAGCACGAGTGCTGAGCAAGTTCCAGCACCGCCAGCTTCCTCAGCACCGTCCCCCAGGCCACAAGGCCCCTCCCTCCCTGGGCCGTGGGTGCCCAGGACACCCCCGCTCAGGGCCCCACACAGACGGGCGCAGGCGGCTGCCTCACACCGACATGGGGTCCTCCTTCCAGGTCCCGGTGCTGACTCGGGGCCGGTGCCAACGCAGGATATGCCATGCTCAGGGCCTCGCTCAGGTCACGGTCACCCCTGAGCCCCCCGGCAAAGACACAGGGCTGGGAGGGTCCCTACACAGTGGCTGCGCACCCCAGGGTCAATGTCCTCCGCCGGCCCAGCCCTGCCCTGGGAGCTGCCCCACCTCTCAGCAGTACCCCCCACCGTGGACCTCCAGCCTGTGGGTGCATCTGCACGCGCGTGAACACACATGAGCACGGTACAGGCAGGGGCACGCGTGACAGGAGGAGTTCAATAGAGTTCAATGTATTTCTCAGGAGAATATAAAGGGAGTGGAATATCAACACAAAAACTCCACTTTCAGTCACAACACGCCATTCCAGCAGGTGCCACAGGCTTGGCGGCTGGCAAAGACATGTCATTCATTCCAGCAGGTGCCACAGCCCGGGAGGCCAGCAGAGACAGGTGCCCACAGCTGTCTCACGCGTCCTGTGCGCTCACCCGGGACTGTCCCCCTCGGGCGCCCATGAGGAAGCCCATGTGTGAACTGCTCCCTGGATGGTTCGCTACAGTGGCAAGAACTGCAGACATCCTGAGATGGCCCTATGGCAGTGACAAAGGTCATGAGGTCCTCAGGGCAGTTAGAACGTGGCGAGGCTGAAAGGCAGCAGGCGGGGAGACCCAAACGAGCGGGAACAGGGCTGCGTTTGGGGAGAAGGGCATGGGACCTTCTCTTCCTTCCCCAGTTCCCAGTTCTCTGCAATCTGCTGAATTCCGCTAAACTAAAAGCTGAAAGCACTGCCAGCCATGTCCTCAGGTCGTGCTCTGGGCAGCAGTCATGTCACCACCAGGAGCTCTTCCTCCCCGGGGTGGGGGGGGGGTGACCATGGTGGCTCTTTCCTCAAGTGTCCCCTTTGGTGTCTGTTCCAAACACGTTAACTGGACACAGAATCCCGACTCGTAACACCTGCAAACCCCTGACTACCCCTGACTACATCCCCCGGGGGGAGGGGGGGCACCATCTCCTCGACGGGCAAAGAGGAGGGGCAGGCCCAATCCCCAAAACGTATACTGAGAACCGAATGTGTGCTGAGTGGCGGGAGACACAACCCTCGCAGGAACTGGGGTACCTGGGACTCCTGGCCGTGGGGCTAGCGGCCAGGGTCAGAGATCTGGGCAGGTGACCCCTAGGTCTACAGTCTGAGGGTTGGAGAGGAAGATAAACACAGGAGACTCCTAATGGTAACCAGGGGTGGGAGGAGGTTTGTTAGTCATTCTCTCTACTTCCTGGCCTGGTTGGAATTTCCATGCTGACAAGTCAGAAACAACACGGGGAAGTTCTGGCCCTCAGTAAGCTTCAGATGCGCTGGCCTTCTCCCTGATTTGGAAACACCAGACATGACCCTATCGGGGTGGCTGGGGCAGGGGCAGGCACTGTGGCAGCCCCACGGCCCCCTACAAGCTGCCATCACCCACACTAGGCAGAAGAAGAGACAGAGAGTCAGGGAGCGGCTCTCAGCGCCCTCCTGGGGGCTGCACACCCAGGTGCCTTCACAGCACCCGCCAAGGAAACTCAGCAGAGGGGGCGTGATGAGCTGGGCTTGCTCCCTCCCGGATGGTGGCAGGCGCGCTGTGGCCCATCCTGAGCACCCACTTGAGGGCAGGCCAGACATACATCAGCCGCGACGCGGGATCACAGGACGACTCATTCACCCAGCCCCAGCCCCCAGCAAGCAGCCACCACCCTCCCTGGTGTCCCAATTAAGGATGCCTGGAAATCCACCCTGCCCCGGCCACAACACCCAAGTTTGCCAAGCAAGCAGGATGGTTCCCACGCCCCTGTGGGTCTTCTGGGCATCCCAGTGGCACCCCAGGCAAGGGATAAAATTGGGTCAGGGTGGGTGCCAAACACTGGGATCACCTGTGCTCACAGCCACAAGGACCAGACTGGTGGGGGGGTGGGAAGGGGAGCATCCCTGACCTCCAAAGAAATGGGGGGCCCCATATGACAGGGGAAGAAGCTGACCCAGACACCATACTGTCCACATGGGCCTTGGGGAAGCAGGACAAGTCTCAGAAGGAGACTCCAGGCCGAGACGCCGGGGACCGCCTGGCGCTGTCAGTGTCCTTGCTGACAGACCCCAGGTGCGACCCATAACACCGCGTGACGCTCCACGTGGGTTCTAGGCTGCAGCTGGGGGCCAAAAAGCAACTGCCGGGCTGCAGGAGAACCATTACTGTGACCACGGGCTCGGCCCCACGCTGAGGGGCTTCAGTCAGGCCACCCTGGTGTCCAGGCTCACCCCCCGTGAGATTCTCTTGCTGTCCAGACCCCCAGTACAACCCGCGCCCCCATGATCTGCTGCCCCAGAGGCTGCACAGAGGAGCCAGTATCTCTGCCCTGCTTACAGGACCCCACGGGGCGGTCCTCAGGCCAAGTGGCACGGAGCGCAGGCCTCCGTGCACACTGCCCCCACGCCCTCTGTGTAGTACTCAAAGAGTAAAAGGCAACATCAAAGATAAAATAAAATAAAATCTCCGCAGTGCCAAAAATACCTCCCCACGGGATGAGGGAGCAGGTGCCAGCTTCCACAGCAGCAATAGTTGCTATGGATACGGGGCTCCAGCCGGCAGGGGGTGGGGACAGAGATGGGGGACAAGTAGGGGAGAGGGGCAAAACTGGGGGAGGAAGGACAGAGAAGTACAGACCAGAAATAGAGGGAGAGGGACAGAGTTAGGGGAGAAGGGACAGAGACAGGTGACAGGGATCAGAGACCATGGCAGAGGTTGGGGAAGCAGACTGGGACGGGGGTGGGGGGGGGGGGGAGAGGAGGGTACAGATGGGGAGAAATGGGACACAGACAGGGACGGACAGAGACGGGGAGGGGACAGCAGTGTGGGGGAGGGGCAAGAGAGACTACCTGTCATTGGGAAGGAGAGCTCCCCGCCTCCCCGCCCGTAGGTAAGGTCCTGGCACACATGCGGCTCTGTGAGGGGTGGACGGGGCATGTGTCCTCCTGCACCTCAGCCCCGGGCCGGGCCAGCCCTGCCCAGAGGTTCTGCACCAGGTACTCAGGCCTCTTCCAGGCTCACCCCTCCCAGGGGGCCACGGGACACTGTTCCTCACAGGCAGCCATCGTATGCCTGGCTGCCTCCTGCTGCCCAGCAGGGAGTTGAGCCGGGAGCCGGGAGGCCAGCATGAGGGGCCCTGGAGAGGACCACACCCCCTGAGCTGCTGATCCCTGTACCTCACACACAGCCGTCAGGGCCTGGTCCCTGACCCTGTTTTCACAACCTCCTACAAAGCCTACAATGGTCCCTTGTACCCACCCACAGGCCAGGAAATTAAGACACCCCCAGCATGGCCTCAGGTAAAGCCCTTATGTGCAGCAGTCACTCCAGACACCCCGACCCCAGACAGCTGTCCCTGCCCCCCGTCCCTGAGGGGCACCCACCCAGGGCACCACCCGGCTCCAGCCCTGCTGAAAGCAAGCCCTGCCCATGAGGCCCCCGGGCCGCCTAGGTGGTCTCTCCCAGCCCGGGGCTGTCCTCTGTCCACTGGGAGGCAAGGTGGCTTCCTGGGACTCCCAATAACAACCCAAACAGCACAAGAAGGTGGGGTCCTATAGCAGCTCCCTGCTCCTAGGACTTTGCGGGGAATTGGCCCCTGGTCCAGCTTCTACAGGACCCCAAGTTCCATGGTATCTTCTGTCAGTACATCTCCCTGGGGCCCTCCTACCCCCTCTTATAAAGACCCTGGTGACGGCACGGGGCCCACCGGGTAAGCCAGGCTCATCCCCACCTCAGGGACCTCAAGAAACCTGCGTCTGCCAAGTGCCCCCAGCGCGCAAGCTGGCATGTCCCCGTCTGGGGCATGCGACCTTGGACCCCTCTATCACCGAGCCTCTCGCACGCTGCCCGCCCGACTGACCCTGGGCCTGGACACACGGCAGCCGCCCCACAGCCCCCTGCTGACCTCCCCTGGGGCCAACCATCTCTTTTATTTTGATTTTCCCTTCTGTGAGGAAGGGAGCCCCTCGGGGGCCGTATTACATCCGCACCCCCAGCTACTGCCCTCCCCGCCCGTGTTTCGTGCGCTAGTGGAGTGCACAAAGCATGCTCAAGGCTCGGAACAGCACCACCTGAGCAGACAGCAGCTCCCTCCGCCCCGCACGGGCATCACCTTGGGGCTCTGAAAGCCACGGGACCCGACCAGCACAGGAAACCACGCAGGCTGTCATCACGGCCACTACTAATTATACTCAAGATACGAAGGTCTTTTGAAACCCTCATGATTCAACCTCCACCAAACTGCATCTACCCCGCCCCGCCTGCAATATTTTCCTTCCCCCAAAGAGAAAACACAACAAGAAACCCTTTGTTTAAAGGCCATCAGCCATGGAACATTGGCCCCTCCCCAGTTCCTGCCTTGTCCAGGGAAAAATCTTTCACTGCCTGGCATGGCCCTGGCCCCACTGCCAGGACTCCAGGCGTCAGCTCCCCCGGGCGAGCCTGCCCCAAAGGGCTCGTCATTCCCACGGAAGCACGCACAGGGCAGGCAGGCCTCTTCCCAGGCAAGCACGTGCCCACACAGGCCAGCAAGGCCTGATGGGGCGTCTTCACTGCACAGAGCCTGTCCACGTAGCAGCCAATGGACAGGAAACAGGCTCAGGCGCCATGCTGCCATGCAGGCCACGGGGTGCAAGACCATGGGGACATGCAATGCACCCGTAGCTGCCCAACCGAGCCACCAGGGCTGACAGTCCTGGCTGGTAACTGACCCTTCTGCTGTACTGTCAGGCACCCATGCCAAACCCTAGACCCCTGGCCCCTCAGAGCCCCTTCCAGGGTCTGGGGCCAAGGGTTTGTGCTGAGTCGAGTCTGAAGGGTGAGATCCCACTGTGACCTCTGGCCCAGCAGGTTCCGATTGGCAACGCTGCCTCTGCTCCACCTTGCCAGGCTGTGACAGGCCCCTGCTCTGCTCACAGACACAAAGGGCCTGCCTCAAAAACGCATCCATAAACTGCTCCAGGAAGCATCCGGGAGAGCCAGAACCTTCCAGAGTCAGTCTCACTCTCCTCCAGGAACAAAGCAGGCCTTTGTGTTTTATCGTCGCCTTCATCAAATATTTACAGAGGCTGACAGACCATTTCAGGCAGGCCAGACATGAGCCAAACGCCAGCCAAATGCCACGCTTCCTGGGACCCTTGGAGGGGCAGGCGGGGCAGCAAGGGGGTGAGGGTCTGGGTCCCTGTCATCTGCAGAGCCCGGCAGGCTGCCGCTGCACAGCTGCATTGTAAGGACGGAGGAACAATGAACAGCCTCCACGCCCAGGCCTCTGGGAAGCCAAGAGCGGGGACGTGAGTGCACATGTACCCATGCCAGGGCAGGCAGGCGGGGCGACAGAGCACCCCACATGCCCGCGTCCTGCTCAGCCTCCCCCTCCCACCTGTGACACCAAGTGTCGGGCAGCAGGTGGATGGCCAACAGACTGCAGGTGCCCACATGTGGACAAGGGACCAACGCTGGCTGGTGCAGCCAGGGCTGTGGCCCAAAGACAGTCATGATGAGCTCAGGCAGCAGGAAAGACTGGACACTCACTGAGGCCCACATGAGAAATTCTAGGGCAGGCAGCCAGTGATCCCCAGAATGGAAAGTGACAGTGGGGGTCGGGGAGCTCTGCCTCTGATGGGGGCTCACGGCACTCACCCAGGCTACAGCAGCCTCACCTCCCAACAATCAAACAGCGCCCCTCTGTCCTTCGGTGTCTTATTGTTATAAACACCACCTATCCATTTCTTTTTTAAAGTTTTCACTATTTCTTTTCATCCGCTTTTGCTTCATTTTATTTCGAGCTGACCGCTTTTAACATGCTTGGCCGCTTTCCCTCAAGTCCTCTGAGGTCCACCCAGCTGGCCTCCTTTTTCACCTTCTTCTCACAAATGGCAACGCAGTCAGATCTCGCCTCATGCAGCACCCTGTCCCTAGCCCGGGCAGACCACCCGAGGGCTCCCAAACACACACGAGCCCTGCCGGTACCAGGAATGCCGTCCAGCAGAACTTAACCTCACACCTGCAAAAGCAGTTGAGCAAGACAGGAGCAGACAAACCCCCGACGCCTCAAACCCCAGGAGACGCTGCCCACTAGCACCCATAGGCAAAGAACCCCACCCACAGTCAGCTAGCCCCACCGAGGGCAAGCGATGGGTGGAGCAGGGCCTGGAATGCCCGGGACCCCATGCCCCTTCCAGCCCTCCCAGTGGGCTCTGCAGCCTCTGCATGAATCCAGGTCACTCATGCTAGCACTCCATGGGGTCTCCAACACCCCATGGCCAAACCAGAACCGCCAGCTGCCCAGCCCACCTACCGGACACACCAAGAGCCAGCCACCTTCCCCACCAGCACAGCCCCTGCCTGCTCCCTGGGGGACGGCCCCTCCCAGCATGAATGGTCCCTCCACCACATGGCAGCTAATGGGGGGTGGCTACAGGTTGGGGTCCACTCAGTGGCCAGCAAGGCCCACAGTCCAGCCCCCACACCCTCATCCCAAGTCCTCACCCAAAACCCTCAAACACCAACTCTGGGCGTCTGTCACAGGGAAGACGCACCCTGCTCAGATGCCTCTAAGAAAATGCCTGGAAGCCTGACAAAGGACAGACAGCCACCAAGAGCAGCCTTTGTCCCCCAATGGTGCATGTGACGAGCCGACCCTCCATGTCATGTCAGGCAGGCAAACCATCCCAAAGCAAATGCTACATCGTCTCACCCATGGGTCACAGCTCCAAGGTGTGGCCAGGGCCAGGCTGGGTGCTGAACGTCCCCAGGGCCCGAGAACATGCAGCCATCTAGACTGTCCCACAGGGTCCTCTAGCACTAGCCCGCTCTGCCTGTGGCTGTGGCCGTCCAGATCCAGACCTCAGGCGCCAGATCCCTGACCGCTGAGCACAGGAGCGCAGGTCAGCCCGTCACACTCTGGGGCGGGCAAGAGAAGAAGTGGCAGGGGCACCTCTCTCCGATAACCAGCGACGCTGGGGTCCCTGAGGTCAGTCACTGGTGTTGTGTAAAAAGGCTCAGGCTGGCGGGGGTTCCCTGAAACCCTTGCCCAGAGGCCCTCAACACAAACACGCCCGCTATCGCCCCTGCCCTGCTCCCCGTCCTCTCTCCTCCGCCCCTCAAGTCTGCAATGATTCTTCCAAAAAAGCCAAATTCACTCTCCTGCTTGAACCTCTTAATTAAATAAATTCCTCAGAACCTGTCGGGCAGGTGTCAATAGTTTGTTGCTGGCCAACTTGGCAAGATGACTTCCTGCCCTGAAGACAAGCACGGCAGCCACCTTCTTCTGGGGGTCCCGGCAGCAGCCAGGCTATAACGCCCCAGCCCACATGGCACGAGCGGAGACGCCCCAACGTGTCCCAGCCCAGAGGCATGAGGGCCGAGCTCCAGGGGCACGGACAGCATTGAGCCCACCTTGAACGCACCCCCTGGCAGACAGGAGGCTGGGGGCCACTCACCCCTGAGGTGGGCTCTCAACAAAGCTGAGGCGGGGGGCCCGGCCCTCTGGGTGACTCACCATCACCGCACGTTAACGTGGATGCTACAATTATGACTTTGCAAGAACATAAAAAAGAGACAAGACAGACTCGTACCAAAGTGAAAACTGCTGTGTCACAGGAAGGAGATTTGGGGTAGTTTTCTCTTTTTCAGGTTTCAGCATCTCTCACGTCCACCACATTCCTAGGAGCTTATGGAGCTGGAAACGTCCCCCATTCGGTGGCTTCTCCATCCGTCGCCTGGCAGCCCTTCGGTCCTCAAAGGTCCCACTCACTGGAAGGTGTCCAGTGCTGGTGCACGGGGTATGCAGCCCTCCCCTCCCCCATCATGCACCGCGGGATGACAGGAGCGCTGGGGCAGACATGAGCCTCAAACAGGCAGCGAGTTCTGAGGACAGCCCCCCGGAGGTTGGGGAGCTCCTGCCCGCGAATCCCCCTGCACGGCCTCCTGCTGCAGTCAGTGCAGCTGGCGCCAGGGGCCCAGTATAGCGCCAGTGATTTCCCTCAAAACAGGCAGTGCCGCCTGTTCTGGGCTCAGGGACAGAGAGGCAGGAGGCTGGGCGGCCTGCGACGTGGGAGGACCACCCTGCAGTGCTGCCTCCTAGCGCACCCCCAAGCGGCCCAGTCAGGTCCCGGCTCTGCCACTAACTGCGCACTGGGAGAGAGACCAACATGATCAGCGTCTTCCCAAAAAACCCGATGACTCCAGCAGGGTCAGCCCCAGATGCTGAGGCCCAGGTCAAATGTCATGGGGGCAGGACAGTAACCCCTCGCAGTGGCCCTACTTCTACATCAACTAATGCGGATGGGACTCAGCCAAGAGATCCCAGCTGGCATTGCCTGCAGGGGGCCAGCCTGGCTCCTACCTGGCAGAACTGCAGCACCTGCAGGACAGCCAGAAAGTCTAGAACATGGTCTCTGTAGCAGAAAAAGGAAAAACCAAAAGAGATTCGAAAATAATAATAAAAATGGTGGAGAGACTGTTCTAGATTAAAAGTGACATAACAACCGGATGCAACACAACACTCAACTGTGTCCTGGATCCAAACTGGAAACTGCTGAGCACAATTGGGAGACACAGTCTATGTCAGATGCATGGCTGACAGTGTCCGAGTTAGAGGTGAGCGTGACACAGCTGTGGCTTCGTGCGCAAACGCCCTTGTTCCTAAGGAGACGCTGCTGCAGTACCAGGGTGAGGCGCAAATGGCCCAGAAGAAAATGTGTGCAGAGATACAGCGATAAAGCAGACGTGGCCCATTGTTAACAACTGCTAACACCAACTTCCCTGTCAAAGTTTTTCAAAACAAAAAGTTCGTGGAGAAATGAACACTGGATTGGGGGCTGAGGACAAAGCTCCCACAAGGGGAGAGGGGAAGGTCCGGAGGCAGGGTCACAGGACTAGAGGTGGGAAGTGAGAGGGGTGGGGCAGGGAGGGGCAGACAGCCCCTGGAGGGACCGGGAGCCCAGGCAGAGAAGGGCCTGAGCACAGGAAGACCTTGTGGGGATGAGGTAACGAAGACTGACACAGGCACGAGCCCCAGCCCGCAGCCTGCCACCCCTCCCTACCAACAAAACCCACTGTGCCCAGCCCCAGGGAAGAGACCATAACTTGTCTATGCCATCAAGCCTTTCCCAGATGCCCTTGCAATCCCATTCTAGCCACAGAGACCAAAGAGGGTTACCAGTAAACACTCATTTATGGATTAAAATGTGGAAACCAAAAACTAACCTCCATGTAATCACCCACTTGCTTCCTGTTTTCAAATATGGTTGTGATGCCTGGCGCTGTGGCAGCCTCTCTGCCAACCTGAAGCAATAAAGACTGGGGACACATGCAACGCGGCTGAGGGGAGTACGAGCAAGACGGAATGCACTGCTGCCCCTGCCAATACTGCTGGCCGCTAGGGCCCTGGAGCTGCCATCTGCAGGCTTCAGCTCCAGGGCTGATCAGAAGGTCTGCATTGCTCAGCCACACTCGGCTTGTAACTGGGAATGTTTCCAGCACCACCACGCTTGAGCAAGCACACACAGAGCCCAGAAAGCTGGGGCCTGGGGGAAGAGTGGGCATCGGAGAGAGGACAGGTCCTTCCACTGCAGCTTCTGGCCTCAGACAAGTGGGGAGTCCCTAGGGCAAGGCCGGCTTTCCATGTCTAGCTCCAAGCACTGCCAACTCCAAGGCACCAGTGACAAATGGGAGGGGAGTCCCACAGGATTTGCGACGGAGCCAAGACATGCCATGGGAAAATCTGCACCTCTAAGAACAGCCCAACCCACCCTCACCGGATCCCATCCTGGTCCCATTAGACGCGGGGAAAACGGAACAAAACGTGGAGGGGGTACTTCCCACGCCCACCTCTTCGAGCTTCACAACACAGCTGGTGTTTTACA
Source organism: Rhinolophus ferrumequinum (assembly GCF_004115265.2). Taxonomy (NCBI): domain Eukaryota; kingdom Metazoa; phylum Chordata; class Mammalia; order Chiroptera; family Rhinolophidae; genus Rhinolophus; species Rhinolophus ferrumequinum. The sequence goes on along the minus strand of NC_046295.1, from coordinate 1,014,336 downwards.
GGCTCTGAGAAGTCCCACAACAGCAACGCCTGCCTGAGCAGCGCTCCCCACGCCTTTCCGTGCGACCCTGTGCACACAGGAAGATGACCATGAGGCCAGAAGCCTGAGGCAGGCCACCCGCTGGCTCTTGCTGTGAGCTCAGATATGCCCTCCGCTTCCCTGAGCCTCTTCATCTGTGAAGAGTCCTGAAACCCCTCAGCTGGTTCTGAGGACCCAATGAGCTCCCACGAGGGTCTAGAAGTGAGACAGACCTCACACGCCAGAGCTTCCTTCCTGCCTCCCTGCCTGCGTCCCGCCCACAGCCAGCTGACAGCCAGGCCTGGACCTCCCTGCCAAGTGGGTGCCCCTGAAGCCCAGCCAGAACAGCCCTTTGCAAACCACCAGGACTCCAGGGCACCAGGCCCCTTGCCCAGCGCCCCCACCTCCACCAGCTCCTCTGCCCATGAGTTTGCGCAGGGCTCACAGCACAACGTCTTTAATTTCAGAAGCCACTGTGGAGACCTCACTCCTGCACACTGAAACATATGCCCAGCTCGAGCGGAGGTGGGCGTGAGAGGGACCACCTTCCCTGAGCCCATCCAGCTCTGAAGCCCCTGGAAGCACACACTCAGGGAGCCCACAGCCAGGGCAGCCTCTCTGGCCCAGGAGGCTCTATCCAGCCCCTGGGCTCCGCCAGGAATCGCTGAGCAGAACTTTCTGGAAAAGTCCTCCACGAGGACCAGAGCAACATGCACAGAGAAGGGAATGAGCACCTAAACCACAGCCTCTCCTCACAAACCAACAGTGCCGAGACACTCCAGAACCAAACAAAAAGGTTTTAAATGCTGACACCCTGTGATTGCAGCTGTATCTATAAAAACGATACGTGTGTGTGAACAAACTTCGAGGCAACACGCAAAAATAATAAATTGTATTCACTTGGATTATGGGCGCTTTTTTTTCATTTCTGCAAACTTCTGTAATGTAGCTGTTGTGCTGTTTTTTAATTAATAGGCCTATTTTATAGAGAAGTTTTAGGTTTATAGAAAGATTAAGCAAAAAGTCGAGTTCCCACAGAGTCTCCCTCCCTACCCCCCACACACAGCCTCCTCTTATCCTGCACTAACGTGCTGCATTTGTATAACTGACGTGCCAATATTGACACATTCTTATTAACGTAATTCCGTAGTTGACTTTATAGCTCACTCTTGGTGTTGCACACTCTATGGGTTTGGACTAATGTATAAAGACATGTATCCGTCATTATTTTATCATACGAAGTATTTTCACTGCCCTCCTATTCATCACTCCATGCCCCCCAAACCCCTGGTGACCACTTTTCTTTTTACTGTCTCCATAGTTTTACCTTTTCCAAAATGTCATATACTTGGAATCATACAGTATGTGCAGTGTTTTCAGACTGGCTTCTTTCACTTAGTAATATGCATTTAAGATTCATCCCTGTCTTTTCATGGTTTGATAGCTCTTTTTTAATCACATAATACTATTTCATTGTCTAGATGGACCACAGTCTGTTTATCCATCACCTACCAAAAGATATCTTGATTGCTACCACGTTTTGGCGACTGTGAATAAAGCCACTGTAAACATGCGTGTGCAGGTTTTGGTGTGGACATGTTTCCAATTCCTTTAGGTAAAAGGCAAAGGAACACTTGCAGGATTATGGTAAGGGTTTGTTTTGTAAGAAACTGCCAAACTGTCTTTCAAAGTGGCTGCATCATTTTGCATTTCTACCAGCAGAGAAGGAGAGTTCCTATTACTCCACAGCTCGTCAGCATTTGGTGCTGTCAGTATTTTGAATTTTCACCGTTCTAATAGGTGTGCACTGAGATCTCACTGCTGTTTTAATTTGCAATTCCCTGACGACACAGGATTTAGAGCATCTTTTCATATGTTTATTTGCCATCTGAATATCTTCTTTAATGAGGTGACTGTTAAGGTCTTTGGCCCATTTTTTAATCAAGTAGTTTGTTTTCTTGTTGAGTTTTAAGAGTTCTTTGTATACTCTGGATAATAGTTCATTATCAGATGTGTGTTTCGCAAAGATTTTCTCTCAGTCTGTTTTGTCTTCATTCTCCTTTCGTGCCTTTGCAAAGCAGACGTTTTCCATTTTAATTAAGTTCAACTTATAAAGTTTTTCTTTCATGGATCATATCTTCGGTGTTGTACCTAAAAGGTCATCTCCATATCCAAGGTCAGCTACGTTTTCTCTTATGTTATTTTCTAAGAGTTTTATAGTTTTGCATTTTACATTTAGGTCTGTGATCCATTATGAGTTCATTTTTGTGAAGGGAGTAAGGTCTGCATCCAGTCATTATTTGCATGTGTATAGCCAGTTGTTCCAGCACCATTTGTTGAAATGACCGTCTTTCTCTACTGTGTTGCCTTTACTCCTTCATCAAAGATCAGTAGACTATACACGGATGTGGTCTGTTTCTAAGCTTCCTATTCTATTCCAGTGATCTATTTATCTCTTCTCTCATCAGCACCACACCATCTTGATCTCTTTCATTCTTTTCCAAAAAACTTTATATATTTCAAGAAAGCTGACATAATTAGAGAGAGTAATCAAGTATTCTGGGTAATCTTAAAATTCAGCCCTCCTGAGAACAGAACCAGATTTGAAAACTCTTTGAAGCAGGAAAACCTGCAGCAGACCCTCAGAAGGGCTGTGCTTCTGTCCTGAACTGTCCTTGCTGGGGGCCTCTTCAGCCCACACACAGCCCCTAGACCGGGTGTGGCCAGAGGCAGATCCTAACCTGCTTCTTGAGACTCCAGCTGCTGCGTTCACACCCTCTCCTTGTCTGTGGCTAGACGGCTGGACAGGCTGGACAGGGCCGGGTGCTTGGCTTACCTACACTGAGGTCCCATACCACCCAGGGGTTGATTCCTGCCACAGGGCAGGTCTCCCAGCTCCTCCACGTTCAGCTTATTCTCTACTTCAACCTCTGCCTCTTAAAGCTGTTCACTTGAGGGGAAGCAAGCATGGGGGAGAAAGGCTTCACTATGCCTGCTCTGTGCTCAATGCCAGGCACACTTCTCAACAGTCTCCATACCCTGTGGAAGTGGGCTAGCACCATCCCCATGGCACAAAGGGGTAAACCGAGGCTCACAGAGGCAGGTGCGTTCCTCATGGCCACCCTTCTGGGAAGCTGTGGGGCTGGGGTCTAATGTATGTAGCATGGCCCCTGCTTCTGGGCTGTTGTGTGCCTGGCTGCAAGGCTCCTAAACACATTCCCACGAGCACAGGCAGACACCGGGGCCCACCTTGCCGCTCACCCAGGGCGGACGGCAAAGGAGACCCAGGCAGGCAGCCCAAACCTCTGCTGGATCAGGTCAAGTTCTCCTCCATCAAAGCAGTGACCTGGAGCTCCGTGTCATCACCTTGGGCAATCACCCAGCTCTGGCCTGAAGCCGGCCCAAGCCACAGGCACCAAGAGACACTGACAGCCACATGGAAGGCTGCTAGTCCAAGCCTTTTTGCCAGAAAAGTGGCAGGCAAGCCCACCAGCCCATGACGGCAGAACAGGCTCCCCCCGCCAGCCCCACCGTCCCGCAGGCCTGTCCAAATGCCCCTCTGTGAGGTCTGTCCTGATCACTGCGATGCCCCCAGGGTGAAACCATAGCACACACTCAACAAATGCTGGCTGGGCCAACGAACCATACTAGCGCTGTTGAGCCCTAAGCACGGGACCTGGCATCCAGAACCTTCTGGAACATGACCTCCATATCCTCCTCTTAGCAATTCTTTTTCTCGCCGCCATCATTTTATGGCCCACAACAACCCACCAGACAGCTCCCCCCCCCTCAGTGTAAGCCCCCAGCCACCACCTGGAAACGGCCGGGGGGGTAGAGGGGGACATGCCCACTAGCCCTCCTAGACAGTAAGGTGGTCTGGGCGTCCTCCCTCTGGGGCCAAGTTGCTGGGTTATTAGGGCCTGAATCACACCCCACACGTCAGGGCTTCCAAGGATACCCGAAGAGGCACGTGCCCGGCCTCGGGAGCGCCTGCTTCCAACAGGTAAGGAGCCACAAGTGCCCGGAGTGCCATGACGGTGACCCGAAGCTCAGGCTGCTTGTCTGCCATCACTGACCACACCCGTCTAGCCAGTGTCCCCTGGGGCAGGGGCGGGACCTCTGGGTGTTGTGCACCCACACTTCTGCACTGTCAGGGGAGCAGGAGAGTCATCTTCACAGGCCTCTAGGCAGCTGGCACCAATCTTTCTCACCAACCAAACCAGAACCATGGTTGGCGTGGCGCGTGGTGTCACTTGAGAAAACAAGTCAGTGTTGGCAACACACAGATTTCAAAATACAGCTCTCCCAACAAAATTAAGGCCTTAGGAGATGAGCAAACATTAAAAAGCAGGGGACCGACCGCCTGCCAAACTGACTGCAGCCCTAAGCGTCCTGCTCCGACATGCAGGTGCTGGGATCTCCTCAGCACGCCCCTCCTACCCTCCCCACACCCGCTGCTGGGACCCCTCAGAAAGCAGACGAGGCCACTGGAGGGACCTCCCGCCCCCATCCCAAGGCTGCCCAGTACTGCAGAGCATATGCCTGGCTGTCTGTGAAGGGCGGTGGGCCTGTGCAAGGTCATCTGTGTGAGCTCAGTGCCGGTACAAGTGGACCAGCCGTGGCCACAGGACTGGGTGCTGGGCTGCACCGACCACAGGAAGACTGGCCACCCTCTGAGGACAGCGAGTGGACCAGTGCAATCGGCACGGCCGCACACAGCAAGCCTCCATGCACGCATCCACTTCGGGGCACAGACAGGTGAACAGGACACAGACATCTGGCTGGGGCAGGTGCGTTGGGAATACATGGTGTCTCTGTGGCCCCACGAAGGGAACACCAGCAGGTCACAAATTATCGGGTCCTGTGGTGCCCACATCTGCAAACCCCTCCCCAGCCTGGAGGCCAGGCCATCACCGCTCCCCAGGAGCCCAGCTACCTCCAGGCAGCACGAAACAGCAAGACAGCTTCAGGACAGCACCTGGGAGCCCAGGGCCTGTCCACAGTGGTGGTGCTCAGCCCGTGGTACCGTGAGGGCCTTACAAGTACTCAGGCAAAGGGTTAAGGACTGACAGCGAAAAGGCAGAATGACCCCCATGCTGGGAGTGGGCCCAGACACCAGCATGGGAAACATGGGTTCCAGGTGGGATGACCCAGGAGGCAGTGCCCAACCCTGTAGCAGCAGGTCACAGCAGCCTTCTGTGGGAGGACGCAGCTCAGAGGGCCTAAGACCCCATCTCCCCTGAAGGCAGGGGGCCAGACAGAAGGGGCAGCATGTACGCAGGCGCTGAAACAGGCTCTCTCCAAGTTCCCGAGGAAGACACGGAAGAAGCAGGTGGTCCAGGAAAGGCCAACAGGCCGCCTCCAACTAGGCTTCTGGATGCTGGCCAGATTCGGGGTGGCTACATGTTCTCTCCTCAGGACTCACGCAGGCACAGAGGTGGCAGCAGGTGAGCGAGTGCCCTGAGCCTCCTGGCACAGGTCAGGAGTCCAGACATGCCTCACACCCCAGGCAGAGCCAACGACAGGCCCCCAGCTCCCTGAGCACTGTTTGACAGGACAGGGTCTGTGCAGGAATAGAGATGGCCAAAGAAGGACATGGGGACATGGAAAACATGCCCAGAGCAAGGGCAGTGGTCCTGGGTGCGTTCGCACCTCCTCCACTGCTACTGTAACATTTCTGATGCCAGGAATAAACATTCATTCAAAACAAAAGAAACAAGGAAGTAATATTTTAAAATGGCTTTCCCTCAAAATGAGTGTCATCTCTGGACGGCTGGAGAATTCAGGAGGTGACATATCTTGCTGTCCTTCGCTATGAGATGAACACATCTTGCTCTCTCTGCAAAGCCCTTTCAACACTAATAGGAAGGAAACTGGAAGTCACGGGGATCTGACGTCCTCCAAGCCAGACTCAAGGTCCAGAAATGCAGCCTTTCCCTCCCTTGGCAGGGAACCCCAGAAAAAGCGAGCAGGTCATGTTGTCTTAGTTCTGGGGGAGGCCAACGGATGCCAAGGCCCCAATGCATCCCAAGGATGGGAGAATGAAACAGACTCCGGAGGGTGGATTTTCGCAGCCTTCCAAAGCTGCTGGCCAAGGCCCTTCTGGAAGAGGGTCTGAGGGCGGGAGGAATTCCATAAAGCTCCCTGCACTGAAGGCATTGCCCCAGGTGAGCCGCCTCCAACTGGGTGGGAGCCCTGCTGCCCGGGAATCCAGAGGGCGCCCGGGTGGAAGAACATCTCCACACTGTGAACCCCTCCCCAGGCACAGAGCCAGCGTACCACCCCTTGCCCTTGCCCGATGCAGTGGTCCGAGAGGCCTACCCTGCCACCCTACTCTCCACACTCATTTCCAATCCTAAGTGGACGGCCACACCATGCCAGGGGCCTCTTCCCATGATACTGCAATCCCCCTCTGCCATATGTCCTTGCCGGTGACCGGGGAGGGGAGGACCTCAAGAATAAAGTAGGAGAAACAGAGGCTGGACACAGCAGGTTCTCAGCTGCTGTCCTAAGCTGGTCCCTCTCAGCCCCACCCAGCAGACCCCAAATGCTGCACACCAGCCCTAGGCAAACGTTAACAGTCCCCTCTTACTGAGAGAGATACAGGGATGGTTTCCCTGCCCACTTGGGGCTCCCAGTAACTCCTGGTCACAGGAAGCCATCTCCGGTCTTTCCACTACCACCCAGAATGAAGTGAAAGACCCCTGGACAGGCAGTCTCCATCCCTGTGAGCTCTGCTTGTGGACCCAGAGGCAGAACCACTTGCCTTGCCTTAAAGGGAATGGAAAGTAAGCAGCTCTTCCTCCAAGGGTCACAGCACCTGCAGTGCCTCAACCAGATCACCGGGCTGCTGCTGAGGTGTCACCCAGAGCTGCCTGTGCAGCGCCCCCCTCCTGGTCACCCCTCGGCATGCACTCCACAGCAGAGCACCCGTGGGTGCGTGGAGTGCCACACCAGTTACTTGGCAAGAGCGAGCCGGTGGGGAAGTAAGGCACGCAGTCGTACTCCAGAAGCAGGAAGCCTCCTGGCCTCTGCCGTCTTCCGTCTGCATCCTCACAGCCGTGGTGCCCACTCACGCCCATGCCATCCTCAGCACACCCCAGGGATCCCAGGCCACCTCTCAGCGGGCTGTGAGGGAGACGGGCTGTCAGTTCTTCCTGAAGGACTCCCTGGGAGGCCCACATTTCCATGGTGAACCAAGGGGTTTCAGGGAGGGGTGACCTCTGGACTTCTTTGTCTCAGGATAACGGCTGAGGACAGGCAGGCACCATCAAATTAGCCCAGCGCTCGCTCTCCATTTCTCTCTCTCTCTCTCTCTCTCTCTCTCTCTCTCTCTCTCTCTCTCTCTCACACACACACACACACACACACACACACACACAAGTGTGCAGGCCCCCCCTCAGCTGGGGCCTGGAAGACAGAGCGACCAAATCTCATTTCTGAGCCAAAAAGACAGGCAGCCTGCAGTGTGGCGGGTGGCCCTGCGTCAGACCTGGAAGGCCTGGCTAACTTTACAGGGCTCTGGGGTAGGCTTACACCCCTGAGGCCAGCCCATGCTGGACAGCTGCCCCCCCAAAAGAGAGAGGGACAGTAAATACCCGCTGTGACAGGCACAGCCAGAGCTTCCATGGCTGGCCCAGGACAGCTCGGATTACGGTTTATATAATCTTCCGGGGTTAGGGCTGACACAGCCAACGTAAGGGCAAGGTTATGAAAAATGCATGCCCAGAGCCTTTGCATCCAAACAAACAAACTACCCACCGCATTTTGCATGACATGGTTTTAAGACCTCACACACCTATTCTGTGAATGAAGAGACTTAGAAAGCCCCAGAGGCCAGTCAGCACTTCCAGGCCTTGCCCACAGGCCCAGGGCCCACCAGGCCCCACCTTACACAGACCCTGGGTCAAAAGAAGCCTCTCAGGAACCCCGAACTGGGGCACCTGCGACACCTTGCAAGACACGGGTAGACGCTCACTTAAGAGCAAATCAGAGTTCACAAGCCACCAGATGATCTGGACACGGCCCTGCAGGCCGGACATGGCCCATCCTGCTCCTGCAAAGACACTAGGGTCCAGACAGCCTGGATCAGTACAGCCCCGGAATTAGGAGTCAAAAAGGAGTGGCTCTAACAGACACACCCTCCAAGTGCCCACTCTCCAGCCTGGGCCACACTGTGCCACTTAGATGCCACACTCCAGGAGGTCTCGCCTCAACCACGCAATCTGTACCACACAGAGGCCACCCTTGCCCCCGGGCACAGCCGGCCACCCACACAGAGGGTGACATCAGGACGCCCCAGGGCTGTCTAAGGCTCGGCAGGACCAGCGCAGGAACAAGAACACGCGGGAAGCCCTCGCCCACCGCCCACCTGCGGCTAGCGCGCCCCTCACCTGCAGCTCGCACCAGGCCACCTCCACCCAGGTCTCCGTGTCCAACCCTTTGTACACCGTCTTGAAGGAGCCGCGGCCCAGCTCGATGTCGAACTTGAGGAAGCGGCCGTCCAGGGAGGTGGCCACGGCCTTGAGATCATCCTCATCGTCCTCCTCCTCCTCGGGCTCGTCCCGGCGAGCGCGCGCGGGGTCAGGCCTTGCCTCGGGGCCCCCCGCGTCATCCTTCCTCTCTGCTGCAGCCGCCTGCTCTGCGGGGCCGCCGTCGGGGTCGGGCGCGGGGTCCAGGCAGGGTTCCTGCGCACCCACAGGCTCTGGGCCAGGGGCGCTGGGTGCTGTGGCGGGCTCGGCGGGCGCCGGGGCTGCAGGGCGGCCGCGGGCGCGCTCGGCGATGAGGCGGCGCGTCTTGCAGAGCAGCAGCACCCGGCGCTGCAGCGGCTGAGGAGGCTGCGCGCCCGGCGCCTCGGTCGCCTCCAGGCCGGGCGGCTCCTCCTGGTCCGACTCCACGACGCTGCGCCGCAGGAAGCGCTGCGGCCCGGGCCGCGCCGCCCGCGCCCGCGGCACCGCCGCCGGCTCCGCCATGCCCGCGGGCTCCGCGCGGCTCCCGGCCTCCATCAGCGCGCCGGGGGCGTCTAGGCGGCCGCCATCGCCGTCCATCTCTGCGGGCAAGGACACACAGGCCGCGTGAGCGCCGGCCCCGCCGCACCTGCCCAGGCGATGGGATGAGACAGCGCCGCCGTGAGGCCCGCGCCCGACCCACCCTGCCCGCCCGGCCGGCAGCCGGAGGGGCCTGCTGCGCGGTCCCACGGGAGGGGGCTGCAGACGTGACCCCGAGTCCCGGGCTGGGGGGAGGGGGCCGTACCCTGCTCAGCCCTGGGGGAGGGGGCCTGCTGGGCTGTCCCTGGGGGCCCCAGGTGAGGCTGCAGAGCGGACAGGGAGGTTGCGCGAGAAGGAGACACCGGCCAGGCGGCGGCTCCACAAAGGACGCGGCCCCGGGCCCAGTAGAGGCGCGCCGGGATGGGGCTGCGGCGGCGCCGCACGCACACAAAGGCGGCGGGCGGGGGGCTCAGCACTCACAGGGCCAGCGGGCGCCGTCCATGCCCGCAGCCCGGCGGCCGGGGCGGGCGAAGAGGGCGAGGCCGCGCTCCTGGCCCGGGTCGTTCTCAGGGTCGGGTCGCGGCGCGGCTCCCTGGAACTGCCTGCTGCAAGGCCCGGCTCCCGCGTGCTGCTCCGGCTCGGCGCCGCGGCTCTCCGCACACTCTCGGACCCGGCGCGCTAGGAGGGCGGGGCGTCTGCTGCCCGCCCCTGGCCGGCGCGGCGGGGCGGGGCCTGGCACGCCCACCTGGCCTCGGGCGCGCGCGGCCACCTGCGGGCCGGCTTTCAGGCGGAGGCACAAGCCCAGGTCCTGGCCCCACAGCCGCGCAGGGCTACAGCATCCCTCAGACTCCCACTCCCGGCGGCACTCCTGGCCCCCGAGACTCTTAGGACTGCCCCGCGAGGCTGCTGGCCGCGGAGGGCCCCCTGTGTCCCCGAGAAGAGGCACAGGTTCACCGCCTCACCTGGCACAGCAGGTGTGCCAGACCTCTGAGCCCTGTGTCAGGGCAGAATGGGCAGGCTGGAAGGCTAAGACTCAGGACCTGTGGTCTCTCCACCTTCAGGAAGACCTCAAGAAAAAGTCTGAGCCCCACCCCCATCCCAACAGGGACTAAGCCGGGTTGCAGGGTGAAGTACTCTTGTCTCACTAGACCGGAATCCAACAGTACCTTACCACCTCTCCAGGAAGGCCAGTACTGCAATCATCATTCCCATTTTGCAGCTGAGCAAACTGAGGCCCCAAAGGCAGAAGTTATCTGCCCTAAATCCCAGAACTCCTAAGACAGGATGAACTGGGATGTCAGTCGATAAGGGTGTGGAGACCTTCCAGAAGCCTGGTGACCCACAGTGTTCTTCCTCACCCACTTCTGTTAAATGCCACCTCCCCCCCCAACCCCCATCTCTCCCTCCTCCTTCCTCTTCTGTCCTACAGACATGCCCTTCTCCTGGACATCTTGAACCTTACTGCAGGGAGGTAGCATAAGACAAAGACCACACTACTAGTTTCCAAGCCCTACTCCACGCAAGGCACTGAGCTCACACCTCTCACCCTGTCCTCCATAAGCCTGTAGTGTATAGTCATTGGCCCACCTCAGAGGAGAAAACGGAGGCACAGGGAGGCAACTGGCCCAGGGAAGATGCCAGGAGGTTCTCATGTTGGTCTCTGCCCCTAGGCCGGGCACACTGTCAACCACACAGAAACTTTCAGACTCAGGGTGTGCCCGTGGGCTGCTCGACCTGGAGACCCTGGCACAAAGTAACTCAAGCGATATCAAATCATCACAGTTAGGGTGGGTGCCAAGTGACTTACCAGAGCAGCGGGACTTCCTGATACCCTGCAGGGTTCTGGCAGTGGGTGCCAGAGCCAGCAGAGACTGACTCGTGAGGGCTGGCATTTCTTCCCAACTCTGTTTGTTCAGACACCTGGCAATGTTGGGAGAATTTACATTTACACCATGGAAATGGGCGGACACCACAGATCAGGACTTCTCCCCGCAGAGTCATGGTGCCACAGCGTGCTGGCACTGAGCCAGGCATCTGACACATTCCTGCTAAATACAGGCTCCAGTTCCCACATCTACTTGTGGGATAGGCATCCAAAGCAGAGTCCAGACAAGGAAGGGATAACAGCAGACACCAGCTCTGCCAGCCTGGGGAGACCCTTCAAGGTAGGGATCCGAGCGAGACCCCGCAGAGTGAGGGTCCTCCCCGCAGCGGTGGTTTGAATATCTTTCTGTCTTCCCTGTGGAGGCTAGAGACCCCAACTTTGCCCTGCTATCTGTGTGACTTTGGGTGAGTCCCACTCTCGCCGAGCTTCAGTATGACCCCCGGAAGAACCAGCCTGACCATCCTTGTTTGTCTGCCCTGAAAGACTGCCAATTTCTCTCTCAGTCAGTCCACGAGGGCACCCTGGCTCCCAAACCTATGACAGGAGTGCCCAGGCCTGTCCAAGGGAAAACTGAGAAGGGACAGAGCTATGCATGTTCCAGATAGATGCACGCCGGTTGGGCCTCTTCCTTTCTCCCAAAGGGCCGCACTGGTGGAATGTGAACACGGTGCCTGCCTGGTAATGGAGGAAACAGCTGGCCAGTCACATTACTGCCTGTGGGCTGCTGCCCATCCACAGCTCACAGATGTGCGTAGTATGGCAGCAGTATCCCCACACATCACAGGGGCAGCCTAGGCCCTGGGGAAGCAGAGACAACCTGCCCTGATTGAGGGCCGTGTGCACTCTGAGCCCTTAGGGGTGGTTTCAGGCAGCCTGCTCACATGCCTCCCGTGACAGGGAGCTTCTGTCCTCTGCTGACCCATGACCCTGGGAATGTCCAGCTAAGCGGCTAGTGGAGATCACAGTCCGCTTTGCAAGGAACCTTGGGCTGGGCTCTGGACCAGGTCCTGGGATCCAGGAAAGGGAAGCCTGAGGCTTCCTTGAATAGACCTTGGGACCAAAACTTTGCCAGGATTGCTGTGTATTCCTACCCTAGTCACATAACATCTCTGAGCCTCCATCTCCCTGCAGAGAACAAGCACTGCCCATCTGCTTTACTGGTTAACTTAAGGCTGGCATGAGCCAGGTCTGTAGAAGACACCCTGCAAACTGTGTGCCCCAGGCTGGTGATGACAACACCCCTCATCTTTGAGATGGGCATAATGGTCATGACCAATAGTGTTGGGGTGTAGTCAGTGTTCAACAAAAGCTCTCTCATGGAAGGAGGGAAGAGAAAGGGCCCACCCTCCACCCTGCTCATCAGGCCCCTGCAGGCTCACCAGTCAGAAGAGTGAAGTCTGGCCTCGCCTGAGGAAGCTCAGACACCAGGCATTGCCTCTGAGTGGACTCAGGCAGCCCAGGGCAGACGAGCCGTCCGATCCAGTGCAGCCAGGCCACTGCCTTGAGCCCTCCCACAGGCCACAGCACAGGCAGGCAGCTCCTCACCACAAGGGGCCACTGGCTTCCTGGACCACTATGTGGAGCCCACCCCAGCAGGCAGGAGAGACAGCAGGGAGCCCAGGTCCTCTGGGAACTCAGGTCCCACAGGGGAGGGGAAAGGTACTGGGAAAGCAGAGTGGGAGGTAGGGGAAGTGTCCTGGGAGGACGGATGGGGGCAGGGTAGGCCTCAGCGACCTGAAGGATGCAGGGGACAGGCATATGGGGTGGGAGTTGTGTGGGCCTCTGAAGCTCCCAGCAAGGTGTATGCGGCTGGGAGGGTGAATGCTGGGCCCCTCCACTGTGACCCCCCCACCCAGTGGGGCTCCCAGCCAATAAAGGCCCAGTGTTCTCTAACACAGTTTTTATTTTATTCTTTTTTATAATTAATAAGCTGATGTAACATTTCCTTTACTCCCAAATTTAAAAATGTGTTGAATTTTTTAAATAGCAGCTTTACTGAGGCATAATTCACATACCATAAAATTCACTCTTTTAAAGTATACAATTCAGTGGTTTTTAGTATCTTCACAGAGTTGTATGGCCATCACCACTCTCTAATTCCAGAACACTTTCATCACTCCAAAAAGAAACCTGTCCCCATTAGCAATTACTTCCCTTCCTCCTCTCTCAGCTGCAGGCAACCAGCAATCTACTTTCTGCCTCTATGGATTCGTCAATTCTGGGCTTTTCAAAAATGGAATTACACAGCATGTGGTCTTTTCCACATTGCAGCAGATATCAGTACTTCTTTCCTTTTTATGGATGAATAATATTCCATTGTATGGATATACATACTGATTTTTTAAGAGCATGTCCTCATTAGAGAAAGTTTATAAAACAAAAAAGTGAAAATAAAAATTTTTAAGCTGTCCATGTGTTGCTACCCAAGTATGACTCCCAGGGTGCCCCCTGCAACAGGCATTGTCTGTCAGTGGCAGCAGTCCCCTGGGAGACTCTCAGCAGGCTCGTAGCAAATAAGCGAATCGAAATTCGAACTTATTTCTCTTATGCATAGTTATTTAATTTTACTCAGGCTCACACCAGATGTAAGGTCATATATCCTATTTTGTTTGGTCCAGAGAATGGGGCTTTAGCTCTCAGATGTCCTAGGATGCACAGGTATTTGAAATCCCCTCGCCCACATTCCTGCTGAAGGAGGATGGAGGAGATGCTGTCAGCCCCCAGGTTCCCCGAGGGATCACTCCTGAACTGCTCCGCTCAGCTCCAGGCCCCAGGATTTTTTTTAATGGATACAACTCTTAGGTTTATTTCCGTTTAAGTCTGAGGAAGAACATCTGAGACTACTCAATGGTTGTTCCTACCGGCTCAGCAGCCTGCGTGGCGGGGCGCTGCCACCTGCACACCTTCACACCATCCTGCTACCTCAGGGGAGTCCCGCTCAATTCAAGAGCTGGAACACTGCAGTAGCCCTGATGTCCTCTGTGGTTACAGCTGCCCTAGTTTCTCAGTGTCTTTTGGACGCAGTAAAGGTAGACCAGTTGTGAGAATGTGCTTGGGGAAGGTGTTGGCGTCCGCCCCCTGGGGCCTGCTGGGCAAGCTTCCCTTCAGTGTCCCAGGTCAGACTCAAGTTGGTCTGCAAACAGAAGGGCCACGTGGCTCAAGAGGCCTGTGTGGACCATGAAATATGGGGAAGAGCAGAAGAGAGCACCGGCCATTTTCCACATTTTCATCTCTCCTTAAAGCCCCAGGAATTTGGCCCATGGATCTAGAGAAACTGGCAGCCGTCCAAAAGGGGGTGGGTTGCTGAGCCCAGTGAGTAGTGGAGCCCGAGTAAGTTGAGCTGCTGAAGTAAACATGATGGTGCTGATGGTGATGACGCCAGCACTGCTGGGTATGTGGTGTGTGCGTAGCCCTGAGCTACAACTTCACAGGAATTCTCTCACTCCCCATACAGTGTCCTGAAGTGGCCCCATTATCAGACGGGAAGCAGCAGACAGGCGACTGACTTGCCCAAGCTCGACACCCACAGAAGTGGGCCTGAAGGTGAACTGGCCGGCTTGCGTACAGCACACCCTGAATGCCTCCCAGGCTGCAGCCACTGCTGTCCCACCTTCTTCAGACCTCTGTGGCCAGTCCCTGCCCTTTGGCCTTCATTAACTACAGAGGTTGGTGCTCAGCCCAGCTGGTACATGTCCACCAGCACCCGCTCTGTCAATATCTCCACCTGTGCAGCTGGCATTGGTGGCGGAGGTGCTAGAAGGAGATTGAGTGGGAAGAAAGCATCTTTTCCTGTTTTTGGTTACCATCAACATCCAGTGGGGGCAGAGGGTTCCTCATCCAGCATGCTTTGGCCCCAGAGCTGGCCACACTGCACCCCTCTGAGAGAGGAGTGGGCGAATAGATGGCTCCCCCCACCCACTGGGCCCCAAGCACCCCCTGAGCTGGCCACCCCTTGCCAAGCTCCAGGCTTCCTTGTGCCTCAGCCCGACTGCGGGCTGTCATCTGGGCCCCTCGGAGCCCCGTCGTGCTCACTCAGCATGCCAGCACCTAGCACCTACCCCTGGCATGGAACCCCCTATAGGAAGTACCAGTGTGGGTTCTCTTTGTTGAATGGACACTGCCCAATCTCATCCTCGGTTCTCTTCTCTAACTCTAAACTCCTTCTTCTTTGGGGCTCCATCTTAATGGACAGGCCGTGGGTCCGGACCATCCCTTAATTCTATTTTGACCTCAGGCCCAACATGTCCGCCCACTGCCATCCAAAGTGGCCCCCACCTGGCAATGCCCTGAATTCTGGGCCGTGTTCTCCTCTTGGCTGTGACAGCTCGTGCCAGTGCTCACTAGCCACGCAGTCACCACCCTAGTCTTTTCATGTTGCCTTCACATGGATTCACTGGGCAGACTGGCACAGGCTTCCTGGAAAGTGATTCGTGGTTGGAGCAAGTGTCTAATAATGTTCACACCCTTTAAGTCAGTAATCCCTTTTTAGGGAATTGACACAAACGAAGTGACCAGCCGTGCAGACAATGACGCATAAACATGCCCCCTGCGAGAGTATTCATAACAATTGGAAAATGATTCCATAAACTATGTTATTCCTACATTAGCGAATATGATGAAGCCCTTTCAACGCTGTTCATGGAGTTTTATAATGACACGGGAAGTGATTAGATATAATGGGAAGTGACAGTGCACAGGAGAAAAAAAAAAACGGAAGGAAACACACCAAAATGTTACTTACTAGTGGATGCTTCACTTTTATGCATTTTCTGCACTTTGGACAAGAGGCAGCTCCACCTAAATTCCAGCCCATGTCTTTGGGAAATGGGATGCACTGACAGACACAGGTGATGAGGTAAAGGAGTAAGCAGAGCACTCCAACTAAGTGAGAACCCCGGGGCGGGGTGGCGGGGCACATCCCTCTGCATAATTGTCATCAGAAGAGGCTTTCTCCACTGGCCAGGAACTCTCCTGCTTGACTTTGGGGCTTTCCAGCAGCTCCGTCCAAACTGCGGTGCCCGCCCCCGGAGTGCCTGCTCATTCAGCCCAAAGAGGTGCCTGCGTGACATAATGCATCATCAAACAGCTGGCAGGCCTACTGTGCACTGGCCCAGTGTGCACGGAAAATAACCACATTGCACATGGAGGGGCCACCAACTGGGGCAGCAGGGAGGTACTCTGGGGGAGGGAGACACCGGAAGAAGAAGATGAAAAGGTGCCATTTCTAAAGGAAGACACATAGCCTGGAAGCTTGGTCTACTGTATATACAGTCGATTATTTTTATTCACAGCAGTGAATATAGAGTCGCTGCAAATACTGCATGTGTGAGCTGAGCCACTGTACCCAGGTAAACACCAGGTTTGGTGCTGCAAGCCCCTACTCACACGTTTTTCTCAACCAGCAGATACATAACCTTGTTTATGTGTGTTTCTACTTAAGGTCACTTTACTTAATATACATTGTTGATTCACCAACATTGAACTCATGACTGACAGCACTATAACTCCTGCCTCAACAAGACTCATCTCTGTATTTTCTCCGTGAGTCCCCATCACAGCTTCTGGCTCTCAGGAACATTTGACAGCACTCAGGTCTGCTGTCGTTGCCATTTTAAACAGCAAAGTCACCAACAAAAGGCACAAAAATGCAAAAACTATAATGCAAGAGATTGTGAAAGGGACACTTGTTTAGAGTCTGAGAGCTGGAACCAGAGGGCAGAGCTTCACCCTATTCACCCCAGCGGGAGGGTGCACATTGAGCAACTCAGATTTTTATTGTTCTGTGCACATCCACCAATGACTTTGAAAGTGCAGCAACTGTGGATTATGGGGTCACAAACAAATTTTAGTAAGTAAATGAATTCACAAATACAGAATCCACAAATAATGAGCACCGACTATATACACACCCATAAGCAATGGATGAATTTAATTATGTAAGACTCTGCCTGTCAAAATTCCCATAAAGTAGAAAGACAAAGGACACAATTTCTTAATTCATAAATTGTTCCCACAAATCAGTAAGTAAAAACCAACAACCTGATAGGAAAAATGTGATAAGCCATGGAAGTAGAAAATTAATGGAAAAAACCCACAAATGTTGCTTATAATAAAAAAAATTTCCTATTAAAACTATGAAAAACCTCATGATACCATGTTCCATGATTGGGTTGGCAAAAATGAGAAAGTGTGAAAGTGCTGAGAGATGCGGCCACGAGGACAGACTCCCCGGTGGCAGCAGTCCTCTGTTCTACGGACAATAATCACGAACACACACGCCCTTTGTCGAACAAACTTGGAAAGGCTTTGCTAGAAATAAACGATAAAGATTTATTCGAAGGTCTTAGAGTTTGCACACTAGGAACACAGCTGGGTAAAAACCCAGAAGTGTTCCAAAGGAGAAAGAAAAGTTCAAAGAGTTCTTACAGTACAAAGCACATTTTTGAGAATCATTAATATCAGTCCTGCATTCTTAGCCCTAGGATTGGCCCAGGAGAGTCACCAGTCAGGTGTCAGGCAATCTGGATAATGGATGTCAGGTCGGTGTACACGTGAGTCTTTCAGGGAGTAATCAGGTGGCCTGGAGCCGCAAGTCCTCCAGGGATAATCAGAGGGTCACCTGGAGGTCCAGGTGTAGATCCAGGTGTTGGTGCAGGATAGGAAAGTTCAAAACAGCTTAAGCTCCCAAGCCAGTTAGAGCAAGAATGGAGTCTTTCCTCATGCCTCAACCTTCATAATGTTGATCATTTTAGCACCGTGGTTAAAATGACTCATTTTATTCATTCCCTGTCTGCACTCTTTCCTCACCTTGGACACAAGACTCCTATCCCCAGGAGTTTACCTGAGCATGTACACGTTGCTGCTCAAGGGCAGAGCAGTTTATCCTAAGTGACTCCATCTCTCTCCATACTAGTAGGGCTCATCTGGGTACCGTCAGTTCTGTGTGCAGAGGTTGCACTATGTCCACGTCTCACTTCCTCCAATGTCTGGGAGTGAGGCCCTCTGTGTGTCAGATGGCAGCCTGTTCACAGAGCCAACAGCCAGTCTCTGGCATCCCCCTGTCGTGTGGGGGAGTGGGGAGTCAGGGGGAACTTGGCCTGCAGACCCACAACATGGGGTCAGGTGCCAGGGAGGGGCCAGGCCTAGGTTTGAGCTTCCTCAGTTCATTCCCACTGAGGCGAGCCCCCACCCCCCCACCCCCAGCAAGGCAAAGGCCCATCCTACACAGGGCCAGCAGGCTGGGGACAACACATACCTGTGGACACAGGGGGACCACCTGTGTCCACAATTAGTCTTCCATGCATCACAGGGCGTGTCCCCCAACACCCTGCAAATACTGTCACTCCCTGGGTTGGTTGGTCCGAGCCCAACACACACGTCCTGATTTAAGGTCCCAAGGAGACCACTTCATGAAGTAGGAATTGTGATGCTGCATTTTACAAATGGAGAAGGCAGGTTCTGGGACACCAATTACCTGCCCAAGGTCACAGGCACACTGTGGGTCCCTGGGGGGCAGAGGCAAACAGGCCCAGCCTCCCTCCAGGCAGCACAGCACCTCCCTCACAGCCCCACTGTGGCTCAAACGAGGTTGGCGCAGGCTTGCTTTTGCTTTTCTCAACTTTTATTTTGAAATATTTGAAACGTTAGGAGATTTTACCACCACTGCTTTTTTATTCTCTCTCTGCATACACAGCACACACCAATCATTGCTTAGTCCCTTCAGGAGCTGCTGCTTCTGCACCCTCCATCCTCTGCCTGTCTTTTACACTAGTCACCTGCTGGGAACTGACAACCAGTGGCTCCTCTTTTCCTGTTCATAGACTCTGGGTTCAGAAGTGAGAACACTTCTGATTCTATTTGTGTTCCCCTTATAGCAGTGCACATTACTCAGGACACTTTTCTTGAAGTGACAAAACTCAAGCTCAAACTGGCTTAAACCAAAAGGAAATTTATTGACTCGTTTAGTGGAAAATCTGGTGAGCAGCTACAGTTTCAGGTGTGACTGGGTCCAGGTGCTCCAGTTATGTGTCCAGAGCCCTCCGTCTCCCATCTTTCAGCTCTGCTTCCTTCTGTGGTGGTCTCATGTGCATTTTGACCCTTCCTAGAGGCAGTGCCCACAGCCTCCGGCAGCTCCAATTCGATATTCCCTGCTTCTCCCTTGGTGGTCCTAAGAAAAACTCTGCAGTGGAATCTCATTGGTTGACTGGTCATGTGCCCATCCCTGAACCATCCCACGGCCCAGGCTGGAACACTCAATGGGCCAGACCTGGGGCATAAGCCTCCTGTGGACTGAAGGACTGGGTGTGGGAGGAGGGCTTCTCCAAACCAAGGCGAAATTGATCCTCCTATGCCCCCACCTTGACCTTGGAGAAGCAGGCTGGGAGTGTCCTGGACAACCTGGCACACAGGAAGTGTTCCTTAAACACTAACGTCCCCTTCCCAGGCTTAGCACTCCACACATATCTGCCAAGGGAGTAGGTGGCACCCTCATGGGGCCATCAGGCTGCAACATCTGTTTTTCTAGAAGATTTTATATGAACTGCACATCAAGAAATGAAGTCACTAATCAATAAACCACAGCAGTGACCATCTGATGAACAAATCCTTAACAGTCTTAGAGACGGAACTGCCATTTTGCAAGATAATTGGACACTGATGACCAGAATTGTCCTCTGCCTTAAATAAAAACCTGCAATATGACTGGCCCCTGCAGAGCACCAGCAGGGTACCGTGGGTAGCCGTGGGCCAGGGGCAGTGTCCACATCAGCACCACAGGGATGGCCAGGCCAGAGCGGTGCCCTGGTCCCCACAAGATAAGCACAGGAGGGCACTATGTGCGGCACGGGGTGTGACATGACTCTGGTCTGTGTCCCTGAGGCTTTGGGGCGCGGGGGGGTGGGGAGCAGGCCAGGAGGCCTTGGGCCTGAAATTGAGGGGCAGAGGCCAGCACAGACATAGGCAAGAGCAAACCAGGCCTTTTAACAGATGGAGAAATCGAGTCCTGGAGTGGGTAAGAAAGCTGTTGGAGGGCACCCAGTGAGCAGGGCACAGAACCAGGGCTCCAGGTCCTCATGAGGCCTCATCCCAGCCCAGAGGGAGCTTTCTTCAAACAGTCATCAGATGTGTGTGTCAGTTTCTGAACAAGAGCAACAGGGCTGGGGTGAGGGTAGGCAGGCAGATGGGGCTGGGTTTTAAAAGGGAAAGATAAAACTGACTAAATTAAAAACATTCAGAAACAAGATTGAAAGGCAGCATTTACTTGAAAGAGATTCGCAGCAGGTAAGGAAGATGAGGGGGCTTATCCTTAACATGCAAAAAGCTCATACGAGTCGATATGACTTCAGTGTGGAGGGAAAGCCCAAATTCCCAAAAGAAAAGAGAGCAAAGGAAATGCTCAGACATAAGGTCACAGGATGTCTAGAACCCAGTTGGGTCTCGCGGGGAATTATCCAAAGGCGTCTTCAGCTGGAGATTAGCGGTCCTTGTTTTAACAGTAAGACCTGCTGCTGGTAGACGGCCCGGACTGCATGCTGCGGGCCGGTCAGTCGGACAGCCTTTCAGGAGGGCAGGCTGGCAGACTCTCTCACTTACTCCTACTCTTGGACCCCATTTTGGAACCTACCCCAAGGAAAGCAAAGATTTAGGCCTAGAGTTGTTTATCTCAGAATTACTGGAAATGATCAGGTTCCAGCAGGCGGGCCTGGGTAACACCACCCCCCACACCCCTCACACCCTTTATCCTAAGCCATGGGCTTTGAGATGGCTGTCACCACAGCATACGTGGACTGATACACTCAGCACTGGGTTCAGGGGACAAAGGAGCTTGGCGTATCATAGAAGCTGTACCAATAATTGTTAAAACAGCAAATAAAAGAATGATCTCAGAAAAAAATACTGCAACAAAGTACACTGGATATCAGCAGTGGTTACATCTGGGTGAATTCCATTTTTCCTTTGTGCTTTTGTGATATTTTCAAATGGCAGCCACAGTTGTCCCACAGTTCTGCTGTGCACTGCACACGCGTGGCCAGCCCTGAACCAGCTGCTGGGGCAGAAGTTTATGCACTTGTAATTGTGATAGATTTTACTACATCATCCTCAGGAGAGGCTGTAGTCATTTTACCCCACAAGCCAGGCAGCCTCGCCCGCAGAGCGTGTTAATTGACTTTGTTTAGGAGAAAAGCAATATCCCAGCCAGGCTTTAATTTCCGTGTCTCTTATTAGGCGTGAGCTCAGCCTCTGCGCTCAGGTCCAGGCCTGTCACCCGTCCCTGCCTGGGTTCCAGCTGTGAGTCCTGGGTGTGGGACACAGCACAGCAGGACTCCCAGCTGCCAGGATGAGATGTCTGGGCCTCCTCACCTGTGACCACGCTCGTGCAGGACACAGTGTGGACGATACCTTCCCACAGAGGAGACAGGCCGGCCGTGCCCATGAGGGGCTCAAACCCACTCGGCCATCTCCTCTGTAAATCGTGGACAAAGTGTGTGCCCGCTCTCAGGGCTG
This sequence comes from Rhinolophus ferrumequinum, assembly GCF_004115265.2. Classification (NCBI taxonomy): domain Eukaryota; kingdom Metazoa; phylum Chordata; class Mammalia; order Chiroptera; family Rhinolophidae; genus Rhinolophus; species Rhinolophus ferrumequinum. The sequence continues at coordinate 992,943 of NC_046295.1, read as the reverse complement.
TGGAAAGATTCAACAAGCCAGACAGTGCGGCCACGAAGGCGTCTGTGTTGTTCTCAACATCTTACAAGGGAGAAGGCGAGGCTCGAGGTGCCAGGGGCTTGTCTAGGCCCTTCCCACCACTCTGAAGTCACCGCCATCACGGCATCTGCCTCTCCCCCACCGCACCATCAGGCCCCAGCTCGGGGACCTTGTCTCTCCGGTGCCAGTGCCTCCCTTGCCCCAGTAGGGCCCGAACTGGTGTGAGCTGAATGGGCCGGGTAATGAACCCACCTCATTGCTCCAGGGACCCCATGAAGCAGGGTCTTAGCCCCAAGACGATGGCTGTAGGAAGTGTGGCCTGGACTTAAATCTGGCCCCTGGGCTGCCCCAGGCCAAACCTAGGCTGGGGACCCCGCTGCACGCTGGCCCCTCAGGCCTCAGTTTCCCATCTGTACACTGTCGTGGTGCTGCTGACTCCCGAGGTCACCGTGAGGGTGACAGAGTGGGTGTCTGCAGTGCGTGGAGCAGGCAGTCCAGGCCCGAGCATAGGAGGATGGGTCAGTGGGGTTCCAGGAGGCTAGGGCCTGTGCCCCTGAGGCCTCCAGCCACCCCAGATCACACTTGTGCTAGGTCACAGCTCCCCTCCCAGGGCTCGCTGTTGGCCTGGGTGAGGGCCGCTGGAATGACCACTTAGTCCATGCCTGGTCCCCCCCCCACTCAAACCCACCCCCGCTGGTCACCATGCCTGCCTACAGCCATGCCCAGCACTGTGGTAGAGAGCAGGGTATCCCGTGCCATGTGGACGAGTAGCTGTGGGAAGTACTGTTCAGTCCAAGCTGTTGTCGGTGGCACCTGGGGAGGGGCCAGCACGGTCCAGGGGTGCTCAGGGTCCCAGCACCCAAAAGCACAAGCGCCAGCATTCACGCACAAGGCCCCAAGGCAGCGGGGTCACTGTCACCCCCACAGAGGAGATGACCACCAAGGACAGCGGCAGGGATGCATCCTTCATCTTATTTCAGCCAGGGCTCCGAGGCCGGGCCCTGCTCTGACCCCTCACTGTCCCCACCCCGGGAAGCCCCCACTCCCACCCCAGCCCTGGCAGGTGGGGCGTAAACCCGCATCCTTGTGAATGGTGCCCACCAGCTAGGGACTTGCTCTCACGGCAGCGTTTTAATCCTACCTTTTCCGATAGGAACACCACGCAGGACTCCACCTCCTGGCACTAGGTGTCTCCCCTACGCTGTGCCCTGCTCATTTCCCTCCACGCGGGCCATGGGAGGTGACAGCTTCGGTGCCCATGGAGGAGCTTTCTGCACATGAACCCTATCACCCCTCGGTTTGCCCGGGTGGTATGGGCCAGGTACATGCTACCTCGCTTTCCTGAAAATGCTGATCATTTATTGATTCATCTGTTGATATTGTAAACCCTCTCCACTGGAGAACACAGCTCACACCCAGAAAAGCGTGAGGCCGTGTCAGCTCATGGTGCTGATGACTGCCCTGGGCTCCATGGGGCTGGTCCCATCTGGCCTCACCCTGACCTCGCTGTAGACCCCTGAGGTCAGAGGTCGTGGTGGGCAACCTGGCAAACCTGTGAAGATGGGGACACACTTTTGTTAGTTCTGTTGCGGTCACAACAATGTTTGTTACTTAGCTAAATGAGTTAACCTACTCGAGGGACTCTTTGTAAATTTGGGGTTGTTCTAAGTGAGCCCCACGCCGGGGCCTGAGGGCAGACTGCTGGCCCTGCTGGCATCTCCAGGATGGGAGCACTGTGCTTTCGAGATGCCTCCGGCTGCACTCCCGACCCCCGTGTAATGTCACTGCCCTGGGACTGCACAACGGGGTCCCGGAGCCAGTGAATACCCCCACCTCAGCCTGCACATCCCAGGCCTCCAGGGGTGACTCCCAGGGGTGTCTGCTACATTGCAATTTTCCATTATGTCCCCCCAAAGAAAGAATCACGGGGAGAAATGAACAGGAACATGAACTCAACAGAAAGCTGAAAATGTCTAGAAACTGGACAGAAATGTTTAACAAGGCTCTGGGGTGGGGTCAGGGGGCCAGCGTAGTAAGGGCATGAGCCACCCTCGGCCACCACATTTTCACACTGACCAACAGTCTTTTTTTTTTAATGGAGAAATAATTCCCATGTCATAAAAGTCCCCTTTGAAAGCATATAACTCAATGGTGTCAGCACATACATAGATTCGCGCACCCATTTCCACCGAGTCCAGCACAGTCTCAGAAGAAGACCCAGCCTCCAGCTGAAGGCCCCGGGCCCAGTGCGAGAAGCGGGGCCCTCGTCCCCATGGAGCTGACGGCCCTGACCACCAGGATCTGCTGCTTCAACTTCAAAGATGAAACAGAGTTTAGAAACTGTATTGCTTGTCTTAAAGAACAGAAAACCAGATACTACCAGATTGAAGAGAGATAATTTAAGAAATATCCACGGCAGTGACCGGCCCAAGTTCTCTGAAAAGTATCTCAGAAATGTCAGCTGTCCTTTTAAGATTCAAGAAGCTTTAGCGTCGGACTAGAATATGGAGATGATGCTGAAAAATACAAAAAATGCTGACAGTGCAACTACAGACGTGGGGTGGGGACGGGGGGCTGCTCAGTCTGGATGTAAATAACCCTGATTTTGAGGCTGGTGTCGCTCTGGCTCCCCTTTAGCGTCAGCATGCAGCTCTGACTGTGGCCCAGCAGTCCTGACACAGGATGCAGCTGCTAACGCAAATCACACATGCGAGGGCTTGCCTACTGCTTTAGACAAGCCTCTTCTTGCTTTTGACACAGGAGATGCAGCTTTCAATGGAGCTGCTCCAAGTCTGCAATCGCTGCATATGGAGGAGCTCAGAGAGCTACAGGCAAAAATGAATGAAGCCACATTATGGACGCAAAGACAGATCACAGACTGGGGAACACTTGAGGATTTCAGCTGCTCACCTGCTTAGTATACTCGGGCATGTGTTTGGAAATTTTAATGGTGGAACCCCAGAAAATTGACTATCTTCTAGAGATTTGTCATTATTCCTTCTCCTTTAATAACATTTGGGAAATAGGAGGAAAAAAAAGACTCTACCAAGCAGTCATTCCCCACTCCCCCGCGCCCAGACCTTGACAACCACTAGTCTCTGTCTCTGGATTCACGTATTCAGGACATTTCATATAAATAGAATCACACACTATATAGCCTTTGTGTCTGGCTTCTTTCACTCACCTAATATTTTCCAGTTCATCCACGCTGTAACGTGTGTTAGAGCTTCATTCCTTTTATGGCTGAATATCATTCCATTGCACCGATGGATCATAATTTGTTTATCCATCACCCGTGGATATTTGAGTTGCTTCCATTTTTTTTGGCTGCTATGAACATTCATGTGCACATTTTTGTATACACTTATGTGAAGTTGCGGGTCATAAGGTCACTCTATGGTAAGTAACCATTTGAGGAACAGCCAGACTGTCTTCCACAGTGGCTGCATCATTTTACATCCCCACCAGCCCTGTATGAGGGTTCCAGTTTCTGCACATGCCTGCCAACACTTATTTTTCATTTTTGCAGTTCTAATCTTCCTACTGGGTATGAGGTGGTTTGGATTTGCATTTCCCTAATGTTAGTGATTTGAGCGACTTTTCATGTGTTTATAGCCCTGTGCATGTCTTCTTCAGAGAGACGTCTATTCAAGTCCTTTGCCCATATTTGAATTCAGTTGTTTGTTCGTTTGCTTTTGAGTTTCAGGGGTTCTCTATATATTTTGGACACTCAACTTTAGTCAGATCCGTGATTTGCAAATATTTTCTCCCATTCTGTGGGTGAGGTCTTTGCACTCCTTTGACACCGTCCTTTGATGCACAAAAGTGTTTAATTTTGATGAAGTTTGTTTTTCCCTTGGTTGCCTGTGCCCAACAAAATCTTTAACTGAATTCTCCAGACTCCTCTGGCCAAGACCTAGGCCCTTGCCCGGCTCTTTCCGCTTGACCACAGGTCCTTTTCCATGCCTCCGGTGCGCTGCGCCCCCTGCTGGTGCCTGGCCTGGAAGCGCAGGAGAGCAATCTGCCTTGAGGCTTAATCAGATGGTAGAGTTCAGAGGGGCAGAATACTAAACTTGAAAGAGCGACATCTGTGCTCAAGGCTATTTTCCTCTTCTGAGAAGAGAGGGAGGGGGAAACATTTCTGTTTCTACAGTCCCATGGCTGTCTCTCAATGCATCCTGCCCACAGCACTGTGAGGTAAAGATTGTTGTCCCCAACCTACAGAGGAGGAAACTGAGGCTCGAGGAAGTGTAGTAAGTTCCAAGGTCCAGAGGGAACTGCAGGGACAGCCTGACTCATTCATTCATTCCACAAATATTTGTGAGGATGCACCCCTCACAGACCCCAGCTGAGCCCAGGTGCGCTCACCGTCCCACAGAGGGACAGACTTAAAAAATCAGCGTCAGAGCAGAGTGCAGGTCAGGGCCCCAAGGAGCAGAGCCAGACTCCAGATTTGGGGGTGGGGGAGCGTGGGAGAAGGGATGTCACCATCCCCCACCTAGCTGGCAGCCCAGAGCTGACCACTGACGAAGAAACCCTGAGAGGGGGATGTCCCAAGGCCTCACTGGTCCTGCTCCTGCTGTGAGTGGGCCGGTCACCCATGGAGCCCCTGAGACACACACCCCAGGGGCCAGCCAGGTGGGCCCAAACAGAAGAGCTGGGGAAAGGTACAAAGTACAAGACAGTGAGAATGCGGCCTGCCCTTGTCCATGAGTGTAGATAAAGAAATGTGTCTGTGTCCATCTTGTGCTGACCAAGAAGAGATTCGAAAGGTAACACAGACTCAAAGACGGCAGTTCCCTGAGTGTGGGAGCCACTGAGTAGGTGGGGACAGGCATGAAGGGAAGGCCTTCTTAAAATGTTTGAGTCACTTGAATATGACTATTCAAAAATTAAATTAAAAATAACAAAGAATGATCAAAGTGTCCTATAACGGATTATGGTGATGGCTGCACTACTCTGAATATACTTAAGTGTATACACTTAAACATCACTAATGGAGTGTGAATTACGTCCCAGTCTAGCTGGTAAAGAAGGAAAGTTGTCTGTGGTCCTGAATGCTGCCCAGTAAAGCAGCAGCAGGACAGCATGAGTCCTGAGTGGATTTCCACTGATGCAGATGGGCTGGGTGCCCTCAGGCACACGTGTATTTGCTCGCAGACTCAGGAACCCCGAAGGCTGGCTGAAACGGATTCCTGACCTCGCCCCCAGACAGGGGTTGTGATGTAGGTGATGTTCGATCTGCTAGCAGTTTCTGAGTGTGGGCCGGGATCGTGTCTCGTGAAGCTGAAGAATGGAAACATGGACCAGGGAGAGGCAACAAGTTTTAAAAAGAGAATAATTTATTAGAGGCAGGAGAAGAGGTTGCAGCTCCCGAGCAGGAGGGGGTCCTGAATGAGAGGTGCCCCATGACTGAGGCAAAAGCTCTTTTATACCTACCCTCGCCTGCTTGGGGAAGGGGAGCTGTTTGAAGAAGGGAACTTGTTTGAAGAAGGGAACTGGCGCCTTCTAATGAAATCCGTCTACCAGGTTTGTTCTGCTTGCCCATCCTGAAGGAATTAGCAAAGTAACCCACTCTTATCTATCAGATCTGCTCCGTTTGTCAGGCCAAAAGGAATTTTATGATTCACCTCAAGGCCTTGTTACATTATGTCCTGGAGCAAAGGAGTGATTTCAAAACCTGGAGTTTTAGGATATGGCTGTTTTTGTTTATTCCACCAGGGACCGCCCTGTCTACCTAGCAATCATACTAACTAACCTATCTCAGTAGGGGCCTGGAAATCGCCATTTTTAAAAACCCCTATGATGCCAGGCTGATCCTAGGCCCCACTTTGAGAACTGCTGGCCCAGATGACCTCTGTTGCCCTTCTGGGGGCAGGCGTGGGAGGTAGAGTTTTCACCACATGCCATTTTGAATTTCATGCTGTGTGATCATGTTACTTAACAAAAACTACATAAATAAGATTTAAACTTTGGAAATTATTAGAACTGTTTAGAATTAAGTAGCAGAGATGTCTAAGTGCCCTCTTCAGTTGGGAACACGGACGCCTGCAATAGAAAGTCCAAGCCCTTACTTCCCTTGCATCTACGTTTGGCCACGTGGCTGAGTTCTAGCCACAGATTGTGAGTGAACATGTCTAGAAACTTCTGAGAAGTGTCTTAGACTGTGGGATGCACCCTTCTTTCTCCCTTCCTCCTTCCCACTGGCTGGGATGCAAGCACGATAGCTGGAACACAGCCACCTTAGACCACTAGTTGGAGGCAATGTGTTGGATATGGCGAGCAGGAAGATAAGAGGAACCCTAGCTTCTGACTGCGTGGGACTGTCACATCAGCCCCCACTGCTTGCCTCAGGCATCCTCTATGTGATAAGATAAAAATGCCTTTTTGCTTAAGCAACTGGTACCTTTGTTATCAGAGAGTGAGTCCTTCTTGGTGCAATGCCCAGGTTCTTGGTGTCTCGAGCAAAGAATTGAACGAGAAGCAGAAATAAAGTGATGAAACAGCAGTTTATTAGAAGAGAGAGTACACTTCAAAGAAATAGAAGTGGACCCGAGCAGTAGAGAATGGCTTAATGGCCCAGACTAATGAAGCGAGGTTTTTATCTTTTGCTCTCAAATGGGCTGTTCCTTTCCGGGCGTGGGACCACCTGATTGACACCTGTGACTGACAAGAGGCTATTACCTCATCTTTTTAAAATTGCGCTGGTGTGAGTGGCCGGTTTGATCTAGTTGGGTCTCTTGTACCCGTTTGTTTATAGTGGGAGGGGAAGTTTCGGACAGAGAGGGGGACGGAGAGGGGAGGTCTTCTGGGCGGGAACACAGAGACCCAATGCCTGTCTCTAACTGCCTGCCTGATTTTCCCCTGGAGAGACGTGATCCCCATAAAGTCTCTATGGGAAGTTGAGGGACAGGAGGTCTGTTCTTCTGTATCTGCTTCCTGCTGGGCAGGGGCGTAGAGCTGTCCCTACCTATTGGGGGATTCACGGAACTCTCGCCCTATCTGATCTCAGATGAGAGGGAGGGGTCTCAGGATCTGCCTGGAAGACCGCGTTGGCATCTTTGGTTGGGACTGCTAATCTTGCTGGGATATCCTCTGTATCCCCAAGACCCCTGACTGAGGAAAAATAGATTTTAATTAATAAATCCGTTAGCTCTATAGAGCCTGTGGCCATTCAACCAGTCATTCAGGTGGCCTCAATTGTCTCGGAAGTGGGCCCAGAATAGGTTGGAAAGAATATTAGGCTTCAGTGATTATAATCAACAAGTATACTGGCCTGGGGGAATGTTAAAACCTATTTGGTCTCTGAGATGGAGTTATCCAAGAGTCAGGTCCGGAATGGCTGGGGGATGTTGGGAAGTCACAGGCTTTTAAGTAGTTATGTGAGGCCGGGGTGATTCAGGCTGGGAGCAATCTTTAGGATTCAGAAACTGATTAGAAGAGTAATCAAAACGGGGAGCTAAGGAGCTAAGAAACTAGGGGAAAGGAGACTTAAAATTTCTATAGTGAGGGAGGCTTAAAACTTTTGTAGTGAGGGAGCGCTCCCGTATCACTTTGAAGTTTGTGTCACTTGTAGTCACACATGTGACACATCATATGAAATCCTTGGCTCATGGATTGAACGGTTAATATCATTTAAATGACCACACTACCCAAAGCAATCCCGATCAATGTACCAATGACATTCTTGTTAGAACCAGAACAAGTAATGCTAACATTTACATGGAATCACAAAAGACAAACGAAAATGAAAACACAATGACCCACAATCTATGGGACACAGTGAAAGCAGTCCTAAGAGGGAAATTTATAGCAAAGCAGGCCTACCTAGAGAAACAAGAAAAATCTAAAATCAGCAGTCTATGTTTACACCTAAGGGAACTGGAAAGAGAACAGCAAAATAAACCCAAAATGAGTACAAGGAAGGAAATAATAAAGATCACAGCAGAAATAAATGAAATAGAGACAAAACAAACAAACAAACAAACAAACCCACAAAAGATCAATGCAACCAAGAGCTGTTGTTTGAAAAAGATAAGCAAAATTGACAAATCTTTAACCAGACTCAGTCAAGAAAAAAAGAGAGAGGACCTAAATTAAAAAATCAGAAATGAAAGAGAAGTGATAACTAACACCACAGAAATACAAAAAAATTGGAAGCAAATACTATGAGTAACTACACACCAACAGATTAGACAATCCGGAAGAAGGGGGTAAATTCCTAGAAGCACACAATCTCCCAACATTGAATAAAGAAGAAACAGAAAAATCTGAACAGATTGATTACTACCAATGAAATTGAATCAGTAATCAATAAGCTGCCAACAAACAAAAGTCCTGGACCACATGGCTTCACAGGTGAATTTTACCAAATATTCAAAAAAGAATTAACACCTATTCTCTTGAAACTATTCCAAAAATTCCAGGAGTAGGGAAGGCTCCCAAGCTCATTTTATGAGGCCACCACTTCCCTGATCTCAAAACAAGATAAAAACATTACAAAAAAAGAAAACTATAGGTGGATATCCCTAATGAACAAAGATGCAAAAAATCCTCAATAAAGTATTAGCAAACCGAATTCAGCAATACAATAGAAAGATCACACACCATGATTAAGTGGGATTCATTCCTGGTACGCAAGTTTGGTTCAATATCCACAGATCAATTAATGTGATACATCACATAAACGAAATGAAAAATAAAAATCATATGGTTCTAACAATAGATACAGAAAAAGCGTTTAACAGAATCCAGCATCCATTTATGATCAAAACTCTCAGCAAAATGGGAATAGAGGGAACATGTCTCAACATAATAAGGGCCATATATGACAAACCCACAGTTAACATCATATTCAGTGGGAAAAAGCTAAAACCTTTCCCCGTAAGATCAGGAACAAGACAAGGATGTCCACTTTCACCACTTTTATTCAACAAAGTATTGGAAGTTCAAGCCACAGCAATCAGACAAAAAAAGAAAAAGGCATCCAAATTGGAAAGGAGAAATAAAATGGTCATTATATGCAGATGACATGATACTATATACAGAGAACCCCAAAGATTCTTATGTAGGTGATGCTGGATCTGCTGGCAGTTTCTGGGTGTGGGCCGGGATCGTGTCTCGTGAAGCCGAAGAATGGAAACACAGAGCAGGGAGAGGCAAAAAGTTTTAAAAAAGGATAGTTTATTAAAGGCAGGAGAAGAGGTTGTACCTCCCGTGCAGGAGGGGGTCCTGAATGGGGATGCCCGTGACTGAGTCAAAAGCTCCTACCTTTATACCTTCCCTTTGTCTGTTTGGGAAAGGGGAGCGGTTTGGAGACGGGAATTGTTTGAAGAAGGGAACTGGCGCCTTCTAATGAAATTCGTCTACCAGGTTTGTTCTGCTTGCCCATCCTGAAGGAATTAGCAAAGTGACCCACTCTTGTCTATCAGATCTGCTCCATTTGTCAGGCCAAAATGAATTTTATGATTAATCTCAAGGTCTTGTTACATTATGTCCTGGAGCGAAGGAGTGATTTCAAAACCTAAAGTTTTAGGATATAACTGTCTTTGTTTATTCCACCAGAGACCTCCCTGTCTACCTAGGGACATGCTAACTCTCCTGTATCAATTCCACCAAAAAAACTATTAGAACTGAGAAGTGAATTTAGTAAAGTAGCAGGATTCAAAATTCATATTCACAAATCAGTTGCATTTTTATACACTAATAATGAAGTATCAGAAAGAGAAACTCAGGAAACAATCCCATGAACAATTGCATCAAAAATAATAATAATAAAATACTAGGAATAAATTTAACCAAGGAAGTAAAAAACCTGTACTCAGATAGTTATAAGACATTGAAGAGAGAAAGAAAAAAAGATAAAAATAAATGGAAACATATACCATGCTCATGGACAGGAAGAATTAATATAGTTAAAATGTCCCTACTACCCAAAGCAACATATAGATTCAATGCAATCCCTATCAAAATACCAACGCCATTTTTCACAGAACTAGAACAAATAATACTAAAATTTGTATGGAACCATAAAAGATCCCAAATAGCCATGGCAATCCTGAGAAATAAGAACAAAGCAGGAGGTATCACGCTATCTGATATCAAATTATACTACAAGACTACAATAATCAAAACAGCATTGTATTGGTATAAAAACAGACACATAGATCAATGGAAAAGAATAGAGAGCCCAGAAATACATCCATGCCTCTATGGTCATTTAATCCATGACAAAGGAAGCACGAATTTACACTGGGGCAAAGATAGTCTATTTAATAAATGGTGCTGAGAAAACTGAACAGATACATGCCAAAAAAAAAGTGAAACTGGACCATCTCCTTATGCGACATACAAGAATAAAATCAACATGGATTAAAGACTGAAATGTAAGACCTGAAAGCATAAAACTCCTAGAAGAAAAGATAGAAAGTAAATTTGCAGTCATTACCCTTAGTAATATTTTTTCTCATATATCCCCCTGGGCAATGGAAGCAAAAGAAAAAACAAACATATGGGACTATGTCAAACTAAAAAGTTTTTCACAGCAAAAGAAACCATCAACAAAATAAAAAGATTATCTTACTGAATGGGAGAAGATATTTGCCAATGATACATCTGATAAGGGGTTAATATTAAAAATTTATTTAAAAAAACTCATACAACTCAACACCAAAAAAACAAGCAACCCAATTTAAAAAATGGGCAGAGGACATGAATAGACATTTCTCCAAAGAGGACAACGACCAATAGACATATGAAAAGATGCTCAACGTCCCTGATCATCAGAGAAACGCAAATAAATACCACACTGAGATACCACCTCATTCCTGTCAGAATGGCATCATCAACAAGTCAACAAACAATAAGTGTTGGTGAGAATGTGGAGAATCATGCACTGTTGGTGGGATGGCAAACTGGAAAACAGTACGGAGGTTTCTCAAAAAATTAACAGTAGAACTACCCTATGACCCAGCAATTCCACTCCTGGGTATTTATCCAAAGAAATTCAAAACACTAATTTGAAAAAAATGTATGTACTCCTATGTTTACTGCAGCACTATTCACAATAGCCCAGATATGGAAACAACTGAAATGCCCATCAATAGACAATTGGATAAAGAAACTGTGGTACATTTATACAGTGGAGTATTACTCTGCCACAAAAAAGAATGAAATCTTACCACTTGCAACAACAGGGATGGACCTAGAGGGTATTATGCTAAGTGAAATAAGTCAGAATGAGAAAGTCAAATACCATATTATCTCGCTTTTATGTGGAATCTGAAGAACAGAATAAATGAACAAACAAAACAGAAATAGACTCATAGATACAGAGAACAAACTAATGGTTGCTAGGTGGGAGGGGGACTGGGGAATGGATGAAAAAGGTGAAGGGATTAGGAAGTACAAATTGGTAGTCACAAAATGGTCACATGGATATGAAATACAGAATGGGGAATATAATCAGTAATGTTGTATAGATTATGTAGGGTGCCAGATGGGTACTGGACTTATGGGGGGGGGGGTCATTTCATAGATTGTGTTGATGCCTGACCCCTGAGCTATATACGTGAAACTAACATAAAATAATATTGAATGCCAACTATAATTAAACATACACACACACACACACACACACACACACACACACAGAGAGAGAGAGAGAGAGAGAGTCATGGGATATAAAGTATAGCATAGGGAATATAGTCAATGGTAGAGTAACAGTTATATACATTGTCAGAGGGGTAGTAAACTGGGTGGGGTTATCACTTTATGAGGGGTGTAAGTGTCTAATCATTATGCTGTTTTGTACACCTGAAACTAACAAAAAAAAATCTTTACATTAAAAAAAAGTTGAAAAACACTATTCTAAGACTTTCTACCTAGCTACACTTTCAGTTCTGGCTGTTCTGGTCTATACTCCAACATGATGGATCAAGAGAAGGAATCAGTGCAGAGGGGAGTAGACGTAGAGGGATCGCAGCATTATAATAAATGTAGGTGGAAATATTTTTTTTTAATGTTTTTAATTTAAAGGAACTCCTTTAAAAATCAAGGCTAAAAAGATGAATAACCCAAATTTCAAAATGAGCCAGACTTGGATAGACACTTTAAAGAAGAAGGTGAACAAATGGCGAGCACATGAAAATGTTCTTAATCACATTAGGCATCCAGTAAACGCTCGTTACACTTCAGTGAGGTGCCTCTGCAAACCTGTTTGTTGGAGGAGGTCATCAACAGGTTGACCTGTAATGTAAGTGGGACGCGGCAAAATCCTTGGAATGTACCTTCTGCCCACCGTTCCCACACTCGGAACCATTTTCAGGGACGCAGCCCTGAGAGACCAATGTGCTGTTGAGACCAGATAATATATGTGACTGGACCCAGTGACTGGAAGGCCTTTATTTAAGCTTTAAGTTTCTCTTGGGCAGGTGCAGAGATCTATTCATTTTGTGGTGCCCAAGACAAGCCTCGTAAGTATGTTTCCTTGCTTCTTAAACCTGCCACCTACCAATTTGGAGTGATCTGCTGCTTTCTTCCATCTCTCCTTGCCCTCCGTGTACGGGGGCTATTTTATGAACCAGTAATTAGGGAGCCAGCCAGGAGGCTGAAGAAATGAGCCTTGGGAAGGAGGCATCCTCGAGGGGAATGTGGAGCTGGCCATTGACCTCTATGTGGGGAGGGGCGGCCCATATGTTAGATGCTTGTGGACCACTGCACGAGTACAGTATGGCCCCCAACACTGGCTGCTTAAAGCTGAGGAACTGCACATAGCACATTGTGGCAAAGAAGGGAAACATGACTGCCCCGGGGGCTGGCCCCCACTGTGGGCAGGTCGGCTGGGCACCACCACCCAACTAGAGACTGAAACTCAAGTTAGAAAGTTGAATAAAAAGCTGAGAGGCTTATCACTTTGTGAGGGGTATAAATGTCTAACTATTACATTGTTTTGTATGCCTGAAACTAATAATAAAAAAATAAATTCAAAAAAAATAAAAATTAAAACAAAAAAAGCTGAGATCAGAGGACACAGGTTGTCCTCTGCTTTGTAAGCTTCAGGGCTGACAGGCAGAGGAAAAGCAGGATAATGAGTTGGAGACCTTAATGTGCTCCTTAAAGCCAGGAGGGCACAAGCCGCCACAGATTAAGGTCCAGGTGCTTGTGACAAAGCCTGACTAAGACACTAAGAGGTAGAATTCCTGGGAAAGTGAAAAGAGCAAAGGGGAGGATGTGTGGTGGGTGATTTATGGGCAAACAGAATGCCCCATGCCATCCAAACCCTAATACAAAGGGAAAGTTTAAATAGCAATGTCATGCGGGGTGTCAGGTGGGGTCTCTGGTCCCACTCCCCACATAAGAACGCAGGACATGGTGAGGCCAAAAAGGAACACCCACGGAGCCATAGGTAGGGGAGTCACACCACTATACTCTCGCTGGCGGTTGGGTTGGAGACACAGGAAACAGGAGCCACACAATTCTCAACCCTCACTGCGCCGCTTGCAGGCTCAGCCACCATCTTCTTGCTAGTCCCCATTTTTCCTGCTAGCCTAGCCATGGCAGTTATATTCATGGCTAATGGCTCACTGGTTACAGCTGACGGCCAACTAGCCACAGCTGATGGCCATTTGATCACAGTCGATGGCCATTTACTACCTGAGCCAGCACCTTTCTATGTGAGGCCGAGAGCCTGGAAACTGCTTTTGGGGGCTCTGTCCCCACAAGCAATTACCCTAAACTTCTAATAAATAGAGAAATAGATCCCAAAACTCCTAGGAGAAAACGTGCATTCTTTCTTTGTCCCTTGAAGTTGCAAATCTGATCGTATATTTGAAATGTAAACATCCCAGGAGATAACAAAAACATGTCCAAGATTGCCTGAGACTGAAGAAAATACAGGCGGAAAGAGTCGTTAAAGTACAGACTGCTAAGAAGCTCCTTCGCCCAGAATCCAGTCCACAGCCTCCATCAGGAGCTAAAGGTTTGGAATGAAAGCTATGAGGTCTCTTTGTATCTGTTTACATATTTATGTATATGTCTATGGATATATGTTATGTGTATGCGATGTTTTTTTCTACCTCCCGAGGATATTGCCAAAATTAATTTATAGAAGTGCTTTGTTTAATTGGCTTAAAGAACAATAAGCTTTAATATCAGTAGTGTACTTGTGTAAAACTGAAACTTAGTTTTATTTCATCTCCTAAAAGGATAAAGTGTTCTTGGACTATTGGTCTGTTCCTGATGGAATTGTGATAAGTTTTTCCGTTTTTTTCTTTCTTTTTTTATTATTAATTTCAGGTGTATAAAACACATAGTGATTAGACATTTACACATCTCACATGTGATAACCCCAACAAGTCTACTACCCATCTGACAGTGTACATAGCTACAGTACCATTGACTATATTCCCTATGCTGTACTTTACATGCCATGACTATATATATACATATATATATATATATATATATATATGTATATATATACACACTGTGTTTCCCCGAAAATAAGATCTAGCTGGACCATCAACTCTAATGCATCTTGTGGAGCAAAAATTAATATAAAACCCTGTCTTAATTAAATGTAATATAAAACCCAGTCTAATATAATATAATACTGGGTCTTATATTAATATATATTAATATATTTAATTAAATATTATTTAATTATAGTTGGTATTCAATATTATTATTTTATTTTTATTTTTTATTTTTTTAAGATTTTATTGGTGAAGCGGAACAGGACTTTATTGGGGAACAGTGTGTACTTCCAGGACTTTTTTTTTTTTTTCCAAGTCAAGTTGTTGTCCTTTCAATCTTAGTTGTGGAGGGTGTCATTCAGCTTCAAGTTGTTGTCCTTTCAGTCTTAGCTGTGGAGGACGCAGCTCAGCTCCAGGTCCAGTTGCCTTGCTAGTTGCGGGGGCACAGCCCACCATCCCTTATGGGAGTTGAACCGGAAAGCTTGTGGTTGAGAGGACGCGCTCCAACAAACTGAGCCATTTGGGAGCTCAGCGGCAGCTCAGCTCAAGGTGCGGTATTCAATCTTAGTTGCAGGGGGTGGAGCCCACCATCCCTTGCGGGAGTCGAGGAGTTGAACAGGCAACCTTGTGGTTTAGAGCCCACTGGCCCATGTGGGAATCGAACCGGCAGCCTTCAGATTTAGGAGCATGGAGCTCCAACCGCCTGAGCCACCGGGCCGGCCCTTCAATATTATTTTATATTGGTTTCAGGTGTACAGTTTAGTGGTTAGGCATTTATATAATTTATGAAGTGATCCCTCAATAAGTCTAGTACCCGTCTGACACTATACATAGTTTTTACACTATTATTCACTATAATCCCCATACTGTATGACTGTGACTACTTTGTTAACTACCAATGTGTACTTCCTAATCCCTTCACCTTTCTCACCCATCGCCCTAAACCCCCTCCCACCTAGCAACCATCAGTTTGTTCTCTGTATCTCTGAGTCTATTTCTGTTTTGTTTGTTCATTTATTCTGTTCTTTAGATTTCACATGTAAGTGAGATCATAGGGTATTTGTCTTTCTCATTCTGACTTATTTCACTTAGCATAATACCTCTAGGTCCATCCATATTGTTGTAAATGATAAGATTTCATTCTTTTTTATGACAGAGTAATACTCCACTGTATAAATGTACCACAGTTTCTTTATCCACTCATCTATTGATGGGCATTTCAGTTGTTTCCATATCTGGGCCATTGTGAATAGCACTGCAGTAAACATAGGGGTGCATATATTTTTTCAAATTAGTGTTTTGGGTTTCTTTGGATAAATACCCAGGAGTGGAATTGCTGGGTCATAGAGTAGTTCTACTGTTAATTTTTTGAGAAACCTCCGTACGGTTTTCCATAGTGTCTACACCAATTTGCAATCCCACTAATAGTGCACAAGGATTCCCTTTTCTCCACATCCTTGCCAACACTTGATGTTTGTTGATTTATTGATGATGGCTATTCTGACAGGAGTGAGGTGGTATCTCACTGTGGTTTTTATTTTCATTCCTCTGATGATTAGGAATGTTGAGCATTTTTTCATATGTCTATTGGCCATGAGTATGTCCCCTTTGGAGAAATGTCTATTCATGTCCTCTGCACATTTTTTTAATTGGGTTGTTTGTCATTTTGGTGTTGAGTTGTATGAGTTCTTTATAAATTTTTAATATTAACCCCTTATCAGATGTATCATTGGCAAATATCTTCTCCCATTCAGTAAGATATCTTTTTGTTTTGTTGATGGTTTCTTTTGCTGTGCAAAACCTTTTTAGTTTGACATAGTCCCATATGTTTGTTTTTTCTTTTGTTTCCCTTATCTGAGGGGATACAAAAAATATTGCTAAGATAATGACTGCAAATATTACTAACGGTAATGACTAAAAATTTTCTTCTAGGAGTTTTATGCTTTCAGGTCTTTCATTTCAGTCTTTAATCTATTTTCAATTTATTCTTGCATATGGAGTAAGAAGGTGAACCAGTTTCTTTTCTTTCTTTCTTCTTTTTTTTTCCCCACAAGTGTCTGTCCAGTTTTCCCAGGACCCTTTATTGAATAGACTGTCTTTACCCCAATGTATATTCCTGCTTTCTTTGTCATAGATTAAATGACTATATAGGGATGGATGTATTTCTGGGCTCTCTATTTTGTTCCATTGATCTATGTGTCTGTTTTTGTGCCAATATCATGCTGTTTTCATTCTATGGCCTTGTAGTATAATTTGATGTCAGGTAGTGCGATACCTCCAGCTTTGTTCTTCTTTCTCAGGAATGCAATGGCTAATCAATGTCTTATGGTTCCATATAAATTTTAGGATTATTTGTTGTCGCTCTGTGAAAACTGCCATTGGTATTTTGATAGGGATTGCACTGAATCTATAGATTGCTTTGGGTGGTATGAACATTTTAACTATATTAATTCTTCCTATCCATGAGCATGATATATATTTCCACTTCAATGCATTATAATTTCTCTCTTCAATGCATTATAACTTTCTGAGTACAGGTCTTTTACTTCCTTGGTTAAATTTATTCCTAGGTATTTTTGTTATGTAATTGTAAATTGGATTGTTTTCTCTTTCTCATAGCTTGTTCTTGGTATATAAAAATGCAACCTATTTTTGAATATTAATTTTGTATTCCACTACTTTGCTAAATTCATTTATAAGTTCTAATAGTTTTTTTGGTGGAATCATTGGGGTTCTCGATACATGGTATCATGTCATCTGCAAATAATGACAGTTTTAGTTCTTCCTTTCCAATTTGGATGCCTTTTATTTCTTTTCTTGTCTGATTGCTGTGCCTTGGACTTCCAATACTGTGTTAAATAAAAGTGGTGAAAGGGGACATCCTTGTTTTGTTCCTGATCTCAAGGAGAATGCTTTTAGCTTTTCCCCATTGAGTATAATGTTTGCTGTAGGTTTGTCATATATGCCTTTATTATGTTGAGATATGTTCCCTCTATTCCGACTTTGCTGAGAGTTTTTATCATAAATGAATGCTGGATTTTGTCAAATGATTTTTCTGCATCTATTGATAGGACCACATGATTTTTATCTTTCATTTTGTTTATGTGGTATATCTCATTGAGTGATTTCAGAATATTGAAACATCCTGGCATTCCAGGAGCAAATCTCACTTAATCATGGTGTATTATCTTTGTAATGCATTGCTGAATTCAGTTTGCTAATATTTTGGTGAGGATTTTTGCATCTATGTACATTAGGGATATCGGCCTATAGTTTTCTTTTTTTGTAATGTCTTTGTCTGGTTTAGGAATCAGGGTAATGGTAGCCTCATAAAATGAGCTTGGGAGCCTTCCCTTATCTTGAATTTTTAAAATAGTTTGAGGAGAATATGTGTTAATTTTATTTTTGAATGTTTGGTAAAATGTAACTGTGAAGCCATCTTGTCCAGGACTTTTGTTTGTTGAGAGTTTGTTGATTACTGATTCAATTTCTTTTCTTTTTTTTTTTTACTTGAAATGAATATTTTAATTACATTTTACAGAATTCTTTTTTCTTCTTTTTAATTTATTGGGGTGACAATTATTAGTAAAACTACATATATTTCAGGTGTACAATTCTGTATTACATCATCTATAAATCCCATTGTGTGTTCACCACCCAGAGTCAGTTCTCCTTCCATCACCATATATTTGATCCCCCTTACCCTCATCTCCCATCCCCCACCCCCTTACCCTCTGGTAACCACTAAACTATTGTCTGTGTCTATGAGTTTTTGTTTCTCATGTGTTTGTCTTGTTCTTTTGTTGGTTTTGCTTTATATACCACGTATCAGAGAAATCATATGGTTCTCTGCTTTTTCTGTCTGACTTATTTCGCTTAGCATTATACTCTCAAGATCCATCCATGTTGTCACAAATGTTCCTATATCATCTTTTCTTACCGCTGAATAGTATTCCATTGTGTATATATATCACAACTTCTTTATCCATTCATCTATCGAAGGACATTTTGGTTGTTTCCATGTCTTGGCCACCGTAAACAAAGCTGCAATGAATATTGAAGCACACATTTCTTTATGGATAAATGTTTTCATATTTTTTGGGTAGATACCCAGGAGAGGGATTGCTGGGTCATATGGTAATTCTATTCGTAATTTTTTGAGAAACCTCCACACTGCCTTCCATAACGGCTGCACCAGTCTGCATTCCCACCAACAGTGTATGAGGGTTCCTTTTTCTCCACAGCCTCTCCAACACTTGTTACTATCTGTCTTGTTGATGATAGCCATTCTGACTGGGGTGAGGTGATATCTCATTGTGGTTTTTATTTACATTTCTCTAATGATTAGTGATATTGAGCATTTTTTCATATGTCTATTTGCCATTTGTATGTCCTCTTTGGAGAAATGTCTCTTCAGGTCCTCTGCTCATTTTTCAATTGGGTTGTTTGTTTTTTTGTTGTTGAGTTTCATGCATTCCTTGTATATTTTGGATATTAGCCCCTTATCGGAGGCACCGTTTACAAACACCTCCCATTCAGTTGGTTGACTCTTTATTTTGTCGATGGTTTCTTTTGCTGTGCAGAAGCTTTTAAGTTTCATATAGTCCAATTCGTTTATTTTAGCTTTTACTTCCCTTGCCTTTGGAGTCAAATTCATAAAATGCTCTTTGAACCCAAGGTCCATAAGTTTAGTACCTATGTTTTCTTCTATGCAGTTTATTGTGTCAGGTCTTATGCTTAAGTCTTTGATCCATTTTGAATTAATTTTGGAACATGGTGACAGATAGCAGTCCAGTTTCATTCTTTTGCACATGGCTATCCAATTCTCTCAGAACCATTTATTGAAGAGGCTGTTTTTCTTCCATTGTATGTTTTTAGCTTCTTTGTCAAAAATTATCTGTCCATATTTATGTGGTTTTATTTCTGGGTTCTCAATTCTATTCTATTGGTCTATGTGTCTGTTTTTCTGCCAATACCATGCTGTTTTGATTATTGTAGTCCTGTAGTACAAGCTAAAGTCAGGGAGTGTGATACCTCCAGTATTGTTCTTTTCTCTTAAGATTGCTTTGGCTATTCAGGGTCTTTTGTGGTTCCAAACAAATCTGATGATTTTTTGTTCTATTTCTTTAAAAAATGCCATTGGGATTTTGATGGGGATTGCATTAAATCTGTATATTGCTTTGGGTAATATGGCCATTTTAACTATGTTGATTCTTCCAATCCATGAGCACGGAATGTCTTTCCATTTCTTTGTGTCTTCTTCAATTTCTTTCAAAAATGTCTTATAGTTTTCAGCATATAGGTCCTTCACATCCTTGGTTAAGTTTATTCCTAGGTATTTTATTCTTTTTGCTGCAATTGCAAAAGGAATAGTTTTTTTGTATTTCTTTTTCTGAGATTTCATTGTTAGTATATAGGAATGCAATGGACTTTCATACGTTGATTTTGTAGCCGGCAACTTTACTGTATTCGTTGATTGTTTCTAATAGCTTTTTGGTGGAGTCTTTAGGGTTTTCTATATATAGCATCATGTCATCTGCAAAGAGTGATAATTTAACTTCTTCATTCCCAATGTGGATGCCTTTTATTTCTTTGTCTTGCCTGATTGCTCTGGCTAGGACTTCCAACACTGTGTGGAAAAGCAGAGGTGATAGGGGACAGCCCTGTCGTGTTCCTGAACGTAGAGCAAAGGGCTTCAGTTTTTCACCATTAATTATGACATTAGCTGAGGGCTGGTCATAGATGGCCTTTATTATGTTAAGGTATTTTCCTTCTATACCTATTTTGTTAAGTGTTTTAATCATAAATGGATGTTGTATCTTATCCAAATCTTTTTCTGCATCAATTGATATAATCATATGATTTTTGTCCTTTATTTTGTTTATGTGATGTATCACATTGATGGATTTGCATATGTTGAACCATCCTTGTGCCCCTGGGATGAACCCCACTTGGTCGTGATGAATAATCTTTTTAATGCATTGTTGTATTCGATTTGCTAGAATTTTGTTCAGGATTTTTGCATCTGTATTCATCAGAGATATTGGTCTGTAGTTCTCTTTTTTTGTGTTGTCCTTACCAGGTTTTGGTATCCGGGTAATGTTGGCCTCATAAAATGAGTTAGGGAGTACTGTCTCTTCTTCAATTTTTTGGAAGAGTTTGAGCAGAATTGGTATTAGATCCTCTTTGAAGGTTTGGTAGAATTCACTAGTGAAGCCATCTGGTCCTGGACTTTTGCTTTTGGGAAGGTTTTGGATGACTGATTCAATTTCATTGCTGGTGATCGATCGGTCTGTTTAGATTTTCCAGTTCTTCATAGTTCAGCCTTGGAAGGCTATATGTTTCTAAGAACTTGTCCATTTCTTCTAGGTTATTGAATTTGGTGGCATATAGTCCTTCATAGTATTCTTGGATGATCCTTTGTATTTCTGTGGCATCAGTGATAACTTCCCCTTTTTCATTTCTGATTTTGTTAATTAGTGTCTTCTCTCTTTTTATCTTAGTGAGTCTAGCCAAGGGTTTGTCAATTTTGTTAATCTTTTCAAAGAACCAGCTGTTTGTCACATTAATTTTTCTATTGTCTTTTTGTTCTCTATTTCATTTAGTTCTACTCTAATTTTTGTTATTTCCTTTCTTCTGCTGACCTTGGGTTTCACTTGTTCTTCTTTTTCTAGTTCTTTAAGGTGTAACATGAGGTTATTTATTTGGGATTTTTCTTGTTTCTTGAGATAGGCCTGTAATGATATAAATTTCCCTCTTAAAACTGCTTTCGCTGCATCCCAAAAATTTTGGTAGGATATATTTTCATTGTCATTTGTTTCTATGTATCTTTTGATCTCTCCTCTAATTTCTTCTTTGACCCAATAGTTCTTTATAAGTATGTTGTTTAATCTCCATGTATTTGTGTTTTTTCCTGCTTTCTTTTTGCAGTTGATATTCAATTTCAAAGCCTTGTGATCAGAGAATATGCTTGGCATGATTTCAATCTTCTTATAATTTGCTGAGGCTGATTTTATGTCCCAATATATGGTCTATCCTTGAGAATGTTCCATGTACACTAGAAAAAAATGTATAGTCTGATGTTTTAGGATGAAGTGCTCTCAATATGTCAATTATGTCCATTTCATCTAATGTGTCATTTAGGGCTGCTGTTTCATTATTTATTTTCTGTTTGGATAATCTATTCATAGCTGTCAATGAAGTATTTAAGTCCCCTAGCATAATTGTGTTTTGGTCAATTTCTCCCTTTACTTCTGTTAGTAGTTGCATGGTATATTTCAGTGCTCCCTGATTGGGGGCATAAATATTGATGACTGTTATGTCTTCTTGTTGTATAGTCCCCTGTACCATTATGAAATGTCCATCTTTGTCTCTTGTTATCTTTTTCACCCTGAAGTCTGTTTCATCTGATATCATTATGGCTACACCTGATTTTCTCTGGGTACCATTTGCTTGGAGTGTCAATTTCCACCCTTTCACTTTGAGTCTATGCTTGTCCTTGTACCTGAGATGTGTCTCTTGGAGACAGCATATGGTTGGGTTTAGTTTTTTGATCCAATCTGCTACTCTGTGCCTTTTTATTGGTGAGTTCAGTCCATTTACATTTAGGGTGATTATTGATATGTGAGGATTTCCTGTCATTCTATCTTTAGTTTTCTGGTAAGGCTGTGTCTCCATTGTTTCTTTGCCTTTTTGTTGTTGTCTATTATTTCTGTGTGGTGGTATTCTATGATGTTTCCCTCTGTTTCTTCTTTTATTACAGTATATATTTCAGTTCTGGATTTTTTTTTGAGTGGTTACCCTTAAGTTTATGTAAAAGAAAGTTTGATATTTAGAGTATTCCATTTTCTTCAGCATCCTTACTTTCTCCATTCCCATATTCCAGTTCAGGCCTTTAATCTCCCCGCCTTTTTATGTTTTGGTTGCCACAAATTTTCCCTGTTGATGGTGGTCGAATAGCCTCCTTTAGTATTTTTTGTAGTGCAGGTCATATATTAGAAAATTCCCTCAGCTTCTGTATGTCTGGAAAGGTTTTTATTCCTCCTTCATGTCTAAAGGATATCTTTGCTGGATATATTATTCTTGGCTCATAATTTCTCTCTTTCAATAGTTTGAATATTTGGTTCCACTCCCTCCTGGCTTGTAGAGTTTCTGCTGAAAAATCTGATGATAATCTAAGGGGCTTTCCTTTGTAGGTTACCGTCTTCTTTTCCCTTGCTGCCTTGAGGATTCTTTCTTTGTCATTGATTTTAGACAGCTTTAATACAATATGCCTTGGAGTAGGCCTGTTGGGATTGAGGTAATTAGGTGTTCTATTTGCTTCTTGGATTCGAGGATCCAGTTCTGTCCACAAGTTTGGGAAGTTGTCATCAACAATTTGTATGAATATGTTCTCTGTTCCCTTCTCTCTTTCTTCTCCTTTTGGTATGCCCATTCTTCTTATATTGCTCTTTCTGATGGAGTCAGAAAGTTCTTGTAGAGTTCTTTCATTTCTTTTAAGTCTCTAGTCTCTTTCTCCTTCCATCTGTGTAATTTCCAGGTTTCTATCTTCGATGTCACTGATCTTTCCTCCATCTGGTCAACTCTACTACCTAAGCTGGTTATTTCATTCTTAATTTCTTCTATTGAGTTCTTAATCTCCAGAAATTCTATTTGGTTCTTTTTAAAAATTTCAATCTCTTTCGTAAAATGCTCATGTTGTTCTTTGATTGTGTTTCAGAGTTCATTAAACTGCCTTTCTGTGTTTTCTTGCATCTCGTTGAGTTTTTTCAGAACTGCAATCTTGAATTCTCTGTCATTTAAGTCACATATTTCCATATTTTTAAGTTCCTTTTCTGGAGACTTTTCACTTTCTTTCTGAGCTGCCTTGTTGCCTTGGTTATTCATGGCAATTAATGATTTATTATTTCTCTTCCTAGACGTCTACAGGAGTGGCTTCTGCAACAGGTTGATAGGAAGAGGTCTTTCTTTTGTTTTCCAGTGCTTGTTGGTAGAATTTTATTTTCTCTCCAACTGCAGCCCTTTTTTTTTCTCTCTCACACGGTAGTGCTATGTTTTCTCTGCACTATTCCATCTTCTCACACAATGGGGGGAATCGCTGGGAGATGGGCTTCTTCTCTGTTGATAGTTCGCCTGGGTCACAGGGCGCAGTGTCCCGGTGGGTATGCAGAGAGCTTTTGAAGTTCCAAAGCTCTTTCTGCACCAGATTTAGAGCCCGTATGTTTCAGCAGTTCTGTTTACTCCTGCAGGGATCCGCCCAGATAGGTGGGGCCTGGGGCGGGATGAATAGTGAGAGGTGGCCCAAAGCAATGGCGGTGACCACCACCACAGCCGGTCCTGCTTCCACAGCTCCCTCCCCTTTGCTGGAACTAGTTGGGCTGCGAATCTGTGTCTGCAGTCCACAGTTCTCAGAACAGCAAATATTCTGTTCTTTTGATCTGACACTGCTACTGTTCTGCTTCTAGCACCGGGCAGGTGGGGGCGGGACGAGCTCTGGGGGGGTAAGTAGGGGGTGGCTAGTCTCAATGCCTAAGACTTCCATTCTCTGCAGCAGTGAGGGCTTAAACCACTGTTTTCAGCCTTCTTCCCTCAGTCTTTTCTCCGAGGTCTCTTCCATGAGCGTTGGGTTCAGCCGTGTTATATGCTGCCCCCTCAGCCCAGTGGGTCATAAATGGAGCCCTAGTAGTCCGATTTCGTCCCTCTCCCGCAGCTGCGTTCGTTCCGGGATGCAGCAAGCTCGGAGCACTGAGCTAGGTCTGCGTCCTACGCCCGCGCGACCCTGTCTCTGCACTTCTCCTTTCCTCCCGTTCGTGTGATTCGCCCACCTTTAGGTGAATTCAGTAGTGGGCCTCTTCGTCTTGCCTGTCTGCTGTGCAGGGAGTCCTTTGTGGAGTTATTGTTGTTTGATTAGTTGTAAATTCCAGGGGATCTTTACAGAGGCTCACCTCACTCCGCCATTTTGATGATGTCAATCTCCTCAATTTCTTTAATAGTCATTTGTTGGTTCAGATTTTTCGTTTCTTCTTGATTCATCCTTGGAAGTTTGTATGTTTCTAGGGATTTATGCATTTTTTCCAGATTGTCTAATTTGTTGGTGTATAGTTGCTCGTAGTATTTTCCTCAAATTTTTTGTATTTCTGTGGTGTTAGTTGTCACTTCTCCTCTTTCATTTCTGATTTATTTAGATCTTCTCTCTTTTTTTCTTGATGAGTCTGGTTAAAGATTTGTCCATTTTGTTTATCTTTTCCAAAGAATAGCTCTTGGTTTCACTGACATTTTGTACAATTTTTTTCAGTCTCTATTTTATTTATTTCCACTCTGATCTTTACTATTTATTTTCTTGTACTCACGTTGGCCTTTGTTTGCCCTTGTTTTTCCAGTTCCCTTAGATGTAAAGATAGACTGTTTATTTGAGATTTTTTCTTGTTTCTTTAGGTAGGCCTGCATTGCTATGAATTTCCCTCTTAGGACTGCTTTCACTCTTTCACACAGATTTGGGGTCATAGTGTTTCCATATTTGTTTGTGTCAAGGTGTTTTTTATTTCTTCCTTGATCTCATTGTTGACCCATTCATTATTTAGTAGTATGTTATTTATGCTCCATGTGTTTGTATGTTATTCAGTTTTTTCTTGTAATTGATTTCTAGTTTCACTCCATTGTGGTCAAAGAACATGCTTGATATGATTTCAATCTTCTTAAATTTATTGAGACTTGTTTCATGGCCTAACATGTGGTCTATCTTGGAAAATGTGCCATAGGCACTTGAAAAGAATGTGTATTCTGTTACTTTGGGGTGAAATGCTCTAAAAATATCAATTAAATCCATCTGGTTTAGTGTGTCATTTAAGGCTTTTTTGTGTCCTTTTTGATTTTCTGTCTGAAAAATCTGTCCATTGATGTCAGTGGGGTGTTAATGTTTGTGTTAATGATTGTATTACTGTTGATCTCTGTCTTTATGTCACTCAATATTTTATATATTTAGGTGCTCCTATGTTAGGTGCATAAATGTTTACTAGGGTTATGTCCTCTTGTTGGATTGATCACTTTATCACTATGTGATGTCCTTCTTTGTCTCTTATTATAGTCTTTGTTTTGAAGTCTATTTTGTCCGACATAAGTATTGCTATGTCAACTTTTTCTAACTTCCATTTGTGTGAAATATCTTTTTCCACCCCTTCACTTTCAGTCTATGTATGTCTCTCTATCTGAAGTGACTGTCTTGTAGACAGCATATGCATGGGTCTTTTTTTCTTATCTATTCAGCTACCCTATGTCTTTTGGAGCATTTAAAGTGATGATTGATAGGTACATAGTTAATGCCATTTTATTATTCATTTAAAAAATCTTTTATTATTTGTTTCTTTGTTTTTCTCCCTTCGTCTTCTTCTTCTTAAAGAAGTCCTTTTAACATTCTTTGTAATACTGGCCTGGTGATAATGAATTCCTTTAGCTTTTTCTTGTGTGGAAAGCTCTTTATCTCTCCTTTAATTTTAAGTGATAGCCTTGCTGGGTAGAGCAGACTTGGTTGTAGGCCCTTGTTTTTCATATTGAATATTGTTTTTCACTTTGAATATTTCCTGCCACTCCCTTCTGGCCCGTAAAGTTTCTATTGAGAAATCAGCTGACAGTCTTATAGGGGCTCCTTTTTAAGTTACTAGTTGCCTTTCTCTTGCTGCTTTTAGGATTCTGTCTTTGTCTTTAATTTTTGCCATTCTAATTATAATGTGTCTTGGCATGGGCCTTTTTGGGTTCATCCAAATTGGATTTTCTGTATTTCCTGGGTTTGTACGTCTATTTCCTTTACCAGGTTAGGGAAGTTTTCAGTCATTATTTCTCCAAATAGGTTCTCAATCCCTGGCTCCCTCTCTTCTCCTTCTAGTACTCCTATGATGCAAATGTTTTTATGCTTGATGTTGTCCTAAAGGTCCCTTAAACTATATTCATTTTTTTTAAATTTGTTTTCTTTTTGCTGTTCTGATTTGGTATATCCTACTATCTTGTCTTCTAAATTGCTGATTCGATTCTCTGCTTCATCTAATCTGCTCTTGATTCCCCTTAGTGTATTCATTTTGGTTCTTGTATTCTTTATTTATGACTGGTTCTTTTTTATGGTTTCTATGTCCTTCTTTATGCTTAGTATCTCTTTGTTGAAGTTTTCATTAAGTTCTTTAAACAGTCTTGTACCCATTGTTTAAACTTTGTCTCTGGTAGATTAGTTGCCTCCATTTCATTTAGTCTTTTTCTGGAGGATTCTCCTGTTCTTTTATTTGGGACATGTTTGTTTGTTTCCTCATTCTGGCTGCCTCTCTTTGTTTGCTTCCATGTATTAAGTAGAGCTGCTATGTCTCTCAGTCTTTTCTGGGTGACCTTATATAGTATGTGTCCTGTGAGGTCCAGTGATGCAGTCTCCCTGATCTCCTGTGTGTGTGTTCCAGGAGTGTCCCTTGTGTGTTCTCCTGTTGTAGTTGAGATTGATTGCTTCTGGTGTGTCAGCGGATGGGATTGACTCCCAGGCTGACTAACTGTGAGGACTGGCTGCGCCGACAGTGTATGAGCTGCTGTGTGGGAGCTGAGCCCTCAGAAGATTTACCCCACAGGCTCTTGTGCTCCTCTTTGTGTGTGCTGCTTGTAATGCTCTGGTGTGGTTTGAAGCTGGCCTCTGGGTGAGTTGTTTCTGATATCTCTTGGGAGGGGCTTCTGTGCAGGCCAATTTCAGTTTTGCTTGTTACCAGCCTGGGGCTACCTGGAAGGAGCTACAAAGCTATATGTGGTGATTGATGTGGCATGTGGAGGTGGTCTCGCTGTGAACCAAGACTGGCTACCAGCTGTATTGGGCCTGGGGCAGCTTAGGGAAAGGCCCAGGGCCCCCTAGGCCTGTTGCCACCTGGTGGCTGCCATAAAGGCTCAGCTGTTGAAAGAGTCTTCTTAGGTGCATCAGGCTGGTTGACCCAGTGTTGAAAGCATCCCTGGTGATGCAACACTAACTGGGCAGGGCAGGATACCAGGGACTCATGAGACCGGTGATTTTTCTAAAGTTAATACAGATTCAGTTCTTGCACCAGTGTCGGGACTGTGACCACTTCTCAAAATTCCCTAAGAACTCCATGGCTGGCCACTGCTCACATCGGGCCCACAGATCCCCAAGAACCACCCAAAAGAGACCATAGTGCAAGTTATGGCTCACTGTCCACCACCAAAAGTTCTCCTGGCCACCATGGGCTGTTTGCTGCTATAAAAAGCTTCTGCAGCTTGTGGGGTGGAGCTGGTGCCCAAGAGTGGAGAGTACCTTGGGCGATGCAGCACTAGCTGGGTGGGGCTGAGACCCAGGGTATCACCAAAGTGGTGCACATATGCGGGTTTCACCAGACCAATGTAGTCTCAGATTTGGCCATTTGGGAGAGGGTTCAACATAGAAAAGACGGCACCCTCCTGTAGGCTCCACATGAGGCAGGTTTCACAGAGGGACAATGGTGGCTGTCCCTGCAGCCCTCAAGCTGAAGCCACACAACTCATTCTTTCCCCGTATGTCTCTGGCATACTGCCACTCCACCAGGTGAGTTTTTGGAAGTGAGTGAGTCTGTGTGCAGACCCTTTAAGAGGATGTCTGGGTTTCCAGCCTCCTTCCATCTAACCAGGATAGGACCCTTCCACTGGGGAGACTGGTATGGGACTGGGACCCCTCGCTCTTCAGGGGCGACCTCCGCCACCAAGGTGTCCCTCCTAATGTTCAACCACTACCTGTGGGTTTGGGGTCAGCTCATTTCATGTCTCTGCCCCTTCTACCAGTCTCGATGTGGCCTCTTCTTTATATCCTTAATTATAGTAGTTCTGTTCAGCTGGTCTTCAGATGATTCTTGAGGTTGATTGTTCTATAATTTAGTTGTAATTTTGGTGTGATTCTGGCAGGCAATAGGCATAGCGTTTAACTAATCTGCCATATTAGACCTTCTCTGAAAGGTTTTTCTTTACGTTTTAAGTAATTTACCTAGAAAACAAAGATTCAATGTTTTAGCAAAATAATTTTCTATGCTTCCTGTTTTCTTTAACAGGTGTTTTGTTACTTAAAAAAACTGAGTTTTCTCAATATTAATAGAACTAAGTTTTTTTTACAACTATGTAACTTTCTGTTTTTGCCTTTGAAATCTTTAATAGTTATTTTGGTTAATTGGATAACTAAGTATTGTTTCACAATGACCTATGAAGTGTTTTAAACTTTTTGATATTTTTTGACAAACTTCCCAAAATTCAAATTCTAAATGTAGTCTTGTTGACCTAGAAGTAAATTTGAGATTTTTCAGAGGGCCCCTGGAACATCTCAAAAGATGTGTTCTCTCTCCTTATAAAAGAGAGATATTAAATGAATTAGGCTTATTTGATATGTTAAATGACATGGAAAGCATTATCAAATAAAAAATGATGCCAAACTTTCTTTATGGTATATTTCTATGAGTATGAAATTCTTTAAAATTTGTTATGTCCTGATATAATTTTATCAGTCATAATTCTAGGTATTAGTTTAAAATTTATGTCACAGAAATAACCAGTTCTATAATGAACTGTCATCAGATCTTTAACTGTGGCCATTTCTAAGTCTTTTGTCATTTGTAGACAGTTATTGTTTCAGTCAGATGGTGTTGTAAAAGTGTTCCTGTAAAAGTGCCCCAACTTCAAGGAGATTCATGGAAAGACTCTGACAAGTACAGGTTCCTAGTAACTAAGATCAATTGACCTTCAGGTGGGAGGAGCAACCATGGACCTTTCAGGTGTTTCCCCAAGGCTACCTACACAGCCCCACAGTGTGTCATGGGACAGTAGCCCAAGACCTGTCCCTGTTCTGCTTCCCCACATCAGTAAAATGGTTGCATTACATTGATAATATAGTGTTCATCTATTTAGACTAGCCTCTGCTTCAGGACACTCTACAAGCTTTGCTGGAACTTCTGCCAGGGACAGGGTAGGTGGTGAACCAGCAGAAAATTGGTGGCCCAGAAACAGCCGTAAGGCTTTTGGGAGTCGTGTGGGTGGGTAGGACGCATATTGTCCTAGAAGCTGTGATCTATAAGGTGCAAGCCTGTCCAACCCTTGAGAAAAAAGAAGGAGGTGCACACCTTTGTGGCGATGTGAGGGTTTGGAGGACTTTTACTCCCCACCTGGTACAGTGCCTCCATCCCTTACGCCACCTGGTGAAGAAAGGGCACATGTGGGACTGGGGATCAGAACAGCAAGCCACCTTTGAAAAAGCAAAACTACCCATACAGCAGGGCTACCATTCAAGTTGGATGTGTCTGTGACTTCGGCAGGTATGAGCCAGGCACTGTGGCAAAAGCAACAGAGGGGGAGAATGCCTCCAGGATTTGGGTGCAGCTGTGGAAGGGGCTGGAAACTGACATGTGCCCAGTCCAGCAGCAGCTCCCAGCCGTGTCCCCAGCGCTCCTGTAGGTGGAGCCTGTCAGGAAGGAATGAGCCACGGCTGCTGAATTGGCTGGTGACTTGGCTATTAACCCTTTGCACTGTCAGTTAGGCTGTTCTAAAGGGCCTAACTGTGGCTTGGACAATGGGAAGCCAAGGGGTGGACGATCATGAGTGTGACTCGCAGGTTCAGAAGCTGTGGGGGGACATTTGGGTTTGCCAGCGAGAGCCTGAGGCAATCCTCCGTTCTCCACATCCTGGCTCCTGAGGCAGACAGTCCTGGCGATTAGGAAGCTAATGTCCTACGTTGGGTTTGATCCTTAGCAGCTGACTCTTCAGTAGATACAACAGATTGAGTAGAAAGAACAGACACTACAGTGCCCAGGTGGGAGGGCATATTGCCAAGATGCCAGATTGCCCTTGAAATACAGTGATTTGGTTAATGCAGTGACCACACAGACATGTCCTGTGTGTTCTAAACAGTGCCCAAGGAAACTGCCAAGGGAGTCCAGGGCCACCCACCAGAGTGCCCCACCAGTGAGATTGGCAAATTGATTATATTGGCCCCTTACTTTGAGTAAGTGTTTTAAACATGCCCTTGTTTATGTGACACAGTGTCTGGCTTAACTTAAGCTTTCCCCTGTCACCCTGCAATCCAGGCTGCCACCATTAGGGGATTAGAGGAGCTGAGTACCTTGTCAAATAGACAGTGGTTGGGGGTCCCATTTCAGAGGTCATGATATGCAAGACTGGACAAAAGAGCACACCCCGAGTGGAGGCTTCATCTCCTCTATCACCCACAAGCAGCAGGCTTGATAGGAAGGAAGAATGGAATATTAAAGCAGCAGATTATGTTACTAACAGGTAAAATCACCTCGGCCAGGTGGACTAAAGTATGTCCCAGGCTTTAATACATTTGAATGATCAGCCAGTAGGGCCTGTCACCCCATGCACATGCCAGACTGGGGACCCCTGCTGAGACACCCAATACTAAAAGATATGGAAGTCACAGGAGACCTGTCGCTATCGCCCCAATTCTCACCGTGAATCAATGAGCTATGCTCCTGAGAACACTAAACCCTCTCACGTCTGGGAAAGGTGTTATCTACTGGAATTTACAGTGAAATGTCCCACTGTATAGGTGACTTACTTCACATCCCTGGGGGAGGGGGAATTACTCGGTCTCCACTGGGCTCCCATTGTCCTGTGGCAAAGCCAGACCTGCAGGAACACGTTATACCTGGAATGGAACGTGCACCATTGAGAGAGGGGAGAAGGTGCGGGTCCTGGTCTGGCTTGTCCCGCGCCCAGCCCCTGCCCTCACGCCTGACAGTGCTGCCTCCCGGCCACCATGGATGGTTTGTACAACCAGGTCAAGTCCTCAGCTGCCAGCCTCCCTCTCCTCAAGGCCACCGAGCACATTCTGTTTCTCACTGGTATCTTTGTCCCCTCCATTGGCCTGAAGGACATAATATCACACAAAGAAGCCCTGACTAAATTCACACAATAGGCCTTAAATGACAGCTGATGATATCTGTCCTGACTGAACTCTGCAATGTCTCCGGTGAGAAAAGCTGTTCTCGACAGTAGAATGGCCTTGGACGTGCTCACTACCTCGCAGGGCCACCTGCGCCGTTATCCAAACAGAATTACACGTTCAGACCCGATGAGTCGAATATATCATCATTATCACATCACGTGAGGACACAAGGGAGTGATCCAACCCACAGCCCAGGGCACTTAACGAGTCAGTGGTTCAGATCCTGGGGCTCTCAGTGGAAAAGTAAGGTTTTGAGAATCATCATCTTAATTTGGCACGTGCCTATACTGTTCTATGGTCTCTGCTTCCAGTGCAACCGGATAGCTGCCAAATGTGCCTCCTCCGTGCTAATGAAACCCCTTGCTGACCGCTTGGGGCACACTGCAGAGCAGGGGGACGCACAGATAGTAAGAGCTGGTCACCTGGGTGAGATGTTGGAGGAAGCCATCAAGGGGACGTGGCTGCTGGTTGACCCGCGCCCTGTCCTCGGCATCCAGAGGTGCCTCGCCTCCTCCCCTGGCCTTGGAATGTGCACTCTTCCCACCGTTCCCACAGTGGGGCCCTTTTCAAGGCCGCACTTTGGGGGAGCACAGTGTTGCTGAGACCGTCTGGACGATACATGTGACTGAATCCCGCGCAGGCCTCTGTAGAATCAATCTCTAAGGTTCTTGTGGGCGAGTGTGGAGGTCTACTTGTCTTGAGGCACCCGAGACAATCCTTGTATGTAAGTTCTCCCACTTGCTAAACCTGCCACCTACCAACCTGGAGTGGTCTGCCTCTTTTTTCCATCTCTCCTTGCCTTCTGTGTACGGGGGCCAGTTTACCAACCAACACCATTTAATGGCTAAAATTTAAGACTGGAAATACCCAGGGTTAGTGAGGAGCTGGAGCAAATGGTACTTATGTTTTGCTGGTAAAAAAATGTGTGTACAGTGTCTTTGAAAATGGTCTGGTGGTTTCTTATACAACTAAATACACACTTTGAATTCCACTCTATTTGCCCAGGAGATGTGAGAACACATGCTTACATGGTCCTTACACACAAGTGCTAGGAGTACTTTCATTTACAACAGTCCCGCACAGGAACCACCTCACTGTCCCTCAGCAGGTGAATGCATAAATATGCCAGGTGCCCACGTGGTGGGGTACAGCCCAGGGGCCAGGGGATGCTGCGGACACAAGTAACAACAGCGGTGAATCTGAAAAACATTTGGTCAGGAAAGAAGCCAGACATAATAAATGATTCTGTTTATCTGTGGTTCCAGAACAGGCAAAGTGAATCTATGGTGGAAAAAACTGTAACAGCAGTGGCCTGTGTAGGGGGGGAGGTCGTGACCACAAAGATGCCTGAGGGAACTTTCCAGGGGTTGGCAGTGCTCTAAGTCTCGATATTCATGATGGTCCCTGTATACAGTTGTCAGGACGCTCGACCTGGACCTCCAAGACGGGTGACTTCTTGGTGTGTGTCAGCTGTAATCCAACACCAACACCTAAATCACGTCTCACGCTGTCCAGCCCCACCCGGCCCACAGGACACCACACCCAGGAGCCCCTTTTCTGAGGGACCCCTGGACCCATCAGAGGGAGAGCAGACAGGGGATCTACAGTGGAGAAGGACTCACACCACAGAAAGGGAAGAGGCCCAGAAGGTTTTATCTGGAGAAGAGAAAGAGCCCATCTGACAACAGGGCCAGGATCAAGCTAAGGAATAGTAAGTACAGTAAGTGTTTCACTCAGCAGAGGAGCAGAAAGCCAAGCAGTGGTGTTCCGGAATCAATGCCTCCCTAAAAGCCACTGCTCCCTCCTTTCTGGAAAACAAACCTCCAGTGTGTGGAGGTGGCAGATTGGAATGTGTCGAAAACCAGTAACAAACGGAGCCGCTTTAAAATGGAGCTGGAGCCCCCATCCCCGGGGAACGGCCTCCTGTGGCTTACCCCTCAAACCTTTGGAATGTTAAAACTGGGCAAAATAACCTTTGGACTGGGCCTAAATAGTTTTGTGTTCCAAAGAACTGTTTGCACGGGTAACAAGAAAGCAGATATTATAACTACTGGACTGAAAATTTACAACATTGTTTAGAATTAGCGTCACTATGTTATGTCAGCTGCACCAACAGAAACGCCTTACTCCTGCTGATGTAATTCTTCCCCTTCCCTTTCTGGGAAAACCCATCGCCTTCGTCTCCTCACCTGAACACTAGTTGGGCTTCTGCCTGAATCAGTGCCTCCCAAATAGCTATTCTTTTCAATCTCAAATAAATGATTATTTGCCTCTCACTTTGAAAGACCTTTTTATTTTTAAATTAACAAATGTCAGTCTGAAGTTCCCCAAATAACAGAACTTAAACAACAGAGAAGTCATTCTGCACAAGTGTGGGGCTCGCCTCCGTGAGATCCTCAGAGCCTAAGTTCCTTCCCTTTGTGGCTCTGCTTCCAGTCTGTGTGGTCCAGGAGGCTGCCCCACACTGCCACAGCACCTCCACGCCAGCCATCGGGAGCAAGAGAGGGCACGCCCCTCCCCTTCACCATGTAACCCAGGAGGTGTGCACATCATTTCGTGTCTATCTCACTGGACAGAATCGTGTCACGTGGGCATACCTGGCAGTACAGGGGACAGGAAGATGTGGTCTTTATTTGGGCTAATCCAGATAAAACTTGGGGGTTCAGTTACTAAAAAGCAAGAAGGAAAGAATGGATATTGGTGGCAGTCTCTGCCCCAGGGGACAGCACAGTCAGACCAGGTAACAGGTCAAGATTGGCCCACTTCTGTTCCATGTTCCCAGCCTTCCTTGCAGCTAGGGGTGGCCCTGAGACCTAAGGGGCAGTCTGCTGGGGAAATTCTGGGCTTTGCTTTCAGGATAAAAGGGAGCTGATATGGCTAGTGGGCTCCTCCCTGTATCTCCTGGCCTGCACAGACATGATGTCTGGAGCTGTGGCAGCCATTTTGTGACCATGAGGCAGCAACCCCGAGGAGATAAGAATATCCCTGATCTACTGCTCAGATAGCATCAAGCTTCTAAGCGAGGCAGCAGCTTCCCAGGTCTTATCTAGTGATGGAAGGGGTAAAAGTCTACTTCTATTATGTGAAGCCTCATTCATTCCTAATGGGTGGAAGCAATGAACTCTGACAGCTGTGAGTTCACTGCAGTGCGCTCCGACAGCTGCCCCCCTAGGATAAATTCTGAGGATTTGGTGAGTACTGCCAGTGTTCTGGCTACCGTCTCCCAGGTGGGTCTGGAGACCAGAGAGGAGGATACACATTTGGTGCCACAACTTACCACGCTGCCTTAAAAACTCACTCCTGCTGCCTTAATTGTTTTTCTTTATGCCCTAACCTCAGGGTGAAGAGTAAGCATCTCATCTACCTTGATGTTTCCATAACCACAGGCCTCTGTCACTCCTGGAAGCCATCTCTGGATGAGTCCCTCCTTCCCTGGCTGGGCTGGGCCATGAGCCCAGTGTGGAGGGAAAGAGGAAAAGAGGTCATCCAATGGGCATGTGTTTTTTAAGCAATTCTGGAAAACATAAGAAAAATAAGGCAGAAAAATAAATGCTGTCATTTTCAAATATAGCTGGAGTTTTTCAAAGAGAAAAGAACGTGTGAGTCCCAAGTCCTGGTGTTTTGGATCCCTCGGGCCAAGGGCAGACCTACTGTGTGTAATTGCTTCCTGTCCCTCGCCACAGCTAAGACAGCAGGGAGCCCAAGTGAGTGACGGCAGCTAGTAGGACCCACTCCTGACCTCGGGAGGTGGGGCCTCATCCAGGGGCATCCCGCACCCATTCCAGCAGGGAGTTGGGCACTAGGGTCCAACTGCCAGGGGTAGAGGGTGGATCCCAGGCCAAAGAAACCCTTCATGCCACAGGACCACCTGCAGGAGTCCCTCGTGTCACTCAGACCAGAACCATACTGCTCATGCATTCCCAATCACTGTATGGCTCTGTTCTCCAGAGGAGCTCAGGGCCTCCGTGCACCTCAGCAAAGTCGGGAGGGGGCAGTGGCTTCAAGGGGCAGGCAGACCATGCACATGAACAGAGGACGCAATGGGGGAGTCTCACTCTCCCCTGCTCTCTGAGTGTGCCTCCCTGCCTCCATCCTTCCTTCCTTCCCTCCCTTCCTCGCTCCGTCCCTTTCTCTCTTCCTCCTTCCTCCCTCGGCCTCTCTGTCTTCCTAGCGCTCTCTCTTTCCCTCTTCCATCAGTGGGGTGAGGCAGTGACAGATTGAAGGCTCGGCTCTGTGTCAGGAGGGCCCCTTCCTGGCCGTGTGAGCAGGGAAGTGTCCCCTCAGCTTCAGGTCCCATCTGTTAAACGGAACCAATTGGACAAGCGCATGGTGCCCACAGGGCTGGGGCTCCTCGGCTCTCGGTACTCACGTTACATCACAGCCATGGGCTCACACTGGTCACCTGTCTCTCTTAGTCTTCTGGCCCCTGGTTTCCCCAAAGGAAACCAAGTGCCCCGGGGGACATGGGGCACACTATGGCTGCCACCATCCTTTCCTCCCACTCAGACCTCCGCAGCTACCACTGCTGATGTCCACAGTGGCCCCGGAGGCCCTCACTCTTCCTTCTGGCAGGTCAGCTGCCACCACTACCTGCTCCCTGGGAGGCGCCAGCCACAGCCCCCAGCCTGGCACAGTGGCTCTGGCCACCCCTGGCCCACACCAAGTCTCTGTGCAGCCTGAGCTCTGATGCTGCCGCTGGTCACGACTATGGCCTGGGCCCAGTCCTGTGCCCCAGTCCCTCAGAGCCTGGCCTGCACCACCATGGGGCTGGGGACCACCCACCCCTTCAGGGGCCACCCCCTCACAGCCTCCATGGTAGAGCTCTTGAGCCCTGCCCTCAACACAGTGGCTCTACCAACCCCTGAGCCTCAGTTTCCTCCTCTACCCTGTTTTCCCGAAAATAAGACCTCGCCGGACAATCTGCTCTAATGCATCTTTTTGGAGCAAAAATTAATATAAGACCCGGTCTTATTTTACTATAAGACCCAGTCATAATATAATATAATATAATATAATATAATATAATATAATATAATATAATATAATAAAGACCGGGTATAATATAATATAATATAACATAAAATAATATATATATGACTGGATCTTATATTAATTTTTACTCCAAAAGACGCATTAGAACTGATTGTCCAGCTAGATCTTATTTTCGGGGAAACATGGTATAAATGGGATAATAGCACCTTTGGCTTGGCTTGCTGTGAGGGATACAGGCAGGCTGGTTCCCCCACTCCAGGACTAAGTGTGCTCTCCTCAGCAGCCAGGCTGACAAGGCAGCTCCAACACTAGCCCTTCCCATGGGGTTCCGAAAGTGAGACCACAGCTGAGGCCATGTGGCCACAGGGTGGAGACCAGCATTGATGTGAGCAGGTCCCCGCTCCCTCTGCCCAGTTCCAGCCCCGCTGTGGTGACTAACTTCTGGATCCAGGAGGCTCCTGTCAGCAGAAAAATAATACCGACTAGGTGTTTTGTCACCAAAAAGGATTTATTCAAAGAGAAAGAAAGGGTTGCAACCCATCGCATGAAGACATGACCAGCCACCAGCAGACGTTGGCCAGTGTGGCAAGATGGAGGGTTATTTACAGGAGGAAAAAAGAAGTTGAAGCCCCAGCCCCTGCGTAGACCTCCCGACTGATTATGTCTGCTTTCAAGTTCCAGTCAGCCTTTATCTGTCCTGAGGCCTGCTGACTAACCCTGAGGGGGGCACTCCCCAGGAGGTGGGCTGAGAGCAGAGGCTACCCCTGGGAACCCACTTGGTGTCATCATGGGGGCCGTGGGCATCATGTGTGGGGGCTGGGGGGCCAGCCGCATCTGGGGCAGTGAGGTGGGAGACATCCCCAGCCTCAGACTAGGCTCTCATTTGGTCTTGAGTGGCAGCATCCAGGAGCCCATGGGGGTCGCCACCCAGTTCCTTGGGGTGCAAGACCAGGACCCTGGTGCTCTCTGAAAAGTCCTCTTTCCTGCCCAGCCTGCACCCCCACCTCCTCCACTCCTGGGGAAGCTTCAGGGAATACTGGTGAGCTGTCACCTGAGAGGGGACAGTGAAGCCAGTAGACCTGCCTCTGATTAGGGATCAAAAACACCAGCATCTTTTTTAAAGTCACTTTTTTTCTTTTTTTTGTCTGGGTATAACATAATGTATAAAGTTATATACAGAGCTATACCTGACTCAGGCAAATCTTCTTAAAAAAAAAAGGCATTTTATTATCTAACCAATAAACAGATGGATGGAGAAAGAGGCCAGGAGGCTTACAAAGGTGCCTCGTGCCCCCTGGAGAAAGCTGGAAAGTCAGCAAAGGTGTGAAGGAGGAAGACATCATCCCACCATCCAGAGGAAACCATAGTTAACATTTCAGTGTTTCTTTTCTATAAGTGTGTTTACATCATTGCACTTATTGAATTTTGTAACGTTTTCC
The DNA here is from genome assembly GCF_004115265.2 of Rhinolophus ferrumequinum. Taxonomy (NCBI): domain Eukaryota; kingdom Metazoa; phylum Chordata; class Mammalia; order Chiroptera; family Rhinolophidae; genus Rhinolophus; species Rhinolophus ferrumequinum. The sequence goes on along the minus strand of NC_046295.1, from coordinate 955,072 downwards.
CTGTAACACTGTAGCTATGTGCCAGCTGTGATGCCTTCACTGAAGAATTGCTGGCACTGGTCTCCCAATATTCTACCATGGAGGTGCTGCAGTCTACCCTCTCATTGGCATACATTTAAATTGCCTGCAATTTTTCATTACTTCATAGAACACTGTGGTAAATTATAGGTAAAGCTTTATCATATTAAAGAATGCTGTCTAAGATAGATTCCCAGAAGCAAAATTACTTGGGTCAGAGGAAATAGGTAATTCAGGCTTTTTATATACATTGTTAAATTTTTGTGAAGAAGAGTTGCTGTGTTTGCAAGTGTTTGTCTTATAGCAACTGTGGAAGTTTGGATACTCTCAGGTTTTAAACAAAAAAAAAAATGGTTTTTGTTTATTCCATAGGAAGTGAAAAATTGTGAATCATGGTTTCAATATGTATGTCTTTAGTTTTGTGGTTATTTTTTAAAAAATAGATAGTAGCCATTTATAGTTCTTTTGATTTCTGTGATTTCTGTGGCAGAGACAATGCTCAGTTTACTCAATTTATTATCTTGACTCCATATGTCTGGGTATGATCATACGTATGACCAATTCTCACCACCTGAATGTGAGAGGAAGTGACCTGATACTAGATTGAAATACACTGGGTCTCTGGGTGCCACTTGGGTGACAAGCAGGGAGCCCCCTACCTGAAGTGCATGCGTGAGAAATAAACCTTACTGCATTAGCCACAAAAATGCTGGAGTTTATCTGAGCCAGGAGAGAAGGGCAGAAGCCACAATGTGCTGCATGAACTGGCCTCAGAAGTGGCACGCCATCACCTCTGCTGCATTTCGCCAAACACAGAGCAGCCTGATGTACTGTGAGGGAGACTTACAAGGGTGTGAGTGTGAAAGTGAGCATCGCTGGGGGCCAATCCACTTGTAGAAATTTATTCTTTAAACACCACTGATGCATGTAAAGATTGACCAGGAGAGGATGGACATTGCAGTATTGCTTTTAGAAGGAAAAGAAAGGGAGGGAGGACGGGAGGGAGACATATATGTCCATCAGGTTGAGTAAGTCGTGATATGACCATAAAATAAAATAGTGTGCACTCATATATTGCAGAAGATTTTTTACGACATGGAAAGGGGAGTTCATCACACAAAATTAAGAGACAAAATAGTATAAGTAGAATGACTCTGTTGTGTAAAGAACATGTCTTTATAGAAAAGCATAGAAAAGGTATGAAATGCTATACATCTGGGGTCGTCTGAACCATAGATAAGTGCTTGTTGACACCCATCCCTTCCCACTATGGGTGGAGGAGACTCCCACCATGTCAAACAGACTTGGCCCAATGGCTTGCTTTGGTCAAGGGAACATGACAGCAGCTTCAGTGGTGGTTCTGAGCTCAGACCTTCAGACATCGTGCATGCTCTGATCACATTTGGGAGCTCCAGACCCCAGTGTGAGAGGAAAGTGTCTGAGGAGCAGGGGACCCAGGAGCATGGGACACTTGTGGAGCAGACTCGGGCCAAGTCCCTGCAACCCGCTGGCCCAAGAACAAGACGTGTACCCTCACCCCAGACACCTTCGAGGCGACACGGTGGCTGGGACTGCGGGTTCCTCAGACTAGGAGAGGCTGTTTTTTCTTTTTCTTCTCTTATTTTCATTTTCTAGATTTTCTACAATGAACATATTTTATTATAATAAAACATTATAAATGTATACCTAAATGTTTTATATTATTGTATTTTTATTTTATTTTATTTATACATTATTTATTATACAATTATTTACATGTTTATTAGATATAATTTATTATTTATATATTATTTTATTATTTATTATATTATTGTATTATACAAATTGTTATTGTTTATATATTTTGTTATTTACATTAACGTTTTTATTATTTTATATAAAGTGTGTGTGTGTGTGTGTGTGTGTGTGTGTGTGTGTGTGAAACAAGCTTTTGGGAATTTAAAAAGAAACTCTTGCTCTAAGACTACTTGCCTCTGTTCCCAGCTTCCTACAGATTTAGGGGAACTAGCACTAATCACAGTGGTGCCTTTTGATTCCTGTCTTTGCTCTGAAGTTACATTGTAATCCTCCTCTGTGTCTTCCGTGGGTAACATTTATAGCACTGACCGAATACCCTGCCATGTGATCTAACATAGTATGTTCCTGTGTTTCTCCCCTGTTGGAAATTTAAGTTATTTCCAAATTGTCATGCTTAGTTATCACAGGACAATGAATATATTCATTCATTCATATATTCTTTTCTCCCTTTGAGTTGTTTCCCAAAGATAAAATCACAGACTTGGAACTATATGGAAGGGAATGAATATTTTACTCCTTCTTGATACATATTTAAATGTTTGCCTTTCGGAAGAAATCAGCCGCTGCACCTCTCCACCAGCGATACTCACAGGTGCCTATGGCAGACACCACAAATCACTCACCCTATATTTCTTAGGAAATGAGCTCTGATTTTATTCTGGTGGGCAATTTGGCCAGTTCACTGAGTAGCCAGGGGCAGCTAATGAGATGTAAGCAGAGTTTATTGAGTGAGCCATCTGGAAGGCTCCTTAAAAGTGGACAGAAAACTAGAAAGGAGCCCCGTTTTGCCTCCTATACCTGCTCCTTGCTGTGATGGTTGGATCTCCAGCAGCCATGTTGGACCATGAGGCCATTTTGAGGCTAGAAGTTCCACACTATGCAAAGCAGAGAAGAAAGATCCTTAAAAATATTGTGGAGGTGTCATCTCAGTCTTAGATTTCCTATCCCCAGCCTTCTTTCAGGTGAGAGAAAAATAAATCCTGTATTAGTTAAGTCTTTGAATTTTAGAACTCTATTACTAGTAGCAACAGAGCTACTTCTTAACCTCTCCAAAATATTACCGTCATTGGTTTTAGCACATTAAAAAATTTAAATTATTAATAGGTGTCTAGTAGGACTTAATCGTTGCTTAATTTTGCATTTTTGGAGGGACATTACAGGCAGAAGGTGTAGCACAGACAAAGCTATACCAGCTGGAAAGGACAGGCATTTTCAGGGACACAGAAGTCACTTCCTGGAGTGGAGGCCATCTGCTCTCATCTTACTGACAGGGTATCAGGTGAGACATAAATTCACATCATTCACATCATGGGAAACGGTTGAGACACAACATCCCAACAGAGACTGTATTTCAGTATTTTGATATTTCCATCACCCCTCTCCCCTGCAATTCCTCCCTCTCCCTCTCTCTCTTCCCACCTCTGTCTCGCTCCTCCTCTCCTTTGTCCCTCCGCTGTCCCCCCCCCATCTCTATCTTCCCCTCCTCCCTTTCTCCCTCTCTCTCTAACAGTTTCAGCAGGAGAGGGATCAGTGAGTCCCCTGCCAGGACAGAGTGACTAACTCACCATGAATATGGACAGGTTGCACAGCTTGGAGAAGGAGCCGGAAAACCGACACCCTCCAGAGAAGGAGAGCCTAGCCCTGCTGGCGCTCTGTGAAAAACTATTTCTGTGCTCCCTGTGTTCAGATGGAGACACACCATCCAGCTGATAAATGCCCCCTTTGTGCTGGATGAGTTTCCATCAACTTGTGAGACGCCTTTAATGAGAGCCGGCTGTACACTGCCCTGGGCTCAGCCCAGCACGAACCCTGCAGGCCGGATGCCACTGGAGCCAGGGACAGCAGACATGGCATTTTGAGGAGCTGTCCCAGAGACTGCAGCCTCTGCATAGTGCAGACAACATCCACACACTGCACAGGCAGCCAGCCCCATGAGAGGCCAGTGTGTCCCCAGGGCCTGGCTCCTGGACTTGCCTTGAATAGATGGCTGGGAGCCAAGTGGGTGGGCCCCTGAGCAGTGGTGGCCCCTGGACGAGCCCCAGGGTTCACCCAGGCCCTACTCCTGCCCGGCCACAAGGACACACTGCATCCTACCAGTTCCTGACTGACAGCATGAGGGTCCTTTCCGTAGCACCCCTTCCCTTAGACTGGAGGTCACAGCTGTGGAATAGAAATGGAATATCTCAGCTCCCAAAGTCTTATGGTCAGCCTTGGCTGAAAGCAAGGAAAGAAACCAGAGGCTGGCCCACCATGTGGGATTCAAGGGAACTTGGAAGAAGAGGTTGTTGAAACCAACGTTTTTAGACTGAGAAGCACAGACCAGGCATTAGAGCCTGTGGTCAGACGAAGTGTTACTGCCCGAGTCCCTCACCTGGCCACTGGCAATTGTTCCCAGCAATCAAGGTCCTCCAGGCCCCTGCTTTTCCACAGCACACTTTACAGAGGTGAGGACAGCGCTTGCCTATCTGCTAGACTGGGTTTGCTCCTCAGCTGTGAGATGTGACAGGTGACAGGACATGGCCTGGTGGTCAGGAACCCCACCAGCACGAAAGCCATGTCAGCCGACGTGGCCATGATAGCTTCAGGCCTCTTCCCTTCAGGGGCTCGAGCAAGTAAAGAAACTAAAAATGGTGCCTTCGCAGTACAGCCCTTTCTAAAGTGCCACACTGATAAGTCTCGACTTTCCCACAGCAGAGAGACGCATGCCCGCACTAACGGGCAACTCGTGAGGGCAGCTGTGTGAAGGAACACCTACAGCATGTGCTCAGAAGTGGGGCCCCTCAGTCAAATCCATGACTTGACCCAAATTCCCACCTCAGGGCTCAGAGTGGGACCTGGGCAGAAAGGAAAGAGGGTGCTGGCCGTGTCCCTCAGCGGTTCTGATACTGGTGCAGCCAGAAGCGACACAGGACGCCCCTCTGGATGGGTCCCGCAGGTGTGAGGGCCTATCGCTGTCCTCTCCCCGGCACAGCGTCCACACCTGGGCCTGAAGCCTCTGGCCCACCACAAGTCCCTGGGGTGTTTGCCTGGGCTCTTAGGTGGGCCATGCGTTTCCAGGGAAGGGAGGAAAGTCCTCAGGTGGCCCAGAGCTCCTGAGGGTCTCACCATGACCTTGAGGTGACTCCCAGCACCCGTCTGGGGAGGGCAAGTGGGTTCAGGAGACCTGAGTTTAAATGGGAGCCTCAGTTTCCCCAAATGTATAATGGGCACAGCACCCCACAGTGAGATAGTGCCCACCAAAGCCCCAGCCTGGGCATCTGGGTGGCAGTGTCTCCACTTGGAATCATGGTCGTAACTCACGGCCTGTGAACAGGCCCCGACAACAGGGGTGGAAAGCATCCTGGGAGCTGTGAGTGCTAAAGCAGATAGCCCCTGAGCCTCAGTGAACCTCAGTGGGAGGAGGGGTCCAAGGAGGGGGCATGGAGAGACCTGGGGGTACAGAGAAGACGCCCTCAGGGGCATCTGGGGGCTTCCTGGAGGAGGAGAATGAGGAAGTTCTGGTCCTGAGCAGGGGAGGCAGGCAGGGGGCTCTGAGGGCTGGGTGTGCACAGGCCCCACCGGTGCCTTAGCAACTGTTTGCTGAGCACCTGGCCAGGTGCGAAGCTTTGAGACCCAGTTTACTAAGGAGCCATGGCCAGCCCACAGGGCCTCCTCACCACCCAGGGTCGGGCCCTCAACCCAGCCAGCCAGCTCCCCGGACAGGCCACAGCCAGCTGCCGACCTGCAGAGAGGAAGGGGCTACCCAGACTAGACCTGACCTGCCAGTGATGGCTCTTGGCCAAACCACAGGCCACTTGCCCACCTGACTTCAGACGTCCGTCCTCGTTCCCATTCTCACCTGCAACCCCGTGGTTTCATGGCCTCAGTCAGGGTCAAGAACACAGAGCCGGCAGCCCTGTCATTAGTGGTTTGTGGAGTAGAGGCTGGGCCCAGCTGGCTGAGCGAGGGACACCTGGAGGCTGGATAAAGCAGACATGGCCAGGGCATGACCCGGGCAGCCAGAGGGAGTGGGCCGAGAATCAGCAGTGCCTGGGGATTTATGTCTAGAGGGTGGGAGGGGGGCGGGGGCAGTCAACATGCACACAAACAAGTGCTTCCAGACACTGCCCCAGGGCAGGGGTTAGTGGGGCAGTGGTCCGTGACCAGCTGATAGGACACAGCCTGCCACATAGAAGCCTGGGGGCAGGCTCTCCAGGTGGGGGATGCAAAGGCCCTGGGGAAGGGAAGAGTCCATGGAACAAACAGAAGGGCAAAAGGAGCAGAGGATGTAGCCTCCAGAAGCGAGGATTTTCCAGAGAAGACTTTAGAGGGATTTAAACTGGCCAGTGACATGATCTGATTTACCTTTTCCAAATAGGATTGCGGGGGAGGAGGAAGTGTTTCAATCTGTTGTATTTTCTGTGTTTAAAGAAAACCTATTTATTAATGAGAAATATAACACATATGAAAAACAGGATTGAGATCAGCTGTATCAGGAAAAAAAATTACAGCATCCTCAAAATAGATTTTTTTTTTCTTACTCACACTAAGAAGTTTTGAGGTGGGCAACCCAGGGAGGACCTGGGCTCAGTGCTCCAAGTACTGGGGCAACAGGCTCTGCTGTGCGAGACTCCCATGCCCAAGTTCTCCTCCTGGTGCAATATAGCCGCTGGAGCTCTGGCCATTACATCCATATTCCAGCCAGCAGAAAGGAGGAAATAATGAAGACTGGCACACCCCCTTCCATCGTGAGGATGTAGCCACACAGGCACACTCAGCTGCAGGAAAGGCTGGCAAATGCAGCTCCTATCTTGGGAAGCCATTTGTTAAGCTAATATTAGGAGTCTGTGACTGAGGAAGAAGGGGAGAACCAATAATGCGGGTGACCACCTTTGCCCTGGCTGGTGGAGACAAGAGCTTTCCTGGGCATAGATGCCCACAGATGACAAGTGGGATCAGCTCCACCTGCCCCAGGGAGACATGGATGCACAAACAAGCAGGACAGACAGGTGGATCAGGGCTCCTCACTGTCTCTCTCCACAGTACCAGGGGGTCCCTCCTATCAGCTGGCTGTTTCACCCACTCTGCTGATTGCTGTGTGACATGCCAGAATGCAATGGGCATAATTGCGCGACTCCCTCATGGGGGGCACCCACTTTGATTCCAGGGTTCAGGGCCTTCGGGGACCAGCTGTGCCTTACCGTGTGGCCTTGGACATGTCAAGTGAGGTGGTGCACACACCTGCATGGGTGCCCACCTCACATTACCTAGTCCATTTCCATGCTCGACCTGGGCGTGCCTGCACGACGTTGGCAGTGCCTCCCCTCCTGTCTCTAAAGTGGGGGTGGTGGCACAATTCATCCTTGCGTGCCTAGCCTCTTTCCTCGGTCCTTCTGGAAATAGGATGGAAACCCTCCCCCACCTCCTGCTCTGTGCACCCACCTGCTGGGAGCTGTGGTCGCTGAAAGTACCTGACAGAAGTGCAGAGCCCTGGGCCCACCCCACTGCCATGTAATGGCCCCCCCAGGGTGGGCGCCCGGCGGGAGTGCCCATTGTCCCATGTTGGTACCCTCCCTGGCTGGCAGTGTGTTCAGGCCTGCCTGAGCCCAGGAGAGGCAGAGTTGCAGCTGCAGAGCCGGCCTCCTGGGCCAGGACTGTGCATCACTCGGCCTGGGGCCCCAGGGGCAGGCCTCACCACCTTCCAGCCTTGGTCTCATCCTTGCTCCATGCCCGCCTCTCAGAGATGGAGAGGGACAGGCACCCGGCTATTTTCAAAGGCCCCTGTTCACAAATGTGGTCTGTCTGAACACACATCCACCCAGGCCTGAGGTGCCACATCTGTATTCTCCTGGTGGTGATGCTTATGCCCAGCTCCTGGGGCCACGGAGAGGGTTGGAGGTCCAGTGGGGCCCTTGTCCCTCCTGACCAGGAGTAATGCTACAATTCTGGGTCCTGGTGGGATCAAGCCACCTGCTCAAGTTGGCGGCATGAGGAGGGGGCTGGGTCAAGGCCTCCATCACCCTCACATAGGCTGGGTCACTTTATCTTCATGACACCCCCATTTTATAGACAAGAAGCATGTCCCCAGTCACATGGCTCAGAAGGGGCAGGTGAACTCAACACAATGCTGTGTGTGCACGCTGTGTGTGTGTCTGCATGTGTGTGCTGGTTGCACACATGTCCCCTCCATGTCCCCGTGTCTCTGCTGGAGCACAGCTGGCTGCCCCTTCCCTCCCCAGCCCACCTCCCTCCTGGGACACTCCCCAGTGGTCACTTCCCCACGATCCCTTGCTCAGTTCAGGGTCTGGGAACTGGAAACCAGCCTTGGACACTCATGCAGGTCTCTCCAGGAGAATCTGAAATGAGGTAGACATGGGACACTGGCCCTTTCAGCTTGTCCCTCGAACAGTCTGGGAAACAGATACTTCTTAGGCAAATGAGGATGACACAGCAGACAGGAAGTCCCTCGAGGACACATGTCGGGGTTGGCAGGCCTGGAGGATAAGACCCTGCCCAGAGCTGACCCCAGGAAGGTGGAGTGCCTGCCAGCCCTCCACAGTCAGTACAGAGTAGGGTGACATACCCAGATCTAAATGCCCAGTTGTTCCACCACGATCTTTCCTGGCTTCCTCCTTCTGGAAGGAATAATGAACCTCAACTCAGAGGTGTTCTGAGGCCCACAGGACAGATGTGCTCAGGATGGGAGACCAGGCACCCGGAGCTTTCCCACTGAGACCGTCAGCGCCGGAGAGGCAGGGACACAGAGGTCCACAGTCCCTCTCCTCCCCCAGGCCCCTTCCCCACTCCCCCCACCTGGGGCCTCCACTCTCCACCATCAGGGCTCTCTCTCCTGGTCACCCTCTGTCTGGCCCCTCCAGGAGGCAGTCTGTCCTCGGGGTGGGAATTAGTCCCATATGGCTGGGAGAGCAGTGAGTGCATTTGTATGAATGGTGCCAACATCTGAAAATCTGGATTTCCAGCTGCTTGTGGTCAGGTGTGGGTTACGTGAGAATTAACAGTAACCACTGTTACAAGGGGCTGCTGTGCCCAGACCCCCAGGAACCAACGTGGCCCTGCTCACGGCAGCTGCTGAGGCAGGACCAAGGAAGCGACCAACTCTCTGAGCCTCCGTTTCCTTGGCTGTGAAGTGTGCCAACAGCATGGGACGGGCGTGCGTGGGCAGAATCAACGCCCCACGGGAAGTCCTGAGGGCGCTGGTGGCCCTGCCCACTCCCGCACACAACTAAGGCCTGCATCTGAGCTGTGGGCTGGGGGACTTCAAGGCTGTAGTCAGGCCAAGCTCCCCACACTCTCTGAACCCCGGGTCCTCCAGATGGGCATAGCGCTGAGGAATCAGATCCAAAAGCCTCCATAAGCAGATGGGGAAATCAGCCGTACAGAGGTAGCGGCCCAGCTGGGGTTCGGCCCCACCACGGGTGACATGACTGTGCCTGTGGGTCAGGGTTTAGTGGGAAATCCCTTTCCTGGTAAATCCCCGGGGTGACTTGCATTTTCCAGACCTTCAGTTTCACTTACAAAACACCCTGCCCCCTTCTCCGTAGCAGCGGTGAGTGAGGCACAGGGCCAGGGGAGAGGAGGAAGTCCCAGCCCAGAGTGTGGAGGGCAATCACCGGCAAGGCCAACACTGGGTTCCAGCGTCCACAGGTGCCCACCTGCTGGCTGGGCCGACTGCAGCGGGAAGTGTCCACCACTTAAACAGCCGCACAACCTCCCCAGGAGTTGTGAGCTATGCCTCTTGGGCCTCTCCCCAGCTGTGCCTCAGTTTCTACCCCTGTCAGGCGAGGGGGGAATGCCTGCTTCCCAGAGCTGCAAGAGAAGCAATGCACCTGGGCCCATGCAGGGGTGCCCATGCCACCTCCCATAAGCCCCGCTCTGGCTGCCTTGTTGCAGCCCCAGTGTCTAGAACAGGGCCTGGCACGCAGCAGGTGCTCCGTGAATAGAGGGTGAAGGAATGTGCCTCCAGCAGCAGCGGGGCTGGTGCTCAGGGGCCCTAACTTGCTGCTTCCTGACCTTGGCACTGCTGCTTACCCTCTCTGATCTTCAGTTTATGGGGAGGGGAAAAGATCATGCCGGCCTGGCCGTGTGCTAACAGCAGCACATTCCCCTCTCACATATGGGGAAGCTGATGCACAGAGAGGTCAAGCCACCTGCCTGAGCCCACACAGCTACTGGCAGTGGTTCAGGGTCATAGAATCTGGCAGCCTGGCCCAACCAGGCCCTGAGAGGCACTATGGTGCCTCCCTTGGGCAGCTGGGAGGATCAAAGGGCCATCCCTCCCTGCTTACCGCACCCTGGGGGAAGGGGGCTTCAATGGAGACATCAGCAGACACCGTGGGAGAAGGCATAAGTCGAAGGTCCAACTGGGGAGGAGTCAAAAGCAGCTGTGCCCTGGGCCGGGTCAGGACAGGAGAACGCGGTGGCTGCTAGCCTTAGAGTACCAGCCCCGATAACGTCCCGGCCCCTTCCACCCCACACGCTGGGAACAGACACAAGTCCTGGGAAACAAGGGCCAACTGAGCCAGGGGCTGCAGGGGCCCCGACCGGCTGACAAGAGCACAGGGTGCCACCCGGGCAACGGGGCCCTGCCTCCTGCCTGGCACCGCAGTGCCCGACCCGCAGTAACTCGCTCTCTGCCCTCCCACCCGTCCCCCCTCCCTAGAGCGCGGGAGGCCTTCGCGCCCGCATTTCCCAGGCGGGAAAGCCGAGCCTCAGAGGCTGGAGGCCCAGTGTCAGGGGGCACAAACAGACTCGTTGACGCAGTTACTGTGTGCGGGGTGGGCCCCCAGGGTTTACCGCCCCCGAAACCCAACAACACACACAGCCGCGGCAGTAGTGCCCACTGGCCTTCCTTCATGGCGCGCCCGGCAGTTTGCGAAGTGGCCAGGTTCTTGGCTTCATTTTATGAATTCAAAGTGTCCACGACGGGCGCGCATTGGTGGACGTGCCTAGCCCACGACCACGCGAGGCCCGGGCCTGGGAAGCCAGGACGCAGCGCGGTGTCCTCGCCGGGAGAGGGAGGGGTCGTTGATGTCCCGCGAGCCGGCCCTCTGGGGCCCGGCCCGCCCCGGCTGGGGGCGGAGCCCGGGACGAAGGCGCGCGGCGGGGCGGGCCGGGGCGTTCCCGGGGCGGGCTCGCAGCCTGGGACCCACGGCGGAGACGCGGGAGGCCTTCAGGCCCGGAGTGAGGCGGCCCCAGCGGCCGCATCATGGATTCGGGTCCCGAGAACTACGAGCTCAACGGCGACCTGAGTCCGGGCTCCCCCGGCTCCCCGGACTCCTCAGTAAGCTCCCTTCCCCCGCACCGCTGTGCGACATTGGCTGGCGCCCGCCCTCTCTGGACTCCGCGTCCGCGAAGCCAGGGTACCTATCGGCGCCGGCCAGCTGCGCGCTGGGTCGGTACTGCGGGTTGGCTGGAGTCGCCGCCCAGCGCCTCGCCCGCGCCGTCGGGGGCCTGAGCGGTGGTCCCTGGGCTCCCGCTATCCCGGCAGGTGAACAGGGGCGCAGGGAGGGCTGGCAGGCTGCCCACGCCTCCCAGCGGCCCGGCCTTCCCCCTCCTGCACCGCACTCTAACTTACTGCTGCCGCTTCTCCTCCCGCTCGCTGCGCGCGCGGGGTGGGCGGGGAGGATCCCAGCCTCTGGGCCCTAGGCCAGCAGCAGGCAGACAGCTACGTCACCCACGGTGTCCGCGGCGACCGCACCATCTGGTGCGTGCCCTGATGGGGAACTTGGGGCCGCTGTGGCCCCGCTCCTCTCTCTACCCCCAGGCCCTCTGGCAGCCTGTGCAGTCTGCTCTGCCGACCTGGGAGGGCAGGGCGGTGGGCACGGGGCAGGCCCTGGCAATTGTCCCACCCCCACATTAAGGCCAGTGCCCTCCTGCCCTTTGGTCGGCAAGGCCCAAGCGGTGGTCCGTGCCACTTCTGGCCGAGCACTTCCGCAGCGCTTGTTTGTGAAGCAGTCCTGGGCACAGCACTCCGGGATTGGTTGACTTTGGACATTCTTTCTGTTTCTTACCCTCTGGGGATGGGGGCAGGGCCAGCAGCCTCTCAGCTGTGTGAACCTGACTGGGACAGACAGCTGACAATGCCCAGGTGTGGGTGACCAGTCCTGGAGATGCCCTGGTGGCAGCCTATGTTGGGGTAGGGAAGGGGTAGGACCAAGTGGGGCAAGTGAGGCTCCACAGGGTCATCCTCCCCATCCTTCTCTGTGGCAAGTGTTTCTGAGGACGCAGCCACCTTGCTGGCCCTTCAGTAAATCCCGACAGCCCTGGGGTGGCACAGGATGTTTGTCCACGGGTTAGTGATGAGGAAACTGAAGACTGAGAGGAGCCCACACTTGGCCCTGCCCTGGCATGTGAGCACTTTGGAGCAGTGGGCAGTGTGTGCTTGAGGAGGCTGCTTCACCTCCCTGGGCCTTCTGTCCATGGTATGAAAGGGAACAGATGACCCCTGCCTGCCTTCGGCGAAGTAGGGAGAGCATGGCAGGTAACAAACGTCAGATGGGTTGGAAGTCGGTTTAAAAGCGGGGGGATCCTGGTCACCTCCCAGCCTTGGCTGGGCCCTTTACTCCACGCCTGCCTTGCTTGCCTCATCTCTGGAGCACTGCAGTGTCTCTGGGACCAGAGTGAGGGAAGGAAGGGTGGTGACACTATGCCCCATAAGCAGAGCAGACAGAGAAGCGCCCCCCGCCCCCGGCCAAAGTGCTGAGGGAGGTGGCGGTAGGAATGTGACATTGGTCCTAGGCCCTGGAAGATGCGTGGGCTGTGGGTGTGTTCCCCACGGTGTGAGGGGCATCCCAGGCAGAGGGAACAGGGAGGGGCCCGTAGGCTGGCCACGGAGCACTTTGGGGCTAGTTAGAGAGGAGGTTCAGTGATGCGAGGTCAGCCTTGCTGGGAGCGCCTGTGAGAGTGAATGCTTTCGCCTGGCTGTCCTCAGTCACAGGCAGGGAGACCTTGGGAGGGGTGGCCAGCCTCAAGGCCACCCAACACGGTGCCTCAGACTCCACCTTCCCCTTCCCTCCCTCAGGACTTGCTTCATTGTGTTCTTGGGCACGTCCCTCTGTGCCTCAGCTTCTCATATGTGAAATGGGTGGTAGCAGTGCATCTCTCAGAGGTCGACCTGAGGACTAAATGAGCTGTGTGTGGAGTGCCGCAGCCAGCCAGGCACACCATGTCATTGACATCTCCGCCTGCCACATGAGACCGGGGGTGACGCCCAGGCAGGCACCTTCCCCAGGAGGCACTTGTGGACTTCCCCCTGCGCCTCTCCTGGCACTCCTGCAGCCGGCCCTTCCAGCGGCCCTGCCAGAATCTGAGCCTCAGGTACCTGTGTGAGGGCAGGAAGAAAATCTTGCCTAAAGGAGGGATAAACCCGGGGGTCTGAAGACACATCCCCACTAGGTTGGGAACCCTAGATGGCAGGGTGGGTGGGCTAGGTGACTGCTGTGTCCCCGGCATGCCCCTGCCTGTGGGAGGACAAACTGGGAGGCCTGGCCTCGCCATGTGACCTTGGGCAAGTGCAGACCTGCTGCAGCCTCAGTTTCCTCTTCTGTGATGGTGCGGAATGGCTCACCTCCCTGGGTGGCCGGGCCTAGGAAGGAGTTCGTGTGTACCCCGTGAGCAGACCAGGGCCAGGGCAGTCGGGAGCTCCACAGATGCACCCCTCCGTGTGCCCAAGCCCCCACAACCCTCAGATAGGCCCATCAGCCCGTGGCCCCGCAGGAGTGATCTGATGTTTTTGTTAAGTCAACTTGCTTTTGGCTGCCAGCAGGAGGAATGGTAAACATCGATTTTATTGTGAAAGTGGCCCACGGCTATGTCATGCCCAGAGTGGCTTGGCTTGGGGGCAGCTATCCTGGACCCTACAGCAGATGCGGGTCCTGGCAAGCTGACAACAGAGCAGGGAGGTGGTAGGACAGGGTGGGGCAAGGCTCCTGGGGCCGCATCTGGGCCATGCACAACCTCAGCTACTGGGGAAACTTTGCTCTTTCATTTCTGCTTTCCTGACAGATCCCGAGGCTGACAGGGTCCTGGCCAAGTTCTAAATGTGGACACCCCAAGTCCTGATGTGGACACAGGGTCACTGACAACCAGTGCTGACCCTGCAGGAAGTGGGTGTGCCCAGCCCATGGCCCCGCTGCCACAGGAAATTCTTCTCCCCCCTTCTCTTCCCTTCTCCCTCCTTCTCCCCCCACCCCCCAACCAAACTTCCTGCATGGAGCTGGAGACATTTTGGCTGGCTAGGTGGCAACAGTTTGGGGACGGTGTGGGCTGATGTGGCCCAGGCGGGTGCCTTCACACAGCCTGTGTGGTGGGCACAATGGCAGCTCACGCACTGGTGGGTCAGACAAGGGACACCCAGGCCCTGCCAGAGCCAACTTGGTTCTCAGATCCCACACTTCCTCTGGTGCTGACTGAGCCCGAGGTTGGGTTCCTGCACAGGAGGGACTGCAGCGGGCCAACAGCTGGAGATGGACACCTAGGACCCGCCAGTGCCGCTCGGCTTACACGGACAGCCCTATTTCCCAGGCTTGTCCGTTTTCTTCCTAGTTGCAGAGTGGTTTGATGGAGTTCATTAATTAGCTTGCACAGTTTGTTTGGGAGGCAGTCTTTCAAAGCCCTGAGGGCTATGCGGGGAGGACCATCCGCCCTGCCCCAGCCGGCTGTGTTCTGACCAGCCCCCAGGCCTCTGAGCCCCTGACTGCCTGGTTTATAGATGTGAGGAAACCGAGGCACAGGGCAGGCCCGCATTATGTCCGTGGTGTGGCGGGGTATAGGGATGAGAGAGGGTAGGGGCCGGTGGCAGCCCCATTCAGCTCCCAACAGGCTGGTCAATGAACCACAGAGATTCGGTGGGGTCCCTGGTCTTTTGCTCTGAAGCTGTGACCATGGGGGGTGGAAGAACAGGCAGGGAGTTCCCATGTGGGCTCCTTGTTCCATACTATACTCAGGATTTGGGGTCGGTGGCAGAGTGGGGGTCAGGCAGGATTGGAGGGAGTCAGTAAACAATCCCGTCAGGTCTTGCAGGGGGTCAGTGGGCCTCAGCCCTGGCCTGGCCCAGCCTCCCAGGGAGGCAGGGGTTAGGAGACGGGGGTGGGCCAGAGCATCCCTTATGCTGGGACCAGAACTGGGCGCCCAGGGTGTCTCAAAGCTGGGCTCAAGTCCAGTTCTAACTCCCCCCCATGAGCTGAGCACGCCCAGCAGTGTGACCTGGGGTCAGTGGCCTGGGTCCCTGTGAGCTGCCTGTGAAGAGCTGCCACAAAACCTTCTGTCTACGGAAGGTGGGTGGCCCTGCAGAGAGTCAGCTATCTCCCCAGAAGGCTCCTCCTGGCTTAGGGAAGGTCACCCAGCTCCTGGGACCGCAGTTGAGAGTTTGGGAAGTCCTGTTGGCCCTGGGCACATGTTAACCAGGGTTCTCTGCAGTGCCCAGATCATGGCAGAGGTCTCCATGGGAGAGTTCCACCCAGGGTGGCTCCTGGCAGCTGAGTGGGCAGGTGGCGGGTCCACACCCACAGGGCTCCAGACCTGCAGGAGGTGGCTTCCAGGGCAGTGGCCTCCTTGAGGCTCACCTGTACAGTGGTCACCTCCAGGGCCCAGAGATCCCCCCCAGAGTTAAGAGCCCCCTTCACCCCTCCCCAGGAGGCCTGGGGCGATCAGGACAGGCATGGGGGAAGTGTATCAGCCCTGGGCCCCTTCCTAAGTTGGACGAGAAGTCACACCATATCCTGGGCAGCCCTAAACTTTGGGGCAAACAGGCTTGGTTTGAATGCTGATCTGCCCCTCCCTCACAGTGGCTCTGGCAGCCCCCAAGCCTCAGTCTCCAGCTCTATAGAATGGGAGAATCACACTTTCTCTCCTGGTTAGTGGGAGAACTCAGTGGATGGCAGAGCTTCCCAGAGTGCAGCCTGGGGATTACAGAGGGGGAGACCAAGGCCGGCAGCGGGGGAGCACATTGTCAAGGCCACATAGCCAGGCTATGGTGAGCCAGGGCTTGACGCCCCTCCACCCCCAGCCCACTATAACTGTACAGGTTGAACAGGAAGCAGATGGCCGCATGGGCAGGAAGCGCCGTGCACCAGGAGAGGTGTATGGACAGGGCTCTGAGGCAGTGGCCAGACCCCCCGAAGGTCCACAGTGCCTGCTCTGTGGCCCTGTTATACCCACTGGAGACTGAGGCCCAGAAAGGGCTGGCTGTGCTGAGATCATGCAGCTGGGCCTGGGCAGGAAGCCTTTGAGTGCTCTGCCCTCACGGGCTGGCCCTGGACCCCAGCCCCCTCCATGGGGCCTGATGGGACCAGTGTCTGTCAGCCACCAAGGCTTCTGAGCCCCGGGGACTGGGTTCAAATCCCAGTGCAGCCCTCACTTGCTATTGGCTTTAAACAAGGGGCTTCAGTTTACCCACAGTAAGCGGGTATGAGGTCAGAGGGCCTCCCCAGGTGAAGGCCCAGGAAGAGGGCACCCAGCTGAAAGGTGAATAAGGGCCCCCAGGACAGAGGACAGCAGGGGCACAGGCTCCCTGTGGTTGGAGTGCTGCCACTGCCAGCGTCATTCTGTGTTTGAATGTGTCTGTGGCTGAATGGCATAAAATACTGAAATGGTTCAGGAGAGCTCAGAATAAAAAGGAAGTCTTCCTTCTGCTCAGAGGCCGCCACACTTAGCCTGGGCGTGTACCCGTGTGTGTGTGTGTGTGTGTGTGTGTGTGTGTGTGTATGCATGTATACTTGTGTATGTGTTGTGCATATATGTGTATGTATAATGTGTATGTGTGTGTGCACATCTAGTTACATGTGTATGCAGGCCCATGTGTATGTTTATGTATGTGTATGTGTATATGTGTGTTCACATGTGTATATATACGTGGCTTATGCATGGTGTATGTGTATGTTTGTTTATGGTATGTGCATGTATGTGTGTATGTAGGGGTGTGTAGATGTGTGTGTGTATACGCTCGTGTATACAGATGAGGCCCAGAAGCGGGGAGCCCCTGTAAGGTCTGCACCTGACTTTTTCTCTGGGTTTGGAGACTGGGCATTGGTAGCTTCAAGTAACAGCACTTTGCACTTTTGTTCAAAGTGAAACATAGGAGCACACCACCAACTCAGGCCAGCACCTCCCACATCGCACCCCCAGAGGAGCACACATGTGACAGGGTGTGGAGCTAGGGCACATCCTTATGCTGTGGGGGACACAGGCTCTCAGGCAGTGGGCAGTCTGCTCCAAACCCTGGGGAGGAGCAGCCATGCCCAGGGGTGCAGGGGCCTGGGGACAGTCCACACAACTGTGGTGCAACTGTAGACCTGGCATGAGGAGGCAAAGAGAAAGCCCACATGGAGAGTTATAGGGGAGACCCGGGGCTTGACTGTGCGTGGAGCACCCCAGAGAGCAGGGCTGGGGCCTGGGTCTGTGGAGGAGGCCTTCCTGTATGTACTTGGGTTTAGCATTTTAAACCAGGAGGATTTGCTGCTTCACAGCCACTTACTGAGGAAAGGTGGGGCAGGTAGCAGAGATACCTGTGTTCAGCATGCCCAGCCTCCCTTCCTCCTGGGCTTGTTATTCTGGACTAAATTTAAACCTAAAGACACACTGTAAAAGCAAGGCCCACCCTTCTGTGTAGGTCTATATTTTCCCGGTAAAATTTCCAGCTGCAGAAAGTGGAGGCGGACTGAACACCATGTCGCTTTTCCTGGTGCTATGTGGCCCCTCTGGCACCCGCCTCCCAGCCCTGCATCTTTCATGAGTCTAGAAACAGGATATCCTGGGCCCCAGGAGGCCTGCCTGCTGACCAGTCCCCTGGGAGGCCTCAGGCCCAGCTTGGCGGCTCAGGCACCAGTGGACAATGGGCCAGGGCTCAGGGGCTCAGACTTGTCCTTGGGGGCTGGGGAGGGGCCTGGCCAGGGGCCGTTGGAGGTCACCTTGACGTGGGCTGACCAAAGTCATTGTGGGGAGGGGGCCCAGGAGTGGCAGGGAACCTGCCCTGAGGCCAGGGTGTTCTCAGGCAGAGATGAAGGAGGAGGGGTCCGAACTCTACTCCTGTTTTATCAACAGGAACAGGAAGGCAGAGTAAGTGCAGGAGCCCCACGGTGCCTGGCACTGTGAGGGTGGCCTCAGTCAAGACTTCTCATCACAAATCCTGGTGAATAAAGGGGGCAGAAGGAGATGTTTGGAGGGGATGGATATGTGACGGCCTGGAGGGGGTGATGTCACACATGGATGCTTGTCTCCAAACTCTTCAAGTTGTTTACATTACATATGTACAGTGTTTTGTGTCAATCATACTTCAATAAAGTGGTTTAAAATTGTTTTAATAAAAATGAAGGAAGAAGCTAAGCGCGACTTCAGCATAGCAAGCCGAGGCACCCTTGAGCACCTGTGTGCCCTCTGCATCTGGGAGGTGGCCTGGGCAAGGTCACTGGTCCAGGGAAGTCTTGTTTCACAGCTGGGACCCAGCTCCGGTCCTGCACACACGTCACTTCCGCCCTGGCACCAGCCACCCTCCCAGATTGGGGAGGAGGGGAGGCACGGCCCTGAAGGAAAGGGCATCCGGGGAAGGCTGCCAGATGCTGCACCCTGGTAGGCAGGCACTGGGAGCAGTTTCCAATCTGAAACCAGAGTGTGTGCTGCGCTTGTGTTTGTGTTTCCTTTCTCTTCCAGGATTCGATCCCTCGGGAGGGTGCAGCAGGGCTGCACTGCCTTCTCTGGGCCTCTTGTTCTGTTAATATGCCCTTCCCTCTTGAGCCCTCACCTGGGCCCACTCCTGCAAGCCAGTCAGCCCCCACTTCCCCACCAGTCCCGGAGGAGACCTGGGTGGGGCCTGGGGTGGGCCCAGGCCTGCACCCCTGCCTGCTCCCTGCGGGTGGGAGACTCACGACTGCCCCCTCCCCGCAGCCACGCCGCTGGGGCAGGAGCCGGCCCATCAACGTGAACCATTACGCCAACAAGAAGAGCGCAGCGGAGAGCATGCTGGACATCGCGCTGCTGATGGCCAATGCCTCCCAGCTGAAGGCTGTCATCGAACAGGGCCCCGGCTTCGGCTTCTTCGTCCCCCTGGTGGTCCTCATCTCCATTTCCCTTGTGCTACAGATTGGTGTGGGCGTGCTGCTCATCTTCCTGGGTAGGTGCCTGGGCAGGGCCAGGTGGTGAGACGGCCTTGGGGCAGCCCCACCCCGTGGGCAGCTGGTTCTCCTTACATACTTCCAGGGATGGGATGCTCACCACCTGACACCCTCTGAGCGTGGAGGTTGCTGGCCCTCACCTGGCCATGAAGTCCAGGATGTGGCCCCCAGAGAGACCCCCATGGCTCTGTCCTTTCACCCACCCAAGTTGAGGATGCAGGAAAATGTTATAAACATACTAGAGCTGACATTTATTGGGTACCTGCCATGTGCCCTCTAGTCCTAATGGTGGTCTACAGGACTAGATGGTGGTCCTATCCCCCCAGCAGCCCTGTGCCCCAAGGTGAGGGTCAGGGCCAGGTACACCAGGGCTCCAGGGCTGCCTCTCCTCCTGGCTCTGTGGCCTCAGGTGGTTACTTGGCCTCCTGGGCATTAAAGACAGGGTGCTGGGTATGTGTGAGGTGGCCCTTGGGGTGGTGCCTCCCACTCCCCTATTCTATGACCATAGGCACCAGGCCCCTTCTGGGCTTCCAGCCAGCCAGCTTCCCAGTTAAGACCCATGGTCGGTCGTGTGTTAAAGTAGGCATGTTTCTCTGGGAGACAAGTGGGTCCTACAGCACCGCTTGGCCGCAGTGCTGGGCCCAGTGCAGGCAGCCTGGGATGCAGCCATGCTCTCTTGCCCACAGTCAGGTATGACCTCAACAACCCGGCCAAGCACGCCAAGCTGGACTTCCTCAACAACCTGGCCACGGGCCTGGTCTTCATCATCGTGGTGGTCAACATCTTCATCACGGCCTTCGGCGTCCAGAAGCCCGTGGTGGACGTGGCATCCCGGCAGTAGGGCTCAGGTGAGTTGGGAGGGCCGACCTGTGCGTCCCGGGCCGCTGACCCAGGAGCAGACCTCGGGGCTTGGAGCCTCTCACCAGGAGCCCCATGACTGGGCCCCTTAGGGTGGGCACCCCTGGACACATACACCCCCACCACACTCAGCCCCTGTCCTTGCTCAGAAGCCAAGCACCGGCCAAGATTGTCCCGCTAAGGAGCCGGAGCCAAGGGAGGCCGGTGACCTTGTAACATGCTCAACACAGCAGCACGACTGTGCAGTCTGGGCGCTCAGACACAGGCACCTGCGAGTGTCACGAGGGCAGATGCAGAAGGTCAGCATAGTTCAACATTCTGCTGAGCTTGATGACCGAGGCCTGGGGCATGAGTGTCCTGTGTCTGGGACCCGAGCCAGGGCTGCACACCACACGTCCATGCGACCTGGAGCCCAGCGCTCACTCCTTAGATCGGCCCCAGAGGAAAGGTAGGCACCACGAACAGGGTGCCCACGGCACAGTGGGAACCCCCCAGAACCCTCTGAATGCCAGCTTGTTCCCTCATTCCTAGCATGAGTACCAGACCATTTATTAATCACCTACTGTATGCCCCAAACACAACCCTGACCCTCCCCACGCATCAGCCCCATGGCGTGAGTCAGCCCCTGCTCTCCGGGTTTCCCATCAGAACGTTCCAGGACTGGGCCTTTAAATCCTGCAGTGACCCAGGAGGGCTCGCCCAGGTCAGAATTGAGCCCTTCCAGATTTGGAGCAGCCTCAGTGATCATGGACTGGTCGCTGGACACGCCACTGAGGCAGGGTCACGAGGACAGGACCAGGGCCCCCTGGCCTGGGTGGCCCTCATGCCTCTCCTCTCCTTTGCAGATGCTCAGATTGTGCATAGCCATAGCCACAAGGACTTCAGAAGCTGCCTCATCCTTGGTGCCCACCTCCCTGCGTGGCATTTCCTGAAACTGCCAGAGCCTAGGACTGGACTGGAGGCCACTTGGGCCACTCTGGGGACTACTCCATCCTCGGCTGCTCCTCCTAAAGCAGGGACAGCAAGACCCAGAAGGCAGAACTGGAGATCCCCAAGAAGGGTCGTGGTCAACACGGACACGTGGGAGGCCTGAGGATGGGCAGCAAGGGGCCAGGGCCGGCCTCAGTCTCAGGATGTTTCCAGAGGGACGAGGAGAAGCCCCCCTCAGCCAACATACCCCCTGGGGGACCCATGGCCTCTATACTTCCTGACCCAGGAGACTGGACGTCCAGCTCCTCCGCTGGCCTTCCACTGTGGCTGTGGTCCCTGCAGACGTCCTCCACTAGCAGTGACTGGGCAGGGGCCTGGGGCCTGAGGCCCCACTTTCCTAAGCACTAATGATCAATAAACCTGATACTCCTTCTGTGTAGCTGCCAGTGCTGTCCTCCACCCCCACCCCCAGGCCTGGGCCCTGCACTGTACCCCCAGAACCCAGCTTGTGCTAGCCTCCCCGCCCCCCAGGCCAGGGCCCTGTCCCATACCCCCAGACCCCAGTCTATGCTGTCCTCCCCACCCCCAGGCCTAGGCCCTGCCCTGTACCCCCAGACCCCAGCTTATGCTGTCCTCCACCCCACCCCCGGGCCTGGGCCCTGCCCTGAACCCCCAGAACCCCAGCCTATGCTGTCCTCCCCACCCCCAGGCCTGGGCCCTGCCCTGTACCCCTAGAACCCCAGCTTATGCTGTCCTCCACCCCTACTCCCGGGCCTGGGCCCTGCCCTGTACCCCCAGACCCCAGCCTATGCTGTCCTCCACCCCTACTCCCGGGCCTGGGCCCTGCCCTGTACCCCCAGACCCCAGCCTATGCTGTCCTCCACCCCCACCCCCGGGCCTGGGCCCTGCCCTGTACCCCCAAACCCAGCCTATACTGGCCTCCCCTCCTACTCAGGGCAGTCATGGGGTCAAGGTTCGAACACAGGTGCCTTCTCCAGAACTGCGAGCTTGAGCAGCTCCCTTGGGTCCTGACACGTTGGGTCAGGTTTTTCGGCAGGTAGTAGGGTCTTGGGTGTCTAATGCCCTAGTGTCTTTTTTCCTTCAGAGCACTGAAGAATGGTTCAAAGAGCTCCTGGTAGCCTGAGCCCAGGAGACGGCATGTCAGTGAGTGTCATCACAGGTCATCGTTTGTTTTATTAGGAGCCTGCCTGTGGCTCCCCGCCCATCCCATCTGGCTGGGGCTCCAGTGAGTGACACATGCTGCACTGACTGCCAAAAACTTAAGTGTGAACCTCCCAGAAATGGGTTCACTGACATGACCACACATGATAACCAGGTCAGAAAACCAGCCTTGACACAATATTGCTGCCCACATGGCAGACCTATAATGCAATGCCAGGCTTTCCACTAGCTCATTTATAGCAGAACAGAACAAAACCCCAAGGTCTCGCCCCCTGCTCTGATTGAGGGGCTCCCAGGTGTTTCCTCAGATCTGGTTCAGGTGGAGCAATTTTTAAGGTGACTGGCCTGGGGTGCCTGTGTCAGAGCTGCAGAGCAGTGGCTGGTCCCCATGTCAACTTTGGGGGTGTTTGGGGTCAGAAGCCAAGACCCTCCTCCACAGCGGTTGGAGGAAGGGTGGCACGCAGGATGCCCTTGGGGGAAGCATCCTCCATTGGCATCTCCAGACGGCCCCCTACTGTCCTCAGGGCACTCGGCCTGGTGACTCCTGATCAGCCCCTCATGGAAAGTTCCAGCACTCACTGCTTCCTGCAGCCTCATGCCACGTGTCTTTCCTCCTTACCCAGTGGTGTGGCCCACCCTAAGGTGGTGCCCAACACCGCCCTACCGGCAGGCCTAGCGAGCGTGCCAAGGAGAACAGGGCTGGCCCAGGCACCTGCAATCTTGCAGAGACCCCAAAAAGGACCAGCTGCTATCTCGGGGGGGCTGGCCTGTCCCCACGGTCCTGCCTGGAACCCCCAGCTGCTTCCATCTACCCCCAGGCCTACAGGGCCTGAGCCCTTACTCTGCCCCTTGTCGCCTCCACCATGACCCTGCCTGTCCCACCCCCTTACCTCCTTGAGGTGGCAGGCCTGCCCTCACCTGGTACCCTGCGCGTGCCTGGGATACCTGCGAACGCCTGAGGCCTTCACCCCTCCTCCTCTCCCCATCACATCTCTTCCCCATCCCCACCTGAGCCTGTGGTGGCTCCAACATCTGTTCCCTTAATATGGTCAGGTGACCCCGCAGTCCGGTCTGTGGGGCTAAAAGATCAGCTCTGCACAAAGCTGGTGGGTGAGACATCCAGTCCTGAGCTTTGCTTACAAATTACTCCACAGGGAAATGATGAAACAGGGTTGGAAAAGTGCTAGTGACTGCAGCGTGGGGCTACCAGGTGGCTCTGCTCCGGTGAGTGTTCCATAAAGAGGGTTTTTAAAGGTGATGCCACATGGGACAAGGTCCAAGAAGCAAGTGAGCAGGTGGACAGTGAGTGGACACATCTTTGTAGCCAGGATGCAGGGGGTAGTAGGGGGGAAGGCGCAGAGCTGTGCAGCAGGCAGGCCCTGGGATGGGTAGTGAGGAGGTTCCTGGACTCACACCTTCTCTCCTGCTGGTCACTGTGAACACACCTACTTTCCCCTCTCACTTTTGGTAGGAAGCAGCAGGCGGTCAGGCCCTCTCCTTGCACAGGCCCTCTTGCCAGCCTGTCTGATGTGTCCCGTCCCATCCTCCTTGCCCTCCTGCTCCCAGACATCCTAGTGTATCTAGGGCAGTGTCCAGGCCCCCTCCCACCGGCCCAGCTCCACCCACACAGTCCCTGGGATGGCCTGGAGTGGCCTGTGGCCTGCAGTATGGCTGGCTGACAACCATGAGGGAGGGATGCCAGCCCTGTGTTCTGGTCTCATGAGGCAGCACCTCAGACATGGCCAACAGATGGACTGGTTCCACCTTTGGCCAGGACCGGAAGTCTGCCCGAACACAGCTGAAGAGGGACAGCCCCAGATGGCTGGACTGAATCCCGGGCCACCAAGTCAGTCTGGCCTCCCTGGGTTCTGGGGGCATTGGGGACAGGGCATGACAGTGGGTGGGTCTGTGCATCCCGGACCCCCAAACGCCCCATCCCAGGTAGGGCTGTGCTTCTTGACCCCAATGGTCCCTGTCCCCAAGTGCCCCCACCAGGCACACATGATGGCCCCCACCTCTCCCTCCACCAGCTCCCAGGCTCAAACCTCAACAGCAACTCCAGCCCCCTGAGCCTCACTCCAGACACATCCCTGTGTCAGGCCTTGGTTTGTACTGCCGCTTTCCAGGGTCAGCCCTGAGTTTCTCCCCACAGGCCTCTGACCTCTCCACTTGTCGCTGTCACAGTGGGCTATTTATGTTTACTTAGCCTTTGGGGCTGTGGGCTGGCCTCACTGACCACTGTTTCTTCCTGGTCAGTGTCTGAGCTTCACCCACCCTTGCCACACTGGCCCAAGACCAGAGCGGCACCCCAAAAAGGAAGTGTCCCCAAGGGCAGAGGGGCGCTGCCTGAGATGAGGGGGGCGGGCCCCATTCATGCCTGTGCTTTTACTTACTTGGTCTGGATCGGCTGTCCTACCAGATACCACCATCCACGGCCTGTGTCCTTGGCACTATGTCCGGCACACAGTAGGTGCTCAGTTAATGTATACAGCATACCCACTCACTCAGACATGTGTGCCAAAGCCCAGAGAGAAGGCCCAGGTGGACCCAGCCCCCAGGTGTGACAACTTTCAGTGGCTCTTTCTGGACCCTAACACACCCACTCCTGTATAACTCCCCTCTCTGCCCCACTCCGGAGCTCAGCTTTGTCCCCCCGGGGGACATCAGAGACCCCGAGAGTGAGCAAAGGGTGTAGAGCAAGGAGATGCATACACAGAGTTGGGGTGATGCCACAGAGGGACACACATAGAGAAGGGGGCTTGGCAGAGGGACGAACCTTGAGGCACTATGAACCCTGCATGTGGGGGGTGCTGAGTGAGACGGGGGAGGGGGACTGTATGCTTACCCTTCTTACTGTAAACGATAGATGATTGTAAAATGAATGGACAAGCGATGATACATTTATCCATTGGTACCGTGTTTCCCCAAAAATAAGACCTAACCAGAAAATAAGTCCTAGCATGATTTTTCAGGATGACATCCCCTGAACATAAGCCCTAATGCGTCTTTTGGAGCAAAAAATTGATATAACACTCGGTCTTATTTCTGGGGAAACATGGTACATGATAGATGATAGATGGGTGATAGGGATATGTATGATTAATTGAATACTTGATCGATAGATAAAAGATTAATGGATAAATAAATGATAGATGATAGACAGGTAGGTGATAGATAAGTGACAGATGGACAGATAAATGATAGCATATGATGGACAGATAGGCAGGGGTTGTCTCCAGGCTGCCCTGCCAGTGTCTTCAGGTGAGGAAGCAGCTCTGTGCCTGTGGAAGCCCAGGCAGGGACCCTCCGTCTATCCCAGGACCTTGCTGGTGTGTCCTCATGGCTCAGGTCCCCTGCCTGCATCCCAGGGCACCAGTTTATGCTGCCTGGCTCAAACACTGGGTGTGTCCTCCAGGCCTGGTTCACTCTATAGGTTTCCCTCCCTTGCCTCTCCATCCCCACCGTCCACACTTGACCTGAGCCAAGGAGGGAGGAGGAAGGACAGGCAGGATCAGCCATGATCATCACCACCCTGCCCACCCCCAGGAGGTGATAACCAGACAGGGTGGGGCTGCTGGGCTGGGAGATGGCCATTTGCTCCCATACCCACCACACCCACCCCCTTCCATTTTCCTCCTCCCACCCTCAGGGGTCTTCCACCTACCTTTAATTGACTAATTCCTCTTTCCTCATGGCATTATTTTTATAAATCAAGGGGCTAAATGTTTTAATGTTTTTCTTCTCTTTCTCTCAAGTATGTATTTCATGGGGAAACTAACTTAGCGCTGGATCTGTGTGGCATGGGGAAGCTGCCCCAGGGCAGCGACCCTTCTCCAGACCTTCTTGGCCTCTGCCCTCCAGGACCTCTCAGCTGGGAGATGTGGTTCTGCCCCACCTCCAGGTAAGATAAAAATCAGCTGCCACCTGGCCAGTGCTGAGTGAGGGCCCCACTCTCTAAAAGGGGTCCCGTTCTTGCCCTCATCCTACAGGTAAGCTGACCAAACTCCAGCGGGCAGGCCTGGGGACAGAACAGGCCCACCCAGCTCTCCATCTCTGGAGCCCCCTTGGACCCCGACCCCTCACAGATACTCATCTGTGACACTGGGGGTCCCATGGCAGGGGCCTGACCCAGGGCCTGGGGTTTGTGGAGAGGTTTGTGGGGACACAAGGGGCCCGAGTGGGCAGGGCTCCCTTTCAGCCTTGCCTCAGAGCTGACTGGGTGGGAACTATAAATAGCACCCCCAATTCTAGCAGTGTCAGCGCCCCCCCCCCAACCTGGCCCTTTGCCTGCAGAGTCAACACCACCCTCTTGCAAAGGGGAACCCTGTATTGTGCAAGATGCAGCTGCATTTGGGGCTCCGAAAACAAGAGCCTGTGGCACACCCGGTTTGTAACCATATCCCTCCCGGTCAAGAGCCAGAGACCCAAACTCCCTCCCTCACAGGAACATCCACTAATCAGACACATGGCCCTCCTTCATAGTACACCGTCCCAACACCCACTCCAGGCCCCTACCTAACCAACACTTCATACCCTCCCTCCCACCCTCCATCACACCCCCCCTCACACCTCCTTAACACCCTCCCACATACACTGGCCCACTCTCTGCCTCACACCTTTCCTTACTCCCTCCCTCACACCTCCCCTCACACTCACTCTCTCACACCCTCCCTTACTCCCTCCCTCACACTCTCCCTCACACCCTCCCTCACACCCTCCCTCACTCCCTCCCTCACTCCCTCCCTCACACCCTCCCTCACTCTCTCTCACACCTCCCCTCACACTCACTCTCTCACAGCCTCCCTTACTCCCTCCCTCACACCCTCCCTCACACCCTCCCTCACACCCTCCCTCACTCTCTCTCACACCTCCCCTCACACTCACTCTCTCACACCCTCCCTTACTCCCTCCCTCACACCTTCCCTCACTCCCTCCCTCACTCCCTCCCTCACACCCTCCCTCACTCCCTCCCTCACACCCTCCCTCACACCCTCCCTCACTCTCTCTCACACCTCCCCTCACACTCACTCTCTCACACCCTCCCTTACTCCCTCCCTCACACCCTCCCTCACACCCTCCCTCACTCTCTCTCACACCTCCCCTCACACTCACTCTCTCACACCCTCCCTTACTCCCTCCCTCACACCTTCCCTCACTCCCTCCCTCACTCCCTCCCTCACACCCTCCCTCACTCCCTCCCTCACACCCTCCCTCACACCCTCCCTCACTCTCTCTCACACCTCCCCTCACACTCACTCTCTCACACCCTCCCTTACTCCCTCCCTCACACCTTCCCTCACTCCCTCCCTCACTCCCTCCCTCACACCCTCCCTCACACCCTCCCTCACACCCTCCCTCACTCCCTCCCTCACACCCTCCCTCACACTCCCTCCCTCACACCTTCCCTCACACTCCCTCTCACACCCTCCCTCACTCCCTCCCTCACTCCCTCCCTCACACCATCCCTCACACCCTCCCTCACTCTCTCTCACACCTCCCCTCACACTCACTCTCTCACACCCTCCCTTACTCCCTCCCTCACACCTTCCCTCACTCCCTCCCTCACTCCCTCCCTCACACCCTCCCTCACTCCCTCCCTCACACCCTCCCTCACACCCTCCCTCACTCTCTCTCACACCTCCCCTCACACTCACTCTCTCACACCCTCCCTTACTCCCTCCCTCACACCTTCCCTCACTCCCTCCCTCCCTCCCTCACTCCCTCCCTCACACCCTCCCTCACTCCCTCCCTCACACCCTCCCTCACACCCTCCCTCACTCTCTCACACCTCCCCTCACACTCACTCTCTCACACCCTCCCTTACTCCCTCCCTCACACCTTCCCTCACTCCCTCCCTCACTCCCTCCCTCACTCCCTCCCTCACACTCCCTCTCTCACACCCTCCCTCACTCCCTCTCTCACACCCTCCCTCACATATATTCCCTCACATCTTCCTTCACACACTGTCCCTCCCTCACACAGCATCCCTCACACACTCCCTCCCCACACACCTTTGGTAATGGGAGCTCTTTCCCCACCCCAGACAACCCCTTCCAGCCCCTGCACAGCTCTGGAGGAAGGAAAGGCACCCCAACACTGTGGTAGCCATGATGAGAAACTACAGTCATGGATCCCTTAAGGACAGGAGTGTGTTCTGATAAATGCCTTGTTAGGTGATTCCCTTGTTGTGCATGCATCACAGGGTGCATTTACACAAATCTAGATGGTACAGCCTACTGCACACATAGGCTATATGGTTTAGCCTATTGCTCCTGCACTATAAACCTGTTCAGCATGTTGTAGGCAACTGTACTGCATACTGTAGGCAACTGTGAAACAATGGTAAGTATTTGTGTGTCACAACATATCTAAACATAGAGAAAGTACAGTAAAAATACGGTATGAAAGATTAAAAATGGTCCACCTGTATTGTATATGGCACTTAACATGAATAGAGCTCACAGGACTGGAAGTTGCTCCAGGTGAGTCAGTGAGTGAGTGGGGAAGGAGTGTGAAGGCCTCGGACGTACTGTCCACTACTGTAGACCTTATAAACTGTACACTTAGCCTACACTAACTAAATTTATAAAAATGTTTTTTTTTAATAATAAATTAACCTTAGCTTCTGTAACTTTTTTACTTTATAAACTTTTTAATTTTTCAACTTTTTGACTCTTTTGTAATAACACTTAGCTTAAAACATAAATACATTGTACAGCTATACAAATATTTTTTTCTTCTATATGCTTTTTTCTATTTAAAAATTTTTAATTTGTTTTACTCTTTAAACTTTTTTGTTAAAAACTAAGACACAAACGTATTATTAGCCTAGGCCTACACAGGGTCAGGCTCATCAATATCACTGTCTCCACCTCCACCCTTGTCCCACTGGGAGGTCCTCGGGGGCAGTAACAGGCACGGAACTGTCATCTCTTATGACAACAATGCCTTCCCCTGGGATACCTACTGAAGAACCTGCCTGAGATTCTTCTTGAGGAGGCGTCACTCTTTCCAGAAATATGTCCATGGTGCTTTGCTTGGTTTATTACTTTTTTCATCAGAGATTTTCTCATAAGTAGATAATACACCATGAGCATTCCTCTCTATTAATTAACATATGGGGGGTGCCAGAAAAATGTATACAAGTGGACACTTTGGTCAACGTTGCTCAAGCAGTAGTTCGACGTAATCAGAAGTGTCTGGATGCTGACGGTAACCACTTTGAGCACCGCTTATAATTGCAGAAGTCAAACATGACTTGCATTTATCTTTTGTTGTCGGTATACATTGAGTATTACAATTTTAATACAGTTCCTTTCTTAAAATGTGTATACATTTTTTTGGCACCCTCTGTATTTTATTGTTGGGGTCCTCGTTTTCAAACTTTTTAAAGATCTTGCTGAGTTCTACAAAAGCTTCTTCTAGGCATTTATTGGATTTCCTTGTGGGATCTTCTAAATTTTTCATTCATTGTCTTAGAGGTCCTTCTTCTTTTTCTTCTCCTGCAGTTTCCTTTTCTCCTGCCTCTTCATCAGCTACACGCTCCTGTTCCAGTCCCAACAACTGCTCATTAGTCAGTTCCTCATGAACCCCCTCTAGGAGCTCCTCAATGTCACGTTCACCCACACCCAGGATACAGTGGTTTGCCATCTCACACAGTCTTGGTGATTTTTGCAACCTCCTCATCCTTGGCAAATCCTTTGAAGTCATGGATGAACCTCTTGAGTGTCTTCTTCCAGATGCCATTCATACACTCCTTGGTGACTTCACCCCAAATCCCAGCAAGGTCATAGATGCAGTCCTATTGCATCAGTGTCTTCCTCAGTTGCAGCAATAGCCTGGGCAAAATTACCCCCAGATAATACACCTTTAAAGCTGCTATAACTTCTTGACCCGTTGGGTGGGTCAAAGAGGTGATGTTTGGAGGAAGGAACAGCACTCTGATACTGGGATGAAGATCACCAATAAAAGAGGCTATCTGGGAGCATTATCAATAATAAGCTAAATCTGGAAAGGTATGTTATTCTCCAAACAGTACTTCTCCATTTCACTGACATAGTGATCGGGAGGGCATCTTGGGAGAGGAGCTGGGTCATCCATGACTTCTCATCGCTCCTGCAGTACACCCACACTGTGTGCCTGTTGATACAACGGAAGGCCCTGGGTTCTCACTGTGCCAGTCACGAGGGGCTCCCGTTTGTAGCCTGCAGCACTGCCCCCAGGCAAGACTGTTATCCTGCCCTTAACAGCATTGAAACCTGGCATCGACTTGGCCTTCTTATGGGTGAAAGTTCTTTCAGGCATCTGTTTCCAGAATAGGGAGGTTTCATCCATGTCAAATATTTGCTCTGGCAAGTAATTTCCCTCCACAATCAGCTTATTTAGCGTTTCCAAAAGCTCCTCACATCAGCACTCTCAGACTCACCACCCACTTTCACATTACGTAATGAATAATGAAACTTGAGTTATTTAAACCACCCAGAACTAGCAGTAAATTCATTGTCATAGTTGGGTCCAGCCTTTTCTTTCAACACTGTAAACAAACTTATTGCTTTGGCCATGATAGTTATGGTCCTGAGAGGGACCCACTTCTGTGCCTGGTCTTCAGGTCATTAGAAGTTTCTCCATGTCTGATACAGGGTCTTCTAGAAGTTTTGTTAGTTTCATTGCCTTTAGTGAAGCAGATCTATTAACATCTTCCATCACTTTGTTCTTGTTCTTCAAGATCGAAGGGATCTATGGTCCAGTGGGATATGCCTGAGTGGTGATTTTCTACCTTCACAGCCCTTAATAACTTTTAATTTTGTTTCTAGTTCAATCACTTGACGTAGCCTCCTACTGGCAACATTAACAGTGGATTTGTATGCTTAGGGTCCATGAAGAACAGAACGACATGAGATTAGATCAAGCACAAGAGAAAATGGCGCAGTCAAGAGACGAGTTAAACACAAAATGTATGATGCTACTGCCGGCATAACACAGCTACTGTTTTATAGCAAAATCTTATTGTAAGTAGATAGAGTTCACTCTAAAATAACGATAAAAAGTATAGTATAGTAAATATATTAACTAGTAACATAGTCATTTATTATATGTATTATGTACTGTACATGTTGCTGTCACAAGGCCCATGTGCTCAGGGCATCAAATATTTAATATTCAATAGATAAGAGTTTGGAATAATGAAAGGTTTTATTTATCAAGACAATGCTGTAACAAGAAGATGAGAGCTTTCCACGTTTCTCAAATCCGTCTTAAGAGCACCCCAAGTTCCAGCATCCTATATATCTAGGGAAGGAAGGAGGGATGGGGCAAGAGGTCAGAATCTCCAAATCTCTTTGTTCCCAATAGGTCAGACCAGAAGTTACTCAAGTCTCAGGCAGAACCCCTCCAGTCAATTAGCATATCTATAGAAACTCTGGGCTGGAATTAAGGTGGAGTCAGGGAGGGAAGCAGAAGCATTCTACCTTATTACATACATCATTGTGTGTGCTATACTTTTATATGACTTGCAATGCAGTAGATTTGTTTACACCAACCAGCATCACCATGAACATATGAGTAATGCTATGATGTTACAACAGCTATGTCACTAGATAATAGGAATTTTTCAGCTCCGTTATAATCTTATGGGACAACTGTCATATATGTGGTCCGTCGTTGACCGAAATGTCTTTATGCGGTGCATGACAGTATTCTTACTGGAATGTTAGGAAGGGCTTCCTGGAGGAGGTGGCATTTTACCCAAGACCTAAACAGTGAGTAGATGGGGGATTAGTAAGGAGTGTTCCAGCCAGGGGAACAGCATGTTCAAAGGTGCAGAGACATGGATCGTGAGCAGTTATCATTGCTGGGGTGTGGAGATGGGGAGTCCAAGCAGACAGTGAGGGCCGTGAAGCAGGAGGGCCAACAGGAGACGTTCTGACCTGTTGTGCCTTTCATGCCCCTATGGATTTAATTCATTCCAGGTCACAAATACTGACTAACCAGGTGGTTGACAAAGTGGGGACCTCATGGCGGGGGGTGAGGGAGGTGGGGGGTGCTGAGCCTAGACACCCACCGCTGTCCTATTGTTTTCCCTCCCTAAATCCCACCCTAAGAGAAAAGGCCTTTGGGGGCTCTGAGCAGCTGAGGGCAGGTGGGCAGATGGGAGAGGGGCCTGGCCCGTTGGTTGTGCCAGGAGGCTGGGCCGTTACAGATCTCAGATCCAGACCGGGAGTCTAGGCATTATCAGGGAAGGGGCGATATCATTGAGGCTGAGAGTAGGGGAAGGGTCCAAGAACAGCCTGGGCTCAGAGACTGGCTTTGGACCTCGAGGGCAGGGTCTTGGTGGGTCATGGACGGAAGTAAAAAGCAGTCACAGGAATTGGCCTAGTCCAAGCCAAGGGACAAGCACCCTGGACCATCACAGCTCACCAGAGGGGTCCTGAGGCCCTGGGATAGGCACTGACCATGCCTCACTCGGAATGGCACCCTCCTCAGGGCCCTACAGAGCCATGGCCTCGCAGGTGTCAGGTGACGGGCCCGCTTGTCTGTTGGACATTTCCTCAAAGCACTGCTTTAGTCTGTCCAGGCTGCTACTCGTATAACAGGGTCCATAGCCTGGACAGCTTCAACAAAAAGGGCATTTATGTCTCAGTCTGGAGGCTGCAAGTATGAGATCAAGGAATCTACAGATCTGGAATCTGTCACCTTCACCCAAGTGTCACTGTCACCTTTACACCGGCATCTCTGTCGCATTTCCCTGTATTTCTATCACCTTTTCCCAGCTTTGTCTCTCAGAGAGCAGAACAAACATAGAGAACACCCCAGGGCTTCTGCCCAGAAGAAATTTACCCAGGAATCAGGATCTTGCCCCTCGTGGCAGGTAAAGAGACTGCAGACTGGACAGGACATGCCAGGCTGAGCCACAGGGGTCTGCTGACCTTGAGAACCTCTGCTGTCCCCCAAGTTCAGAGCCTAGAGGAGGCACAAGCACTAGTCCCATCTGCCTGGCAACCAAGAAGCAGCCTCCAGCCCAGCCTTTGTAACGACAGAGATAGTTTACATGGGGCTTCGATGGCTGCAAAGGATTGGAGAGCAGTGCATCTTCCCAGCCCTGGACAGGCCCCAGAGAAGGGCTGGAGGGGAGTCGGCGGGTTCACAGTATCTCTCACCCCGGATCCCAGCAAGGCCAAGATGGCTCCCATGTGGGGCACAGCCACCTTGGGCTCCATTCAGCCTGCCCAGCTCAGGACCACAACCTTGCTCTCTCTACCAGAAACCTGCTTTGGCTAAGCCTGCCAGCAAAGTGGTAAATGCATGGAGCACTTTGCAGGGATGGAGGTTTAACTGAGCAGTGCTACTCCAGACTGTGCTCGCGAGGTTCCCAGAGGAGGCTCCCATTGCACGGATGCCTGGGGTGGCAGAGTGGGGGGTCAGGCAGGTCGTTGGTGTTGGCAGGTGGGAGGGCTCCTGAGCACAGCTCTCCTGCCCTCACCCTTACTTCTCTGACAGGCACACAGTGAAATAGTACCGAGCTAGCCGCATGCCGCTGGCCACCGTGTCCTTGAGCTGATTCCTCTGTCCCCATCTAGTTTCCCACTCCCCATGCTCTGAGAACCTGCCTGGCGCCTCCGGAAACCCCCTGAGGAAACTGCAAACTCATGATGACTCTCGGGTTGACAAATATGCTTCTGTTTCCCCAAAAAGAGGCTGGGGGAGGAGCTCATAGAGGGAGGTAAACAAAAGAGAGACCCATTGGGGGCGGGGCTGAGGCCCCAGCAGCATGCTCATGTATGTGCATGTGTGTACAGGAAGGTTGTGCACGTGTGTACACATGGGCGAGTATATGGGAGTGTGTTGTCCATGTGTGCACGTGTGTATAGTGCCTGTGCACATGTAGGGAGGGCACGGGAAACCCCAGTCTCAGTTGCTGTGCGGTCCTGGGTTCAGAACCTCAGGTCCCTCACCAGTAATGAGGGTGGTGACAGGCACAGAAGAGGTGAAGGGTGCTCTGCCACCACCAGGAGGGCGGGAGGCATCCGCGGGCAAGCATGGGAGTGTGGCCATGGGCCAGGGCCCCGGGCCTGACAGTGGACACCAAGGGCAGTACCAGGTGCCCCGGGGCTTGTATGCTCACCCTCTTCTGTCCATGAGTGACGTTGTCACAGCAGGATGCTGAGCATGGGGCTGGAGCGCAGACTCCCCTGGTGGA
Organism: Rhinolophus ferrumequinum; assembly: GCF_004115265.2. NCBI lineage: Eukaryota > Metazoa > Chordata > Mammalia > Chiroptera > Rhinolophidae > Rhinolophus > Rhinolophus ferrumequinum. The sequence goes on along the minus strand of NC_046295.1, from coordinate 920,986 downwards.
GGGGGCCCCCCGGCACTGAGGAGAACGGGGGCGCAGACTCCCCGGTTGAAGGGGGGCTAGAACTGAGGATGAGGGGCAGGACGGGTGGGGCCAATCCCAGGCAGCCTGTGGAGGATGTGATGGAGCCAGAGGTCAGGACCTGGGGGAGCACAATGTTGTATTTCATCTCTAAATTTTCTAGAATGTTCCTTGGATTGTTTTATTTTCAGTCTGGAATCTCCTGGAATCCCAGACAAGATTTTGTGTTCATTTCTAGGCTCTGAACTACTAAGAACCTGCCATAGCCTTTGTGTGGGTGGGAGGAGCAGGGACTCTGTCAAGGGTGGTCTGTGGGGCCAGGCAGGGGCCCAGGCAGGGGATGAGGGGTGAGGAGGAGGCGTCTCCCCAGGACACATCATAGGACTGGAACGAGATGTGGCTGAGCTCACACCTCAAGTGCAGAGTCCCCCTTTCTTGGCTGAGTGACCTCCCCCCTTGGCCTGTTTCCTAACGAGAAAATGGAACAGCAGCCCCCACCTGCTGGGGTGGCCAAGAGGAATCCAGTTAACGGGCAGGCACTGGGGCAGCACAGGTCATTGGCTGATGGGCCCCAAGGCCCAGGGCTTGGGTGACAGAGCAGCCTGGTGGTGGCTGCCCTCCTACCCATCTGGGGCCTGGGGCCGGGGAGGGAGAGGTGATGGGTAGGGATGTGTGTGGGGAGGTGGGAGCTCTGGAGAGCTGTGGGAAGAGGCCATGGAGGGGAGAGGACATGCAGCAGGGGGACATCTGGCAGGGGCAGTGGGGTGGGGGATTTCCGGGGGGGACACTCGGAAGACTGTGGCAGCGGGGCTGGAGCAGGGAGCCAGGTAGAGGGGCGAGGCCCATTCCTGCAGTGATGGGACCATACCTGAGCAGGACCTGGGCCCCAGGCTGGACGAGGGACTCCCCGAGAGCCCTCGGGGTCAGCTCCTGCGAGAGGTATGTGAAGTGTCAAGTGGGAATCATCTAAAAAACACTCCAGAGAGAAGGGAAGAGACTGGTACATTTAATATGGTTGAGCACCTTTGTAAGAAGGTAAAGTGCTTCTTACAGTCGTTATAAACAGTGAAATAGAAGCATTTGGAAAAGAAGAAGGCCCCGGGTGGGTGGGCAGGCGGGGGCTCTTTGGTGCAAGATGGGCGGCAGCGGCTGGTCTGTCAGAGGCCCCCCAGGTCGTCTGTCAGAAAGGCCAGCAGGAAGCGGCTGACGTGCCTGTCTATGATGAGTGGGGAGAAGCCCAGGACACGCCGGGCCCCCGGCAGCACCTTGGGGTCTGGAAAACAAGGGTGTCTCAGAACCCACCTTATGACACAGCAAGCTTCACACCCAAGTGACGTCAAGTGGGCCTGCCAGGCACTAACCCCACATGACCTCAAAATCTTAGCATAGCCAAAAAGGGGTGGTGGGGCCACCATGCTGTGCCGAGAGGGGGCCTCAGCCATGGGCCTCCCGTCCATCCACCAGAGCTGGGACACTGGAGGGGACCCGGGACGTGGGGAGTGCCTTGCTCCAGGCTCCAATTGGGACAGGGCTTTCTGTAACTCCTGAGCCCCGGCTGTGCCCCTTCTCCCACAAGGGGCCATCACTCTCTGACCCGGGGGGTGGTAGGCCACCGAGTGCTGGGCGTGGGGATCAGAACCCACCACTGGGCCCCCCAATCCCTGTTTCTTCTGAGCCCGGCCACTGTCCCACTGCAGGTGAGGACAGCGAGTTTCCAAGAGGCTGGGGCGGGTGCCCTCCTCAGAGCTGAGTGGGCAGTATGGGAGCCCCGTCCTGGGCCCTCGTGGGGGCTGGGCGGAGGCCTGGCCAGGCAGCACCCACCTGGAGGGCAGCAATAGATGAGGAGGGCCAGCCCCGCAGCCAGGCCAAGACAGGCCAGGAAGGCCACGGGTCCTGGGGGAGAAATGTGCGTCAGGGGATGCCCACACCTCAGAGGGTGGGGAGGGGTCCAGAGACCCAGAGGGACAGGCTTGTGGCCCAGGCTGGGGTTAGCGGGCAGGGATACCCCCAGTGAGCACTGTGGGGGGGTATGTCCACAGGAAGCCAGGAACAGAGCCCAACTTGGAGTGGAGAAGCCCCCAGGTAGAGATAGAGCCCTGGGTGGCGGGGCAGAGGGGAAGCAGGAGACGGTTACCCCTGTCACTGAGCCCTCGGCTCGCGGTGCCTGAGTCTAGCTCTGTGCAATCTGAGTTCTCTGGAAACAAAATCACAGGGCGCAGTTAGTCGTGGGTGGGCCAGAGAAGAAAGTGCTCACCCGCCCTCAGGAAACCAAGGGGGCTGTCGAGGTCCCTCGGCCCCAGGACCACCCAGCCCTGGGCCAAGCTGTGCTGGACCGTGTTGTGCTTGAGGGGGCCAGTGCCCGGGAGGGAACCTTGCACGGTTTGGGGTCTTCTGTCCACTTTCTAGGACCTCAAGGGCCATAGGGTGGGGGCCCGTTGTTCCCTGGTAGCCACGAGGCACCAGATGTAGCACAAACCCTGCCTGAAGGTGTCCATGTCAGCAGGGTGCTCTCTCCCCAGGACTCCCAACCAGCCACCTGCCAGATGGCCCTGAGGGCAGCCGGGAGCCAGAGCCAGGAAGGTGTTTGACTGCCAGCAGGGCTGGCGTGACAGGACTGTCCAATGCTGGAGCTCAGAGCCAGTCCTGCCAGCCTGTCCTTGGGGTCAGACACCAGCCCCAGTTGGCCTGCGTGAGCCACCTCATCTCTGGGAGCCTCTGGCCTCTGTCCTAAGAATCGAGGAACAGCAGCCACTCCTGGGGACCGGGTCACAGAGGCCTCAGGACTGAGCTGCCATCCCCACCTACACCCTCTGCATCCTGGTCCCAGCAGCTGAGCGACTCTCACATGCCCCCCAGGCCCACAGGTGGGACCCCGAAACCAAAACACATGTGCATGGACTGGCTATCAGGCTTGAGACTGTTCTGCAGAAAACCCCACACTGGGACCCACTTGGGCAAAGGGTGGACGCGGCCTCAGTACCCACCATGGGGGCCCGCTCACTTCAGGCTGGTACAGGCCAGAGCTGTGAGGCCTTAGGATCAGAAGGGACAGGATTCCCACAGTGCACTAGGTCATGGAGGGAAGGGGCAGATGCTACCTTTTGTGTCAAGACGGACACAAGAGACAGAGACAGAGAGAAACACGTAGACAGAGAGAGACACAGAGAGACTGGGAGACAAAGATACGTGTGCTGCGGAAAACACTCTCTCTACTCCCTGGGGCCAGAGGAGACTAGACACAGCCACAGGTGTCCCTAGCGAGGGGCTGAGCAAGGAGCCGCTGGAGCCTGGGGAGTGAGACACTTACGCAGGGTGTGCCGGCTGGGCAAGCGGCTATGCAGGGGCTGAGCGTGGATGTACAGGGCGCGGTAGAATTCCTGGCAATCCCGCTCGGTGCTCCGCTGCAGGTGGCCCAGTAGGTCACAGAGCCTCACGCGCAAGGATGCCTTGGGGTTCCGGAACTGGGGGCAGAAGGAGCACAAAGGAACCTGAGGCTGGAAGAGGCTGGGCCAAAGGGAGCTGTGCTGTCGGATGGGGGCAGCGGGGCTCCAGGGTCGGCCCCCAGCCGCCTCCACCCCCAGCTTCCTTGTGGCGGGGTGACTCTGCCTGGGTGCTCCAAACACCCCGCGGAGGGAGTGACTGTGAAGCACGGCCGCTTGGCCTGAGACTGTGCCAAGGTCACAGCACGGCTGCTAATTCTCACGTTCTCTGTGAGGGCGCAGAGAGGCCACCAAGAAAGGCAGGGGCGACTTTATCCCAAGCGTGGGAACTTAGTGGCTGCTGTGTGACTTCAGTAATCGCTTGACCCCCTAAGACTCCCTTTGCTCATTTGTAAAAAGGGAAAAATAAACCCGCACTGTAGGGTTATTACAGGGAATCAATGAGGTGATGACGTAATCACTTCTAATAGTTTACAGTCTACAGGAATGTGACTCAAGTATTTAAAAAATAAATCGAGGGTTGAGGAGGAAAGAATTGGCTCTCTTGATGTGTCTGATGGAGAAATGTGAGGCTCTGAAGGTCAGTGGACAGGGCACTTGGCACTGACAGCCAGGACCTGGTGGCTGTGGCCTGGTGCTACCCCCTGGTGGCAGCATACTATTCTACATGGAAGCAGAACAGAACCACATATGTGCAGAAGCTGCAGACAAGAGCAGCTGGAGCCACAGGTGTCCATGTGTGGAGGCGTTTCCTTTTTCTCATACAAGCTTTTGAAATGTTTAAAAATGAACATGTATTAAACTTCTAACTACAATAGTAAGACATAAATTTGAACTCCTACTTGTTAGTTTTTTGTATTACTTTCATAACTTAAGAAGTACCATATTTTGCCACGTACAATGCACACCCATGTTTTTGGCCCAAACTTTCAGGGGGAAAAAATCTTTCATTTTAATTTTCTAATTCACATTTTTATTTGTTTACATTTAGCTACTTGTTTTTTTTATTATAAAGGAATTTTACCATTTATTTTTTAACATATTATGGTACAAGAAATTTTATGTAACAAATTACAAAACACAAGAACAGATATGAGGTACAAGAAATTTTATGTACCGGTAATAAATTTATGATATTTACGCATCATAAAAAAAGAGAAGGCCAGGAACTCTTTGTTGTTTCAAGTTCGTCATAAGTTCAACAAAACCGATTATAGTATTCCAAGGTATTATTCTGCATAAGGATATCATTATGGATTTCTAGAGTTACACTTTTAACTCATAAGCATAAATAAAAGACTTAAAATTACTAATTCCATATATAGATATGGAATTAGTACTACCCTTGTATAATGCGCATCATTATTTTTCCCTCACAAATTTGGGCAAAAAAGTATGCATTATACATGGCAAAATACGGTATCTGAGCCAGTAGTGGGTCCATGTGTATTCCAGTTCTGTCAGGGATCAACCCCACCTGTCTCCAGGAGAGGCCCAACCCTCTGGTCTGCCCCAGGTGGCACCATTAATCTGCACCAAAGCAGGAAGCTGCAGCTCCAGAAGGGCTCACTCAGTCACCCAGCTGGGAGGGGGGTCTCCACCCCAAAGCCCTGGCTGGTCTCTGGCACCCACCTTCAGGCCCACGGGGGAGTCAGAGAAGTGGGTATAACAGGCAAGGTCACCCAGTCTCAGGCTGTGCCCATGAACAGGATGGGCCGTGTTACACCCAAAATGCTTGCTCATTTTGAACTTTTGGAAGAGGCAGAAGATGAGCCAGGTGGCACATGGGTGGGCCTGTCTAGAGCCTTTGCTCCCTCCTCTGCCCCCTCCCAGGTTTGCTGCATGTTGTCACATGTCTCCTGTGACACTTCCAGCATAGAAGGGGTCAACAGGAATAGTGACACATGAAGACACTGGGACTGAAAGAGTTAATGTTCTGGGCCCAAGGATACCCCAAAGAGGCAGTTTTCATCTCTGAGCTCTCCAGCCTCCCACTCTCCCAGCCCAAAGAGGAAGGAATAGGACAGGTGCGTCCGGCAGGCGCGCCCCTCAGCACCTTCTCGGCGTCCTTGTTGCTGAGGATCTGGGGGTAGTAGCGGTTCAGCTGGAGGATGATCCTGTCCACCTGCTGCTCGCTCAGGCGCCCGGGGCCCATCAGGAAAGGCGTGTCCTGGACCAGGCGGTCACAGTAGGTCTGCTCTGAAACACAGGGAGAGCACGGAGGGCATGAGGTGGCACGGCCCGAGGAGGGGGTGGCAGGCCGCCCACCACGGCGCAGCAGGGCCCCCATTGCCACAGGAGGCATGCAGGCTGTGAGCACCTGGACACATGCTGACATCCCAGCCCGTGTGGGCCTCACGCATAGCCCAGAGCCCCCCATGTTTTGTCAACCCCCTGGCCAGAAGATGGGGTGGGCAGGTATGGCGAGAACAGTCCAGAATGCTCAAAAGCAGAACAGAGCTGCCCCTTCTCTTCTATGAAAATGCACTGAGGGCCGAGGGATCTGCTGCCCAAGGGCGCCCACAGCCACCACTGTCATAGGACAAAAGCACAGGGCTCAGGGTGGCCCGTGCTGGCACGGCAACAGGTCCGTGAGTAGAAGGTGGACAGGATCACCATCCAGCCTGTCTGCAAGGCCTGGAAAAGCTGCCAACAGCAGACCAGTGTGCCTGCCCAGGGGGCGGAGGAAGGATTTTTCTCTTGTCTTTCCTTTCAGAATCATCGCTAAAGCATCATTGTTGCACCTTCCTTCCCATTAAGAATATTCCTTAGAATGACAAGCCTTTAACAATGAGTGATGGGATAGAGGTTGGCAAGTGGGGTACACAGGGTCTTTGAGGGAGGGTCCTGAGTCCCTGTGACACTGGCTACCTGAACAGGTGTACCACCTTACCTACCTACCTGTAGCAGTTTGTCCCATTTGCTGGAGGACACGGGCTAGGGGACGGGCAGAGCTGTATACGAGGAGAGTTTCTGAAAGTGACTGGAGTTAAGTTGGTATCAATTCAAATTAAATTGTTATAACCTTAGGAGGTTATGTGTAATCCTCATGGTAACCACAAAAAAAATACATATATATATACATATATATATATATATATATCTCCACACAATACACACAAAATGAAATCAAAAGTATTACTACAAAAAAATCAACTAAACACAAAAGAAGGCAGTAATGGATGAAAGACAAAACCGCTATAAGACATACAGAAAAGCAATAGCAAAAGACAAGAACAAGTTATTCCTATCAGTAATTACTTTTAATGTAAATGAATTAAACTCTCCATTCAAAAGGCAGAAATTGGCAGAATGGATCTGTGATGTTGTGATTTATAAGAAACGTATATTTGGTCTTCATCATGCTTCCTGGCACACAGCTCCTAAAACCCTGAAATTTCTTAATCGATGAGCCATGAAAGTGGGAGTCTTTTGTTACTCATAACAAGCCCCTTTCAACCCCACCCGAGTTTGTGTTAATGACTTGACTTTTGGAAAGGCCCGGAATAACCACAGGGTGGGAGCTGGCTGCCCGGAGAACCAAGTGAGTAGAGGGCGGGAACTTTCAGCACCACCCTCAGGGGAGGGGAGAGGGGCTAGAGACTGGATCAATCGCCAGTGGCCACTGATTTAATCTCATGCCTGCGTAACAAAGCCTCCGTGAGAAGCCCAAAGGACGGGCTTGGAGAGCTTCTGAGAAGCTGGCAGGGTGGCCCACCTGCCAGGGGCATGGAAGCTCTGCACTCCTTCCCACAAGCCTTGCCCTATTCGTCTCTTCCATCTGGCTGTTCATTTGTATACTTTGAAATATCCTTTGTAATAAATTGGCAGGAATAAGTAAAGTGTTTTCCTGAGTTCTGTGAGCCACTCTACCAAATAACTGAACTCAAGGAGGGGGTGATGGGAAATCTGATTTATAGCCAGTTGGTCATAAGCCCAGGTGACACCCTGGATTTGTGATTGGCATCTGACGTAGGAGTAGTCTTGTGGGACCGAGGCCTTAACCTGTGGGATCTGACGCTCTCTCCAGCCAGATGGTGTGAGAACTGAGTTAAACTGTAGGACACCCAGTTAGTATCCACCAGAGAACTGGATAAGTGCTTGGGGGCAAACAAACACATTCGGTGAGCAGAGGTATCAGAAGTGTTGAGAAGTTGAGGCTTTGTGTAGTAGAGGAGAAACTGTGCTTTTTTCCCAGGATTATATATATATATATATATATATATATATATATAATTCAATTATATGCTATCTTCAAAAGACTCTCACTTTAGATCTAAAGACACGAATAGGGTGAAAATGAAATGATGGAAAAAGATATTCCATGCAAAGAGTAACCAAGAGAGCTTAGGTGGCTATACTAATATGAGAAAAAAAAGACTTTAAGTCACAATTGTTACATGAGACAAAGAAGTATATTATATATTAAGAAAAGGGATATTCACCAAGAAGACATAACAAATATATATGCAGTCTGACAATTAAGTTGGCAAACTAATCCTAGAAAAAGTGCTATATACCTCATTGCTGAATATCACTATGGTCGCCTTCGAAGTACTCCCCTTGGGAAGCTATGCACTGACGCCAGTGCCTAGTCCACCCTTCAAAGCAATTTTGGAACTGTTTCTGGAATGGCCATCTGAGCTGTTGCCGTGTTACCCTTGATGTCCTGAATGTCATCAAAATGTCTCCCTTTCAATATTTCCTTTATCTTCAGGTAAAGAAAGAAGTCATTGGAGGCCAGATCAGGTGAGTAGGGAGGGTGTTCCAATACAGTTATTTGTTTACTGGCTAAAAACTCCCTCACAGAGAGTGCTGTGTGAGCTGGTGCATTGTCGTGATGCAAGAGCCATGAACTGTTGGCGAAAAGATCAGGTCGTGTTCATCTAACTTTTTCATGCAGCCTTTTCAGCACTTCTGAATAGTAAACTTGATTAACTGTTTGTCTAGTTGGCACAAATTCATAATGAATAGTCCCTCTGATATCAAAAAAGGTTAGCAACATCGTTTTGACTCTTGATTTGGACGGACCTTTTTTGGTCATGGAAAATTGGCTGATTTCTGTTGTGCACTTTGAGGCTTTGTTTCAGGGTTGTATTGGTACACCCATGTTTCATCACCAGTGATAACACAGCCCAAAACATCGTCTTGCCTCTCCAAAAGGTCTTGGCAAACCTCAACTCTCCTTTGCTTTTATTCATTGGTGAGCTCCTTCAGGACCATTTTTGCACACACCTTTGTCATACCAAGATTTTCAGTTCAGATTTTCCTGTTTCTCTATTGATGTTTACTTAGTCTGCTATGCTTCTCACAGTCAGCTGACGATTTTGACACACAATTCGATGGATTTTTGCAATGTTTTCATCAGTTCTGCTTGTTACTGGCTGCCCTAACCTCTCTTCATCAGTGACGCGTTCTATCCCCTCAGAAAAATGTTTAATCCATTTTTACACTGCGTTTTCTTCATGACATTATCCCCATAAACTTGGACTAACATGTCCCTGATTTCACTTGCACTCTTGTCAAGTTTAACAAGAAATTTAATATTTGTTCGTTGCTTTAATTCAAGCTCAGACATTCTAGCAATGGCACAAGAAAACACGCAACAACAATAATGAATGCCACTCAGCAAGACACCGCCACATGTGGACACGAATACAGTTGCAGTTGTGAAACACTGATATACCAAGGTTATGAAACCTCACCGAGATGTTTGTACAGTGCTGCCAATGCAAGTGCCCGGTGGCAAATTCGCGAACTTAACTGTCAGACCTTGTATGCACCAAATATCAAAGCCCCAAAATATACGAAGCAAAGATTGGCAGAATTTAAGGGAGAAATAGACAGCTTTATACTAATAGTTTGAGGCTGTAATACACCACTTTCAATAATAGACACAACAACCAGACACATGATCAATAAGGAAACAGAGGATATGAACAACTCCACAAACAAATGATACCTAACAGACACACACACAATACTCCACCCATCAATAGCAGAATGTACATTTTTCTCAAGTGCACATGGGACATTCTCCAGGATAGACCTCAAAACAAATTTGGCCACAAAACAAGTCTTAATAGATTATAAAAGACTGAAATTATGCAAAGGATATTTCCTAATCACATGGAATAAAACTAGAAATCAGTAATAGAAGGAACACTAAAAATTCATAAGTATGTTAAAATTAAACAACCAATGGGTCAAAAAGAAATCACAAAGGAAATTAGAAAATACCTTGAGATAAATGAAAATAAAAATACAGCATATCACAATTTAAGGAGTGCAGTGAAAGCAGTGCCTAGCAGGAAATTCATAGCTCTAAATGCATACAATAAAACAGAAGAAAGTCCTTAAATCCATAATCTCCTGTCACACCTCAAGGAACTAGAAAAAGAGCAAACTAAACCCAAAGCAACAGAAGGAAGGACATAATAAAGATTAGAATGAAGGTAAATGAAAAAGAGAAGAAACAGTAGGAAAAAAGCAACAAAACCAAAAGTTGGTTCTCTGAAAAGATAAAAAATTGACAGACCTTTATCTAGACTGACAAAGAAAAAAAAGAAAAAAAGACTCAGAAATTACAGTGGGGATATTACTACCAATTTTATAGAAATAAAAATTATAAGACAGTACTATGAACATTTGTATGCCAACAAACTGGACATCCTAGATGAAATGTACAAATTCCTAAAAACACACAATTTACCAATGCTGAATCATGAAGAAATAGAAAATCTGAATAGATGTATAACTAGTAATGAGATGAAGTCAGTAATCAAAATTGTCCCAGCAAATAAAAGCTCAGGACCAGATGGTTTCACTGGTGAATTCTACCAACATTTAAAGAACTAACACCAATCCTTGTAAAACTCTTCCAAAAAACTGGACAGGAAGGAATACTTTATAACTCTCTCTGAAGCCATCATTAACTTGATACCAAAACCAGTCAAAGAAACTACAAGAAAACTACAGACCAATATTGCTTATAAATACTGATGCAAAAACCCTCAATAAAATACTAGTAAACTTCAGCAGCACATTAAAAGGATTTATTCCCAGAATGCATGGATGGTTCAACATATGAAAATCTATCAATATAATAGATCACATTAATAACATGAAAGAAAAAAATATGATCATCTCAAGTGATGCAGAAAAAGCATTTGACAAAATTTAATACTCTTTTTTGATTTAAAATCAATAAATTAGAAATAGAAGCAAACTTCCTCAACATGATAAAAGTTATATGATCATATATGAAAAGTCTACAACAAACACCATACTCAATGGTGAAAAATGGAAGCTTCTCCCCTAAGATCAGGAATAAGGATACTCACTCTCACCACTTCTTTTCAATATACCGTGTTTCCCCAAAAATAAGACTGGGTCTTTTATTAAGGTTTGATCTAAAAGATGCATTAGGGCTTATTTTCAGGGTATGTTGTATCATGCTAGGGCTTATTTTCTGGTTAGGTCTTATTTTTGGGGTTAACACAGTAGTACTAGATGTCCTATTCAGAGCAAGTACGCAAGAAAAGGAAATAGAAGGCATCCAATTAGAAAGGAAGAAGTAAAATTATTTCTGTTTGCAGATGATATGATCTTATGAAAACCCCAAAGTTTAAAAAAACCCAAAACTGTTAGAACTAACATATTCAGCAAAGTTGTGAGACACAAAATCAACACCAAAAATCAGTTCCATTTCTATACACTAACAATGAACAATCCAAAAAATATAAGAACAGAATTCCATTTATAGAAGCATCAAAAAGAAAAAATACTTAGGAATAAAATTAAGTAATGAAATGAAAGACCTGTACACTGAAAACTATACAACAAATTGCTGAAAGAAATGAAAGAAGACACAAATAAATGGAAAGATATCCCATGTTTATGGATTGAAAGGCTTAATATTGTGAGATAATACTACCCAAAGTGATCTGCAAATTCAATACAATCCCTCTCAAAACCCCAATGATGACTTTGCAGAAACAGAAAAAGCCATTCTAAAATTCATTTATCAAAGAACCTTCATAGCGAAAATAATCCTGAAAAAAAACCAAGTTGGAGGACTCATACTTCTTGATTTCAAAACTTAATACAAATCTACAGGAATCAAAACAGTGTGGTAGTGGTATAAGGTCAGATATATAGACCAACGGACTGGAATAAAGAGTCCAGAAATAAACAGCATTTTGAATAGGAAAAAAAAAGAGAGTGAAAAGACAACCCACAGAATAGGAGAGAATATCTGCAAAGCATATATCTGATAAGGGATTAATACCCAGAATATATAAAGAACTCCTACAACTCAACAACAAAAAATCCATAAACAGCCCAATTAAAAAATGGGCAAAGAACTTGAATAGGCATTTCTCCAAAGAAGATATACAAATGGCTACTAAGCACACAAAAAGAAGCTCAATATCATTAGTCATCAGGGAAATGTAAACCAAACCATGACATATCACTTCATACTCATTAGGGTGACTATATATATATATATGTAAAATGAGGATGTGAAGAAATTGGAACTCTCCTGCATTGCTGGTGGGCATGTAAAATGGTGCAGCCATCATGGAAAAACAGTTTGGCAGTTCCTCAAAAAGCTAAACATAAATTGTCACACGAATGAGCAATTCCACTTCTAGGCATACACCAAAAAGAATTGAAAGCAGGGACTCAAACAGATACTTGCACACCAGTGTTCAGAGTAGCACTATTCACAAGAGCCAAAAGGTGGAAGCAACTGATGCATGACTGAATAAACAAAATATGGCATATGCATACCACGGAGTATTATTCAGCCTTTGAAAGGAAGGAAATTCTGACACATTGAAATTCTGACACATTGAAAACATTATGCGAGTTTAAAAAAGTCAGACACAAACGGACAAATACTGTGATTCCACTTAAATGACATATCTAGCACGGGCAATTCTAGAGAATGGAAAGCAGAATGGTGGTTGCCAGGGGCTGGGGTCATGGAATAAAGGGGAGTTAGTGTTTAATGGGGATATAGAGTTTCTGTTTGGGATGATAAAAAAAAGTTCTGGAAATGGAGGGTAGTGATGGTTTCACAGAATTGTGAATGTATTTAACGCCACTGAAATAGCTAAAACAGTGACACACAAACAAAAAGGTGAATGGATAATTGGTTTATCTATACAATGAAATATAAGTGATAAAAAGACCTATGAAGTCATAAAAAGACATAGAAGAAACGTAAATGCATACTGCTAAAAGTAAAAGAAGCTAATCTGAAAAGGTTACATACTGTATGATTCCAACAGAAAAGCCAAACTATGGAGCCAAACTAAAAAGATCAGAGGGTGCTTAGATCAGGGAAAAGGGAGGGCTGAGTAGGTGGGGCAAACGATTTTTAGGGCCGTGAAACTATATGACAGTGCGATAGTAAACACAGGACATTATGCATTTTTTCAAAACTCAGAATGAACAACACAAGGAGTGAACCTTGATGTGAACTGCAGTTAGTGCTAATGTGTTGATATTGGTTTATCGAGTGTAACAGATGTACCACGCGACACAAGACGTCAATGGGGGAAACAGAGGTGGGGGTCAGGCTGAAGGACATTCTGTACTGTCTGCTCAACTTTCCATAACGTAAAATTGCCCTAAAATAAAATCTATTATTAAAAAAAAATTCTATTTAGAAATTCCAGTGTTGAACCTGAAAGAAACAATGGGCGTCACAGAAAGCAGCCGAATCGCTTGATCGGATGGGGTTACCTGGGAAGGAGCACAAAGAAACTCTCTGGAGTGATGGAGATGTTCTGACTTGATCGGGCCTGGGTTGCTAGTTCCACGGACGTATACACTTGTCCAAACTTATCAAATTATTCACTAAAAATGAGTGCCTTTGTTTGTAATTATGTCTCAGTGAAGTTGAATATTTAAACATGGGGTCATCACGTTGGAAAAATGGGTCTCCTCCCCGATTTTCTATGTGGAGCAACTCAATAGACCATTTGTCTCCCTCCTCTCTCTCCTATTGTCCACTCCTCCTGGCTGGTCTTTTTGCCCGATTACAAATTTCTAACTTCTAAATTCTCCCAGCCTCTGGAAATCTACCTGGAAGACAAACTCGTCAGCAGCCTCATCACGGTGATAAAGCAGAACACAGGGACAGCGAGAGACCGGCCACAGCCCCGTCGGTGGGACCCTCGTGGCCACCCGGCTTCAGGACATTCTGATTAAAGAGTTAAGAATTCCAGCCAGAGTTCAGAGTGTGCCCCATGGCCAGGCATTCTGTGGGCTCTGTGCATACAGACAATCTTCATCCTTAGATTAGTATGAGCACAACCACCACCCCCATTTTCAGATGGGGAAACTGCGGCACAGCAAGTAGATAAGGTACCTGCCCAACCAAGGCCTTAGCCAGCCAGGGAGTGATGGGACAAGGTGAGGACCTAGGCACAGTGTCGGGGCCACTTCCTGAAACCCAGACTTTCCGCCCCCCTACAATGCTCCCCTGTGGGTCTCAGACCTACATCCATTCATTGCAGAACTCCTTTAACTGTGCACTTAGCTGCATCACGTCTGCTCCTAGCCGGGCCCAGTAGGGCAGGCCCGAGGCTGTCCTGTCCAGTGCGTGCAGCTGTGCAGAGCCAGCACATAGTAGGCGCTCACTAGGAGTTCTGGAATAAATGGATGTAGGTCTGAGAGCCACAGACGAGCGCTGTTGGAGGATGGGGGCCAGCCCTGCCCCTGCAGCGGCTCCTGCAGCCCCGTGGGCACATAAGCAGGTGGGGCCCTGTGGTCACCAGGTGTGAGTCATCTGGCACAGTGGCACAGCCGGGGGCCGAGGCTCCAGGCTCTGCCTCACTCTGTGCTTCCTGTGGTCGCTGTAAACTGCACGCAAACCACACCCAGGCAGCTACTCAAGGCACGAAAAGGCACCAGAAAGGAAACCACTTTGGTCCCAGGTCCTGATAAACAGTCCCGGGTTTTCAAAAGATAAAGAAAGAACACTCTGGCACAACACCCACCAGGGCTTTGCCAGCTCCCTTTGCCAAGCCCCACGTCCTCCACCTTTTTGCCTAGCTGGCACCAGAGCCATGTGGGAGCTGGCCCCACCTACTCTCACCTAGCCCCCCGTGTCTCTGAGCCTTCCCACATGGCAGCCACCAACTGCACCATACTGCCCAGGACCCCCGCCCCAAGTCAAGAAGACGCATCCCTGTGGTTTCCACCTGGCTAACTGATGCTTAGCTCACTGTCCTCCCCACCTCCCAAGGCCCTGGCCCCCACCCCACTGCAGTCCACATGCTTGGACCTCAAGCTCCATCCTGAATTGATTCTCCCAGAATCTTCTCCTGTCCCAGAGCCCAACCTGGCTTTGGGCATGGAGGATCTGAGATTGCTCACTCCAACACACTACAAGGCCGGGACTGGTTCTACAGCAAGAGTTAACAGCTGCAATAACATTTGGCCAGTGCATGGCCTGTGTAGGCACAGTAGGTCCTGGACACTTACTCCACAGCCTGTCACTGTCAGAGGCCCCAGAACCAGGCTGAGGCAGGCCCATCAATGCACAGGGAGCGTGAACCATGGACAGCAGGCCTGCAGTCTTGCAGGGCTGCCCATTTGATGCTCCTTGTCCTACGCTCTCTGCTCAGTTCCCCATCCCCAAAAGAGAGGTGAGGGGTTGGGTCTCTAGAGGCCCAGCACACAGCGATGGCAGGGACAGGGAGGGTCAGGGGGCCTGGGAAGGACACAGGTCTAGTCCCGGCTCTGGCACTGACCACCAGAGGGGCCTGCTGCTTGGCACCTGAGTCTTTGTTTCCTCATCCACACATGACATTCCACATGTCCCTATATGGTACTACTGGGTGGGAAGTCCTCGCTGCAGGGCCAAGTACACATTAGGTGCTTAGGAATGGCAGCCACACACAAAAAAGGGTTCACAGAGATGACAGGTAGCAGCTGGGGTCTTTTCTGTCCTAGTCTGGGACACTCATGTCCTAGAAGTTACCAGGTTCCAGCCCATGTGTGCAGGATCCAGGCTGGAACTCCAGTGAGTTCTGGGGTGAAAGGACAGGGATTTCTGGGGCCTCCCTGGCCCCTGGGCCACCCTAGGTGACTTTTGCCCCATGAGGCAGAAGAATGGGCCCCACAGGGATGAAGTATGGCTCTGGGAGCCCCCACATTCCCTGCCCACTCTGCCATGGGTCCACAACAGGCCTATCATCCTAAGGGCTTCGCCAACAAGGTAAGAAGGTGCACAGAGCAGTGTGATGCCACTTGGCTGGGGTCAGGAGAGAGCTGAGGGCCCCAGTTCAGAGAGGTCCTTGGGGGTGGCTGGGCTGCAGATTCCATCCTGGAAAAAGAAGTTGGAGGGGCTGTGGCCACACAGCGTGGAGCACAAAGTCTTGGGGGGCTCAGTCTGTGTCCCCGATTCCCATAGGCCTGTCCTTGACAGAGATACAGCCGTGGAGGGACCAGAGAGTTCCCGGGGTACCACACACTGCCCAAGAATGCAGTGCCAGTCGGGCCTCTCTGTCAGGTGGCTCTGAGTTTGGAGTGTATCTCCTACCAGTAGGACCACAGAGCATTACCAGCACCGTTTTCACTTTCACCTCCCACTCTGTCAGGCAGCGTCCTCCCTCACCCCAGCACCTCCCTACCCACAGATGCACATTGGCCTTTGTCCCTTAGAACTTTCCAGGGTCTGACCATGGCCACTGCCCCCCAGAATCCTACAGGGCCTGACCATGGTCCCGTTCCCCAAAACTTTCCAGGGCTTGATCTGGGTACGCCCCCAAGAACCTTCCAGGGCCTGACCATGCCCCCCACACACACCAGAACCCTGCAGGGGGTGACCACGCCCCCGGTCCACTATAGTCCCGCCGACTGCGGAGGTTGTCACGGGCACGCTGTCACGAACAAGATCACTGAAACAACGCAGTGAGGAGCTTCTCCCGCGGGCGACATCGGGGCAGGGCCCTGCGGACCACCCGGATCGCGTACCCGTCCAGGGGGCAGAGGCACGACCCGGGCCAGGCCCGCGCTCACCTGTCATGGCGGCGGCACGGCATGCACCCGGCCGGCACCGGCCTATCCCCCTACCGCCGTCCACCCGTCAGTCGGCCGCCTCCAGCGGACGAGGGGTGACCGCAGCCCACCCGTCCGGCTTGGTCTGCCCCTTCCCGGAAGGCCCCGCCCCAGCGTTGGCAACGTCGCTGTCACAGCCCTAACCCCGCCCAGCCCTGGCCCCGCCCTTCCCACTGAGCCCCGCCCCCGCCCCCAGCGTCGGCGACGTGACTACCCGAGCCCTGAAACACACCCTCATTGAGTGCCACCCTCACCGACGTGGGCTACGTAGTTGCCACAAGCCTGTACCGCGCCTTTCACTGAGCCCCGCCCTCGCCTCCTACGGGGCCTGCAGGTCCCCAGAGCCTCGCTCCCGCCAGCAGAGGGTACAATGTCCTCAGAAGCCCTTAGCGCCGCTCTTCACTCGAGGCCCGCCCCTACCTCCGACGCGCCTCCATGGCCCCGCCTCTTCCGGGCTCCGCTGGCGTTTGGGCCCCGCCCCCGGCCCCACACCGCCCTGAGGCAGGGCTGGTGTCCAGGTCGCCTGCGCTACTGCGCACAGTCCGCTGCCCCACGCCCTGAAAGAGGAAACTGAGGCGCTGAGAGAGAAAGAGAGTTACCCAAGGTCACGCAGAAGGTCAGGTCGTGCGGGGTACAGGGCCAGGCCTGGAGCAAAAGGCCGGTGGGCTCCAGTTACCGTAGAAGGATCAGCTAAAGAGGGCAGTACCTGCACAGTGACCCTCCCCAATCCAGGGGAGAAGTCGGACTCAACGGTGTGACTTGGGTAGGGCACTCCCCTCTCTGGCCTCCGTTTGCAAAAGGGCACATCAGCCTGTTAGTGTGCCCCTGACTAGGAGGTCGTTTAGCTTGCCTGAGTCTCAGTTTTCTAGTCTGTAAAATGGCTGACCTTGGGCAAATCTCTTTTTTCCGGGAGCCCACTCCCCCTTCTGCTACAGGCCTGGCCTTTCTATAATGCACCCACCCAGGAAGCCCCCAGCCCTTAGATATGCGAGTGCCTATGTGAATGCGCAAGGCTCCCTCCGCACAGTGGAGTGCTGTGTTGGGAAGGGAAAGCAGGGCCTTCCCAGAAGCCATTGCAGATATGGTTTTGGTTTTTTCTGGTCCTTCTTTGCCTGTGCCAGCTGTTCCTCCTTTACATGCTCTAATTTGCAGGGGCTGGACCTGGAGTGGGGGCCCAAGCACAGTATTCTCTTCTTAGCACAGGGATGCTCTGCTCCCAAAGCCCATGTGCCCTCCAAGTCTATGCCTCAGCTGTCTCCTGTAATACAGGGTTAGGACCGACCATCAAGATTGTATGCAGTTGGGGCATCCAGAGAATGGGTGCAGTTGTCTCCTGGAAACCCCAAAACCCTTGGGCTGAGTCATGGTGGTCACTACCTGGGAGCCACACCCTCCCCAAACAGTGGGAGTGCTTCCCCATGAGGCCCAGCCTTAGCCTGCCCCCAGCCTGGGGAGGGAGGCTGGGGTTCCCTCCTTGTGGAGCCCCACACAGGCATGCCCAGGGGCCTCTGGGAGAGGGCCTCTTGAGCTTAGTAGAACCCAGCCTGAACCCCATTACTCCACATCTTTCACCCTGTGTCATGGCTCCTGGCATTTACCTGTTAGTTTATTTCATCCTCTAGACGTAATGTCAGTGCTGTAAAGGCAGAGTTTGGATGGACAGGGGACACAATAGGATAGTGAGGTCTTCCAGGCCCACTCACCTCCAGGGAGCCCCAACACTTCCTGGGTGACCAACTTCACAGCCATTCCTGCCGTGGGATGGAAGGGGAAATTAAGGCTTGGAGCAGCACAATTCTTTGCCCAAGGTCTAGCAGTCAGGATCAGCTTCCCAGGTTCAGGATTTGCTCCCAGGGCCCCGCCTGGGATAGAGCCCAGTGCCCCTAGGATATCCACTGTAGGCCAGCGGGAGTAGAAGCCTGTGGCACCAGCAGGGGACTACCAGCTTGGATCCCTTCCCCAGGTGGCAGGTAGACACAACACCCCCAGGATCAGAGAGCAGCTCCCGGGCACTCCGCTCTCTGGGGGGGAAGGGGCAGAGTTCCTCCCGTCCCTGCTCTCCCAGGCCAACACATAAGTGAGCACTTAGGCCTGGAGGCCCAGCCATTCACAGGGCAGGTATCCTGGGGACCCGCACTTGCTGTACTGAGTACTGTAGTTCTCACACGCAGTGGGAACCTGATCACCCTATGTGCCACGGGAACTGAGGTTGCTCACCAGCTGTCCCTGATGCACCAGCCCTGAGCCCCAGCCCCAGTCTGACAGCTTCCATCCCCTTCTCTCACTTCTTTAGAATTTTGTAACCAAGGCATGCTTATCTGGTAAATACAATTTTAAATCCTCAGGGAAAGCTCGTGCAGTATGGTGTCTGCACTTGCTATTCCTGATTTTCTCAGGGTCTCCTTACTTATTCAGATATTTTCTCAGCCTCCCCTCCAACAGGTCAGCAAAGTCAGGCAGCAAACAAGAAACCCAGGGAAATGTCAGCAGCTCATCTCCCTAATGACTAGAGCTCCTATAGATCAGAAAGAGGTCAACAGTCCTGTGTTCAGAGAAAGAGGAAACACGCCATACCAAGCTGCTCGATTCTATTTATAATAAGAATTTCATGTTTCATGGATCAATCTGTCACAAATCCAAAGGCCTAATCAGACCCTCTGTGGTCCTGGCCCTGGGGAATACCCTGCCACGGGGTGCCTCCCCAGGCTCCCAATTCCATCCCGGGCACTTCCTGCTGCCCCTCTCCCCATTAGTATGTCAGCTCCCAGGACAGGGGCCACATCGACCTCCAGGATGGACCCATGATCCTCACATCCTGGATCACATGCTTCTGCATGGCTCATCAGGCTGCTCTGTGACTGGTGAAATGTGGCAGAGGTGATGGCGTGCCACTTCTGAGGCCAGGTCATATAGCACATTGTGGCTTCTGCCCTTCTCTCCTGGGTCACCGGCCCTGGAAGCCAGCTGCCGTGTCATGAGGACGCCCAAGCAGCGCAGAGGAGAGAAGCGGAGCAGCTGAGGCCCTGAGCCCACAGCCGGCACCAGCTGTGAGGGAGTGAGTCACATGGAAGTGGACCCCAGCCCCAGTTGGGCCATCAGATGAGACCCAGCTGATGTCTGACCGCAGCCTCAAGAGATACCCCGAGCCACAGCCACCCTGCCAAGCCTCACCCCAAATTGTGAAAAACAATAAATGATGATTATTGTTCTTGAGCTACTACATTTGGGGCAGCTGGTTACATGGCAGTACATAACTAATGCACTCGATGTCTCAGCAGAGGCCCGGCTGAAGTGAAGGAACAAGCTACATAAGAATTGGGGAAAGTACTGAAGAGGAAACAGTGCATGCGGGAGCCCTAGGCATGGATGACCTGGATGACCTTTCTGTGCTTGAGGAACAGCCCCTGGAGTGGCTGGAGTGGAATGAGCAGGGGGATGAGGTCAGGAGGTCATGGGCAGATCATGCAGCGTCACACAGCCAGGCAGCCAGGAGCCCGCAATCTGGGAATATATGAGGTCTGACAATTAAGTTCGCGAACTCATCCTAGAAAAAGTGCTCCATACCTCACTGCTGAATATCACTACGGTCACCTTCGAAGTAGTCCCCTTGGGAAGCTATGCACCAATGCCAAAACAATTTTGGAACTCTTTTTCTGGAATGGCCATCAGAGCTGTCATCTTATTACCCTTGATGTCCTGAATGTCATCAAAATGTCTTCCTTTCTACATTTCCTTTATCTTTGGGTAAAGAAAAGTCATTAGGTGAGTAGGGAGGTAAGTAGGGTGAGTAGGGATCAGGTGAGTAGGGAGGGCGTTCCAATACAGTCATTTGTTTCCTGGTTAAAAACTCCCTTTCAGACAGTGCCCTGTGAGCTGGTACATTGTAGTGATGCAAGAGCCATGAATTGTTGGTGAAAAGTTCACGTTCTCTAACCTTTTCATGCAGCCTTTTCAGCACTTCCAAATAGTAAACTTGGTTACCTGTTTGTCCAGTTGGTACAAATTCATAATGAATAATCCCTCATATGAAAACAGGTTAGCAACATCGTTGCAACAAGTTCACGAACTTAATTGTCAGACCTTGTAAACTGAGGGGAGGGTATGGTGGTCTGATCTGTTTTTAAAACAACCCTCTGTCTACACAAGGGAATTGAAAGCATGGCCTCAAAGAGAGGTTTGCACACTCAGGGTCACAGCAGCACTATTCAGATTAGCCAAAAGGTGGGGCAACCCAAGTGCCCATTGACAGTGAATGGCTAAACTGTGGTATATATCCACACAGTGGAACATTATTCAGCCTTAAAAGGGAAGGAAATTCTGACACATTACAAGGATGAACCTGAGGACATTATGCTCAGGAAAATAATACAGTCACAGAAGGACAAATACTGTACAGTTCCACTCATACGTGTATGAGATTCCCTAGAGTAGTCAAATCACAGAGACAGAGCACAGAATGATGGTGCAGGAGCTGGGGGCAGGGAGGGGGACTTACTGCTTAATGGGCAGAGTTTCTTCTTGGGAAAGTGAACGTGTTCTGCAGATGGATGGTGGGGATGTGGATGCCCACACAGCACTGAACATGGACTGAATGCTACCAAGAGTTACACTTAAAAATGGTTAAGATGGGGGCCGGCCCGGTGGCTCAGGCGGTTGGAGCTCCATGCTCCTAACTCCGAAGGCTGCTGGTTCGATTCCCACATGGGCCAGTGGGCTCTCAACCACAAGGTTGCCTGTTCAACTCCTCGAGTCCCGCAAGGGATGGTGGGCAGTGCCCCCTGCAACTAAGATTGAACACGGCACCTTGAGCTGAGCTGCCGCTGAGCTCCCGGATGGCTCAGTTGGTTGGAGCGCGTCCTCTCAACCACAAGGTTGCTGGTTCAACTCCACTAACAACGGGACCTGGAGCTGAGCTGCGCCCTCCACAACTAAGACTGAAAGGACAACAACTTGACTTGGAAAAAAGTCCTGGAAGTACACTGTTCCCCAATAAAGTCCTGTTCCCCTTCCCCAATAAAATCTTTTAAAAAAAAATGGTTAAGATGGTAAATTTTATGTTATATTCTACCACAAAAAAATACAATGAGGGTGAGGGGGATCAAATGTACGGTGATGGAAGGGGAGCTGTCTCTGGGTGGTGAACACACAGTGTGATCTATGGATGATGTGATTCAGAATTGCACAACTGAAATCTATGTAATTCTACTAACAATTGTCACCCCAATAAATTAAAAAAATAATAAAAAAAAAAAAAAAAAAAAAAAAAAAAAAAAAAAGCAACCTTTTGATAGCTGTGGGGAAATTTGCTAGGGGAAGGGAGGTAGGATGCTGAGGTCTTCCTGGCACACGGGGCTCAGAAGTCTGAGGAATCCACATGTCTGACTGCTCAGCCGAGAGGGCCCTGGTCTAGGCCCAAACCAACAATCCCACTTCCTGTTTCTTGGCACACTTACCCCAGAATCCCTGCCGCTATGCCGGAAGGATGCTCAAGCTACATGCAGTGTTTCTAGATGTGTGAATAGAGTCACCTCTGGAAGATTCCAGTCCTGGTCTCTGCTGACTGAACTCATGGGGGAGACATGTCAGCAAGAACTGGCAGAACCAGGAGAGAATGACCAACAGCTACTGAGTCAGGTGACTCACTGTCTGGCAGTGGATAATTGGGACACTCAGGTGACCAACTGTTGAGAAATTGACTCCTGAGGCACAATCTTTCCCAACCACTGTCCCCACCTGGGGGATGCTCTGCCTGGCAATGAGGTTTCCTTTGTGACATCTTAGCCTGATTCAGCTCAGCCTCTTTTAGGGACAAGAATGACACCACTCCAGTATTTAAGGCTGACTGGTGTTTCCCCGAAAATAAGACCGAGTCTTATATTAAGGTTTGCTCCAAAAGACGCATTAGGGCTTATGTTCAGGGGATGTCACCTTGAAAAATCATGCTAGGGCTTATTTTCCAGTTAGGTGTTATTTTCGGGGAAACACGGTAGTTGTCACAGCCACTGAAAACCATGGGTCTTACCAGCACGTGACAGAGCTGATGCCTCAGAGGATGTGGGGTAATGAGGATGACATGGTTATAGTGGTCGCTTGTGCCTAGCTGTTCCCTCTCCTGTCCCACACCCGGGAGAGTGACGGTCACGACCCATGAAGTCAGTGTGGTCAATGCATCCCACACACGAGTGGGGTGTGTCCCGAGACCAGACCGTGGTGTTGCTGGCGCTAGCCCCTGGGCATCCCTTCCCTCCCAGAGATCTCGGAGGCACGTGTCGTCAGAACACACTGCTCCAGCGGCTTCCACTGTGCAGAGCCCATGCCTGTAACACTGGGCATGTAGTGTGAGCAAGGAATAATGAGGTTGTTTGAGATTCTGAGGCTGGGGAGATTGATGGATTGAATGTTTGCATCGCCCTAAAATCCATATAATTGAAGCTTTACCTCCTGTGTGGCTGTGTTTGGAGATGGGCCTGTAAGGAAGGGATTAGGGGATGAGGTCCTAAGGGTGGGGCCCTGAACCCATAGGATTAGGGTCCTAATAAGAAGACACACCAGAGTTCTCTAGTCTCGTCCTCTCCCCCTACACACAAGAACCACATGAGGACACATGAGGACAAAGGGAGAAGGAGGCTATCTGCAAGCCAGTCGGATGGCTTTCACAGAAACCGAATGGGCCTGCACCTTGATCTTGGACTTCCAGCCTCTAGAACTGAGAGACAGAAATGGCTGTGGTATTTGTTATGGCAGCCCCAGCTGACTGACACAGTGGCTGTTTGTTTCAGCAGCATAACCTCATCGATCCTGAATGCTGTAACAGCAACAGAAGTTCATGTTTCTCAAGCTGACAAGGAAAGTGTGGAGTGAGCCATGTGTCCTGCAAGAGCAATGCTGCAGGCAGGGGGAACGGCAGGTGCTAAGGCCCCTCGGTGAGAATGAGGTTTGGGTTTCAAAAAACAAGAAACGGTGTTTCTGTCTTCCCAGCACAAGCTGGAATTGGTTTTAGGGGGAATTTGGGACCAGCTCCCCCTCCTCCTTCTCATCTGTGGATGGGTGAAGACCCTCTGCTCTGAAATGCCCATGGGAGGACACAGCTCCCTCCCCACTCCTTGGTGGGGCTGTCTCCCAACCCAGCTGAGACCCCGAGGCCGTGGCACAGAGGTCCAGCACTGTGAAGGCCTCCTGCCCCCAAGCTCTCCAGGGCAATGGCTCTGCCGTCCAGGCTGCACCCTCTCCAGTTGGGCACATCCTTTCTCTCCCTCCTGTCCTCCTGCCCCAGCAGCTCCCTCGTGGCCATCTGAACACCAATCTCTGCAACTCTCAGCTCTTGGGAGCTACAGCAGAATGGGGCCACCCTCCTTTTGCTACTCCACTCCAATCCTCCTGTGCTCTGGTCCAGCAGGCCAGGGTCAGGCACCTGAGGACAAAACACTTGCCTCCCCTCGCAGGCACCGCCAAACCCTCATGGCAGGCTTCTTCTCCCCCAGCCTCCCACCACCTCCTCCCAACGAGGGCTAGCGCGTGGAGAGGGCCAGGTGGGGCTCACTTGCGCTGAGGATGAGGGGAACTCAGAGACTTTTCTCATTAGTGTTGCTCCTTGGTGGAGTTGCTGAGCCCTGTAAGGAGCCAAATGGTTTCCGAGAGCTATAGGGTGACATCCCCCCGTCACCCTCTACAGGATCAAGACAGCAGGGTGGCTGTCCACCCCTGCTGGCCCCCACAGCTGAGCCTTCAGGCAGGTGGCTGAAGGGCCTCCCTTGCCACTCCCGGAAAAGCCAGATGAGCAGAGTCTGCGGGGTACCCCACCATGTGAACACCCCACTGCTCTGGTTCAGGGCGGGGTCTGAGGTTGCCTACTTGGAGTCTCTGCTGTGTCTCCCCAGGAGCATGAATGAAAACCAGCAAGCCTAAGTGAGACCACAGGCATGATCTCTGGCCTCAGGATCCGACTCTGGAATCCATTGATGGAACAGCATCCCAGAACAGAAAGGACGTCAGCACCACCCAGCAAACCTCGCTGGTGGCTTCCCAGGGATCACAGGATAGACAGACTGCTCTGTGTAGTCTGTATCAGGACATGTTTGTAAGTGATGGAAAACACAACAGATATGGCTTCAGGGGCCAGTGTGGGCTCTTTCAGGACCATCTGCTCTTCTTCATCAGGCTCCCCTCCTCAGGGCCCCAATATGGCTGCAGGGCCCGCAGGCAGTGACTTCTTGGGGGCCAGAGTCAGCTCTAGTCAGTGCAGCTTCCGGGAAGGTCTGGGGACAAACCATATCGAGTATCCTCAATGGCTAGACAGGTCACACCCCAAATCGCAGGAGACTGGAGGTCAGCTTTTAACTGGCCCAGGACAGACGTGGGCTCTGCTGGTGACAGGGAGTGTGGGTCCACTCAGAGGACAGGGCTGTGCAATGAGCCCGAGGTGATCAGATGGAGTAAATGTCTAGAGTCACACCTGAGGGGTGTGTATACACAGGTACATTGCACGTGCTCTCACCAACTTTCCCCTCAGGGAGTGGGGCTAGGGGGCAAGAGACGTGGCACCTTTTCAACTAACTGCATTGACAAGTGATGGGTTAGGGGACTGTGACGGCTCAAATGGTGCCTGCCCATGCCTGGTACTCCCTCCAACCAAAAGTGGAGTCCAGCTGCCTCCCATGTTGAGCAGCAGTGACCCAGCATGATTCCCAGGCCCTGGCAGGCAAGGCTCACACTCGAGACTCACCACGGAAACCAGCCACTGTGGTGCAAGAAGGCCTAGGCCACTCAAGGTGCCACCACCCCATGAGGTCTTTGCCGACAGCCAGCAGCAACTCCAAGGTGTGAGACTATGCGACAGCCAGCCAGCCAGCCTTCCATACGACCCAGAGCTAGCCACCATCGGAGGGGCCCCACCAGACCTGCAGCCAACCCGGGAGGGACCGCTGCCTCACGGAGCTCTGGCTCCCCAGAGCCCCTAGTGGTAATAAAAGGGACTGTAGTTTTAGGCCACTTAGCTTGAGATTTTGTTACGCAGGGATTGAAAATCCAGTCAGTGTTTTTCACCTTTGCATTTTTCAGGATTAGAATTGTTTATTTCACACCCCTCACCACAACTTTACAGATAATGGGTGCAGCACCCACGTGGGTCCCTGCTTACAGGCAGCCCCCCCTGTGGCAATCACCATGATTGCTAAGGTCAGCTGCCCTCTGCTATGCAAAATTAGATGTCCTTAAAATGTCCCATCTCTTTAAAAGTGGCTGACTGGAGGGGGCTGCAGCTGTGCCTGTGAACCTCAGCGGTGGTTTCAAGGAAGCCAATCTATAAAAACTGCTACAGCTGGGCTCCCCAGGGACAGGATACTCTCCATTGGGGTCCCCAGACTCCGGAGTCAGTGTGGTGCCCTGAGGGATCCCTAAACCTGGGTGCTGACTTCATTGACCAATTTTGAGCTGGACACGTGTCGAGATGTAGGTGGCTGGCTGGTGCAGTCGGCCGGGTCCTCCCAGTGTGGAGAGTGGCTCTGGCCTGGGCCTCGGTCACCTGGGGACATGGGTCATGGGCTGCGTGGGCATTCTCACAGTGGGCCTGGGGGCAGGTGGGGTGTGCCCTGGGTTCACTGTGTGTACCATCACCTGGGCCCAAGGTGAGCAGGAAGGGATGCTGGGGGTCCAGAGGTCCTTGTCCACACGGTGGGCCACGCCAGCCAGCTCTCTGGTGCCCTCGCCAAGGTCTCTGCAGGGAGAGAATGTGTGAGGTGGGGGAAGAGAGAGGACACATTTAACCCAGCCCTGCCCCCATGCTGGACACCCAGCACCCCAAACCGCAGCCATCAGTGGGCCTGGGGCGGACGGCTGCCCCACGGTCGGGGAATCCCCACGCATCTCTCCTGCTGGAGCTGTCCTGAGCCTGAGGAGGCTCCTCATCCATATGCAGGGGTGATCCAAGGAGAGGCCCAGAGTTTGGGGGACCCTGACTCTATCGAGCTGCCTTCCAGGTGGAGGTGGGGAAGGGGCTTTCCTGGGCTGTGTTCAAGAAGGGGGCTTATTCAGAGTGTGCACAAACCATGGAGGTCAGGCTGCCTCCCTAGGCCATGACACCCCAACAATGTCCAGGGGACACCTTTGCTCCTACCAGGCTGTCCTCTGGTGGTCTGGGGCAGATCACCTACCTACCTACCACATCTCCAGTTCCTTTGTGCCCCACCCTCTCTGCCCTCCAAACCACAAACCAATGCATTCTCCACATTGATCAGAACTTTGCCTGACCCCCCCCTCACCTGACCCCCCCCTACTCCCCCTTAGTAACCTCTGTTCCCTGAAGGCTGCCTGGCGGCTCCACCTCTAGCCCTCTGGAGGCTGCTTCCTCCCCTTAAGATGCTGTCACTTCGCTGTCTCTCTCCTTCCCCCAAATTCAGGCTCTCTCATTTTGTTCTCTTCAGGAGTCACCTCTTCCAGGAAGCCTTCCTGGATCTGTTCCCATCCACACCTAATTCTCAGAAGAGCTTTAGGAATTAAGAAGTTATGTGTTGGTTTGATGAATAAGTGAATGGAACAATTAATGAATTGGTGAAGAGGAAAGACAATTTTGTGGACAAATCTGTGGACTTTGGAGCCAGATAGCCTGAGTTGAAACCCAGCTTCACACTTAGCGGTTGTGTGTGATTCTGGACAAGTTTCTTAGATGGGATAAGAACAGTGCCCACCCCTAAGGATAGAACAGGGAATATCTGGAAGAGTTTAGAACAGTGTCTGGCACATTTTGAGTTCTGGGAAACATTTATGAAATAAAAGCAAGGTCAAGGGGCAAACCCGGCCTTACTGATAACAATTTTACCAATAGTTAGTGGGAGAACGGAGGCACCTGGGCCTTGCCTAGGATAGCATGTCCAGATGCCCCTGGGCTGCAGTCAGAGTGTCCCTGCCTGGGAGCCAGAGGTCCTGGGGCCTTGGGGGACCCTGCCTGCATGAAGCTGTGCAGCCCTTGGTGGGGAGGGGTTCTGACCCCAAGGCTCCCCTAGCCTCACCTACTTCCTACCTTGAGCTGCACTGACTAGAGCTGACTCTCAGAGTGGCCCCCAAGCTGGCCTCCTGTCAGGGGCCTCTCATGGCAGCCCCTCACTCCTTAGGGGAGGTGGCCACACAGTTCCCTACATAACTGTGCCAGCCACCAGCGGGAGAGAACAAATCTCCAGGTCTAACAACAGGCATCTGTGGAGCAGCACAGGACCCCTGCAGTCCCCCGAGAGAGCTGCAGCCCATCTCAGCCACTGCGAGCGGCCTGGGGCCTGGTCCACGACACCATGCTACCTAGAGAGGCAACAACACTTCCCCCGCCCATTCCATTGGTGCTCTTCCCAACTGAGACACGGGACAATCTGTCACAGGTCTGTAATGGGGAGGGAGCT
This sequence comes from Rhinolophus ferrumequinum, assembly GCF_004115265.2. Lineage (NCBI taxonomy): Eukaryota > Metazoa > Chordata > Mammalia > Chiroptera > Rhinolophidae > Rhinolophus > Rhinolophus ferrumequinum. Next base: position 893,064 of record NC_046295.1, on the reverse strand, counting down.
GTGGCAGGGTGGGGGAAACCTGCCACGCAACTCTGTATGACAAGGAAAGGCATGAGCAGGACCACCCCAACATAATAACTAAAACGAAAAGGAAAGTACTTGCAGCCAAATGAGGAATAAGGCTCCCTTCCACACAGTACACAGAGATCCTATTATTTATGAGAGAAACATCAGCAGGCGATTCAGCAAACAGAAAGTGACTAAAAGCAGCAATGCAAATGACTGGTAAGCAAAGGGATGGAGAACACCCTTCCACACCATTAGTCACAGAACACGATGAAAACGACCTGCGTGACACCTGCTAAGTCAACAAGTAGAAACACGGCATTACCACTCAGTGATGTAAAAACGGCTCCACTAACTTGTGCTGGGTCCCTAAAGGAAGAATTTGGTAATAAAAATATTCAGACTATTTGGCCTAAACAGTCTGTTCCTAGGACCACTCCAACATGTCATCTCAAAAAAGAAAAACAGCTCTAAGCATCAATGTTTGCCCTAACCTGAGCCCAGTCAGGGAGGGTCTGCCGACACAGGAGCATCTAGACCAGGGATGTCCAAACTTTTTTCAACGTTTTTCACCAAGGGCCCTATGCAGTAAAATACACAAACAGCCGGGCCACTCACTCGAGGTGAAGTACGTATTGCCTCACCTGGTTTATTTACGTAAACTAAATATATTTTTGGAATTTGCTGTGAGCCAATTAACAATGGATTGCGGGCCGCAGTTTGGACACCCCTGATCGAGAGCAAAGCTCTGGGGTCCCTGGGCCACCGGCACAGCTCAAAGACCTATCACATCACGTGGAAAGGGTGTGACAACATTTCTGCCATGGCCACGCGAGGCAGGCCTAACATCTGAAGCTTGAGGGCGGAAGACGGGAATCAATTCCTCGTGCAGGCCAGGCCCAGCGTGTCACATGTGGACACAGGACCAGATAGGCCTGTGGCAATCCCAAACAGGTGGCCACCTCCTGTGCCTCGGCAGGGAGAAGAGCAGAACTACTAACAGCGGCTAGAAGTCAATGCGCCCTCACCTTACTCCTTTCACCTCAACAGGGCTGGGGGGTGGGCACTGGAGAGTCCTCACTACACAAGTGAGGAAACCGACGCAGCAGCAGTTGTCACACAGCTGAGGCAAGCACATGGCACCCTGGTAAGGCTCCTGAGGGGACAGGCCATCTGCCTGTGCGCTGCAGGCCCGGTTTCCGAGCGTGGCCCTCCACCCTGCTGTTGGAGGAGCAGCCACCCTGGGGCTCAGGCAGAGAAAGCAGTATATGGGCTGGGACATCTTGTGGGAGAAAGGAGGTGCTCAGAGTGTGAGGGCAAGAAGGGCACAGCCAGCATGGTGGGGCTCCCACCAGGGAAGGGTTGGAGCCCACAGGAAATTGCATGCAGACGACCTGGAGAACGATGACCCTGGCAGATGGCCAATGGGGACAAGAGACCCATTACATTATTTTCTCTGCTTCTGTGTATTTCTGAAATTTCCCCCAAATAATGCTTTAGAAAAGAATACCGATGAGTTCATAGTGATATGAAAACAACAAAATATGAAGAAAGGAAAGAAAAACCAGAACTCATCCTCACTCCTCATAGAAAAAAATGACAGAATCACAACAGAATTAAAGTCACTATTTTGTAAACCCAAGGGCAAAACCTGATTCCAGCAGGACCATCCCTGGATGCTGAGGCCTGGCTCAGAGGTCGTGGGTAGCAGAGTCCCCTGGCAGAGTCCCTTCTTCATCACCTAACATGGACGTGTCTCGGCCAAGAGACCCCAGTCCACATGCTCGCGGGGCAAACCTGACCCCTGACCCCTGGCCCGTGTCGCACCAGCACCACCACAGCACCTGCAACAGAAATGCAGCCCAAGTACCACTGCCAGATAGTCCAGAACAAGGTCTCTGTAGACGACCACCAGCCACCAAAGACAAAAAGTATGTCCCCATTGCAGGAGCCCAGAGACCTGGCAGCTAGTGCCATGCATGACCCTGGGTCAGAGGGCGTGAGCGCAAAGCTGGCGAGGATGCTAGGAGACGTTGTATCTGCAGTCCATGTTCAGCCAGGGTTAGATTCATTAGCAGAAAAGGTTGCATAAGAGAATGTCTGTGTGTGTGCACGCGCGTGCGCTGAGAAACAGAAGGAGAGAGAGGGAGACGGGAGGACACAGCAAGTCCGTGTGCCCTCCCCCTCCCCCGGGGAGCCCGGCTGGGTGCTGGTGAAGGCAAAGCTCGTGTCCAGAAGCTTCACCTTCTCCACAGGTTGGAATAAAGCTGTGGGCGGGGTGGAGGCTCTGGGCGCCAGGGTGGATCTGAGGCCCAGGTGAGCCTGCGCAGTGCAGGGCACCAGAGCCCCGCGGCCTGGTTCTCTGACCTAGTCCTGACTGTCAGGGGCCCCGCCCTCACCCGCTGCCCTACCACCCCAGGCCCATGCCCACGTGGTGAAGCTGTGGTTGTCGTGTGCCTGGCTGGGCTGGATCCTGGGGTCGCCGCTGTTATTGTTACTCAGGCCCTTGAGGCCCATGTAGGCGGCCTGCACCGTCTCCAAGTCTTCACCTCTGAGCTGGAGCCACAGCTGGGCATTCCTGGGGAGAGACGTGAGGTCACTGAGTGCGTGGGCATCCAGGCCGCCTACCACCTGCAAGAGTTTTAGAGCCACACAGCCACTTCTCAGCTCTGCCACTGGAGGCAGAAGTGATCTGGGATGATCGGGAAATGCCAGAACACTCCACAAAGCAAGTGGTGGAAAGCTCTAGAGATGGACCATACTGATGGCGGCACAACACTGTGAATAGAACTAATGCCCCTGAATTATACTCTTACCAATGGTTAAAATGGTAACTTTTATGTTGTAAATATTTTACCACAATTTAAAAAATATCCCCCAAAGGACAAATTGCAGTGAAAAGGCAGCCAGTGGTAGGCCAGACTGCCTGCAGGCTGTAGTTAACCATCACCGGTCAGCCCCGCATGTGCTACACAGCAGGGTGCACACCCAGCAGGCAGACTACAGCCCTGAGAGACCCCTCTGCTGCCAGCCTGGGCTGTGGGCAGCTCTCGGTAGGGGGACGCTGCTCCCATGCTCATGGACACACTTAGGAGGCCCCGAGTGGCTACGGGTGCTGGCACCCCATGGGCACTGTCAGGAGTGCTGCTGGCTGCTGGGAGGCCAGGGCTCAAGGCTGCAGGCCCGTGTCTTGGGAGGATACATGCGGGGCCACCACACCTGTCCAGGCGCCGCTGCTCTCTTCTCTTCACGCACTTCAAGAGGCAGCAGGTGAGGAAGGCCATGGACATGAGCAGGATGATGGCACAGCTGACAATGGAGGCAATGACGGCCACCTTGAAGCCGAAGGTCTCGTGGGCTATCACAGCTGCAAGGGACAAGACCAGCTTGTGGACGTGGCTTACCCAGGCCTAGCAGTAGTCACCCAGCCTGTCCTCAGGGAGCCCCGTTCCCCAGGGGAGGCAGGGAGGCGCTGGTGGCTAAGGGGAAGGTTTGTGCAAACTGCTGTAGGGGTGTGGCTATCACAGAAGACCACCGCCCAAGGGAGTGTTTGGGCAGGGTTTTGGAGGGTGTGTAGGAGTTCACAGTGGCACACTGGGAGAAGCTCTGACAGGGAGTTCAGTGAGCCCCTCTGACTCCCACCCACTGCTGCCCGGGCCCCCAAGGCCAGATGACAGCAGAGAGTCCTCGGTCAGTTTTTGCAATGCCCCGAGTTGGCAAAACTCTTCAGGGGCCTATGTCACTTTCCAGGAAGGCAAAAATCAAGGAAAATGCCCAAATTTGGGGTCAAAAGGCTTTTGCCACATATCAGCTATGTGACCTCAGCTATGTGCCAAGAACTAGTTCTATCCGGTTCTAAAAGATACCCTGGGAAAATGAGGCCACATGTGAGCAGTGTCCTAATTCGAGCAATGTCGCATACTCTCCCCTGCAGTGGACACTGCTCACATTCCCCAGTCCCATGCGCTAGCTGGATACTGGCCATCCAGACTGAAGACTACATCTCCCAGCCTCCTTTTGCAGCTGCATGTGGTCACATGATCATGCTCTGGCCAGTGGCGGACAAGAGGAAGGGATTTGGGACAACTTCTAAAAGCCCTCGTTGTCCTGCCCCTACTCCTGTCACAACTACCTGAAACACAGTTGCCACCATCCTGGATCACACAGTTGAGGTCATGTCCAACAGGGCCACAACATGGAAGGGTCTGGGTCACCACTGTTGGGCACCAAATGAGCCTAGGACTGCCCAATCTGAAGGCTTTGGGCACGACAAAGCTCCACAGCTCCTGTTGTTTTGGTTAACTCCTATTATCTTGAGTTTTGTGTCTTTTGGGATCTAATCCTAGTAGATACCCTACTTCTCAGAGATTTACCTAGCACGTGAGCATTTTAAAGGCTCTGAGAAGTCCTGCAGCCAATTAGCCTGCGCTTTTCCAACCTGTTTTGACCACTGAGTGCTTTTTTTATTGCACAATACACATTAACACACTACACGTGACAGCACTTTGAAAAATGCTGTTCTGGGTATTATCCTTTAACACCTTGTAAAACAAATACAACTACTGTGTTTCTCCGAAAACAAGACCTAGCCGGACAATCAGCTCTAATGCATCTTTTGGACCAAAAATTAATATAAGACCCGGTATTATATTAGACCCGGTATTATATTATATTATATTATATTATATTATATTATATTATATTATATTATATTATAAAATTATATATTATACTGACCGGGTCTTATAGTAAAATAAGACCAGGTCTTATATTAATTTTGCTCCAAAAGACGCATTACAGCTGATTGTCCAGCTAGGTCTTATTTTTGGGAAAACACAGTACAAAACCATTTCCTCCCCCAGACTGGGGCCCCAAACCCAAGTGCCTTCTAGCCCTCAGTGTCCCCAGCTCTAGAATTCTTGGCATATGGAGTGAGTATCCTATTAAGGTTTGCCACGTGCATGCATAAAATAATGAATGACTGTAGAATAGGTTAAGTGCCAGCTCAGACAGTACCAATAACCCCTTGGAGGTGACGGGCCAAGTCAATGGCAGACCTAGGATTTGGAGAAGCTGCTAGGACTTGAGTCCGCTTCGTGGATATGGAACCTCCAAGAGCACCAGCACGGGGAGCAGGACCCTACACGGAGGCCCAATCGTGACTCGGCATCCACTGTGCCTTCATGGACACCCACGCTGTCCATGTGACAGAATCAGGCCCCTCCCACCAGGGCAGTTCAGGGGAAGCAGGCCTCACACTTGCACACAGGGGTCCCTGAAGACCACTCGGCGAAACTCTCCTTCCAGGCACAGGTCAGGAGGCCGGATCCTACCATCTGGTGGCCTGTGGGGCAGTGGAACACGATGACAGTTCCCACAGAAATGCCATCACCACGAAGGACTTGGAGGGTACCTCTTGGAGGCGGCTGCACTTGGGTGCACTTGCCTAGGGAGAAAGAGGACAGCATGAGGAGCCCACCTTGGAGGGCAGGGTCTGGACAGCAGCTGCTGCCCCAACGGCCATGTGATCTGGGTCATCCAGCCACCCAGACCACCAGGAGTTGCAGCCACAGAGCCAGTGGCCTGGGGACAAATGCAGAGCTGATCCCTGCATTAAGTGAACTCTCAATGTTCTAAAGACCACAGTGTTGGGGAAAAAACACGCTGGCATATTACTCAGCAATTAAAAAAATGATACCTTGCCATTTGAGACAATACAGATGGCCCAGAGAGTATTATGCTAAGTGAAGTAAGTCAGAGAAAGACAACTACTATATGATCTCACTTATATATGGAATCTAAAAAACACAACAAATTAATAAACAAAAGAGAAACAGACCCATAGATACAGAGAACAAGCTGATTGTGGCCAAAGAGGAGGGGGATGGGGGAATGGGTGAATATTTCTTAAAAGAAGAAAAAATGAAAAAAAAGAATAAATAAATAAATGTAACTCAAACCTACGAATCAATAAAAGGTAGATTTTATAGTTATGGGGGGAAAATGCTGTGCAAAGCTTGGCACGCAGAAGAGAAAAGAAAGAAGAAACACATATCAGAAGACAAGAAAAACAAATACATGGTGATTATCCAAGCACAGCTCCAAAGGCAGAATCAAGAAAAAAAAAAAGGAGAGAGATATCAACAGATGTGATTACATGAAAAGTAAAAAGCAAAAACTTTGTTATTCTCTAATAGTTGAAAAACAAACAAACTTGGATGAAAAAATGAGATACAAATAGCCAACGCACATGAAAAAAGCATGCCCTTATGGTAACTAAAGAAATGCATATTCAAATGAATGTTAATCTTTCACTACTTAAAATTGGCAAAAGGTGGGGAAAAAAAGAAAAACAGATCATGTGCAAAGTTAGCAAGGACCTGGGAACTACTTCTCTGGGATTGCTGGTAGGTACAGACCCAAATCTTCTGGATGGAGTTTGGTAAAACGTACTAAGAGCCTTATGTTGTAGGAGGTTTGACAAATTAAGTTCGTGAACTCATCCTAGAGAAAGTGCTTCATACCTCATTGCTGAATATCACTACAGTCACCTTTGAAGTACTCCCCTTGGGAAGTTATGCACTGACGCCAGTGCCTAGTCCACCCTTCAAAGCAATTTTGGAACTCTTTTTCTAGAATGGCCATCAGAGCTGTCGTCGTATTACCCTTGATGTCCTGAATGTCATCAAAATGTCTTCCTTTCAATATTTTCTTTATTTTGGGGTAAAGAAAGATGTCACTGGGAGCCAGATCAGGCGAGTAGGGAGGGTGTTCCAATACAGTTATCTGTTTACTGGCTAAAAACTTCCTCACAGACAGTGCTGTGTGAACCGGTGCATTGTCGTGAAGCAAGAGCCATGAATTGTTGGCGAAAAGTTCAGGTGGTCTAACTTTTTCATGCAGCCTTTTCAGCACTTGCAAATAGTAAACTTGGTTAACTGTTTGTCCAGTTGGTACAAATTCATCCCTCTGATATCAAAAAAGGTTAGCAACAATGTTTTGACTCTTGATTTGGACTGATGGAACTCTTTTGGTTGTGAGAAATGGCTGACTTCCATTGTGCACTTCGACGCTTTGTTTCAGGGTCATATTGGTACACCGATGTTTTCATCACCAGTGATAACATGGCCCAAAACATCCTCTTGCCTCTCCAAAAGGTCTTGGCAAACTTTAATTCTCCTTTGCTTTTGTTCAATGGTAAGCTCCTTCGGGAACATTTTTGCACTCAGGAACATTTTTGCACACACCTTTCTCATGCCAAGATTTTCAGTTCAGATTTTCCTAACTGTTTCTCTATCGGTTTCCTTGGTCTGCTATGCTTCTCAGCCAGTGGATAGTTTTGACGCACAATTCGACACATTTTTGCAATGTTTCGTCAGTTCTGCTCGTTAATGGCTGCCGTGACCCGTCTTCATCAGTGACACATTCTCTACCCTTAGAAAAATGTTTAATCCATTTGTACACTGCCATTTTCTTCATGGCATTCTCCCCATAAACTTGGACTAACATGTCCCTGATTTCACTTCTACTCTTGCCAAGTTTAACAAGAAATTTAATGTTTGTTCGTTGCTCTAATTCAAGCTCAGACATTCTCGCGACATCACACAAAAACATGCAACAACAATAATGAACGCCATTCAGCAAGACACTGCTACACATCCACACAAACACAGCTGTGAGACACTGATATATTGAGGTTATGAAACCTTACTGAGCTGTTTGTACAGTGCTGCCAATGTATGCGCATGATGGCAAGGTCGCGAACTTAATTGTCAGACCTTGTACATACATCTGAAGTTTTAGTCAAAGGAAATAATTACTAATCTGCTGCCAGGATTTCTACATCAGGATGTTTGCCTCAGAGCACATAGAAAAGCGAGAAGTGGAAACCACCTATGTCTCCAGCTGTGGGGATGGGTGCAGTAAATCAAGGTACATCCTGATAACTAATGTCAGCAAGGCCGTCCTAAAATGTTACAACGTCCTGATATAAGGACAAAGAGAGACAATCCAGATGAAGTGGCAATCACAAGCATTTTTATAAAATAATAGCAATGACAACTGGCATTATGCAGGATCTGCTGTGCATTGGATGCTGTTCCACATGCTTTATGCACATTAGCTCATGGATCTGCATAGCCCCTTCTGAGGGAGAACCATCATCCTCCCCACTTGACAGGTGAACAAAGTGAGGCACAGAATAGTTAGGTCACTTCCTGAGGTCATACAGCTTGTATGCTGTAGGGTAGAAATTCAGAACAAGGCAAGGTAGCTACAGCCTACCTTCTCAACACACACGCCCACAGACGTGTGCACATGTACAAACACACACCGACACATGGGCACACATGCCATGTAGCCTTTCTGTTTGGTTTCCCCCACGTGGCACAACGTGGGAGGCACTGTGCTACGTATATGTGCCCTATTTGCTTCTGTTTCCCTGCTGATGCGAATGAACTGTTTCTCGTGTTGGAGAATTCGGAATGAAGCTGCTATGGATGGACCCAGCATGCCTCCCCAGCCCAAGTGTAGGAAAGGCCCTTCTTCCTGCTTTTCCGGAATGTTCTGAATTTGAGCACTGACTGTACTACTGGTGCATGAAGACAGAGCGTTCAGTCTCGGAGAACAGACAGTGGGTGTGCGCGCTGTCTGGCCTGTGCTAGTGGACACACTCAGTGGGATGTGCCTGTGGGGGCCCGGCAGCCACCATCCTGAGCAGACAGCGGCCAAGGCCAGAGCAACCGGGAGGAGGGATGTGGAGAACCCCGGTACTGCATACCCATCGGAGATGACCCTTTACCTGTCCTCCAGACAGGACCCCTGCATGGCATGCCGGACACGGGTGGCCTCCTGCCCACTCGGCCGGCCCGCCACAACCCAGCCAAGCTCCTGTGCTCCCAACCTGCTGGTCCTTGGCCTTCCCCACGTTAACTCTGATGTTAGTCTCCTCTTTTATTTCAGTCCCAAATCTTAGAACTTACCTGGACTCTTTATCAATCCACAACCAACAAACCTGCTTTCAAAACATATACCTAGGACATCTTAGTGGGCTGGAGTGTCCTCCAAAATCCAGGTCCACCTGGAAGCAACCATGGGGGGCTCTATTGTGGAATGCACAGCACCCCGTTTCGCACAGGTGTGGCGACAGAGCACACCCAGAACTGCCCAGAGCAGCAGCTGTCACTCTGGATGGCTGCACATGTGCTTTCACATACCCCATGTCAGTGCTCCACAGGCTGGCAGACACCAGCCCAAAGCTTAGGGAGGCCAAGCCACCACTGGCCTGGCCACATGGCCCTGCCCCACTCAGGGAGAGCGTGTTAACGGGCAGCAGCAGAGCCAGGCTCAGCCTCGGCGGTGCAATCTGCCCTCAGGGAGGCACAGGCTGCTGAAGCTCCTCACGGCGGGTAGTGAAGGGCCAGCCTTCGGCTGTGCTTTGCCAAGCTGCATTTAGTCCACACCCTAGCTCTGCCCCACCAAGAAGCTGTGGGGGGGCCCTCACCAGGCTGCAATGTGGGGCAGAGTGTGAGCCTGGGGGTCCCTTGTGGGGGACTGCCTTCTGGATCAGCACAACCACACTGGATACCTCATGGGTGCTTTGCTGTGTTACAGCCTTGTGAGGAAGGCAGCCACCTGCTTCTTACAGATGGGGACACTGAGGCACAGCAAGGCTGGACGATACGCTGAGGGTCACCAGCAGGAAGGTGGTGAGGTGGAAGCTGCACGTCCCAGCGCACCTGTGGCGGGGGGTCTGGCCCCCCCTCTGCAGGTGTCTGCCCGTCATCAGCATCACTGTTCACAGCAGCCAGGCACATATGACAGAATGCTCTGGTCAAGAAGCACCGACACTCCTGACCTCGTGCAGCACTCAAGACCATCGTGGAGGCCGTCAAGGAAGAAATCATTATTAGCCTCATTTCGACACGAGGAAACAAGCACCGAGAAGCAGCTCACATGCCTAGTGCCCAAGTCAGAGGGGAGCAGCCACAAGTGGATGCAGCACTTAAGATTCCTAATATGACAGCGGACAAGGCGTGGGTTTGGGGGCACTGCAGCCCACTACAGGTGTGCGGGTACTTGCAACATACGTGTAAACAGCACTCATGTATTAATAAGACATGACAACAGAAAAAAGGTTAAGTTAGGAAAGACAAATGGCCCAAAAACCAGGGGGCAAGGCAACTAGTTAAGAAAAGTAAGTAAAGGGCATCCATATCAGAAAGGAAGAAGCAAAACCTCTCTATCAGATGACTGAAAATCCCCAGGAACCTCCTAAAAATCTATGGGAATTAGGAAACCAGTCCAGCAAGGTTGCAGGTAACAAGGTCAACACCTGCAAACCCATGCTACTTCAGAACAGTGGTGAGGAACAAACTGAAAAGGAAACTAAGAAAGCAATTCAGTTTACAAGGGCATCAAGAAAATACATTACTTAGGAATAGATTTAAAAAGGAAGTATGAGACAAACTCTGAAAACGACAAAGCATTGTAGAGAGATGTTAAAGACCTACTAAATGGCAACGGCCCGTGGCCAGGAGTCAGTGGACAGAGCTCTGCTGGGCTGCTGTCTAGATGCAGCACGGCCCTCGCACAGTCCCAGCTGCTGCCTCTGCAGAAATGGACAAACTGCTCCTCAAGATCCACGAAGAGGCCCTGTGCGCCCACGTCCCATCCGTCGGGCCCACATCCCTCCTATTGACCGGAGCACTCGCCACGGCACAGGTTCTCAAGGGCAGGCACGCTGACGGACTTCCCAGGATGTGCTGGGCGGGCTGACACAGAACTCCTGGGGAGGCCGTGCAATGGCCTGGGCGCCCATGAAGAGAGCCTCCTGACTGCTGACAGCCTGAAGGAACGCTCCAGGAAACTGCTGCAGCTTTACAATGCCATTTGGCAGGGACCTTCTGGGTGACCTCAAATCGGAACTAACTGGAGAATTTGAAAAATTGATCGTGGCTCTGATGAAATCGTTACTGGGAATGACATTTGTATCTCGATTCTTATCTTCTTGAAGGAAAGAATTCAGTCAAGAGACAATCTGTGCAGCACAGAACAGCCAGAAGTTTATTAGTAAAATCAAGTACACTCTGAGACATGGAGCAGGCTGACCCAAGAGAGGGACGCAGGCTCTCCTTACATCTGTGAGGACTTTGATCTCTGTGGGTAGAACTGTCTCCCCTTCTTCCTCTGTTATCTTCCTCTCTCTCTGCCGAGGTGTCCCATGCTCCCTTCTTGTTCCCAAGGTTGTTTCTCAGGGTGTAAGCGTGCAACCGTTAATTTCTCATGATTTATTTGAGAAGCTCATTAAAATCGTCCTGAGAAGCTGATGAGAATATTCTGATGAGCAGAATGGTTTCTCTCCCTCTTGGCGTTTTTCCTTCTTCATATCCTGGTGAGCAAGCCAGGTGTTTGTGCCCCAACTGAGAACAGCTGCCCGGGACCCCCCACCCCGGCTAGCTCCCCCCTCTGCTCATTTCTACCTTCCTACCTACCCTGTCAAAACTTCTTGGCTTTGTGACGCCTGTGAACTGAAGCATGCTCTTAAGGGAGCTGGGATAAATGAAAAAGTACTAACAGAAACTACTGCCTCTCAGACCCCTGAAGAACTGACAGCCGTAAAGCTAGTTTATGTAGGAGAATACGGCTGAAGCCTGGGAGGTGACGTGGTGAGGGCCACCTGGGGTACCACCAGGGCATGCTGGTGGTTCTCCTTAGGCTAACAGAGACCCTGACGCTGGCATTGAGGAGGCACAGGTAGAACAAGATGCTCAGGCTTTCTTTCAGGCTGGAGAACTGAATGGGGGACGATGAAGAAAAGTTTATCCCCATCTCTGCAAAATGAAGTGTGTCTCGTGTGAGGAAGGTGTTTGACAAATACATGACTACACCAGGATTTCAAATTGAGGAAACCAGTGACCAAGAGACTTCTGGTAATTTGGAGCAACTACTCCTTGCTGTTGTGAAATCTACTTGAGGCATGCCTGCCTACCTTGCAGGAACGGCCTACAATGCTATAAAGGAGCTGGACAGACGGTTTCCAGGAGTGAGACTGACCTGTTTAATCTTAGGAGGGAGTTCAGGAAGAATTGGCCACCCCTCTTTATTCCATGATTAAGGGGGGACATTTGGGGACTTTAAGCAAGCCCTCCTGCTGCTCTGTGGAGATGACCGAGGTGCCACCTGGCAGCCACCCCTGCCCGTGCCTGCACAGCCACCACCACCTCCTTCAGCACAGCTCGCGGCACGCACCGTGTATGTCAGTGCTGTCACACTGCCCCATTCATACCAGCGTGTAGCCACCAAAACACATGTGTTGCAGAAGAAAACAGCGGTGCTTCTTTCAGGGCTTCAATGAAGATCTTTCTCTCCACCCTTGCAGTCCTGGAGTGTCCTTATGCCACTAAGACTAAAGTCTGGGTCATTTATATTTTCCTTTAGGAGGTCAGACCGTTTTTAGCCTTTTTAAAGTGATGACCATATTACCTTAATTGGAACCTTAGCCTTGAAATTATGAACTCCTGGAAGTGTTATTAATTAAGTTTGCCACTAAATTTAACCAGAAAAACTATGGTGGTTGCATCCAAAAGATTAATGAAAAATAAACATTTCCTTTCCCCCAAAAAAAAAATTTATAAGGAAATGCAAAAGACCTGGAATAGTCAAAACAAAAACAATCTTGAAAAAGAAGAACAAAGTTGGAAGACTCACACTTCCCTTTTTCAAAACTTACCACAAAGCTATGGGGATCAAAACAGATTGGTCCTGACATAGAGACAGACATAGGGCCAACGGAACAGCGTTGACAGTCAGAAATTAACTTTATTTACAGTTACTTGATCTTTGACAAGGGTGCCAAGACAATTCAATGGGAAGGGAATCAATTTTCAACAATTGGTGGTAGGACAATATTTACATGCAAAAGAATAAAGTTGGACCTCTCTTTACAGATACAAAAATTAACTGAAAATGAATCAAAGATATAAATATAAAAGATAAAATTATTTAAACGCTTAGAAGAAGCATAGGGATAAATCTTTCTGACCTTGGATTAGGCAATGGTTTCTTAGACATGATACAAACAGCCAAAAAACAAAAGAAAAAAAAAAACTGAACTTCATCAAAGTTAAAAACATTGGAACTTCAAAGAACACAATCAAGAAAGTAAAAAGGTTTATAGAATGAGAGAAAATATTTGCAAATCATGTATCTGATAAGGGACTTGTATCTAGAATATATAAATTATGACAACTGAATTACAAAAACACAAATAACCCAACTTAAAAATGGGCAACAGAGCTGAATGAAGAGACATTTCTCTCAAGATTTACTGATGGCCACCAACCCGCATGTGAGGAGAAGCTCAGCATCACCAGCTGCAGGGAAATACGTGCAAATCCAACCTACAGGGAGGCCTTCTTCACCCTCGAAAAAGACAGGTGCGCTCAGGACGTGCAGAGACCCGAGGCCTCACGCCTGCAGGCGGCGGGAACAGCACCCTGGCAGCTGCTTTGATGATCCCCCCGACAGTTACACGGGGCCTTCCCACAGGACGTAGCAATGCCCCTCCTAGCTAAATAACCAAGGGAAATGAAAACACACGTCCACACAAAAATTTGTATACAAATGCTCACAGCAGCATGATTCGTAACAGCCAAGAAGCAGAAACAACCCAAATGTCCATCAATTGATGAATGGATAGATAAGATGTGGTCCGTCCAAGCAAGGGAATGTTATTTGGACACAAAAATGAAGCACTGACACACACTACATGGATGAACCTTCAAAACATTATGCTCAGTGCATGAAGCCAGTCACAAAAGACCATGTACTGTATGATCCCATTCATGTGAAACGTCCAGAACAGGCAAATCCATAGAGACAGAAAGTGGATTAGTAGTAGCTGGGAGGAGGGGGAATGGTAGTTGCTAAGTGGTGCAGGGCTTCTTTCTGTGGTGATGAAAATGCCCTAAAATTGATGGTGGTGATGGTTGCAAATATCCATGAATGTACTAAAAGCCATCGAGTTGTACAATTGAGTTAAATATACATTGAGTTAAATGTACAATTTAAACAGGTGAATCATACAGTACATGAATTATACCTCCATAAAGCAATCAGAAAAATTCAGGGGAAATATTTGTCAAAGAAATGCAAATTTGAAACCTAAAATACTGTTTTGGGCCTCTTAGCTTAGTCAAGATAAAAAAGACAAACAGCTCACCAGGTTGGTGATGGTTGTGGGGAGGAGCACACACCCCTGGGGTGTGGGGCAGGGCGGGCCTAAGAGGCTGTCTCGCCCTATAGCAGGGGGCTGAGCTGGGAGCCCCAGAGAGGGAGGCTGAGGAGATTGCGTGCCCCCATATAGACATTTCCCAGAACCCCACAGTTACCCTCGCAGGCCTTGGGTCACCCAGAGTTCAGTGGTACAGTAGATGCCAACTCTGAGTACAGTCTGGGTTCTTAACTAAGTAAGCAGCATGCTCTGTCTCCAGAGGCGCCAGAGCAGGGATGGATCGATATGTGGGTGGGCGGGTGGGTGGATGGATGGATGGATGTCCTAACAGACGACAGCTAATCTGCACCTCCCCAGGAAGAATCTCTTTTCTTCTCCAGGATCTGTGGACCTGGACATGTGCTGGGAGGTGGACATGGGGTTTTGAAACTGGGTAGACATAGCAGGGAAGCCACAGACTGGCCACATGGTCCTTTCCCCAGGATCGCCAGGCAGACAGTACTTCCTAATCCTCAATTTAGAGCTGTGACTTCTCCATTTTTCCGGAGGTAAGCACCTTCTTTCTTTCTCCTCAGTCCCATGTGGCCCTCAGGGAAGGGAGACCCCATGGAGGAGAGGGTGAGCAAGAGTGAGGGCTCTGGGGGCACTTGCAGCTGTCTGCCCAGGACACACACCAGCACCTAATGAATGACAGGAGGAAGGGACAAATTCATGTTCATCTTTTAAAGATAGAACTAGCACTTCATCAACAAAGTAAGAAGCCGTGAGGGATGCACAAAGAGATGGCAAGAGACGTGGAGAGGCAGGTCTAGTGACACGTTAGGGGTAGAATCGAGTTGGGGGGCATGGTTACAAAACTGTGGGGACAAAACCCTGAGCCTCCCTGCTGTATGCCACTAACCACCAGTCAGCCCACGCCCACCAGGGCCCAGACCAGACCCCGCCTACCTCTGCTGAGCTTGTGCCACCCACACTTACAGCCCCTTCTACCCAAGTCAGACAGGAGCAGAGGCTTCAGGAAGCACCCCAGCTCTGCAGCCACACGTGCCTGCTGGTGACCCTGTCACTGTGCCACTATGGACCTGTGACCCACCTGGAAATGCTGCAGTGGGCAAGGTGGGACAGGGACTGACCAAGATGACATGCAGCCCCAGCCAAGAAACCACCCCTGAAAGAGTGCCTGCAGTATCCAAGGCAGTGGGGAGCGCTGTGGTCCAGGCGGCACTACAGGGGGTTTCACCACCCACGGGGTCACACATCTGCAAGGACAGAACTAACACCTTCCCAAGATGCCCTGGAGCCTCTTAAAGGTGGGAGGGTGAGGGGTGATGTGGAAAAGGCACAAAGAACTTCAGTGGGCCACAAGCCCAGGGAAAGGCAGCTCCCTGACTATGCCACTGTGGGGCTGGGGCACAGTCCCTCCCAGAGACCCAGAAGTGCAGGGGGTTTCTAGGGTGGTCCCATTCCCCCTCCTCTGCACTTCCGCCAGAGCCAAGGAGACCCTCCTGCTCCTAGCAGGGGTGTGCTGTTTGAACAGGTCTTCCCTCAAAACGGACAATGGAAGGTCTAATGAAATGACCTTTGTAAGGAAGGGTGGGGGGAAAGAGGAACGCTTGCTTAGGGCCACTCTAGTGAGTGTGACCTCCTGGAACCTTCTCCCACCTGAAAGACCAGAAGTCAACCCCTGCTCAGAACGCCCCTGCCCCCTCTGTGCCCATCTGACCCTGCTCCACCACTTTCTGGCCCCAGGTCCTGGACCCAGCCCTCACTTTGCTCAGACTCAATTTTCCCACCTGCAAAATGGGTGACCTGCCCCCTCTAGGGTCATGGGAGGAGTGAGACCACCTCATGGAGACCTTAGAGCTCAGGAACGCTCCCCAGGAGGGGCTTATGGACATGTCCCAACCTCCCAGTCCACAGTATCTGGGAGACCTCCACCTGCCCCCCCAAGCCCTGACGGGGTCTCCTGCATCTCTCCCTGGGCCTGGAAGGCCAGCAAGAACTCCCCAAGGCCGAGCCCATTTTGTAAATGAGGAAACTCAGGCCCACAGACCTGCCCAAGGCCTCAGGTGCACCCTGGCAGCGCCTCCATCAGACCTTTCCACAGGACTGGTGATCCACGTCAGGGTGGGTAAGGAGGTGGTTGTCACGCGGGGTGGCATGCGGAGTCTCTGGTCCCGCTCCCCACATAAGAACGCAGGACATGGTGAAGCCAAAAAGGAACACCCACAGAGCCACAGATAGGGGAGTCACACCACTATATTCTTGCTGGAGGCTGGGTTGGAGACACAGGAAGCAGGAGCCACACTGTTCGCAACCTGCCGTCCTAACTGCAATCCGCTCTTGCTAGCTCAGCCACCATCTTCTTGCTAGCCCCCATTTTCTGCTAGCGTAGCCACGGCAGTTATATTAGTGGCCAATGGCTCACTGGTTACAGCTGACGGCCAACTAGCCACAGCTGCTGGCCATTTACTACCCGAGCCAGCACCCCTCCACGTGAGGCCGAGAGCCTGGAAACTGCTCTCTGGGACTCTGTCCCCACAGCCCCTATGGGGGCTTCAGCCACATCTACCCCGGCTCCCTGGACATCCCTCACTGCCCCCCCCAGCCTGGAGACCCCTGGCCCCCTAGACACCCTTTGCTGGCTCCCAATAGCCCCTCCCCACACTTGGTGCCTAAGAAACAAACCACACCTTCTCCCTCTCTTTCTGCAAACCCTCACAGAAACCCAGCTGCCCCAGGACAATCTTCCCAGCCCCACCCCCCACCCCATCCTTTCCCCCTCCAGCCTGGGCATGGCCTGGCCCATCCACCTGCAGCCCCGCACAACAGGACACTGGATGCTGCATTTCCCCAGCCATTCCTGGGCTGGACCGATGCACTCCTCAATATTGGGTATATTTTTCCTCAGCACGCTTTATGACCCCTCTTTTTCACTATGTGCAAATAAATCTCAAATGAGAGGAAACAGAAAAAACGAAGGGAACAGATTTTGATGTAAACAAGAGAAACCAAAAACAACCCTTATGGGCTCACTGGACAGTGAAGAGGGCAGACCTGCCCACCGGGGCCACCCTGGCGTACCCAACACCCCATCTCACTCCCCAGCCCCCCCAACCCCCCCAGCCAGCCTGGCCAGCAGGAATGAGAACAAGTCTTGCTTGTTAATCTTTTATCTGAAAACCTGGACCAGGGCCTGTTCCTCCCGTCCTTCTTCCGAGCCCACACAGCTCCCAAACCTTGACCTCATTAGCCAGGGGCCAAGAAAATAAGTTACCTTTTACACTGGCCATCATTAGGGAGAGGCAGGCCACTGGCCAGCCCACCCAGGGACGGCCCGGCCCGGTCCTTGTGTGATCAGAGTTACTTCCTCCTTCTGAGTCCATTTTCCCAAATGGAAAGAAGCCTCAGGAAGAATTTCTCAGACAGCTCGAAAGGGTGACATGTGCACACACAGGTGGGCTATAGAGTGGAACCTCCAAGACCCCTGCAGTGGGGACAGCCATATGCAGGAAGCCCCCAGCTCTGGTTGTGTGTCCTCTGGCAAGACACTTGCCCTCGCTGAGCCCATCTCCTCTCCCCATGGAGGGCAGGCACGAGCTCAGAGCCACTGCCGGCCTGGACTTTGGCCACAGCCCAGACCCAAGTCTCCCAGGCACTCCCCTAATGATAGGTCAGCTCATACCCATGGATAACGTTCTCCTCCAAAACAGAACCAGGCTAATTCCAACCCAGGAAGAGTGTACCTGCAAATCTCTCAGGGGACAACAGAGGCTCCAGCAGCTGCTTTCAGTCAGCAGGTCTCCCTGTACCCAGGCAGGAGGCCAGAGCCAGCCTCGGGGGCACATAGGCTTCAATTGGTTTCCACTGCTCCGTCTGGGCCTTGGTGTCTCCTCTGTGAAATGGGCCCAGGACGGCTGTGTGGCAGGGCTGCAGGAGTGAAGCTGAGAGGATGCCCAAAGCATGCCCTCACCATCCGGTGGTCCTCCTGCTGCCCTTTTCTGGGCCCTTGCCCCGCAGTCATTCCAGGGTACACAGTGTGTGTGTGTGTGGGGGGGGTCACCCCTAGCTGCTGGAACCCAAATTCCTCCTCCCAACCAGCCACATTCCAGGACAATGTCTGCAATCAGGGAGCTGCCGTGGGAACAGGACCAGGGGCCTGCAGGCAGTAAAAGGGGGCCTCCATGGTGGGCTGGGCACCTAGCCTCTCCCAGTCAGCCATTCACCAAACACTTAAAATCTTGTTTGAGCCAGCCTCCCCTGACCTGCTCCTCACCAGCCACGCATGGGAGATGAGAGAAGGACACAGACCTCAGGTCGCTGGGTCCATCTGGCTGGACTTTCAGGAAGAGCAGAAAAATGCGCTCATTTTACAGACTGCAGGAAAAACACACACCCTGTTGCTACATTTTGGACAGAGCTAAACTCTCCAAAAGACCTCCACACCCATCCCTTGTAAGGGTGAAATTTGGTAGATCAATAATGTAATTAAACTTAGCTAGTTTGCAGTTTGATCCATCCTGATATTCAGCTGTTTCCTCTTTATTTCTCCTCCCACTGATTAAATGAAGAACTCTGTTCCCTTTTCCAAGGCTACTATACCTTGTTAATTAATAAACATCCTAACTTGAAAAGAGCAGCTTCTTTAATCCTCAGGATGTAAGATCACAACTCCCTAACAGTTTTTCGCAGATGGCTGCGGACAATGAGATTTAAGACAACCTGAGACAGACCTGAGACCTCAGAAGACCCCAGCAGACAACTTCTCAACTATTAGCCCTGAGGCCTGCTTTCCTTTGTTCTTTGCCATTTACCTGCCTATAAAATCTTCTGGACAGGAGTCCACCATCCTGCCATCCTCCCAGAATACCAGCATTCTGAATAAACCTGCTTTTCTTTCTACCAATCTTGTCTCTCGATTTTTAACTTTTGCAAGAGGCAGGCAGGTGGACCTTAGCACGGTATCACCTTCATAGCCCCACAAGGAGAGGTGGGCGCCCATTTCACCGTCCAAGAGACTGGGGCCACAGGGCAAGAGAGTAAATAGTGGAGTCTGGGGGAGCAGTTACCCCAGAGCAGAATAACCATAGCCAGCGGGGTGGCTCTACTGGGCGTGTCCAACAGCCTGGGGGCAGGTAGACAGTGCCCACCACGTAGCACACGTGGAAACTGAGGCACAGAGTCAAAGACACACCCCAGGTCAAAGGGGGGATTCCAACCTCAAATTTCAGGGCAGGGCTCATGGGCTGGGACCCCAGGGTTCATCAGTGGAAGGAGGCTGAGTCGCAGGGGTCAGAGGCGGGGGTTGGGTGGGGCAGGCCAGAGGGCAGGGATGGGGCTCTGAGCCCCTCTTTCCTCCAGGAGAGTTCTTTTGTAGGCAAATATGCCAGAGCCTCTCCCCTTGTCCTTGGCTAACTTTGGGCAAGTCCCACCACTCACATCCCCAGCATGTACGGGCAGTTGCAGCAGTCACACACTGTCCTTCTTACACGCACGCACAGGGCACAGCATCCAGTTCAAGACTGTGCATCAGGCTGCCCTGAGGTGTCCAACAAAATAAACGCACCCACCAAGTGGAGCAGATCTCAGCTCCCACTGCGTGACTTAACTCCCTGGGCCTCAGTTTCCTCATTTGAGAAGAAGCCAGGCCCCAAGTGCATCCAGATGGCAGGCAACATTGTTTTAATCAGGACTGGCTGATTAAAACCACCCCCACCCGCGGGGGTGAGGACCTGGACCAGTCCACCCACCCCTACCCCAGGCCCAGCTTCCACCTATGCCTGGCCTGGGGCACAGGTGCCGAGACCCTCACTTAAGTGTCCATTCAAGTGAGCCTGCAGGACATCTAGAGCACCCGGTCTGGGTTTGCTTCTGTTTTTAAAAGGATTAGATGTTAGGTGCATTCGTGGAACAAAGTCGGCGTAGGAACTGGGGCTTCAGACGCGTTTTCTACACCAGAGCCAAGACACAAAGGTGAACTCTCTTCAAAACACTATGGAAATCAAACGAAAAGTAAAATAGCTAGCCCTCCCCTCCTTCCGGAGATTTCCGGTGCCTCAACTCGAGGCCCGGCTGCCGCGGGACCTTGGGCAGTCGCTCCTCTCTCTAGGTTCAGTTTCCCCACCAGTGAAGAGGGGCTGGGGAGCTAGCCAAGCAACTGGAGCACCTCCCTGCAAGACGAGGCCAGTTCCGATTTCCCCACGTTCACCGACTTCCCCCAGGGCCGAGGCGAAGCGCGCCTGCGGAGCCAGCGGCCCCCACCGCGAAGGGCGCGCACCTGGACCGGCGGGCGCCTGGTTTCAGTCCGCTCACCGCCGGGCTTCCGCTTCCCAGGGGCGCCCGTCGGACGGAGAGTGTCGGGGAGGTTCGCTCTCGGGTGGGTCTCCTGCTGTGAACCATCCTCCCACCCCACCCCAATTCCCTAGCTGTGCACCCCCTTGCCCCCGGGCAGTACACCCCCAGGCAGTGCGCCTCCCCCTCCGCCCCTGGTAAAAGGGCAGAGCCCCGCTCGCAGCCCCAGCTCTCACCTGTACTGTTCCCCGGGGCGAGCGTGGCGTCCCCGGAGAGGCCCCCGGGCCTCCCCCTGCCGCGGCTGGTCGTGGCCGTGGGACGACGCATCACTGCACGCTCCATGGCGGTCTGCGGGACTGCCCCGACAGCTGCCGGCCGGGCGGGCATCCTGGGCACGCCCCCCCCCCCCAGAGTACCACCCTCCCCGGGAGTCTGGGGGCGGGGCCAGCCTCGCCGGAGCCCTAATCCCCAAGGGGTCGAAGCCAGCGGGGCCAGATGTCTCGCTCCAGGGCCTTGCACAGGTGGTGCCCTCTGCTTCCGCCTCTCCGACAAGCCCCGTCTCCCCAGCCCAGGTATCCTTGGTGAGCAACGCAGGTGGACTCCATCTGTGTCACTGTGGGCCAGGCCCTCCGAGGTGGGTGTAGATATTGTAGGTACTCACTGATGGACCCCGGGGTAATGGGGGCAGGATTCAGACACTCGGAGTCCGGCAAAGGGCCCACGCGCACACACCCGGGGACCCTGGCTCCTCCCCTCCTGCTCTGTCTGCCGAGGCCCGCCCCTTCCTCTCCCTGACCCCAACCAGCCCAAGCACAGCACCCTGCCCAAGACACCACCGAGGGGGATCTCAAGCCGCAGACACCTGAGCCAGGGCAGGGCGGGCCGTGCAGGGTGGCTCCTGAGCAGGTGACCCCCTATCCTAGGCAGAACTGGGGGAGGTGGTCCTTGCAAAGAGAACTGGCAGATGCAAAGGCCCTGAGGTCTGAACACTTTGAAAGTTTGAGAGATAGACCAGTGTGGCTGGCCCAGGAGGTGGCCCAGTCCTGTGGACAGGACTGGCTCTGGAAGGCCTGGCCTAAGGCAGTGAAGAGGTGGGTGTTCTCGTGGGACCATGGAGCCCTGTTCCAGCAGGGCAGTGCTCCCTCCTCTGCTTCTTGAGCCAAATAGAAGATGAGGTTCAGTAAGACAGGTGAAGGATCCTCCCCCTTCCCTGGATCAGGGTTGGTTTCACCCCATAGTATCTTGTTCCCACTTCAGACTTTGTGGGCCACAGCGGATGACTTTGCTCAATTGCCTTGATGTAAAACCAAGCATGTGCTTCCCATCTGCCACATCAGGAAGCAGGTGAACCTGCAGGGCCCCTCCAGACCACACTCAGGGACCCGGGACCCCAGAATTCCCTGCCAAATGGCCCCATGCCCACCTGGGGGACCTGGTGACCTTCTCGCTGGGTCTGGCCCCTGTGCACACTCATGTGCTGAGGGCAGCTGCCTGTGGGCTCGGGGACAGGAGGTTGGAGTGGCTCTTTAATTGCAGGATGAGGCTGCTGGGAGCTGGCTGCGGGCTGCCCACACCACCGCGTTCTGCCCCAGGCCTCAGGAGCCCGAAATGCGGGACTGAAGCCTGGCTTTTTAGGGTGGGTATGTTTCCTGGGACTGCCGTAACAAGGTACCTCAGACTTAGGGCCTGAGGACTGCAGAAATGTGTTGTCTCGGGGGTTCTGGAGGCCAGAAGTCTAAGCTCAAGGTGGCAGCAGGGCTGTGTTCCCTCCAGGCGCACTCGGAAGGGTCTGCTCAGGCCTCTCTCCAGCGTCCTGTGTGTCCTTGGTTGTGGTATCATCACTCCAGTCTTCACATGGCCATTTTGTCCCTTTGTGCATTTCTGTCTCTGTGTCCAAATTTCCCCTTTTCATAACGACACCAGCCCTATTGTATTAGGGCCACGCTAATGACTTCACTTTAACTCGACTGCGACTATCTCCAAAAGTGGTCATGTTCCGAGGTACTGGGGGTTAGGACTTAAGCACTTGAATTTGGTGGGGAGACACAGTTCAGCTCATCACAGACAGTGTCAAGCAGGAGACAGTATATTTTCTTGGCCATCTGTGGTTGGTGACATGTTCTTGGTGTTCAAGCATGTGATACCAACCTCCATTTGTACCCTTAGGGAGCTGGGGGTGGCCTGAGACCTCTGTCATGTGCTACAGGAAACCATATGCCTTGTCACGCTTCAGAACACCCACTTGCTGCCTAGGCCATCTTCAAAAGCAGCAGGAGTCACTGGGGTTGGTTCTGGAGGTGAAACCTCTGCTGATGTGAACCTTAATCTGGGCCACCACCTTTTCCAGGGCATCTTGGAATGGCACAATCCCGGAGAGTGCCAGCAACGCTGACTGTGTATGTGCAGGGAGGATAACTGAGGCCAGGGATGGGAAGGACTCGGCCCACCACACACGACAGACCACTGGGCCACACCCTTGCCCCACCACCTCTCCCCCTATCCATGGCAGAGACCATGGCTCTGACAAGCCTCCCTATAGACCTGTAGGCTTGATGTTCTCATCTGAGGGATAGAGAAGGTTTTGCCATCCTCCGGAGGCAAGCGAGACCATGACACAGTCAGAGATGGGGCAGCACCATGAAGCTAGGCCTTGTGGGACCTGTCAGCGTTTGTACTTGAGCACCCTGCCACCTGCCCCCCTCCTAGCTGCCCAGGCTCTCTGCGTCCTGGCCCAGACTGGGAGCAGTGCCTGGACTATGCCAGACTGGTGTCTGCTTGCCCTCAGGCCTTAGGCACCTCCTCCAGGGAGCCCTCTGTGATGCCCTGCCTTGACAGAGCCGTTCTGTGCTGTGTGACCTCAAGACTTATACCGTGTCTCTGAATCAGGGAGGCCATATGGCTTCCTCAGTGGAGGCAACATGTGAGCAGATGGCAGGGGAGGCACAGACACCCGAGGAACTAACTATAGCCTTGGCCTCCCGGCATTTGGGAGTCTAGCCCCTCCCCATTACTTGCTCCCCTATCTGGGTTTGCAGCCAGGAGTACACAGTATGGGGGAAGGAACCAGGGAGGCTGGGATGGGGAAGAATCTGAAAGCCCTGGACCTCAGTGTTCTGCTCTGTAAAATGGACTTACACATGTGCTGCCAGAGATTTACAGGGGATGGTGAGGGTCTGGCCTGGTGATCTCCTTTCCCTGCAGGGCTTAGCTCAGGCATTGCCTGCCCTGGGGAGCCTTCCACAACCCTTGATTCACCTGGCACAGTGTCCATGTCCAGAGGCACTGGTACCCTGGGGGAGACCGTGCATAAGCCTGGCTGGGAGGTAGTTATTGGTGTGTTTCCCTCAAATCAGATAATAACTGTAGAATTGTAAAATGCTTTTTGTTTAAATATTCTTCATTTTTACATCCACTCAATAGTCAAATGAGATTTTCATCCTAAAAACCTCTCACAATGGACCAAGTCCAGAAAGTTCCATTGTGAGACAAGTCATGTAAGCAGGTGACTTCATGGACTTCGCCTCTTTTTTTAAATCTTTTGAAATTAAAAGCATTAAAAAAAGTAATCTGAGCTTGTAGCTCCAATAAGCTGGGTATTCGGGGAGAAAAGAATTTTCCCCCAAACGTTTTCTACCAGGTCATTTGGCACCCGCCATGCACACAGGTCTTCCATCCACTGCACGGCAAGAGCCAACCCCCTCATGCAAGGAGCCCCTGCCCAGTGCCCACTCGCCGCAAGGGCCCAGAATCTGCCTGTGGGGCTGTCTTCCCTGGCCACGGGCCTGCCCACGCGAGACTTGCCTTGGCTTTCAGGGGGGAGACAGGTGAGTCACCACAGGTGACATTGAGCCACTGCCCACAGGTTGGCACTGACAGCTCAGAGACATGAAGCAAGGCACATGAGCTGTGTACTTCCCTGGAGGGTAAAAGCGGGTGACAAACACACAGAATAGATCTGTGCAGCCCCTCCTGTGTGCCAGGACTGCTCAGCAGCTAGGGCACGCTGGCCTGGGAGGGACAAAGCCTGACTGGCTGCTCCCTGGGGCTCCTCCTCCATTGCTTCTGGGCAGCCAGACTCTGGGTTATGTTTTCCTGTCTCTTGACTGTTCAGTGTCTGTATTTTCTACACAAGCATAAGTCTATTCTCTAATCAGAAAACAGGAAACTAACACAGATTTTAAGGGGGGGAGGTACATGTAAATGATTGTACTCATTCATAGGACAGTTCTGAATTCCACCTGTAAGAAAAGACGTAGACTGACCCCTCATTACAGATGGGGAAACTGAGGATCAGAGAGGGGGAATTGTCCTGTCTGAGGTCACTTGCCTGCTAGGATTATGCCTCATTGCTGTAGTCTGAGGGCTCATTCGTAATGATAGGATTTGGGCCGCCTGCTGGGGGCAGCGGTGTGTTTCCACAGCCCGAGCTGCTCCCAGGTAAGCCCTCAGTAAGGGCACAGATTGTCAAGGGCAATCCAGAGGCTTAGTACTGAAGAGCCAGGTAAGCTTCTTTGATGCCCTGCAGCTGCCCAGCCAGCACGGTGGAAGCCTGCCTCCCCGTAACCCTGTCTCCCCATGCTCCCTGTTGCCAAATGGACAGATCAGAGACCTGGCTGGGACAAGTGCTTGGAGGGCTCCTGTTTCATAGCTGGGGAGACTGAGGCCCAGGGGAAGGATCTGCCCCTAGCAACACAGCTCATCCAAGACCTCGTCCCCACGGCCTGGGCTCTGGGGCCTGATGGTCTGGCGCTCTGCACCTCTCAGTTTTCACAACTGCAAAATGAGCATGCTAGCTCCTACCAGGGCTGAAAGAAGGACGAAACGTGCAGTGCCCACCGGCATATCCAGTGTGTGAAGCCCACTGTCAGGGCTGGTAAGAGGGGCTTTGTGCTGTCACTGGGGGGTGAGTCTGCAGGGCAGTGGAGCAGAAAGGGGCTGCTCACCTACTCTGGCCCCCTCACTCCCTGCACTGACAGCTGCATTTTTCTAGTAATCATGAGCACTCTGTTATCCTCATTTTACAGACGAGAAACTGAGGCTCGGGCCTCTTTTCTGAGTGGCTGTTTTCTGTCGTGATCACAAAATACAGTGATTGCTGCTGCCGAGTGCCATCCAATGGAAAGGCAGGGATCTTCAATAAGGAAGCAGTGCATCGAAACTTAGTAACACTGTGTGACAGGTTTCAACTTGTTAAGTGCAATCAGTCAGGTGTGAGCTGCGGTTGAGAGAAGGTGTGTTTTAAAGTGTGCCGTAAACCATCCCCCATCATGACAACGCTCCATGTCACACATCGCTTCTGGTATACGGCAATTTCTGTCAAATAAAATATTACCATGGGTCCTCATCCACCTTATTCACCAGATCTGGCACCATGTGACTTCTGGCTCTTCCCCAAAGTCAAAATGATTCAGGACATCGAGGCAGCCACAACAGCACAATTAAAGACACGCAGGAAAGAGGACTTTCAGAAAGTGGCAAGAACGATAGGATAAGTGTGTTCAACGCGAGGGGGAGCATTTTGAGGGGTATTAATGGCAACGTGTCCTTTACTGTCATAAATTTAAAAAATTTAAACATTTTTGATTGTACCTTGCAGGTAGGTGTGAGCCCACTGAGTTTTGATAAAACACAGATATGCATGAGCAGATTGAGGGCAGATGGGCACTCGTGCACGGTGTTAGTGCTGGAGGATACAGGTAATGTCTGTGTTCTTGGTGCTTATCCATATTTTCTGGGCTGTTCAGAAGAAGGTACACCTCATTCGTCTAGCCCAGGGCTGTGCCAGGGGCACAGTAGTGAAAGAGAAGAGGTCATCTCTCAAGGAGCCCTCCTCGAGCACACGTGGAGTCCCGACAATGGTACACATGGTTATTCCTTCTTCTCAGGGCCCGGCTCAGTCTAGGTGGGTCCAAGCTTGTGTGGCCATCCAAGGTCTCACTGACTCTTTCGTCCCCTGTCCCTTGCACCCCCATGATCCCAAGCCCTCCTGGAGACCATCTTGTCCTCGGCTCCTCACACAGGGCTAAGGTAGGTAGGCTGAGGCCAAACCATTCTCTAAAGGCCCAGGCCCTGAAGATAAAGCACAGGCTGGATCTCACTGTACCTGCATACTCCCTGGGCTTCTGAGCAGTGCACACCTGCTCAACTGAACACTGCGATCCTGGCAGGGGAGAGTGTCACTGCAGCCTTCAGAGGGCTGGGACGCACGCATCCGTCCTGCAGAGGGCAGCCACAGACTGCCTTCCTTGGCTGATAGCCATCACCCCTCAAAGACAGACTGAAAGGGGTGAGTATGCTAAAAGGTCCCTGCTCAGCTCTTCCTTGTGCCCATTTTATTCCACCCTGTCATCCAATACTGAGGTGGCTGCTCACGCTCTTGGCTCTGGGCCCCATGCTGCCGGCCTCTGTTCTCTCTCAAGTCCACAGAGCCCAGGCGTGAAGCCCTCAGTAAAGCTGACTTGCCTCCCATTCTGCCCAGTGCTGTGGCTCTGCTGGTGCTCGGCACTTGGCTCAGGTGCCACTGCCGCCAGGAAGGACTCCCTGCCTACCCAGGCTGGGCTGGGGTACACCCTGTACTTGTCTCCCCCCAGTGGTCAGATTGTGCCTGGCCTCGCCTGCGGGCACGGTAGCTCTGAGGTGATGGTCCTACACTGTGTGAAGGCTGGGCTGTGGCTTCTCCTGTTGAACAGAAACACCTCAGACAACATTACTCTGATACAAAAAAAAACCACCACCACTTCATCATCTTGGTGAGGCACAGAAAACAGTCACTTGCCGAATACACTGGGTGTCCCCTATCCTGGAATATGAGAGGCTGCTGCTTCATCACGAACTACAGCTTCTGCCTCCCTTCATTCTCCCCTCTTTCTAAGAAAATGTACTGATGAGCCTAGAATGAGCCCCACTTCCTGAGAGCATCTCATCCAGGCTCCCTCAAACCCCCTCCAGTCCTTCCAACATCACTCGTGCACACACTGGATGCTTCCCCTCACTGCAGCAGGTCGAAAACCAAGCATTGTGAACTGTAGGCAAGCTCCCAGGGCTCTGCTGGGTGTTGGTGGGGGCACCCAGTCTTCCCTGCAGCCAAGCTCCCGTTGCCTCCACACCTAAGTTGCTTAAGCACATTCTGTGTATCTGTGTCTTGGAACCACCGCAGAAAGTACCACAAACCAGGGGCCTTAAAATAGCAGACGAGTCCTCAGGGCTCCTTGGCTTGTAGCTATACCACTGTACTCTCTCCCTCCACCCTCTGACTCCACACATCTCTGTGTCCTCTCCTTCTTCTTACAAGATCACCAGTCACTGCATGTAGAGACCACCCTAATGCAGTGTGACCTCATCTTTACTAATTATACCTGCAAAGACCTTATTTCCAAATAGTGTCACATTCTGACATTCCAGGGGGACATGAGTTTTGGGGGAACACTATTCAACCCACTACAGTCTGCCCTCTGACCCCCTCAAAATTCACTTTGGTCCCACCTTCAAAATACATCCACCCCATCTCAACATCTCCCAAAGTCTTAACTCATTCCAAAGGGAAGAAAGTGGAAGGAATGAAGGAGTCACTGGTCCAAAGCACGTCTGAAACCCAGCAGTGCAAGTTCCATTAGATTTCAAGGCCTGAGAAAAATCCTCTGGGGCTCGATGCCCTGTCCTCTGAGTGCATGGTGGTGCCCTGCTCTCTGCGGCCTTGGCAGCAGCTTCAGCCCCCCTTGTCTGCCTCTGCATCCATGGCTCTGCCCTCTAAGTCATTCTTCCTTCACTTCATCTATCTCTGCCTCTCAATCTAGGCTGGCAGGGTTTCTGCTGATGTAACATTCTCCAAAACCTGCTGGTCTCCTGTGTAATTCACACCATCAGACAAGAGCAGCACAGATCTTTCCTGGGTATCCCCACGTCTGTTTCTGCATTCCACTGAGATGGTGGAGTGGACCCATGACACACACACAATCTCTTCAACTGTAGGTTCTCCCACAACACCTTTGGCGTTCTCTTCAGACCGTACTTTCTGAACAGTGAATTTTCTAATTTTAACAATCTGGACAGGCTGAAGACTTCCCAAATCATCAACTGCCAGTTCCTTTTTGCTCAACAGTTCCTTCCCCAATTTATTTCTTTCCACTCAGATTTTTCTGCATGTGGCAGGGACAACCCAGGCCACACTCTCTGTACTTGGCTTGGAAATTTCCTCAGCCAAATAGTCATCCCTTAAAATTTCTACTTTCTCCCCAGCACTAGAACACTATTCAGCTGAGTTTCTGCCACTTTATAAGGATGGCCTTCCTCCAGTTTCGAATGTTTTAATGGCTTCAAACACAGAAAGTAATCCTCTCAGCTCTGGAGGCCAGGAATCCAAAACCAAGGTGTCGGCAGGGCTGTGCTCCCTCCGGAGGTTCGAAGAGGAGCGTCCATGCCTCACTCCCGGTGATCTCGGGCAGCCCCTGGCTCACAGCTGCTTGTGCCGATCTCAGCCCCCATCACCCTTTGGCCTCCCCATGTGTCCTCTCCTCTTCTAAGCACACCAGTCATTGGTTTTAGGGCCCATGCTATCTTCAGTTTAACTGACTACATCTGCAAAGGCCTTATTTCCACATAACGTCATATTCTGAGGTTCCAGGTCGACATGAATGTTGGGGTGACACCATTCAACCCGGACACCTATGTTGGCATTCTGCCTTCTCCGTCTCACTCTCCACGACCCTACTTTTTCTGGGTCACCTCCCAAATAAACTTTCGTTCCGTACATGCAGCAGTCCCCACTACTGAGAGAACCCTTCCTAAATCCAGTCCCCCTGCTTTAAGCTACTGAAGAACCACCTAGGAACAGGCCCTCTGCGCTGATCTACCAAAGACACACCTACACATAGGTCCCTCTTTCTAAGCTACTGGGGACCCCCCTAAGCTGTAGCCCCCCTTTCTGAAGTACTGGGGACCCAACTAAGACACACACCCGCTCTGACTACAGGTGACTCACCTAAGACACTCCATTCCACTCAGAGCTACTGGACCCACGTAAGGCACGCCTCTCCCCACTGCGTTACTGAGAACCCACCTCAGACATAAACCCCTTGCTCTTGGCTACTAGGGAAGCACCAAAGATACAACCCCCACTCTGAGCTACTGGGGACCCACCTAAGACACAGGTCCCCTTCTTCAATACTGGGAACCCCACCTGACACAAGCCCCCCCCCCCCGCTCTTAGCTACTGGGAAGCCACATCAGACATAACCCCTGCTCTAAGCTACTGTGGAACTACCTAAGATATGAGACCCGCACCCCCGGGTCTCATAGTAGGTGAACTTCTGGGAACTCACCTAAGACACAAGCCCCACGCTGTTCTGAACTACTGGGGACCCACCCAAGGCACGAGCCCCCTGTTCTAAGGTGCTAGGGGCCCACCTAAGACAGAGCCCCTTGATGCTGAGCTGCAGTGCTTCCCCGCCGTGAGACGGGTGAGGACAGTAGCCCTCCTCTCTGCGGTTTTGGGAGGACAGAGGAGAGAACGCTGGAGGGCTCTGGGCTCAGCACCACACACGGCCAATGCCACCCCCTGCCTCTGGGAAGTGGAGGACTTGGGATCGATTCCAATTTTATTTTTCCTAGAAGTAGAAGTCCTGCTCAGTTGTCAGCACTTTTCTGATTCCCCTTTGGTGGCAGACGTTGTTTTGGAGGTGTCATTTGCTCTCGGAGCTTTGATAAGGCACTGAGAAGCAGAGCTCTTGATGTCAAGGATAGGTGCAGGGGTGTTTGTGTGCACATTTACAGGGTTGCAGCTGGGGCACTGAGCACTGGGCTCCCAGGCAGGCCTGGCCCTGGCAGGAGAGAGGAGGGTTTGTCCTTCTCAGACATACTGCCACCCTGGATTCAGGTGGGGAGATAGTGCCAAGGCAGGACGTTTGGAGGGTGCAGGCTGGTTCCTGCAAATGGCGGCTGGGGTGCAGCAGTGCCACAGTGAAGAGGAAATCTGACTCCACACTTGCTTCATTGTCACACGCCTGCTTCAGGTGAAGTCAGAGATGGTTTTCTTCCTGCCTCTACTCACATGTCCTGGTTTGGGTCCCCGGGGGGGCTCTTCCATCTGGTTCCAGAATGGCCCCCTGAGCACAGCAGTGTGGGCCCTCTCTACCCTCGTGGCTGTGGGCTGTCTTGGGTCACACAGGAATCCTAGGCCAACCCTGGCACAGGGACTTGGAGAACTGGACAGCGAGCTTGTGATGCAGGAGGCTGAGGTGGAGTCCCTTCCCTGAACACCTTTCCTTTCCAGGATCTTGGGAGCCAGGTGATGCACCCCAGCCGCCAGCTCTTCTCTGCAGGGAATTCCCCAGGCACAGCCTTGTCTGCAGCCCTGCCAGTCAGAAAGGGCCGAATCCAAGTTGGGGTCAGCATGGGGCGAGGGCGTGGGGTGTGGGCATCAGGAGTGTGGGAGAGACTGAGGGAAAAGCATGGGTGTGCCACCATCCTCACCAGGGTGCCACCGAGGCCCAGCACGCAGGGATCTGAGCACACCTGGGCTTTGAGGGAGAGGAACCCACAAATCAAGAGGCGGCACCCGTGCCAAGGGACCACACTTCCCAGGCTGCAGGACCTCCCTCAGAGCGTTGCACCTGTGAGCGGGGCAGGGAGCCCAGAAGTCCATCGGGTCAGGGAGGAGGGTGGGTCCTGCGGTCAGAACAGGCTTTCCAGGAAGGAGTGTGCAGAATGTGAGCTAGCGCTGCTCCCCGAGCCTGGCCTGGCCCTGCCCACTTCCAACACCCCTACACCCCCAGCCTGCAGGTTTTCCCCTTGTAAATGAGAAAGTGGTGTTGGTGGGAGAAAGTGTATGGACAGGGAGCATCAGACTTCCTCAGGACCGCTTGGAGCCTCTGGGAGCATCTGGAACCCCTCAGGGACCAGTTGGAGCCCCTTGGGTCCACCTGGAAACCTGGGGGATGACCTGGAGCCCCTCAGGACTCACGGATGGTCCCCAGGCGGATCACGCAGATGGAGCCTGCCTGCAGACACATTCCAAGCAGCTCTGGGCTAAGGTGAGCCGTCCCTCATTCCTGGACGCCCAGCACCAGGACTGGCTGCTCAGAGGGGCTTGGGTTCGCAGGCCCTGTCAGACCCCAGGAGTGGGGAGGCCCCTAAAGCAGCTGTGGGAGGGGCAAAGGCTGGAGCCCCCCAAGCCTGGGCTCTGGGGCCTGGAGTAAGCCAGGACTTTAGAAGGCTGATCCTGTGCACAGTGGGGTCCTTCTGTCCCCTGGAAGGGTGGGGGAGGGGCGCAGCTGTACGTTGGACCCTCTGGGGTCCAAATGCTCCTCTGCTGGTGTAATGGGGCTTGGGGGTCCCTCTGGGTCTCATTGTGCTGGTTTCTGCAATGGGACCAGACATCTGAGGAGGAACTGGCTCTGTGTCCCTGAAACCTAGGGACCTCGGGGGATCAGGAGAACACTGGACCTTTACAATCCCAGGCAGCCACTGTCTCTCTCTCTCTGAGCCTCAATTTCTCATCTGTAAAATGGGTCAAAATCCTCTAGACATAAAGTGCACAGGGGCTGCATGAGGCTGTTGACAGATATTAACTGAGCACCTTCTATGTGCCAGGCGCTGTCGTTGGTGCTGTGTCTTGCCCTCGGAGCTTCTGTTCTAGAGGGAAGACGTTAAACAAGAGGACAAATACCCAAACACAAAGTAGAGACTGGGGCAAGGACTCTACAGCGGTGGCACAAAGCAGTCTTACAAAGACATACAGGAAGAACAGAGGAACAGCATGTGTGAGGGCCCTGAGTCAGGCAGGAGCTAATGTGTTCTGAAGGTCCACTGGCTGGAACCTGGGGACCTTGGTGGGAGGGGTGTACTAGAAAACCAGGCTGGACGTGTGGCAGGGTCAGAGGCTACAGGGCATCACCCGACCCACTGGTCCCAGAAATCCAAGTCGCCAGACCCCCAGTGTCTGCTACTTGAACAAACGTATGAAGAGTGAATGAGTGACTCCTGTTGGGTCCCTAACTCACTGTGTGATCTCGGGCACGTGTGTTTCCCTCTCTGGGCCTGAGTTTCACTACTGCTAAGACGCCCTCTGGGTTGTAATTCTTTCTGGGGGAAAGGGGGTGCTGGGACATGCGCATGGCTGCAGCGGGCCCAACTGGACGCTGGCTCATTTCTCTTGCCAGGACTGCAGTGGACACAGCTAGCACCCCTTCTGGGCAGAGTGTTTTCCATGGCAGGTCAGTCAGCGGCTGCCTGGAACCCATGGCAGGAGCTGGGGCTCCGATCACCAACCTCAGCCAAGAGGCCCCAATTCACTCACTGTCCCATTTTCTCCTTTCTTTTGTCTCTACTCTTGCTCCTGTGGGAACCCTTCTGCTGAGGTGTGCATGGTGCCCAACCACAGTCCCTGGGCCTGCTATCAGGCTACCCCGGGGCACAGAAGACCCCTGCCTCGGGACCCTGACACTTGCGGGTGCAGGACGAGCAAGGCCGATGGGATGGGCAGTGTGTGGAGCCCCTGGGTGGGCAGCGGGGTGGGCTAGGGCAGATGCCTCCAGCCAGGGGTCCCCGGGGCCAGACTCTAGGAAGGCCAGCCCCCAAAGGGTGCACACAGAGCTTTGTGCGGCTGAAGCCCTCCGCACCTCAGCTTCCACTTCTGGCAAAAGTGGGGATGACAGCCTGCAACCAAAATGAGTTCAGATCTTGGCTGTCTGCGAGTGTGGGCCCTTGGACTGAGTGCCCTGCCCCCACTTCCCAGCTGTGCACCAGCAGCTCACCCCAAGATTTCAGATTCTGAAATAGTTGCTAATCTCTGTCAGGTTATTTCATAAGAACCTCTTTGTTTCCTTCATCTCTTGAAAAGCTGGTCCCTGCCTGAGGAGGACAGTTGGTGGCTGTCCACAGTGCTGTAGCTGCTGGCCTCTAAGTGCCTGTCACAGGGGTCTGCACCAGTACCCGCGTGAATGCAGGGACCTGTCTCAGTCTCAGCCCCAAGCCCACCCGGTGCTCACAGTCAACTCGCTGCCCTTGCTCCTGCCTCCCAGGGGTCACGCCAAAGGAGAGACCCCGTGGAGACCCCACGACCAGGCCCCATCTTCCCGCAGCCCGCAGTGCTCCCCCTGCTGCCCCTCCAGGCCTTGATGGCCCTGCTCTGGCCTGAGTGCCCTTCTTGGGACACCTGCCCTGGGGAGTCCTAGGGAGAATCCTCAGGGACCTCTGCCCCTTGTTGTGCCCCCTTCCCTTCCCTTCTCTGTTCCTCCCAAACCCA
Source organism: Rhinolophus ferrumequinum (assembly GCF_004115265.2). Classification (NCBI taxonomy): domain Eukaryota; kingdom Metazoa; phylum Chordata; class Mammalia; order Chiroptera; family Rhinolophidae; genus Rhinolophus; species Rhinolophus ferrumequinum. The sequence continues at coordinate 859,294 of NC_046295.1, read as the reverse complement.
GGCACTGTTTCCTGAGGCCCCACAGTTCCTTCTCAGCGTCTCCCCACAAGATGGGCAGCAGCTAGGCGCCCAGCACTGTCTGAAATGGGCAGGAGGGCATGTTTCCTCATCCTGCTGCAGCCATAGTTGCTGGGGACACCTCCTGCCCCAACCCTTGAAGCTGGCCCCGGGTGGGACAGGCTCTGTGGACCCCAATGGAATACAACATCCTGGTGGGTCGAGAGCTGTGAGGGCAGAATACCCCACCTGCCCCTCTCCCACGTGCTGGAGCAAAGGATTCCGAGATCACAGTGGAAACCCATATGCGGGGTGGGAAGATGGGCTGGAGAGGGCTGGCGCTGCCCTCATGCAGAGAGCTCGCTGGGAGACATGCTGTGTGGACCTTTGGTGGGGCACCCAGTGTCTCCTCCCAGACCCCAGCTGAGTGCTGCCCTGCCCAGTGGGTCAAATCCGGCTTCCTCCTCTGTCTGGAGCTGTGCGACTCTCACGGTCTTCTCTGTGGCTCAGTTTCCTCAGCATCAAGTGGGAACATCCTGGGGTTTTGGTGAGACTGGCCCAGTGTGAGCTTCAGTCATCCACTGTCCTTGCTCCAGCCTGTGGGCGAGCGGCTTTGCTGCATTGGTAGGAGCCTGGCCAGGGCCCCAAGCAGGCTGGAAGGGACTGGCCTCCGTCTCCCACTGGGCAAGTCCCTGATGTCAAGTGGGGCCAGAATAGCCACTGCATGGTGGTGACTGCTCAGACTCAGGACTGAGGCCCAGGCACACAGCGGGTAGACAGCTGCAGCAGCATCCGACACAGCTGGGTGGGCCCACAGGGCTAGCACTGGCTGAAGCATAAGCTCACCTAGGCTACGCCCACCTCACCTGGGCTGTCTCCCCACCCGTCTGTGCCCTGCCTCCCTCACTTGTACGCCCCCTCACTTGCACCTTCCCCCTTTCGTCTGGGTTCCATCCCCACCTGCCCTGGGCCCTACCCTCACTTTATCTGGGCCTCTGCCTCCCCTGTGTCCCACCCCACCTCACCTGCGACCAGAAGCCCATTTGTCAGCTCTCCATGTGGACGTTCTAAGAGTCTGACCATGGCTGGGCAGTGACAGGCATCACCCCGGGTGCTGCGTGGCTGTTACAGGAATGGGGGTGTCCCCAGGGACTGGAAACCCTTCAGTCATCGGTCCTTGAATCCCTCCTCTCTCTCCTGAGGTCTGTGGGCTCTGGTGCAAGCAGCAACCCCTCCCCGTGACCTTCCAAACTTCTCTGTGAATGCCCACACCCCATGCTCCTGTTCCTACGTGGGCACATGTCCCTGTCCCCTCACTACCATGACCAGGGACGCAGAACAGGTCTCCAGGTGTTGCACTTGGTCTGAGGCCCAGCTGTCTGACGCCCTTTCATCCTGGGGTCCCCACAGGCCTGGGTCACTGTGCTCTTCTGTCACCCTCGTCCCTCACCCAACCACCAGTGGGCCCACCGAGGGGGCTTACACCCCAGGCTGTGCCCACCGACTGTCTGCCAGGATTTATTTATGCAGATAAGAACTGCTGGCCATCCATCAGGGGAGACAGGCACAACTCGCAGGCCCCCACGTGACATTGGGGGTGGGAGAGGGGCTCCCGTGGAGTTTCTCAGTGAGGTTATCCAGGAACCATGAGTGTATCTGGCCAGCCCAGGCTCACCACCTGCCCTGTCCCGTGCGTGGCTCTGCACGGGCTGGTGGTCTGTGAGGCAACATCGGGGCTGGGGCGGGGGGCACCTGGCAGCCAGGAGTGGGCAGAGAAGGAGGTGGAGTCTGGGGGCCAGTCATGGCTCAGCTCACACAGTGTAGACAGGAGGACAGGGACCGGGAGGGCCAGTGCGACTGCAGACGTCCACCAGCTGTTCCTGGGCACCGTCCACCACACTCCTTCTGCCTCTCAGAGCCCCCACACGGCCACACCAATGGGGTTTACGTGACAGTCACCTGTGTGCCACTCCAAGCCATACTGCTGGGTCTGAGGGCAGAGGCTGGGCTCTTCCCTGAGATTTGCTGGGTGACCCTGGATAGGTGGCCTTTCCGCGCCTCAGTGTCCTCCTCTCTGAAGCAGAGGAACCTTCCAGAGCCAAGTGTCCTGTGGCCTACTGGCCCCTCAGCAGTCGGGCACCCTTCACTTTTAAATGTGGCCTCTGTGGCCACCTCCCAAGTAAGCAGAGGCCCCTCTGATGGCTGCAGAGCCAAGGATATGGCCAAGACTTAGTTCATGTGTCTCCGGGATCTGGGACTCTGGGGCCCTGGGCTGGCCTGGGTTGGGTCCCTGCAGGTGGCCACATGCAGGATCTCCAGCTCGGCGGATGGGGCACTCAGGTACAAGGACTTCGGGGCCTGCTGCAGTCGCCACACATGCCAGCATCCAGCCTCTCTGCCAGGTCCGGCACACTCCCCGTACAGCCAGAAAGGGGGATGGCACATGGTGGCCCACTGTCCTGCAGCAAAGTAGACGAAAGTCAGCACCCCAGCCTTTGGAGTCCTAGAATTGCCAAATACCATCGCAGCAGAGGGGTGATTCTGGGCAGCCAGGAAATGGGGGCCCCGGGGCCACGTGAGCCACCCCGAGAGGTTGTTCCTAGGCAGTGTGACCCGGGCCTCTCTGGGCACATGGGCCTAAGGCTCGGGGCTGCAGGGGCAAGCAGACCCCTAGCACAGCCTGGTGTACAGGGGACACACGTGACTGGCTCCTTGCTGGTGAAGCTCCAGTTCCAAGGGGTCTGACGTGGCGATGGCAGCCCATACCTCACTCTAGGACAAGCCACTGTCTAACACCCACAGAGGGCTGCAAAGCAGGCTGGGCAGGGGATCTGCAGAGACTGGCTTTTGGGGACACAGAGGTCAAGTTGGGTGCAGTCTCTCTGTGGGCATCACTCTCATGGGGGGTGTGCCTTGCTTCCGGGGAATGAGGGGGTGGGGACAGATGAACTGGACAAAGGCCAGCTGATCCTCCCCAGGGCACTGCAAGGCCACTTGGATTGGGCTGGACTCCCTAGGGAATGCAGTCACCAGTGGGGTCAGGATAGATATAAGATAAAACAGGAACAAACGGAATAGCTGCAGCCAGACTGCGGCTCACGGGGAAGGGCTGTGAGGGATTCAGGTATTTAGTTACATTCACATAGACTACATGCACGTGCACACTCCCACGTGTGCGCACACACATGCACCACGCACACTCACACACACACACATACTGTGCACACACACACACGCACCACACATACACACATACCCCTCCTCTCTCTGACGTGCATAGAGCAGCCGTGGACACACTGCCTGAGCGATCAGGAAGCCCTCAGACACACCTGGAGATCTGGTCCCTGCTCAGACCTGGGCCTTCCAGACACTCAGTGCTGAAAGTGCAGGGCCATGAGAGGGGCTTAACTGCCGAGATGGTTCTGTACTCGGTTCTAATACACTTACAAATTTGATCTCTAAGACAGACACTCAGGCAGGGCTCCAGCCGCAGCCCTGGCCCACTCAGACCAAGCCCTACAACAGTTGGTGGAGGGAAGCCAATATTACAAACAGCTTCCTGGGAGACCCCAGCATACATCTGGCTTCAGAACCATGAGCTGAGTTACACAGAGAGAATGGAGAAATGAGCTTTTTTGGAAAGCCACATTTTCTCTTTTCCAACTTTCTTGCCATCCCATAAAACAGGGACTGTGCCCTTGAAGGAGTGGCCATCCTCAGAGGGGCAGGAGGCAAGGAGGGGCTGGTGCCCTCCCTGCTCCCCACCCCCAACGGCTCTAGCAAGGCACGGGTGCATCGCCCCTCCAGGTCCAATCAGGGTGACCATGAGTGCAGATGACACTTGTTGTCATCTGCTGTGGGCTGAATCGTGTGACCCCAAACCCATGTGTTGAAGTCCTAACCCTCTGTGTGACTGTGTTTGAAAATGGGGCCCCTAAGGAGGTAATTAAGTCAAAATAAAGTCATAGGATAGACCCTAATCCAATATGACTCATGTTCTTATAAGGAGATTGGAACACAGACACGCACAGAGGGACGACCCTGTGAGGACACAGGGAGGAGATGGCCGTCTGCAAGCCAAGGAGAGAGGCCTCCGGAGAAACCAGCCCTGCCCACACCTTGATCTTGGACTTCTAGCCTCCAAGATTATGAGATAAATCTCTGCATTTGTCACACAACCTGAGCTGACTAACACATCATCTAATTCCTGGGTCCAAGTGGCTCCCAAACCCTCGGTGCTGACCAGACCCTGAGAAGCCCAACACACACATGTGTGATATTAAGCATTCCACTGCCAGCTGCTCCCAGCGGCCTGTGGACCCCATGGAAGCTAATCAGTCCTGCTCCCAGGGAAGTTGACAGCTCTAGGAGCACAGTCTGCAGAGGCTGCCGGGGTGGGGAGCTCGTGTCTGGGAGGCTCACAGGACACCCACCTCCTCAGTGCTCTGCTTGGGCTCAGCGGGAACCTCGGAGCTGGGGCTTCCAGGGACCAATGGCTGTGCCAGGAAACATTCTCGGCAGACTCGGCTCTGCCTGCCATTCTCGGCCTTGAATTCGGAGCACTTGCCACAGATCACCTGCCAGACAGAGGGCAACTGTGACCCTACCTTCCCGGGACAGAAGACTGTCCTGGAAGAGGCTGGAAGGGCCACAGGAACACAGTGGGCAGAGGGGAAGGGTTTCCCTGTAGGCCGTGGGGTCCAGGATCCCTGCTGGAGGGCGGAGGCCCTGAAGCAAGGAGGGCCCAGGATCCAGGCATCTGCGTGCCCGGAAAGAAGATGGATGAGGCACCAAGAGCACAGACCGCTGGGGCCAGCCCCCCGCCCCCACTCACTGCTCCACACAGCTTGCAGTGGTGCTTCCTCTTGGTGATGGAGTTGAAGGTCTCACCACAGCCCCTGCAGCCCTGTTTCTCCTTGTCACGCCTGGTCTTAGAGGACCCTCTTCTGGGCTCGAGCTACGGAAGGCAAATGGTAGCAGTCAGTTTCTCAGCCCGCTGGAGCGGCGGTTGTGTGATACACGGGTGATGCACACACAAGGCAAACAGCTGGATGTGGACAAGGGAATGAAGTGGAAGCCCCGTCGGCCATGGCCTGCCCAGCCCCGCTCCCCAGGGGCTACCCTGCTGTCACATGGAGTGAGCTGCTAAGTGGAGCCAGAACTCTAGGCCCGGGATGACTGTCCCTACACAGAGGCCAGTGATTTAGCCTGATGTGTCTGAAAAGATAGTGATTGGAGCCCACGCTGTGGGAGATGGCGGCTGATCTGCTTAGAGGCCCAGAGCCAGGGCCTGGGGTGTCTGCACCCAGCGTCAGGCCATGCAGCCCTCGCTCCTACACTGTCGTTCACTGGGCCCTGGGGCTTGGCACCTACTCCACACTGGGCACTCAGGGCCATGCACTCAGTCCACCCTCACACACGTGAGAGTGCTCTCCTGGGGCCGAGGAGTGGATGTCCAGCCTCCAGAATGAGAGAGAACAAATGTCTGTCACCTAAGTCACCTGGTCGGTGGTATTTTGTTACAGCAGTCCGAGCTGACTAATACTGACTTGTTGGTGCAAATTCTGTCCTGAACCTCCCAGCCATGTAGCCTGCACTAAGCCCCACCCTCCTCGTGGGCCCCACCACTGTGAAGCCTGCACCAGTCTGGACGAGGAGCCCAGGGTCAGCCTCCGAGGGGGATGTTTGCTCTGCCCAAGGCCCTGGCTCCTCCTCCATCTCATGACCTCCTGTCCTGTGGACACTGGGTGTAAGACAGCCCTGGGGCCCCTCTCAGTTTATCCCACAGAGCTCAGGACCACGGGGCCCTGCCATGGGGAGAATGGGCGTCACAGTCCCCATAAGCGAAACTGACACTCTCCATGGCCGTGTGTTGTCACCAAGGCCACCTCTGGCTTTGGCTGCCCCTCACCTCACTCAGAGCTCTTTGCCTGGAGACTATCTCTCAGGAATGCTGAGGGCCAGACACAAGGAGAAAGGGGAGAAGAGGCTCGTGGGGACCAGGGAAGGGAAGGAGGGGACAGACAAGGCCATCCGGGGGTCTGCTGTGGCCAGGCAGCCCCCACCCTCCACCAAACTTCAGGGTGACCCCACTGTCCCTGTTTTCCAGGTGAGGACACTGACAGCCCCAGAGGTGGGAGTGGCCGGCAGCAGAATGGCTAGACCCGCTGTCCTGCCTGTGAGGCCAGACATGTGCCTCAGCCCCAGGGCAGAATCGAAGCTCTCGGGCCCCTGTGGGCAGCACTGCACAGCTGCTGAGAACACAGGGAGACCGTGGGGGCCCAGAGGTGGTCCCCAAGGAACGGGGGTCAGGGCCACCCTTTGTGGGATGGAGGAGAAGCTGTGGTGGAGCAGCGGTACATTTGAGTCCCAGCAGGCTCCCCCCACAACCCACCAAAAAGCCTCAGGGTCCTCACTGTGGGGGTCTGGGTCACACAGGTCAGCCTGGTCTGCTCTCATCCTCAGGTCTCCCTTGTCTGGCCTCACCCTTCAAGCACCCTAGTCTCACCCAACCTTCTATGTCTCACCCCTGCTGGGAGTCACTCACCCCTGCAATACCCCCTCCACTGTCGGTTGCCACTGCAGGTTCCTCAGAGCTGGTAGTCACCATCTGAAAGGGACAGAGACAGCTGGCATGACCAGAGGTTCCATGGCCACACACTAGTGTCCAGTGCAGGGCTGGGCACACCGCAGCCCTCCATCTGACCACAGGGTGGGGGAAAGACTTATCACACCTCGGCAGTGAGGCAGCCCTGCCTGTAGCTCCTTCCTCACATGTCCTAGTGGAGAGCTCTGGGCCTTCCCTCTATGGTTGGGCTTTGCCTCTGTGCTGACTGCAATGGCGTGTTAAAGGGGTGTGTTGTCTCCAGGTCGCCTCCTTTCAAGGCAGGGGACAGTAGTGCTTTTCTTGCCCAGGAGAGATGCAGTGTTCTTTCAAATAGTCCAGAAAGCAGAAAAAATCAAGTAGATTTGATGCAAATATTAAGTGAATAATAAGTGGCCTGCAGGCCAAAGACCCAGCTAGGCCCTAGGAAGGCCAGCCAGGCCTGGTGTCTGGGACTCGGAGCTGCTGGGCCAGGCTGGGCTAGGCATTCCTCGGCTTCAGGGACTCCCCTGACGGGAAGCACAGAGTGAGGGAGCCTCACTCCGAAGCTTAGACCGAGGAGGTGGCCAGGGCCCCAGGAGGCCGCTGACAGATGGCTGCAGCCCTGACTATCCCCCCCCAACAGGTCCCAGGCAGAGCCTCTGGGAAAAGACAGACGAGCTGCCCCACTGATAAGATCATAGCACCAAGGTTCATGTGAGACATGAGGAGAACTCGGGGTGTGGGGGGCAGCTTCCCTCCCAGATACCAGCCCCTGTGCAACAGGCCTGGGCTGCCTGCAGTAGGCACCCAGTCCTGCAGCCAGGAGATGCCTCCCATGGACCCCAGGGGCTCTGGTGCTCACAGGAGGGTCTGGAGGGAGGGAGGGGTCCTCGTCCTGGCCCAAGGTGCCGCTGAAGGCCTTGAAGGTCTGGCTGTTCTGTTTGTGCTTCTCGATGGTGGCCTCGATGACCTGAAACCAGACCACAAAGAACAAGAGCCCTCAGCACGCGGTGTGGGAAGGCAGGAATTGTGCCTCTGTCCCCGAGGACTGGGTCCTGTAGTCACCACACTTCCCCCTGACCAGCGACATCAGACATTGGCAAAAGCCCCACTCTGAGATCAGGAAACGTGGCTTGGGGTTATGCCCAGTGGCCAACCAGGTCCTCATACCCCAGCTCATGGGTCCCAGTGCCACACCGCAAGAGGCCAGGTTCCCTCTCACGGAGCTCCATGTCGAGGGCTGATGCTTTCTGGGAATGTTCTATGTGGATTCGAGGCCATGTTTTCATTTCCTGCATCACCACTTCCACTTGATCTCTGCTTGAATTTCCTTTTTCTCTTCTTACCCAGATATCTGTTCTATGAATTTGGGGAGCCACAGGACCTAACACTCAGTGTTTGGCCTGGCTGTGGCCATGCTGGGCTCTGCCGCAGTGCTCCTGACCTTCGGTCTGCACAGGCTTGTCTGCCCCCTGCGTCCCCACTGTGGCCGGTCCTAAGCAACTTGCTCTTGCTGCCCCAGCACGCTGCCTGCCTCCCCGCTGGGCCTGTCCCTGAAGCAAGGCTCTGTCCTATAAGTCACTCTGCTCATCCTATCAGCTGCGGAGAGAGGGCAACTGGGCTCCCTTTGGAGCGCCCGGGGTAGAGATCCCCCCGGGGTGAGGGCATCTCCCTGCCTGCCAACCTCCAGGCCCTTTGTGTTTATTTATTTACTGGGGGCAAACGAGTGAGTGGATTGAAAGGCTCGTGGTGTCTGAAGATGCTTATAAACACAGTCATTCTATCATTTTCAGGCAGTCAGATCGGTAGGTGATGCCTGGGGCTCAAGAATTTGGTCATTTGGTTACTTTAAAACTTTAGGAGCTTCTGGCCATACGGTGGCTCAGTTGGTTGGAGCGCGTCCTCTCAACCACAAGGTTGCTGGTTCAATCCCCCCAAGGGATGGTGGGCTGCGCCCCCTGCAACTAACAACGGCAACTGGACCTGGAGCTGAGCTGCGCCCTCCACAACTAAGATTGAAAGGATAATAACTTGACTTGGATGGAGCTGATGAGTCCTGGGAAAAACACACTACTGTTCCCCAATAAAAAGTCCTGGAAATACACATTGTTCCCCAATAAAAGTCCTGTTCCCCTTCCCTAATAAAATCTTTAAAAAAAACAAAAATTTAGAAGCTTCACCTGAATCCATTCTTTCTTCTCCTCTTCCGTCCTGTGAAAAACAGAAACAGTATTGAATGAATTCAGTCTCGGATACTTACTGTAAACCACCAGCCCCCTCCCAGCCCGCTGCACATGCCTGAACTTCTCACTACCTTGCAGTACAAATCAAGGCTTGGAAGACTGGCTTCGGGGGCTCCAGAACACTGCAGCCAGGTAGGGTCAGGTGTGTCCAGGTGGGGTCATGTGTGTTCACGTGGGGTCATGTGTGTCCGGGTGGGGTTAGGTGTGTCCAGGTGGAGTCATGTGTGTCCAGGTGGGGTCATGTGTGTCCAGGTGGGGTCATGTGTGTCCAGGTGGGGTCATATGTGTCTAGGTGGAGTCATGTGTGTCCAGGTGGAGTCATGTGTGTCCAGGTGGGGTCAGGTGTGTCCAGGTAGAGTCATGTGTGTCCAGGTGGAGTCATGTGTGTCTGGGTGGGGTCAGGTGTGTCCAGGTGGAGTCATGTGTGTTCAGGTAGGGTCAGGTGTGTCGGGTGGGGTCATGTGTGTCCAGGTGGGGTCAGGTGTGTCCAGGTGGGGTCAGGTGTGGACAAGTGGAGTTTGGTGTGGCCATATGGGGTCAAGTGTCGCTAGATGAGTTAGGTATGGTAACACTGGGTCAGGTGGGGTCGGTGTGGCCACATGGGGTCACATATGGTTAGGTGTGGGCAGGTGTGGTGTGCAGAGTCCTCTATAATGGATGTAAATTAATGCCTCTCTGGACCACAGTGGGTCATTACAAAGGTCATTAGTGGAAGTGAGAGGAGGGATATCCCACACACTGCCACCAGTCAGAGCACAAGCCTGGCACCTCATAAGGTGGCGTGACACCAGCAGATGTGCTACCCCTATGGCCAGCAATTCCACTTCAGAAATCCATCCGATGGATATAACAACACAGATGCACAAAGCCTGGGACGAGGCTGCTGTGTGCAGCACGCTTTGCGACAGCAGCAAGACCCTGGACGAAACTGCCCGTTAGTGAGAACCAGAGAGGGGTTATGATGGAGAATTACACTGCTTTAGGAAATGGTGCTCGGGTACAGGACGATTTCTGACAAATCTAGTGAAAAGGGCAAGATGCACAACAGGCTATATAGTACAAGGCCATCTGTGATTTTAGAAACAGGTATATATGTATGAGAACAGAAATTCTAGAAGGATATTGAAGAGATAGTTAAGAATGTCCACTGGAGCAAGGAATAGGTGGGCAGAGGTTTAATGTTCATTGACCTCCCCTTGTACTGTTACATTTTAAACCACAAATAAATACAGTGATAAATAAAAACATATTGCAAGTTTACCCAGTTTAGAATAAAAAGCCACCTGCTAAACTTTCAGGTCAAAGACATTCCATTCACACAGCAGCAGACACCGAGCCAGCGAGCCTACCGGGTTTGCAGCTCCAAGGACCTCTTCTTTCCCGTTATGATGAATGTGTGGGCTGCATGTGGCTTGGTGATATCCTGCACCTAAAGGCACACGACCAAGGGCAAAGCACAACAGCCAATCACTTAGCAGGCCCTGAGATTTGGCCTCACTCTCTCAGACAAGGAGGTCCTTCCTGGGGAGGGTGCAGTGGGGACCCAGCGGGTCTGCAGGGAGAGTGCCCAGATCAAGGTCACGGTTGAGGGATGTCTGTTGTGTGAGCAGGTCTGCGGGGGACGGTGGACTGTCCTGCCCAGGCACGCCTAGGACATCGCATCTGCCAAATCCTCCTGGCCCCTGGGATTCCTGGGAAGTCGGCCGCCAGCCCTTGGACAAGCTGTGCCTTTCCCCACTATGCCATCCACCAGCACGACTCCTGCCAGAGGGATGGGAATCTTAGGAGAGGACAGGACAGTCTCCACCGCTCTGCAGGGTTACCTGAGCCCTACGGGCAGGTATCTCAGATCAGCAGGCCCCTGTTATGGGGAGCTGTCCCTCATCTCCCCAGCACCCCACCCCCAAGGCCCTTGTCTGGATGTGGCCCTCACGCCAGCTGCTGTCAGAACCAGGACCTGGTGTTAGGGACTTGGCCTGCCCAGAATCTTCCATGGGGCCTCACAGCAGGACTTTCCCAACGTTTTAAGGTCAAGAAACTCTGCTTTAACACATCCAGTTAATTACATAGATTTTTTTTGTTTTGTTTTTGAGAAACACTAAAAAAATGGTTTCTTCTAGCTATGGGAGAAAGCGTTTTTTTTCTCTAGTTAGTTGTTACTTTTAATGGTATGTCTTAAACCTGGATTCAGTGGATTTCAAGGTAAGAAGGGATTTTTTTTTCTGTGTATCACTAAGGCAAACTTTCACTTTCTACAACTAATTAAAAACTTCGATTCAGTCAGTATTTTTTGGAGTGTCCATTAATTCAGAGCCTTCCCCCACAGGCGATTCCAGCTCCTGCAGCCAGGATATAAGATGATTTCTGACAAGCTAAGTGAAAAAGGCAAGATGCAGAATAGGCTATACAGTAATGGCCATCTATGATTTTAAAAACAGGTGCATATGTATGAGCACAGAAATTCTGGAAGGATATTGAAGAGATAGTTAAAAATGTCCACTGGAGCAAGGACTAGCTGGGCAGAGGTTTAATGTTCATTGACCTCCCCTTAGTACTGTTACATTTTAAACCACAAATAAATAAATACAATGAATAAATAAAAACACATTGCAAGGTTACCCAGTTTAGGAAAAGAAGGCATCTGCTAAAATTTCAGGTCAAAGACATTCAGTTCACACAGCAGCGGACACCGAGCCAGTGAGCCTACCCAGCCCAACCAGGAGACACTGACAGCTCAGGGAACTGGGGCAGCAAGGACAGCAGGTGGGCTGCACCTTGGGCACAGGTGCCTGTGGACTTCGTTCGGGCTCCGAGGTGGTATGGGAGAGGAGAGAGCGGGGACGGGGTCAGGTGTTCACCCCAAGTTTCACCTTCAGGTCTATAAATGGGGCCCTGAGCTCCAACCTCACATGGGACAGGGGCCGGCCCAGGTCCTGGTGCCATCCTTATCTCTGGAGTTGGTGCCATCCTTATCTCAGGAGTTGGTGCCATCCTTATCTTAGGAGCATGAGGCCGGCAGTGCCCTAGCTGATGGGTCAAGTAGAGAGGCAGGGGATCCTGCCCACCCAGCCCGGGATGCCAGGCCAAGGCACCCTCAGAGACCGTCTGGCCTTGCCTGGGTCACCGACAGAGCAGAGGCTCAGAGAAGTGGGTCAGTGGCCAGGTGTGCAACTACGTGTGCAGCAGGGACCAGAGCCCATGTCCTTATCCCTGCTCTGTGCCCTCCCAGGGGAGTGGGGAGGCGAGGAGAGGTCACCTACCTGGAGGTCCGAAATGTCCATCTTCTCCCGGATACTGAACTTCTGGCCCATGAGCCGCAGTTTGGGCACACAGTAAAGGATCATGCTGTTGAACTGTATGATGAGGGTAGGGCGGGATGAGGGGCAGACGGGCAGCCAGGCAGGAGACCCCATAGGGAGGCATCCCAGGGCGGTGTGAGTGGCCCTGGGGCTTGGCGGTGGGGGGCCCGGCAGGGCTGAGTGTGGCCTGTAGGGGCTGGGGGTGCGTCTCACCAGGATGAGGTGGCGGTCCTGGGCTGTGCCATTCTTGGCTGACAGCTTCTGGATGTGGCCCTCCTTGATCAGCTCGTTGGTGGGGTTGACAATGTCCTCCTCACCCCCTAGTCGCTCATACACCTCCAAGAGCTTGTGCATTTTCTCCTGCAAGAGACACAGGGCTCAAGCAGCTGTGCGACCACAAGGACCCAGGGGTGAGCAGAGCCCCACCATGCAAGTGTGGTCTGGACGGCGCAATGAGCCTGCGGACAAAGGGGTAGGAGGGAAAACACAGGATGACACTTGAGTCGGGCATTGAAGGATGAACAGAAGTTCACTCTGCAGAAAACAGTAAATAACAATGGCTAACACTGTTTGCTATGTGCCAGGCAGTATTCCACACACATTGTAGGTGTTAACTCATTCAGTTCTACCACTGACGCTCTCGGGTGGATGCCATTATTATCCCCAATTTACAGACAAGGAAACTGAGGTACGGAGCAGTCAAGGAGTTTCTGGAAGTGTTTTAGCTAGAGGACTGGGAGCGGCCCTCTCAGCCTCTGTGCCACACACCAGCTAGGCCTTCTATGGGGGCCTTCAGAGAGACACGTCGGGCAGCTGCAGGTTTTACCCGGATGTTACCCTCTCCTCTGATAGCCTTGCCCAGTTTTCTACTCCACAAGGCCCATCATGAGACTGCACCTCTGCCAATCTGCAGCTCATCTCTCTCTGGCCTCACGACTGGTTGGGTGGTCACATGGCCAACCAGTGGCCTTGGGGTGTGATGGGGGACTGTCAGCAGCTGTGGTCCCAGCTCTGAGCCTAGAGGACATGGGCCCACACCTGTCACCGCCACCACTGGGGGCCTCAGCTGGGAGCGAAGGAATGAATGCAGCAGAGGCTGAGCTGAGCCTGCAGGAACCCTGATGAAGAGTACTGGGGGACTGGGGTGCACCTGGTATGTACTGGTGGGCTGGAGTACACCTGGTGTGTACTGAGGGGCTGAGGGAGCACCTGGTGTTACTGGGGGGCTGGGGTACACCTGGTATATACTGGGGGGTCAGGGTGTGTACCTGGTGCTTACTAGGGGGCTTGGCGTGCACCTGGATTGTATTGGGGGTGTTCGGGTGCACCTGGTGTGTACTGGGGGGCTGGACATGTCTTCTGTATGTACTGAGGGGCTGGGTGTACTCCTGGTTTGTATTGTGGGGGCTGGGTGTGCACATGGTGTGTGCCAGGGACTGGGCATGTACTTGGTGTACAGGAGAGCTGGTTTGTACTCAGGAGGCAGTTGCAAACCAGGAGGGTTCTGAACAAGGAGTGACAAAATAGGTACCCCTTAGAAAGCCCTGCGGTGGAAAAGGATGGATCAGAGGCCAGGGAGACTGGTGGCTTGTGGAGGCAGAGGCTGAGGTTGGTGGGGATGGATGGAAGCATGAAGAGGCTCCAGGGAGCACACACTGGTCATTCCTTAGGGCCGCCCCCAGGGTGCTCCCTGGAGCCTCCCACCTGCCACACCTGGACTTAGGGAGAGGACTGCCACAAAGCAGACATATTACAGATGAGACAAGAATCCACCTGGGTAGGAGGTCCCAGGCTTTGTCGGCACCCCTCAGACGGGTATGCTCATGGGGGCTCTCCCCAGTGTCCTCTGTGTGAGCTCGTGACCATGGAATTCTGTGAAGCAGCTTTCCCTCTTTCATTACATGAAGTCTTGGGGAGGAAGAAAGGGGGGAGGAAATCATATTAAAAAGACCAGAGTGAAATGTGGCCTGTTTAAGGTTGCCATGGGTGCCCAAGAGAGAATCTGACCTCAGGTCAGTCTGGTCCAGGGGCCCCAGACCCAGGCCTGGGGACAGGTGGATAGAGGACACTGGATGTGGACCACATGTAGCAAGAGCTATCCCCAAACAAGCCCCTACCTTGCATTTCTCTGAGAGATGTGGAATAAAAAAATATTTCACTTTCTTTTTCCTCTCAAAAAACAACAGTGCCCGTGTAAAGGTAAATAGGTCTCAGGATTGGGAGACAGCGGGGCTGGGTGGGGACTGTGGTGGCCTGGAGGGTGGGGCAGCATGCAGGCCAAACAAGACAGAGCCACCTAGGTCACAGGACATCAGTGTGGGCTCAAGGAGGCCTGCCTGATGCACAGATCCCATTACACAGAGGTGTTAGCTCAACAAGGAGAAGTGTCTCCTCTACCTGTGGGCTGTACCTGGAGGCGGGGCCTCGCAGGTGATTAAGTTTAGATGAGATCAGGGTCATGAGGGCAGGGTCCTCATGATGATCCCAGGCCCAGAGAACTTTGTTGCTTTCTCCGCCGTGAACATCAGCGAGAAAGCAGCTACCTGCGAACCAGGACCAACGCTGCCTGTCTTTTGTTACAGCGGCCTGAGGTGACTGAGACAGCATGAATAAATGAATGAATGGATGAATGAATGAATGAACGAACGATGGGAGTGTTGGGGTTATCACTGTGTGAAAATGTCTAATCATTATGTTGTTTTGTACACCTGAAACTAATAACAAGTTTTAAAAAAATTTTAAATAGTGGGAACACTGAGAGCTAGCATCATGATGAGTACTTTATGTAGAGTGCTTTCATCCTACAACTGCCCAATGAGACAGACTCTGTCAGTAACTCTGTTTTACAGATGGAGAAAGTGAGGCACAGAGTGCCAACCAACAATCACCAAGTTAGTATGGGGCAGGCCTGTCTAATTCTCAGTGGAGATTCAGTCTGCCCTGGGGGAGAGGTGGGTGCGTGTGCACGCTGACGAAGTCCACCTGGGTAGAGGTGTAGGGGTGTGTGTGTGTGTGTGTGTGTGTGTGTGTGTGTGTGAACGCCAGTGGAGCCCATCAGGGGACAGGTGGGTCCATGCGCACATCAAATGTGTCCACCTGGGGACAGGTGTGTATGTGTGCCAATGGAGCCCATCAGGGGACAGGTGGTTGCGTGTGCACACCGATGGCACCTGGCCCGACCCACACTTTTTCTGCATCACATTGTGGGACCCTCAGACATCCCGCAGGAGCCTTCCAACTCACCATTTTCCGAATAGCGGCGTTGGAGTGGTTGGCAGCTGTGGAGATGAGCTCCAAGGACCCTGCAGGAGGAAGATTTAGTCAGGCTACAGGGTGCCTGGTGGCTCCACACACGTCCTGGCCCCGCAATGCTGAGGGTTAGGTTTGCTCTGCTCTGCCATTTCCCATGGTGTCTGGGGCTACTTGGGAGACCTGGCTGCTTGGGGATGCGAACCTGCAGACATACTTCATTTACTAGGACCTGTGGGGGGGTAGCACCCTGCTCCCTGAGTAGACCTCAGCCCTGTGCTGCCTGCTGGCTACTGCCCTTGGGCCTGGAGCAACCCCTGCCAACCAGCGAGGCCCTTCCTGGGGCCTAAGCATTGCCAGCACTTAGTAGCCGCTTCCCCGGAACCAGTGTGCCCCTTACACTGCAGTGGGAATGGGGGCGTCTTCCCAAGACAAGTCTAGGGGGCACTCGGATCTCTCTCTCTCTCTCTCTCTCTCTCTCTCTCTCTCTCTCTCTCTCCCTCCCTCCGTCTCTCTATATCTCTTTATCTCAGTTTCTCTATTTGTCTGTATCTCTCCATCTCTGTCATTCTGTCTCTGTCTCAGTCTCTCTCTCTGTCCGCCCCCATCCCTCTGTCTCTGTCTGTCTGCTCCCCCATCCCTCTGTCTCTCTCTCTCTCTCTCTCTCTCTCTCTCTCTCTCTCTCCACCCCCCATCCCCCCTGCCCCTCTCCCCTCCCCCGTCTCCCTCTCCACATGGGTTTGCGGCAGGTGCCCCCGCTCCCCCTTCCCAGGAGTCGGTCAGCCTGGTGGTAGCTATGCTTACTCTCTGCATCCTTCCGGTCTGGGGCATCCACTGGCAGCCGCTTCAGATAGTCCGTGAGCAGCAGCTCATAGCGGGGGACCCTCTGAACGGGTTCCAGCATGTGGTGCTGCAGCGTCAGGTTCCCGCACACCTCCTGCTTCTGTAGGGGAGACAGACAGCTTGGGCATCACGGACACGTGCGTGAACCGGGCCCACCTTACCTCCAGGAGCCTGTCCAGAGCACCTGCACCTTCTGCCTGCAGAACACATTTTACAGCAGGGGAAACTGAGCCTTGGGGAGACTGAGCAGTGGAGCCAGGACCCAGACCCTTGCTGGGCCAGCTCTAGACACAGTGCTGGTCGTTTATACACATCTTTGTAGAAGGAAATAAAAGCCTGGACAAAGACCACCTCCTTCCCTCACGAGTAACTTCCCCACTCACATTCCGCCGGGGGCCTGACCTGAGTGCTTCCCCGCGCTGGGAAGGTAGAAACTTCTCCACCCCCTATGGGGGAGCCCGGGGGTCGTACCTACACACTGCTCTAAGTGCTATCTATTCTTCTCCTAGAAACATGACATTGAGTGTCGGGTGTGGGGGCTGAAACCCTCCCAGGACCCCTGGCCCAGCACTGCTCCTGGGCTCCCGTCCTATTTCTGGCCCCTCAGCACCTCGTCCAGACCCGACGGGCATCTGCACCCTAGACTACACATGCTGAAAGATGCCATCACCCACCACTTCGGTGCTCACCAGTCGGTGCCCGCCTCTGCTGCCCTCTCCCCCTCTCCTGAGGATTCCCCCCGCCCATGTCTCGGTTGATAGGCCGAGCACAGCATCCACCCTCCCTGCGCCTGCCTGGTAGCTGCAGTCATCCAGGGTGTCGCACAGGCCATCTGCCTCCCCCACCCACCTGCCACCCTCGCCCAACTCAGGGCCCAGCACAAAACAGCTTCTAACTGAAATGAGCTCAGGATGCGTTGGACACAGAAGGTCTGGAAGAGCACTGGTCTGCAGCCGCCATAAAAACAGTCATTTCAGGCAAGAAATATTAAGGGAGGTGAGGAGCAGGACATTTACATCATTTTAAAGCATCTCTCTCCCAGAAACTTATTAACGGGGAAAAAAGTGACTTCACCATGGAGAGGTCTGCCAGACACTCCCTGAGTCACATACGCATCCTCCAGAAGTAGGACCATAGGAAGCTACGCAGCACAGTCAGGACAGGTGAGGACACGGCCTCACTCCCGCGAAATTTCTGCAAAGATGCACAACCTGAATTGAGTGGTGGAGAAACTGCGGACAAACTCAAATCAAGAGACTGGCCTGTTCTCCTCAGAGGTGACAAGGGCATGGAAGACAAAGAGGAAAGGAGACAAACATGATCATGAAGGCAATGTGTGGTCCTGGGTTTGAGTGTGGACCAGAGAAAAACAAAAGAAAACCACATTGGGACAACTGGTGATACCTAAATAAGGCTGGGACGAGGTAAGTGCTACTGCGCCAACGTGAAGCTTCCTGCCTTTGATCCCACTGCTGGTTAAGCAGGAGAGTGTCCTTGTCCTCATTCAGTGACACTGGGCTACCTCTACTACTCAGTCTCAAAGGTTCAAAAATAATAATCATATGTGCGTGTGTTTGGAGAAAGTAATAAAGTAAAAAAGACAAAATGTTAACAGTTCCCCATTTTAGCAACTTTCTTGTCAATGTTTGAAATTATTTCAAAATAGAAGTTCCAAAAATTTAGAATATGCTTTGGATAGAGCCAAAGAAACCCCAAAGGCTGCACCATCCCCGGTGTGTCCATGCTGGGGGTCTCAGAGAACTCCTTGGGGTGGGGGCTAGCCTGTGCTCATGAGCCATTCAGCTATATCCTGTGCCTGTGCCCACTGTGGAGGGGTCTCTGGGGGCAGGGTGGCCTGCTGAGGGCTGTGGGCTGTGCTGAGCCCGGGGATGGAGCCCTTCCCACTGCACACCTGACCCAGAGCCCCAGGTCTGCCCCGGGTGTGGGGCTGTGCTTGCCAGTAGCTGACTGTGACTTGTGCCATGCCTGCCCACGGCAACACACTAGTCATCCCCACGCCCAAGGCGGGGGGGGGGGGTCATAAGGGCCTGTAGACCCGAGGATCTGGTCTGCCAGGTGTGGGCAGAGAACGTAGCCTGTGTCACAAATGTCAGGAGGAAGCTCACAGCCCAGCACCTCATCAGGTTGGGGGCTGTGTGAATATTAGCATCATAGTCACTCCAACGAGAGGCAGCAGGTCCCCAGAAGAGGCCCCCTTCATCCTGGAGTCTAGAGAGTTGTCCCTGGCTGGCGCATGGGGATGCACACGCAATGAATCCTGATTTATCTTTTCTTCTCTTATTCTCAGAATAACCAAATCAGATACCAAATGGCCAATGAAAATTAGATTTCAACTTCCTCAACTATAGCTTTACTGTTATTATTATTATTATTATTATTATGAAGGAGAGGAGATGTAGGGGGAGAAAAGAAAAATAACAAATGCAGGCATCTCAGCTGAGAAGGATAGCTGGGCCAGGGGCAGTTTGGGTCTGTGAGGCACTGGGGGTGAGCCCACGAGCCTTCCTGACAATTACGGTGCCACTCTAAGGGCAGCGGCCAACCAGACAATGACCTCTAATAAAGCCGCACAGGGCACACGCTTCTTAGGAAAGGAGGCCATGCTGTAGCTCGGGTCCTGGGAAACGAGGCTTTGTTTTCCTCCCTCTGCCACCCTCGACAGGAGTGCAGAACCACAGTGCCCACACCAGCCTAAATCTCCATACTTAGGATGATGCCCTGCTCGGGGCTGCCCTGCAGCTGAGTGACCAGACCCTGCAGATTTGGGGATCATGCGCCCCCAGTCTCTGGTCACTCAGGGCTGTGGGTCAGCCACAGGCACAGCTTGGAGGAAACTGTTCCATGGGGAAAGCTGGGAGCGCCAAGATGTGAGTGAGCGGGCAAGGGCTCCGGGGGTGTGGGCAGCAGGGAGAAGGGAGGACTCAGTGTCAGAGCTGTCCTCCCTGGGGAGGTACAAGGGTGCTGGGCACATTGGGGGATCCAGGGCTGCACACTCGGAAAGCACGGCTGACCTGAGGACAGTGGATCTGGCAAAACACAGAATGTTATCGAGGGGTCACCCCAAATCCAGGCTTGGCCTCCAAACACTCGGCACAGTGACTCAGTGCCCATGGGTACATTGAGGAATGTGTGTGTGCACGTGTCTGTATGCATGTATGTGTGTGTGTGTATGTGTGTGTGTGTGCTAGTGATGTTGGGACAAGTGGCTAACTAATCACAAAAATAAAACTAGATTCGTACCTCATACCATAATCCAGCTGGACGCTCTTCTGGGATAACATTTTTAATTTTTAAAATGAAATCATACTTTAGAAAAAAACATAATTTATATAATTTGGGGAAGTGAAAAAATGCATTTATAAGCATAATGCATATAGATTTTTTAAAGCATGACTTTATTTAAAAGTTGGCGAATGTGCACCTGCAACTATTAAAAAAAAGAAAAGGTGGTGAATGTGGCTAATTAAAAACCAAAAATTTTCTATAAAAAACGAAAGATCAATGAGAAAAAATAATTGTAACACATATGACAGTAACGGCTAACATTCCTAATAAATAAAAACCTTGTGAATTAATAAGAAAAAGGGCAACATCACAGAACACAAGAGCCGCCCGATGTGAACAGGCTGTTTGCAGACAAAGGAAAAGAAAAGAGCAATGCAACTTTTCCTAAAAGCCTGCACTAGCCATTGAGGGGCACTGTGGAGGAAGAACTGGCATTCGGATCCAGCTTCTATCAAATAATACAAATAATGGTTTGTGACAACACAGATCATACAGCCTCTCTGAGCTGTGATTCTCCCACCAGTGAAATGAGAATGATGATTTGTCTCTGGGAGTTATGTTAAGACTCAAAGCATCAGTAGAGCAGCTGGACACATCCTATAAGGGTAATAATTTTCCCCACATGAACCCACGAGCCAAGTGCCGTGCTCCTGAGCCGGGACCGGGCCCTACCTGGATGCTGTGTGAACCCACGAGCCCAGTGCCGTGCCCCTGAGCTGGGGCAGGGCCCTACCTGGATGCTGTGCACGACATCCCTGAACAGCAGTGAGCGCTGGGTCCAGGCGCTCACCAGTTCCATGGCCCGGTCAAAGTTCTTGACGTACTCTCCATACATCTTGAGGAATGGGGCCAGCTTCTGCAGGATGTCCCCAAGCCGGGGATTCATGTCCCTTTGTGGGGGGGGGGGGCAGTGAGATCATCTGAGAAACAACTCAGGTGAGGAGCTGGGTGGGATGGGACTTCTCCAGGAGGCTACGGGGTGGAGACCTGACTCTTAGTTCTATGTGATGAGAGCAAACTGGTCACACTCTGAGACTTAGTTCCCCGCCCGCCCCCCCCCCCCAACACACACACACATTACATGGGGTAGGAAATAGTGGGTTACTGGGAGGTAGACAAGAGACCATGTAACTTCAGTAGTGCAGGCACAGAACCAGTGCTCAAAAACAGGAGGTGTCAGGAATGGAGCCACTCAAATGATTGGTCACAGTTATCGAACAGAAGCAAGGAAAGTCCATTTACTCCTTTCAAATTAGCAAAAGTTAGGAACAACGAGACTATACAAGGCTGGTACCATCAAGGGAAAGCTGCACTGTGTACTCTGATAATGGTCTCAACAGGGATTTGGAAGTAAGTTTCAAGAAGCATAAAAATATATTAATAATCTGGCCTGAGAACTATGGGGGTATTATCCTTAATAAATCACCGAACAGAAAGGAAAAAGGCACACACACAGAGCTATCACTGCCACGTTACTAGAATTGTGTGCTCAGGTATTTAACTCAAAGGCCCACCACCTGTGAAGGTGGGCAGGCAAGCCACTGGGCTCCTGTGTGTGATTAAACCAGGTGCCACACGGGCATCTGTGCACTAACAGTCTAGGTAGGGCCGGAGTAGAAGACCCGTTTCTAGCCGCTGTGGACTGTCATCCATGAGGCCAGTCCAGTCCTGAGCTTTAATCCGATGGCCTTGGGGACACAGTATAACCTGCTCTGCAGGTGCAGCTGGTCCCTCTAAAGATTTACAAACTGATGCAGTGCATGGCTGAGACTTGCAGGTGAGGGACACACCCTGGCCAGCGCAGCCCCATGCTCTCTCTGGCCGGGCTGCAGTTTGGAGGAGCCAGGCTCCCGATGCTGCTGATGCCGCAGGGGAATGGCAGCTGGATCAAGCCAGATCCGCAAACAGGGGAGACAGCAGCAGCCACAAAGCAAAGCTGCCACAGTGCCCAGAACTAGCAGGAAACACGTAAGGAGTGAGTGGTCATGCAGTGCCACGCCTGTGGTGTCAATCAGCATGACATGCAGCCAAGCCAGCACTCTACTAAGAATGAACAGGAGCAGGAGGACAGGAGGACAGACCCCCTGGGCAGCGGGAGGATCCAAGGTGTGCTGTTGAGGGGGCAAATCCAATTTTTAAAGCAAAGGTGGAGTATCCATTAGCAGGGAAAATGAACTGACCAGAAATGTTTGCTAGCTGTTTGGTGCTTGCAGACATCTAACTCGTTTAAATCCCACAAAGCCCTGAGCAGGTATTAAAGTCCCTTTGATTTTCAGACAAAGAAGCTAAGGCTAGGAGACACTAAGTAGCAGTGGGACTAGTGGGGTCAGGTTGGCCCAGGACCTGGTGGAGAAGGAGCCCAGGGCACCATGAGACAGGCCTCCCACGTGTCTGCCTAGACTTAAGGAAAACAAAATCCAGATTTAGAGGCCACTTGGCAAACATAATTTGAAAAAATTGCCATGACTGAATCACCAGGATCCTCAACAACCAACAGCATTGGAGCCAAATTCCCTGGCAACACCAGCCCCCCACTTCCTGGGTGCTGTGAGCCACACTCACCACTCCTCTGTGATCCGCGTTTGAAGCTCAGGCAGGAGGAACTGCCCGTGGAAACGATAGATGGAGGAGATGTTAGAGAAGATGCCTGTGGTGACTTCTGAAGGAATCCCTGCTTCCGTCAACCGGGTGCAGAAAACCTGGGCACACAATGGTCACTGAGTATGGGTCACCACAGATGGGATCGTGCTTCTGCTGCGGGTGGGAATGTTCAGGAGAGACTGTGACCACTTCCTCTTCCCCTGATAAATCTCCCAGTTCATCAAAGTGGCTCAAACAACCTTATGGTCTTACAGCAAACTTACTTATGGCTAAGGATTGGGGTTGAGGCAAGGACAGTTCCCTCCAGATGGGGACAAGCCATCTTTCCTCCATCTACCTCTCATGGGAAATGGAAGTTCCTCATTTTCTTTCTCTGCTTTGTGAGCTACAAACAGAAGCAACACCTTTCAACACCCTGGTTTCCTTTGGAGTCTTACTTCTTGTGCTCATAAACCCCATGTTGACATATGAATGGAGATAGTGCCACCCACATTCCCAACTACTCATGCAGAAAGATGTCCAGAGGCCACTGACATGCTCAGATAATGTGACCACTAGGAAGAAAGGTCCCTGAGGGGACTGGACAGGACCTTTGCCCCAGAGCCACAAGCTCTGAAAGCAAAAATTACATGTGTCTGGAGGATACTCTATTTGTCTGAGTTTTAGTACAGTCATTGGTGTTTCAACTATATGGCCTAGCCAATGCTAAGATAGGGAGTTTGCCAGTGAAACTGCCCACTGAAACTCTGGAAGTGGACCAAGATGTGCCCCAGCCAGGAGGGCTACCTGGTCTAGCAGGTGCAGCCGCCTCACGTAGGTCTCCTCGGTGTGCAGGAGCTCCTGGGCGATGTGGAGCAGCTTCTGGGGCTCAGAGCACTGGGGAGAGAAGAGCCACACCTCACCTGGGGAAGATGAGCCTTGAACAGGCAAGTCTGTCAAGGGCTACACACTGTGCATCAGGGATAACTAGGGGTGGAGAGGGGCCAGAGGAGGCTGCTGGGACTGGAATGTGGGGGCTCAGTTCTCAAAGATGGAATGCCTAGAGAATTTCTGGGGAAGGCACAACAGTCCCTGCCAATCCCCCAAAAGCTTCTGCAGTCCAGAGATGACTTTATCTTCCTGCCGCTTTGATGACAGAACAGCTGCAGCAGCCACATCAAATATATTGTGGAGTGATGCCAGCAAGATGGCCAACTGAAAAGCCACTGGCCCTCCTTCCTCCACAGAGACATGGATATATGGACCAGAATACCTCTATGAGAACTCTAGAGACCAGAAGAGAAGCTACAGCTCCCAAGTCAAGAAGAGATTCCCACAAATGGGTAGGAAAACTGGCAGCATTTGGAATCCCTTTCATGTCCTTCTCATGTAGCATAGCATGGCACAAGTGGAAAGAAACCCCCTATATGGGGGCTCCTCCCTCAGGATGGAAACAGAAGAGTGAACTGTGCATCCAGTGTTCTGACTTGTCTGGGGGCTGCCTGAGGGACCAGTTTCTATTTTGTATGACTTGGAGTGTTGACATGACCAGTGCCAGAGTTTAAAAGCCACTGAAAACAGAGGCAAGAGCTGATGTTCTGCTGGCAGGTGCCAGAAGAATGAGAAATCAGAAAAGGTTTAAGAGGTACTAGGATCTCCAGCCAGGTTGACTGGTGGTCTTTGCCTGTACAAAGCAAGCATGAAAAGACTGGAGAGGTGGTTGTTTTCCAAATGCCCAAAGTCCAGCAAAAATTACAAAGAAACAGGGAAACATGACTCAATCAAAGGTAAACAAACAAACAAACAAAAAACCGAAAACTCCAGAAACCAACCCTAAAGACAAACAGATCTATGAGCTGTCTGGCAAAAACAAAACAAAAGAAAAACAAACAAACAAAAACTTGTCATATAGATGCTCAATGAGTTAAAAGAAAACACAGATGGATAACTAAACAAAATCAGAAAAATGATGCATGTACAAAATGAGAATATCAACAAATAGATAGAAACTATTTTTTAAAAGACCCAAACAAAAATTACACAGCTGAAAAATACAATAAATGAACTAAAAAACTCACGAGAGGAATTTATCTCCAGATTTGATTAGGCAGAAGAAGACGTCAGTAAACTTGAAGATAGATCATTTGAAATCATCGAGTCAGAGGAGCAAAAGGAAAAAAAGAATGAATAAAAGCAAAGAGAAACTAAGGGACTTGTGGGGTACTAATAAGTAGACCAATATACACATTATGGGAGTCCTAGCAGGAAAAGAGAGTGAAGGGGGCAAAGAGCTTATTTCAGGGAATAATGGTTGAAAACTTCCCAAATCTGAATAAAGAAATGGATATACAAATTCAAGAAGCTCAAATAACTCCAACTAGGATAAATCTAAAAAGGACCACACTGAGATCCATTATAATATTTTTTTTTAAAGAGGGGGATGATATATTTAGTATATTAAAAGGAAGAAAACTGTTAACCAAGAATACTGTACCAAGGAAAGCTGTCCTTCTAAAATGAAGAAATTAAGACTTTTCTAAAGACTTTACTAAAGTTGAAGAGTTCATTACCACTAGACTTGCTCTACAAGAAATGTTAAAGGTAGTTCTTCAAGTTGTGAAATGGTAGACAGTAACATAAGCTATATAAAAATATAAGGTTCTCTGATAAAAGTAAATGCATGGACAAATACAGTAAGTGTACAGTTGTAATTTTGATACATTAAATTTAAATGATAAAAACATTTAAAAACTATAAATATTTGTTAATTAGCATAGAATATATAAATATGTGATCTGTGACATCAGTAACAGAGTGGACAAGAGGGGGAGCTGTAAAGACATAGTTTTTATATGCAGTTGAAGTTATCAGTTCAAAATAAAATGCGAATTACTTTAAATGTAAATTGGTTAAACCCCCCAATCAAGACATGAATTGGCTGAATAGATTTAAAAAATAACATCCAACTATATGCTATCCACAAGAAACTTACTTTAGATTTAAGGTCACACATAGGCTAAAAGTGAAATGATGGAAAAAGATATTTCATGCAAATGGTAACCCAACAAGAGAACAAGAGTGGCCCTGCTTATGTCAGACAAAATAGACTTTAAATAAAAAACTGTTACAAGATACAAAGAAGAACATTATATAATGATAAAAGGACCAATTCACCAAGAAGATATAATAATCATAAGTATTTATGCACCAACCCTCACAGATCCTAAATATATGAAGCAAACTTTGACAGAATTGAAGGGAGAAACAGACAGTAACAAAATAACAGTAAGAGACTTCAATACTTTACTTTCAATCCTGGATAAAACATGCAGACAGAATATCAGTAAGGAAACAGAGGACTTCAACAACACTGAAGCCAAAGGGATCTAGCAGCTATATATAGAACACAGCAAAATATACTTTCTTCTCAAATGCATGTGACACATTTTGCAGGACAGACCATGTTAAACCACAAAACAAGTATTATCAAATTCAAGAAGACTGAAATCATATAAAGCATCTTTGCTAATCACAATAGAATAAAACTAGACATCAATAGCACAAGGAAAACTGGGAAATCCACAGATATGTGGAAATGAGACAACACACTTTTAAACAAGAGTCCAAGTCATGAAGGAAATTAGAAAATACTGTGAGAAAATGAAAATGAAAACACAATATACTAAATTTGTGGAATGCAGCAAAAGCAGTGCTGATAGGGACGTTTTTAGCTGTAAATGCATACATGAAAAAGGAAGAAAGATTTCAAATCAACAACCTAACTATAACTCAAGAAACCAGAAAAATAAGAACTAAACACAAAGCAATCAGAAAGAAGGAAACAACAGAGATTAGAGCAGAGATAAATGAAATAGAGAACAGAGAAACAATGGAAAATCAACTAAGAATTATTTTTTGAAAAGTTCAATGACATTGACAAACCCTTTGTTAAAATTAACTAAAAAAAAGAGAAGACTCAATATCAGAAATGAAAGAGAAAACATGACAATTGATGCCACAAAAATAAAAAATAAAAAATTATAAGAGAATACTATGAACAATTCGATACCATAGAAGAAATGGATAAATTTGTAGAAATATACAACCTACCAAGACTGAATCACAAAGAAATGGAAAATCTGAACAGACTAATATTGAGTAAGGAGATTGAATAAGCAATTTAAAACTCCCAACAACAGCAAAAAAACTGGTGGCTTCACTAGAGAATTAATGCTTCCAAAAGATTGAAGAGGAGAGAACATTTCCAAGCTTATTCTATGGGGCCATCATTACCTTAATACCAAAGCTAGACTAAGATATTACAAGAAAACCATAGGCCAATATTCCTGATGAATATTGATGCAAAAATCCTCAACAAAATACTAGCAAATTGAATTCAATAGCACATTAAAAAGATCATATACCATGTCCAATAAATAAAGGAATTTATATCTGGAATGCAAGAATGGTTCAATATATGAATATCAATCAGTGTAATACCCAACATTAACAGAATGAAGGGGGGAAAAATACATGAGCATCTCAATTGATACAGAAAAAGCATCTGACTAGATTCAACATCCTTTCATGATAAGAACAGTCAACAAACTAGCAGTAGAAAAAGGAAACTAACTCTACATAACAAAGGCCAATTTGACATGTGTGTATACCTGCATCACCTCCCTATGTCAGCACCCTGCCATTCTACCTTGGTGGAGGACATGATGTACAAGGTCCCTGGGCTTCTGGTCCAGAGCCTCACCCCGAGAACTGGGCCAGTGCGTGATGAACCCCATGACGGAGAAGAGAGACCCGTTCCCACCAGTGGCAGAGTAATATGATGACCCTTTCATGTTACCGACACAAAGACTAGGGCCTTCCCCAGCAAGCCTCTAGTCCTGGGAGCATCCCAGAGCCTGTGTGGGCAGGATGGGGCCAGGTCTTGGGTCTGCACTCGCCCCCAGGACCTGGCAGACTGAGGCAGCCAGCTTCCCTGGAGCACACCTTGAGAATCAAGGATGGTGGGGCCCGTAGTAGACACATCGCTTATTCATTTATTTTATTTTTTATGATGTTTTGACTTCTAGGGACCTTGCTTAGCCTGGAGGGCCTATCACTTCCATAGACAGCTGATTCCTGGATGTAAAGGACCTGCCTGCAGGCAGGTCTTTCATATGCAAACCAACCCATCCAGGGCCCACATGCCAACTACCTCCATATTTGCTAGTCCCCATCCTCCTGCTCTAATCACCCAGGTCTGGATGCCAGAGCAGAGCCTGCTGAAGTTACTCAGACTGGCCAATCCTAATTTTGCTCGGCTGCCCCACCTATACCTTCCATCAGAAACCACAGCAAAGGCTCTTGCCCTCCGTTCCCCCACCTACTCGGCCTCCTGTCTCACGCTGTGCTTCCCCACCTGGCTCTGGGGGGTGGCATGACCCTCCTCTGGGGAACTGTGAGTGACCAGCTCTCAGTGGCCATCCTCTCCTGACCTGTTGGCCTCACCACACTCAAATAATGATAAACCTAGATTAAAACTGAACCCAGCCCAGCCCCAGGAAGTTGGCTCACAACGTGCAGGCACACAGCTACCCTTCACCTCCCAGCCTATCTCCTCCTGTTGCCATGTTAGCCAGCAACCTCTCCACCCAGGAGCCTGCAGGCCTGACCCATCTATCACCACCTGGTTCATCTTGGGACCCAGTCATTGCAGCTTATCCAGGGTGTTCTCCCCACGCACAGGTGGTCTCTCTGAGCCAGGGGCCATCTGCTTTATTTCCCTGTCCAGAGCCCAGGATGCTAAAGGGATGCATATGAGCTTTCTGTCAGGGCCAATCCAGCACACCTCGGACCCAGGTGCTCTCCTGGACGCATGCCTAGGGCTCCACGCATGTGCCCAGGCTCTCTTCCTGCCTCTGCCCACCCTGTGGACAACTCTGGGGTGAAACCCTTCATAAAACGGGTGACCCTCACTCTACCTTCCTCAAAGGGGTTCTGCAAGGTGAGCAGCAAGCTTGGGCAAGGGGTACTGATATCGGCACTGTTACCATTCAGACTGATGGCCAGGCCACCCTGGGGTGCGGTTCCTGTGCCGCTGGGCAGCCGTGGAAAGCAGGCGCAGGAGGGAGGTTGTTGAGAGATGTCAGGGTGCCAGCTTGCATGGTCCTGCCCCAGGTCCTGCCCACCAACCCAGCGAAGGGGCCTCTCCAAGCGTGGTGTCTGTGTGGGCACCAGATAACTAGCACTACAAACCTCACCCCCCGACCCCCAGAGGAGCCCTGCCTCGCCAGGCAGGAGGGCAGCCTACCTTGGCTGGGGCCAGGTCTGCGCTGGCACTTGGGGAGCTGTTCTCCGGCTCGGGCTCCTCACTGCTGTCCTCACCCACATCGCTGTCGGCCTCTTCCCCGGAGGCTTTGCTGTCTGGGGCCATCTCTGGGTGCAGCTGCAGGACGGTGGGGCCCAGGCCTGCCTCACTGTCTCCTTTGCGGGGGAAGGGCTCACAGGCCATGCTACAGGATGGGCTGTCAATCCCGCTGTCCCGGTTAGGGATCTTAGCATCGCAGCTCGGCTCCCCCATGGAGCCCAGGTCTGGGGGGCCGTCCCCCACAGCAGCCTGACCACTAGGGCTCTCAGAGGTATGGTCCTCACTGTGGGCTCCAGGCCTGATGGGCAGTACTCGGAGCTTCCCTGGATCTGTGCTGGGCAGATCCAGGGAGGAGCAGCCAGGCCCAGCACCTGCCCCACCCAGGGCGGCCACGGGGCCCAGGGCTGTTGAAGACCCTCCTCCTGACTCCATCCTCAAAGCTGAGCTCTCTGAGCTCTGTGGGGAAGGGGAAGGGGAGGGATGGCCAGGTTGGGGGTGCTTCCTGTCAGGGAGAAATGAGCACAGTCAATGCCAGCTAGGCCGTGGACCAGCCCACAGGTGTGCCTCCCCAGAGAAAGTCAACATGAAGGAGGTGAGCTAGGCCTTGTGTGAAGTGAAGTGCCCAGCCAGCTTCAGCTGCTCCTATCTAGTCAGACTTTTGGGCAATGGCTAATGGAAAGCACTGCATTTTAATAAAAATTTCTTCTACATTAAAAAAATGAAGGAAGGAAGAGAGAGAGGGAGGGAGAAAATGAGAGAGTGAGGAAGGGAGGGAGGAGGGAGGGAGGAAAGAGGGGAGAAGGATGGAGGCAGGGGAAACGGAGGGAGGGGGAGGAGGGGAGGAGGAGTGGGAAGGAGGGAGCAGTGGAGAGGGAGGGATCCTATAGTACGATGCTACCTGCTGCTCAATGAATTCAAAATACATGTGCACAATAGGGGCACGGTGGATCGGGTCTCTAATGTGCTGCGACATCCACACTGCTTGTTATGCTGTGATGTGGCTCTGAGGTGTGGCAGGACCCCCATCAGAACACCTCCTGGAAAACATCGCTGCCACGATCTGTCACACTGGTGACCGGGTTTCTAGAGTACCCGGGGCCAGAGGGGCTTTGCCTCAAATTCCTCCTCCCCACGTGCACTGGAGGACATGCCTTCAAACCTGCCTCACGTGGAAGCCCTCTCTGAGGAGAGGCAAGTGCAAGTGTAATTCTAGGTGCACAGAGAATGCACAGGTCAGCCTACACGGGTCAAGAGTGGACCAGCGTGAGACTGACATTCCCTGACATCTTCCTCTTAAACCTGCAGTGCAGCCCTGGAGGACAGGGACCAAGAGTGACAGTCACTTATTCCTGAGGGACAGGCCATTTACCTGATGCCCACAGGCACCCAGTGAGGTTGCTGAGCTGGAGGGAGGGTGCCTGGCTCCCTGACGGCCAAGTTCCAAGGGTTTCAATTGGCCGTCCAAGACCACTCTCGGGGATTGAAGGGATTCGCTGAAAATCTCTTTCTTGTCCAGCAGGTTTGAAGCAGAGTAGTTCAGGAGGTTCTACAAGAACATGAAAGGAAAATGAAAGCCACCTTCTCCACTGGCACTTGCAGCAGCCAGGGCGACCGGCCCAGTTCTAAATACAGAGGGTGGGAGGGCGTGGCGGACCCCAGGCAGGTGACAGGGCCTGTGGGTGGAGGCAGCACGCTGCTTCCCTGGCAACGGCTGGCAGTGTGCGGCAGCTCCTAGGGCCCTGGCTTGAAGCTCTGGGCCCAGAACCGAGCTTGTCCCTGGTCACACAGTGCCCACACCAGGGAGGCAGAGCCCACCGAGTGTACGGAGAGCCGGCGGGCACCGCCACGCACCTCCCAGTGCACACCCTGCACACCTCGCTGACGCCCCCCCCCAGACACACTCCCTCTGTGCTACCAGTAGCTGCTTCACACACTCCCCTCCTCACTCTATGGAGATGCAAGTCTCACACACACAAACCAACAGGTGTCCCAGAGCCTGCCACTCACACATCACGTCACCGGCAGAAACGCCTCCGGGCAGAGCTCAGAGGGAAGTGAAGCAGGAGCCCAGGTGGCCGAGCACCAACTCCAGCTTCTGCGACAGCCTCCTCCCCTCTCCTGTGGCCAGGCTACTTCTGAGCAGACCCTTCTCTAAGCGACACCCAAACCACTGCAGGATATGCGTGTATCATTGGCCACTGCCACATTCTTAACAAGCTTAATGGGGAGAAATATTAAGATTTCTAAACAGAAAATACATGGTTTGCTGCATTCTTCTCATAGCACAGGAGATAAACTCAAGTTTCCAGAAATCAGACATGACAGAGCAGTAAAAATATGCCAGCTGGAATGTGGGCCGTGCACTCAGCTTCAGTGCGTCCAAATGCAGGCGGCTGGCACCAGGCAGAGCCTGCGGCAACCCCACTTCACCTCAGACTCTCCTACTTTTCTGGTCAAGGGGCAGTAACAGAAACCAGAGTTAGTCTCTTGCCTAAAATAACCCAAACCTGGATAAAACATATAAAACAACAGCTTGAGAGATACTCTACACTAGACAGAAAATCCCCGTGCTCCTAAGAGATGGTAACCAGTGTAGTGTACCCTCTGTCTCCCCAGCTTTCTTCTCGGGGAAGGGGACCCCAGGTAGACACCTGAGTGCAGACACAGAGCTGAGAATCCAGGAAGACCCAGACAGCTGGAGGTCACAGGGCAGAGCACTGGGGCAGAGAGCACGGCACAGAGAGAAGAGAGTTGAGTAGGGCCCTCGGGATGGCTCAGCACAGGTGTGCAGAAACCACAAGCCTGGAGAAAGAAACTCCTTTGAGGGTGGAGGGAACACCAGCTGGCCTTCACACAGATAGGACACATGCCTGTCCCCACCGGGAAGGGCCAGGTGGGAAAGCCCAGGATTCACAGGGCGTTAGAGAACCTGCACGGCTCTTGCCTCAGGGTGGGGAACAATTCGCCCTACAGTGATCTCTGATCCAGCCCTACCTAACTGATGTTGACGAATCTTAACAGGAAGCCCATCTGTTTACGAGCAACTCAACTGCACCCCTGAACCATGCTCATGAACAATTATAGGAACACAAACATATTGAGCGCCCAACAAGGTGAGATTTACAGTGTCTGGCACCCAGTGAAAAATTACCAGGCACACAGAGGACAGGGATACACAACCACAGTGAGGAGGAAGAGTCAGTGAGGTGACACTGTCCTTCAGCTGACACTGAACTTGGATGTTAAGGTAGCCATGGTACCCACATTCCATCATGTTCAAAAGGTCAGCAGAGACGTGGAGGATATGAAAAGATGCACACCTAACTTCTAGAAGTGAAACCCACGAAATGTGAGATCAAGACCCACCGGAAGGGACTGATGATAGATGAAACGCTTTGGAGGATTTATTGAATTAGGATAGACAATAGGAGGTCTCCAAGAAGAGAGAGCGAGAGAGACTCAGGGACAGAGACAGACAATATTAGTGACACAGGGAAACTTCAAGCAGTATAATATGTGTGATCAGAGTCGCCATATGTAACTGAAGTCTCAAAAAAGAAGTGAGCTAGAAAAATATTTGAGGAAATAATAATCAAAGTTTTTCCATATTTGATGGAAACTATAAATCCACAGATCTAAGAAGCTCAGTAAATACCAAGCACAAGAAATGTTTATATTTAAACATATTTCCACAGAAAACTCCAGGCTTACACGGCTTCACTGGTGAATCCTATCAAACATTTGAGGAAAAAATGATGCCAACTGTACACAAACCTTTTCAGAACATTCAAGAAAAAAAAGAATGCTTCCCAACAATATGGATTAATCTAGAAATTATGATGCCGAGTGAAAGGAGACAGACAAAAGAGAAAGTACCTACTTGTTTCCCATTTACATAGAATTTTAGGAAATTCACGCTAATCTGGTGTCAGAAAGCAGAGCAGTTGCCTGGAAGGACGGGTGGACACGGTGAGGTGTGGGGTTTACAATGGAGCACAGGAAGCTTTCCAGGGGTGACAAAAGTGCTTACGATTCTGACGGTGGTGATAGTTTCACATTGTCACATATATCAAAACATCAGATTATACACTTTAAACACGCAGTTATTGGGTGTCACTTATGCCTCATAGAAGGTGATACATTTGAGTTGTGTGAACTTGGAGAGTTGCTGACATTCCCCAGTATCATTTTTCTTATTACAGAAGGGACAATGAATCACGCAGAGGATGGTGGTTAGGTGTGTGGCAGGCCCACAACCTGGGGAGGCACGAGCAGGGCAGAGGAGAGGGGTGCACACTACCACTGGAGGCCCTGAAGCCCTGACCATTTCATCTTCCAAGGGCTTTCGTGCAAGGGCAGCCAAACAATGCTTGGCCAGACAGGAGAGCCCAGGGCTCAGGGAGCAGAACACAGGGTTGAGGAGGTCTTGGAGGGGGAACGGCCGAGACCACCCAGATACGGTTCAGGCAGCTGAGGGATGCAGCCCGTGGCCTCCCTCAGCTCAGGGCTGGTCTCCCAGCTCCCTTTCCCAGGCCAGCGTAAGCACCAAGGCAGGGCCAGTCCAGTTCCAGCCTCTCCTCCACACTGCTCAGGAGAGGCGGGGCTGTGCACAAATGTTCACACAAACACACATATGCACATGCCTCCACAACACACACATTGCACACATCCAAGTCCATAGAAACGCACAGTCACGCACACACACACACCATGTGCCAGGAGGAAGGCTGAGCACTTTTGGGCCATTGTCCAGTCACAGTCACTGAAGTGGGTGACGTTATGCTTCAGACGAGGGCACTGAGGCTGGTCCTGGCCACACACTACACTGCAGGGAAACAGCCCCTGGGCCCTGGGCCCCTCAGAGATGCCTCTCTCAACCCCTTGACTGGGCTCCGGGCTCATATGACACTCCCAGGGCTGGGGACCTGTCACCACGCAGGTGCCAAAGAGTTATCAGTTCTCTCTACCTGGACAGTCAGCTCTCCCTTTAGAAGCCCTGAGCAGCCTGAGCTGAGTGAGGCTGGCCACTGCCTACCCCAGGTGAACCAACCCCGCGTGAGCTGTGCCTGCTGCAGGATTCAGCCAGGGCCCGGGGCCCTCAGCGCCTGAGGCTGCCGTCACCCAGCATCAGAGGCCCAGCACTGGGACTGGGGGAAGTGCAAGGACTGCAGAGTATGGAGAAATTAAATTTGCCCCACTCTCCAGGGCACCGTGGACCATTTAAGTGGCTCCATACGCAGCAGCAGCAGACGGAGTAAGGTGAATGCTGTGTTCTCTACCCTGGAGACCCTGCACTGCTGGTGGCAGCCGGAGTCAGGACAGGCTGGTCCTAAAGATGGGCCACGAGCCTCCCACCACCCAGCTCCACATTCTGCCAGACGTCTCCTCGGGAGCAGTGCAGGAGCCCTGTTAAAACCGCCATCATACCCGTCTCACTTGCTACCTGTCATCTGGCACCCTGGAAGTCCCACACAGGCAGGGACCTCCCCTATCTGGTCACTGATATGTCCTGAGTGCCCTGGCACACGGTGCCCCAGCTGACGGCCCACAGCAGCTGCCAGAGGTGTGAGCCTGAGAGAGGAAGCCTTTGGAACTGTCCCAGCACTGTCTGGCAATAGCCCCAGAGAAGCCCCGAGTGAGAGACGCCCAGCTGTGCCCTGCCAGCCCCAGAATTGTAAGAGATGACAACGCTCAGTGGATTGCTCTTTACTCCACCAAGTTCAGGTGGTTCAAGTTAGGAGGTAATTAAATAATTCCGCAAGTGCCACAGGACAACACCAGGAAGCCCCGTGTGGCACACATCTGCATACAGGTCACATAGTGGGAGCTGAGGCTACAGAAACCGAGGCCATGTCAGCAGTGAGAAAGGCCATGCCAGATGGAATGGCCAATAGCCCGTTAGCAAAGCCACTCAGTGATCCAGAGGCACCCTCCCTCCACTGTCAGGATCTGGAAGCATGATACTTGCCTTGGGGCCTCAGCCTGCAAAGTGCTCTGGCTGCAGCCTCTGTGGCCCGGGGTGTCCATCCTGTGTGCTGAGAACTCGGACATGGACGCAGGTGCTGCGAGGGGCCACATGCTTCGGGATGGAGGTCAGTGGGACCCCAGCGTGGGAAGGGGCACCGGGGCAAGCTGAGTGGGGAAGAAAGGAGATGGATCAACACAGCAACCTTTCTGCTTACTGGGACCCCCGAACAGCTCACACCATCACTTTCAAAAGTTACTGTTACTTTGAAAACTGTATCAGTGATGGGTCCTTTTTAGAAAACGTAGGAATTATGAAAAAAGGAAAATTTTTCAAATTGCTGTCGTGCCTGTGAATGGGCAGATGCCTGCAGGCCAGACAGTCAGGTGGGGGTCCTAACACTCCCAGGTGTGCTGCAGCTTTGCTTTGAGAAGCTGCATTTGTTTCAACACCAAATCCCAATATGTAGTCACTGTCCTCAAGAAGGCATTTCTTCCAGAAGAATTGAAAGCAAAGACTTAAATAAATACATGTACACCTGTTTTCACAGCAGCACTATTCACAGCAGCCAAGAGGTGGAAGCAACCCATGTGCCATCAACAATGAAAGGATAAGCAAGTGAGGTCTATAACACAATGGAATATTATTCAGCCTTAGAAAGGAAGGACATTCTGATGCACGCTACACCCTGGATGAACGCTGAAGACATGCCTGGTGAAATAAGCCAGTCACAGGACAAATACTGCATGATTCTACTTATATGAGGTCCCTAGATTAGTGAAATCCTAGAGACAGAAAGTTAAACGGTGGCTGCTGGGGCTGGTGGAGGGAAAGCGGGGGTAGTTATTGCTTAAAGGGACAGAGTTTCTGTTGGGGAAAATGAGAAAGTTCTGGAGATGGGTGGTGGGGATGGTTGCACAACAAAGTGAATGAATTTAATGCCACTGAATGGGACATTTAAAAATGGTTTAGATGGTAAATTTTGTTATGTGCATTTTACTACAATTTTTAAAAGCTTTTAAAAAAAAAAGCATTGTGGAAAGCTTCTCATCAGAAGTTCTGTGAGTTAGCGCCAAGATGACAGTGACTCAAAAGCACCTAAAAATTACTCCCCCTCCCACGCCTCTGGCCCCTGGGCCTCAACCTGGGCCTTTTCTCCACACACCCACCTGGAGCACACAGCCTGGCCTGGATCTGGCACTGCCTGTAACAAATATAGGATGATTTCCTGGTTGACTGCATCCCAGAGACTCTGGCGCCTCTCTAGGTGGCACTCCAGCAGGAAGAGGGGATGCATGGAGACCCCTCCTGCCCCAGAGGAGACCCAGCCTGGAGCCTGGACTCCTCCCTGCTCTGGCCTCAGGCTGTCCCCTGGGTCCCTCAGGCACAACAGCCCCCACGGACTGCACAACAAATTACAAGCCCTCCTTCCTGAATCTGGGGAGGAAGCAGTGCAGTGGCCCAAGGCTGTGCGTCCAGCTGATCGGTTTCTACCTCTTACAGCTGGGCACCCAGGTAAGCTCACTCTCAACAAGTCTCTGTTTGCTTGTCCGTAAAATGGACACAACATTCCTGTGAAGTCCCTAAAGCCCCATGCAGCGCACAGCACTGCACCCCCCTCCAGGGCCACGTCCTGTGTAAAGAGAAACATGGCCCTTAGTGTTGCCCGAAGTTCCAAGGTCCCTGTCACAGGGCCTGGTCAGCTCCCCGCAGTAATGGGCACTGGTGCCCAAGGCTGCAGCAACAGAAGCTCCCAGGTGACAAGGCCATGAAGGCACTGGGGGCGCTGTGACAAGGAGGCCTGGCACATTGCTGGAAGGGCTGGGGTGCTCGGGAGCCCGCCCACTGCTCCTACCTAATTCTTTTACTTACATATTTACTTAATATTTTTCTTTTACTACCTATTTTTACTTTCTAGTTTTAAATTTCTTATACTTATTTTGTTTTGTTTGTTTTTATTGTCCTTTCATCTAGAAGGAGTATAAACACTGTAGTCACTGTCCATTGCCATATAAAAAAAAAGCAACTAGAAAAATAAAATCACAACCTTTAAAATAAAAAAACAAATCCTTCCTGGTCCAAGTAGCTAGATGTGTGACAAATCAAGCCAAATTTTAGGGGTGGGCACTGCAAAATTCCTAGAGTTTTGCTGTATATTTGAAATTTGTTTATAATAAAGTTTTGGGGAAAACTTTACCCCTGTAGCACCCACACTTGAGGCGGAGAGGAGGGAGGCCCCTCGGTCCATTCTTTCCAGGAGTCCAGCCCGACCTCCCCTGTTAGCCACCCTGGGCTCACTACATAATTCTGTCTATTTTTGATTATGTTGGATATTTTTATACATTAAAAAAAAAGTAATGAAATGAAACAAACGGGAACCTTCCGAAAGCTTCAGTCGACACTGAAATCTGCCACTCCCTCACACACGCCAGGGCTCAGGCTTCTCAGGAGCCATCTCAGGGAACAGCCTGGCCACGGGCATGTGCTACCTTACACGCCCTGCTCCCCAGGGCACCCACGCCTGTCTACTCCACTCCCCACCGGGACGTTGGCCACACCGATGGAAACCTCGCTTCCTTCACATGGTCCCCACACAGGACCCAGTAAGCATTTTGGTGAATAAATGAATCAATGAATTGAATCAACATGTCACACAGCCTTTATTTCCCTTCTAAAGTGTACTTTTCATACACATACAAAAACTTGCACTGCTGAGTCCAAATTTTGAAAATAAAATATCCAAATGTAGATTATGGAAGGTCAAACCCCACCTTCTAGAGTCTGGCCTGGCTGCCCCAGGACGTCTCATTTAACTGTATGGCACCCCACCAAGTTATTACAGTGAAAGGGAGGCCAGAGGGCAATTCACTCTCCCAAAGCCACACACTTGCACTGAATGAGTCTTGTGTCCGAGGCGCTGACAGCTTCCGTGTGGGCCTCTAAGTCCCCAGGGCACACTTGTACCATTGGTCACCATCCACCTCACTGTA
The DNA here is from genome assembly GCF_004115265.2 of Rhinolophus ferrumequinum. Lineage (NCBI taxonomy): Eukaryota > Metazoa > Chordata > Mammalia > Chiroptera > Rhinolophidae > Rhinolophus > Rhinolophus ferrumequinum. The sequence goes on along the minus strand of NC_046295.1, from coordinate 821,872 downwards.
GGCCAGGATGACCAGTCATCACCACCACACATGGGAGCTCAGACAGGGGAAATAGTGTCCTAGACAAAGGGAAAAGCATCTAAGACAGAGGGAACAGCATTATAGACAAATGGAACAGCATCTAAGACAGAGGGAACATGTCCCAGACAGAGGGAACAGCATTATAGACAAATGGAACAGCATCTAAGACAGAGGGAACATGTCCAAGACAGAGGGAACAGCACCTCAGACAGAGGGAACATGTCCCAGACAGAGAGAACAGCATTATAAACAGAGGGAACATGTCCCAGACAGAGGGAACAGCGTCCAAGACAGAGGGAACATGTCCCAGACAGAGGGAACAGCATTATAGACAGAAGGAACATGTCCCAGACAGAGGGAACAGCATCCAAGACAGAGGTAACATGTCCCAGACAGAGAGAACAGCATTACAGACAGAGGGAACATGTCCCAGACAGAGGGAACAGCACCTCAGACAGAGGGAACATGTCCCAGACAGAGGGAACAGCACCTCAGACAGAGGGAACATGTCCCAGACAGAGAGAACAGCATTATAGACAGAGGGAACATGTCCCAGACAGAGGGAACAGCGTCCAAGACAGAGGGAACTTGTCCCAGACAGAGGGAACAGCATAATAGACAGAGGGAACATGTCCCAGACAGAGGGAACAGCATTATAGACAGAAGGAACATGTCCCAGACAGAGGGAACAGCATCCAAGACAGAGGGAACATGTCCCAGACAGAGAGAACAGCATTATAGACAGAGGGAACATGTCCCAGACAGAGGGAACAGCATCCAAGACAGAGGGAACATGTCCCAGACAGAGAGAACAGCACCTCAGACACAGGGAACATGTCCCAGACAGAGGGAACAGCACCTCAGACAGAGGGAACATGTCCCAGACAGAGGGAACAGCACCTCAGACAGAGGGAACATGTCCCAGACAGAGAGAACAGCATTATAGACAGAGGGAACATGTCCCAGACAGAGGGAACAGCGTCCAAGACAGAGGGAACATGTCCCAGACAGAGGGAACAGCATTATAGACAGAAGGAACATGTCCCAGACAGAGGGAACAGCATCCAAGACAGAGGGAACATGTCCCAGACAGAGAGAACAGCACCTCAGACAGAGGGAACATGTCCCAGACAGAGGGAACAGCATTATAGACAGAAGGAACATGTCCCAGACAGAGGGAACAGCGTCCAAGACAGAGGGAACATGTCCCAGACAAAGGGAACAGCATTATAGACAGAAGGAACATGTCCCAGACAGAGAGAACAGCATTATAAACAGAAGGAACATGTCCCAGACAGAGGGAACAGCATCCAAGACAGAGGGAACATGTCCCAGACAGAGAGAACAGCATCCAAGACAGAGGGAACATGTCCCAGACAGAGAGAACAGCACCTCAGACAGAGGGAACATGTCCCAGACAGAGGGAACAGCATCCAAGACAGAGGGAACATGTCCCAGACAGAGAGAACAGCACCTCAGACAGAGGGAACATGTCCCAGACAGAGGGAACAGCATTATAGACAGAAGGAACATGTCCCAGACAGAGGGAACAGCGTCCAAGACAGAGGGAACATGTCCCAGACAGAGGGAACAGCATTATAGACAGAAGGAACATGTCCCAGACAGAGGGAACAGCATTATAGACAGAAGGAACATGTCCCAGACAGAGAGAACAGCACCTCAGACAGAGGGAACATGTCCCAGACAGAGGGAACAGCATCCAAGACAGAGGGAACATGTCCCAGACAGAGAGAACAGCACCTCAGACAGAGGGAACATGTCCCAGACAGAGGGAACAGCATTATAGACAGAAGGAACATGTCCCAGACAGAGGGAACAGCGTCCAAGACAGAGGGAACATGTCCCAGACAGAGGGAACAGCATTATAGACAGAAGGAACATGTCCCAGACAGAGGGAACAGCATCCAAGACAGAGGGAACATGTCCCAGACAGAGAGAACAGCACCTCAGACAGAGGGAACATGTCCCAGACAGAGGGAACAGCACCTCAGACAAGGGAACATGTCCCAGACAGAGAGAACAGCATTATAGACAGAGGGAACATGTCCCAGACAGAGGGAACAGCGTCCAAGACAGAGGGAACATGTCCCAGACAGAGGGAACAGCATTATAGACAGAAGGAACATGTCCCAGACAGAGGGAACAGCATCCAAGACAGAGGGAACATGTCCCAGACAGAGAGAACAGCACCTCAGACAGAGGGAACATGTCCCAGACAGAGGGAACAGCATCCAAGACAGAGGGAACATGTCCCAGACAGAGAGAACAGCACCTCAGACAGAGGGAACATGTCCCAGACAAAGGGAACAGCATTATAGACAGAGGGAACATGTCCCAGACAGAGAGAACAGCATCCAAGACAGAGGGAACATGTCCCAGACAGAGGGAACAGCATCCAAGACAGAGGGAACATGTCCCAGACAGAGAGAACAGCACCTCAGACAGAGGGAACATGTCCCAGACAAAGGGAACAGCATTATAGACAGAAGGAACATGTCCCAGACAGAGGGAACAGCGTCCAAGACAGAGGGAACATGTCCCAGACAGAGGGAACAGCATTATAGACAGAAGGAACATGTCCCAGACAGACGGAACAGCATTATAGACAGAAGGAACATGTCCCAGACAGAGAGAACAGCACCTCAGACAGAGGGAACATGTCCCAGACAGAGAGAACAGCATCCAAGACAGAGGGAACATGTCCCAGACAGAGAGAACAGCACCTCAGACAGAGGGAACATGTCCCAGACAGAAGGAACAGCGTCCAAGACAGAGGGAACATGTCCCAGACAGAGGGAACAGCGTCCAAGACAGAGGGAACATGTCCCAGACAGAGGGAACAGCATTATAGACAGAGGGAACATGTCCCAGACAGAGAGAACAGCACCTCAGACAGAGGGAACATGTCCCAGACAGAGGGAACAGCATTATAGACAGAGGGAACATGTCCCAGACAGAGGGAAAAGCATCCAAGACAGAGGGAACATGTCCCAGACAGAAGGAACAGCGTCCAAGACAGAGGGAACATGTCCCAGACAGAGGGAACAGCGTCCAAGACAGAGGGAACATGTCCCAGACAGAGGGAACAGCATTATAGACAGAGGGAACATGTCCCAGACAGAGGGAACAGCATTATAGACAGAGGGAACATGTCCCAGACAGAGGGAACACCGTCCAAGACAGAGGGAACATGTCCCAGACAGAGAGAACAGCATTATAGACAGAGGGAACATGTCCCAGACAGAAGGAACAGCGTCCAAGACGGAGGGAACATGTCCCAGACAGAGGGAACAGCGTCCAAGACAGAGGGAACATGTCCCAGACAGAGAGAACAGCACCTCAGACAGAGGGAACATGTCCCAGACAGAGGGAACAGCATCCAAGTCAGAGGGAACATGTCCCAGACAGAGAGAACAGCACCTCAGACAGAGGGAACATGTCCCAGACAGAGGGAACAGCATTATAGACAGAAGGAACATGTCCCAGACAGAGGGAACAGCGTCCAAGACAGAGGGAACATGTCCCAGACATAGGGAACAGCATTATAGACAGAAGGAACATGTCCCACACAGAGAGAACAGCATCCAAGACAGAGGGAACATGTCCCAGACAGAGAGAACAGCACCTCAGACAGAGGGAACATGTCCCAGACAGAAGGAACAGCGTCCAAGACAGAGGGAACATGTCCCAGACAGAGGGAACAGGGTCCAAGACAGAGGGAACATGTCCCAGACAGAGGGAACAGCATTATAGACAGAGGGAACATGTCCCAGACAGAGGGAACAGCATCCAAGACAGAGGGAACATGTCCCAGACAGAGAGAACAGCACCTCAGACACAGGGAACATGTCCCAGACAGAAGGAACAGCGTCCAAGACAGAGGGAACATGTCCCAGACAGAGGGAACAGCGTCCAAGACACAGGGAACATGTCCCAGACAGAGGGAACAGCATTATAGACAGAGGGAACATGTCCCAGACAGAGGGAACAGCATCCAAGACAGAGGGAACATGTCCCAGACAGAGGGAACAGCGTCCAAGACAGAGGGAACATGTCCCAGACAGAGAGAACAGCATTATAGACAGAGGGAACATGTCCCACACAGAAGGAACAGCGTCCAAGACGGAGGGAACATGTCCCAGACAGAGGGAACAGCGTCCAAGACAGAGGGAACATGTCCCAGACAGAGGGAACAGCACCTCAGACAGAGGGAACATGTCCCAGACAGAGGGAACAGCGTCCAAGACAGAGGGAACATGTCCCAGACAGAGGGAACAGCATTATAGACAGAAGGAACATGTCCCAGACAGAGGGAACAGCATCCAAGAGAGAGGGAACATGTCCCAGACAGAGAGAACAGCATTATAGACAGAGGGAACATGTCCCAGACACTGGGAACAGCATCCAAGACAGAGGGAACATGTCCCAGACAGAGAGAACAGCACCTCAGACAGAGGGAACATGTCCCAGACAGAGGGAACAGCATTATAGAAAGAGGGAACATGTCCCAGACAGAGGGAACAGCATCCAAGACAGAGGGAACATGTCCCAGACAGAAGGAACAGCGTCCAAGACAGAGGGAACATGTCCCAGACAGAGGGAACAGCGTCCAAGACAGAGGGAACATGTCCCAGACAGAGGGAACAGCATTATAGACAGAGGGAACATGTCCCAGACAGAGGGAACAGCATTATAGACAGAGGGAACATGTCCCAGACAGAGGGAACAGCGTCCAAGACAGAGGGAACATGTCCCAGACAGAGAGAACAGCATTATACACAGAGGGAACATGTCCCAGACAGAAGGAACAGCGTCCAAGACGGAGGGAACATGTCCCAGACAGAGGGAACAGCGTCCAAGACAGAGGGAACATGTCCCAGACAGAGGGAACAGCACCTTAGACAGAGGGAACATGTCCCAGACAGAGGGAACAGCATCCAAGACAGAGGGAACATGTCCCAGACAGAGGGAACAGCATTATAGACAGAAGGAACATGTCCCAGACAGAGGGAACAGCATCCAAGACAGAGGGAACATGTCCCAGACAGAGAGAACAGCACCTCAGACAGAGGGAACATGTCCCAGACAGAGGGAACAGCGTCCAAGACAGTGGGAACATGTCCCAGACAGAGGGAACAGCATTATAGACAGAAGGAACATGTCCCAGACAGAGGGAAGAGCGTCCAAGACAGAGGGAACATGTCCCAGACAGAGGGAACATCATCATAGACAGAAGGAACATGTCCCAGACAGAGGGAACAGCATTATAGACAGAAGGAACATGTCCCAGACAGAGAGAACAGCAACTCAGACAGAGGGAACATGTCCCAGACAGAGGGAACAGCGTCCAAGACAGAGGGAACATGTCCCAGACAGAGGGAACAGCATCCAAGACAGAGGGAATATGTCCCAGACAGAGAGAACAGCACCTCAGACAGAGGAAACATGTCCCAGACAGAAGGAACAGCGTCCAAGACAGAGGGAACATGTCCCAGACAGAGGGAACAGCATTATAGACAGAAGGAACATGTCCCAGACAGAGGGAACAGCATCCAAGACAGAGGGAATATGTCCCAGACAGAGAGAACAGCACCTCAGACAGAGGAAACATGTCCCAGACAGAAGGAACAGCGTCCAAGACAGAGGGAACATGTCCCAGACAGAGGGAACAGCGTCCAAGACAGAGGGAACATGTCCCAGACAGAGGGAACAGCATTATAGACAGAAGGAACATGTCCCAGACAGAGGGAACAGCACCTCAGACAGAGGGAACATGTCCCAGACAGAGGGAACAGCGTCCAAGACAGAGGGAACATGTCCCAGACAGAGGGAACAGCATTATAGACAGAAGGAACATGTCCCAGACAGAGGGAACAGCATCCAAGACAGAGGGAATATGTCCCAGACAGAGAGAACAGCACCTCAGACAGAGGAAACATGTCCCAGACAGAAGGAACAGCGTCCAAGACAGAGGGAACATGTCCCAGACAGAGGGAACAGCATTATAGACAGAAGGAACATGTCCCAGACAGAGGGAACAGCATCCAAGACAGAGGGAATATGTCCCAGACAGAGAGAACAGCACCTCAGACAGAGGAAACATGTCCCAGACAGAAGGAACAGCATCCAAGACAGAGGGAATATGTCCCAGACAGAGAGAACAGCACCTCAGACAGAGGGAACATGTCCCAGACAGAAGGAACAGCGTCCAAGACAGGGAACATGTCCCAGACAGAGGGAACAGCATGCAGACAGAGGGAACATGTCCCAGACAGAGGGAACAGCATTATAGACAGAGGGAACATGTCCCAGACAGACGGAACAGCATTATAGACAGAAGGAACATGTCCCAGACAGAGAGAACAGCACCTCAGACAGAGGAAACATGTCCCAGACAGAAGGAACAGCGTCCAAGACAGGGGGAACATGTCCCAGACAGAGGGAACAGCATTATAGACAGAGGGAACATGTCCCAGACAGAGAGAACAGCACCTCAGACAGAGGAAACATGTCCCAGACAGAAGGAACAGCATCCAAGACAGAGGGAATATGTCCCAGACAGAGAGAACAGCACCTCAGACAGAGGGAACATGTCCCAGACAGAAGGAACAGCGTCCAAGACAGGGAACATGTCCCAGACAGAGGGAACAGCATTATAGACAGAAGGAACATGTCCCAGACAGAGAGAACAGCATGCAGACAGAGGGAACATGTCCCAGACAGAGAGAACAGCACCTCAGACAGAGGAAACATGTCCCAGACAGAAGGAACAGCGTCCAAGACAGAGGGAACATGTCCCAGACAGAGGGAACAGCGTCCACGACAGAGGGAACATGTCCCAGACAGAGGGAACAGCATTATAGACAGAGGGAACATGTCCCAGACAGAGAGACAGCACCTCAGATAGAGGGAACATGTCCCAGACAGAGGGAACAGCATTATAGACAGAGGGAACATGTCCCAGACAGAGGGAACAGCATCCAAGACAGAGGGAACATGTCCCAGACAGAAGGAACAGCGTCCAAGACAGAGGGAACATGTCCCAGACAGAGGGAACAGCGTCCAAGACAGAGGGAACATGTCCCAGACAGAGGGAACAGCATTATAGACAGAGGGAACATGTCCCAGACAGAGGGAACAGCATTATAGACAGAGGGAACATGTCCCAGACAGAGGGAACAGCGTCCAAGACAGAGGGAACATGTCCCAGACAGAGAGAACAGCATTATAGACAGAGGGAACATGTCCCAGACAGAAGGAACAGCGTCCAAGACGGAGGGAACATGTCCCAGACAGAGGGAACAGCGTCCAAGACAGAGGGAACATGTCCCAGACAGAGGGAACAGCACCTTAGACAGAGGGAACATGTCCCAGACAGAGGGAACAGCGTCCAAGACAGAGGGAACATGTCCCAGACATAGGGAACAGCATTATAGACAGAAGGAACATGTCCCAGACAGAGAGAACAGCATCCAAGACAGAGGGAACATGTCCCAGACAGAGAGAACAGCACCTCAGACAGAGGGAACATGTCCCAGACAGAAGGAACAGCGTCCAAGACAGAGGGAACATGTCCCAGACAGAGGGAACAGCGTCCAAGACACAGGGAACATGTCCCAGACAGAGGGAACAGCATTAAAGACACAGGGAACATGTCCCAGACAGAGGGAACAGCATTATAGACAGAGGGAACATGTCCCAGACAGAAGGAACAGCGTCCAAGACAGAGGGAACATGTCCCAGACAGAGGGAACAGCATTATAGACAGAAGGAACATGTCCCAGACAGAGGGAACAGCATCCAAGACAGAGGGAATATGTCCCAGACAGAGAGAACAGCACCTCAGACAGAGGAAACATGTCCCAGACAGAAGGAACAGCATCCAAGACAGAGGGAATATGTCCCAGACAGAGAGAACAGCACCTCAGACAGAGGGAACATGTCCCAGACAGAAGGAACAGCGTCCAAGACAGGGAACATGTCCCAGACAGAGGGAACAGCATGCAGACAGAGGGAACATGTCCCAGACAGAGGGAACAGCATTATAGACAGAGGGAACATGTCCCAGACAGACGGAACAGCATTATAGACAGAAGGAACATGTCCCAGACAGAGAGAACAGCACCTCAGACAGAGGAAACATGTCCCAGACAGAAGGAACAGCGTCCAAGACAGGGGGAACATGTCCCAGACAGAGGGAACAGCATTATAGACAGAGGGAACATGTCCCAGACAGAGAGAACAGCACCTCAGACAGAGGAAACATGTCCCAGACAGAAGGAACAGCATCCAAGACAGAGGGAATATGTCCCAGACAGAGAGAACAGCACCTCAGACAGAGGGAACATGTCCCAGACAGAAGGAACAGCGTCCAAGACAGGGAACATGTCCCAGACAGAGGGAACAGCATTATAGACAGAAGGAACATGTCCCAGACAGAGAGAACAGCATGCAGACAGAGGGAACATGTCCCAGACAGAGAGAACAGCACCTCAGACAGAGGAAACATGTCCCAGACAGAAGGAACAGCGTCCAAGACAGAGGGAACATGTCCCAGACAGAGGGAACAGCGTCCAAGACAGAGGGAACATGTCCCAGACAGAGGGAACAGCATTATAGACAGAGGGAACATGTCCCAGACAGAGAGAACAGCACCTCAGATAGAGGGAACATGTCCCAGACAGAGGGAACAGCATTATAGACAGAGGGAACATGTCCCAGACAGAGGGAACAGCATCCAAGACAGAGGGAACATGTCCCAGACAGAAGGAACAGCGTCCAAGACAGAGGGAACATGTCCCAGACAGAGGGAACAGCGTCCAAGACAGAGGGAACATGTCCCAGACAGAGGGAACAGCATTATAGACAGAGGGAACATGTCCCAGACAGAGGGAACAGCATTATAGACAGAGGGAACATGTCCCAGACAGAGGGAACAGCGTCCAAGACAGAGGGAACATGTCCCAGACAGAGAGAACAGCATTATAGACAGAGGGAACATGTCCCAGACAGAAGGAACAGCGTCCAAGACGGAGGGAACATGTCCCAGACAGAGGGAACAGCGTCCAAGACAGAGGGAACATGTCCCAGACAGAGGGAACAGCACCTTAGACAGAGGGAACATGTCCCAGACAGAGGGAACAGCGTCCAAGACAGAGGGAACATGTCCCAGACATAGGGAACAGCATTATAGACAGAAGGAACATGTCCCAGACAGAGAGAACAGCATCCAAGACAGAGGGAACATGTCCCAGACAGAGAGAACAGCACCTCAGACAGAGGGAACATGTCCCAGACAGAAGGAACAGCGTCCAAGACAGAGGGAACATGTCCCAGACAGAGGGAACAGCGTCCAAGACACAGGGAACATGTCCCAGACAGAGGGAACAGCATTAAAGACAGAGGGAACATGTCCCAGACAGAGAGAACAGCATTATAGACAGAGGGAACATGTCCCAGACAGAGGGAACAGCATCCAAGACAGAGGGAACATGTCCCAGACAGAGAGAACAGCACCTCAGACACAGGGAACATGTCCCAGACAGAAGGAACAGCGTCCAAGACAGAGGGAACATGTCCCACACAGAGGGAACAGCATTATTGACAGAAGGAACATGTCCCAGACAGAGGGAACAGCATCCAAGACAGAGGGAATATGTCCCAGACAGAGAGAACAGCACCTCAGACAGAGGAAACATGTCCCAGACAGAAGGAACAGCATCCAAGACAGAGGGAATATGTCCCAGACAGAGAGAACAGCACCTCAGACAGAGGGAACATGTCCCAGACAGAAGGAACAGCGTCCAAGACAGGGAACATGTCCCAGACAGAGGGAACAGCATTATAGACAGAAGGAACATGTCCCAGACAGAGAGAACAGCATGCAGACAGAGGGAACATGTCCCAGACAGAGAGAACAGCACCTCAGACAGAGGGAACATGTCCCAGACAGAAGGAACAGCGTCCAAGACAGAGGGAACATGTCCCAGACAGAGGGAACAGCGTCCAAGACAGAGGGAACATGTCCCAGACAGAGGGAACAGCATTAAAGACAGAGGGAACACGTCCCAGACAGAGAGAACAGCATTATAGACAGAGGGAACATGTCCCAGACAGAGGGAACAGCATCCAAGACAGAGGGAACATGTCCCAGACAGAGAGAACAGCACCTCAGACACAGGGAACATGTCCCAGACAGAAGGAACAGCGTCCAAGACAGAGGGAACATGTCCCAGAGAGAGGGAACAGCATTATAGACAGAGGGAACATGTCCCAGACAGAGGGAACAGCGTCCAAGACAGAGGGAACATGTCCCAGACAGAGGGAACAGCATTATAGACAGAAGGAACATGTCCCAGACAGAGAGAACAGCATGCAGACAGAGGGAACATGTCCCAGACAGAGAGAACAGCACCTCAGACAGAGGGAACATGTCCCAGACAGAAGGAACAGCGTCCAAGACAGAGGGAACATGTCCCAGACAGATGGAACAGCGTCCAAGACAGAGGGAACATGTCCCAGACAGAGGGAACAGCATTATAGACAGAGGGAACATGTCCCAGACAGAGAGAACAGCACCTCAGACAGAGGGAACATGTCCCAGACAGAGGGAACAGCATTATAGACAGAGGGAACATGTCCCAGACAGAGTGAACAGCATCCAAGACAGAGGGAACATGTCCCAGACAGAAGGAACAGCGTCCAAGACAGAGGGAACATGTCCCAGACAGAGGGAACAGCGTCCAAGACAGAGGGAACATGTCCCAGACAGAGGGAACAGCATTATAGACAGAGGGAACATGTCCCAGACAGAAGGAACAGCATTATAGACAGAGGGAACATGTCCCAGACAGAGGGAACAGCGTCCAAGACAGAATGAACATGTCCCAGACAGAGAGAACAGCATTATAGACAGAGGGAACATGTCCCAGACAGAAGGAACAGCGTCCAAGACGGAGGGAACATGTCCCAGACAGAGGGAACAGCGTCCAAGACAGAGGGAACATGTCCCAGACAGAGGGAACAGCACCTTAGACAGAGGGAACATGTCCCAGACAGAGGGAACAGCGTCCAAGACAGAGGGAACATGTCCCAGACATAGGGAACAGCATTATAGACAGAAGGAACATGTCCCAGACAGAGAGAACAGCATCCAAGACAGAGGGAACATGTCCCAGACAGAGAGAACAGCACCTCAGACAGAGGGAACATGTCCCAGACAGAAGGAACAGCGTCCAAGACAGAGGGAACATGTCCCAGACAGAGGGAACAGCGTCCAAGACAGAGGGAACATGTCCCAGACAGAGGGAACAGCATTATAGACAGAGGGAACATGTCCCAGACAGAGAGAACAGCATTATAGACAGAGGGAACATGTCCCAGACAGAGGGAACAGCATCCAAGACAGAGGGAACATGTCCCAGACAGAGAAAACAGCACCTCAGACACAGGGAACATGTCCCAGACAGAAGGAACAGCGTCCAAGACAGAGGGAACATGTCCCAGACAGAGGGAACAGCGTCCAAGACACAGGGAACATGTCCCAGACAGAGGGAACAGCCTTATAGACAGAGGGAACATGTCCCAGACAGAGGGAACAGCATCCAAGACAGAGGGAACATGTCCCAGACAGAGGGAACAGCGTCCAAGACAGAGGGAACATGTCCCAGACAGAGAGAACAGCATTATAGACAGAGGGAACATGTCCCAGACAGAGGGAACAGCGTCCAAGACAGGGAACATGTCCCAGACAGAGGGAACAGCATGCAGACAGAGGGAACATGTCCCAGACAGAGAGAACAGCATTATAGACAGAGGGAACATGTCCCAGACAGAAGGAACAGCGTCCAAGACGGAGGGAACATGTCCCAGACAGAGGGAACAGCGTCCAAGACAGAGGGAACATGTCCCAGACAGAGGGAACAGCACCTTAGACAGAGGGAACATGTCCCAGACAGAGGGAACAGCGTCCAAGACAGAGGGAACATGTCCCAGACATAGGGAACAGCATTATAGACAGAAGGAACATGTCCCAGACAGAGAGAACAGCATCCAAGACAGAGGGAACATGTCCCAGACAGAGAGAACAGCACCTCAGACAGAGGGAACATGTCCCAGACAGAAGGAACAGCGTCCAAGACAGAGGGAACATGTCCCAGACAGAGGGAACAGCGTCCAAGACACAGGGAACATGTCCCAGACAGAGGGAACAGCATTAAAGACAGAGGGAACATGTCCCAGACAGAGAACAGCATTATAGACAGAGGAACATGTCCCAGACAGAGGGAACAGCATCCAAGACAGAGGGAACATGTCCCAGACAGAGAGAACAGCACCTCAGACACAGGGAACATGTCCCAGACAGAAGGAACAGCGTCCAAGACAGAGGGAACATGTCCCAGACAGAGGGAACAGCATTATAGACAGAAGGAACATGTCCCAGACAGAGGGAACAGCATCCAAGACAGAGGGAATATGTCCCAGACAGAGAGAACAGCACCTCAGACAGAGGAAACATGTCCCAGACAGAAGGAACAGCATCCAAGACAGAGGGAATATGTCCCAGACAGAGAGAACAGCACCTCAGACAGAGGGAACATGTCCCAGACAGAAGGAACAGCGTCCAAGACAGGGAACATGTCCCAGACAGAGGGAACAGCATTATAGACAGAAGGAACATGTCCCAGACAGAGGGAACAGCATCCAAGACAGAGGGAATATGTCCCAGACAGAGAGAACAGCACCTCAGACAGAGGGAACATGTCCCAGACAGAAGGAACAGCGTCCAAGACAGGGAACATGTCCCAGACAGAGGGAACAGCATTATAGACAGAAGGAACATGTCCCAGACAGAGGGAACAGCATCCAAGACAGAGGGAATATG